>NW_028227273.1:23476703-24676703 GCF_978045245.1 Mus caroli | reverse complement strand
AAGAACCCAGATGCCCCTCAACAGAGGAATGGATACAGAAAATGTGGTACATTTACACAATGGAGTACTACTCAGCTATTAAAAGGAATGAATTTATGAAATTCATAGGCAAATGGATGGATCTGGAGGGCATCATTCTGAGTGAGGTAACATATTCACAAAGGAACTCACATAATATGTACTCACTGATAAGTGGATATTAGCCCAAAAACTTATGATACCCAAGATATAAGATACAATTTGTTATACGCATGAAACTCAAGAAGAACGAAGACCAAAGGGTGGACACTGTGCCCCTTCTTGGAATTGGGAACAAAACACCCATGGAAAGAGTTACAGAGATAAAGTTTGGAGCTGTGAAGAAAGGATGGACCATCTAAAGACTGCCATATCCAGGGATCCATCCCATATCAGCTTCCAAACGCTGACACCATTGCATACACTAGCAAGATTTTGCTGAAAGGACCCAGATATAGCTGTCTCTTATGAGACAATCCCGGGGCCTAGCAAACACAGAAGTGGATGCTCATAGGCAGCTATTGGATGGATCACAGGGCCCCCAATGGAGGAGCTAGAGAAAGTACCCAAGGAGCTAAAGGGAACTGCAACCCCATAGGCGGATCATTATTATGAACTAACCAGTACCCCAGAGCTCTTGACTCTAGCTGCAATTGTATCAAAAGATGGCCTAGTTGGCCATCACTGGAAAGAGAGGCCCATTGGACTTGCCAACTTTATATGCCCCAGTACAGGGGAATGCCAGGGCCAAGGGGTGGGGGTGGGTGGGTGGGGCCTGGGGGGGGGAGTGTATTGGGGACTTTTTGGATAGCATTGGAAATGTAATTGAGGAAAATACCTAATTAAAAAAAATTAATAAAGAAAAAAAAAAGAATGTCTGTGTAACCACTTTCACCAATGGACAGATCATGGAAACAGAAACTAAACAGGGACACAGTGAAACTAACAGAAGTTATGAAACAAATGGACTTAACAGATATCTACAGAACATTTTATCCTAAAACAAAAGGATATACCTTCTTCTCAGCACCTCACGTGACCTTCTCCAAAATTGACCATATAATTGGTCACAAAGCAGGCCTCAACAGATACAAAAATATTGAAATTGTCCCATGCATCCTATCAGACCACTATGGACCAAGGCTGATCTTCAATAACAACTTAAATAATGGAAAGCCAACATTCACATGGAAAATAAACAACACTCTTCTCAATGATACCTTGGTCAAGGAAGGAATAAAGAAAGAAATTAAAGACTTTTTAAGAGTTTAATGAAAATGAAGCCACAACATACCCAAACCTATGGGACACAATGAAAGCATTTCTGAGCGGGAAACTCATAGCTCTGAGTGCCTCCAAAAAGAAACTAGAGAAAGCACACACTAGCACCTAGACAACACATCTAGAACAAAAGGAAGAAAATTCATCCAAGAGGAGTAGACGGCAGGAAATAATCAAACTCAGGGGTGAAATCAACCAAGTGGAAACAAGAAGAACTATTCAAAGAATTAACCAAACGAGGAGTTGGTTCTTTGAGAAAATCAACAAGATAGATAAACCCTTAGCTAGACTCACTAGAGGGCAAAGGGAAAGCATCCTAATTAACAAAATCAGAAATGAAAAGGTAGAAATAACAACAGATCCTGAAGAAATCCAAAACACCATCAGATCCTTCTACAAAAGGCTATAATCAACAAAACTGGAAAACCTGGACGAAATGGACAATTTTCTAGACAGATACCAGGTACCAAAGTAAAATCAGGATCAGGATAATGATCAGTCCCATATCCCCTAAAGAAATAGAAGCAGTCATTAATAGTCTCCCAACCAAAAAAAGCACAGGACCAGATGGGTTTAGTGCAGAGTTCTATCAGACCTTCAAAGAAGATCTAATTCCAGTTCTGAACAAACTATTCCACAATATAGAAGAAGTAGGTACTCTACCCAACTCATTCAATAAAGCCACAATTACTCTGAAACCTAAACCACAGAAAGATCCAACAAAGAGAGAATTTCAGACCAATTTCCCTTATGAATATCGATGCAAAAATACTCAATAAAACTCTCATTAACCGAATTCAAGAACACATTAAAACAATCATCCATCCTGACCAAGTAGGTTTTATTCCAGGGATGCAGGGATGGTTTAATATATGGAAATCCATCAACGTAATCCATTATATAAACAAACTCAAAGACAAAAACCACATGATCATCTCCTTAGAATCGGAGAAAGCATTCGACAAGATCCAACACCCATTCATGATAAAAGTCTTGGAAAGATCAGGAATTCAAGGCCCATACCTAAATATGATCAAAACTATCTACAGCAAACCAGTAGCCAACATCAAAGTAAATGTTGAGAAGCTGGAAGCAATCCCACTAAAATCAGGGACTTGTCAAGGCTGCCCACTCTCTCCCTACCTATTCAACATTGAATTTGAAGTCCTAGCCAGAGCAATTCGACACCAAAAGGAGATCAAGGGGATACAAATTGGAAAAGAAGAAGTCAAAATATCACTTTTTGCAGATGATATGATAGTTATATAAGTGACCCTAAAAATTCCACCAGAGAACTCCTAAACCTGATAAAGAGCTTCGGTGAAGTAGCTCGATATAAAATTAACTCAAACAAGTCAATGGCCTTTCTCTACACAAAGAGTAAACAGGCTGAGAAAGAAATTAGGGAAACAACACCCTTCTCAATTGTCACAAATAATATATAATACCTTGGCATGACTCTAACTAAGGAAGTGAAAGATCTGTATAATAAAAACTTCAAGTCTCTGAAGAAAGAAATTAAAGAAGATCTCAGAGGATGGAAAGATCTCCCATGCTCATGGATTGGCAGGATCAACATTGTAAAAATGGCTATCTTTCCAAAAGCAATCTACAGATTCAATGCAATCCCCATCAAAATTCCAACTCAATTCTTCAACGAATTAGAAAGAGCAATCTGCAAATTCATCTGGAATAACAAAAAAACCTAGGATAGCAAAAACTCTTCTCAAGGATAAAAGAACCTCTGGTGGAATCACCATGCCGGACCTAAAGCTCTACTACAGAGCAATTGTGATAAAAACTGCATGGTACTGGTATAGTGACAGACAAGTAGACCAATGGAATAGAATTGAAGACCCAGAAAGGAACCCACACACCTATGATCACTTGATCTTCGACAAGGGAGCTAAAACCATCCAGTAGAAAAAAGACAGCATTTTCAACAAATGGTGCTGGCACAACTTGTGTTTATCATGTAGAAGAATGCAAATTGATTCATTCATATCTCCTTGAACTAAGATCAAATCTAAGTGGATCAAGGAACTCCACATAAAAGCAGAGACACTGAAACTTATAGAGGATAAAGTGGGGAAAAGCCTCGAAGATATGGGCACAGGGGATAAATTCCTGAATAGAACAGCAATGGCTTGTGCTAGTAAGATCGAGAATCGATAAATGGGACCTCATGAAACTGCAAAGCTTCTGCAAGGCAAAAGACACCATCAATAAGACAAAAAGGCCACAAACAGATTGGGAAAGGATCTTTACCTATCTTAAATCAGATAGGGGACTAATATCCAATATATATAAGGAACTCAAGAAGGTGGACTCCAGAAAATCAAATAACCCCATTAAAAAATGGGGCTCAAGCCGGGCGTGGTGGCGCACGCCTTTAATCCCAGCACTCGGGAGGCAGAGGCAGGCGGATTTCTGAGTTCGAGGCCAGCCTGGTCTACAAAGCGAGTTCCAGGACAGCCAGAGCTACACAGAGAAACCCTGTCTCGAAAAACTAAAAAAAAAAAAAAAAAAAAAAGTAAAAAAAAAAAAAAAAAAAAAATGGGGCTCAGAGCTAAACAAAGAATTCTCACCTGAGGAATACCGAATGGCTGAGAAGCACCTGAAAAAATGTTCAACATCCTTAATCATCAGGGAAATGCAAAGCAAAACAACCCTGAGATTTCACCTCACAGCAGTCAGAATGGCTAAGATCAAAAATTCAGGTGACAGCAGATGCTGGTGAAGATGAGGAGAAAGAGGAACACTCCTCCATTGCTGGTGGGATTGCAAGCTTGTACAACCACTCTGTAAATCAGTCTGGCGGTTCCTCAGAAAATTGGACATAGTACTACCGGAGGATCCCGCAACACCTCTCCTGGGCATATATCCAGAAGATGTTCCAACTAGTAAGAAAGACACATGCTCCACTATGTTCATAGCAGCCTTGTTTATAAAAGCCAGAAGCTGGAAAGAACCCAGATGCCCCTCAACAGAGGAATGGATACAGAAAATGTGGTACATTTACACAATGGAGTACTACTCAGCTATTAAAAAGAATGAATTTATGAAATTCCTAGGCAAATGGTTGGACCTGGAGGGCATCATCCTGAGTGAGGTAACCCAATCACAAAAGAACTCAAATGATATGTACTCACTGATAAGTGAATATTAGCCCAGATACATAGTATACCTAAGATATAAGATACAATTTGCAAAACACATGAAACTGAAGAAGAACGAAGACCAAAGTATGGACACTTTGCCCCTTCTTAGAATTTTGAACAAAACACCCATGGAAGGAGTTACAGAGACAAAGTTTGGAGCTGTGACGAAAGGATGGACCATCTAGAGACTGCCATATCCAGGGATCCATCCCATAATCAGCCTCCAAATGCTGACACCATTGCATACTCTAGCAAATTTTGCTGAAAGGACCCTGATATAGCTGTCTCTTGTGAGACTATGCCAAGGCCTAGCAAACACATAAGTGGATGCTCACAGTCAGCTATCGGATGGATCACAGGGCCCCCAATGGATGAGCTAGAGAAAGTATCCAAGGAGCTAAAGGGATCTGCAACCCTATAGGTGGAACAACATTATGAACTAACCAGTACCCCGGAGCTCTTGACTCTAGCTGCATATGTATCAAAAGATGGCCTAGTCGGCCATCACTGGAAAGAGAGGCCCATTGGACATGCAAACTTTATATGCCCCAGTACAGGGGAACGCCAGGGCCAAAAAGTGGTAGTGGGTGGGTAGGTGGGGGAGGGTATGGGGGACTTTTGGGATAGCATTGGAAATGTAATTGAGGAAAATACCTAATAAAAAATATTTTAAAAAAGAATGTCTGTGTAAAATTAAATACATATTCAAGTACAAATGTTTGTTGTATAATAATGAGGTAGTGTCTAAGAAGGCATTTCCACAGAATATTAGCTGGGAGGTGAAGTCCTGTCCTGAATGTGGGTGGCATCCTGTCATGAATTAGTGTCCTGAACTAAATAAAAAGAAGGAAATGACAAAGCCACTTGAACACAGGCACTCCCGGTCCCTACTTCACGTTTGGTAAGATGTGAGAGGAGACTCAGCCACGTGCCCCACTCCGTGAAACCTGACTTCATGCTTCCTTACATGACAGCTGCATCCCCAACCAGGAAGCAGAATGACTCCTCCTCCATTAAGTTGCCTTGTTGGGAATTCAGTCTAAGCAATGGTAGTAGTAAGTATAATTAAATGGCACCACTCCCCAGTGTGCGGTAGTAGATCCTGGTACCCAAATGATGGTTCCTCACACAGGGAGTATTCAAAACAGAGAAGATGGGATAGAGAAGAAGGAAAAGGGGAGGGAGGAAAGGAAGGAAAGAGAAGGGGAAGAGAAAGGAATGTCTATCCTTGTGTAAATGTCGATTGGCACATCTGATTGTTTTTAACGTTCTACCTACATTGGTAAATGAGATCACAAAAGTAATCTTTTGTGTATTAATGGTTTATCCACAGTTGGTCCTTCATACCCAGGGCTTCCACATCTGTGAATTCAACAAACCATGGGCTGAAATGGAGTTAGGTCTGCATTGGTAGCCTCTGTAGGGAACATGCTTTTTCTGTAGGGGACGTGTAGGAAGTGGAGTTTTTTTCAGGATCTCCTACACAGGACTACATAACAAATAGTTACATAGTATTTATGTTGTATTAGGTATTATATGCCTAGGATATGTACAAATATCACATATTGTTTGCAAAGGGATTTGAGCATCTGTAGATTTGATTATCTTAAGGGGATTCTGAAAGCAAAACCCCAAGAACATTGTTCATATGCATTCACAAATGATTAAGCACTTATAAATATACAGTATAGTCATGTGTATCATGTTCATATGTCTCTATAAATAACACTAGGAAATAATAGAAAAATAAACAAGAAACTAGTTAAATACAGTAAGAAGCCAGAGCTAGAAGCCAGGCTTTTAGTGTTTGTATTTTAATGTGATTTTGATTTTTATCAGCATGTGAATGAGCATCCAAGTTTTTAAACTATAGAAAAAGTAAATAAAAAAAAAAGCAATAGACATTTATAACTTATAAGAAAGAAGAACTTTCTTTGAAAAACAAAATATAAACCCAGAAGGCACAAAGGAAGGAAGGGAGGTCTATCCATTGATATCATCCATATTTCAAACCTTCACTATTTATGAGACATAAATGCAGGTGAAAAACAAGTAAACAACCAACCCAGATATTTGCAAATCACCCACAGACAAAGAACTAACTGGACAAACAAACCTGTAAGGGGTGACTTTATGTAAACAAAGGAGCAAATGACCTAAAAACAAATGTGAGCAAAGGAAAACAATAATCTCAAAATGATGAAAGAAACGCAACTGGCCAGGGATACTTTTATTTACTGTTTTTGTTCTATATTTTAATACTGGTAACATTTAATTATAACTTTCTGCAATTAAAATTTAATTTATGAGAGAGAGAGAGAGAGAGAGAGAGAGAGAGAGAGAGAGAGAGAGAGAGAGAGAGAGAAACAAGAACAGACTGGCTCATCAATGAAGCTGTGGGGTAACTCCAGACTCAGACACCAGATACAGGCAGAACCATGATGCCATCAAGAATTGACTCATGGTGAAAGAGAAAGGGAGCCATGGAGACGCACATCTGCCTCCCTCAACTTATGCCTAAGCAGACCATCTTCTTATATTATGGGCCTGCTAACTTAAGTCTACCTCTGTGCCTCTTTAATTACTATCTTTCTTTGGACCTGTCTTCTTACTATCGATTGGAGCATGGCGAGGCTCTTATTTATAAGTACTTAAGAATGAGTAAGCTTGCTTCTGTATTTTCTCCATGAATTTATCAGTATATCCTCTCTGTTCCCACTTTCCCTGATGTTCCCTGAATCTTAGATGCCCTGTTTGCATCATAGACCTGTAACGGTGGCTAAGGTCCCCACAGTCTGTTGTTTTCTGTGTTGTGACCAGATGAGAATTTCTATAGATCTCTATCCACATCAGAAGGAGGCTTCTGACTCTGTCATGAGCACTCCAGTGAATCTCTAGTTTATGACTGTGGATGAGGTAACAATGTCTGCAGAAATCTCCGTACCATAAAGAGTACAGAGTCCACGCAGACCCTTGTATTTCAAGCAAGAAATGAGCAAAAGCCCTGCAGGGCTCTGCTGAGGAGTTAGTGTAGCTGAGCAAACTGGGCTTCAAAAATACCAGTTTCTTTAGGACTCAGCTATATGTTGCCTCTACAGAGGTTTCTTTAACTAGCTGATATACTTATGTTAGCAGAACATACCGAACATACAGCCTGGCGTCTGAGTTCCAGTACAAGGCTCCCTGGAGCAGCTATGGTGTCCGGTAAAGAAGCTATTAGAGTTTTTTTTAATCACACAGCAGTGATTCTAAATACTTTTAATCTTTTCAGCCCTGCTGCAAATGGAGATGGTAGGCATGGATGGGTAAAGCAGCTTAGAGGAGTTGAAATAACTTACAGAGTGGTGCCACTCAAGGTGGCAGACAGCAAAGCCACCTCCCTCAAGGGACTCTGACTCACCGGAAGATTTCTTTACTTGGTGCATTAGAAAACTTACTTTCTCATTCTGAACATCACAGGCTCTCTGGAGTCATCAAACAAATGATTAAAAAAACAAACAAACAAAAGATCCCAAACCTTTTAAGCACTGTGAATGTCTGCCATGGGTCTTTAAATCTGAACTATTTTCCATGTGTTAAATCACAGTTCTTGCCCCAGCCATTCCTCTATTTTGGTTAATTATTTCATTTTCTTAGGATTGAATATATAAGTCATATTCTCTCTCTCTCTCCCCACCCCCGTGTGTGTGTATATGTGTGTATTTGTGTGTGTATGTGAATGTATGAGTGGGTGTATGACTGTGTGTGTATTTGTTTGCATATAGTTGTGTGTGAGTGTATGTATTTGTGTGTAAGAGTGTGTGTATGTTTGTGTATTTGTGTGTGTATATGAGTGTGTGTGAGTGTGTACCAGTGTGTGTATATTTGTGTGTGAGTGTATATATGTGTGTATTTGTGTGTGTGAGTGTATGTGTGTGTGACTGTATGTGTGTATGTGTATTTGTGTGTGTGAGTGTACCTGCATGCTGTTCAGTCTCTATGCCCTGTATGGTATTTTCACTAACATATAGGCACTTCTTGATTCCTTCTTAATCCTTTTGCCCACTGAAGTCCAATCTTCACTGCTGCTGCCCCTTACTAGGCAAAAGTAGCCTCCTAGCTCACCGGCTCTGTTATGTCTTGGGTGTTAAAGCCTTGTCTTATATTTTACATCATTTGGGGGCATAATATGTGTTTGCTAATGGTCTTGCAGTGTGAAGGCCATGTTTCTTAAAAATACTTAAGGACCTCTTAGTTCTTAATTCCTTTTGGTTCTCGATACCAAGTCTAAAGCCATCAATTATATATTAAGCCTTGAATTAATGTTAAACAATTAATGTCAACACCTTCCCTTGGAAACAAACAAAACGTATGTCACTATATTTGTTGATGTTCAGTGAGTTTTGAGATATTGCAAGGAAATAGACCTATCTGGTTTTTTTTAATTTAATTTTATTTGTAATTCATTTTTTACTCTCCATACTCCATTCCCTGTTCCCCTCCCACCCTCCAACTGTGCCACATCCCACACCTCCTTCCCACCCCACCCCATCTCTACATGAATGCCCCCACCCTCTACCCCACCTGACCTCTAAACTCCTGGGGCCTCCAATTTCTTGAAAGTTAGGTGCATCATCTCTGAATGAACACAGACCCAGAAGTCCTCTACTGTATGTGTGTTGGGGGCCTCATATCAGCTGGTGTATGCTGTCTGTTTGGTGGTCCAGTGTTTGAGAGATCTCGAGGGTCCAGATTAATTAAGACTATGGACCCTCAGAGTAGAAGCTCTCCCTAAAACTGTAACCTTACTGTGATATCTATTTCCTAGCAGGCCTGCGTGTCTAGCCTCAGTGAGAGAGGATGTGCTACTCTGGCAGAAACTTGATTGATGTACCAGGGTGGGAATCCTCAAACGGGGCCCCATTTTCTCAAAGGAGAAGGAGAGAGGGAGGGCTAAGGTCTCTGGAGGTGGGGGAGGGAGACTGGCACCTGGTAGCATTTGATGTAAAAAGTTAATTAATTAAAAATAAATTTTAAAAGAAAGAAAGAAAATTTTCCTGTATCAGCTTTGAATACATAGGCAGGAAGTTTGTCTATGTGCCATTATCCTTAATCAGAGCTTCTGTGTGTTAGGTGAATTCAGATCAGCAACCAACTATTGAGTTCTTCCCACATAAAAGGTATGCTGCTGTAACTTTGGGAAGTATGCCTGTAATCGGCTGAAATTCCTGCCTAGAGTCAGAGGAAGAGAGTCACCACTCTACTACCCAAAGTGCCTTAGATTTTTAGTCCCCTGATATTGCAGTAACCAACAAAGGGCTACCTTGGGAAGTAGAGGACCCCTGTAAGAAAATGATGATAGCAAGACATCAAATAGCATGCAGTATTTACCTTGGGCCAGACAGTATTCTAAACCCTTTCATTAACTTTATTCCCTTATTTTCATGAGTTTATAAAGTGTCACTGTTTGCAGAGTTTAAGTAAGTAAGCTGAAATGCAGAAAAAGTAATTAAACCTTATCAACATTAATAGGAAGTAACTGCACAGGTCAGCATGTTAACCCATATAGTCTGAAGTTCCTACTTAAGCCAATCCTATTATTCTTTATTTTTAAGGGAAATTTTATTTTTATTTTATGTGCATTGGTACTTTGCCTGCTTATATTATACGTCAGTGTGAGGGTATACAATCCCCTGAAACTAGAGTTACAGAAAGTTGTGAGCTGCCATGTGGATCCTGGGAATTGAACCTGGGTCCTCTGGAAAAGCAGTTGGTGCTATTAATGGCTGAGCCATCTCTCCAGTCTCAGTCATACATTCTTAAAGCACATATGGCACACACACACACACACACACACACACACACACAAAGAGGTAGGAGACTTAGACCCTCTCAATTTTGAATCCCACTGTGCAAGCTAAGTGGACAAAGCTAACAGCATTCTAAAGAAATGTGAAGGTGTTTTTTCATATCCCACAGGTCTGTTGCCTTGGTCTTTCTCCTCGGGGATAAAAGGAATAAAACTTGTGAAAAAAGAATCCAGAAACAAGAAGAAAACATGGAGTGCTTAATCAGAAAATAAAACCTGTCTTTGAAAGAATATTTCGCAGCACATAAGAAATATATGTAGGCTTTGTAGACAAAATAGAAAAGGCATGGCATTTTTATAAGCAACAATAAACATAATAAGAAAATAATATTACCTTCTTTACATTCCTATGGCTTTAATGTGAATCTTTTCTAGACCTCCTATTCTCCTTAAACCACTAAAATAGAAGAGCTAAATGTCTCTAGGTCAGACATTGAAAAAAGAATAAAAATTAATTTTCTGTATATAAAGAAATCCATTCTGTATATAAAGAAAAGGGTTAAGAGTAGATGCATATGAACGCATGTGACATGTAAATGCCATGCAAATGCTAATCAAAACAAATCTGAATTGCTTATATAGGCTTCAGGTGACACAGACATCAGTATTAACAGGTACCAGAGGAGGAACGCTAGCATCTCAGACTCATGATGTGGACAAGTCCCCAAGGAGAGTACACAATCCTAAATACATATGCATCTAACAATCAAGCCTTGAAATGCATAGAGCAAAACCTGATAGAAACAAAGGGCGATATAAACAAATGCATGATGATATTTGAGAACTTCAACACTTCTCTCCAAGTAATTGACAGAACAAGAGAGAAGCCCACAAGAATATTGAAATATTAAACAACCCAAGCAAGCAACCCAACCTGACATTTGCAGAACTCAACCCAACAGGAGTAGTAGTACATCTACTGTTCCTAAGGGGGAAATATACCAAAAACAGGTCAGGTTATGAGCCACAAAATACACATTGATGCTTTGATATAATTAAGGATGCACCACATGGAATTCAATCAGTAAAAAATAAATAAATTCCCAAGCATTTTAAAGCTAAATAACTATGAGCTGAAGCTTACAGGAAAAAAAAACAGCTATATTACAGATTACAGCCTCAAGATTATAGTGAGATGTTTCAGAGGCAAAGCTAAATATATATCTTGGGCTTTCTTCAATAACATCTAAGGCCTATAGCAGAGTGCTCTAGTTTTGCTGTTCTACTGCCACCAAAGGTAATGCCTTGATTTAGGACTCTTTCATTTTGTAACTATAAAATGGTTGTTTGACCACTCCTGCACTGGAAACCTGTTTGAGGTAGCCAAATTTCTGTTCCTTGGCCAGGATCACTTATATTTGGCCCAGAGTAAAGGAATAAATAGAGTTGAGCATTCTGCCATCTCCACCTTTCAAACACACAAAAGCATAAATGGTCTTATTTTCCTTCCTCTGCCCAGTGTGATGCTCATTCACACCACCAAAACCTTGAACTTCCTTGGTCAAAAATCAGTAGTGTCTTAGTCAGCATGCTGTGGCTTAGAAGAGATGCCATGATCAAGGCAACTCTCATTTCAAAAGAACAACAACAACACACACAAAAAAAGCACTTAATTGGATGCTGGTTTACAGTTTCAGAGATTTAGTCCATTATCATCATGGCAGAGAGCATGGCAGCAGGCATGGTAGGTGTGCTGCTGGAGAAGTAGCTGAGAGCTACATCTGAGAGAGACAGGGTGGGGGGAGAAAGGGAGAGGGGAGGGAGAGGGGGAGTGAGGGAGAGAGGGAGGGTAAGAGAGAGAGACAGAGGAAGGGGAGGAGGAAGGGAGAGGGGAGGGGAGGGGAGAGGAGGGGAGGGGAAGAGGAGAGGAGAGGAGGGGAGGGGAGGAGGAGGGGAGGGGAAGAGGAGAGGAGGGGAGGGGAGAGGAGGGGAGGGGAGGGGAGGGGAGGGGAGGGGAGGGGAGGGGAGGGGAAGAGGAGGGGAGGGGAAGAGGAAGAGGAAGAGGAAGAGGAAGAGGAAGAGGAAGAGGAAGAGGAAGAGGAAGAGGAAGAGGAGGGGAGGGGAGGGGAGAGGAGAGGAGAGGAGAGGAGAGGAGAGGAGAGGAGAGGAGAGGAGAGGAGAGGAGAGGAGAGGAGAGGAGAGGAGAGGAGAGGAGAGAGACTGAGCCTGGGCCTACCATGGGCTTTTGAAAACCTCAAAGCCCACCCACCCAGTGACACACATCTTTCAACAAGGCCACACCTTCTAATCCTTCTCAAACAGTGCCAGTCCTTGATGACTAAGCATTCTAATACACTATCCTTTGGAGGCCTTTTCTTTTCCAAGTCACCATGAATAGTTCAAGTACAAGAGCTTCCTATGGGAGGCAGAACGAAGATGGTACAGAATCCTAACAAGAGTAGGAAACCTCCCTGTAACGTTGAAGGAAAAGAATACCGTAGCACCATCCTTTCAGATTGCTGGCTCAGACCAAGCAATTACCTCCTGCGGTTATCTAGGGGGAAACCATCCCTGGTTAGAATTAAAAAAAAAAAATACATCCTGGTCTCCTTAGGAGCAAGGGCTGAAATCGAGTAGGGATGAGTTGACACCAGGCCCAGATCTGGAAACTATGTCAAAGGATCACAGGCTTGTGGAGTTTGTGAGGCAGATGGAAGGTTTTGCTCTCAGATCATTTCTGTCACTGAATCCATTTCTAAAAACTACTGTCTAACAATCGCAGATTTAGCTCACCTAAGAACCAGTAGTAGTTTTGCCCGAATGACCAAGAAGTTCCTCTTGGGGTAAGGTATGGTGCTTGCCTATGGTGTAAGCTGCTTATGATGTAAGCTGGGTTTGCTGAATTTTACAAAGGAAACAGATTCTTCAATGGAGATGAAAACCCCTCATTAGCATGGAAGTGAATGGGAGGCCGATGGAAACAATCACTACCTCTTGAAATAACCAAAACCCTTGACCGCCCACATTTTTCTTTCTGTCTTGCTGGCTTGTCTATGTGGTAAATAATTAACTTCTTGATTTGTAAAGAGGCTGACATTTGGAAAGATTTTGCAAATGGTATTGTCCCTCTCCAGTCCTCTCCATGTTCATATTCTAGTTTGGTTCCGATACTCAGTTGCATGGGGACTGTGTGACCTGCATTAATCATTTCCATATGGTATAGAGAAAGCAGTATAGGATAATCTGTGAGTACAGAAACCCTCCTCATTTGCCTACGTATAATTGGTAAGTGGAGTGGGTGGTATGCCCCACCATTAACCATCCTGAATTTAGTTTATTTAGCTCTATGGGACAGGTTCTTCTTAATTTAGAGTCAACAATACACAAATTTTAGCTGGCTGTGGCAGCTTACATAGGGAGTGTCAACCTGAGTGGGACTACATGAAACCTGGTCTCAGTCAGTCAAGGAAGGGAAAAAAGGAGAGAACTAGAAAGAGGAGAAAAAAATCAAAAACAAGAAGAGGAAAGAAAGAAGGGAAGGGAAGAGAAAGGGAAGGAGGGAGGGGAGGAGAGAGGGGGAAGTAAAAGTCTTTTCTTCCACTGTCTTAGCCTATGTCCCTGGGTCCAAAACAAAAAAATGAAAAAGATGTATTGATAAAATTGATGCACTTCAATTCATAGATCTTAAATGGCATAGAATCTCCATAAAGAATGTTAACTCCAAAGAAATGGGTACCTTGTGGTAGAGAAGGAACATCTGGTGAGAGGGTGTGTGTACTTTGGTAATAGTCACCATGATGTGGGGCACTTAGCAGGGCTGTGGGTTCAGAGTCTTCTCTGCCTCTCTGTATCTTCAGAGACAAGGATGTCTCTCCCCTCTGAGTATAGGCAGACATCTCTTCTATGTCTTTGCCTTGCCATGGGGGAGAAGACAGAAAATTGGAGACTCTGCTTCTACACCTGTCTCACGTGACTTATGCTTAGATTCCCAATACACCGAGGCCCATGTTTGCAGCTAGTGCTAGGGTATTTTTGAACTGCATCAAGAATAAGTCTCAGTTTCTAGTAAGAGAAAAGTTATCAAACATAATGTGATATAGAATCAATTTTTTTTCCTAAAGTAATATCCTCAGAATAAATTTAAAATTTTTTTAAATGTATAGTACTCAAGTTCTTATCATGAATACCTGATTCCTGGTAGATGAGTGATAAAACTGTAGGAAAATAGGTATGTGCATAGAGAATGACTCAGTAGTCTCATTTCTGTCTCAGTGGTAAACATGTGAACCAAAAGTAACTTTGGGGAGGGGGAGTACATGGGAAAAGCACACATAGGGGCTGGTGAGATGGCTCAGTGGGTAAGAGCACCTGACTGCTCTTCCGAAGGTCTGAAGTTCAAATCCCAGCAACCACATGGTGGCTCACAACCACCCGTAATGAGATCTGATGCCCTCTTCTGGTGCATCTGAAGACAGCCACGGCGTACTTACATATAATTAATTAATTAATTAATTATTTTTTTAAAAAGCACACATGTTCACACACAACCAATGAGCAGTGTAACAAGTACTTACACATGGAAGTGTAGCTCAGTGGTGGTACACTTGCATTGAATGTTAGAGTCTGTGGCTTCCAGCACTCCCTCCAGAAAAAGACGTGTTTAAGTAACATCTGAAAATATCTAGTGTAGTGTTTGACACCCTGTACTCAATAAATAATAATATCTTTCAATGTTCCCAAACGTGTTTCTGCCACCACACGGAAAGGGAGATATTTATGTAATTCTTACCATTCATCCGGTCTCACTAAGAGCCACTGTGCGGCATCCTAAAGTGGGACTGATAATTAAGGCTGGATTTTTCTCAAAGCCCATTTTAAACAGGCAAAGCACTACAGTTTATCTATTTTTAGCTAAAAGAGGAACTTACATTCTCTTGCTCCCTGTCTTCAAAATCCCTGGCAAATGGAAACATAGCTCTTTCACTTTGTGCCATGAAGTGCTTGTAATTTAATAAAATGGAATTTGAGATTCTCTTCAAAATTGGAAACTACCCAGCAAAGGGAGAAGTGAAGTGGTTCCTAGGTAGTTCACATTACCAACTTTATTTTGTTTCTGAACAGAATAAATTTAATGGACACACACTTTAAGGCTCTGAGTTAAACCATCACAGAAATACATCCTGAGAGGTGTGCCTGCCTGTTAATGGCTCTGGAGCCACTGCCTTAAAAGACGATGCAAGACTCACTTGAGGCAGCTACGGAATCCTGGCTCTGTTTTTTAATGTACTGAAGTCAGAGACTCTGGAAGGAAACCAGAAATCTCACTGTTAGTAAGCCAAGGATTCTTGCCTACATTGAAGTTGCTCGGCCATATTCATGTAATGCCTTAGCCCTGTAGGAACAGATGGGAGCCAAGGGAGGGGGTGAGCTCCCACAAGTGCCAGGAGCAGAATACAGCTTGCTTTATGTTTTTCTTTCCCCTTATCCAGACAGATCGGTTTCACAGCTACAATTCTACTACAGTTGCATGGCTTTTTTTTTTTCTGATTTTTTGTTTTTATTCATGTTACATCCCATTCATGGGAGAGCATGGCTTTTGTAGTCGGCATGATTTCTTCTCCCACTGTCCCAAGACTAAACCTACATGTAGATATAGGGAACCTGAAAGAGGCCACTTCCACAATGTACATGCAAGGCACACACACACGCACAGAGAGACAGAGAGATAGAGACACACACAGAGAGACACACATGCTCTCTCATTCTTTCTAACACACACACACACACACACTCTCTCTCTCTCTCTCTTTCTCTTGATTTTCCCATTCGGAATGGCCAATATACAGTAGCTCAAGTCTGTTCCCTAAGCTTTGTTTGCTATGAATTTATGTGGGAAACTGATACTAACATTCACCACCCGTGAGTCATGGCTGAATCCAGATGCTGCCAGTCTTTAGCTTTGCAAACCGCATTTATTTATCTGAACAAGAACTGTAAAGCAGTTAGAGGAGCCTGTGGTGGTCTGAGTGAGAGGCCCCTCATTGAGTAGCAGCCATTTAAATACTTGGTCCTTAGTTGTTGACTTTTTGAGGAGAATTAGGAGGTGTGGCCTAGCTGGGGAAATGGCATCACTGGATGGAGTAGGCTTTGAGGATTTAAAAGCCATATTGCTATTTCTAATAAGATCCCTTTCTCTCCCTCTCCCTCTCCCTCTTTCCCCTCTTCCCCTTCCCCCCTCTGTGTTTCTTGTTTGTGGTTTGATAAGGGAGCTCTCAGCCTCCAGCTCTAGCTGCTGTGTCTGCTGCTTGCTATCTATACCATTACAGGCCATAACCCTCTAGAATTATAAGCCCCCAAATGCATTCTTTCTTCTATAAATTGCCTTGGTCATGGAGTTTTATCACATTTTTATATACTTAGAAAAGTAATTAATACATTGAAGAATATGATAGTAATGGTCGTAAGATTAAGAGCTGCAGTCTACTCCCCATGAGAACCAGTCTATGGTCTCCACATCATTATCCCTGCTTAATAAACATGGGAGTGCCAAGACTCTGTCACCTAAAAGGCCTTGGTTTTCTAGGAAGCCTGAATCCATGTGTATACCCACCCTCACTGCTCACCTCCCTCTCTCCTATCCTCCATTCTTCCCTCAAGGAATGCAGAGGACCAGTGTGCAGATTGTGAAGAGGCTTCTGGACAGACAGCATTGCTCTGTAAACCTGTGGTACCAGTTCTAACATTGCTTGCCTGGGTCCAGCCCCAGCGTGGGGTGTTTCTTCTTTCTTGTTGGTTCTTCTTGAGTCAGCGGAGGGGGAAGAGCATAGGCAGCGGGTAAGACTTTGTCTTACAAGAAATTTAGGGTTTCTGTATAATAAAAGTTTACTTATCTTAGTCTAAGTTACCATGCTATTGTAGCTGACCTGCCTTCTGTGATCCTCTGAGGCCTGCCTGAAACTGCAGTCTCTGGCACTTAGCACCTCATCCTAAAACAGCAGGAGATTTAAGTAAAGGATTAATTGCTAGAGCCTTTTCCCTTTTGTCCAGATGCCTCTTGCTTGTTGGGCTAGGGGAAAGTTTGGAACAATAAACTTGTATTGAACCAGGAGAAGAGAATAACACTCACAGAGGAAAAACTTTTACATAAGTGAATATGCATAATCTTACATAAATTCATATACAGATTCATGCATGCTCATTTATTCATTTATTCATTTACACATTTCCATTCAAACCCAAAACTTACACACACATCCATACTGACATAAGCATACGGAGCAAAAGACCAAGCACTGGTGCAGAAAGAACTCACTCATTCTGGATGAAAAGTGAGCTCCAATATATATTACATAGAGAAAGAAACGGCTTCTACCTTTTTAATGCTAAATAAATTAAACCCATGTTTGTAAGACAAAAAAAAAAAAGCTTTGTTTCTGTTAATAAGACTAAAACTGCCTTGTCCTTACCATGGGACCTATTGTGTCCCATGGTAAGGAGAAGCCTGCCTGCTCCTTCAACTCTCTGCGACATCTTCTTTTTCCCCTCTTTAATTCTGCATTCTGCACATTGCTCTCTCAGTATTTTACGTTATCTACAATTTCTAAGTTATTCCATGATGCATTCTCCTTCTACTCTAAAAAAGTGTTCTGTCTAAAAACTTCTTCTCAGCTCAGTTCCTCTCAGCTCAGTTCTTCTCACCTCCATTCCTCTCACCTCAGTCCCTCAGTTCTGACTCTTCTCTTTGTCCTTAGCCCTTAAACATCTTCCAGAATACATAATCACACGTTTAAAAACATTCATCAAAAGTTTACACAGAAAACCAAATCATAAATTGAAATAGAAGTTTACAACAGAGCATGTTTACATGCATATCCATGAGGAGTAATTATCTAGCTAAACAGCCATCACCTGTCTCAGCTCCACAGGTTCACTGAAGGTTTAAAACCATAACTAAGTTATAAGTGAAGTTCTCTATAGATAAACCCAGTCAATATTCTATCTTCTGTCCTAGCACCTATAATAAATCGTTAGTTCCCTTTTTATGACCTTTGGTTAATTGTTTTACAATCTCTTGGAATGTGCTCTGAGTAGGAGAACGTCTGGTTACCATCGATTAACTGGTGACACTTGGGAGACCAACAGAGTTCTCATTGCAGCTTTGACTATCAGAAAAGGACCTAATAGCAGTCCAGTTATAAAAGAGCATAATAATCACAGCTATAAGTTTAGGAATTCTTATAGGAATTCTATCGTCATTAAGACTTAAGTCATCTATTTGTCTATATAGCATCACTACAGGATAGTAGATCTTCACAGATCTCCTCTAAAGGGATAAGCTACTACTTAGTGATTGTTATATATGTTTAATAATAACAGGAAAAGCATGTTAACAGCAGGAATCTTCCCTAAAATGAGTCCCTCACAGCCTTGCTTAATGAGGGCTCACCTCATTATTATATAATAATCCGGAGGCAGGCCACTTCAGGATGATCACCTGCTAGTTATTAGCTTGTCCCGTTATGGCTCCTGACAATCGCTGTTTATTCACAACTTTATATGCTGTTTCTTCTCATCCGAAAAAACCTTGTGAGGATCTCATCCCACCCAGTGTGTAAAGCATCTCCTGTCAGACTTTTCAGTTACTCTTTCTGCTGCCCTAGGGGGATGTCAAACATCTTTTCACACAAGTACTTTGAGGAGCCATTAAAAATATCAGTTTATGGATCTGCCCCTGGACTTGAAAGTGGGATTAAAGGCTGCTGTTTTTGTGTTTGGTCATTATCTCTTCTTATGGTACAGAATTAAAATAGGCCAGGCAAGCACTCTCCTACTGAGCCCCAGCCCCAGATCTCATCTGGTTGTCTCTGTCTAAATAGAAATGCACAGAACTTTATGAGAGCCAGAGAGTCCAATGTATACAGAGCTCTACATCAAATCAGTTCTTCTAGTTTTGGTTTGGCCTGTCTTGGTGATTGACAGTTCTAATCTCCTCATATGTTAGTTTAATTTTAATGTTTTTAGAGTGATATAGTTTAATTTTAATAACTTTCTAGAGTGATGCATGAATAAGCTAGTTTAGATCTCTTCTGAACTCTGTCATGTCACTGAAACTCTAATAGTTAGGGTCAGCGCATGTGTGTGTAGGTGTGATAACCTTGAGTGGCAATCTCAGAGACATCATCAATGACTCTCCTTTGAAATAAGCTCCTCGCTGGCCTGGAGCACATCAATTAGGTTAAACTAGCTGGCAACAGCCCTGGATCTCCTCTCTCTGCCTCCCAGGGCTGGGTAACAAGCACAAGCCACCCTGTAGGACATTTTTATGTAGGTTCTGGGGATCAAACTCAGATCTTCATGCTTGCAAGGACTTTAAAGATGGGACTGCCCCTGCCCCCTGAAGCTCTACTAACGTATTTCCCTGGGAAAGGACCTTGTTCGTTAGGATGTAGGTGTCCGGTTTTCTTTCTTGTTGCTGTGATGAAATACTCAGACAGAAGAACTTAGGGGGGGGAAAGGTTTATTTTAGCTTATAGTTCCAGGGTACAGTCCATCATTACTGGAAAGCCAGAACATGAAGCAGCTACTTAAGTTCACAGTCAAAAGCAGAGAGAGGCCATCAAATAAATCCCTTCCCTCAGAGCTCAGGGAACCCCACAGAAGATGATGCAGAAGGAGTGAGGGACACAGGACAGAGACAGGACAGAGGACACAAGGAGAATGAGACCCCCCTAAAACAACAGACCAGAGTTCATATGAACTCAGAACCTGAAGCAGCAAGGGTCTACACAGGTCTGCACCAGGTCCGCTGCAGATAAACCATACCTTTCAGTTCAATGCTTTTAGGGAATTCCAAATGTGTGAACTAATGGGCATCTTGATTCTTGTGCCTTGTCTTGTACTCTTTCATTTGGCTTGACTGGTCTAACTTCGATATGATGGCTTTTTTTTTTTTTTTTTTTTTTTTTGGTTTTTCAAGACAGGGTTTCTCTGTGTAGCCCTGGCTGTCCTGGAACTCACTCTGTAGACCAGGCTGGCCTCGAACTCAGAAATCCGCCTACCTCTGCCTCCCAAGTGCTGGGATTAAAGGCATGCGCCACCACCACCCAGTGGCTTTTTTTATCTTATAATTTTATTTTGTAATGTTTTGTCGTTATTTCTTACAAGCCTGTTCTTTTCTAGTGAGAGACAGAAAGGGAGTAGAACCAATGGTAGAGCAGATGGGGACGAACTGAGAGGAGTAGAGGGAAGGGAAACTGTAATTAGTTATATTACACTGTATTATTAGAAAGAAATATATGCTTAACAAAGGGGGGAAACAATATAAAATGGACAAAGAGAGAGAGAATGCATGCACACTTACAACAGCTCAGCTAGCTCTCTCTTTACTTTCATGCCCAGCCAGAGCCCAAACCGAGGGAATGGTGTCACCCACAACAGGCAGTTTTTCCCACCTCAATGAACAGAATCAAGGACAATTTCCCATAGACTTAGGGACATCTTTGTCTTTGAGGCACTAGGGATTCCCCCACTGAGACTCTGTTCCAGGTGATTGTAGATTGTGTCAAGTTTATGACTAAAAGTAAGCATCATACTCCTTACCCAGAGATGCACTTGGCTTCTCAGTGACTCAAAACGATCTAGCCTTGAAGCCTCCATGACACTCCCAAGCACTCAAACCATAGACCTCCACGTGTGGGCCTCATTCCACAGCAGGTTTCAGCATTGCTCTTTACGAATGGGCTACTTGACTTCCTTTTAAGTTAAGTGGTACTCCCTGTGACTCAAAGCTCTTAAGTACCAAATGAGTTCTGCACCGGAGCCTAAAGATTATCTAATAGCTAGATTAAATTTACATAGGGCTTTGGGACCTGTGTACTCCTAAGTGGATTGCTTTACCTGGGATCATTGTTAAGATTTACTAAGCTCAATATGACTGGGAATGATTTCAGATATGGCTCTTCTCTGCACAGAATATTTCAAACTCTCTTCCTCTGTCCCTGCCTTGCTCAGTCCTCTTTCTATGTGAGTCTTACACACACACACACACACACAGAGAGAGAGAGAGAGAGAGAGAGAGAGATCACTGGATACTTAGCTCTTATTCAATCCATCTTCTAATATATTACAATAATTGTGGGGGTTTTATGGCAAACTACTAAAATGGATAGAAATCTGACCTGTTAACCATGTCTACAGTGCAGCATGGATGGAACTAATCCCTTTATGCATTAATGCAGTTAATTCTTGCTAGAAACTTCCCAAGCAACATGGTCCCTGCTTTCCCCTCTCAGGGTTTGCCCATGTGCAGGAGACAAACTAGCCCTGTAACCAACAGCGTTGAGCTCTGAGAAGAGACCCGATGGCTACTGCAGAAGACAGAAGCACAGGCTGCAGTAATAACAGACACAGAGCATTAACCCTTTGTTTTCAAGAACGCAGGCTCTCATGTCTTAGGTTCTCTTCTGCATTGTTCTTTTTTTTTCTTCTTTTTTTTTAATTTTTAATATTTTTATTACATATTTTCCTCAATTACATTTCCAATGTTATCCCAAAAGTCCCCCATAGCGCCCCCCACTTCCCTACCCACCCATTCCCATTCTTTTGGCCCTGGCATTCCCCTATATTGGGGCATATAAAGTTTGCAAGTCCAATGGGCCTCTCTTTCCATTGATGGCCGACTAGGCCATCTTTCGATACATATGCAGCTAGAGACAAGAGCTCCGGGGTTCTGGTTAGTACATCATGTTGTTCCAACAATAGGGTTGCAGATCCCTTTAGCTCCTTGGGTACTTTCTCTAGCTTCTCCATTGGGAGCCCTGTGATCCATCCAATAGCTGACTGTGAACATCCACTCCTGTGTTTGCTAGGCCCCGGCATCGTCTCACAAGAGACAGCTATATTTGGGTCCTTTCAGCAAAATCTTGCTAGTGTATGCAATGGTGTCAGCGTTTAGAAGCTGCTTATGGGATGGATCCCTGGATACGGCAGTCTCTAAATGGTCCATCCTTTCATCACAGCTACGAACTTAGTCTCTGTAACTCCTTCCCTGGGTGTTTTGTTCCCAATTCTAAGAAGGTGCACAGTGTCCACACTTTGGTCTTCATTCTTCTTGAGTTTCATGCGTTTATCAAATTGTATCTTATATCTTGGGTATCCTAAGTTTTGGGCTAATATCCACTTATCAGTGAATACATATTGTGTGAGTTCTTTTGTGATTGTGTTATTTCACTCAAGATGATGCCCTCCAGATCCATCCATTTGGCTAGGAATTTCATAAATTCATTCTTTTTAATAGCTGAGTAGTACTCCATTGTGTAAATGTACCATAATTTCTGTATCCATTCCTCTGTTGAGGGACATATGGGTTCTTTCCAGCTTCTGGCTATTATAAATAGGGCTGCTATGAACATAGTGGAGCATGTGTCCTTTTTACCGGTTGGGACATCTTCTGGATATATGCCCAGGAGAGGTATTGCTGGATCCTCCGGTAGTACTATGTCCAATTTTCTGAGGAACCGCCAGACTGATTTCCAGAGTGGTTGTACAAGCTTGCAATCCCACCAACAATGGAGGAGTGTTCCTCTTTCTCCACATCCTCGCCAGCATCTGCTGTCACCTGAATTTTTGATCTTAGCCATTCTGACTGGTGTAAGGTGGAATCTCAGGGTTGTTTTGATTTGCATTTCCCTGATGATTAAGGATGTTGAACATTTTTTCAGGTGCTTCTCTGCCATTCGGTATTCCTCAGGTGAGAATTCTTTGTTCAGTTCTGAGCCCCATTTTTAATGGGGTTATTTGACTTTCTGGAGTCCAACTTCTTGAGTTCTTTTTATATATTGGATATTAGTCCCTTATCTGATTTAGGATAGGTGAAGATCCTTTCCCAATCTGTTGGTGGTTTTTTTGTCTTATTGATGGTGTCTTTAGCCTTGCAGAAGCTTTGCAGTTTCATGAGGTCCCACTTGTCAATTCTCGATCTTACAGCACAAGCCCTTACTGTTCTATTCAGGAATTTTTCCCCTGTGCCCATATCTTCAAGGCTTTTCCCCACTTTCTCCTCTATAAGTTTCAGTGTCTCTGGTTTTATGTGAAGTTCCTTGATCCACTTAGACTTGACCTTAGTACAAGGAGATAGGAATGGATCGATTCGCATTCTTCTACATGTTAACAACCAGTTGTGTCAGCACCATTTGTTGAAAATGCTGTCTTTCTTCCACTGGATGTTTTTAGCTCCCTTGTCGAAGATCAAGTGACCATAGGTGTGTGGGTTCATTTCTGGGTCTTCAATTCTATTCCATTGGTCTATTTGTCTGTCACTATACCAGTACCATGCAGTTTTTATCACAATTGCTCTGTAGTAAAGCTTTAGGTCCGGCATGGTGATTCCACCAGAGGTTCTTTTATCCTTGAGAAGAGTTTTTGCTATCCTAGGTTTTTTGTTATTCCAGATTAATTTGCAGATTGCACTTTCTAATTCGTTGAAGAATTGAGTTGGAATTTTGATGGGGATTGCATTGAATCTGTAGATTGCTTTTGGCAAGATAGCCATTTTTACAATGTTGATCCTGCCAATCCATGAGCATGGGAGATCTTTCCATCTTCTGAGATCTTCTATAATTTCTTTCTTCAGAGACTTGAAGTTTTTATTATACAGATCTTTCACTTCCTTAGTTAGAGTCACGCCAAGATATTTTATATTATTTGTGACTATTGAGAAGGGTGTTGTTTCCCTAATTTCTTTCTCAGCCTGTTTACTCTTTGTGTAGAGAAAGGCCATTGATTTGTTTGAGTTAATTTTATATCCAGCTACTTCACCGAAGCTGTTTATCAGGCTTAGGAGTTCTCTGGTGGAATTTTTAGGGTCACTTATATATACTATCATATCATCTGCAAAAAGTGATATTTTGACTTCATCTTTTCCAATTTGTATCCCTTTGATCTCCTTTTGTTGTCGAATTGCTCTGGCTAGGACTTCAAGTACAATGTTGAATAGGTATGGAGAAAGTGGACAGCCTTGTCTAGTCCCTGATTTTAGAGGGATTGCTTCAAGCTTCTCACCATTTACTTTGATGTTGGCTACTGGTTTGCTGTAGATTGCTTTTATCATGTTTAGGTATGGGCCTTGAATTCCTGATCTTTCCAAGACTTTTATCATGAATGGGTGTTGGATCTTGTCAAATGCTTTTTCCGCATCTAACGAGATGACCATGTGGTTTTTGTCTTTGAGTTTGTTTATATACTGGATTACGTTGATGGATTTCCGTATATTGAACCATCCCTGCATCCCTGGGATGAAACCTACTTGGTCAGGATGGATGATTGTTTTGATGTGTTCTTGGATTCGGTTAGCAAGAACTTTATGGAGGATTTTTGCATTAATATTCATAAGGGATATTGGTCTGAAGTTTTCTATCTTTGTTGGGTCTTTTTGTGGTTTAGGTATCAGAGTAATTGTGGCTTCATAGAATGAGTTGGGTAGAGTACCTTCTGTTTCTATTTTGTGGAATAGTTTGTGAAGAACTAGGATTAGATCTTCTTTGAAGGTCTGATAGAACTCTGCACTAAACCCATCTGGTCCTGGGCTTTTTTTAGTTGGGAGACTATTAATGACTGCTTCTATTTCTTTGGGGGATATAGGGCAGTTTAGATCATTAACCTGATCTTGATTCAACTTTGGTACCTGGTATCTGTCTAGGAACTTCTCCATTTCATCCAGGTTCTCCAGTTTTGTTGAGTATAGCCTTTTGTAGAAGGATCTGATGGTGTTTTGGATGTCTTCAGGATCTGTTGTTATGTCTCCTTTTTCATTTCTGATTTTGTTAATTAGGATGCTTTCCCTGTGCCCTCTAGTGAGTCTGGCTAAGGGTTTATCTATCTTGTTGATTTTCTCAAAAAACCAGCTCCTTGATTGGTTGATTCTTTGAATACTTCTTCTTGTTTCCACTTGGTTGATTTCACCCGAGTTTGATTATTTCCTGCCGTCTACTCCTCTTGGGTGAATTTGCTTCCTTTTGTTCTAGTGCTTTTAGGTATGTTGTCAAGCTGCTAATGTGTGCTCTCTCTAGTTTCCTTTTGGAGGCACTCAGAGCTATGAGTTTTCCTCTTAGAAATGCTTTCATTGCGTCCCATAAGTTTGGGTATGTTGTGGCTTCATTTTCATTGAACTCTAAAAAGTCCTTAATTTCTTTCTTTATTCCTTCCTTGACCAAGGTATCATTGAGAAGAGTGTTGTTCAGTTTCCATGTGAAGGTTGGCTTTCTATTATTTATTTTGTTATTGAAGATCAGCCTTAGTCCATGGTGATCTGATAGGATGCATGGGACAATTTCAATATTTTTGTATCTGTTGAGGCCTGTTTTGTGACCAATTATGTGGTCAATTTTGGAGAAAGTACCATGAGGTGCTGAGAAGAAGGTATATCCTTTTGTTTTAGGATAGAATGTTCTGTAGATATCTGCCAGATCCATTTGATTCATAACTTCTGTTAGTTTCACTGTGTCCCCGTTTAGTTTCTGTTTCCATGATCTGTCCATTGGTGAAAGTGGTGTGTTGAAGTCTCCCACTATTATTGTATGAGGTGCAATGTGTGCTTTGAGATTTACTAAAGTTTCTTTAATGAATGTGGCTGCCTTTGTATTTGGAGCATAGATATTCAGGATTGATAGTTCCTCTTGGAGGATTTTACCTTTGATGAGTATGAAGTGTCCCTCCCTGTCTTTTTTAATGACTTTGGGTTGGAAGTCAATCTTATCAGATATTAGAATGGCTACTCCAGCTTGTTTCTTCATACCATTTGCTTGGAAAATTGTTTTCCAGCCTTTCATTCTGAGGTAGTGTCTATCTTTTTCTCTGAGATGAGTTTCCTGTAAGCAGCAAAATGTTGGGTCTTGTTTGTGTAGCCAGTTTGTTAGTCTATGTCTTTTTATCGGGGAGTTGAGTCCATTGATATTAAGAGATATTAAGGAAAAGTAATTGTTGTTTCCTGTTATTTTTGTTGTTAAAGTTGGCATTCTGTTCTTGTGGCTGTCTTCTTTTAGGTTTGTTGAGGGATTACCTTCTTGTAGTTTCTAGGGCGTGGTTCCTGTCCTTGTATTGTTTTTTTTCTGTTATTATCCTTTGAAGGGCTGGATTCGTGGAGAGATAATGTGTGAATTTGGTTTTGTTGTGGAATACTTTGGTTTCTCCATCTATGTTAATTGAGAGTTTGGCTGGGTATAGTAGCCTGGGCTGGAATTTGTGTTCTTTTAGTGTCTGTATAACATCCGTCCAGGATCTTCTGGCTTTCATAGACTCTGGTGAAAAATCTGGTGTAATTCTGATAGGCTTGCCTTTATATGTTACTTGGCCTTTTTCTCTTACTGCTTTTAGTATTCTATCTTTATTTAGAGCATTTGTTGTTCTGATTATTATGTGTCGGGAGGTATTTCTTTTCTGGTCCAGTCTATTTGGAGTTCTGTAGGCTTCTTGTATGTTCATGGGCATCTCTTTCTTTAGATTTGGGAAGTTTTCTTCTATAATTTTGTTGAAGATGTTTGCTGGTCCTTTGAGTTGAAAATCTTCATTCTCATCTACTCCTATTATCCGTAGGTTTGGTCTTCTCATTTTGTCCTGGATTTCCTGGATATTTTGAGTTAGGATCTTTTTGGATTTTGTATTTTCTTTGATTTTTGTGCCGATGTTCTCTATGGAATCTTCTGCACCTGAGATTCTCTCTTCCATCTCTTGTATTCTGTTGCTGATGCTCGTATCTATGGTTCCAGATTTCTTTCCTAGCTTTCTATCTCCAGTGTTGCCTCATTTTGGGTTTTCTTTATTGTGTCTACTTCCCTTTTTAGGTCTAGTATGGTTTTGTTCATTTCCATCATCTGTTTGGATGTGTTTTCCTGTTTTTCATTAAGGACTTCTACCTGTTTGATTAGGTTATCCTGTTTTTCTTTAAGGATTTGTAACTCTTTAGCAGTGTTCTCCTGCAATTCTTTAAGGGATTTTTGTGCTTCCTCTTTACTGTCTTCTACCTGTTTACCAGTGTTCCTTTGTATTTCTTTAAGTGTGTTATTAAAGTCCTTCTTGAGTCCTCTACCATCATCAGGAGATATGCTTTTAGATCCATGTCTAGCTTTTCCGGTGTGTTGGGGTGCCCTGGACTGGGCGAAGTGGGAGTGCTGGGTTCTGATGATGGTGAGTCGTCTTGGTTTCTGTTAGTAAGATTATTACGTTTACCTTTCGCCATCTGGTAATCTCTGGGGTTAGTTGTTGTCATTGTCACTGTTTAAAGATTGGAGCAGAAGCTGTGTTCCACTCACCAGCAGTCTCAAAATCCTGTGGCGGGGGTCGTGGGTAGCTGGCGGGTGTCAGCCGACCCTGCGCTCTAGCTACACCGGTGCTGTTCCGGCCGGATGAGGCCTGTGGCCCTACTCAGGCCGGTTTCTGCTTCCCTAACTAATGCAGTCTCAGGTCCCGCGCGCAATTGGATTGGAGCAGGAGCTGTGTTCCTCTTACCAGAAGTCTTAAGATCCTGTGGCAGGTGTTGTGGGTGGCTGGCGAGTGTCAGCCGACCCTGCGCCCTAGCTACCCTGGTGCTTTTCTGACCGGAAGAGGCTTGTGGCCCTACGTAGGCCGGATTTCTGCCTCCCCAACCAGAGCAGTCTCAGGTCCCGCGTGATTGGACTGGAGCAGAAGCTGTGTTCCACTCACCAGCAGTCTCAAAATCCTGTGGCGGGGGTCGTGGGTAGCTGGCGGGTGTCAGCCGACCCTGTGCTCTAGCTACACCGGTGCTGTTCCGGCCGGATGAGGCCTGTGGCCCTACTCAGGCCGGTTTCTGCTTCCCTAACTAATGCAGTCTCAGGTCCCGTGCGCAATTGGATTGGAGCAGAAGCTGTGTTCCACTCACCAGAAGTCTTAAGATCCTGTGGCGGGTGTTGTGGGTAGCTGGCGAGTGTCAGCCGACTCTGCGCCCTAGCTACCCCGGTGCTTTTCTGACCGGAAGAGGCTTCTTCTGCATTTTTCACTACTTCATTCCTGTGAATTAGGAACATGTTTTTGAGGTCCTAGGTAAATGAGACTTTGCTATATCTCCATTCTACCAATCTTAATCTTAATGCCACATCATATTTCAGTGACGTGTACTAAGCTGCCGTTGAAAAAAATACAAGTCATGTGCTGTACTCACTTTGAGGATACGCTGGAGGCAAGAAGGCAGTATGTAGGCTGGTAAGAGAGCAAGAGAGACTTCTCAGAAAACAACACTGTAAATTCAGTGGACATGGGGAGAGAGAGACAGAGAGAAAGAAAAGAGAGAAAGAAAGAAAGAGAGAGAGAGAGAGAGAGAGAGAGAGAGAGAGAGAGAGAAAGGAAGGAAGGAAGGAAGGAAGAAAGAAAGAAAGAAAGAAAGAAAGAAAGAAAGAAAGAAAGAAAGAAAGAAAGAAAGAAAGAAAGAAAAAAAGAAAGAGGTAAAAACAGAGAGAGATACATAAAGACAAAGACAGAGATAGAAACAGAGAGAGAGAGAGAGAGAGAGAGAGAGAGAGAGAGGCAGGCAGAGGGACAGAGACTGCAAGACAAACAGAGATACAAGCTCAAAATGGCAAAGTAAAGCCAAGAGCTGTGGTAGGTTTCAAAACTAACAAAAACCTCCATTGTGAGACTAAGAACGAGAGTCTGATTAAAATAAGAACTTTCTTGAATCGACAAGTGTCCCATAAAGCAGTATCAACTCAAGTCACATTAAAAACAGCTGGACCATACATAGTTCTAACTAACATTAGTGTGCCTGGCTTGACAGTCTCAGAAAAGAAGTAGTGAAGTGGCCTCACATCCTTTCGTTTCTAATACTTATATTCCGGAGGGTTAAATAGCATCCATGCTTGTTTTTATCCAGCAGAAGAGACCACATCTTCAGTTTGTTTACTAAGGTCTTTACTGTGCCTTCCTCTATATATCAAGAACCATGTACTTAAACTAAACAGGGGCTCACCCTCTTTTTCCTTCCATAAGTGTTGCCATGAGAAAGGGAGCCTTCAGATCATTAGGTACTGACGATATCATGCATTTCCTATTAAGGCTAGTTGAGAGTTGTTCCATTTTGGTGTGTTTTATAAGAAGGAAAAGGAAATATTTTCACTTGCTTCCTAGCTATCTCCTTGTGTACAGAAAAGGAGGATAAGCCCCGCCCTGTGCCAGAAGACTGGAACTAGCAATCGTTATTAAAATGTTTAGAGATTTTCTGCTATTGCTCACAAATACCATATAGTTGTAGAACAACAACAAAATCCTGTCTGGAGAAACTACTGCCATCATGTTATTATTATTTTAATATAATGGCACTGAGAAGGCTGTCTGATGTCAAGTGCTGGCCTTATAAAGTCAACCAGAGGAGAATTCCCATTGGTAAATTTCGGTCATCCTCAAGTGAAAAGGTTCCCGTCATTTTGTTGTCACGAGAACTAATGATGCGGACTGTGACCTTCACACCGTGAGATTAATGGGGAAACTCGGAGAAGCATTCTCAGAAAGAAGACCAAGTTTCTTTAGGGGTGACTGGGAGTTTTCATCTTAAGATTTGTGTCACACATGTCAGGAACAAACCCATCTAGACATACAGGGAGCACTTTCTGAGGACTGACTGTGTGCAGATTGAAAATGACTTTGTGCCCAGCACAGACATGCGTGTATAATTAGCTATAGGACACGACAGTAAAACAAATATAGTACAGACAGCTCTCACCTGACGTTTTCAGAAAACTGTCCGAGTTCACAACAAGGACACTGGTTGATCTTGATGGCTGTAGACTAGTTGTCATGCAGCACTTTAAATAAAGCAATTTCGGAAATTCCTCCAGATTTAGTATAATGTCAGGAGTTACCCAGTGTCTCCACCATACAACCAATCATTTTCCTCCTTTGACAATTTTCTTGGCTCCCAGGATCAAGACCAACATTAAAATAACTCCCTGAAGGTCATGCTGAAATTTTAGAGGCCTGATAATTCTGAGAACCAGTAGCAGGCTTATTTCTGAGATAACAGATTGGCTCTTCCTTCTCCATAGTACAGACAGCCATTTCTATCAAAATGGGAGTCAGGAAACCTTGCTGCTCTAAGGAGCCTTGACCGCATGCCTGCATAAAATATCAGAGGTGCAGAGAACCTTAAAATATTGTACCTATCCATTAATCTAGGAAAAATGTGATTGGTGCCCAGAGATGAGTATGGGCATGTGTGTGCATGCCTCTGGAATTCCATCCACATTACCAGCTCCCAGTTTCTTATATATTATAACATATAATATACATAGTATATAATAAGGGTTTGTTTTACATTAAATACTCTGCCATCAACCTCATTCATACTCTATACTCGACCTCCAGCAGTTATGGGTAAAGATATATTCTGCTTGCTTTCTTCAAATTTACCCATTCCTCTTAGTTAGATTATGTGTCCACAGTAGCTCAGGACAAGTGCCGCCCTGTGCCTTGTCCTTTCCTATGTGTGTTTCTTGGGAGCTCTAACCTTGATTCCCTCCCCTGACCTTGGTCTGAACTCCAAGAGTCTCTCTTGGGATTGTTGACTGCGGAATTTAATTTGTAAGCTAAGAAAATCTGTGCTATGAATGACCAGAGTTTTGTTGGCCCCGTTCTCTAAAGATTTCCAAAAGGAAGTGACTGCTGGTGTCTACAGGTCTCAGACTAACAGAGTCAGAAGCCAAGACAGTTTTTTTCCTATTTTCTACTAGCCAGCTCATGGTGAAAAAAAATCTTTCTTTAGTAGCACGACATTACTAGAATTTGTATCTACCTTAGTTCACTCTGTAAAAAACCTCTTCGAGTCCTGCGAGGTGGCTGACACCTTTATCCCAGCCTTTGGGAGACAGACACAGGCAGATAGAGCTCTGTGAGTTTGGGGCCAGCCTGCTCTATATGATGAGTATCAGGACAGCCAAAGACACTGTCAGACAAAACCAAAAGAATTAAAATAAAGACCCTCTTTGTTTAGGTATTCTGTTTCTCAATGGAGGTCAGGTTTAATTAATTCCACACTGAAACATTCCAGTGGGGATTTTTAGATGTGCTTCCCTCTCCCCAGTCCCTCCATTATCTGCAGAGAGCAACACCGCAGATAACTTTCCTGATGTGAAAGTGTGAAGTTGGAGACTCAAAAATAGTCCCTTCTTGTTGGGAAAGTTTTGTGTCCTGGTTAGAACAGGCTGTTTGCACACTCAACTTCTCTTCTAACCCAAGTAGACACCCATTTCTAAAATCAGTTTATTATTATTTGCTTGTATGTGCATGTATGTGTGTGTGTGTAGGGTAACTGGCCAGTAGACAGATGGACACCACTGCATCTGACTTTACACATGAATCCCACAAAGAGGACTCAAGTCCTGAGATTTTCCTAGAAGCACTCTTACCTGCTGAGCCATCTCTCCAGCCCTAATATAGGAACTCTGTTTTCCTCTCACAGAAACATCAGTGTCCTTGATATGAAGATATTGTGAGTTTTCTTTGTTGTTGGTTTTTATTTTTACCTTAAATCTGTTTTATGTCAGAAATAGGGATTTTCCAAACATTGTCCTTCATTCATTATTTAAATTTGGTCATAGATAACAAAGCCTTCTAATAATGCGTCAGTAGATTGCAACCTAGATAGGAGGAGCAGAGCCTAGGATTGCAGATATTTGCCACCAGGTTCATCTGACCTCTTCCTCGGCCCATCTGGTTCTTTGATGTATATCTGTCTATCGACATGTGCTCTTTTTCAGGAAAGGGAATCACAGTTACAAGGATCTGGGACCACTCTTAACTTGGGGATAAAGATTTTGGACAGAAACACCCTTACTCCAGGACCCACATTTGGATGGCAGCACCCCAACTCTGTGACTGTCCATAAATTGAATTTCCTGAGTCTGGCCTCTTCACCTATCAAATCAAAACACCTCTCTCCTAAGACTGTTGAGTTAAACAAGTTAATTTTTTACCTTTAATTCTAAGCAGTAGAGACAGCTATAAAAATAATTTAAATAAAATAATGGTGGTGGAGAAAATAAAAATGACTGTGATTTATCATATGACTAAGCCAGAATATGATCAGGAAAAGATACGTGGAAAAGAACACATCACTACTCCCAAAGGCAATATCTCAATAAAGTCATGGCCAAGGTTCAGTGCCACCAAACAGTGAGGCTCCTTGATACAGCCATAACCAAGCCAAAGCTTGAGTCTTCGCTGCACAATAAAGGTTCAGCCAACCAGTCTGTCAACATTTGGTCTTCAGTATCCACTGTACCGGTATGTACAGATAGGCAAGGCACATCACCTTAGTCTCGACAAGGTAGCTTCAGGAACCAGGAGGTAGTTAAAACTGCAGTACATCTATGTGAACACATCCCTTATACTCTGTAAAAAGGAATACTTTTTAGTAGAGGAAGTGAAGTTCAGTCAACAGAAACTGTTCTGCGGTGTAGGGGAACTATAGGGTCTGTGGTAGGTACCACAAGAGTGGGAATTTGGAATTGATGGACTGAAATTCTCCCTGTAACAGGGAGTGTGTGAGAAAAATCATAATGACAGTTCTCAATGAACGAGGCTGCGGTTGCCTCGTCCTCTTCTCCTCCTTTAAAGTAGTTCAACAGCCAGAGCCATCCTTTGTGGCCAATTACAGTGTCAAGGCAAACTAGTTGCACAGGGATTTCAATGCAGCACCATTATTGTACACTCTGGAAGAGTAAGTGAAAGAGGAGAGTCGGACATTTCCAGGGGCCAACAGGCTCTCAGATACGGTGACAGCAGCATAATTTTCCTGATATCACACAGACTGAGTGACATTCATTTCTTGGGCTCTCCAAGAGTTGACGCTATACAGAACTGACATTTGACTAGCTGTTCTTAAAATTGTTACAGGCAATTGTGAGACATTTGAAGTTGAAAATTGGCCATGGGATATTTAAATAATTATAAGGCATACCATTTTGATGTTAATGGTGTTGACTCCTTATGAGATGCTAACTGGGTGAATATTTTCTGAAAAAATTCAAATAAACGCCAAGGGTTGTTCAGTGATTTCTTTTTTTTTTTCTTTACAATAAGTACTTCAGTTAGGTAGTTGGGAGTGTATGTGTGTGTGTGTGTGTGTGTGTGTGTGTGTATGTGTGTCTGTGTGTCTGTGGTGTGTGTGTGTGTGTGGTGTGTGTGTGTGTGTGTGTGTGTGTTTATTTAATCCATAACTCAAAAACATCATAATAAAACATGTCAGATATTTGTATTTAAGGTTATAAAAGTTGTGCATAACAGCAAAAAAAAAAAAACTCCAAATACCTGGATTTGGACAATTAATTATTTGCTCACTATCGCTTATTGCAGAGTTTTTTAAATCACGTTTGCTATGAGTAGCAGAACACTCCTTTTATCCCAGCACTTGGGAGACAGTAGCAGGTGGATATTTCTGAGTTTAAGGCCAGCCTGGTCTTCATAGTGAGCTTCAGACCACCCCCGGCTTTATAGTGAGGTCCTCTCTCGAAAGACCTACCTTACTGTAGGTAAGTAAGTTGAAGATATGAAGGACCACAGCCTCCGAGGTACAGGGTGAGGCTCCTTCTTGATGACTCATCTCCCCTTTTTTTCATTTTATGAGTTAGGGTCCCACTGTGTAGCCATTGCCCACCATTTGCCTTTATCCTAACAACACTCTCGCCCCTGTCCTGTAGACGAGAGGCATCAGCTAGGGATTTCAGCCGATGGCATCAGCTTTAATTTAGATTCTATGAGGAAGCCACAAAAGTTCTGCAGAATAGTGTCACTCTTCTCTTAAGAAGTGGCATCAGGTGTGACATGTCACACTGTGATGTCTGCAGCTACTCTCAAGCTCCACCCACTGTACTTCTTTCTTTTCTGCGTCCCCTTGCTGCTGTTGGGGGGGGGGGGCTTAAAACCTACACTGGTTGTCCCTGGCTGTGAGTCAGAGCTGCGCTTCTTACTGTTTCTCTGATTCTCTCTAAGCTTCGGATAAAGGAGAAAGCCTTTCACAGCCATCATATTTGTAAGTGTTGTCACACAAAGCAGTCGCCTTTTTGAGTAGTTTCCAGGTGATTTCTCTGCACCGGATTCTCCAAGATGGACACTCTCCTTTCAGGGATTCATTTGTTATGAACACGTGAGTTACAGAAAGGAAAAAAAATCTAGTATTTAGCTGCAAAAGAAATCAAGGTTTAAAAAACAGAATTAGGCTTGTGTTTGAAAACTGAGTTGAATCAGAAGCAATAGATGTAAACATTCTGAAGTATTAGACTTATGAATTATGATTTGTAGGAAGCTCACGGGCACCGTCACCAATTAGGAACCCTCAAAGAGCAAATAAAGAGATAAGTTGTCTGTCAATGTGACCCAGCACTTTACAAAACAGGTTCGCCTATCCACAGTACACAGTTTTCAGAATAACTGAAATAGATATGTAGGATCCCTCAATTCCCCCCTTAATGGTCTTCCATGTGTCCCGTGTGCACTTTTTAGGTAATTAGTATGAACCAAGTACTTTAACACGCCACTTATCACTAACAATTTCAAGATTAAAATGGCTTTACTGTGGAAAGGCTCGCCTTCTATCCCAAGGCTCAGTCAGGCCTGCAGTTTGAGAGGTGATGGAGATTGTCTCACCATAATCATACAGGGTAAATATCATCAACTCTCAAAAGGCATGATTCAGAGAAAATATAAGTCGGAGCTGACTCCAGACTTCTTACCCCAATAGCTCTCTGTGTTCCGTTCTGCGCTCTGTGTGTCAGCCATGTGACAAGCTGGCAAGGAACTCACTTCCTCTTTTCTTTGCTTTCTTGAATGTACAACTAACTGTAAATGGATCAGATAGCTTCTAGGGTTCTTGTTAGCTCTCTGGAAATCTGTTCACTGATTTTTGTCTTTGCACAGCAGATGGCGCTATAGAGCAAGGACCAACTGGTTTAGCACCTTCCCTACAGGCAAAAAAAAGAACAGTTCTTTTTATTTATGCTGCTGTTACATAGTCACTGGGAAATGGTAATTGGAACTGTAAAGAGTATTATCATATTCATTAAGATATGTAATTGAACATCATCAATATTTCCAAATCGAGAATCTAGATCATCTCATGTTATTGATACTATTTTAAATCTGGGGTGGAAAAATCAGAAGAGTAAAATCCTCGTTTATAAACATAAACAGGGTGTGTAGAAATAGCTGAGCAGTTAAGAGCATGGGACTGTACTTGCAGAGGACCCAAGTTCGGTCCTAGCACCCCTGATGTTTGGGTCATGGCAGGGATATCTGGTGCATCTGACCTCCACTGACACTGCACTCAGGTGCATATATGCCCATACACCCATACATGCTAGCCCCACATACACATACAGAAAATGAAATAAATATGTAAAAGCATACATGTACACATACATAAAGATGCAGCATTTGGGACCTTTTCTCTTGGCTGCTATCTGGGTAGAAACTCACATGCTATCTCTTTGCTCAAATAAATAATTTACATAATTAGAAAAAGATTCAGCACTTGTATAGTATGCATCAGACCTGTACTATGCATAAATATTTACCATAATATATATATGTGTATATATATATATATATATATAATTTAAAATGCATGACAAAACACAAAAATATGCTTAGTGTGTTCATATTTAGTAAGCTTCTACTGAGAAATCAGAATAACTCCACAGGTACTAATGCTGCACTTCTGCAGCCTGTGTCACACTAAGAGAGCAGTGATTCCATTTAAAAAAAGAATATTTATATACACAGTGTGCCCGATAATAAACATAAAGGAGAAAAGAATATGGAGATGTGTAAGCTGCTGTGGAAATAGCACATATGTGGATAGTCTATGATAGTATTTTTTTTAATGGAAAATATCAATTAGGAAAAAAAAAACATGAGGCAGAGCCCATGTGTGAGGTTGTATGGTAACAGAAAGCTTTCATAAAATATCAGATAGAGTGCTACGAAATGTCGAGATGCTCATACTGGATTCTGAGAACCCAGGTGGATCTTCCAGATGGGTGAGACAATGTAAGGAGAGACAGGATTTGAAAAATGTATTTTTAAAAATATTCCCATTTTTTTCTTCCTGAACATATTGAGTTCTTCCTGAAAAGCAGAGGAAAACCACAATCCCTCAGTAGATGTCAGTGTTGCACGCTGGCAGAGGAGAGTGCGTGCCACACTGTTGTGGTGACCTTACTCTGTAGTCCATGCTGACTGCTTCCCCATCCCACAGCCCTTTAACTCCTTCTCGATAGAATTCTGTTCCTATAGTCTATGTCTACTACCTAAGAGATTTCTGTTTGAATACCACAACTATTCATATGGTCTAAACTCACTTCCTATTATTTTAGTTGATTTGTGCTGAATGTTAACAAGGAAATATATATAATCAAACATACACACACACTATACTCATATACGTACATAAATGATCACTTGTATCTTCTGCTGACAGGAAAGTAGCTGTCTGGGTACCCACCTGTTGGTCAATCCATGATTGTAGGACCTACCCCCAAATTTGTGTCCTTATGTGTTCACCGTATGATGTTTTCAACCAGTGACTAAGCATATGAGAAGTACAAAGACAAACTCATTTAGTAAATTGAAGGGCCATCTTTAGAAGACGGTCATCTTTAGGTTTCTCTGTATAGCTCTGGCTGTCCTGGAACTCACTTTGTAGACCAGGCTGGCCTCAAACTCAGAAATCCGCCTGCCTCTGCCTCCCGAGTGCTGGGATTAAAGGCATGTGCTACTACGCCCAGCTTTTTGTTGTTGTTGTTTTTTATTAGATATTTTCTTTATTTACATTTCAAATGTTATCCCCTTTCCTAGTTTCCTCTCTGAAAATCCCCTATCCCCTTCCCCCTCCCCCTGCTCCCCAACCCACCTACTCCCATTCCTGGTCCTGGCATTCCCCTATACTGGGGCATAGAACCTCCACAGGACCAAGGACCTCTCCTCCCATTGATGACCAACTAGGCCATCCTCTGCTACATATGCAGCTAAAGCCACAAGTTCCACCATGTGTTTTCTTTGATTGGTGGTTTAGTTCCAAAGAGCTCTGGGGGTGCTGGTTAGTTCATATTGATGTTCTTCCTACAGGGCTTCAGACCCCTTCAGCTCCTTGGGTACTTTCTCTAGCTCCTTCATTGGGAAACTTGTGCTCTGTCCAATGGATGATTGTGAGCATCCACTTCTGTATTTGCCAGGCACTGGCAGAGGCCCTCAGGGGACAGCTATATCAGGGTCCTGTCAGCAGGCCCTCAGGGGACAGCTATATCAGGGTCCTGTCAGCAGGCTCTTGTTAACACAACGTTCTTGCTTATGACAGTGTAATTAATCCTTGTATTTTTACAGTGAGCCATTTAACCAGCATGCCTGGTGGCATTAAGTGGCACTCTCTTGAGTAGGACAAGCATATTCTTATCACTCTGTAGACACCTCAGTGACAGTCACCAAATCTTACCAGTTTTCCCCCAGAACACAGAGTAAAATTATACTCCCGGTACGCTTAAAATAAATACAGCCACAGAATTTAGCTAATGGATTATTCTGTTGGTCCAGGAACATATGACTCAAAGCATCTGGCCTTTGCTGAGAAGAAACATGAGTGGCCAGTGTGCAGACAGGCTCTCTTCTCCTGATGTTCCTCCTATGGGGCTTCAGAGACCTGGGAAAACTCATTCTGATAAAACCTATCAGCCAGTGCTCTACCATGACCCAGAAACCATTGCTCCTCACCAGCTTCCCTGGTCACAGCTTGTGACTATTCTGAGTCCCTGGGATTTGGGGACTTATTTAACAAGCGCTAGGTAATTTCCCAACAACAATTGCAATCAATGTCCTGTTCCCAATACCCATAAATCAATACCTGGGAATAAATACTAAAAGCTTGGTGAAGTCATAAAGTTTCATCCACTTCAACATAAATAGTGAGATATTTTCTTATTCATTCAAAGCCAAGCCTCAAATATATGTTCATTTTCCTTGAGTAAATATAATTAAAATGGAATTAAAGTAGTAATGTTGTAATGGATTTGACATAGCACTTGACTACTGAGCCACACTGTACACACACATACGCATATGTACACACACATACGCATATGTGCATAAACACACACATACAGATACACACAGACCCCACAAATAAAAAGCCACAAAGTTAATTATTAAGTACATACAATGCCCTTGCTTTAACATAGTTAAGACACTCTAAAGTTACTTTGAAATATGGAATTCACATAAAAATGCAAAAATCCCATATTTACATTTTAACTTTGTGATGTTAAATGCCAGACTTTAAAAAGATCATTAAAGAGGTAAGGTAAATGGAAAACATAGAAAAAAGCAGCAAATTGTTACTAGGGGTTTGACACCTAAATATTTATTCTACCAGGTGGACTTAAAAAATGAAGCTTATCTGAAGAAATGAAAATGAAAACAATAGACTTAGCCAAAACAAAAAGCAAAGGAACAGATGGTGCACGAGAACAAATTCTGATGAGCCTAAGACAAAAGATGACAGAAGGATGGGCTATCTCACAGTAGTGTGAGCGAGGGCAACGCCATGGTGGAACTCCAGTCATGCATCACAGCCAATAGGTGTTCTTTGGAAAATGTTCTGAGAGCTCCCTACTGTTTTGTCAGGGTGTACGGATGATCTCCCATCTTTCAAAGAAAATTAAGTGGTTTCCTTCCCTCCCTCCCCTCTTAGGTTAATATATTAAGGTAGTAAGTGCTTAAAGGATGATAAACCAGCACTTTAGAGTCCTGTGCTTATCTTTTGCCATTCTTTGGAGTAGGTGACATGCCAGGATATCCGATAAGCACAACTCATTTCTTTTTTTCAAAAACAGACAATAACAAGAAGTTACATTTCTAAGACTCTCGGAAGCTCCGTACAATTCCCTCGGGTACTTATAAAGTGCACAGAATCTCCTGGTATCAATAATAAGGCTTCTTTTTCCTTTCAATAACCAAACCTACTCTAACTGCATGAATCTTGATTTCTGATCCATAAAATGAAAATAAGAGCTACCCTGCGTGTACCATACAGCTACTTTCTGAATATAAAATAGCATCTATGAATAACAGGATTTATATATAATCCTAAAAAGTTATTGTGTAGATATTCTTATAATATTAATAAACCTTACATGACAGTATTTTTCCATGGAGCTCATAAAAAATTGGGAATATTAGCTTTTTAGACTCCACAGAAGGTAAAGACATAGGTGAAGATACAATCTAACAGAACTACATAGGACCATCTTCTCACAAAGATGTGCAGGAAAACTTGCCTATTATCTATCTCTCTCTTTTTCTAGAATATAGATTAGAACCTATCTTATGAAACATGTATCTAGTACTAAATTAAAAGTGAATAAAGAGTAAATGAATGGAAATGGTAGATGGACAGAGGGAGGGAAGAATGGAGGGATGAACAGACAGACAGATGGACAGATGGATATGCAGATGGATGATGATAGATAGATGGACAGATGGACGGATGGACAGATGGATGGATGGAATGAGGGAAGGATGCATGGGTGGGTGGGTGGATGGATGGATGGATGGATGGATGGATGGATGGATGGGCAGAAGAATGGATAGATGGATAGGTAGGTGGATGGATGGATGGATGGATGTACAGGTAGACAGGCAGATGAGAAGGATCCCTTTATCATAGTTTATATTGTCAGTCAACAGGATCTAGAATAACCTTGGAGATAAATTTCTGAACACATCTGAAAGAGTTTCCATTTCACTTCAGTTGAAGTGGGAAGACTCATTATAAGTGTGAATAGAGTATTCATCCCATGGACTGGGTTCCTGAATTGAATAAAAAGGTAAAAACAAGCTCGTTGCAAGCATTCGTCTCTCTGCCTCCCAAATCTCAGTTCAGTGTGGCCAGCTGCCTGTGCATTCGGCACCATGGCTTCTCCATCATGATGGACTGGACCCCACATCTGTGACCCAAACAAAAACGTTTCTTCCTTAAGTTGTTTCTGTAAGGTATTTTGATCATATCAGTGAGAGAGAGAAAAAAACAACAACAACAATACAATGGATAGTTGTGACTACAGTCTAGAAAATTGTTAAAACCCTAGTCCTGGTCCATGACTGTCAGAGGAGAACTTGAACTATATTCAGGGTATGTACTTTAATAGGCTATCCCAGAAGGCATTCCACATCTAAGGAGTCTTACCGAGTGGAGTGCTAAAGATGTGAACATTTAAGAGTAAAAGATACATTCACAGAGAGAACTAAAGTAGATGCCCCATATCCCAGAAAAGGGACTTATGAGCACAGCAGAATTAGAATATCCTAAGGAGATAGAGACATGGTCCTCTATTAATGAATTAAAATCTGGGAATCCAGATTTGCAACATAGTTTTGAGAATGAGGATGCAGGAGAAGGCTGAACTGGCAGGGAAGTTAAAAAAAAAAAAAAAAGAGAGAGATTTCAGGTATGCTAACCAGTAGAGATAGACTGAATGGGAGTAGAAGGAAGAAGGCTGTTAGCCCCGGGTTAGGATTACCTTTTAGACTAAAAAAAAAAAATTCATTTGAAATAGCAGAAGATGCGATCTCTTCTTACTGATGATGATCATCAACCTTCCAGTATCTGCTGACACTTGTAGACAAATTGTTTTCATGCCCTCTGCTGGATGGCGCAGGACTGACCAGTAGAAGCCACAAGTAATCATGACTAGTTCTTATCTTCTTCTGTTCCATATATATATTCTAAGATTTATACAACTGTCAAAGAAATGGAGGAAAGAAATCTCAAATCTGTCTAAAGTCTGGCTTCATGAGTGGGCAGGTTAGACAGACAGGCCCATCAGGATAGATCCCACTTCTGACCAAAAAAAGATCTGACAAACTGCATGTTCCATGTTTCATCATACTGTGAGAAGCTCCGAGTCACTCAGAGTCAATATGGTATAAAAAAAAAAAGTATAAAAGTCAAAATTTGAATTTCATCGTTTTGAAATGTCAAGAATGGGTCCTGATGGCTTAGATTGGAGTTTTGATTCTTCATCATAGATCTGAGTGGTTATATTTCTCCCAGAATCAGTACATTTCTTGAAAGTGGGCAAATAAAGAACTTTTACAATCTCTGTGGCTGATGTAGTTCACACTTGTACATTTTATTAGTTTTCTGAATGTATTCAGATGTATATCGAACACTGACATGAGCAGTCTCCTGGCTTAAGCAAAAGGCTGCTTGATTTTTGTTCATTCCATGCTAGGGGTTGAACCCAGGACCTCCTGTATGCTAAAGGCAAATTCTTATCACGGAGCTACATCCCCAGCCCTTGTTTTTTGTTGTTGTTTGGTTTTGATTATTTGGGGTTGCTTTGGTTTCTGTTTTAAACCAAGTATTCTCTATGTGACTCAGGCTAGCCTTGAACTTGCCAGCCTAGAACAACCTCCCAGGTTAAGGAAGTGTAAGCATGTGCTGCTGCACTGAGCTAAATGGAAGCCTCTGTGCCTTACAAACTTCAATGATGTCACAGAAGCACCATTTCATAGTCCTGAAGCAGATGTGTACACTGTGTCAGCCTGGGTATGCACACCTAGCCAAAGGTTTCACCTCAGGCATTGTATAGTGTGGTGGTTTAAATATGCTTGGTCCAGGGAGTGGCACTATTAGGTGGCATGGCCTTGTTGGAGGAAAGTGCTGTGGTGAGCATGGGCTCTAAGACCCTCATCCTAGGTGCCTGGAAGCCAGTCTTCTCCTAGAGGCTTTCAGGTGAAGATATAAAACTCTCTGCTCCTCCTGCCTGGACATTGCCAAGCTTCTGCCTTGATGAGAATGAACTGAACCTCTGAACCTGTAAACCAGTCCTATTTCAATGTTGTTCTTTAAGAGTTGCGTTGGTCATGGTATCTGTTCACAGCAGTAAAACCCTAACTAAGACATATATCTTCAGGTAATATTGGAAGAAATGACAACATTGATAGTCACCAGTTGCTGGCACCTGAGTCACTTGGGAACTTAGTTTCTCACTTTTTCTCAGTACATAAATCATCTGCATTCTGCTTCATGACTAAATACTCTTTGTTTCATACACAGGGCAGAAATGTTCTCATGTACATTGTTACTGCTCTTAGATGTTCTGCACAGAATTTAGTTATGAAGACACAGCATCAGGCAGCACGCTTTGCGCTTGTAATTCAAGTCTCCAGGCATAGTTATGTGATTCCTTTGCAGCTATGAATGCTTTGATAACTGACAACCATTTTACTCCGTTCTTGAGCATGGGCAGGCTTCTAGGCTGTTACGCATTTGTTACAATGCTACAACAGTCGGTTTCATTCTCTGAAAGGGGTGGCTGGAGACAAGACTACTCACAAAGACAGGTATGCCCCTGGGGGAGGATACTTAAAGCATTTACATAAGCAATGGGAATGCCCTTTAGGTGTTGTCTCAAAGGAGGTGTAAGGAAGATTTGGTTTTTGTTTTCTCCTGAAAGTAGACAAACAAAATGAGTTCTCAATGTAGGCTGTAAAATGTAATTTAGAGAAATCTTCTTGGTTTGAGACCAGGTGCCTGGAAGCAAAACCATAAAGGCCATTGTCATTGATGTCATAGAGTTCACACTGCAGCCTGCTTCTGTCTCTTGAGTGTGATGGTCTTCTCTGTCATAGAGCTCAAGCAGAAGCCTTGAGCTTCTAAACTAAGTATCCAAAGCCTCCATTGCATACTCCATGGATGTTCATAACTGTCATTCTCTCAGGACATTACAAACGCTTTCTGTGTTCAGTGGTCCAGCACTTGCATGGCACACCTAAGATCCTGAGCTTGATCCCCAGAGCCACGGACAACAGTAAAATAGCTTCACTTGAAAATACTTTGCAAGGATGTACCTCCTTTTGCCATGAGGCAAGATAGTCTGTGACAGCTCACCTTTGATTCCCTGACTTGTTCAGATGTAAAATAATGTGATCACTTGCTTATTTTCTTTTCAAGGGCAATTTAATTGAGAGCGCTTAGCACACTGTACTAAGAAGGCATTTTAGGACAGGATAAAAACTGTCTGTCCTTAGCTTCAATCTCAGGCTGTTTGCCAGATTTATATTCAAGTATCATATGATTATTTACCAGTGTTTATGATTTCTGATGAGACTCTGAGCCCCAAGCATGTTTTAAATTTTTATTTTTGTATCACAAAAGATCAGCTATCCTTTACTGCATGCTAAGTGAGATGGTATTATTTTTAACCTAGGAAGGGCAGGTCTGTTAAATTGTCTATTTTCACACTCACTTCAGATGGTTCTGGCTAAACTTGGCAATACTGCTATTGAAATTTGTCCAATATATCATATGCAGTCTTTAGCTCCACACATATCTGAACAATGTTAAGACAAACCAAGTGTTAATATTTACAAAAACAAAACTATGATCTCTCTGTCACAATTTGAACATAATCAGCTTTTGAGCAATTATGTTTGGTTGGCCCTCTGTATATCAGGTAGACAGACACTAGATGGCAACGTGCAAGCTGCAAAAGCCTTTTTTCCTTCTAGAATCTCCTGATTCTAGGGCTGTAATGTACATTCAGCTCCTGTGAGGTCACTACTATTCTTAGTTACTGTTTAACATGGTGCTTGTTTTAAAGCTTTAAAACGTCAGAAGGAATACACTAGACTAATCTTTTAAAGAAAGACAGCCAAAAGGTGGTAAAGTGTTCTATGGGACGCCGTAAGCCACCACAGACAGTTGTCATTAACACATTTATCATGCCACTAAATGGGAGTACAATAAACATGATAGTTTTGATGCCAAAAAAATGTATTTTTATAATGTGATTTGCTACCATCAGATCTCTACTTCCCAGAAGTTCAGATGTAAGTCAGTGTTCATATTAGAAACCAGAGGTGACTTACGGTTGCTGGGTACCAAGCGGTTACGAGTTTTGGTCCAGTTCCCTTGGTACACATGTGAAACCATTTTGCTGTTGTTATTCCTGCTGCTAGAGATCAAACCCACATCTTGAACAGGCAAGGCAAGTGATGAACCGCTGAGCTAATGAAACTTTTTAAATGGATTACTCACACCTGTAAATGTGTCTGCTTTCTATTGCTATATGTTATTTCCTTGGAAGGGAGAGGAGACAGTTGGCAGTCATTGGTTCCCAAATCTGATCAACAGAACTCAACAAGTGTATGTGCTTAGAAAGTATATGTGGCTCAGTGGTTAAGAGCGCCGACTGCTCTTCTGAAGGTCCCGAGTTCAAATCCCAGCAACCACATGGTGGCTCACAACCATCCATAACGAAACCTGATGCCTGCTTCTGGAATATCTGAGTACAGTACTTACATATAATAAATAAAATAAATCTTAAAAAAAAAAAGAAAGAAAGTATATGGGCGGGGCAGAATTCTCTGACGATCAGCCTGAGAGTTTGTATTTACTGAAAGTGTGCTTGCTGATGTTCAGTGACTACTTGCATTGGAGTGCTTGCTGTATGGTATGGAGGGGGGTGCTTCTTGTTCTTTTAAAGTTGAAAGTGAGCCATTCCTTTTAACTAGAGGCCACGGATGTAGTTCAGAAGGAAACGATTTACTCTTGAATGATAGCCACTATGAATATCTCCCAAACTAGCATTAAGTGAAGTCATCGGCCCCTTCAAAAATGAAAATCAGTGCTTTCATGAACATTGTGTGTCAGATTGAACCTTGAGTGACACCACCAAAAGGTCCATGTACTGAAAGCTTAGACTTAGTGTGGGTCTGTTGAAAGGATGTGAAAACTAAGGAACAGGACCAACTGGGAAGTCATAAAGTCATTGGACTGTGTCCTCAGTGGAGATGGTGGAACATAAGAGCCTCCCCACCCCCTCTTGCTTTCTGACTGTTAGGTGAACACTTGTGTTCTATTGTATACTGCCACCATCAATGTTGGCTCTTCATAGCCAAAACAATTGGGACTATCAGTCATAGATAGCAATCTCCAAAACTGTGAGTAGCATGTTATTGCAGTAATAGGAAGCTAAGTAATACAAGCTTACGCATTATTTGCTCTTTGTGCTTTCCCATTGTCTTCTGTAGATAGATAGATGGATAGATAGATTTCATTTCTTATACTTCTCCATCATTCTCTCCCTTTGGCCAACATGCCCACTAAATGTCTTAGATACTAACCTTTTGTTTTCTAGTTTCAATATCTCAACTGAGTGGAAGGACTGTTCTACATGGCCAATTTGTATTTAGTACTGACTTTGTGTTTTAAGGACACAGTGGTGATATTTACCCACTTGACTACCTATTGCTAGGAGTATTCGTATATTTTATCCAATTTCCCAACTTAGGAAGCATCCCAGCACCAGGCATCCAATCAGCACTCCCTCTACCCCTTCCTTCTCTCCTCTCTCCATTTTGTGCCGTTTGGCCAGTGCTGTTTCTCCATCATCCTTGGAAAGAAAAACAAAGCATTTGTGTGAATGTTATAAAAACGGACCAGTGGGTCGTGAAAGCTTGGTGGATGTCACTGCTTTGCCTGATTCCATGAAGCTGGGAATGCTAAAGTGACATCAGTGAAGTGTGTCTGTCTCAGAGATGAAGGGGGAAAATAGGATATGGGCACATCTAAATCCATCATCATCTTTTTTTTTTCAAAAATTTGTATTGAAATAGATTCTTCTCCCATACAATACATACCAACCACTCTATCCACTCTTCCTAGATTCCTCCTTCCTCCCCTCTCCTCCACATCCATTCTCTCTTTATTTCCTCTTCAGAGAAGAGCAGGTCACCAACATCCTCCCCTTGCTATACTAAATGCAGTGTCTAGGTTGCTGCAGAAGTTTTCATATAAATACATGCTAGTGTTCATCGGAATCCAGAAAGAGATTTGCCCAGAAACCATAGACTCAGTCACTGAGCTGACTCATCTGCTTCTGTTCTGACTAATTCCTGTTTTAATGCCAGACATTTGATGATTAATTTCAGGTTTGCTGTCTTCTGTAGCTGCGTAAAGTTCAGGCAGGCTGTCTATGCAAATGTTCTTCACTAATTAGATTCAATTGTAGTCCCTGCTCCAATTATAGAAGTTATATTTACAATAAATATTTCCAGTAGAAATTAAGTATGTATAAATATTGCTACAGTAATGAAACTCATGTGCTAAGGTCCACCATTTCCTCTCCTTCCAGAGTCAAGAGAAAACTTGGAGGCTAGATTTGGGGTGGACAGAGAAATAAACATAGTCATAGGAGAATGAAGTGTTACATTTTTGTCCCAAATCACTCCAAATAATATAAATGAATCTCTTTAAGAAGAGAAAAATAATCCTATGTTCTACCATTCATGCTCAATCATATGTAGTGTTGAAATTCTGTAGATATGTAGCTAAGAGGAAATTTGAGGAAACACAAAAAAATGAGGAAATTTTCGGTCTTTCAATACATACATTGTTTAAGGAAATATTAAGTTTGTCTACATTGCTGCAAAGCCAGAATTCAGATTCGTTTTCTATCACACAATAACAGTGTATCACAAACTACCACATCATGACTGTGATGTCTAACTCTGTGGGCCAGGAACCCAGGCAAGTGTGGCTGTGTAGCATACATAGGGTGCCCACTCACCAGGGCTCTTCTGTGTGACTTTATATTCTGAAATTTATTTACTTTCTAGCTGTCCCTCGGGAGTTCCCCCCAGTCATCAGAAGTGACTCCATCCATCTTTAAAGCCAATCACTCCAAATTCACTTCTCCTTCTCTGGTCTAACTTTTATAGTACATCCTCTTCAGCCAAAGGGAAGGTAAACACCACCTGACTGGGGACTTCAAACACTCAGTTCCTTCCCAGCTGTGCTTGCTTTGGGGAGTGATTCAATATTCAATTGCTGGGAGCCTGAGCTCCATCTAAAAGCCTCTCTCTTCCACAACAACCCATACTACAATCCCCTAGGGCAGTCTTAACCAGAGACAAACTGAAAGGTGCAGAATTTGAGCCTTGCTCAAAACTTTCCAAGAGTATTGGCAAATATCATATACTATCGAACTTGGAGGAATTTAGAAAATTCTAAATCATTTTGTTAAACCACAGACTTGAAGCTGATTATGATTTATGGGAATGAAAAGGAACGTATTACTACCATTAGCCAAGATATTCAGCGCATTCGGATTTTGCAAACCTTCCAAATGACTACCATTGCACATTATAAAACTCACCAGCCCAAAACTATACAATCTAGAATTATGGAAGGAAAGACAAATCTAAAAGAGTATAGTGCATCAATGATATAGATGCTTAATTCTTCTATTGCTCTTCTTGAAAGAACCATGTTCTTGGGAGGAATGCAGATCTCTCCAAGACATTTCTGTGACCCAATGGGAGAAAATAAATATTTTCCATAAAAATGTTTCTGCCATTGTACATTTGCTCCTGAAGCCATGGTTAATTCAAATTAGGATTTCCAGCATTTGCCCGTATTACTGACTTCTTTATATCTTATCTGATCCTTAATGTGTTAAGTGGTTTTGGCGGCGGTGGTGTTTCTGTTTTTACCTATGCTAGACAAGTGCTCCAACAAGGAGCCGCCTTCCCTGTCCTCCAAATTTATTTTTAAATCCCAGCAGAGACAAAGAACAATTGGTCTTCTGTAGGAAGTGGAGATGTTTTTCTTCTAAATCCCCCTCAACAGTCGAACCGATGCCCTGTCATTTGCTCACCGTGGGATGTTGAGACAGGAAAGCTGCCATAGTGTGTGAATGAGAGAAAGGTCGCTGTCCACCCTTGTTCTTTAGTTCTGTTTCCTCATGAGGACTGTGTTCATCTGAAGATCACTTTTGGAGGGGAAAATCAATATTCAAGGTACTTCTGAGTTAGAAACAGTTCAATTGCAAGAAAAGTTCACTCAGAATGCGTAGACTATTCTGTGTGAGAATGTCATCTTCTGTGTCCCGTCCCACTTGACCAGCAAGAAAGACGCAACCACCAGGTTCTTCTTAAAGCAGTTTACTCAGGCAGCTTCTTTCTTAAAATCCCCCAGCCTCTTTGGTTACAAGTGTTTTTCTCCACTCCAGCCACAACCACGCCCCCACCAATTACCACAGGTCACATCACCTCACCAGGCAGGCTTGCTCAGCCAATCAGGGATTAAGGGCGGGCCATCCACCAAACATGGGCTTGTTTACTACCTGGAAGTCCGGAATGGCTCCCCACACTTGGGATGTGAGATTCCTGCTGAGTCTTACAACCTTGCCTCTATAACTGCAGACAGAAGAAGCACCCAGGACTGCCCACATCATGCATCTCTACAAGGTGTCCTTAGAGCTGGCAGGAGGCAGGAATTCTGTGCGTCAGACGTTAACTCTCCAAGTGACCAGTTATGCATCTTGTCATGTTAAGGGAGAAAGAAAAGCTCTTCCGCTGGAAGTCGCCTGACCCAGAGAGCCCAGTCTTGAATTCTGTACTACTTCTTATTCCCTATCTTTTGTCCTCTGTTTCATGAGTCTTAATGTGTCCCTGCCTGAGGGTTGCCTTATGAATCTGTCCTTCTGCCTATGTCCTCTGTCTGTTTCTGTTTCTGTGAGCTCTCTGTGTGAATGTGTGTGTGTGTTTGTGTGCATGTGTGCGTGTGTGTGTGTGTGTTTCTTTCTCTTTGTTTCTGTGTACGCCTGCCTCCTGTATGAACTGTGTATACCCTCTGTCCTCCCTTACAAAGGACCTCATCCTGTCTTTAATTGAACAACACAAAAAGCATCACATGTAGAAGGAATAGGAAACTTAACAGAATTTTACAAAGTATTAAGTCATTGGCTGCAGCTGATTTCAGCGGACCCGACAACAAACATCATTGTTTATTGACTGATACTCATAATTGGTTGCTTCCACCCTTTATGGTAGATTTTAGGAGGTTGATTTTGACTTCTATACTTGCTGCTTTGAGAAAATGATATACATGCACAGTCAGGAGCACGGGAGGATACATAATTTAAGACTATAGTCAGGGGCATGGGAGGGTACATAATTTAAGACTATAGCTCTGCATTAGCTTAGGATGTAAAAGTTGGCTGCATTGCCAATCCAAAACAAATAAGGTTTGCTGCTGCATCATTCCCTTAGAGTCAGGTCAGACAGTTTGGGTGCACAGTAGGATAGCAGTCAGGTCAGACAGTTTGGGTACACAGTAGGATAGCAGCCAGGTCAGACAGTTTGGGTGCACAGTAGGATAGGAACCAGGTCAGACAGTTTGTGTGCACAGTAGGACAGCAGCCAGGTCAGACAGTTTGGGTGCACAGTAGGATAGGAGCCAGGTCAGACAATTTCAGTGCATAGTAGGATAGCAGTCTTAAGTGTTCAGTGACCTCAAGGCATATTATTAACTGCCTGTGAGGTTCTCCTAGAATGCTAGAGGAGGTTTCAGAACATTGTATTGCTACAGCACGGCAATCCTCCTAATCAAATATTCTCCAGATGGTAGAGAACTAAGAGATATCACAATGTGACAAGAATGAGAATGGTTAGCATCTTCACAAAACCCTGTTCTACCCCATAGTGAGCCATTAGATTAGCAAACCACGAGAGGCAGAAGGTGTTCTCCACTGCATCTTTCCTCTATCACAAAGGCGGAAAGGTACATTTCTTTCTGGTCCTGAGGATAAAGATGACATGAATCAGTTAACTGGAGAAAAAGCACTCAGATTTACCTAATATGAATTTTAAATGACATGTTTCCCTCATGGAAGAAACATACCTTCCCCCTCCCCCCCCCCCAAAAAAAAAAAAAAAAACTAAATTTGGATTAAAAGCACTCATTTGTGAGACATGGCTGGACAGAGGGGCTGGAACTGGGGCGTTTAATTGAGAAAAGGGAAATGATAGATAACCAGGCTTCTGTGCCCTTTGGCTTCTTGCACTCTGGCTCTCTCCCTTGAGGACAAGAGGGCTTCACCTTCCTATGCGGAAGGTGTCTCACACAGGGGATTGCCTTGAGTGGCTTCAAGGGGCCTTAAAGGACCTTTCTTTCAAACTTGTCTACATCCTTCCCTTCTTACAAACACTGGATTACAAGTCAGATATCCGTACACAGGGAGGGGATCTCCAGAGATGGGAATGGAAGTGGGGTGAATCTTTTTCTGTCTGTTGCTGCTTCACTTTGTAGCTGGTAAGTAAGCACTTTTTTTGCCACCAACAGCACTGTGCAGTTTATTAACCATCCAAGTACAGTAGCATCTGGTGAGATTGGGACAGAATTAGGATTGCAAAGTGGACAGATATTCAGCATCTAATGGGTTGGAAGAAGCCACTACATACTCTTTAAAAACATCTTCCACAGTCAATACAGAACTAGCCATTAACCCAGCACACCAAATGTGCCTGAGTGGAAAAGATGCAACGAGAAAAATAGCTAGGTTAGAAAGACCAACACTTAAAAAAAAAAAGGTAAAACACTTTCAGTTTCTCCCCCTTGAGCCCCTAAAACATCTCACGGTCTGGATCTACCTATACGGTCCTACATCAGCTTCTAGACTATCTGTCAGGAGGGAAACCATAAATGACACTGGCCAGTACAGTCTTTGGATATTTAGGAAGGGGTCGGGGAGAAAGTCAGTTCTCGGAACAACTTATTCAGCCTCGGTATCATCCGCGGGGTCCTTGGATTCTTTGTTCTTCCGCACCTTTTCAACGTGCTTGTCCTTCTCTGGCAAGCGCTCCAGCTTGGCCACCATTTACGCCTCTCGGTTCTCTTTGTTAGTCTCCATTTTGTGGGTCAGTTTCTCCTCTGCCATTTTGCTGAAGTTGTTGTTCTCCTCGATGGCTTTCTGGAGCACGTATCTTTCATGCTCCCGCTTCTCAGCAAGCTGCTTCAAGACTTCCGCTTCACGAGACGTGCGTCTTTCTTCTGCAGCTTCTAATTTCTTCTGAATTTCCTCCAGGGAAAGGTCCTTCTTCTTTGGGGGGAGGGGGGAAATTGGGGACAGATTCTTTTGACCGAGGGCTGAGAATCAACTCAAAAGCCTGGCCTGAAGCACACTTCTCCAGCTCTTTCACCTGAATATCAGAAGATGCCATGTCGAACAGAAGACAAGAGACTGGCTATACACTCTACACAATCCACTGGCAAGGAAAGCCCTGCTCAGTCCTGGCCACACTCTCAAGTAGGCACCTTTTATGATGGAACTGTGGGGGCCATCTCTATTCCTGTTTCTCCCCTTCTTGCAGACTCACTAGTTAGACTCTGAGGGTTTTAATTATTCCTTTTCCTTTTTTAAAATTTATTTATCCACTTTACATCTGATTCTTACCCCACATCCAGGTCCTCCCTCACACAGTCCCTCCTTCGATCCCCCATCCTCTTCTCCTCTGAGAGGATGGAAGCCCTGATGGGTATCCCCCTACCCTGGCATATTAAGTCTCTGAGGTCAAACAAGGGTAGCCCACTTAGGGAGGCATATTCCACAGACAGACAACAGCTGTAGAGATGGCCCCCACTCCCCAGGACCCACATGAGGACCAAGCTACACATCTGTCATATGTGTGCAATGGGTCTGGGTCCAATTGGTTGATGGTTCAGGCTCTGCTTTCTATAGCCAACTTCTCTGTAGGAGGCATGTGGAAAAGTCGCTTCCAGTGAATTCCACGGGCACTTTAGTCCCCGAACAAGAGAAGTAGTCCTTTATCCTGCCAAACCCTGCCTTAAAATGACACAGTACTAGCTGGCGAGATGGCTCAGCAGTTAAGAGCACTGACTGCTCTTCCAGAGGTCCTGAGTTCAAATCCCAACAACCATCTGTAACAGGATCTGAAGCCCTTTTCTGGACATGAAGTAAACAAATCTTTTTTTTTAAAGGACATATTAGTCACTTTGCAGTTTAGGTCACATATTTGTCACAGACTGCAACAGCCTCTGCAGGACAGGATGTATTCCTAGACATTTCTTCTTGAACATCTTATCTTCTGAACAATATGCTGCTGACCTCAACTTACACCAAACCAATATGGTTTGAGTGGCACAAATCTCTGTAGTATGCTGAGGTTTGTGAAGGAGCAGGGGGAAATGTGAAAAGAATCTGTGTCTTTAGACTTATGGTTCCTTCACCCTTTGGGAAAGGGAGCCGTGGTTTTCCTCTCTGTACTTGAGTAAGGACAGATATCTCTCTGTTCTTAAATGGACAAATAAATCTTAACGTGAGTGCATAAAATGTTTGAAGAATTGTGTAAGAAAAATGCATCCTGAAACAGACTAAACCTCCATTTCTGCCTCGGAACATTATATCCTTCAGGAACAAAACTCCAACTTCACCAGGACTGTAACTGTACAAGCCAACAGTCACTGCTTACGGTACAGCAATCTGACTTCTACAGTTAATACCTTCTTCAACACTTCCGGCTGCATTTGAAGCCATAGTGTTCTTCTCTAATAACAAAAGCAGAGTCACAGAGACGCTAAAGAACCTTCCAGTGTCACCCAGGTTTAATCCTATGGTAAATTAAAGTGAGAGCCAAGATAAGTCTGAGCATCAGAGTTAAGCATCTTCCAAGCTCATAGATTTGCTCACACTTGCTGTGAGCTCATCATAACCAGACTAAAGTCCACGGAACTGGTAAATGGGAGAATAACCAGACTGAGTCCACAGAGCTGCTAATGATGAGAACAACCAGAAGCGCAATTCCTTGTAGCTCTGACTGCTTTGCTATGGATCATTGACTGTGTTCTATATTTTCTCAGCATTCATTTAACTGGGCAATTAAAAATTAAAAGTCTGCCCTAAGTTTGGAGGCTTGGACTAAAAAGCTATTGTCTAGACCAGTAGAAGCAGGTAAGACAAACAAAAGTACTTTTCCAGATTTTTGTTACACCTTCTCTGTTAATGTGATGTTGACACAACGTTGACCAGGTGATTAGTAATTACCACCATTTGCAATGTTGCAAAGAGTTTCATCAAATTATCTTCTTGATCCTATGAGATTCAGTGGGGTTAAGACACAAAATAGCATCAGGGTTTAAAATGTCAGTTCCTCTCACTTTTCCAAAGCTTGCTTTATTTATTTATTTATTTATTTATTTATTTATTTATTTATTTTTGGTATATTAGCTAACATTGTGACAAAGAAGTGTTTACTTGGAGTTATGGTTTGAGTCTATCCAGTCAAGGAAAGGCATTGATGGTAGCAGATGGTTCCAACCAAGGCAGTGTGAATGTGGCACCTCTTGCTCACTTCAGAGAGTGTGTCCAGCCAGAAGTGGATCAACTATAACCCTCCCACTCCATCCCTACAGCACTACATCCATCTCCGAGGACAAAGGGATCCCTGGAATCCATCCTTCAAAAACATTTTGTTCTAGAAAAGAGATTGAGGGGAGGAAGAGATCTTAAGGAATCCCCAGGGTTTTGAAGGTAGTGGATCCATGCGGTAAGAGAGAGCATCAGGGCATCGCCATTAAACCCTCTTCCCACAAGCCTCAGGGCTCATGGCTGAAGAGGCAGCAGAAAGACTGGGAGAGCTAGAAAGAGTAGGCACCTGCTTTGAAAGAGTGCCTGCCATGTTGGATGTCAGCACCACTGCACACAGACGCTCACAGAAGCTAAGGCAGCATGCAGAAGACCTGAGCAAGATCAAGCCAGCTAAGGTCGAGGTGGAGGAGGGATGAACAAGAGCCCTCCCCAAACTGAGGAGCTGGTGATTGGTGGTTGTTGTTAAAGGAGGGAGAGTTCTTTTTTTGTGTGTGTTTGTTTGGTTTTGAGGGTTGAGGGATATGCTCCAACAGATGGCCCCAAGACCATGAACATACAAGCAACACCAAGTGGACCTAGTGCTGGAGAGTCAGACATGCGAGGGTGGGGGTAACATTGGGAGGGAAAGGTGGGGGAGGGCTGGCCAGAGTGAAATGGGGGGAGTAGGGGGGTTGGGGGAGAGGGTGGCAGGGGAAGGGAGCAACTGAGAACAAGGTCTAATGACACACATGTATAAAAACACCATAACAAAGTCATTAATTCTGTGATACCGTAAAAAAAATGACTTTAAAGGGGCAGTGTTGTCTCAGGCTGCTCATATGGAGAGCAGAGTGCTGGAGTTTGTACCGTATATGCAGAGGGAACAGCAGCAGCGTTCTTTATTGAGGAGCACTTGCCAGTTACAGGTTTATTTATTTGATACTGAATTCCAAACCTGGCTTTTGCTCTCCTTCCTCACTCCTAAACATACTGTATAGATATATATGTAGATATATAGAAATACATAAAGATAGATAGATGGATAGATAGATAGATAGATAGATAGATAGATAGATGTGTGTGTGTGTGAGTGAGAGAGAGAGAGAGAGAGAGAGAGAGAGAGAGAGAGAGAGAGAGAAAGAGATATTTTCCTCTTTTCCAGACTTTAGGTCTAAAAAGAAAAGTCCTTAAATCATACGATTGTACGGCACGGTGCGAGGGAATAAGCACAGTGACATTCTTGTGTGGATGCCATGAGCTCAGAGTTCTCTCAAAAAGGCATTCAGAGTCGGGTGAGGGATGCAGACAGTGGCAGGAAGCTCCTGAGAGACACCCTAGCTCTTTCTAAAAAGGTCCAGAGAATGAATACCCAAGACTTCAAAAGGAAATCTCAAACTTAAAGCAGCTGTAAATATTTGGGAAAGAGCCATTACAGAGAGAGAGAGGGAGAGAGAGAGAGAGAGAGAGAGAGGTATGCTTTGTGTTTCTGTTCAATCATGTGAAAATTCAATCTCTCTGCTTGAAAGGGGGGAATTGTAATTAAATGTTCCCCACGATTCCTCCTTCTGATGGCTGAGCTTCAGGTCTGCTGTGTGCTTTTGTACCAAGACTTGTCACCCCCTCCACACACCTGGCTTCCGTTAGGAAACATGTGCTTTGCATAGATGCTTGCCTCCAGAGCCAGCTGTTTCCTTCCTAGTATAACTTCATATCAAAGGCTCGGTTTGCACTGTAGTATTTAATCTTCTTAATAAAAATGTTCGAGAAGCTGTCACAGTGCCAGCTCTGGTGACACATGCCAGAAATCCCAGCACTTGGAGAGGCGGGAAGATTGGACTTCAAGGACAAACCTGTCTCAAATTTTCAAATAGGATCTGCTACTATAAGAGATATCTGGCCTGCCCTTCTGTAACTGGGAAACAAATAACTGATTTAACCTTTTCCAAATGGCCTATCTACGATGCCAAAAAGAAAAAAAAGAAAAAAAGAAAAAGAAAAAAAAAGTGGGCACGTGAATTGTAAACACTGAGACCATTATCACCAAAACTAGACTCATGGTACACGTGGGACCTCTCAGATGCTGCAGAACCAAGCTCAGCATGCTGGAACGCAAGGAGCCGGCAAACTGTGATCGAGTTGGAAAGACTTCGTTGTTCCTGATTAAAACAAAGAGAAATCAGTGCTGTAGCCAGAAACCATTAGCAACCAATACAATGTCAAGTGAGTAGGTGTCTGGGCGCCATCTCGAGAGGTTTGCAAGTGCAAGTGCGTAAGTGGTAATTTCCTGGTGTTCTGAGTTCAACAGATTTATTTCTGGAGCACTCCAAACGCCCAAAATCTCCTGAAGTGAGTCTGTATTGTCCTCCTTCACCTAAAATGTCATTTTCAGGGGACTCCATACATAGATGACTGGTTTTTGAGGCTGTACCCCAACAGGGTTTTTCCCCCTAAATCCAGCCTTAGTAATTGTTGTTGTTTATTTAATTTTTAAATTTATTCACTTTAAATCCCACTCACTGTCCCCCCTCCCCAGTCACCCATCCCAAAATCCTTCTCCCTTCCACCTCCTCTTCTCCTCTGGGCAGGTGGGTGACCCCTAGATATCCCCACCATCCTGACACTTCAAGTCTCTGCAAGGCTAGGCGTTTCCTCTTCCCCCTGAGGCCAGATAAGGCAGCCTAGCTAGAAGAACATATCCCACATACAAGGTACAGCTTTTGGGATAGCCCTGATCCCAGTTGTTCAGGATCCTTATGAAGACCAAGCTGCACATCTGCTACATTGGAGCGGGGAGGCCTGTGTATGTTCTTTGGTTGGTGGTTCAGACCCCAGCAGGTAGTTTTAAATTCATTTTTTCCTACATACTCTTCTGTAATGTGAAACATTCCTCAGAACATCTGACAGGCCTGTCATGAAGTCTAGTACTGTATAACCTGAGATTTTGTGAGTACTCTTTTCTGTGTGGCTATAAAGAAAATATATTTTAACCCGGTACCTGAGAAAGACAATCAGAAGTGTATATAGGTGGCAGAAATAATCTCCTTCCAATTGCATTTTGTAAATTCTAAGCACACTGTTGGGTGCAGATAATTGGGCTCTATGAGATGATTCTGTAAGGTCACCAAAGGTAAGTGACTCAGGCAACGTGTGACGATCAAGAGAAATCTCTGTGAAGAGTGAGCCCTGTTCACCGGAAGTTAGGCTTCACACACAATCACTGTTGAAGATGTGCAATGGCCACATGGATGACAACAGGGATAATCTCGTTTTAAGTAATTCCAGGTGGAGAGGAAAGACAAAGAGTTGATCAATGAGAATGAAGATACAGTTAGTCAAGAAAGAGAAGCCCTAGTGTATGTTGTAGGGTTTAGGGTCATACTGGGTAACAAAGCACTGTGGGCTTTAGAAGGCTGGCAGAAAGGATTTTCAACATTTTGCTATAAAAATGGTAAATGTTCAAAGAGATGTGTAATTTCATGTAATTTAAATATTATATGATCTATATGCACTGAAGCATTGACTCTTAGTTACTTTATTAATACATGAAAATTTTGTTTTGTGTATCAGAGTTATGAACATGAAGTCTCCGTGTACTTTTCTTTCTCCAGCACAACTGAAAGAGTATATTGTCCACCGTGCAAAAAAGTAAATGGGCCAGGCCTGGAGGCTTGCCTAACTTGGAAATGCTGTATTCATTGGGTGGGGAGCTATGTCAGCCTGACTCTGAGACACAGCACAAGAGGTCCAAATGGTCAGATCCACTAGGGTTTCAAAGACCACCTCAAATTCTTTATCTAAGAGCTCTAGACTTGAAGTTGAGTTCATACCCTTCAATGCTATCCCAACCCTTTATTTTATTCAGTAAGACGCCGTTGTAAAAACAGTCATATAGCTGCCTAGCGACAGAACCCAAACCAGAACGCAGTCTCTTGTTCCTAGTCTTTCTCATACATGATTTTGACACTGTGGGATAATGGTTGTAAGTGGAGGGGGCTGGAGGAATTTAAGGCAATATTCTCTGTTGAACTGGAGTAAAACATTCTCTAAAAATATCTCGAGTATCTTCCCTGGATCTGAAACTGACTCGGTTTCATTCACCGAATGAATAAAATGTGATATAGAAAAGTTCGTTTTTAATTTATGTATGTGGATTCTTACCCGCATATCTGTCTGTGTACCACATGCATGCCTGGTACCCAAAGGGGTCAGAAGAGCATCAGGCCTGTGTGCAGCAAGCCAGCCAGTAAGGTCTGGAGAGATTGGGCTAGCAACCGAGACTGAGCCAAGTCTGAGCCCCAGTCCTTCCACCTGGTAGAGCAACTGATTGGCAAGTGTGCCTCCTGTCCAGTGCTTCCTTGTGCCTAGTCTGCCAATCTCCCTCTCTCTATTCTGGGAAGATGTTTCTAGTAGGCCTAATGGGAGACATTGCCTCAGGCAAAAGCTCTGCGATCCAGGTGTTCCAACAGCTGGGTTGTACTGTGACTGATGCAAACATCATTGCCTGGCAAATCATTCAGCCAGAATATCATGCCCACTGGTGTATTGTAGAGGTCTTTGGCACCGAAGTCTTGCTGAAGAATGGCAGCATCATCAACCAGAAGGTCCTTGGAGACCTGATCTTAAACCAGCATGACCATCAGCAGCTACTCAACTCCATCACCCACCCAGAGATCTGCAAGGAAATGATGGAGATCTACAAGTACCTTCCCCAAGGTACCACCATGTAATTCTGGACATCCCCCTCCTTTTTGAGACCAAGAAGCTGCTCAGGTACATGAAAGACACAGTGGTGGTATACACCAACCAAGATATACAACTGGCACAGAACAACCTAAACCAAGAGGACACAGATCAATGCCCAGCTGCCCCTGAAAGACAAGGCCTACATGGCCAACCATGTTCTAGAGAACTTGGAGCCTGCATGCCAGACTGGAACACTCCATGGACTGCCTGCCACTGAGTCTCAGATTCCCAGTGGGCATCGCCAGCCTCTTCTACTGGCTCTTCCTTTCCCTCTAGCTTCACACTAGCTGAGCACACCAAGGCAGCAAGCCATAGGCCTCCTTATCCTTGGAATCCTAAGCCAGGCACCATGTCTTCAACACCACGGCCACTCTGACTCTAGGACTGGCCCCTGTGCTGGGCCAGCTCTGGAGTGCATCTGGGGACTCAGAAGGCAAAAGAAGCCAACTGTTAATATGCACCCCTTTGTGCCTTCCTTCTCCTGGTACCACCTACAGAACTGTCTCCACGATGAGAGGAAAAGAGCAGTTAACAGTCTGTAACCCTGCCTGCGGTTACCACTGTGTGGAGACAATGTCTCACGGCACCTACAGCCTCTCTAATGGACCACACAAATCCTTCTAGACTGAAGGGCTTCTCCTTCAATGGGAGCTGTCTCCTGGGTTGAAGCCTTTTACCGGGGTGCAGTGTGGATCCTCTCTAGGGGATGCTGTGGTTAAGCTGTGTCAGGGCTCTTGGAGAGATGCATCTTCTAAAGGGAAATTTACTACCATTCGCCACTATATTCCACTACTGCCTCTGAGTTCTGAGCCCTGTGCCCTTGGTATTGCCTGGGCCCTACGCTATCTTACTTCTGTGTCTTCCCCTAGACGTTCGATTCCCCTGGATGTTTGCTACCCTGCAATATGCATCCCTGACTGCCCTGTGTCAGGCACCAGCTAAGTTAGGTGCTCCAAATACCATCCTTCTACACTTCATCTTAATCCAAGTAGAACAATCATCAATACACTGATTTCTCCTAGACTGTACACCTCTAGATAGCAGGACTGACTTATCTCTGTACCCTAGTGGACTACAGTCTACCTTCCCCTGGTGCTCAGTAAATTAAATTGGTCTTTAAGAAAAGTTATAGAAGACGTTTTTCAAGCTTAACAAGAGAAAATTACTTTAACACAGCAAAAACAAGAAAGCAAACTACTTCTAAGACTAAGCAGAAATACATATTGCTTTGTCAGTGACATTTTTCTTAAATAGAAACAAATCAATGTCTTTTCAAGTGCTTAATTGTCTGTGACAAATATGGCTTGAGAATAATAAGGAAGATCTATGTTTCTTTCATGTAATAATTTTAACTTCATAACTATGTTCTAAAGTTATTAATCAAAAATATGTAGCATTAGAGTGGCATTAGAGGGGAATATGTTAAAAGATCCTTAACCATGCCAGTGGCTCTCTGCTTACTCTCCTTTATTCAGACGCTGTTTTACCATCCACTTCCACCTTTAAGGACAAGGCAAGAGGGAAATGTGTGTGTTGTATGTCATATAAGTCAATAGTTAACTTTCCAGTTAGGCCACCATAGTCATGCACACTTGAATCACAGCCATACTACCTGACAACAGATGACTTGCATTTGTTTCAACAGCAGGAGAACTCTGGTGCAGTGCACAGCCTAGCACTGAGAGTAAAGTCTGCAGCATTTGAAAATTGACCACGCCTATGATGCTGAGTTTATCAGTCCCAGCATACTGATTGCTTACATGGTTTCCCATTGTGACAGAGACCACAGTAACAGGGTATAAACTCAATGGCTCTCACCAAGCAGGCGCGTTCATGAGGGCAGAGTCCATGACAAAAGTGGACAAAGTAATGTTTTCTTGGAGAATTGATCATTTGTCCTGAAAGTTGTCCTGAAGGTGTCAAGGTGTTGCCCCTCTTGAGGATTATAAAGCCAGTATGTGAAATGGGAAGTCTTTTCAAAACCTATAAGTACTATATGAGACATGCTTTGTGGTTATGAGTGGGGGTAGCTCAATGGTATATATTTGCCCAGCACCACCACACACACTCACACACACACACATACACACACTCACACACACTCACACACACACAAAGTGCTAGTGTTCCATAATAATCAGAAAAGTGGAAAATAAGAGAAATGCTTTTTTTACCCAAAAGACAAAGGGAAAAGATCCAACTTGGCAATAAAAATATCTATGCAAGAGTCTTAGTACCACAGGAGTCTGTCAGTAGGAGAAAAGTTGAAGAATTTAGTGTATGATGCTCTGTGGAGCCCTCTGCAGTTTCTGAAAAGTATATGTACAGTCTGTTTCCTAGACTCAGATGACGGTAAAGAGACTGGTTTGGTATGCCAAACCTGTTTCTATGATTTCTAACCTAGAGATATCTCAGCTTTATCTATAATAATTAAATATTTTATATATGATGTAATTAAGAATATATATGAATTTTAATAAGCAGAGAAATAATAGTGAAAGACTGGGCAGTGCTACACATGTCCTTTCCAATCTAATAATATATGGAGTCAACCAGGACTTGCTTTTCTTACTACCTGCACTTGGGAAGAATGTTGAAGCCATCTGCTCCAATACTCATAAAGTGTAAGAGTTTTGATTCACAGAAACATTCAGCCTTTCTCTCGCCAACTGAATGTGCTTTCATCTATTAAATGCCAAGTAAGTTCCAGCCATTTTGGAATCACAGGTGACCGCCATGACCTGAGAGTCATTCAGAATCTTTTAGGCAGAGGATGGATCCAGGGGCTCACACCTAAAGGCAGAGGATTGGATCCAGGGGCTCACACCTAAAGTCAGAGGATTGGATCCAGGGGCTCACACCTAAAGGCAGAGGATTGGATCCAGGGGCTCACACCTGAGACCCACCACAGGGAATCATGGGAATACAAGGGCTCAGAATTGTCCCTCCCCACCCCCACCCCCCCACTCAACCCCTCCACCCCCCACCCACCCACCCACCCCCCCATCCCCCCCACCCCCCCATCCCCCCCCACCACCCCCCCACCCCCGTCACTCTAACTCCATTCTATAAGCCTTTGATTTCCAAGCCACTTATTTCCAGGCAGGATGACTTGCACGCGACTGTTTCTGTGTATCACTCAGCCCTGCCATGAAAGGTCTCTGGGAATGGCCCCGACTTAATGCCTCTCTTCTTCCAAACTCTACAGACTGACTCAACATTGTGATGTAGATCAGTCTATCTTGACTGCTTTCAAACACAAAGCAATGTGGTTCAAGCCCCTCAGCTTCTTCCTTTCTTTTGTTCAGCAACTCCTAGAAGAAAATCTAACCGCCAATGTGTGCTTGCTGTCCTGTCCCTCACGGTGCAGCGTGAGCACCTCAGGAAATCATTCCTTAGACTGGGAGAGAGAAAATGGCAGATGTCAGAATAATGTCAGGGAAAATTCAACTGAGTCTCATTAAATCACTCATTTCTCTACGTAAACTTTCAGAGCATTTAATTAAGTATTGAATCTTTCATATCTTATGCTTCACGTCCCTGTGATTGTGAATGGCGCAGCTCCTCACCTGAAGATCTGGAGAGAAAATTCTCGTTCAGATGCTAGTCTGAAGTGAGCAGTAATCATTTTCCACCTGAAGCAAACTGTCTTGAGTTACGTTTGATCAGCTATCACCTATGTGCCATGATCAATATTTTGTTCTAGTACTTTATCCTTTATAATATTTAATTTCAAAATGTAAAAATACAGAAAATGAAATAAAATACCATTTTATTATTACTCACAGTAGAACCTTTGGAAAAAATTGCATATTTTGCATGGTTATAGCTAACACATGTGGCTTTGTATGTGTGAATAATTTAATATTATTTCATACAATTTTTCTAAGTTGCTCTTCAGTCTTTATAGTGATCATTTTAAATGAAGCAGCGTTTTCTAGTCAGCAAATTACTTCACAATTTCCTTAATGAGTCAGGATACTTCCATTTACCTCCTACTCTAAAAACTCTAAGAGGTGTCTAAAGTTCATTAAATTGGCACTGCGTTCAAGCAGATTCATCTTCCTTTGAAACTCACTGTTGTACAGTTCTTTTATATAACTTCCTGAAAATTGTTCTTCAAAATACCCAAACAACCTTTGAGATTTCTACAAGTGGTTCTTTGACAAACACTGTTGTGGATTTCTGACCAAGATCTTTAGATCCCTATTGAATGAGAGAGGACCCTGGCAAGGCAGAGTGTGTGCCTCGTGGGCACACACGTACATGGGTTTTCATGAGTAGGTCACCATGGTTAAGTAAAATGTAATTTCATTGATGGTATGGCCACCAATGTTTTTGTTAGTTGGACAGAAATGCATTCATAGCATATGTGATGTTTTCCACTTGACAGGTAACTGACTTTTGCTAAAGATCAAAGAACTAAATTTTGCATAGTTTTTTTTTTTAACCAGAAGATTTTATTCAACAATTACAACAGAAAACAAGTTAATTGATGAATCCATTTATCACTGAGTATTTACAGTAGTCCCCGCCCCATTTTCCTTAGTGACACATTCCAATATGCCAACAGATACCTGAAGCCAGAGAGTCTGCCACTGTGCATATGTTTTTCTCCTTTGCATAAAACCCAAGGTAAAACTTAATTCTTAATTAGGCACAAGATAAACATATTGCAATAATAACAATATTTTTAACAGCATACAGTACTTGAATTTATTTAAAACTTATTTTTTTTTTAAGATTTAGTTTTATTTATGTACCTATGGGTGGTCATGTGTACATGTCCATAAGATCAGGAGAGGAAGAACACACTGAACCTAACGTAAGTTCTCTGGAAAAACATCCAGTGCCGAGATGCCAAGCCATCTCACCATCCCCCCCCCCTTAGAATTGTATTTTCTGGATTGTTCTAGTCAATATGTTTGGACCACAGTTGCCTGCAGGTGTCTGAACACAATAAAAAAAAATAAGGTATATCAGAAGGACACTGTTGTGACACTTCAATCATACAGAAATCGAATGTCTGTCCAGGTTTAGTTACAGCGTGATGCATTACCCAAAGACTCATTCAAAACCTATAATTTTCCCTGAGTCTACCACTAGGGACACACATGTTTTATTTTGGGGTGGTTTTTTGTTTGTTTGTTTATTTCCAGATTTTAAAAAATCACCACCAACTAAAAGTCTTTTCTTCATTCCAGTATGAGGAGTAAAACAAGAAATAGTGTAAAATTGATTTTAAGTAGAGAGTGTTAGAGGGCAGTATATGCTACAGAAGAAACTTGGAGCAAACCAGTGAGAGAGAGGAGGTATGAAGGGAGGGCAGCCCATTTAAACAGGACCTCTCAGGAGAGCCCTGTCAAGAAGATGACAAATGAGGACAGCTCCGCCATAAGAGAGAGAATAGAGACAGATCAATAGTGGGCTGGATGACAAGTACCAAGAACTCAGCGTTAGCAATACTCCTCGCCTACTAGAAAGAATGCTGACATTTGTTCAGTGATAACTAAGTCATTGAAAGCAGGTTAGCATCATATGGAGAGCAAGGACTGGTACGTGGGTGATAGGAATGTAAGTTGCTTTTACCATTATCAAAAAACACAAACACAGAACTACTATAATCTACAACAATCCAACTGCATGACAAGTGACAAAAAAAAATTATGTCACTATTTCCATGAAGTATCTTCACTTTCATATTTATTGCAACGCAATAACCAAGGTGTGGAGTTGAGCAAAGTATCCATGAATAAATATACAAGTAAAATGTAATGTATCTCTCACAGTAGGGGAGAAAGAGAGAGAGCATGCAGGGAGGGGAGGGAGAGATAGATATTGTTCAGATTTAGAAAAGAAAAAAATTGAGTTATATATGACATTGAAAAACCTAGGAAAACGGGGCTGTGTGAAATACTAAAGATAATTTAGAAAGGAAAATCTCATAGCTGCCACTGACAAGGGGAATCTACAGAAACAAAGGGCGAATACCAGGGCTGGGTGATGAAACCGGGAATCAGGGAGATCTTGGTCAAAGAATACAAACCACAAACAGAAGGAACAACTTCAAGAAATTCCTTTTGTAACACAGTGACCAGAAAAGTATTAAGAAAGACAATGGGTCAGTGGGAGAAGAAAAGTTAAATAGTATTTAAAACACTGAGTCGGATACATTAAAGAAAACTTTCCAATACAGATGCTTATAAAACCCTAGTGGGATGAGGGGGAAGTGGGTGGGTAGGTGAGGGAGCATCCTCTTACAGTCAAAGGGTAGGGGGAGATGGGATGGGGCGTTGTGGAGGAGAGACCGGGAAAGGGGACAACGTTCGAAATGTAAATAAATAGAATAACCAATTAATTTTTTAAATGCCTATAAAAGGGGATTTATTCCCTAAATATTGAACTTCGGTAATCTGGAAAATCCAGTCCTGCCAACACCTCATCCCAGAAACCAGCATGTAGTGAAACAGTGACATTTATCATGAGGATGCATACTGCGGGTGACACTTTTCAAGAGACTAGCACTACTGATCTTGTGCGGTATTGTGTTTGCTGGTGCACTGCATCATTTCAACGTTTGCTTCCTTATTTCCTCTTAATGGTTTTACACATAAACGCAACTAAGAGTTGCAGCTATCTGGGCTGAGGAGATGGCTCAAGCAGTAAAGTACTTGCTGTCCAAGGATGAAGATTTGTGTGAAGATCCCCAGAGCCCATGCTGAAAGCTAGGCCCAGAGAGTCAAGGTTGTAATCCCAGCCTTCGGAGGGATGAGACCAAGACAGGAAGATTCCTGGGCTTGCTGACAAGCCTCTCTGGGATCAGAGAGCTCATGGTTCAGAGACAGGAGCCCGTCTCAAAGCATAAAGGTAAAGATGCAATTGAGGAAGACACCAACAACGCATGCATGTGCATTCACACAGCACCTGTACATCTATGAACCACTGTGTAAATACTCAAAAGGTACTTTTAAGTTATACATACACACACACATGTATACACACATGTATACATTATTTATGTTATGTGATTTAAAAATTTGTATGGCCATATACTACCTTGGATTAACAGCAGTTTGTTGGTGAAATGAGGAATCGTGAGGTTTTCAATCCTTCATAGCAATTTTGTGTTTATTTCTAGTGTTTTCTATGCTGCCACTTCACAGTTTACTAGAAAAGAAACAGGTTTTTTTTTCCACTCAGATATGTTTTACCCCTTAAATTTTCATTTGAGGTAGACTTACAAAGGGCCATCTGGGAGAGATGCTGCCATCTCATGCTACTTAAGCAAAACCATCTTGAAGGCACCACAAGAGAATGTTTTTTTTAAAGTATAGTTTCAAGAGAGAGAAATCAGATTCCAAGTTATTTACTCCTCAGGGTCTCCTGGCTCTGCTGAGCTTGAAGACAATCCACTTGGGTGTGCATCATCCAAGGGTTATTGTCTTACATTTTCCGACTGCTAGGTTTTGGCATCCATGAAATTCTAAGTTACACTCATATAAGTTTTACTTTTATGCAGTGAGTGAATCTTATTATCATAACTTTAGAGAACTTGCTTTCCCCTATACGGAAGAAACAGTGAAGGAACTTAGTACTCTGCGTGGTCCACGCTCTGGATAGATGGGTTACATTCTTTGTATCCTTTAATCTCAGTCCAGTCTATTCTAATCCCTTTCTCCAATGCAGAATCTGAAACTCTGGAACATTGTATAATTCATCATATACATGATGGTCCACAGCAAGGAACTTCAAAAGTTTATTTTCCAAGGAAGAATACTGACTTCCGTGGTCTACCTCCAAATATTTTTTCTCGACTTTTAAAATATATTTAATTAAATCCTTGAGAATTTCATAGAATGAATTTTGCTTAGATTCACTACCCACTCCTCACAGATGCACACTCCTTTCCCTATGCCTCCTTGTTCTTAATAACCCATAACTGACACTTCTCTCCCCCCACCAAAAGCCAGCATCTGCCAGTAACTCCTCAATTATGGGTGGGGGCTTGTGAGCCCCTCCCTCTCAATGCTGTAGTTTGACTGGTTTGATCTTGTGCACTGTCATGGTTCCTGAGTAGGTTGTATTCAGAATATACTGTCTATGTGCAGTCCTTCTTCACTTCTGGCTCTTACCCACAATGGACCCACAGCCCTGGAGGAGGACATGGTACAGGTGCCCTATTTGTGGACCTGCTACTGACATTTATCCTCTCTCTTTGATCATCTGTTTCTTTCTGCATTAACCAACAGCCCACTATACAAACAACCTTCTCAGTAAGGTCTGAGAGCAGTACTAATGTATGGTAGAGATAAAAACTTTAGAAGAAAGTTTAATACTACGTCCATTTTAGCTACAGATTTTGCTGCATTTAGTTAAGATGACCAAATCTTAGTATTCATAGCAGGTTGGTTTTAGGACCCAAAAAGATAACAAAATCTGTGGATACTTATCTCTCTTCTGTGAAGTGCCATAGCATTTGTTTGCATGCAAAATCACCTCTGGATTATTTGTAATAATATGCAGTGTAAATGCTGTGTGAATGGGCATTGTGTTGTGTTGTACAATATAGGAAATAGCAAGGATATTTATTCATGTCTGTGCCGATGCAGATTTTCTAAACATTTTATTCTGTGTGTGGTTTGTTCACAACTGTGAAATCTGCAAATATGACAGATTAAAATCAAAGCCGTGAAGAGTGCTATGCTAGCGTGGGAATGGGGTGAGACAGGATCCAAAAAGCTCTCTTTTCTGCACTTGCAGAGATAGATGGATTATTCCGGATAAGTCTCATTGTGAGACTAAAAAGAAAAAATTCCACCCATACAATTCCTATCTTAATGGCAGCGGGTAGCCAGACGTTGAGAAGAAACAGAACTCTCAGGTTGACTCAAAACCAAATGCCAACTTTCAGTCTGTGTTTTTAGACATATTAAGACAAAGGTTAAGGAAATGGATCTTGGTGTCTTCTTTCTGGCAAACAGTGCCCCCATTCAGCTGACCCACAAGCAGAAAGTCTCTGTGTACTGAGAAGACCATCAAGAGGAAAGTGAGCGCTGCTGAGGGATAGCTCCCTAAGGGTGCGACAACCTCCTTGTCCGGAAAACGGAGAACCGGAAGTGATTGTTCTGACTCAGAGCTCTGTCTCCAGAATGACTGTTGACTAGAAAATTCTTATTCCCTTACCTGTTCCCTTCGAGTATGTTTTTGACCTTACCTAACCTCCAAGTATTTCATAGCAGTGTGTTCTGAGGCTTAAGCGTTCTGCCCTGAATCCTTGAACAGGATGAACTGAATACTCACTGAATACTTAAGAGGGAGCAGAAGATAGGAAACTCCTTATACTCTTAACATAGCACTCCTAGATTTCTCTGTCTTCGGAATGAATGTGTGGTGGCTCAAAGAGGAGATGTTTATTGACATCCTCCGTCCCTTAATTGACCCCTAACATGGTTTCTCTACCGCATCTTGAAGTGCATTCAACTCAACCTAACTCGTGTGTGATTGTGTCTACACGTGTGAACGGCAGAGGTCAGAGCACTCGTCTTAACAGCCTCTTAACTGTGTGTGAAGGGAGGCACCTCAGCAGCCCCCAGAACCTGCCAGCACGTGTTCACATCAAGCTTTTGCTATCATAAACAATATTTTGACATTTGGATTAAATTCCCTTAAGTAAAGCCAGATTCTGATTTAATTGCCCTATGACTACCTGTGTTTGGCAGTTTAAGAGATGAGACAGCTCTTATTATAGCAAGAAATTGTTTCAAATTAAAGTAACTATTTTCTAAAAATACTTGCAATAGGTTTACTTGGCATTTGAAAATGTCAATCTGAAGAATCCCTTGGTGGTCATGTAAAATATTCAAGAAATGTCACATACATATGTGACTTGAATTATTTTCAAATTTTTGTAATTATCGACAGGAAACAGAACTCAGAAAACATCAACCCAAGGAAGTGGAGATTCAGTCCAGTTGTGCCATATACCTGTCATCCCAGCATTTGGGAGGTAGAGGTGGGAAACTAAGGGGTTCGAGGTCATTCTCTGCTGGGAACTATCTGGGTTGGGTAGGGGTGTCACACAAAACTTCAACCTTGTTGGCTTTTGTTGTTGTTGTTTTTGTTGTTGCTGTTGTTGCTTTGTTTTTCTGCTCAAAATGAGAATGTCATGAACTAACAATAGAATGGCAGATTCTCTGTCTTCAGATCACAGAGACACATCACTAGGTTGTGTCACCTCAGCCAGTCACTCTTCCATGATATACCCCCACTGTCATTAGTGAAATGGTTGAACTGGCAGCTCTAATCTCACAGTCTTTGCATGGATCACATAACACATGTATGAAGAGAGGCTCACACACTGACCTTGGATGGAGTCTCTCTCTCAATGGGTTCAGTGACACTTTGTGATTGTCACACTCCCTTCTTTGTCTTGTTTCTGACTAAAGTCCTTGAATGTAGATCAGCTGGTCACTTAGTGCACAGAAAGCTCTTACAGGAGGCAGGCAGGCACCAAATATCTATCTCAGCCAACCTCAAAAAATGTGGTTCGACCTATGCACCACCCATATCTGTACTTTTTGTCTACAAAACAAAATCGAAAATAATTAGAAAAAAGTCTAAGTTTGGCTTTACAACATTCCAATTTCAGCCAGTCAGGTATCCCCTAGAGGGTTCTGATAATCTTCCAACTCATGCTAAGGAAGGTGTGTGGTTGAACCAGTGATGCCTACGGCCTTGAAGTTTTAAAAACCATTTGTGAGTCTCAGGTTTTTAGGAACATGTTTGATTCTACAAAGACCAATTTAAAATACAAAGGGAAATCATTTTCCTGGAGAAAAATAAAATCTTGTAGATTTGTGTATGCCTGGCTCCTTCAAAACATCTTTTGAATTAGCTTTTGACAAGGGAGACATTAAAAATAAAGTTAGTGGTACCCTTGAAGTTAAAAATTAGCTCCAAAGAATAGAATAATACAATATGCTCCCTGCTTTTCTGGTTCTAAGTCAAATAGGGGTATAAAGTTCCTAAACCCCACAGGAGGAAGTAAAGGTATATGGGCTTCAGGGTTTCAGGAAAACCTAAGGTTGCCCAGTATTAAAGGATTTTGACAAAGAAAAAATGTTCTACATGGCTTATATTCTGAAAGAAAATGGAGGAGAGAAGAGACAGAGTTAGGAGAGCTTGCTCTATCTTCTTCTACTTGTCTCTACTTCTATGACTAAGTCGGTCATAGGAAAAAAAATTCCACATAAATCAGAAGCAAACATGAAGATGTACTCAGAGCTCCTAGAAATTAGGAAAGTAGTCATCAAAGCATCAATAGAGTATCATCTACAAATTATCATATATATATACATATATATATATGATATGTATATATAGCATGTGTGTATATATATGTATGTGTGTGTATATGTATATGTATATGTATATGTATATGTATATGTATATATATATATATATATATATATATGTATATATATATGCTAAAACATCCATAGCAGATACTGGTAAAGAGACCAAGGCATTGAGACCCTGGAGTAAGTTTTCACAGAGCTAGAAAATATTACTCCCAGATCTATGGCATTAAATATATGGACTCAATAGTCTAACCATTCTACTGTTTTGGATTGCCCTGGTGTTGTTTGTATTTTTATGCTAATTTTTTTCCTCAAGAGGGGCTGCCCTGATGAGTGGATCATGTACTCAGGTGATTTCATGTGAACCTTCTCCCCATTTTAACTGGTCAAATAAAGGCTAGAACCTGTGATTGGACAGTGGAAGGGAAAGGTGGGGCTGGAAGTTTTCAAGAGGGGAGAGAGGAAGGAGGTGGGGGAGATGAGGTGATGGAAGAGACAGAGGAAGATGGAGGAAGAGGAGATGGATGGAAGATGGAGCAGAACCTCGTGGCCTGGAGAAGCCACAAGTAGCAAGGGATCTCATAGCTGGGGAATGCAGTAGTATAGTGGAATATCTGCCCAATCTAGGTGTGCAACTTATAAATATTATAACAGAGTGGTGTGTTATTTGCATGGGATTATTGGGGTTGGAGATTTATTGCAACATTCTACTATTGTTGCTGTCCCCCATAAAACACTACAAGTACAAGAGAAAATGTGTGCTGCTATGCACTAAGACCACTACAGTCAGCAGGTTTACCAATGTGTAACATATGTGCATAGCATGTGATGTGCATAGCATGTGATGTGCATAGCATATGATGGAGTATAAGAATCAGTAGCTTAGGGCATGTTAAATATGATGTACAGAACTTCAAAATATAGTATAGAAAATGTTATAAGCAGAAACATATATATATATGCATATATATATATATATATATATATATATATATATGCAAACTCCATGACAAAATTTCAAAGGTATGTGTGTTTGTGTGCAGAAGATGGACATCAGGACATATTTTAAATGTAGTATAAAAGTAAACATGGTGGAAATGAGCTGTAGAAAATGAGACAGAAAAATAAAGCAAAAGAGTTAATTCAAGTAACCTAAACTAAATGGGAGCATGCCGTGCATTGACAGTGACACAATGACAATTGACAGTGACAAACTTGGGTCTTGGGTCATTTTAAATTTGCTTATGTGAGGTCAACATTTTAAATTTTTTAAATATTTAACGGCTGAGATGGAGTCAGGTTAAAACATGTGCAAAACATTGTCAAAAGAGAGTTTTCTTGAAAGGTGAGTTCGAATCCCATATTTTTGTTTTAAAGGTTAGTACCACTCACTTAGAGAAAATAATATTTTTAAAAACGTGTTTTGGTCACAGCAGTTGAAGGACAGAATGACAAATAGTTCATTTCAAGAACTTTTTCTAGTCCCTACCATCTAATAAGTACTGGATAAAAATCTGTAGGACTATAATATCTAGAAACCAGGGAGATAAGTGTTAAGCCAAACCTGAAAACATGTAGAGGCCACTCCTTCTCAGTAGAAGCTAACTGGTATACCAGCTGGACTTGAATCTACCAAGCTGGTGCCACAGCCACTGGAGGCCAGGTCAGTTTTTGCCTTGACTTATAGGCATTAAATCTAGAAAATGCACACAGATATGAAGTCCCTTTTAAATGAAGTTGGAATAAGAGCAAGGCTTAACCAGGCACTTATTTTATTTATGATTGCATGAAAAGAATGTTTTTATTTTGAAACTTGATCATTCTTTCATTGAAAGGAGGGTCCAGGTGACTAATAATAGTTGTGAGGTGGTAAAAATGAACTACAGGGATCACCCGGGCCAGGCACAACACTCACTTTCAATCCCAGACACAAGTTCATTCTTCTCTTATGCTAGCTACGGATAAACATGGTTAATTGTGTATTATTAAACTTCCCATTTCTATTTTAAATTATTTAGATATTTTGTGATGTCTCTCAGTGTTGAGTCATGTGTGAGGTGGATCTCCAGGCAACATTTAGTGCTCTCTCTCTCTCTCTCTCTCTCTCTCTCTCTCTCTCTCTCTCTCTCTCTCTCTCCTGTGAGAAATAGGAAACAGACATCTGCTGAGCCCCTGCCTCCTGTCACCTTAATGACACCCTATTTAGGAATATTTTAACAGGGAACCATGGAAAGGGCTAATCTTATACAAAGGGTATATAATTTGCTGGTGGTAGAAGTTCAAGTTCCCGGAGACATGTGAATGTCTGTGTGTGACAGGTGTGTGGGTGTGTGCCTGTGCATTTCTGTGCCTACATTCCCTGGAGAGGTGTAGTCACTGATCTGGGTACCAGATGACCCTGAATCGTAACAGAAGCATCGTTTTTAATGACCTCATCCTCTGAGAAACAAATTCCCAAACTGACCTGATTACCCTAATCTAAAAGCACTCCTGAGGTATCAGTATGTTGAGATTCTTGAAGCATCACATATTCATCCCATGTAGAAAAAAATATATTCCCCCACAAAGACATTAAACAAAGTCTCAGATGGACATGACTGAAAAATGGGCCACTCCGAATAATCAGTGAAAAAAATCTTTTCAAGACAAGATTGGCTCGTTTGCACAACAATCACATCTTCTAAATACATTAAATATTAATCTGTGCCTTTAATCAGACAAGTCTTCAGGGACGAAAATTCTTACAAGCTAAGTGTTAGATAGAGCCTACTGGGCAAAGGGGACGTCTCTTTGGCATTATCATGCAAGCCCCAATTTTCTATGACTCCATCCACTGCAGGAATTTGTGTCTTAGGGCAAATGTCTTCGCAATTAATTTGCTGACTGTAAAATATTTCCAGAGGCTTGGAAGAGGAGCTGTATCCTTAGTTGAACAGACCATGCTTAAGTATGGCCTTCACACACACACACACACACACACACACACACACACACACACAAAACAAATTAGAGGATGATTTTCATAGCTCAAAGGCTTCTGGCAGGAAGAGTCCATAATTTTGGAAAAATTAAATCAGTGTTCCTTTCCAGTTCTTTCTTGTTTCCTGCAAACTGCTAATTTCCTTTTTGAAGTTCTAAGGTTTTCCATAGAACTCTTAGTAGTAGAAGCAGTTGCCCTTTGGCCGTGAGTAGGGGCATCGCATGTTCACCTTCAATTCATAGCTCCTCTTGGGTCTTTCCTGCTATGTCTGCCCAAGACTTAGTAGGTTCAGATTGTGAATCATTTTAATGACTAAACCAATGGTCAGCAGAGGAAAGCAGATGCCACAGCTGGAGGCTGTGGACCAACTTGGATTACTATCATTTGGTATTTTCCTTTGACCTCGTTTAAGTCCATTCTGATGACCTTTAAATCAGTCACTCTCATTATCCTGCCTCCATAATATATACGTATTCATTAGCTCAACAATTTCTTATTGAATGGCCTTTCTATTACGTGCAAGTCATACAGAAAATGCTCTTTCCACCCAGTTGCCCCACTCTGACCCAGCTCCTCATTCATCAGCCATTGGGATGGCAGGTGCCAACTCTTTCTCTCTGTGAATGTTGTTACCTTTGCTTATGGTGGTGGCTCCATACAAGGATAAGCATTGTCTTTAGAGCAACCCACATTCCATGAGTAGGCACTGATAGAAATACAGAGAGCCCACCTTCTTGCCTTAGTGTTCATCTCACTGAAGAATTATCCAGATAGAGAGATCAGCACATTCCAGAGTTTTCCACAGGCACATTTCAAGGAAACTCCACAAATCTTCATATCACAAGCAAAGCTCAAGACTCAAATAAGCTTCAGGACATAATCAGTCAGAGCTATTCTTCCTGGTTCCTGCAATTACTATGCCCATTGTCTCAGCTAACTCCCAGAGAAGCAATGTGATTCGGTCACTGAAGGATCCGGTGTTTATCAGTCAGCAGGAATTTGAGCAACAACAAAAATATCTGGTATTTCAAAATAAGCCTCTACAATTTAACTTGGGTTCATGAGTTGATTCTCCATGAATGGCTACATTGTAACATCCGTGTGTGCGCTATGCTGGTTTTTCATCTGTTAACTGATACATAATAATTGCTTCTTTTGAAAAGTAAGCTGAGTCCTTGCTACTCCAGCAGAGTTTACATGTGGCTCCTCCACTAGTAGAACTTTCTCACATCAAACATTGAAGTAGCTTTAACCAAGTGTTTTACCCATTAACAGGGCAAACACTGATAACCGAATGGCCATTGCTCCACCTCATGCTTTGTGTCTATAACACAAATGGAATACTCTTATCCCTTTTTTCCATTTTGCGAAGGAAAGGTTAGGGCTCACCCCAACCCCAGAACTGTGGTTCTCAACTTGTGGGTCATAACCCCCCTGACAAGCCTCTATCTCCAAGAGTGTTTACGTTACAATCACAATTAGCAAAATTTCAGTTATGAAGTAGCAATAAAATTAATTTCATAATTGAGGTCACCACACATGAGCATCTGTATAAAGGGTCACAGCATTAGGATGTTGAAAACCACTGCCCTAGAAGGAACTGGCAGGAAATGGGTGACTCTGCTTCCGGTATCAGCTACACTGGCAATTGCCGTCCAGGCACTGTGCGCACAGCTGCCAAAGCAATGTCCCCATGGCTCAGCAGTTTTAGATTTCTGGTTTTGTTTTGTTAGAATCCTCTTACTGAAAAGCAGAAAGGGATCTAGCACCTTTCCTATGATGGAAATCTAAGGACTTTGTTCCTTGGACTTTTGATTAAAAGTAATCATTTTCATCCCCAAACTCCAGGGAAAATAATGTATAAAGTCCTAGAACTTACTATTTTCTCAGTATTCAATTTAATTTATCAAATGGTTGTTGAGCACCTTGTCCCTGAGACCTGTTCAACACACTTGGGATGCATCAATGAATAAGACAGACACAGTCTTGCCTAAACTCCTAGCCATGGCCCACTGTCTTTACATGTGACCTTGTAGGGGCAAGGCTGGGACAGAGTAAAGGAAACAGGTGATGGGAAACATATTTCTAGATTTCTGTCTAGGAATGCTTTTGAATATTCTCTCTCATTCTCAACACCATGTGGCTTATTTATTTGCTTAGAGTATATGGTTGTGTTTCTATGACAACCAAAATATGATTTTTTTTTGGCTGAAATAGACTGAAAATCTCAATTGGGGTGAAGAGAAGCTAAAAAGTGAAGGAGAACTACAATATGGGCAGCCATCTTCACTAGGCCATCGGACTTGTTTGGGGAAATTATTTGAACTGAACACCAATGTGAACAAATACCATGTTCTTTATGCATTTATTTAAGTGTATAAAATTAAAGGCTAAATATCTGACTATCAAGAAAAAAATGTGTTCAGTCACACTGGAGAGGGCCTTTGAGATAAAAAGATTCCATCAGTTCTTTAATTACCAGGACACTTAGACCTGCCAATGGGAAAATTCATTACTATTTAGTCTTAATGTTATAAAATGGACTAATTTTTTTTCTGAAACCAGAGTGGCTTTTGTTTTCCCATGGGAGATGTAAATTATTGACAAATATCCAAAAGTGTTTGTTTACATTTATATATTCCATTTCGTTCTACCAAAGACTTTAAATGGCTGATGAGATTCCTGCTTTGATGAAGTCACAGAGATATCAAGATATTAAAGTTGGTGTCAACTTTCATGTCAATAAATATGATTACTGACATTAATTTAGAGTCGAAGGAAAACAGGTTACTGTGCCATTCATATCTACCTTGTAACATTCTGCAGTAAACCAAAGATTTCCTGATGCCAAGATTTGACAAGAACTTCTAATCTATATCATATTTTCATGAGTTTGTTAATGACATTATAGCAAAACTATAAAGTGAGATGTCACACACAGAGTGATTGCGATGACCAAGTCCAACTCAAGGAGAACTAGCTGCTGGCTTCACTAGAAATTGTGTGGCCACTATTCACAGCTCGCTGACTTTCTGAATTAAATTTGGTGGTTGGGGTCCTAAAGCCGTAGTTACTCCGTATCTCAATGCAGGGGCTGCTAAAGAGTCATCAAACTCTGTTCTGTTTAGAGCAAACTGGACTCAGATCCCCTTCACAAGTGCTCTTGGTCTTCGGTACACACTGATTACAGATGACAAAAAAACTGAAGTCATCAGAGGTTACAGAACATGTATCCTCTGACCTACACATCCACCCTTCTGTGTGTACATTGCTATGCATGTATGTATATATGTATGTATGTATGTATGTATTCACTTTACATCTCACTCACTGACTCCCTCCCAGTCCCCTCCCCCACAATCCTTCTCCATCCCCTACCCACAATCCCCTATCCCCCTCTTCTCTGAGAGGGTGGGGACCTCTGGGTATCCCCTGACCTTGGCACTTCAACTCTCGATGAGGCTAGGAGCTTCCTCTCTCACTGAGGCCAGACAAGGTAGCCCAGCTAAAAGACCATATCCCACATACAGGCAACAGCTTTTGGGATAGCCACCCCAACCCCACTCCAGTTGTTCAGGACCCACATGAAGACCAAACTGCACATCTGCCTCATCTGTGTGGGAAGGCCTAGCTAAATATGTATTTTCAAGACAAGGCTTGCGACGTTTAATTCCATAAAGGGTGAAAGTCGGGAGCGCACGGAGCTATTTCTGTCTGTCAAGAGCTTTCAGCTTTCAGTGCATGTAAACAGCAAACAGTTAGGGCAGGTTCTGGAGAGTCGGGGGCTGGTGTTCTGTGCTGCTGATTAAACGCAAGGTCGGGTACACTGGACATCAAAGTGTACATCAGGCTGTCGCATCCTCAGAACGCCCAGGCAGGCACTTGATGCCTACCTGAGAGGAAACAAATCACCACTGAGAAGCTGACCAAAGCATTCTTAGGACGTCCCTTCTCCCACAGGGAAAATATGGGGGTGAGCAGATTACCAACCAGATCAGGCCTATTCTGATGACTGTGGGAATAATTGCTTCCATTTTTGCTATTGGCAAAGGAATACAAATGGCCCTAAAGAATGGGCTGGTAGATGATACATCTACAACACGCCCCTGCACCAGGGGCTCAGGTGTCCTTCCAACAGAGGGGACATAAAAATTGTAAGATTCAAAGGGAGTTTGCTGTGAGATTGTGTCTCCTAGGAATGTCACAAGCTACCCCCAGGATAGCTCACCAATATGACTGCCTAAACATGAGCTGAAAAAGGAAAGGATTACAGCTTTCGATCTACCAGAGTGCATGGGGAAAGCCTAGGGGGCCCCTCACCTTACAGTAAGAACCTACAGGGACCAAGACATGCTGTAAGAGTGGGGAAAACAGAGAGGAGCACACCAGTTGGTTATTCAATACCACATGGTCATTCCCAGAAAACACGCCTACAGGAAACATGATACAGACTGAGCAGGCTATATTTATGTATTTAGGAATTGGCGTACAGTAAGTGTGTGTATGTGTGTGTGTGTGTGCATGTGTAGCACAAATTAATAAACAAAAGCGTATGGGCTGGAAAGTAAGCAAGGGAGTATATGGGAAGGCTTGGAAGGAGGAATGGTGAGGAGAAATAATATAATCATATATAACAGTAAATATAATAATATTATTATATAATATTTTATACAATATAATAATCATTATATAATTATTATACAATATAATCATATAGTTATATAACATATAATTAAATAATAGGTAATGTGTAATTATATATAGTTATAATCTCAAAAATTAAAAACATAATATTTTTTTTAAAATGGGTCAAACAAAAGGACAAAGCAGGTTCCCCAAATACCCACCAAGCATAACCACGTGTGCAGTATCGAAATTCATATTGTCTCATGCACTGAAAATTTTCATATTAGCTTCCAAACAGAGATTATATATGTATGCGTTATGCAATGTGTCATAATACAAGCAAGCATCAGCTCACCTTGCCAGCTTAGAGCTCTGGAAACATGCTGGTTTTAAGTTTGGCTGCAGAAAACTGTTCACATGTGACAATTATAAATACCTTTGTTAAAGTTATCCTCAAGTAATATTTACCTTACGATCAAGCCACTAACTGATGACTTTTAAAGATTCCCCCATGCTTTGTTCTGTAGCATCGCCCACTGAAATGTGCTGGGGATTTCATCTGGTGGCTCCAACTCCTCTGTGAAAGTAAAAATCTGCTACAAGGAAACAAGAAAAGGCATGAGATCAAGACCTGAGGAGAGGAGAGGGCACTTGAAATTTTCAACTGTGATTTATCTTCTCCACACCTCAGGGAACTTTTCTGTCAGCTACCCAAGCTAACCAAGCCAGTGTCCAAGTTTTGATCCTTAACAATAGTAAATTTCACATACTCTAAGATGGGTTCAGCCTGTCTCAGTTAAAACCCACCTCCTTCACGAGTTAGCTCCGTGGTCTTGGGAGGTAATTTTATAATCTGCCTCAGTCTCTTTGTTTCTGTTTTTTTTTCCTTTTTTTTTAATTGAAAAATAGATTCTTCTCTTAGACAGTACATCCCAATTACAGTTTCCCCTTCTTTCAGTCCTCTAAGCTCCCCTTTCTCCCCCAAATCGCCTCCCTCCCCATTCTTCTTCAGAAAGCAGCATGCCTCCAAGAGAAAACAGACAAACAGGACAAAACAAAATACATTAAGGCAAGACAAAAGCCTTCCTATCAAGTCTAGACAAGGTAACACAATAGGAGGGAAAGAGTCCCAAGAGCAGGCAAAAGAGTCAGAGATACACCCACTCACACTGTTAGGAGTCCCACAAGAGCACCAAGCTAACAGGCAGAGCATAGTCCTCCAGAAGCTGGTGCAGACCCATGCAGGCCTTGTGCTTACTGATTCAGTCTCTGTGAACCCATGTGAGCCATGACTTATACAGGAGTTTCAAGTAGGGAATAATTGCATACATAAGTAGACCTTGTGCTGGTCCACTGTCATTACTGGGTAACAAATACCTGGGTATTCAACTTTAAAAGAGGAATGATTTCTTTGGCTCACCATTTGGGAGGATTTGGACCCTGGTGAGTTTTTCTGTTGCTTTTGCCCTGTGGCAGCAGGATGGGGAGTGTGCACAGGATAGGGAGTGTGCACGGGATAGGGAGTGTGTACAGGGCAGCAGGATGATGAGTGTGTGTGCACAGGATGGGGAGTGTACACAGCCCAGAGAGCTGCTCATCTCGCAACATCCCACAAATGATGAGCAAAGAAAAGACCATGTGACCCCACTAAGTTTGGAACTTCATTGTCTCATAGCAAGTGTGAGAGATTTAAGTTATGAGGAGTTTGAGATAAATCAAAACATGTGTGTACCATTGACAGGGTATTTAGTGCACACGTGCATTTCATGTAAGTCATTCCCTGGGGCTGGAGAGATGGCTCAGTGGTTAAGAGCTTTGACTGATCTTTTAGAGGTTCTGAGTTCACAAACAGGGCCAGGACCAAAGCGCCAGTGCCACAGTGCATGGAACACAGAGCAGTGGCCACAGCTGGAACCAGTTATGGGTCCCATGTGAGAACTCTGTGTGATCAACCTCAACACAAAAAGAAGTAATTGTTAAAGCATCAAGGGAACTTGTAGAAACCAGGGTTTAATATTCCTAAATTAGTATTTTCACAGACAACTGGCAAGATAATAAAATGATAAAACAAGACTGTAAAACAGAAGGCATTTATTGACAAGATGAGCACTGAGTATTTATAGCATGGAAAAAAATCAAAAGACAAACATGGAGCCCATGTAAAAACCAGTTTAAGAGAGCCACAGCCCACTGCTTCTTACCAAACTCAACTCTCCTCTTCACTAGACTGTATTTTCCAGCCACCATTGCAGATTGCTGTTGCCAGAAGAACCTGAAAAGTAGTATATCTGATGCCCAAGCCCAGCTCACAGTGCTCTCACCCCCACCCCACCCTGGCAGTATCGCCATTGTGAAATGGTGGCTTGCCTAGCAGTGGCTGGAGCCCTGTGTGTCTAAGAGTGTGGCAAAGGGTGGGGTGAGAAATGTAACAGAGATATCAATTGAGCTCCCCATATAGCCAAGAGAAGTCTGAGCTTTGCCTGAAGTCTTCAAGATAAACTAAAACATGCATGTGTCTCATTGACAGGGTATTTAGTGCACACATGCCTTCATGAAAGTCGTTCCATGGGGCTGGAGAGATGGCTCAGTGGTTAAGAGCACTGACTGCTCTTCCAGAGGTCCTGAGTTCAATCCTCAGCAACCACATGGTGGCTCACAACCATCTGTAATGGGATCTGATGCCCTCTTCTGGGGTGTCTGAAGACAGAAACTGTGTACTTACATACAAGGAAGGAAGGAAGGATGAATGAATGAAAGATAGAAAGAAAGAAAGCCACACTCCTTCAGATGGAAAAGGCAGAGAAAGTGAGATGGAGCCCAGTCTGAGAGCAGTGAAGATGGCTGCACCATCATCAAGTGGAGGAGGAGGATAACCCATGGTGTGACATAATGTCAACACGGTAGAGGCAGAAAGGGGACATCAAGGGAAACCACAGTGTCGATTCTGCTGCAGGCAAGAGTAGAAATGTCACAGTAAGCATAGGCAGGTAAAGATGTCATCACAATACCTCTAGCTTGTCTAGAAGCTTGAAGACCACCATCATCGGCACCCTATGGGTCATCCCTGTCTATACCATCTATCCTAGCTGACATGCAGTTTCAGTTATCTATGATTGACAGATGATCTTCCCTATGTCTAGAATGCACTCAAGGCCTTGCCCAGCTGCAGTGTCCCTAGACAGCCTTGACCCATGGCTAGCATCAGTAAAGGCTCCCCTCCTGCTGCTGCTGCTGCTGCTGCTCCTCCTCCTCCTCCTCCTTCTCTTCCTCCTCCTCTTCCTCCTCCTCCTCCCCTCCCCCTTCTCCTACTCCTCCTTCTCTTCCAGGCAATCTTAGCTGTATCCCTTTTTGTATCTTGTCTCCTTTTCTTCTGCCTTTGCAGCACTTAAGAAAGACAAAGGGTCAGACATAGCATCTCCATTGCTAAGTGAGGGATGTTTTGATGGATGCTTTTCATCTGAGGGAGAGAGAAAGAAAGGTCAAGGGAAGGGTTGGGGAGAGAGGGAGAAATTAAATGAGTTTACTAGACGAGCAGGTGCTTACCTGTAAGGCCAGCTACTATGAAAGCTAGAGAAGGAGGGTAATAAGTTCATGGTCATCCTATGGGATGACCCATCAGTGAGATGAGGCATCAAAAAGAAAAAAAAAGGAAGCATGAGTCGTCTACATTATTTTTTATCTGGAATGTTGGGTAAATCGTGTGCTGCTTGGATCTGAAAGCAATACCTGGAGCTGGGCATCTGGTAACAGTAGAAGACTTGTCCAGCATCCATGAGGCCCTGCATTTGATGCTAAGCAGTAATACCCAGAACAGAAATCAGTGAAAAGCAAGCAGAGGCTGGAGATGTAGCTCAGTAGGTAGAGCACCGCTCTACCATCTACAAGGCCCTGGGTTTACTCCTCAGCACCATGTAACCAGGACTCGTGGCATAGCCCTATAGTCCTAGCACTCAGGGTGTAGAGGCAAAGGAGCAGGAATTCGCATTGCTTTAGCTACTAGAGATTAAGGCTACCCTGGATTACAGGAGATGCTATCTCAAAGAAAAAATGGCAAATACCTGATGCATTAGTTAGTTTTAACTGTCAATGTGGCATAACCTAGAATTATTTGGACAGAGTTTTGTGGGGAGGGTTTGGGTTTGTTTGTTTGTTTGTTTGTTTTTGTTTGACTCAAGAAGTCTCACAACCTTTGTTTTGGAATATGGCAATCTACACATTCATGTCAGATCTAAACACATTTAGAATATTATAATCTCCGTTTTAGGTTTAAATATATGTGATGATTAGATAGGAGAGAGGAGAAATATAATAAAAATATTTAACCTAAAAGATGAGACAAGAGAGAAAAAAGTTGCTAAATCAGGTGAGAGACTCTAAATTTGCATATTTAAAGCCACAGTAAATGTCTGTTGTTATTTTCTGAGAAGTTCAGACACACACACACACACTCTCACATACATGCACACATATACATACACATACACACATGCACACTCACATACATTCACATACTCACACACACACACATGTGTGTGTGTGTGTGTGTGTGTGTGTGTGTGTGAGTTTTCAATTTTTCCCTTGCTCTGTCTTGTCTCCTGGATATTTGGGCTTTTGTCTGATTTCTGTCTACTTCCTTCCATTTAAATTTGCTACATTGTTTCTTGCCTCTGGCAAATTCTTTTGGTGCAGGGTTATGTGAAAGTACCACCACTTTGCCTCAGCTAAACTTTTTCTTTGTCAGTAGTGTACTGGCATTTATCATCACTTTTTTTAACAAAATAAAACATAGTAAGATAAAACAAAAACCATCATATTAAAGTTGCCCAAGAGAAAGCACAAGAATCACAGACCCAGTGGTTCACACACTCAGGAGTCACATAAAGATACTAAACTGAAAGCTATAAACTATGCACAGAAAACCTGGTGCCGACCCAGCCGTCCCTGGACTTGCTGCTTCAGTTTCTGTGAGTTCATGTGAGATTTCTCAGTTGCTTTGGAGAGTCTCTTTGTCCTGGTGTCCTCCATCCCCATCCCCTCTGACTCTTATATTCTTTCCACTTCCTCTCCCACAATCTAGATCAGATCAGCCTATGATATGTTGTTTTGGCCATTGACTGATATAGGAAAATTCAGCCCACTGTGGGCAGCACCGTTCCCTAGGCAGAGGATCGTAAACAGTTAAAGAGTAGCGACAACTAGCAGTGAGGAAGCAAAGAAGAAAACCATTAGATCTGCATGCATTTATTTCTCTCTGCTCTTTACTGTGGATGTGATAGACTAGCTGCTAGAATTGTTGCTGTGGCCTGCCCCGGTAATAGACTATAAACTGAAATCAGAAGCTGTATAAGCTCTTTCCCCCCTAATTTGCTTTTTTGTGAGGATATTGTATCACAACAACAAAAATTAAATTAGAACCCTGTGTGGGGATAAGAACTTTTGTTTAAATTTAATTGAAAAATAAAAATAGGTGTATGACTTTTGTAGATGACAAGTTGGTATATATTTTACACAAGAGTTGGGCATGGTAATTGTGTTGTTGCTATAGCAACCCCTAATAGTTTGAGAGGAAACCATTCCACAGGGCTTGTTAGTGACTCATTTCACTAAAAGAGAAAAAGAAACAAAAAACAAAAAACACTTTATGTGACTAGCAAACAAGTGAAATTATACCTTCCCTATTTGAATTCTTAGGGTGCCAAGGACAGAAACAACAGCAGAAAAGAAGTCAAGTTACCCACAAAAGAGTAGTAGAAAGCAAACTTACAACACTGTGAGGGAATGGTTGACTTATTTGACATGCGCTCCTGTGTGAATGTTGAGTGAGGTCCAAGTAATTCATACTGTAGCCATGCCAGCACTCCTTCTGCACACTAGACATGTGTAAATAGGATCCCCCAAGCAAGCACTCACTCTACATTCCAGACATGTGCAGCTAGAAGCCCCCCTTCCTCCCAGGACCCCTGAGCTAAACATCCACAGTAGTAGCAGCACAAACCCTAAAGAACCAAATGAGCTCGACACTAGTGGGTGGAAGCCATGTTCCCCTGGGAACAGGAAGGAGACGGTGTTGATCAAATCACGGAGGCCAATTCCCTTATTTCATGATGTAGTGTTTATGATGTAGTGTTCGCATGTAACGTACATGCATTGTCCTGTATTCTTCATGTCATTTCTTCAGTAGCTTACAATGTCTGGCAGAGCATAAAGACTGTAAATATCTGCCACTCAGCACTGTTTCTCTATTAAAGACAAGAAGAAAGAAACTGTACCTATGTAGTTTTGGATTGTCCGTTAGGTGACTCTGTAGACGTGGCATGCTTAGACACAGAGGGCAGGCTTTACCTAAATTCTCGTGACAAGTTACCACATACTGTCTCAATCACCAAGTGATACATAAGCAACAGCTCGTATTTAGAGAGAACATTTTTATTCTCATGATTCATAGTAAAGAAACGGGATTTTTAAAAGTGATAAAAACAGGTCTAGAAAGCTGGCTCAGCAATTAAGAGCATGCCTTGTTCCCCTAGCCTCTCCTGAGATCTGCTGACTGAGGGAACGGCCCAGCTTTAGTGCTTACTTTCCCCCGACCTTAGTCTCAGGAATAAGAGAGCCAACTTAAGATGCAAAAGCACTCCATGCTCTTAAGATCACATCGAGACCTTAAGACTTCCCTACAGGGAGAGATTCTAACAGGCTGTGTAGAGATAAAGGCTCATCACTGTATGATATTTGATTACTCACAACTCATGGATCCATATAGCTAGGACAAAGCAAGAGAGGGAAATAATTTTTGCAGCCTGGCTGAACCTCAAAAAGCCATGGGAATGTTCCACAGGCGGGTTCCTAAACATCTGTGGCAGAAACAAATAGACCTTCCCCCAGATTACTTATGGATCTTGATGCCAAGCCAGGAGTGTGAAGGAGTAATGCAGGGAAGATAGTGTAGAACTGACTGCTGAGGCTCTGAACTTCAGCGGAAAGCGTTGAGTGCTTGATGGCTGTGGCCTGGCATGAGGACTGGGCATCCTGCGGGAGCTACTGCATAAGATGGATACCAAGAAACCAAAGATCCTTGCTTACCTGGAAGGTGGGACGGGAAGAAGAGAGAACACAAACAGAGCCCAGTGATTTTTAAATCCCTGAGGACTAGATGTTCACTACCCACACTCCAGGGTGCCCAGTAAATATGTTTCAATAAATACTTAAATATATGATATGAAAACCGGGATGTAATGGGAAAGTAGGATTTCACCCAAACAAAATAAGCACATTTAAAAGGATGAAAATTTATCAGGGAGCTGAGTTTACTTTGAGACTGTGGTAAAAAGGCAAGATAAAACATGGTTCAAAGTGCACAAGGGAAGTGTGCGGAGGTGAGGCCTGGGCTTCTCAACCTCCATTCTGGAAACGTAGCTGACCTTTCATGTCATATTTGCATGTGACAAGCAGACTAAAGTATGAACTGTGCTTTTGACAGGTTACATCTGCTCTGGGACTTACTGAATGTCACCTGAAGGCCCCTGTGTCTGCTTCAGAGAGCTCCTGTTGAATGACAAAGCCGCTAAGAGCAGTAAGTCCAGGTGGGGAATCCATGTGGGGAAAGCAGGGCCTGTGAGACCCACCATCCATCCTCCATTAAAACAGAAAAGTAGCAAAGTACAAGTCATCCTCCCAGGGTTCACGGTTAACTACAGGCCTCCACTGCATCTCACACACAGACACTACACACACACACACACACAACCACACACCACACATATATACACAAACACACAAACAAAACACACACCACACAAACAAAAATACACACACACATACCACCTATACGCCACACACACACACACACATATATACACACACACCACACATACACATATGCAAAAACTAACACAAAAACCACACACCACACATACACAAACGCCACACATATACAAACACACAAACAAAAGCATACACAGTACACAAACACACACACATACCTAACGCATACACACACATACACATATATACTATACAGACACACACACCATATACACACGCATATACACACCACACACACACACACACACACACACACACACATATATATATACATATATATATGTATATATATGTATATATATATGTATATATATATATATATATATATATATATATATATATATACAGCACAACATATACAAAAACATACCACAAAATAAAAGCTGTCCTATTTCTCTGGGCATTAATCTGACAGTATTAAAGATATGCTTCAGGTTTGGGGATGTAGCTCAGTAGTAAAGTATTTGTCTGTCATGTACAAGGCTCTGGGTATTGTGTCCAGCAGAATTTCTTGGTGGGTTTATTTATTAGTGTTGGAAAGAAAGCCAAAGAGCATTCACAGCCTGCTTATTATATAGTGTGACAGAAATTAAAAACAAAAGACAAAAACAAACAAGAACTACTCTTTCTCGTGACACCTTTTCCGACTCTTGAAGATCCCCTGTTTGTTTGTTTGTTTGTTTGTTTTACTTAGTTTGCCGACCTTAACTGGTACAACAACTAGATAACATTGACATCTATGAGAAAAAGATGAGGTACATTCAGTCCTGGGGAGGAAAGATGGGGAGAGGAAGGCCTTGGGGAAGGCACACTGTGTCCATACCTGTGTTTTGCCATTGTGTGCTGTGAAATATTTAGGAAGCAGAAGAAGAAAAATTATATTATGGTATATAATAATATGTTAACAATGTATCTTAAAATATTAATACCATAGTAAAGAACTGAGTTTGGGTGACCTCCATTCTTATGTTCACTCCAGGTATGAAAGAAACAGTATCTGAAACACAGAAAATACAGAAGGCTCATAAATACAAAGTTATTTGTTGTTCTGCTATCAGTGTGGTAACAAATTTACAGAGGAAGCATCTACTTAGTTGATATATACATATATATGAATTGTTTCTGATGTAGCCTTATGTCACTAGTATGCCCTGCACACTGGAGTGTCAGTGGACTCCTCGGAAATTGTCTTGAATGCTCTATTTTGAATCATTGTTTCTTTGACTCTTGATAACCTTTGAACCGTATTACCAAACCTTTGAGACTTCTCATTCGAGAAACTGGGGCATCATGGTCCTGGCATATATGTGAAAGAAGAAGGGAGGGAAAGGGGGAAAGGAGAGAGAGGTGGGGAGAAACTGTTAATGTTTCAGTGCACAAAATAAAGACAAATGCATTGCTAAGTTAATTGGCAGAACTGGTGGTTGTTTCCAGCATGCAGGTATGTTTCTTATCCTCCCTAGGGGAACGTCCTTCCTGCTGCCTGGACCCTGGGCCCTAGCCTTTCTTCTCTCCTACATCTTTCCTCCTATTAAATCGCCATGATTTGGAATTATTAGTTTGTCTTTGATGGAGATATTTTGCCCTAAATGTTACCTCTTTGAGATGTCCCCATCGATATTTTTTTTATTCCTAACTATAAAACAAAAGCTGAGTTTTGTATAGAGTTGTGCTTCCATGCCATATATTGAGAGAGGATAACTGTAAAAGCCTTAAAAATAAATTAGTTTCAGATGTGAAGCTTCCTAAAAACAGTGAGCTCAAAACAAAGTGAGCTCCTCGGGTTCCCACCTTCTGTCCTTTCGTCTCCCAATCTCAGCTGTTTACTTCCCCATCCTTTACCCAAGAATGCAGAGGTGAGCTGGATCCAGGGCCATGTCTCTCTCTGTTCTGTCTTCTCCACCAAGAGCACAGTATCCAAGAACAACCCTAGGGACCTCTTACACCCACTTAAGAAGCTTGTATCCCAATACCGCTGCCACCAGTGCATTTCCCTCCTGGCTTAATATATTAGGACCATGCTTCCCTAGTGTCTGTGACTGCTAAAATCTTGTTGATGAAGAAGAAGGAGGAAGAGGGGGAGGAGAAAGGGGGAAGAGGAGGAGGAGGAAGGAAGAAGAGATGTCAGTCCCAGACATCTCTTGGGCAGTAAGACTTTACATGCATAACCAGTGCTAGCATCTGTGGCAGCATCCAGGAGGGTTCTGCCAGCTAACATCACAGTAACTAACACTCGCAATAAGCAATCTATTTTTAAGTATATACATTTTTATTTTGGCTCACAGTTTTAGAGCTTTTGGTTAATGGGAAGTTGTTCCCCCATTAGGGAATGGGGTTTGTGGTGAGGAAACAGAACTGCAGAGTGGTACACAGCATTGCATCTCATGGCAAAGAAGAAAACTGAGAAAGATAAAAAGACAGTTTAAAAAAAAACTAGCATAGACATTGCAAAAATAGCAGGGAATAGCTGCTTAAAGACTAGAGAGTAGGAAGAGAGGAGGGGGGCCAGTAGATGTCAACAGAAGTAGACCAAACTGTGGAGGTTAGTACAGTGGCGCATCCAAGTATTGAGATGTATGGACTGGGTGTGACCACATGGTTTAAGCAACAAATCAATGGTTCCCGTTTGACTAATCAGTTTTTTTAAACTTTGTAGTATTACAAATGCATGTCTATGCTATGATCTGGCTTTTGCTTTCCATAGTCAGTATTCACCAAATTATATGGCATAAAAGCATTTTTATTATAAAGTGGATTTTCTGTGTCGTGATTTTTGTCCAACCGTAGGCTAAAGTAAATATGCTGTGTATTTTAAGGAAGCGGAGGTCAAGCTGTCTGGGAGGTTACGAGGGTAAAATCCACTTTCAGGTTATATTTTCGGTGGTTTAATAGGCTATCACCTGCTATGACCGGAAGGGCAGCTGAAGTGCCCCGGAAAGCACGCTAGAGCGAGACAGGCACACGAATACTGATGACAAAAAGACTATGGTTTTGGCTGCTTCCTCTAGAAAACAGTGCCAACGTGACAAGAATTTTTACTTCCCCAAACCACTCCATAGAAGCACGGCAACTAGGACAGCAAAAACAAAACCCCATGGCTGATTCAGTGATACAGAAGTGCTAAACTATATATCACTTTGAACCAAATGTGTGGGGTTTTTTTTTAATATTTGCAGATTGCATGAACTATTAGTTATATTATGGCATGAGTGACTTTCCTAATGTGTTACAAAAGACAAAAGGAAGGCTGGGGGCTTACTGTTACCGCCAAGAGACAGTAGAAATTAAAGTCATCATAGCTGTCACCACAAAGCCTGGAGGGTCAGTCTGGGAGGAGCAGCTGAAATCAGTGGGTCTCTCTGGCTATAGTATGTGCGTGGACAGAGAGATCCCTGTGAGCTGGGATAGCCTGAGCCCAGCAGACACTGAAAAGGGGCTCTCAGCACACATCTTCTCTAACCAACCCCCATGTTAAGGAATAAATGTGGGAAATAGAATCCAAATGGAGCAGGAAGATGGCTTAGGGGCAAACAGACAAAGAGAAAGGCCAGGTAGATGTGACAGAAGAAGAGAGGCACCAGGAGGCATGTGGGGAAAAAAGGCTATGGATGAGGATCCATTAGCCATGGAGTTACATTCCAAGGTCCCTGCTGGCTCCATGGGTACCACTGAAGTCTAGATGCTCTTCCTTCCTATACTCATACCAATGATAAAGTTGTGTCTGTGAATCTAAACATGGTAAGAGATAAATTGTAATAATAAACCAGAATGAAACATATAAACAATACATTCATATTCATTTCTCTCTCTCTCTTTCTCTCTCTCTCTCTCTCTCTCTCTCTCCTTTTTCTGCTGACACGAAGCAAGAAGATTGTACAGCATAAATAACCTATAGCCAGATGATTCATGTCCCTGATTGGATGGAGTCAGGCAACACAAAGGATTGATCTTAATTACAGTACTTAGAATAATACCTAATTTTAAACTTAGGGAATGTATTTTGGAAATTTTCCATTTAATGTTTTTGGCCTATGTGTGACTATGGGTGGCTGAACCATCAGGAGAATGAGTCATAGATAAAAGGGAGACTACTGTGTTTGTAAATGTGTCCTAAGAAGAGAAAAGACAGCCATAGATCTCAGAGCCCTCTGTGGTGTGGCATCTCTCACATAGTGAATGGCCAGTAGAGGGCGCAGATCAGGACCTGGGATCTGCGTAGACAGCCATCCTGTCTCTGAACAGAAGCCAGTAACAGTGATGCCTTTAAAATTGTTGCCCATGCCTGGCGGTGGTGGCACATGCCTTTAATCCCAGCACTGGGGAGGCAGAGGCAGGCAGATTTCTGAGTTCAAGGCCAGCCTGGTCTACAAAGTGAGTTCCAGGACAGCTAGGGCTATACAGAGAAACCCTATCTCGAAAAACCAAAAAAAAAAAAAAAATTTGCCCATGACTTCATCTGTTTTCAAAAACTTAATTTTCAGATTGCCTAATAAAAAGTCAAACTTACCATGTCAGGTGCTATGTATACCTGAAGATAGATAGATAGATAGATAGATAGATAGATAGATAGATAGATAGATTTAGATAGATAGATAGATATGTATATATATATATATATATATATATATACACTCACTTTTCTAGGTAGACATGGATCTGTAAAATATTCTTTACTTACCTAACGAGGGAGAATGAGACACACCGATAGAAATTAATGTTTTATAGCAATATATTGATATGTTAATTTAAAAAGACATCACAGCATTTAAAAACAAATCTGTGCCTTCGGGCAGAAGGAGCCAGACTAAATAACAGAGAGATGGTCACCAGATTCATCTCGTAAATTTTACTTTAGAGTCACATGAAGCTTCACATCATCATAAAGCAAAATTAAATTAAAAGCAATCTGTAAGAATCAACGGTAAAATTAGAGCACTGTGCGTATCTGTCCAGCAGGTGGCGCAGCAAGGCTAAGAGGAGAATGCCAAGGGATTTCAAATCAAGGGCGACATGCATATCCCAAGCTCGCCATGCTTAGGCCAAACACACTGCAAGGAATTGTGAGCTGACTGTTATCCTTACCCCCCCACACACACACCCCCCTCGGGTGTCTCAGGATCTACTCTTACGGTGGTGTGTGTGCGGGTGTGTGTGAGTAGACACAGTCATCTTCAGAACACAGAAAATTGACAAATGACAAAAGAAGATTAAAAAAAAAAAACAGTTCTGCGCTTGAGTCTGAGTAAGACATACCATAAATTCATGAAGGTTGTTTTGTTAGATAAGTGTTTTCTATATTCTGTTCTCAGAAGGGTTTAGAAGGTGCTTAGACCCTCACAATGAGACCGTGGTCTCTGCCACCTGTCCGGCCAGACATGGGTTCCTAAAAGAGAGATGGATTCAGTCTGGGGGCCAGGAACTTAGATATTATATATCTCTAATATCCCACAGGAAGGTAATTGTTGCCATCAAATAAGAGTACTTTTTTTTTAACTGTTTTGTGTTGAAAACAGGTTTAAATCTTTACTCACAACGCAACAACATAAAATACCACCAGGGGGCAGTGTTGTCAGCTCAGCGCTCTCTGGGGATTTCAAAGTGGCCTATGGGATGTGGTAACATTTCACGTGCTGACTTCTGAAGTTTGCTCAAACTCTGAACTAGCTCATAATCTTTTCTAGAAAGAAATACCTTTTAACTATTCTTGCTGTCCCCCTGCCCCCCCCCAAAAAAAGAGGAAAAGTGGATATGGTTAAAAATAAGTAATCATAAAAATTTTTAAAGGGTAGCGATTTCTAGTGTGTGCGGAAACAGCATCTAACTTGCAGCTGCATCTTCTTGCAAGCTCTGTCCTTTTCACACTGTCTTCCCAGCATCTTGGCAACTCTGTCACTCTTGAGAATAGAAACTATTCTCAGCCTTCAGCTTTCTCTCTTAGTTCATTCTTAGTTCAACGCAACTCAGTTTAATTCCAATTCAAAAAATATATATGTTAAATAGTAAACTTGGATGTTAGCCCACTGCCTTATAAAAAAGGAACAAAATAAAATGCCAAAACTAAAGAACAAAGCTATAGAAACTTACAGTTTTCTAAAATTATATTTCGCCAAGTTTTTGTTGTTGTTGTTTGATGGTTCAGTTAGGGGAAACATATTTTCTTTGTCTTTACTGTTTTGTTTTAAGATAGTATCTTACAGTGTCGCCCAGACAACGTCCAACTCATCCATCCTCCCGCCTGGTTCAGCATCCCAAGTACTGAAACTGCGAAGGTGTGCCATCCTTCTCTGGTTTATAGTTCACTTTAAAAACACACCAGTCTGTCCACAGTGATTTTGTGCTAGAACATATAGTGCTGGGCACAGACCATAGATAATTCATATATGGCCATAACAACAGCATTTGATGCCCAACTCAAAATCTAGCTGAGTTCTGGAATCTCAATATGCAGTGACTCTTCCAATAGACAAGCCACAACACAGTTGTGTGTGTGTGTGTGTGTGAGAGAGAGAGAGAGAGAGAGAGAGAGAGAGAGAGAGAGAGAATGTGTAAGTAGACTCTGATTACTACGTGAGCTGGGTTCTGAACTCTGACCTACTTAAATTCTAATTCCTCACTCCACACAGTTCTCGTGATTTATTTCTCGAAGTCTGTGTGGAATGTGTCATTAGCAGCAGGTGGTGGGGGTGATTATGAAAATACGTGATTAATACCATTAATCCTGCTTGGTTCTGATTCATTTGCTCAGGTCTTTTGTACCTGGAATTTCAGTGGCCTAATCTCTTGGTATTTTATGCATAATAAGCAGCTTCCGATTCGGACGAATGTTTGTGCGACTCGAAATTTCAATTCATTGTGGTTCCTGTCAGGTTTGCGATAACTTTGGTTCTGCCATATCAGCCAGAATTGTGGGGAAGGAATCTCACTTCCAATAAGGTTGCAATGAATTTAAACCAGGGGTTATTTTCATATGCAGTGGACAGGCTGGAAGGAAAGTAATGGGAGAGGCTGGAATGCGCAGTACTGTGTCCAGTAAGAAGCTGTCACCGCTGGGGCCTAAGGGGACAGCCAAGAAGATGGCTAGTTCTTTAAGAAGCACAGTTGTGATGTCCTCAGGAGCTGCTGTCTTGGATGGAACCACAGTCCACTGACAGAACACTGAGATGAGGAAGAACAGAGTCAGGGACACCCATACCTGCCTCCTCCCCTTCTGCAAGAGCCTGATCTTAGCCACCCAGAGAAAGAAGGGGACAGGGACCCAAGTGGTGGTGGTAGCCATGGAGAATCACAGACCCTGGAAACTGGAGACCACCCCCGGGAGTCTCTGCTTTGATGTGTGTGTCTATTTGATTCATAACTTCCTCCCCAAATCCAACGGAAGAGACCCTTTAAGGAAGACTTCCCTTAGAAATGCTAGGTTTTGATGTTCCCTGCATCATGTCTGATGGCTTCTGTGTGGTTCCGTGGGAGACATCTGCTATTGCATAAAAATGTGGAGTTTAATTCTTAACATCACAGGACAAACTTTTAAGTGGGTTCAGGATCCCCTGATGCTAGAGAACTCAGACAAAGACCCAAGCAAAAGGGATACAGGTTTACAACCCGTTGCTGAATTGGGCCACTGCAGTCCTGCCTTCTAGTGTGGTTAATTGAAGCATTTGTTTTCCAGTGCAAAGCTCCTTACCACTTTCATCAATTATTAGTCTTATGACTCCAGTGCTTCCCAATCCCCTTCTTGAATTCTCACTGAAAGGATGCATGGAAAGCAAGTTTAGGATGTTTCATCCTAAACAAACTATCATTAAAGATGCTCTACCAAGAAAGCAATGGATTAAAACCATCCCGTTAAAAAGCTCATACTAGTCTAAAATGTATCAAGTAGATATAAACGTGAGACGTTGTCACCTGTGCCCCGCACTACTAACCCTACCTGCCCTTGGGGGTTGGAGGTGAGGTGGCACAGAGTCCATGACACAGACACCAGGAGCAGGTGAGAGACACTGCAGCAAGCTGGTCTGGACAGGACTGCAAGCTCCTTTAATACCCTCCACCTGCACCCTATTGGTCCCAAGAAGCAGCTCTTCTAAAAGGCAGTTTCTAATTGGCTGGCATTGTCTGCACCAGCACTCTTTGGGCTTTCAGGCAGTCCTCAATTAGGTTCTCCTGCCAGGGATGGTTTTGTGGCTTTGAGCGGTTACAGAGAGCCCCCACCCCACCACCACCATCCCACTGTTCCTGCTACAATAGTGTCTCTTGTCTAAAAACCTCCTGACTCTTCAAGACCTGTCTGATTTCTTTCCAGGCACCTCTACTTCTCTGCCTGAGTGGGTGGTTCCTATACAAGTGGCCTGTGGGCAGGGATGGGCTTCTGCATTCCAACCACCCTCAAAGGGCTGTCTTTTCATCTGCTTGTCGTTCCCAGATAAGTCACTGATATGGTTGGGAACAAATGAAATCGATTCTTCTAGATAACTGAAGAAAAATCAAACCTGTGGGAGACCTTTACACAACCCAATCCAAAATAACTTCTTACCTTTGAACTGCCTTGGTCAGAATTAGAACTGAATTTCATTACTCGCATGAGGAATTTATTTAGCATGATTGAATTCTCTTGTGAAATGTGGGTTACGGTACAATTTCTTCTCATTTCTTCAAAAGGGGGTTTTGAAGCTTTTATGGGGACCATTATTACCTAGAAAATCATCTTGATTCAAGGAAAAAGTTTAATTCTTTCTTTAATTATTTTTGTGCTTATCGTCAATATTGGTATTTTTAGTTCAATTGGTTTGGGGTTTTTTTTTTTCAGATTGTACAAGTTAAAAATCAATGACTGTTGAAATAGATCTGTGAACTTTAATTCATCCTGACCTTTTAAAAAATGTTGTAGTGGTGGCAACAGCCTTTAATCCTAGCACTCTGGGAGGCAGACACCAGTGAGTTCTCTGAGTTCAAGGTCAGCCTGGTAAACACAGTGAGTTCCAGGACACCTAGGACAACACATGTCTCCATAAACCACCACAACAACAAATTCTTAGAAAGAGCTGGTGAAGACAAAATTCCATCAGCAGCACAGAGGAGTGGAGCAGGGCACAAAGCCCCACCCTAACCAAGACACTGTCATTGTACCTGCTGGGAAAGAGAAAGCCAATTTTCTCCAGTGGGGGCGCCAGAGTATCTCAACCTTGATGGGGGGAGGGGGGCGGATTTGCTTTGTGCTCAGCATTGGCCAACACAAAAACAGACTCAATATTTTTTATGTACTTTTGTTGTTGTTGTTGTTATTGTTGTTACTATTTGGTTTGGGGTTTTGTTTGTTGTTTTTCCATCTTTTGTGTGTGTTTAGTTTTCTTGGGTTTTTTTTTTTCCAGAGAATAAGAGAAGGAGATAGCATGGATTTGGGTGAGTAGGATGTGGGAGGAGTTGGGGGTGTAGAAAGACTATAAATTTAAGGCAATAAATAAAACAACAACAACAAAAGAGCTTGGGAGATAGCTCAGTGAGCTAGCACTTGCCACAAAGCCTAGTGACCTGAATTCTCTCCCCAATCCATATGGTGGAGAGAAAGAACTAACTCTTCAGACTGCCCTCTGACCTCTATGTGCATTATGTGCAGCAGCATGCATGTGCACACACACACACACACACACGTACACACACGCACACACTCATGCATTCATGCACACATGCCTGCACGTGCACACATATATGCATGCACACACACAGGCATATATACATGAGCACATACACATGTACACACCCCACACATGCACATATATTCGTACGCACACGCATATGCATGCACACACACAATAATTTTTTTAAAACTAAAGGAGAGGAGACCAGTATGAAAAACCAGTATAAGAGAGCAAACCAAAAAAAAAAAAAAAAAAAAAAAAAAAAAAAAAAAAAAATCAGGAAATGTTTAAAGGATTTTTAAGGGCTATGGAAAGAAACTGTAAAAAACAGAACTATCTTTCTGAATAGCATTTTATTAATCTAGATTTCTTTCATGAATGAGGCAGTTGCGTGGTGAGGTGAGCCATCAGAGAAGGGAAATATTCTGTGATATGAAAGCTAAGTTGCAGAAATAAAAAGCTCTTTGATTTATCATTTTTAGGCATATCTCCAAACAATGTATATTTAATGATCTCCAGGACAGAAATAATGTCAACCCAGCACGGAAAGAAAAGAGATAAAGTAGTTTTCATGCAATAGCCAGCTACAGGAAATGTTGCATATAACACGGTTTTCTGTTTATCAGTAAAAGGGTCAGAGGAGTTACTAGTGTCTCAGTCCTGAGGGTAGGTGGAATATTAGCATATTAAAACAGGAATGTGTGACAAGGACATTGTGTGTTTCCAGCCCCCTCAACTCTATCCTACATAGAGTGTCTGCCGAAAATGGTCTCCATGATTCCCAAGCCACGGAGGTGGAAATTCTCCGAAAGAGACTCCTGGAGAACTGGGTCTGCACCGCTGACCCTGGGAGTGGGCGGGGCCTCCTAGGTCTGTATCACTGAGTAGGCGGGGCCGCCTGTGTCCTCTCTGATGTGGTTTCCAGGACCCCACCCCCAGATTCTCATTACTTCCCACTGGGCCGCGTCTCAGATTCCTGCGGAGCGCCTTCTTGAGTATGGGCTTTGACTCCTGTGGAAATCAACCATCTCCTTTGCTTTTTCCCATTCTACTCCACCAACAAAAATGCAGAGCAATGAAGTCATTTCCATCAAGTAAAATCATCCAAGCTCAGAATGGGCTAGCACTTTAAAGATACAGGAAATGAGCCGGGGATGGGGGTTGGGAGAAGGTGTTTCTTGTCCGGGAGAGTGTTTTGCTTTTTGTTTTTTGTTTTTGTTTTTGTTTTTTAAGTTAAAATCAGAACTATGGCAAGTTGATGTTTGCTTTGGGGTAAGATAAGAGAAAAGGTCTAGGATGGATTATAAATGCGGCAGAGAGCTCACATGGCCTTGTTTGAATTTATTTCTAATCCATGACAATCCATCTGCCCACCCTGAGAGGGTGTCCATGCTCAGAAAATCTTGCTCCCCTTACATGGGCAGCCAGCTCTGGACACTGCACTGGTGAGCTCTAGTCTAGCCCCATGGAGATGCAAGAATCAGCAAAGACCCTCCAGATGTAGGACTCCTAGAGACTCCTCTCTCCTCCATGAAGTTCTGCACCCTCACGTTTCTGTTTCCCAGCTCTCGTGGACCCACTGACACACAACTGCACTCTCCACCATTTAAGCTGGCCTTGGCCAGGCACTCTTTTCCCACCGAGAAGGACACAGATGGGGCCATGGGGGACAGAAGCATCAGCAGATGCTGAGGGAAGGACTCATGGAGCAAGGGATGCTGTGCAGAATGGCAGACACAAACACGGACCTGCCACCTCCCCCACAGACCCCAGGAAAAGGACACTGAAGAATGTTATCCTCAGTTTGTAGGAGAGTTTTATTCCAGCTAACCAGTGGTGGTCATGTGATATTCAGAAAATGTGTGAACAGGGTTATCATTACCCAGGCCCATGTCCACATTGAAGACTGAAAATAAACAGACAACCATAGAGAAAGTACTTACGCGCTTTTGCTACTGAGGCTAAATTTTTAGCATGAAACTCAAAGTTAAAGGCAGAATGTTCCATAAAATACACTTTGAACTCATAATTAGGGTACAGAGGAGAGACAGTATCAAGGCATTTCATTAAATGATCACTATATGAATATTAGTTTTGAACCAGTTATAAATTGAAATGTATCTAAGAAAAAAATGGGAAGGTGAAAATAAACACGTCCGGCTTTGCTCTTCTTTAGGTTGTAACAATTGCAATGACGGTTAAATCAGGTCATGGTGTTATCCTGTAGGTTAAGTAAGCATAGAAATAGAGGGTGGGTGGGTGGGGGAACAGCCTCACAGAAGCAGGGGGACAGGGAGTGGATAGGGGGTTTCACAAGGGAAACCAGGAAAGGAGATAACATTTGAAATGTAAATAAAGAAAATATCTAATAAAAATTTCAAAAATATATATAAATAAGTATAAGTAAATAAATGACATATCTAATAAAGCACTTAAACAATACCTAGCTTGGAGTAGGGTCAATAGAATGTATTTGATATTGTCCTATACATTCCTTTTTTATGATTATGGTTATAATTGGGTTTTATGCTTTTAGAATAAAGTGAAAGATTAGCACTCATTTAAGTCTGTATTTTTCCAATTTTTTGTTTGTTGTTTTTTTTTTTAAGCAGAGAAACCTATTTCCAAAACTGTTCCTATAAAAACACAGTGTGGGCTTGAAGGAGTAGGCAGATGCTAAGCTAAAGCTCGGCTGGTAGGGGTCCGGGTTTCTACTTAACAGCAATCTTCTGTAGAGAAGACTCTGGCAGCCAGACTGGAAACCAAGCTGTTGTTTTTCACAGACAAGGAACAGTTATGTCCTAGGTGCTCTTATTGTCAGAGCTAACACTCTCAGACTGCTGTGAGATAACTGATACAGTTATTGTAACAACAACAACACAGTAGCCAATAACTAGTCAATATGAGTGCACAAACGAGGCCGGGTCCAGGTGAGCCATCCTGGGTTTGGAGGGAATTGTCTAAGTGTTAATTCACAGTGTCCGTTGATGGGAACTGGGTCCTGTGGTGAGGGAGCTGGGAGTACAATGGTTAGAACAGTAGGTAAACGCCATTGGGAACGAACCTTGTCCTAACAGGCGATGAATTCAACAAGGTACAGTCTTATGGATATGTAGCATTGGCCTGCAGACCTCCAGCACTAACATTTCTGTGGCTTCTGCTGGCTCTGCCTTCAAAAAAAAAATAAAGATTTCAGAGTGAGCTAGTGCGTTTTTTCTTGTTCATCAAAGTCCTGAAAATTCCTCTCTCAAAATAGAGGAATCTTTGGGGAAAGGTCCTTGGCTGCTTTGTTCTTGACAGGATAGTGGGTTGTGAGGAAGTCTGTGATATTGAGATAAGTTATGGTCTTGGTTGTCCTTTGACCAGCTTATGTTCTTTTATAGATTTAGTCAAATATTCATCTTCACCAGCAAACCTAAGCCCTTGGTCCCCTGTTATGTAAAGAAGTTTTGTGTGAGCTCTGGTAGTAGAGAATGCGCATGTTCTCCACTGGTTACTAAGCATGATATTGAAGTATTAATGTATCTAATTGAACATCATTTGAAAGAAAAAGTCTGTATTCAAAAGAGCCATGGTCTTGTCTCGAAGACTAATATCGAAAGCTGAGTCTGTGACACATTAAAGAGGCTGACACTAGAGGACTGGAAGGTTGGGGCTGCAAAGAAAAGCTCTGTTTCAAAGGAAGCAAAATAAAAAAAAAATTGAAATGAAAATAACAATATAATGACCACACAAAAGTAAATCCAAGAGATTTCTTATTCATGTATGAAGATCACAATTAATGACAACATACTGTGCGCTCGAAAGCTGGGAAGAAAATAGGTGTTAAATGTGAGCTGCGCCTACACTAGCTAGCTTCATTTAGCCAACCCATAATACCTAACACAGTCCAAAATAGAGAATACGCCATAAATATGTGCACTTTTTGCTTGCCAATTAAAAATAAGCAATTTTTAAAGAAGTGAGAAAGTAGATAAAATTAAGCGCTTGACATATAATCTGGACCAAGAGCAAGCACTAAGAGGGAAAACTTGCTGCACTTGTGTTTCTCGGAGGAGAGTAAGAAAGGTACACTTGGCAGCACACACATGCCATTCAAAGCTCACGGTTCTTCCAGAAGTGAAAGGGGGACCCTCCCCCTGCACACAGGAGACCCCCACACTGCACATAAGAGCACTGTGATGCCCATAAGCACCCCTACACCTTGTTCCCTGGGCTAGCTCCCAACCTGCTATTGTACATTTGTCAGAGCCCTTCCTCACTGCCTGGTTCCCCCTTTCACCTCAGGTCCTGACACCTCCAGCAACCTGAACTTGTCTGAGTCTGTGCATGTCACCTCTCGATGGCCGGTGTCCTCTGTACCCAGCTCCCTCTCGCCCTGCTCCACACTGTGACTCGGTGCAGCCGTGCTATGCCAACAGCCATGTCATTCTCACCTGTTTGCATACTTCCCAGACAAGCCTCCTTCTAAACGTTCACTGATGCAGCTTCTCCGGAGTCTAGCCTTCTCTGTACTTCCTTGTCTCTTATACTCTGTGTCATGTACTGCAGTGAACAAGCGGGAGACAAACTGTATATGCAGCATGATGCCATAAGGGAGCCAGGAGAGTGACAGCTTCATGTGTTTCAGTACAAAAACAAGTTTTAGAAGAAGAAACCATAAAGCAATCACCATGTCAATTGTGAAACAGTGCTACTACTTTAATGTAGCTTAAAGTACATACAGTGTTAGCAAAAAGTTATCAACATGCTCAAAGACCGTGTTCAGTTTTAAAATTTTTTGAAAGCAAAAGAGTAGAGCTACCAAAGGACATAAAATGCATGATGACAAAATTCATCTTGTGTTGGAATTATTTTTTAAGTTTTTTTATTATTTTATTCATGTGAGTATATTGTAGCTCTCTTCATACACACCAGAAGAGGGCATAGGATTCCATTACAGATGGTTGTGAGCCACCATATGGTGGCTGGGAATTGAACTCAAGACCTATGGAAGAGCAGCCAGTGTACTTAACCGCTGAGCTATCTCACCAACCCCTGCCTCCCATTTTGGAACTTTAAAGCCTGGGGGGAATTTTCTTGGATGTTATATCTGTATCTTGCCCTGGCCTTTTTCTATATTCGCTTCCCCCTGTTTCTTGTTCACCACATGGTAAAAAGCCTCTACCATATGTTCCTGCCATTGCCCAAGGACATAGTTCTTAGCAACCATTGACTGGGCTTTCTGAAACCATGAGCCATAACAACCCTTTTTCTTCTTTTGAAGGTGTTCTGTCAGGTTCTCTGTCACAGTGTAAGAGCTAACTAAGAGAGACGTCAAGAGAATGCCTTCTGCAGCTTCAGTTATGGAGAAAGCACCACCTTGTGTGGTATGAAGGCCAGGGAGGCTTCCCTCAAACCTTCTCCTGACCAGTATTAGCTTCTTTACTGTTGCTGTCATAAAACACCATGACCAAAGGCAACTGGTGGAAGCAAGAGTTCATTCTGACTTAGGTCCAGAGGGAGAAGAAGTCATCATGGTGGGGAGGCATGGCAACAAGCCACGGGGTTGGTGGTGGGAGCCTGCAGCTGAGAAGTCACACTCTCAAGTGTATATGTGAAACAGGGAGTGTGAACAGGAAGTGTAAGAAGACTGTGCACACCCAAAGCCCATGCTCAGAGACATACTTCCACCAGTAAAGCTCCACCTCCCAGAGACTACAGCATCTACATCTTCTCCGAATAGCATCACCTACTGGGGACCAAGTACTAACCAAATACTAACCAGTGTAAAACATTATTAAACTGTTACATGCTCTGAAGGTGCTCACCAGCCCCTCTGGAAAGCGAAGTCCTTGTCACAGCTAAGTGCTTTGCTGTATAGTGGCACTGGAGTCTTGTTCCTTAAAAACAAATTAGAACTCTCTGGTAGAGGGTGTGCATATAGACACTTACTAAGCAGTTTCCCTGACAGGTCTTTACATTTTAGCATACATCCCAAGCACTATTGTAAGTGTGGTGTGTGCCAGAGCCAAAGTCAGTATGATTTCCTTTAATTGCCAAATAACTAAGGAGACAGAATACAGAGAATAAGTCAACAAGAGAACTAGAGAGAAAGAAGGCATATATATAAACTGATGCATACAGTACAGCTATATACCAGCTTATTTGCAAACTGGTCACTGATATATTTTTACTATGCACATGGAGGTGTCCCATACACAGCATGCCAAATATGTCATAGCATGCATGTGCTCACCCAAAAATTAACAAGGTGGGGTATAGTGTTTTTAAAGAGACCTTTATAAATACAAATATATATCCCTGAAAACAGAAAACCTGTACATTGCAGGACTTTCTTATTAGTTGGACATTGTAAAATGATCCAAGCTGTTTTGTTACAGGAAGCTCATCAGAGATAACCACTCAGGCTCAGTTCATACCAAATTGAAAGTCTTTATTCCACCGGCTGGGATTATATTCAAGAATTGAGATGTAAGTGTGTAGTGCCATGCATTAAGACCAGTGACGTTTTAAAGGCAAAACTTCAGGCTGGTATCTCCTGGGCAGTTGAGGGTGAGGTCTGCACAAGCAAGCAGTAGAACAGAATCAAGGAGAAGTTAGCCAGAGCACCGTGGCCTCAGGTCCTAGAATAGAGCAGGGTAATTTTCCATGGGAGTCTCCATCAAGGGCAAATGCTAGTTAAACCTGAAATGGCCCCAGCAAGAACACAAGATGGAGGAGCCTCTGCACTGTCCTGCCCAGTCAGAGTTTGTGGTCTTCTGAGAAGCTGGGGGAAGGAGCTTTGCTTAGTCACCTCAGAGAGGTCGATCATGTAGAACTCTGTGACTCTTTAAAAGCCTAGGTCTAATTTTATTTTTGCAGCCCCTCAAAACCCATGACTTCCAATCTCAGAGACTGTGGATTTTTATGATGCCTGTTGATGGAGAATTTCACAGCCCGATTAATGATGAAAACCTCCCATAAGGATTTGCCAGATTCAATTTTTATTGCTCTTTCAAAGAGAAAGGTTTCTTAAACTTGTAACCCTGAGATGCTTCCAAACAATCAGCCAGGGATTTTCTGTGAGTGTTCCAATCACACCTGACCTCATCCTCAATGGGACTCGCTGTGCTGAAGACTGAGGCTTAAAGACAAGCTTGTGAGAACCTTCTCAAAATGCAATCTGTACCTACTTATGGTGGATCAGATAGCAACTGCTACAAAAACCATTCAGAGGAAAGAAAAGAAGTCAATAAGCAAAATATTAAATTTATATGTTTATATAATGTTCATTTTCCTGTAGGTGGGATGTAACGTATAGCTTACTGTCAGGAGGAGTTCAAAAGAGCTGTTATGTGGTAATTTAATGCAAAGCATTTCTTGAGAGACTAAGGTGGAATTTCTATGAGTTTCTATGGAAGTTCTATGAGTTTCTGTGAGTTCAAGGTCAGGCTGGGCTACACACAGAGTGAGATTTTCTCTTTAGAAAAGATGAGGTCTTGAGTTTCAGTTCAAAATTGAAGGAAAAATTTCACTTGCATGTTTTAGTATTAGTCGTCACAAGATGTGGTGAATGTGGTCTAATTATCAGATAACATTGGCACTCTGTCTTAGACCTGAGTGAGTGATCAGTAACTGGAAATTGGAAGGGAAATAAACTCCTTTTTCACCATAGTAACAGGAGACGATGTTGTTGTCCTTTGTTTGCTTTGTTTTCCAGATTTTCTACTTGTAGACCTCTCCGTCTGTCTAACCCTGCTCCCCTCATCAGCTATCTGCCCCCCTTTATGTAAGCTATAACAAAACCCATCATTCTAAGATAGCCCTGGACATCTGCACTTGTGTGACTGAGACCCTCTCTCTTTAGAAGGCTTTTTATTATTGTTGTATGAGTGGTCCTCATAGCTCCAGGAAAAATTCTGTGCAGGGGATTGGCTGTTGTTAATTCATTGGCTTTAGTCAAAACACTTTGCTAAAGCTCTCTGGGAGTGAAAAAAAACAAAGAAATTGCCTGATTTATTCCATATGAGATTTAAGGCTAAAGCTATGATTAGCTAACTAAACTAAAACTCAGTGAAATATTACATGAAACACAGAAGGGGAGGGATTGTATAAGGTCATCAACAATATCCAACTCACCCTGAATTCTGCTTTTTATTTTCCTTTTTGTCATATGTCAGGGAAAGTGTTCTTTCCCTTTACCTACAACAGTGAACATTAAACCTGGCACCGTTATTAAGTGCTGATCAAACACTCACACCCTAACACAACTGACCTTCCAGCTTCCGGGCAGGTACCTTCTACGGTAAACACAGGCAAGCCAGCCTGAAGGCAAATTCTGGAGTTGTTTCTTGAGCACATGCCATACATGAGAGTGCTTTATATGCAGTACGTTAAAAAAAAATTAAGCAAACGTCATCTTTGGCTTGAGCTCAGTAGCTACAAGCTGGTGCAAATGGACTAGTTGGCAGACAGGATTTGGCACGCTTACTCAGGGCAGTAACGTCAATTTTACAGAGTTGTGGAGATTCGGTGCTAAAATATAAAACTGAAAGACTTACTGCATCTGTGCTACTTTGGCTGAATCATCTTTAAGGAAAGATAGAGACTTATGGGCAATCGTACTCCTGATGGCATTGTCTCCATCTGAAATCTCTTATGTCCGTTTATTTTAAAGGGTTCTTCTTTTCATGTGTGTCGTTCTGTTTTAAGAGCAAGAACCTTTCACCCTGCCTTAGGGTTTTACTGCTGTAAAACTACCATGACCAAGGCAAGTCTTATAAAGGCAAACTTTTTAAAATTAATTATTTTATTTATTTACATCCTAAATGTTGCCTCCCTTCCCCAGTTCCCCCCTCCCAAAGTTCTTCACCACGTCCCTCCTCCCTTTTGACTCTGAGAGGGTGCCCCTCCCAACCCCCAGAGCCCTTCTCTGGGGCATCAAGTCTCTACAGGATCAGGTCCTTTCTCTCCCATTGGGGCCAGGCAAGGCAGTCAGTCCTCTGATACATACATACCAGGGTCCTCAGACCAACTCCTGTATGCTCTTTGGTTGGTGGCTGGCTTACAGTTTCAGAGGTTTAGTCCATTCTCATCGTGGTAGAAAGCATGGCAGTGTGCAGGCAGACATGGTGCTGGAGGAGCCTAGAGTTATACATCTTGACTCACAGGCAGCCAGGAGGGGGCTCTTCCACAAAGGGCTCTGCTTGAGCACAAGACCTGAAAGCCTACAGTGACACACTTCCTCCAACAAGGCCACACCTATCCCAACAAGGCCACACCTCCTATAACACCACCTCCCCAAGGGCCAAGCATTCAGACACATGAGTCTATGGGGGCCAAACCTATTTAAACCACCCCATGCTCTAATATTCTTTTTTCCATGGCTGGCCATCTGACACATTAAGCACTGAGGCAGCAGGATGCTTTGTGGAAACCTTATAGAAGAACTTCCTGTGAGTCTCTGCCATGAGTGGCAACACTATTTCCCCTTGGGTAAATGGACAGAGTGAATGACCATTAGATTTATAACCAAGCTCCATGATATTAGGTACTATTCAGTCTGGCACATGCATATTAAAATACTTTGACCTTGAGGAGTAAGCTGCTCTGGTAGTCATCTTGTTCTTTCCAATTCTTCCACGGGAACAAAGCAACTGTGATTTTTTTTTCCCTTGTATCGTTAGCACATATGATGAGTTCTCTCCTAGAGTCTACTCCTTTGCTTCCAGCTTCTTCCCATGCTTCCCGTTCCTCCTCATCCCCTCATCCCCTCATCCCCTCAGGGCTGCTTACCACCTGTGAAATATAAATAAATGTCTTCTTAAAAGAAAATTGGAGGGGAAACGTGGTGCAATTTTGCTTCCAAACAAAAAATCATCTACTTTGTTACCGAGTTCCTGATTCTCTCTCTTTTCCTGTTGTAGACGACTATTTCAGCTATGTTGACTATTAACTATTTAATAGTCAACTGACTATGTTGACTATTAAAGCTGGGCAGGATAGAGGGGAAATGAAGTCCCTTTGCAAAATGCTACCCATCTGCTATTCTGAGTAGGAACTTGATTGGTTATGACAATTCAAAGTTTAAAGAAATTTTCCTTGGGTTTCAATTATCCCTACTTGTTCTAGATAATATTTACACACATAATTGAATGCCGGTCCTCCAATTATCCTCTGTTACAACATTCTCTCTAAAATGTCTCAAACTAGCATTTGTCTTTTGAAGAACCACAATAAAACAGGGTATTTAAAACTTCTGGGATCCTAGGTTCATGTTTGTAAATTGCTGTATTTTCACATTTTTTAAGTATGTATTTACAGGAAGCCATTTCAGCCAGCAAAGCTGAGTAAATGCCTTTCACAAGCACTGTGACAGGGCAGGCAGGTTGAAAAAGAGTGAGGAGAGCAAACTCCATAGTTTCAAGAAATTCCCTCACAGAAAAATAAAACATGGAGATTAGCAAGCTTCTATGAAATGTGAAATTTAGCAAAGATTTAACTCTGCCTTTTAAGATGAAAACTGTTCCTTAGCATATGTAAACAAAGAAAAACACCGAGGGCCAATGAAAGGCTCATGACACGTAAGGATCAGGAGACAGAGCAAGCTGGTGGCCCTCGTAGATTTAAGCTCAGGTTGGAGCCACTTTAATGCCTTTATGTGAACACGGTCAGTCGAACAAGACACAAGGAATTAAGCACACTTGCTGGGTTCATTTCAGGAAGAGACTTTGGTCAGGAATGACGTCAGGCAGTTTCTCCAGTAACCTGTTTATCTGTGAAGACTCTGAGTTGGTGGTGGTAACCGAAGTTTAATAGAACCTTCCAGTCAGCTGCTGGAAAACGTGCGGGGGCTGACAAGGAAGTGTCGTGGGTGTAGGAGTTGAGTCAGGCATCTGATGTCGTTGAAAGCCATGTATTTATTCTGTGCATTTATGCTGGGACCAAGCTGCACAGTTGGGTGACTTTCTCAGAAGCCCTCAACAGCTTCACTTACATAACAGAAATAAATAAGTTCAAAAACATTAAATTGCTCCCCTTAGTATGAAGCCCAAAGTAGAATCAAATATATTTTGAACCAGAATAATCAAGGAATGGCTTTCAGGGGGGAGAAACAGAGCAGTAAATAGTGCCATTATCTCAATATTTGTATAAGGAGGGGGTGAGTGGCTGGGGGTGAGTGTGAGTGGGGCCGTGCACAGCTTCATGGGAGTATTAATGTGGAGGGGTAGTATCAGCTTCAGGCATTGTTTCTCAAGAGCCATCCACTATTGTTTGTTTGTTTGTTTGTTTGTTTGTTTCAAGCTTGATAATTTATTACAGCAGCAATAAAACACCTCTCTACTGGGCAACTGTTCAGCTTTGTCCTGATTGTCTCTGGTGACCTGGCTGTCTACTCAGATGCCCCGCTAACTTACCCTCCAACACTCTTACAAATCACCGTCCGCCAGTCAGGGCTCAGGCCCCAGGTGGATGAGCAAGACTAATTCTTTGGTCTTAGGGCTTTGAAGGCAGATCGTTCTCTCCCTAAGTTCTTCAGTTTCTGTGAATCAGACCGCTCGCTACGCCCACAGCGCCCCCTGCGGGCGGCCATCTCTAGCCAGTCCATCTTACTAAGAAGCCTCAGCATGCTGTGGCGGAGAGCCAGGCGTTCTCTAGAAATTCAGTAACAGTAGTTCATCTTTTTATGGTTCTTTTCTACGGAATGTAAGAGAAAGGTTTTCCACGTTGTTTCCCTCAAAAACAGCTACAGGTCTGTTTGAGAATAGGAGTTAACATTGTGCATCCACATTGATTTTAAGATAAGATCTCTCTCACTGGGACCTGGAATGTGGTGCGGCTGGCAGGTGAGTCCCAGGGATATACTCTCTCTACCCCCTGCACAAGCATAGGCCATCCATCATGTCTGGCTTCTTACGTGTGTCTCAGAGAATGAACTCAGATCCTACGACCAAGTAGCAAGCACTTTGCCCACTGAGCTGCCTTCCCAATTCTCCCTCGACATTTTAATTTTCTTTGAGTGGGTACAATTTGGAGATGAAGCCTTGTGCAAACTCTTGGAATAATGACCCTGTCCCAAGTGGAGGCTTCCAGATTGAAACATATATCAGAGCCACCTGAATGGCTTCTGCCAACTCCAGTCCCCCAGAATCTCTCAGATTCAGTAGCCATAGGTGGGTCCCTGGAATACAACATGTGACAAGTTGGTCCAGGCATCACCATTTTGAGAGTCAATGTCAATACTTTAAGTGAAATTGCAGCACCAGAGTAAATACCTGTAGCACTTAAAGTCACTGCTCAAGACAATACCTGATTCCCAGTGATCGTATATCAATATCCAATAACTGCCATGAGAGAGGAAGGTAAGCCAATACATGTTGGACATCCTCTATAAATACTGATGGCATTTTCTCTGAGGCAGTGTAGCCTGTCACTACACTGTAAGACTCTGATGAGCCTTAGCTACCAGGCAACCCTACCCCCACCCCCACCTTGCAGAGCTGGAGATTGATGCAAAAGCAAGAGAAGTTTATTCTTCCAGCAAGCCGGGCTGTCCTGCACCCAAAGGAGAGGTGACCTCGGACAGCCCGTTTGGCCAGTTTTTATACAGTTTTCAGAGGTAGAATAGAGCAACAGCAACTAGGCACAATATGATTGGTGGAACAGTGTGACTTTTAAACTGATTGGTCCTTAGATAATGAGGTAGCAAGGGCTTCCCTTATCCTCGGGCAGCCAAAGGTCATTCCTCCCTGCAGTCTTTCTGAGGAATGTAATCAGCCTCTCCCTTCGGGGGAAGGGGTGCCTATGTGCTCCATCAACCTTTCCCTTCTGGGAAGGAAGTGGTCTTCATGTTCTGGGGTCTGGTGGAATTTTCCAAAGACCCTGAGCTGACCTCCTCAACACACAGCTTAATACAAGTGGGTTTATACATTTCCACATCCAATCAATCAAGTGTGCACACTTGTGTGTTTGTGTGTGTGACTTGTATGCACACTCATGTGTGAGTCTAGGTTAGAGTTTGACACTAGTTATCCTCTTTGATACTCTTCACTTTGCTTTTTGAGAAAGGGTCTCTCACTGGAACTCATGGATTTGGTTAGACTGGTTGGCCAATAAATTACAGGGAATTGCCTGTCTCTCTGCACCTCAGTACTAGCTTTTACATATATGCTCAGTCACCTCCAACTTTTACATTGGTGCTGGGCACCAAGCAGGAGTTACATACATGCCCTTACCTCCTAAATTGAAAAGCAATTACTTCAGATATGAAATGCAGCTGATTAAAAATATAAATCTTGGGACATTTTAAAATGCCACAAAGTTTGACAGTTGTCCTTCTGTGACTATAAATACACATTATATTTAGCAATATGATCCCCTTTGTAGAGGGGAAAAAATGTAGTTGCTTGTGCATTGCTGCTGGCTGAAACGAGACAAAGACCATGACCTCTCAATGTTTGCAAAGTCCTCCAAAGTCTTACAAGATCCTTTGGCCAGTTATATTTAGATTTGTCAGATAATTCTAAGTGGTTGAGAGCTATAGAAGTCCATGCGTTGAGCTGAGGTCCTAGCTCAAACGTATTTACAATAATTATAGGATTGGTGATGCTCAGCTCCATGTTTCCTCAATTTAGGCCTCAGAAAATGAGGAAGGAGAATCCATTCCTCTTAGCTGTTTACAAAGCATTCTTTTCTTCCCATTTAAATCCCATTACTACAGAATTAAAAGCAGTAGGAATCTCCCTTTGGCTAGGAGCTTAATATTGAGACAACCAATGATGGTCAATTAAGTCTCCTAGTAGGTCTCCCAAAAATACACAAGCCCAAGAGCAATGGCTCCCTGTGCCAGTGGAAACAAACACAAAACTCAAGAACCCCTTGTTCTAGTGGTTTTTACTTTCCCCTCTCCTCCTTGCATGACACCTCTTAAACACCCGGGGTTTCATGTGGTATCTAGGAGGGGAATTGTCAGAAACAGAAAAGGAGAGAGAGAATCTTCATAAGATAGTTTGTTTCAGTTGTCAACTTGACCTGATGCAGACTTACCTGAATAGGATGTCTCAGATCTAGACCATTTCGTCCTTGGGGGTGTTTGTTGTCAGCGATGAGCCATACCAAGGAATCATGCACAAATGCAACCTTCCCTCCCTGAAGTTGATTGTATCAGGGTAAGAAAAGGAAACTAGAACACATTGATAAAAGCCCCCTCTGATGGGGGACTGGGAGACTATTCCATTCTTCAAGCACCCACTGTCCACTCCCCAGCACCAACGTAAAAGTTGAAAGTTGAAAGTGCATTACATATTTCCTCAGTGTGATGCGCCGAGGAAAGAGACAAGCAATTCCCTGCAATTTATTGGCCAGTGGGTCTACCAAACCCATGAATTGATTTTTTTTCTTCCATTCTTTCAACCTAACAAAACTAGTTGAAAGAGAGGGAAGGAGAGGGAGAGGGGAAGGGAAAGAGGGAGAGAGGGAGAGAGGAAGGGATAAAGGGAGAGATGGAGAGAGGGAGGGAAGGAAGGAGGGAAAGAGGAAGAAAGGGAGGGAGGAAAAGAGATCCCTGAATAAAAGCAAGTGTTGGAAAGGGGGCGACTTTATCATTAGACTACTTCCCACTGATTAGGGGTGTTGAGTTCCTTGGGGCAAGTTTCATCTTGGACTTCAGGATATCTAATTTCTCCTCCCCCCTCCTCTCCCTCTCCCTCATCCTTCTCCCCCCTCCTCCTCTTGTTCTTTGCATATGACTCCTTAACAAACCACAACCAACAACAATCAACTAACAACTGTCACTGTCCCTTGGGGCCCTAGTATTTTTATAACCTCTGAAAAATGAATCACAAACGTCTCACAATCAAAGAAACTATCTGCAGCTGGCAAAATCCCACCCCCCACCAGAGCCCATCCTAGTCAGCGTCTGTGGAAAATCAGAAGCAGCCATGTACTCCACACCTGGGATTCAAACGAAAACATATTCTTAAATAATATTTCTGTGGTTTTTGAAAAAAAAACAAGGATTGCAAAACTGTCACTACAGTTGTCAGTAGAAGATACTATTTTATAACAATGGAATAAATTAGCTATTTTCCTCAAATGCGTAATAAAGCACAAACAAGCCCTTTGCTTTGTAATTCCTAGCAAACAAATACACATACTCAGACTAAAACAAAATAAGCATCGCTAAGAGAATGACTGTTCTGGAAAATACCAGGCAAATAAATGTAACATAGAAAGAAGGAGCAGTGGGGAAATGAAGGATTGTAAAACCTGAGCCATCTGCCCACCAGGAACTTCAGAAGAAAAGACACAGGACTCTCGAGGAAGGAAAGTCTAAACAAATGACCAGAAACAACCCCTGAACTGAAGGCACAATGAGGTAAAATACATGTGATTTCGTAAAAGGCTCCGGGCTGTACAGAGAGGCGGTCGCAGGTGACGTTCCAGGGAATGAGTAGTTAGGACGGGTACTTTGTCCAGTGCTGGTTTCACTTGCCAGCAGTCCCTGCTCAAAGACGAGGAACAGTCACCTGTGTCTAGTCCTAACTAAAAATTATTGTAAAAAATCAGGAATGTTCTGTACAGGTTACCATTGGCAACCTCTCCTAAAACAAAACTAGTGAATTTGTTTCATCCAAGGAACCCAAAGAGGAGGGGCAAGAGAGCATTAAAAATGATAGCAGACAGGTAATCTTATTGCTTACTGTCTGACGGTGTATATGTTTTTAATTCATTAAAAAAAAAAAATTCCAAGGCATTCTTGTGTACATGGAGCCCAAATGTCAATACAGCTGGTGTTTTCTTCCGATGATCTCTAGCTTTTCTTGTTTTGGTTTGCTTGTTTGTTTGTTTGTGTTTTAGGAGACAGTGTCTCTCACTGAACCTGCAGCTCATTTCTGCTGGTCCTGCTGGCCAGCGAACCCATGGATCCATTCCCCTGTCTCCACCTCCCCCGTACTGGGATTACAAGCAAACCAGTTCATGCCCTGTCTTTTTATTGCTGTTTTTTGGTTTTGTTTTGTTTCAGTGTGGGTTTTTGGGGATTGAACTCAGATCTGCCCGGTACACGGGTCAGTCAACAGCGTCTGCAAAAGAGAGTGGGGACTGAGGGGCAAGAAACACAAAGAATAGAAACAAGACAGTCTGTCTGATCAAGTCTCTTATTGGAAGGCAACTATGGGTATATATGCACTCGCTGGGGAGTGCAGCTGGAGACACTTAATCACAAGTCCAGGATGTATAGGAGAAAAACAAGATCTTATCAGAGTGTGTTCAGCTGTGGTGGGCTTCTTGCAAAAACATCATGCTAGGAAAACAAGTCTCTCATCAGGGTGGAAAAGACCACCTGTAGGTAAATAGATGGCTGCAGAGATGAGACCGGGCAGATTTCTGCTAAGAATCGGCTCCCAACACAGATCCTCATGCTTACACTTTATCTACAGAGTCATCTCCCCAGACCTTAACTTTTATCATTTAGCATTTATCAGGGATAAGAAATTGAAAGAAGGAATTTAGAGTGGTTACAAGAGAAGACTATGGTGTGAATAAATGCTACAAAAAAGAAATGCTGTGGACAGCATCCTCTATATAAGGCCCAAAACTTAAATACCATAAAGCCTGGCACAAAGGCTTTTTCTAAAGCAAATTAAAGCACCCTGGGCCTCTGACTCTCCCATGCAAACTCTCTTCTTCGTGTTCTAACCGGTCCTGCATTTGTTTTCTTGGGAAGATCTTAAGTACCTCTTGGCTAGCTGCCTTTCTTACTCAGACTGTAGTCTCAAGCTTTTTCCCTAATTTGCATTCTTCCTTAGCACCTGTTTAGAATGTGAAGGCATCTCTCACACTCCTTCTTTATTGTGTTCAATATTTTAAAAAAAATGAGGGGGGAGTAATCTCAAACTGATCTTTTTGGGGAGGTACCTCTGTCAAACAAAGACTATCATATCCCCATACCAGATTTTTAAATATTTTGCCAACTGATGTCTACTTATCATACAATGAATGACTATAGATAATAATGATGTACTGTATATTTATCAAAAATGTAGAATAAATTCTTTTAAGTGTTAAACAAAGAAGTGTTAAACAAAGAAGTGTTAAACAAAGAAGTGTTAAACTCAGTGAGCTGTGGTGCCATTCCCTACTTGGAAATGTGGGGAAGGAGGATTGCAAGTTCAAAACCAGCCCAGGAAACTGAATAAGACCCTGTCCCCAAAATAAAATAGACAAAACAAGACTGGGAAGCTCAGTGCTCTGAGGTTCATGACTCAGTCCTATCAAAAATAAATAAAAAGACAAAAAAAGAAAGGAAAGGAAGGAGGGGAGGAGAGAGATGAAGGATGGAGGAAGGAAGGGAGGAAGAGAGAAAGGATGGAGGAAGGAAGGAGGAAAAGGGTGTTTGATGAAATGCACTTACCCAGATTTGAACATTACACAATATATACATATATCAAAATAGGACACAGGACTTATTGCATGTATAAATATATATACTTTCTATGTGCCAACTAAAAAGCAAATTTTAGTGAGTGAAATAATTTCAAAGTCACTAATTTTTTAAGGCTAACCTATAGTCAAATGGCAGTAGAGGTGTGGTTATTAAGAAATAGGTCAGGATGTTTAAAATATCTAAGACATGTGTAGCAGCTAGTGAGTCCATCAACTAATGTACAAATGTCACGCTCTGAAGGGAGGCATATTGATCTCTTATCACTACTGTAACAAATCCCCACAAATTTAGTGACTTACAACAAGAAGTTTTGTTATCCCATGGTGATGGAGGTCAGATGTCCCAAACTTGCTTCACTCAGCTAAAATGGCAGCATTCACTGTGCAGAAATCCTCTCAATGATCAAGAAGGGACGCTTTTTTGCCCTTTCCAGCTTCTAAAGGTCTCTGAGTTCCTTGAGTTTTAGTCTCTTAGGGGGATAGTCATTCTACCCACCACCTTTAATAAACAAACATCACAGAATCTTGTATCCAAGACCCTCCTACCAGCCGTTAAATACCCCTGTGAATACACTGACCCCCATCCTGCACCCCCACAATTCATCTAAAAGGATCTTTCCACTTCTAGATCTTAACTTAATCACATCAGCAAAGCTCCTTTGCTTAGTCTAAAGTGAATATTCCCATGTCCTGTGGATGAAGACACGCATACACTGGGAACCAATTTTTTTTCTATCACAAAGTGAAACATTGTACCCTACCTTTATTGCGAATAGTATTTTCTCAAGTAGATATTCATGTCTGAAGATGGGTCTTCTCACTTGCCTTGTACCTGTGACACGCTGATCACCATTCTTGATCTCATTCTTCAGTATGGAGCATCTTTCTCTAGCTAATTGTAAGAGGTTCCCTTTATCATTGCATTTAGACAGGTGGTCTATAGTGAGCCTTAGAGTCCTCATGCCTGAAGTTCATTGAGTGAGGGTTGATCCATGTATAGTTCCCATCAAATGTCAGCCATTCTTTCTCTTACATCCCTTAAGGCACTCTAGCTACACATATGTGAGATTACTTAATGCTGTCACACAGCTCACCTTGGTTTATTTGTGACACACTCTTATTTTACTGTTTCATTTTGGACAGTTTCTATTTCTATGTCTTTAATTTCACTAATCTTTCCTTCAGCCATGTCTAATTTATTGTCAGCTTCATCCTGTATACTTACCATTTCCCACATGTTATTTTTCCTCTCTGGATGTTTGATTTGAGCCATTCAGTATCGTCTCTGTCTCTACTTATGTTTTCTTTCATTGATTAATTAGTGGGCTTTGTTTTTAGTTTGTTTTTAGAAAGTGTCTTTTCAAACTCACAATCCACCTCTCTCAACCTACCGAGGGCTGGGATTACAAATGTAACCATGACTGGCTTTATTTAACTTTTTAAAGATTAATTGTGTGTGTGTGTGTGTGTGTGCAGATGCCTATGGAGACCAGAGGCATTGGGTCCCCTGGATCAGGATTATTATACAGGCAGTTGTGAGGTTCCCCCAAGTGGCTGCTTAGAATTGAACTCTTCTGTCAAAGCAGTCCTTGCTCATAACTACTGATCTATCTCTCCAGCACCTCTACTTAGATTTTTAATGGATGGCCAAATATTGTAAACTGTTCTTTATTGTGTGCTGGGTGTTTTGGATTTCATAACTGTTCTTAAACTTTTTTCAAATACAATTAAAATCATATTTTGAAAGATCTTGCTTTGGGAGAACCTTGCTTTTATGATCTCCTACATGAATTCAGGACACCCATAGTGTAAGACTTGATTTTTCTTACTGAATTGGGTGAAACTGCCTTGAGAACTGTACCTCATACCCTGCGAGTTCTGATTTCTTTGATCGGCAAAGCTCCATAAAAGCAACAAGTGGGACCTTTTCCCCATGGCTTTTCACGGCTCAGACACTCTGCAGAGACATGGGCGCCCCCTTCATACCATTGCTAATTCTGTGCTGAGAACTCCAGCTGCTGTTGGCTTCCTGCACTGTCATCTCTATGCTCTGTGTGCAGACGCCTCTACTTGCCCAGAAGTTCTTCTGGTTTCCCTCCTGACACCACGGCCCATAAAGATCCCACTTCCTGCAGAGTTGATGGCCAAGCTCACAGCCTTAGTTTCCACACCTCTTACAATCACTGTCTTCATTGCCAGGACACCTCGTGCTTTGGAAGAGGTTATTTTGCGCATGCTCCCTGGTATCACTGGTGGTTTCAAGTAGAAGTTGGGTCTGTCTGCTTTTGATGGCACCTTCAGCAGAAGCATCCCTTAGTGGTCACAGAAGCTCTTACGATTCTTTCTGTCATCTTAAAAACCTCCTTCACATACACAGACTTTGGAAGTTTCCATTGAGTTGACTGCAATGCTGTGTTTCTCAAGAGATTCATCGTAAAGGGTCTTTGCTTTAAAATCCATAGAGTTGGTGGGAACTTTCTAGTGTGGAAAGACTCTTAGTTTACGTTTACGTCTCAGCAGAAGTTCTGTTTAACTTGCACTGGGGTACAGCAGCCACTTCCTTCATCCAATTATTTCATCCTCAGATGTGTCAGTTAAATGCAATCTGTTCACACCACTTAACATCAGAAATCCTGTTTTGACAGTTTAATATCAGCGGGTTCTGAAGTCCCACGGGGCCTTTCATTTCTATCCCTTTGGAGGCATCATACAGGCACGATTCTAATTTATCACCAAAGAAGAAAAGAATTAAGATAATATCTTTTTTAAGAAGATAATTTAAAGAGATCCCGGGTGGCTCTTGATGTCTTCGGCTTCTCCACGTGGGCCGTTGCATCCCATGAGATGAAATACCTCTTTCATGTGTAAGTGGTAAATGATGGCCTGTGGCTTTGCATGTTTAAAAAAACAATAAATAGCAATGTTCTCTGAATAGCAAAAGCAAAACTTAAAGTGTCCTTTTGTAGCAATGACATTAACAATTGTCATCTTTACTCTGGGTGATGGCAGTGCTGGAGACAGTCAGTTCCAAGCCCAGAGTCCTAACCTCAGGCTGCAGAATGTTCCTGCCATCTTAGTTGTATATCTGAGGCGAGAGATGCCATCGAAGCTTCATGGGTGTCCCCACCGGCAGAAGTGTGAGCACCTTTGCTGTGCTCGTGTGTGCATCAGTCATTAAATATTCCCAGACCAGTACTAGGGCAAACCGAATACAGGATAGTTTGCTCAGAATTCTGAGATGAAGCTATCTCTTTAGAGGGTTCATTTTGTAAATACTCATCTTCTGTGTTGTAAATCTAGTGTATATTGATTGATGTGGAAGCAACCTTCTAACTTCTCAGGGCAGAAGGGGAAAAAATAGCTTTTGTTGAAACTTAAAGCCTTACGTAGTGAAATCCTGTCTCAGGCAAACAAACGAGGGCCCTAAATCATCAACAGGACCACATGTAGCAACCTTCTTCGAATCATTTAAAGAGACCCTGTGTGCTTCCTTATTCATTGAAGCTCCATTGTCTACAATTGTGATGTTTTGCTTCAGATTCCATCTGGGGGTTGTTGGGTTTTTTTTCCTTCATTGTAGAAAATCACCCATATGTTTATTTCACCTGGCAGCCATCTTTCTTCAGGTGAGACAGTCTCCTTGAAGCTTAACAGGAATGTAAGTTCTCTTAGATGGTCAAGATTTAATTTATCCTGCTCTCTGTTCTTTCCCTGACTCTCTTGTGTCATCTTTCACTTGAATCTGTTGAGGCAGAAGGTGGGTAGGGCTGAGGCTGTGGCTTTATGGCCATGGTCAGTCATTCTTTTTATTTTTTTTTATTTTTTTTATTTTTTTTATTTTTTTTTAATTTTTAATATTTTTATTACATATTTTCCTCAATTACATTTCCAATGCTATCCCAAAAGTCCCCCATAGCGCCCCCCACTTCCCTACCCACCCATTCCCATTCTTTTGGCCCTGGCATTCCCCTATATTGGGGCATATAAAGTTTGCAAGTCCAATGGGCCTCTCTTTCCATTGATGGCCGACTAGACCATCTTTCGATACATATGCAGCTAGAGACAAGAGCTCCGGGGTTCTGGTTAGTACATCATGTTGTTCCAACAATAGGGTTGCAGATCCCTTTAGCTCTTTGGGTACTTTCTCTAGCTTCTCCATTGGGAGCCCTGTGATACATCCAATAGCTGACTGTGAACATCCACTCCTGTGTTTGCTAGGCCCCGGCATCGTCTCACAAGAGACAGCTATATTTGGGTCCTTTCAGCAAAATCTTGCTAGTGTATGCAATGGTGTCAGCGTTTAGAAGCTGCTTATGGGATGGATCCCTGGATACGGCAGTCTCTAAATGGTCCATCCTTTCATTACAGCTACGAACTTTGTCTCTGTAATGGTCAGTCATTCTTGTCAGAGGCCTTCCTCTTATCTCCACCCAGCACCTGGTACTTTGTATCAGAAGGGAACGGGCATTTGGGTGAATCAAAGCAGCCTTTGCCATCATGGGAAAGCCCACTCCAAGGCTGCAGTCTTGGGAGCAAGGAACCAGAGAATCATGCCTGGTGAGGCACAGTAATGAGCTAAGGAGATTAAATTAATCTTCTTGATATTTTCCCCTGGCATTTGAAAATAAAAGAAGCAAGCAAATAGCATCCCCAAAGAGGAGAAAGGTGTTACTTATTTCAAGATGTGATCTGAGTCACATTAATTGACTTCAGTCAAATGCTCCCACACACGGCTTTAGAATCCATCTTAACAAGCTGACTGATGACTGAAGGAGGATGTAACACAGCTCTAGTAACTACCCCTCCCTCTGTCTGTGCAATTTCCTCATGTCTCTCTACCACCTGGACTGTGCCTGTGATGGCTCAATACATAGAACAGCCAGAATTGTCAAAAATAAATAAATAAATAAATAAATAAATAAATAAATAACAGTAAGTCAACAGGCCAACATTTTTTAGAATTACAGGAATTCAGGGGATACATTGAAAAGTAAATTCAGTCAAGAGTTGGGACCAAACAAGCAATAATAAAAAATAAAGAGAAAGTAGGATGAAGAAATAATGTGATGGTAGGAAGTTATTTGTGACTATTCTCTAATGGTTTCTAAAGAATTAATTCATCTTGCAAGATGCATTTTATACCAGAATTCAACATCAGGCATGTAAGAAGTAAAAACAAAAACAAAAACAAACCACAAAAAAGTAATAATGATAATAATAATAAACTCCCAGAATTCAACACTAGGCATGTGAGAATTAAAAACAAAAACAAAAAGTCACAAACAAGAAAAGAACAGCCGGGCGTGGTGGCGCACGCCTTTAATCCCAGCACTTGGGAGGCAGAGGCAGGCGGATTTCTGAGTTCGAGGCCAGCCTGGTCTACAGAGTGAGTTCCAGGACAGCCAGGGCTATACAGAGAAACCCTGTCTCGAAAAACCAAAAAAAAAAAAAAAAAAAAGAACAAAACAAAACTAACTCAACTGTATCAGATAGTTTCTTCATACATAGTTTCCAGAAGGATTTTTTCCATGTGGACAGCCATGTACTACTTCAGATGCATCCTGTGGTACGCTTGAGTGGCCCACCGCTGTACAAGCATCCAGGGTACCACAGTGGACAGTGTGTTCTTATCTCACTGCCCTTCTATTGCACTCCATCATTGATGCAAACACCATATCTGTTTTGTTTTGTTTTGTTTTTTTGTCATCATGATTATATTTGCATATTCCTGTGGGGTAATGCTTTTAAGTTTATACATAGTGTCACTACTATGATACTTTTACTCTCACACTTTTATGTTAACTTTTAACTCTGTATCACTACTAAACTACTTCAGGTCACATTTTAATTCATCCGTTGTCTGCTAACGGGTACAGAGTACTTGGATAAGCCCTAGTTAAATTGTATTCCTCTTAAACATGCCACACAGATGTAGAAATACATGAGCTTTCTCCAGTGGCTACCTAGGTCTAGTGATCCTGAAACATTTTTTTTGTTTTTAATACAAAAGGCAAGTAAGGTAACTTCTTATCTAAACATGGTTTTACTTCCAGTCATGGGACACCCCAGCATCTTCTCTCCCAGGTTGGATTCTCCTGTGAGCTTCTCATTTGCATGTGGATGGCTATCATTTCTTATAGCTTATTAATGTTGATGTCTATGAATATCCTTGAAGCTGCTGACCTTTCAAAATTTCCCTTTAGTAGTGTTGTTACAGTTAGAAAATTGAAAGGAACAGCCCTTTGGAAGGGCTGGCAAGGAGAAGATGGTCTTTGCAGGATTAATTTTCCTCCAGCCACGTCATATAGAAGCAGGATTCAGAGGGCCATGGAGTTCACCCATCAGAGATGGTTCATGTGCAGTAAAGCCATTTCTAAGCTTCAGAGGTGCCCGTTACTGCTGTCATTCATACGCACCCGTGGTGTGTTGTTTAGTTTGTGCCCTTATACTAGGAAAATGATCCTAGGCAACACTGAAACACTCCCTGCTCTCCCACATCTTAGCGCATAGTAGAAAAGAGCCAAGCTAATCTAAGAGTTAAGCAAGTGTAGACTTTCACCTGCTGTGTGCCCCTGAGGGCAGCCCTGTTGCCAGAAGACTCTACTATGCCAGAGGGAATTGGACTCCATAACAGGGTGCCAACTGACCTTAGGTTGAAGGGATTTAAGAAAATGTTTCAGAGGGGAGAATCATTCCAAGAGAAAGTACTTCTGTGTGTGGACACCGAAATGTGTTATTCTATCCCTTAATTTGGAGCCAACAGAATGCCAACATGCCTCTCCATAAATGATGAAATGCAGTCTTTGCTTCTGTGGGAGAGACTTTCTGTCACAATTAACTACTCTCCGAAGGACGTTAGAGGTGGCGAAGCTATCGTTCTTTAAGTGGTGAATATACTCGTGAAGTGTCTTTACCAAATTGTTTCTTAGCATAGAAATATTTGTTGATGTGAAAATACCTCTAATGTGGAACATACCTCTCCCTCTGCCCTGAGTTCAGGCTTTGTTAAAAGTCTGTGGTATACCTGGTATGTTCTACACCTCCTGTATCACAGGATTTATGTAAATTAATTCGTTTTCCATAGAAAGACGACGTTTCATGGTAGACTGCAAATGTGTTCACAGGTGGTCTTCAGGAAGACCAGAAGGATTCATGCTACTAGTTAGTATAATTATTACTAACACCTTATTTAGGTTATGAGTGATCTCAGAAAGATGGAAAATAACAAACTTCCTTTTGAGAGCAAAGGATAAGCTAGTATTCAAACCAAATGTTTGCTGTGATATTAAAAGCAAATAGTTACACATTGTGCTAGGTCAACCACATAAATACAACTCAATCTTATATATAATGAATTAGATATTATATAATATGCACTATGTATTATAATATATAATATACAGTGTAAATTATATATGATATATGTGTATTAGAACAGTGTGTGCATGGATGCATACATATATGTAGATATGTATTATATATATGTGTGTGTGTGTGTATATATACATATGAGTGTATATATGTGTGTGTGTGTGTGTTAGTTATCATCTATACTAAAATAATAGGATCCTGTGAGAAAGATAGAACCCATGTTATCTGACTCAAGAGAAGGAATTTAAAATGGGAAATTAGTTGCAGAGACTGTGGAGAGAGCTGGCTAAGCAGAAGTTACATGAGAACCCCACTCCACCCTAACCTGAGGCCTGGAGCTTAAGGAAATACTCCCACAACTCAAAGATGCTGCAAGGTTTCAAGAAATCCAAGGCTTCAGGTTAGTGCTACAAGGAAATGAAGCCACTTGCAGCATGTGGTACGGACCAAACATCTATACATATAAAGGAAAAATAAATCTTTAAATTATTAGCTAGATGTGTACGGGTGTAAAAGGAGTTTCGACTTGACCCCTGAAAGTACCTTGGATTGTCATAAACACAGTCTCTAGGACACTCAGTCCAATAGTTCTGGAATTCTGATGGCAGTGATCCAGCTGGGATGGAAGCACGGTGCCTCGGAGATTGCAGGAGAAGGTCACTGAGACCCAACCTCCCACTCTCCAGCTGCCTTCTCACAGATGTGGGTCCACTCGAAATAGACCAAGAGCTTTAGCCCATTCATTCTGAATGACCCATCCCTAAATACACCACGTGGTGATGGGAAAGCTACAAATACTTCCTCAGATTAAAGCGGTGATGCCTGAAATGCCATGTCGGAGGATAAATGAGAAACACGCAAGTTTTTTTTCCTTTCCATCAAAGTTCTGTGTTAATTTTAGCCATGACTCAGATGTTTCTGGCATCCTTTATTAGCAACAAGTCAGAACCTTCAATTAAGAGTAACTTCAGGACCATAAGAAAAATGATAGGGCTTTCCAGAACGGCTTTGATTATAGGTCTGATTACTTTTAATATGTAATAATTTTCTTCCATAAAGAAAAACTGCTTTAAAGAGAGCATTTGTGGAAGATGGAGAGATGGCTCAGTGACCAAGAATATATGCTATTTTTTTTTAAGGGACAAAACTTCAGTTCACAGCACCCAGGTCTGGAGGCTAACAACTGCCCTAACTCCATCTCTAGACTAGTGCTCTCTTCTGGCCTCTGGAGGAATCTACACACACACACACACACAGAGGCACATGCCCATGCATACAGGCACATAAATAAGAGTAACACCTTTTTTATATAAATATTGGGTTTTTTATTTGTGCATTTGAAAGTCTTTCAAGCCCTCCTCGAGTGATTTTTATCATGTAAATAATTAAATTAAGTATTAAAGCATATATATGTATATATGATCAAATGTATTTTGATTTGGCTTAGGATGTGATTAATTTCTTCCTTTTTGTTTTTTTATTATATTATAAGCTTCTTTCATTACTTGGTTTGTTTTGATTTCATTATTACCAAGATAAAAAATTTTAAAACATTCAATAAGGTCAACTTCTAAACTTCAGTTTTCTTCAAGAAAGCCTCATCTATATTTCTTTTTTGTTTTACATAATATTTTCTCTTTTAATAAACTAATAAAATTTATTTTAGAATATACAACTCAGTATTGACATTTTTAATTCATCAAAATAATTTATAATAGTTAAATGCCTCTTAAATATACACGATATCTTCTGAAGCTAAAACTAATATGCACTCAACCCATTTTTAAAATCTATTTAAAACATTAAACATAATAGAAGTAGAAAAAAATCTCTTATGAAGTCCTCTATGAAAGGATATTGTGACAAGTTTATTTATTTTAATTTGGCTTGGGAGGTGATTAATTTCTTAATTTTTGACTTCATGTATGAAATGCTAACTTTTAATTACTTCATTACTGCTTATGGAAACGATAATTGATACATTACTATAATTGATACATTACTGAGTCTTCAGCTTGATTTAGTCTGACAACGAATCAAGCCTCACATTACATGTCTGTCCCCAACATTGTCAGACACAGTCATTCATGTACCAGAGAAATCCACAGAGTGTCATCATGTCTCTGGCTATCCTTAGGGCTAACGGTGTAGAATAAGATAACACTGGAGGCTAAAGGTTCTTATTTCTCATCCTTTTAACCCCAGTTATGAAAGCAACATAATCAGGAAAATGAATAAATTGCCCAAGGCCATAAGCTCCTTAACCAGAAAACTATTGACATTAACTACTGACATCAAACACATTAATAAGTATTAAGATTTGAGGTTAGAATCAGTCCTTCACAAGATGGCTTTAACAGCCAATTTAGGAGGGACAGTGTTCATTTCTCTAAACTCAAGATCTGCATGTTGGGGAGACAGCAAGCCACAGAGAGGCTGTGAGCAGTCCACTTGCATTTCTTTTTCAAATTAGCAAATAGAATCAGTGAGAAAAAAAACCCAATACGAGATGGTGGAGTGCTGGGCTTGAGCCTGTGTTCATGTCCCATGCCAGACTTCCTCAGGTGTAGTGAATAGCATCTTTTCTGAGGGGTGTTATCTGCCTTTCCATGGGTTGACCGATTTACTGATTTGCAAAATTACAAAAGGCATAATCCGGTGGCTGGTCCCTGCCCGTGGAATTCCTTCCCTAATGCCAGGCTCGAAATGAGCACATCTTTTTTACAGTAGATAATCTCCACCTTTGTGCTTTGTCACTGTTCAAACTTGGGCATGAATAACCTCTGTGATGAGGCCAGACTCCCTACAGTCTGTCACCATGAAACTGCTGAAGACCAACCATCTATACAGCTGGACATTCCAACATCCATGCAGAGTATGGCATGATTCTCTTTTTCTTTTTTTCTTTTTCTTCTTCTTTTTTTCATTCCTTCATCAAAACTACCTATTTGTCTACTTAGCCTCTTTGATCCTTCCCTCAGAAAATGACTGAGGTGTGCAGATTTAGAAAGGAAAGATGAGAAAACCCAGTGAACTTTAAGATATAAGATTGGCCTCAGAGACCTAAATAACAAAAAAACAAAACAAAACAGGTGTGAGATAGTAACCCTGAATGGGGGCAAGAACAAACAGGAGAACCAGTTTTTATTTTAAGTGAATAGGAAGAAGGTAGAAAAGACAGCACTGGGGTTTAGCTTCCGCAGCTGCATCATGAGCTGGTGTAGGCAAAAATAGCCTGAGCATGTCACTATTCTTGAGTCCCATCCTTGGCCCCCAGCTGAGAGCCACATGCCAACTCTAAACACTACCTATATTTACATATGGGGGTGGGGCTTCTAAGATTCTACAAAACCAATAAATTCCATAATAATTTTAAAAGTATTATCTTGATTTAAGAAACATTTATTGTGTCTTATGTGTTAGTCAGAATGAATTTCTGGTCCTGGTCAGAATGAATTTCTTCATCTAAACAACAAAAAGCCCAGAACAGATGGTGTCAGGCGGGAACTCTGGCTTCAGGCTCCGTTTCTCCCTGAAAAGAACCCCTGTACTTCATTCACCCTGGCCTTCCTTGAGTTCATTATCTTTGGACCAAGGGAGGCTGATACCACAGCCCTTTCCTAAGTCAAACTTGGTCAATAGCGGATTTGTTCACTCCTCCCGGAACCTATTTCCAAGGCTGAACAGTCATCTGTGCAGCCAGTCTCCTCTGCCTGCAGGCCCTTCCTGTAATGTTGAGACTCTGCAGTTTCCCTCTCCAGATTGGAGGTCGCAAAACACAGCCAAAGCGCATGGCTTTCTTCAAACCCCAGGCCTTCTAATCCTTATGTCCTAGACAAATGATTTAACTTCTGGGGCCAGCAAGATGGCCACACAGGTAAAAATAGTTGATTTGTGCACAAGCCTGACAGTGTGAGCTCCATCCTCGGCATCCGTGTAAAGGTGGAAGAAGAGAACCAATGCCACAGTGCAGTCCTCTGACCTCCACAGGTAAACTGTGGCTTACATACACCTGCACATACACACACATACACACTCACACACACTCACATTCACACACACTCACACATACTCATAATGTAAGACTCTGGCGAGCCTTAGCTTACCAGGGGCCCCCTGAGTGAATGACATGGAGCCAGATTTCGATGCAAAAAGCAAGAGGAATTTATTGTTCCAACGCGTTGGGGTCATCCTACCCCCAAAGGAGAGATGGTGACCCCACACAGCTAGTTCGGAAAGCTTTCACACAGTTTTCAGAGCAGCAGCCATTTGGCACAATGTGATTGGCAGAACAGTGCGACTTTCTAAACTGAAGGGAATGAGGTGACAAGAACTTCCCTTGCCTATAGGTGGCCAACGTTGGTCCATCCTGTAGAATGTGTGTATAGCACTCTAGCACCTGCAGGTGACTGATGGTTGCCCCTCCCCTCTCCAGCTCCGCCCCAGGTCTGAGGAATGTTAATTAGCCTAATCCTTCAGAAGGGGTTCTCTTCCGGGGGGAGGGGTCTGTTGGAATTTCCCCCCCCACACACACACACACACTCATACACTCACACTGACACACAATCACATACACTCATACACACACACACTCACTAACACACTCATACACTCACACTGACACACAATCACATACACTCACACACACACACACACACTCACACTCACACTCACAAACTAACAACTTTTTTTTAAGATGTGGCCTCTCTGCCTCAGGTTTGACATAAATCGGAGTGACTGCAACACTCAGAAGGGTGGCCTTAGTTTATTTTGTGTTGCTGTAATAAAATATCAATTATATATGAATATCTATATCTAACACATTTAATTATATATTCGTACATATCTTTTTTTTTTTTTTTTTTTTTTTTGGTTTTTCAAGACAGAGTTTCTCTGTATAGCCCTGGCTGTCCTGGAACTCACTTTGTAAACCAGGCTGGCCTTGAACTCAGAAATCCGCCTGCCTCTGCCTCCCAAGTGCTGGGATTAAAGGCGTGTGCCACCACGCCCAGCTTATTCGTACATATCTTATGTTCTGGAAGATAGGAAGTCTGACCCAAAGATGCCAGCCAGCATCTGGCCTGGAGAGATGGCTCAGTGGTTACAAGTATTTATGACTCTTGCAGAGGACCTGAGTTTGGTTGCCTAGCACCCACTTGCGACAGCTCACAACCCTTAGTCACTCCAGCTCCAGGGGACTCAAGCCTTCTTCTGGCTTCAACAGGCACTTGCACCCCCATGTACATGTTACCCCTGATCCTCTAAACACAGATATGTATTACCAAAATAAAAATTGAATATTGAAAATGCCAGCATATGACAGAAGCCTTCTTTCTGCACTATCCCATGACAGAAGGCAACCGGGAAGAGGGATGAATGGACAACATAAGGAAAGTCCAAACGCCCTTGTATAAAACGTACTCACAAGGCAATAGTACTAATTCATTCATGAGGACAGAGCTGTCTTGAATTCATCACGCTTGAAGACTCTACCTCCCCACACTGTTGAATTAAGAGTCAAATCTCCATAACACAATCCTAGGAGACACATTCCGACCACAGAGGGTTGTTAAAGAAATCTAACAGGAACCTGTATTGAGCTTACCGGGTCACAGAACCTAGTATGTGACAGAGCCACTCATTAAATGCTCGCATCGGAACCCAAGAGCCACTAGCTTACTAAAGAAGGAAGAGAATCGGTCTGATTTCAAAGTTCTCGATCTTCATTGTACATGTTCTCTCTCTCTTATGAGAGACCTGGGGCCTGGGAAATGATGCTCGGTTAATAAGAGTACTTATTTAGTATGCACAGCACCCTGGGTTAAATCCCCAGATCCCGTAAACCAACACAGAAGCACACACCTGCAATCTCCACACTCCGAAGGTTAGGGGTCATCCTCAACCACATAATGAGTTCAAGGCCAGCTGGGATGTAAGAGAACCCTGTTCAAAAATAAATAAATAGGAATAAATAAATGAGTCCTGAAATTTATCTGAATGTCATCATTGTGTGGGATTTTCTCTGGGGCTGCAAAAGAGCTGCATTTATCATGTTAGATGTCCTTCCAGAAAAAGCAAATATAATTTATGTAGAAAAGGCTTTTGTTGTTACAGAGAGGAAGCGGTGTTGGCAGTGAGAAGCTATCTCTAGCTCTGAATCCCACGAGCCTCCGGGCTTATCATACAGTCTTTCCGTTTGCTCTAAAGTCTCCATCTTTAGTTTCTAGGAATCAGCCTCTGCTCAACTTACTCTCCTTTAGCCTGTTCTGAATTTTATCCAGTTCTTTTTTTTTAGGATTTATTTTTATTTTTTTATAGACAGTGGTGTTTTACCTGCATGTATGACTGTGAAGGAACCAGATCCTCTGGAACTGGAGTTACAGATACTTTTGAGCTGCTGTGTGGGTGCTGGGAATTGAACCCAGGTCCTACTGGAGGAGCAGCACGTGCTCTTAAGTGCTAAACCAGCTCTCCAACCCTTTATCCAGTTCTTAAGGCTTCCTTTTTCCTTCCTACTTTCCCTCCTTCCTTTCTTCCTTCTCCCTTCCTTCTTCCTTCCTTTCTTCCTTTCTCTCTCTCTCTCTCTCTCTCTCTCTCTCTCTCTCTCTCTCTCTCTCTCTCTCTCTCTCTCTCTCTCTTTTCAAGGCACCTCAGTCCAGGCCACTTAGCCTCCTGAGAGTGCTCACACACCTGCAGCCTAAGCTATGAAAGCAAAGGATTGCTCCTCCCCTTATTTAAGGGGCTCCGCCCCCAGGGGTGAACCCCAGCCCATACAGGCATCACTCTCTGCTCTACTACAGGTAATCAGTCAGACAGAGACCATGCTTTTGCTTGGCCTTTCAAATCCAGACAGTGTGAAACAAGGAGAAAGGCACCTCTGTGTGCGGCTTTCTCCACTGTGAGGGTATAAAAGCTCCTTTGATCCAGCCAAGTTCCTTGACAGACAAGGAGCAACTCACCCCTCACCGACACCCACACCCCGTTGTGGGAATGTTTTCATTTCATACAAGTCAGGAAATGAGAAATTATTTCACTGACTTAAATTCATCTGCTCATTATATGTGCTGTAGATTTCTCTTGAAAGATGCCGTGAAAGGCACAAACAGACAAGGTTTCAAAGCCAGGTGATTTTTCCAGAACTCTGTGTGAATAAGAAAGGATGTTTTCATGGAAAAAAAAAAAGTGGTGTGCTGTATTAGGACAGACTCATCTTTTTAAAGATACTTCTATGGTTACCTGCAGTGCCAACATTTGATTTCTTAAGGACCAATTTCACAGGACTTACTTTTAACTGAACTAGGTGTTACTTATTTTGATTAAAATTGTTGCTTTTCACACCTTTACCATTAGAAGACCTAGGAAAGAAAAGAATTATCCAAGGCAAACAATGCTTTCATTTCCTAACACTCCTTAATAAGGCAGTTCCTAGTTCAAAGACTGATTTCAAGGGCTCCAGCTCCCAACAACATAATAACTGTCCTGAAACTGGGCAACTTAAGACAACAATAATCATTTGTTAACCCCAAACAATTCCTGTAGATCAGGAATGGTTTGTGTGGATGTTCTGGCACAACATCCCATGAGGCTCCCTTAAGAAGTTCATAGGAACACTCAGATGGTCAAAGACGTGGCTGGGGAATTCACAGTGCATATTCTTAGGAGACCCTGGTGTATTACTGCAGATCTCCATGGTCTTGCTCGAGTATCCTCACAATATTCTAGCGGTCACTAGCCTCCTCCAGAGCAATGGAGCAAGAGACTGTAACATAAGCCAACATATCTTTTATTTGTCTTGGTGGCTATTTCTGAAAATCTCATTGAGTTACAGGTTAGCTCTGTACCTAAAAGAGGGGATGCATAAGAGAGTGACTGTCAGAAACTAGTGATAAGGGACAACCACTCACAGGCTATGGATCATGTACTCTGCAGAAGGAGGAAGTTTTACAAATGTCAGTTGTCATAAAGAAAATGTTTGTTGGGGACCTGGAGTTGAGGGATTTATCTCTATGGACCACAAGGACCAAGAATTAAACATATTCACTGTTTTATGGAATGTTATGACCACTGTTCCATTTTATTTCATACTCCCTTTTTTTCTCAATTCCTTCTCCCTGTGTGATGAAGAGGAAAGATACCACACAACAAGCATCAACTCCACAGATACACAGATATGCTTTTCTATAAAGCACATTAGATTTAAGGCTATTTTTAATATATGCAAACAGAAATTGTCCTCAGGCCTTTTTCTGAAATGCATGCTATGTATACCACATTTTAAGCATATATTCCTTTACAGGCATATCTATGTCATTATCACCTGAGTTTCAGTTACACACATCTACTGTCTTTTACCTATCCAGTTCCCCACTGCCAATGGCTTAGCTCTTCTCCCAATCCCCTCTTCCCCCAAGACAAGTATAACATGACTCAACCTGGGCCCCTCCTCACCACCTTCACCATCAGTGTGCATCTAGGTGACCTACATTCTGGTCTAGGTGTGTTCATTCTTGCCCCCTGTGATGCACTGTGATATATTCCCACCAGGAGCCAGGGTGGCACTTTTACAGTGTGAATCATACCACTCCATGCATTTACCCCAAGGGTCTATCTGCCTCACAGCATTCTTAAAGTGATATCAAAACCTCCTCATGGAGTCCAGAGCCTCTCGTGGTCTGGTCTTGCTGTCCTCATTTCTCCTCCACCCCTCCTTTCTTCTGGTACCTACACTTATAAGCAAGTAGGAACTGCACTTATAAGAACTGCCTGCACTTGCCTGCTTAACCTCACTCACGAATATTAATTAAGCCAATGTTTTCTGCCAGACATTCTCCTGGGTTCCCGAGGCATCATAATGAATGAAATAGACAAACGTGTCTCCCTCATGAAACATGTGTTCTCATGATCCCCAAACCCACCACACACCAAAAGCTCACAGCTCTGCAGCAACTCTTCCATCACCAAGATGGAGATTCTCATGAGTGCCACTCCCTAAAAACACTTGGAGCTCAGAGAGGATTCTTCTCTCTTCTTCTCCCTGTGCCCAGCTGCATTTTCCCTCAAACTGACTCTCCTATCTGAGGCTGCACAGGCATCTATGGATGCCAACCCACCTTATTAAATGAGAATTTCTAGCGATTGGATGCACCCCAAATTGCGGACCTTTATATCTGCAAAATTCCTGTGTTGTTATGAAAACCTCAGTCAAGTTATAATGATGCATTCCTATGAGCTCAGCCCTCAGGAAGCTGAGGCAGGAGTGCCAACTGTTTGATACCAATCTGCCTGATGTAAAGAGACACTGTGTTGAGAAATAAACCATTAGCAAACCTGCTTTATCGCCAACATAGGATTTGTTGTTTCAGACCCACTGTGAGACATCGACCCCACATTGGCAACAACTCTTTGCAACAATCCTGTGTGTATAAAAACAGCCCAATATTCTTCATACTGTACATTTCAGGAAACCTCGGTGTAGAAAGTCAAAAAAGTCTGTTACAAGGAGCTCGGCTAGTAAATATGTCAGAGCCAGATGATAGTGAAGGCATCCGTTTCAGTGCCCATGATATGTGTCCCTTTCTAGACGCTCATACCAAGTAGAAATATGTTGGCTCTGCCTTAGTGTCTGGGGGGTCTCCTGTACATACAAGGTATCAGGTTTAATGTGTGAATATTGTGGATACAGCCCATCACTTTGGGCAAAACTGATTTGCACTGCCAAATTTGGTGACTTCTAATTTAACACTACATCTCAGAGATGGACATGTTAGGTGGCTAAATCTGGATGTGTAAAATCGGTATTATATAAGCAGGAGTTGCACAGATGCAAAGTAAATGCATGTATCATCCTTCAAACTGATCAACTCATGCTTAAGAGGCCACTTGACTGCTTCGAGTGGCTGCCAGTGGACAGAGGCACAGCAACCTGCTGATATGGTGTGTCTGTAAAGGACTAAAGGGAAGTTTTTTTTCTCCTTCTAGAAGACAGTCAGCTGGATGAGTACATCAGTGTTGAGTCTCTGTGTTCATGGCACACTAAGGAAGGTAGTGACACAGCAGGCACATAGCCTCTGAGGCTGAAAGACTGAGATCCATCACGATCCTTCCACATGTCCCTCAATTCTATATGAATAGAAAATGGATTACCAACAAAGAGGGGTCTACAAGAAGGCCCATCCATCCACCATGTCCCTGAACCCTCTCTCAGAGGCCTCTGGACACAAAAGACCAATAGCGACCCAGCTACCTTGAGGGCAAACTTTCAAAACAGAAACAAAAGCAGCCATGAAGAGTAGACTTCTGCCCAGATGCATGCTGGGTTATTTTTTTTTCCTGCTCCCAGATGCAAACCCAGAGAGGATAACTGACATGAAATAACGAGGACCATCAAGAGACTTTTCCTTAACAAGTTTTGAATGAATCAACCTTGATATCTGAATTGCCTATGAAATTACCCAAAAAGGTTACGAGAAAAGAGCCCTCAAGCTCATTAGTGGGCATGAGGTCTTGAGGGTAGATGGAGTCAAGATATGGATGAAACATCACCTAACCCATCACCTAACCCATTGACCTAACATTTGACTTCTCTATGACTTTGATGACTGTGTCGTTCATTTCTATTTTTCTCCCATACTATATTTCTCACAGTAGTAGAAGCCATCTGAAACATCCTGTCATTTTTCTCCCTCAGCTCCTGGTTCAGTGAGCACATGATGGAATAAGGAAGGTGGTGCCACAAAGAATATAGGTAGCCTCTGAAATGGAAAAAGTCAGCCCCATCAAATATTAACTTCAAGGTCAAATGTGTTACAGTTGAGTCTAAAGAAGATTGAACATATTTCTGTAAGTGGTAGAAACCATGTGGACAGCATGTCACATCCTGAACTTCCGTCCCCTTCAGTCCCATCACCAGTGTGCTCTCTGAATGCTGCCCCACCCCCACCCCCATGATAAGAATTAGCTGCATCCACTCTGTCATGGCGGCCTTCCATGCTGCATCTTAGCTGTGTGTTCTCCAAGCTCAACTGTTGTTTTTCTTCTGGTTTTATTTCTAGCGATCTGGGTAGCAGTTGGTCTGTCTCTAGCCAGTTACTGCCTAGCATCGAGTGCCCAAATCATTATGCAGTGAGTGGTTTAGGGGTAAGGTGAGCCATTTCTAGAAGATTCCAGATGCCCTCGGTTCTATTTTTAGCCACAAGACAGACTTGTCAGACTCGAGACCCATCTCTTGTGAATGTGGCCCTTGTCTCCACTTCCGTTTTTTCACTTTCAGCACTTCACCTTGTCATCAGCCACTCCCTTTCGGTCACACTGGAAGGACAGGAAGTAGAGGATATGGCTTCCTGGTGACAGCAAGGCCTGAGCTGTTCCCTAGGGTGTTTCTTCAGCATTTTATCCTGGGGGCAGATATCACAGCTTCATTCTGGCACAAGCCTTGTGGGGGTTGTTTCCATCTGCCACGAGGTGCAGACAATGCATATGAGCACTTTTTGTTTCTGTGATTGGCTAGGACTCTGCAAGGGGGCGGGATGTGCAGAAGAACTTTGTAACTCTTGCAGTCCGTGGGAGGTGGAATGTCATGAATTCCTGGGTCTGGGACTTATCTGTTCACTAGACTAGCACCTTAAGGTGCTGTGACAACCTCTGTCTCATGTTGGCCTTGCAAAATGGGAACCAACATTTTTTTTGATCCAGCCATGTGGATAGGTCCAAAAAAAAAAAAAAAGAGCCTTGAAAGTAATTTCTGCACACTCTCAGGCAACCTTTCCACTTCTGTAACAGGCCTACGAGTGGGTGTCTGGGGTGTTTCATGGCAGATTTCATTATGAGAAAAGTACAGGTAAGAAAGTACTTCAAGAGGTAAGATGGAAAGGGCATGCAGAGAAGAACCTGAGGACACATGGACACATGCCCATGCCTGCACAGGGTGGAAGACATAGACTATCAACCTAGCAAATGCTGAATGAGATGTGCTCCAATAGAAGGCAGGAAGCCAGGAGAAGCACGGCCTGACTGGGATCATGTTTATCAGCTGTACTGTAAAAAAAAAAAACAAAAAAAAAAACTAGGCTTCCTTAACGGAGCTTAGCTGTTATAATAATTAATTTGCATTTAAAAATAACACTTCTTTATTACACATTATTACAAATAACACAATCCTATTAGGCTGCTGTTCAGATATGTGGGCAGACGGATTCTTGGGATCTTTAGATGATTTGAGCTGAAACAAATGACTCTTCCAACTCTGCCCCAAGACATCATTTCCCATACCAGAAGGGTTGCAATAGAATTACCTCCTACATAAGTATGTATTAATCAAAAATCAATTGATTACTTAATGATAAACACAGACTCTCAGGATCTGCCTGGCCCGATTGAGACCATCTGGAACAGAGCCTGGGAATGTAGATTTAACATGTGTGCTAACTCATTCCCCGGCGTGCCCATCCTCATAAATGACTCGAACAGTTTCTCATCCCAGCTTTGGTCCTCAAAGGGGACATGTGCTCACAGAGAAAGCAGGTGGCTTCTTATTTCCAGGCACATCCTCCAAGTGTGTAAGATAGGCCCTATGAAGAGCTTCTTCCTGAATTTTCATTAGCATAGTGGGACCAAGCCAACATTGACAAAAAGGCTGTTCTTCTGTGTTTAATGTCACCTCCCAAGCCTGGAGCTTGGGTACTTGCTATTCATGCAAAGCAACATAGTGACTGCCGGCTGGATACTGTGAAGTCAAAGTGAGTTCAGACCACAGGATATTTGTTACAAGGTAAAACTCTGTGGAGTAAAGGAGTCGGTCAGGATGGAGATTAGGTGGCAGAGTAGCTGGTGAGCTCAGCATAGTAATTGCCATCCTACTGGTCACTTTGGAAAACAAGAAAAGGACAGGTGACAGAGGAAACAGTAGTGACAAGGACCTGGTCCCATGATCAGATAGATGCTAAGAGAGGAAACATTTAGGCAAGTTTGGCACAACTGTGACAACAGGGTGAGCCATTTCTAAAACTGTATCCAGTGTCTCCATTTCAGGGTACTTCAAAGGAAGGTAAGTCTTGCTGCTCTTCCTGGACCACAGTGCCGAGTTTTTGTTCACAGATGCTTAGATGACTAAATATCCAAGAGGTCCCTGCCCACTTCACACACTTCACTAGTGTCACTGCAAGACAGTTTCAGTCCCCTAAGCATACCCACCATCATCCTTCTGTCCTTTGGGATTCCTGGAAGACGTAGGAACCTTAATTCTAAGGTCACCACTCGTACCTAAGACCATAGTGTCCAGCGTAATGCCTGCATTTATGACACTGTCATAGTGAGACTCAGTCACCTTGTTAATGTAGGAGAAGCACCAAGCTGCTCACCCAGGGGCAGCCTACACAGGCTCTGCACCTCAGTCCTCCTCTCAAGATGTTAAATGCTAAAAATGAACTAATGCAGGCTTCTAAAACAGATTGCTCCAAAAATGGCCTCAAGAAATAGGAGTGATGATTTCATACAAGAGTATTTTAAAACGCAAACCACATGGGAAAAGACATTCTTTGTCTCTGAGAGCAAGGGGCTTAATTAACACAGTGCCAGGCTTATAGTAATGCCTACAAGTAAAAAATATTTTATGTGTTGTCACCAATAGCACTGAGCTTCGTACACATCAGTAAGACTGGAGGAAAGAGATGTTCAGAAGCACAAAAATTCATAAAACATCAAATTATATATTCAACAAATATCAATAAACCCTAAATGAAGCCATAAAAATCCTCATATCCCTGTAAAACTGGCCATATTTTGTTTTCTTCTGGCCAATGTGATACCCAGAAAATACTCACATTCAAATGCTGGAGAGATGGCCACCCTTGTACACTTCCTAAGGTGAGCTGATAATTTATGTGACAAGAATCCAAGCTCCGGAATGTCACATAAAGAATGGTGCAGGACTTGGTCAAGGAAGGAATAAAGAAAGAAATTAAGGACTTTTTAGAGTTCAATGAAAATGAAGCCACAACATACCCAAACTTATGGGACACAATGAAAGCATTTCTAAGAGGAAAACTCATAGCTCTGAGTGCCTCCAAAAGGAAACTAGAGAGAGCACACATTAGCAGCTTGACAACACACCTAAAAGCACTAGAACAAAAGGAAGCAAATTCACCCAAGAGGAGTAGACGGCAGGAAATAATCAAACTCAGGGGCGAAATCAACCAAGTGGAAACAAAAAGAACTATTCAAAGAATCAACCAATCAAGGAGCTGGTTCTTTGAGAAAACCAACAAGATAGATAAACCCTTAGCCAGACTCACTAGAGGGCACAGGGAAAGCATCCTAATTAACAAAATCAGAAATGAAAAAGGAGACATAACAACAGATCCTGAAGACATCCAAAACACCATCAGATCCTTCTACCAAAGGCTATACTCAACAAAACTGGAGAACCTGGATGAAATGGAGAAGTTCCTAGACAGATACCAGGTACCAAAGTTGAATCAAGATCAGGTTAATGATCTAAACAGCCCTATATCCCCCAAAGAAATAGAAGCAGTCATTAATAGTCTCCCAACTAAAAAAAGCCCAGGACCAGATGGGTTTAGTGCAGAGTTCTATCAGACCTTCAAAGAAGATCTAATCCCAGTTCTTCACAAACTATTCCACAAAATAGAAACAGAAGGTACTCTACCCAACTCATTCTATGAAGCCACAATTACTCTGATACCTAAACCACAAAATGACCCAACAAAGATAGAAAACTTCAGACCAATATCCCTTATGAATATTGATGCAAAAATTTTAAATAAAGTTCTTGCTAACCGAATCCAAGAACACATCAAAACAATCATCCATCCTGACCAAGTAGGTTTCATCCCAGGGATGCAGGGATGGTTCAATATACGGAAATCCATCAACGTAATCCAGTATATAAACAAACTCAAAGACAAAAACCACATGGTCATCTCGTTAGATGCGGAAAAAGCATTTGACAAGATCCAACACCCATTCATGATAAAAGTCTTGGAAAGATCAGGAATTCAAGGCCCATACCTAAACATGATAAAAGCAATCTACAGCAAACCAGTAGCCAACATCAAAGTAAATGGTGAGAAGCTTGAAGCAATCCCTCTAAATCAGGGACTAGACAAGGCTGTCCACTTTCTCCATACCTATTCAACATTGTACTTGAAGTCCTAGCCAGAGCAATTCGACAACAAAAGGAGATCAAAGGGATACAAATTGGAAAAGATGAAGTCAAAATATCACTTTTTGCAGATGATATGATAGTATATATAAGTGACCCTAAAAATTCCACCAGAGAACTCCTAAACCTGATAAACAGCTTCGGTGAAGTAGCTGGATATAAAATTAACTCAAACAAATCAATGGCCTTTCTCTACACAAAGAATAAACAGGCTGAGAAAGAAATTAGGGAAACAACACCCTTCACAATAGTCACAAATAATATAAAATATCTTGGCGTGACTCTAACTAAGGAAGTGAAAGATCTGTATAATAAAAACTTCAAGTCTCTGAAGAAAGAAATTATAGAAGATCTCAGAAGATGGAAAGATCTCCCATGCTCATGGATTGGCAGGATCAACATTGTAAAAATGGCTATCTTGCCAAAAGCAATCTACAGATTCAATGCAATCCCCATCAAAATTCCAAATCAATTCTTCAACGAATTAGAAAGTGCAATCTGCAAATTCATCTGGAATAACAAAAAACCTAGGATAGCAAAAAATCTTCTCAAGGATAAAAGAACCTCTGGTGGAATCACCATGCCGGACCTAAAGCTTTACTATAGAGCAATTGTGATAAAAACTGCATGGTACTGGTATAGTGACAGACAAATAGACCAATGGAATAGAATTGAAGACCCAGAAATGAACCCACACACCTACGGTCACTTGATCTTGACAAGGGAGCTAAAAACATCCAGTGGAAGAAAGACAGCATTTTCAACAAATGGTGCTGGCACAACTGGTTGTTAACATGTAGAAGAATGCGAATCGATCCATTCCTATCTCCTTGTACTAAGGTCAAGTCTAAGTGGATCAAGGAACTTCACATAAAACCAGAGACACTGAAACTTATAGAGGAGAAAGTGGGGAAAAGCCTTGAAGATATGGGCACAGGGGAAAAATTCTTGAATAGAACAGCAATGGCTTGTGCTGTAAGATCGAGAATTGACAAGTGGGACCTCATGAAACTGCAAAGCTTCTGCAAGGCAAAAGACACCATCAATAAGACAAAAAAACCACCAACAGATTGGGAAAGGATCTTCACCTATCCTAAATCAGATAAGGGTCTAATATCCAATATATATAAAGAACTCAAGAAGGTGGACTCCAGAAAGTCAAATAACCCCATTAAAAAATTGGGCTCAGAACTGAACAAAGAATTCTCACCTGAGGAATACCGAATGGCAGAGAAGCACCTGAAAAAATGTTCAACATCCTTAATCATCAGGGAAATGCAAATCAAAACAACCCTGAGATTCCACCTCACACCAGTCAGAATGGCTAAGATCAAAAATTCAGGTGACAGCAGATGCTGGTGAGGATGTGGAGAAAGAGGAACACTCCTCCATTGTTGGTGGGATTGCAAGCTTGTACAACCACTCTGGAAATCAGTCTGGCGGTTCCTCAGAAAATTGGACATAGTACTACCGGAGGATCCAGCAATACCTCTCCTGGGCATATATCCAGAAGATGTCCCAACCGGTAAAAAGGACACATGCTCCACTATGTTCATAGCAGCCCTATTTTTAATAGCCAGAAGCTGGAAAGAACCCAGATGTCCCTCAACAGAGGAATGGATACAGAAATTATGGTACATTTACACAATGGAGTACTACTCAGCTATTAAAAAGAATGAATTTATGAAATTCCTAGCCAAATGGATGGACCTGGAGGGCATCATCTTGAGTGAGGTAACACAATCACAAAGGAATTCACACAATATGTATTCACTGATAAGTGGATATTAGCCCAAAACTTAGGATACCCAAGATATAAGATACAATTTGCTAGACGCATGAAACTCAAGAAGAATGAAGACCAAAATGTGGACAATATGCCCCTTCTTAGAATTGGGAACAAAACACCCATGGAAGGAGTTACAGAGACAAAGTTTCGAGCTGTGGTGAAAGGATGGACCATCTAGAGACTGCCGTATCCAGGGATCCATCCCATAATCAGCTTCCAAACGCTGACACCATTGCATACACTAGCAAGATTTTGCTGAAAGGACCCAGATATAGCTGTCTCTTGTGAGACTATGCCGGGGCCTAGCAAACACAGGAGTGGATGCTCACAGTCAGCTATTGGATGGATCACAGGGCTCCCAATGGAGAAGCTAGAGAAAGTACCCAAGGAGCTAAAGGGATCTGCAACCCTATAGTTGGAACAACATGATGAACTAACCAGTACCCCGGAGCTCTTGTCTCTAGCTGCATATGTATCGAAAGATGGCCTAGTCGGCCATCACTGGAAAGAGAGGCCCATTGGACTTGCAAACTTTATATGCCCCAATATAGGGGAATGCCAGGGCCAAAAGAATGGGAATGGGTGGGTAGGGAAGTGGGGGGCGCTATGGGGGACTTTTGGGATAGCATTGGAAATGTAATTGAGGAAAATATGTAATAAAAATATTAAAAATTAAAAAAAAAGAATGGTGCAGGAATTCTACTTCTCAACAGTCTATTCTAAGGGATAAAAGAATGTATGCAAACATTATCTGTAGAGTGTCTCACACAATGTTTTCTGAGAAACTCTCTGTGGAATAACATAGAGCAGTGCCATGGTAGACAGTGAAGAGTCATCACACAGAATTTGATGTTCATCTGAGAGAACAAAATATTTGGGTTTCTCCTGCTAAAATATACATATGAGGTGGGCTAGGGAGATAGCCCAGTCAGTAATATGCTTGTCACCTAAGTGTAAGAGACTGAACTCAATCCCCAAGTGTGCCTGTAAAAAAGCTGGAAGTAAGGACATCCATTTGTAATCTCAGCACTAGAGATGCAGAGACAGGTGGATCCCCGGGCCACACTAACCAGCCATCCTCCTGTAGTCAGCAAGCACCCAGTCCAATGAAGACTCTGTCTAAAAGACAAGGTGGATGGCTCTTGAGGAACAATACCCAAGACCTTCATACATACACACACACAAACACATACACACTCACACACTCATGCACACATCTCCACACAAGCACACATATGCACATACACATACCATATGGATAGAATATGTTTGGGTAGCTTTTTCCTCCCCACAGAGAGAAGAGTTTTGAGAATGGATAGCACAGTGCTTCTTTCTGTCTTCCAAACACCATACCAGGACACAAGGTGGCAGCTTGTCAGAGCCCTTCCACTCTCTTTACAGTAGAAAACTCCAAATGTAGCTTTCTTTGACTTTCGATTGTAACCTTAGCTGGATTGAAGGCTTCTAGCTTCTGATTCCGAAACAGCGAATTGACCTAAAAACCTTACTGGAATGACCAGGACTGTGAGGGTCTCTGTCAACTCGTTGCATACACATGCCATATCCAAGAAGACAATAACACCATATTAACCTTGGACTTCAAGGTCCTGCTTAGATTAGGTAACAACCTTCCTTTTTCTCTGAAATTCCTTCCATCTAAAAATGGAATTATATCCCATAAAAAGGCCATATATTTTTTTTCTGGTAACCACATGGCACAACTCAGAAGACTGGGTGAGAACCTACTCCCTGGAGCCAGTTGCCTATGTTTATCCCAGGCTTTAAGAACTGCCTGTAGCTTTGCTGTGGACATGTCCCTCCTCCTAGCTCAGTCTCTGACTGTAATGGAACAGAGGGTGACTGTGTCCTCCAAAACATTAGCAGTGCTAATGACCAAATGCATCTGAGGTCCCTGGAACAATGCCTGGTGTATGGTAGCCCTCATCGGCATCCTCCTCCGGTTATTCTATTTAGCGTTGTTAGTGGATCTTTTTTTTTTACTTTCCTTTCAATCTGGTCTGGAAATAATAACTTAGAGTGGTCTGTTCAATCTCTCTTTTTAAAAAAGATCTATTTATTTTATGTATATGAACACACTGTAGCCATCTCCAGACACACCAGAAGAGGGCACTGGATCCCATTACAGATGGTTGTGAGCCACCATGTGGTTGCTGGGAATTGAACTCAGGACCTCTGGAAGAGCAGTTGGTGCTCTAAACTGCTTACCAATCTCTGTAGCCTGAGTTCAATGGCTTGTTTTGAAAGCCCTTTAGAAGTACAGTAACTGCACCTAACTTGATGAATTCCAAGAGCCGCAGTGAGTGCCTTAAATCACAGAGTGCAGACTGTATATGGGTACTGTGGACTTTGCCATAGGTTACTGGATAACTAAGACAGCTAAGTGACTGCATAGTCACTTAGTGTATGCAAAATGCACACACTAGGGAAAGGGACAGGTCAGAGAGATGGAAGGACAAGACCACATGACATGTCCCCATGCTTCCCAGAAACACATCAACTTAAAAGTCAGGAATTGTTTATGGACTTTTTTTTTTCAGTCAATATGTTCAGGCAGTGGTGTACTACTGGTAACAGAAACTGTACAACAGAAACTCACAGGTAAGTGTAAGTTGTTATATTTTTTTAAAGAGCATTACAAGGGTTTTTAGCATGGTCCCTGGAAAAACAAATGCATCTTAGTGTTCGAGCAGACTTTGACACTAACATGACATCTTTTTTTTCTTTTATTAGATATTTTCTTTATTTACACTTCAAATGTTATCCCCTTTCCTAGTCTCCCCTCCAAAAATCCCCTATCCTCTCCCCACTCCCCCTACTCCCTACCCACCCACTCCCACTTCCTGGCCCAGGCATTCCCCTATACTGGGGCTTAGAACCTTACAGGACCAAGGGCCTCTCCTCCCATTGATGACCAACTAGGCCATCCTCTGCTACATATACAGCTAGAGACACAAGTCCCTCTGTGTTTGCTTTGATTGGTGGTTTAGTCCCAGGGAGCTCTGGGGTTACTGGTTAGTTCATATTATTGTTCCTCCTAGGGGGCTGCAAACCCCTTTAGCTCCTTCCGTACTTTCTCTAACTCCTTCATTGGGGACCCTGTGCTCCGTCTAATGAATGACTTTGAGCATCCACTTCTGTATTAGTCAGGCACTGGCAGAGCCTCACAGGAGACAGCTATATCAGGCTCCTGTCAGCAAACTCTTGTTGGCATCTGCCATAGTGTCTGGGTTTGGTGGTTGTTTGGGGATGGATCCCTAGGTGGGGCAGTCTCTGGATGGTCCTTCCTTCAGGCTCTGCTCTGAACTTTGTCTCTGTAACTCCTTCCATGGGTATTTTGTTCCCCATTCTGAGAAGGATCGAACCGTCCACATTTTGGTCTTCCTTCTTCTTGGGTTTCATGTGTTTTGCAAGTTGTATCTTGGGTATTCTGAGCTTCTGGGCTAATATCTACTTATCATGTGTGTTCTTTTGTGATTGGGTTATCTCACTCAGGATGATATCCTCCAGATCCATCTATTTGCCTAAGAATTTCATAAATTCATTGATTTTAATAGCTGAGTAGTACTCCATTGTGTAAATGTACCACATTTTTTGTGTTCATTCCTCTGCTGAGGGACATCTGGGTTCTTTCCAGCTTCTGGCTATTATAAATAAGGCTGCTATGAACACAGTGGAGCATGTGTTTTTATTACCAGTTGGAACTTCTTCTGGGTATATGCCCAGGAGAGGAATTGCTGGATCTTCTGGTAGTACTATGTCCAATTTTCTGAGGAACCGCCAAACTGATTTGCAGCGTGATTGTACCAGCTTGCAATCCCACCAACAATGAAGGAGTGTCCCTCTTTCTTCACATCCTCACCAGCATCTGCTGTCACCTGAGTTTTTGATTTTAGCCATTCTGACTGGTGTGACGTGGAATCTCAGGGTTGTTTTGATTTGCATTTCCCTGATGATTAAAGATGTTGAACATTTTTTAGGTGCTTCTCTGCCATTCATTACTCCTCAGTTGAGAATAATTTTTTTAGCTCTGTACCCCATTTTTAATAGGGTTATTTGGTTTTCTGGAGTCCAACGTCTTGAGTTCTTTATATATATTGGATATTGGCCCCTATCAGATTTAAGATTGGTAAAGATCTTTTCCCAATCTGTTGGTTGCCATTTTGTCTTATTGACAGTGTCCTTTGCCTTACAGAAGCTTTGCAATTTTATGGGGTCCCATTTGTGGATTCTTGATCTTACAGCACAAGCCATTGCTGTTCTGTTCAGGAATTTTTCTCCTGTGCCCATATCTTCAAGGCTCTTCCCCACTTTCTCCTCTATAAGTTTCAGTCTGACATGACATCTTAATGGCCGAAGAAGTGGGGCGAGGGTCTTGTTTCACAAGCCACACACTGAGCCTGTTGAAAGTAAAAAACTAAAAGATGCTGGGGTCCTTAGAGAAGGTGCACAAATAATACTGAGTGTCCAAATACCTAGGATACAAATCCAAAAAGAAAAGAGCAGAGCAGACACAAGACCAGGAGGAAGACAAAAGAAAGTTATGGGATGGAACAGTATAAGCCAGTGAACTCCCTAGAATGCAGGAAAACTACAAACAGAATGGTGGCTGGCCATTCAGGGTACAAGACTATTCCCCAGTCGATGAGTGTCAAGGTCTTTTACTTTAAAATGTTTAAAAGTCACCTCAACTTTGGGAAACACAGACTGTTGTAAAATGGAAAATGCTTTTGTTGGTATAGGTTAACACAGGTCTAAATGAGGCTACACTGTGGTTTAAAAAAAATTAATGCTGCTTAATGTTATAAGATACAATGAGCTTGCTACAGTTTCTGATGCAAAGTTCTCATGCTGCTAACCCTTGTAATTTACCGTAGTGGGACTTCATATCAAGACATTCTGACTATAACAAGATAATTCAGACTTGCCTTCCTTATTCTATGAGCAAAAATGATTTTTCCAGCATCTAAATACTAACTTATTTGTATAACTGAAGACATTCATAAGGCCTCTGTTGATATGATAACAATTTGTTTAGGCTAAGGAAAATCGCAGCCAACTGCTTTGCTCATGTGTTGCAATTGCACATTCATGACTCGTGTTGCTACAACAGCACAAGTCATGGGGATATAGGATTCCTTCAGTTAACACATATTCATCTGACCAGGCTCTGGTGCTGGTAAGTGTGGCTATATATGCTCACTCCAGTCTACGTGTGCCATATTTACACATCTGCCTTGCAACCATTCAATAAAACCTCTGCACAAGAAGACAGTTGTGTGTCCCTCACTCAAGACATTGGCATCTATCCTAGTACTGGCTGGCTTTTTGTGTCAACTTGACACAAGCTAGAGTTATCACAGAGAAATGAGCCTTCCTTGAGAAAATGTCTCCATGAGATCCAGATGTAAGGCATTTTCTCAATTAGTGATCAAGTGAAGAGGCCCCCAGCCCATCATGGGTGGTGCCATCCTTGGGCCGGCAGTCTTGTGTTCTATAAGAAAGCAAGCTGAGCAAGGCAAGGCAAGCAACCAGTAAGCAGCATCCCTCCATGGCCTCTGCATCAGCCCCTGCCTCCAAGTTCCTGTCCTATGTGAATCCCTGTCCTGAGTTCAATTCCCAGCAACCACTCGTCATGAGATCTGAAACCCTCTTTTGGTGTGTCTGACGTCAGCTACAGTATACTTATGTCTAATAATAAATAAATCTTTGGGTCTGAGCAAGCAGGGGCTGAGCGAGAGGGGATGGCCTGAGTGAGTGGGGCCGACCGGAGTGAGTGGGGTTGACTGGAGCGAACAGAGGTCCTAAAAATTCAATTCCCGACAACCACATGAACGCTCACAACCATCTATATAGCTACAGTGTACTCACATACATAAAATAAATAATAAATCTTAAAAAAAAAAAGAAACTACATCTCTAAGCCATATCCCACGCCTCAAAGGGAAGCAAACCTGCTCCCTGAAACTCAGTGCTTTCTACGTGGGATTTTCCCTGTGGGCTTTAGCCTGAGGACAGCCCAGTACACTGCCCAGATGTTACTCCAGCTGTTCAGAGCCTTTTCTGAAGATTGTGGGTGCACAGGAGCTAGTTAGACTTTATGGATTTTTCTCTTTCCTGCACCTAGACCTTTGAAAGCCAGATTTCCCTGGGATCCATGTGCCCTGGAGAATGAAGGTCTCTGAACCTAACCCCTCATTGGCTTTGAGCTCAGTGCTTGTCTAGATACACATCTCGTATCTAAGGAGGCTCTTTCCTTAACACTTGTCTTTTTCCTTACACATTTAGCTTAATAAAGCAGGGGGAAACAGGGAAGTTGTCATGGTGGCCCACCACTAGGTCAGGGGATCAGAAAACCCTAGGACTGGGCGTAAGAGCAGTTGTTCAGGATTACAAGCCACTAGTCATCCTTTGAGACAGGGGAAACGTTTTGCTTGGAGGATATACATTTGGCGTTTGAATGCTGGGCCTTAAATGTACTGACTCTGCAAGTGCGCTACAAATGCCTATACACCAACATACATGGGTACTTTTAAAGTTCATAGACTGTCACAAGGAGGTGTGGTAGTGGTACAAAATACAATCTCCCACGTGATACTTGTGTATGGTTCTGATGACTTTAAAATTAATAAAACAAACAAAAACTATGAATCTTGCTGCCTGTGCCCTGCCACTCGACCCTACCTGCCCTTGGAAGGTTGGAGGTGAGGTGGCACAGAGTCAAGAACACAGACTCCAGGAGCAGATGAGAAACACAGCAGCATACTCATCTGAACACTGCTGCAAGCTCCTTTAATACCCTTTGCCCATGCACCATTAGTCCCAAGAAAGCACATCTTCTATACAGCAGTTCCTGATTGGCTGGCATTGTCTGCACCAGCAGTCTTTGGTCTCTCAGGCAGTCCTCAATTAGGTCCTCCTGCAGGAGATGCTTTTGTGGCTGCACAGCCCCCAGAGTTTGCATAGAGGTGGCCTCAGCATTCCTGCTACAGAGCCTGTTACTAAATAAAAATCCAACTGGAAAATGGAACTATGTAAAGCGACACTGTTGAAGAGGTGATGTCCCTGTAGAATCAGCTATGCTACTGTGTATCCACAGTAAGATACATACATAGCATGCATTCAGCTGTAGGATCAATCTTCAGTACCAAAAACAAACAGAAAACACAGGAACCTCTGAGCACCTTTTTCTCATGTCCTTGGTGGAAGAACTTAAGGAAAGACATCAGGTTGGATTTTCGATTCCTTGAAAGGATACTTGGTAATTATCACTGGGCTGAAATGTGTCCAATGCTGTCGGGACAAAGATTGCGCAGCCCTTTGTACAGTTTAGGGGAAAGGGCCTCACACTATAAAGGAAGGGAATGAATCAGGTCACCATGAGGCAGTAGTTGCTGCTTTTGTTGTTTCTATGGATCTGGGATTAAAAGGCATTGATGTAGTGTTCTGCTCTGCAGAGAAACTACTAGTATCAGGAGAATGTGTGGCAAGTGTAAACAGAAAACCCAGAGAACCTCAGGAGAGAACAGGGTCTCAACACTGTGGGACATCCAGTCACCACGGAGCTTGCACCAGGGAAGATGGGTGATACGGCTGCTAAAAGCTCACCTCCATTTTCCTCTTCTTCCTTGCAGGCTAGCTGGCCCACTCTTGTCTATGCAAGATGGTTTGAGGTTGCTTTCTGTCCTTTCTACTGGGCCAGTGGTGACCCTCTGGTCCTGTGTGTCATCTAAGATGCAGTAATTAGCTGCCTCTTACCCTCTCATAGACCCTTTATGTGGTATTAGCGCCCTAGGAAACAGTTCCTGCTTTTCGGAGCATCACTGATGCCTTTAAATAGCACACAGGAAATACCACATACCTGCAGCTCAGCTTTCAAGTCAGGCGAGGCGGGTTAATCATGTTTTCTCTAGTGAGCTTGAGCGCCAAGGTAAGCGTGATTGCTTCGTTTATCTACATTATGTGGACCAAACATCAGCATCTCCTCTATGATGTCTTCGCCCTGACTTTCTATTGGCATGCTTCTGGTGAATCTTCATCATTCTGGTTAATAAAAGAGAATTAGCAATAGGATAAAATTTATTCAAAAGCTTACTATTAAATCAGCAAGATCCTTGATGTAATATAGAATAATATGAAAGGTCTCCATTACATTACAACAAGGTTTTCTGATAGCAAAGGGATAGCTGACACAAAATTCATTAGAAGGTTTAAGAAATTTTTGAAATCTTAAAAATGACAGTGATTTTTAAATTTTTATCTTGTGTATATGCGTGTGTGTGCGTGCGTGTGTATACCATGTCACACATGTTGAAATTCAGAGGGGTATCAGTTAAACCATTTGGTCCCACCTCTCCTTGGACTAAGAGAGGTTTAAACTTGTGTTTGGGTACTTGGCAGCAAGTACCTTTCCCAGTGGAGCCGTAAAATGATATTTTTAAATAAGGTTTGAGAGGACTTTTAAACGTACTATGAAACAAATCTTGAAGTGAAATCCAAATTTAAGTGTGTAAAAGCAAACAAGACCTTGAAGGAATGAACTGGAAAACATCTGTACAATATAAGACTTGCAGACCATTCATTTCTAAAAAGGCCACAGAATTCTTATAAATCAAACAATAGAATATAAACACGGGCAACTTTTATAAGGAACAGTTTACAGAAGGAATATAAGAATAGCCAATAGACATGGAAAATTTACTGACTCCTATTAATCAATTGGCAATTAAAATGAGTTAGATATTTTTAAAATAATATATAAGGTACTGATTCCATAAAACTAACAAAAAACATGTTAAAGTTGATCATGCTGAGGACTGGTATGGCTAGGGAAATTCCATTTTAAAAAAATGTTCATTTGTTTGTTTGTTTGTTTTTTGTGAAAACACTGTTGCTGTCTTCAGGCACACCAGAAGAGGGCATAGGATTCCCTTAAAGATCTGATGGCAGATGGTTGTGAGCCACCATGTGGTTGCTGGGAATTGAACTCAGGACCTCTGGAAGAGCAGTCAGTGCTGTAAACCACTGAGCCAGCCCCAGAAATTCCATACCTATATGCATACTAGTTTGTGGACAACATCAGTGCATGAGTTTTTAAAAGCCATTTGCTAATATTTATGCAATTTTACCTCTCTTTGTCCTTTGACCCAGAAGTAATTCTGCATGTACTTATTTAGCCTATGCAAATGGATATTTATGAAAAAAATATGTATGTGACATTACTCAGACATGACTTAGCAAAAAGCTAGAATCAACAAAGGATTCTCCATAAAGAAGAACCTGTTAAATTATGACCAATGCATTGAGTGAGGAACTGCGTCATCATTTTAAAAGATATTATTATGGAGCTGGAAGTATGACTCAGAGTTAAGAGCACTTTATACTCTTGCAGAAGACCCAGGTTTTGTTACCAACACCCACATGTTGGGTCACAAGCAACAGTAGCATTTTATTTTAAACACCCGAGAATTCAAGTAGCCTCTGCCCACCCTCCCGCCATTCAAGAACTTTGTGTGCCTCTTCCTAGTCTAATGAACAGCATCTGGAAAGAAGAAACCAAAATAGGTTTCCTTATTCATTTCCTTCTAATGTATGCCTTATTCAATTTGAAACGGTAAATCTAGACAAAAGGACACAGTTGTCAAATTAAGTAAATGTTTTCAGGCTTGCCCTTAAAAACGTTCTCTCTGTGGTGTTGATTGCTGTTGAGTAAGTGCTTCATGGTGAGCTACTGTCCTGATATCTGCTTTAAATACTCAGTCTTTATACCAGTGAGATGACTCAACCAGTAAAGGCTCTGCTTCCAGGCCTGACAAACACAGTTTGGTCCTGAGACCCACAGAGAAAGGGAGAACTCATCCTTCAAGAAATCCTCTATCCTCCCAACACATGCTATAATACACACGCACCCTCATGGGCAAGCATCCAAACACACATACACACAAAGAGAGACAGGGGCAGAGGGAGGGGGAGGGAGGGAGGAGGGGGAGGGGCAGGGGGAAGGGAGAGGGAGGGGAGGAGAGGGAGAGGGAGGAGGGGAGAGGGAGGAGAGGGAGAGGGAGGAGGGGAGAGGGAGGAGGAGAGAGGGAGGAGGGAAGAGGGAGGAGGGAGGAGAGGGAGAAAGAGAAAGAGAAAGAGAAAGAGAAAGAGAAAGAGAAAGAGAAAGAGAAAGAGAAAGAGAAAGAGAAAGAGAAAGAGAAAGAGAAAGAGAAAGAGAAAGAGAAAGAGAGATGGAGAGATGCACACACACATGCAGACGTATAAATACATGCGGACAGAGAGACAGACAGATAGTTGAGCAACAATCTTAGACATCCCTCGGGCGCTTTGGCAGCAGATCTCCTGCTTCTATACTTTGAATTTGTAACCCCAAATCTCTCTTCTAAACTCCAAAAGAGTTCGATATATCCCACTAGACACCAGTCTTTTTCTTCTGGGCCACCGTGGGCCTTAAATTCATCAAGTCCACAGGTGGTTACAAATGGGCTCTTTTGATGCAGAGCCAAGACCTAGAAGTCACTCATCTTTTTAGTGACTCTCCAAAGATAGACGAGCAGGTGGCTGCATATACATACATGCATACATACATACATACATACATGTACATACATACATACATACATGCACACACACAATGACTTGTTTCAGTTGCTGCGACATGTGCTTGGACATGAAGCTCACATGGACCTCCATGGCCTATTCTGATACTTACATGTGGCTTTCCCAATATGTTGAAGTTTGAATCTCTTATTTCCCAACTTTTTGTCTTACTTCTCTAATTCATCGTGTTAGCAACATTTTCAAAATCACACATACAGAGCCAGATAGATCCAAACCTATGTGTGACCCTCATAGCCTTCATCTTTGGGGGAAAATAAGGAATTGGAGTAGCAATAAGAATCCCTAAGTTCACACTGAACAAGTTACATAGCATACACTGGGCATGGCCAGAGTAGCTGAGGGGAGGTACTCTGTCCAGTTCTAGTAAGTATGCCTATAGCCTAGCTTACAGGGTGTCAGGGACCCCGTGAAAACAGCTAAAAAAAAAAAAAAGATCTGTTTTTTCCTACTGGTTCTTCTTCAAAACATTTTAAATGATCTCTTATGGGTGAGATCATTGTTGTAAAAAAGAAAGGTTTCTTTTCTGGGACACATACAGAAAATCCATCTGGAAGATAACGCTCAGCTCCTGGGTCAATGTCTCTTAAGTGGACGGACTCCGCTGGCCAATGCCACTTGCACCCCTTTGTCTTTATCATGGACCCTTTGCTAGCAATGAAGCCGGTGGAACAGGTTCAATGGTGCTTTTAGGTCTCAGTTCAGTGCTGGGTTTTCCACTTACTCTGTCCTTAATTGTGTGATCCTCTGTTTTCTCGTTTATGTAATGCTGGCGAGACTGTGATAGAATTACTATATTACATCACAGGAAGTGAGGGAAGGGAGGTTTACTCGTTGCCTTTCTCATTGCTACGACCAAATACCTGACAAGAAGAAACTAATGGGAGACAGGGCTTATTTCAGCGCACAGGTTGTGGCCACAGTCTGTCATGCCAGCTGGTAGCTTCTGGTGCATCCTAGTGCATACATGGGGAAGCAGAGAAAGGGGATGACAGCGTTCATTTGACTTTCACTTTCCTTTTGACATCAGTTTGAGTCCTTGGTACCACCTGCAGGCAAGGAGGAACCTTCTCTCTTCAGTTGATACTGTCTCCGAAGCATGTCGAGAGATGAGTCTCCCAGGCTATTTAAATCCAGGCAAGCTGGCAACAAGCATTGACTGCCATGGTAGGTGAAGCCACTTAGTCAGCAGAATAACCTGCTATTGTAACCTACAGTCACTCTAGATTATCAGTTTTATCCCCTGATAGCAAGTCAGAACTTCTCTCAGGACCAATGCATTTTCTTTTTGATGCCCTGTTGGCATGTTCAGATAATATTGTAATTAGGGTCCCCTGTCTCATCCCTTGTGTAAAATCATCGGTAATTCCCTCTTACCCATCCACCCAATGCAAACTTTAAAATTATTCACAATCTAGCCTCCACCTAACTTTCCAGCTTTATCTTTCAGGCCCACCAGGACTCCGTATGCTTTGTGTTTCTTGTAGTGAATCATCCACCTAAGAAAATGCTTAGGGACATTTGTAACACAGGGACAAATCCCCCCTTCAGCTGGAGATGCAGCTCAGTAATAGAGGACCGCCCTCTGTCTCCAAGCATCTGGGTTAATGCCCAACAATGCAAATGAAAAGGAGAAGAAAGGGAAAGGGTTTCTTTCAACAGAGAGAACCTGAAGATAATGGGTACAAAGACCATATCTAAAGGCTTTTCTAATACACTCTGATTCCTACTCTATGATTCGCTGCTGTTTGACGTTTTATGACTTCTTCCTGCTTAATGCTGTCTTTCCTTTCAAGTGCTTGGTTTCTGTCTCCTCTTGCCTAGTGGTTAGAGGCTAAAGAAAATGTAGAAAACATCTCACAGAGGTTCTGTATTTCACAGAAGGCACCCAAGAGATGCTCAGAGATGCTAAATGACTTACTTGGTTATGTATTCATTCAAATCAGAAGTGTCCTACCTGCTCCTCTCTACCATGCTCAGATAATGTACTTGAAACCGTAGTCTGGAGTGCTCCGTTTGCATGGCAACAGACACAATTTTCGGAGAACAACAAGCACACACCCAATCCACGAGCCTGCTAATAGCAGGTACAGTGCATTTCAGCTTGAATAGAGATGATTGCAGAGATTCCGAGAGCAAATGTGCCAGCTGTCAGCTTCGTTGAGAATGCTAATGCCCAGGCCCCTCCTTCTCTATCACCCTGCGGTTTATTCACATCAAACATGAAGGTGGTAAATCACTCCTGCCTCTTTAATACCGATGATGACCGTAAAGGGCAGACAGTGGAGCTGCCTCCTTAAACCAGGATACTGAATCTCCTTCTGGCGGTCATCACTACCACCAGTCTACATCCCGAGTCTAGAAGAGAAAATGTGTGATTTGCACAATATTATTTGCCTGAAGGTTTATCTTCTCCCATAAGTACTGATTTGAATATATGTGAGTGTGTATGTATATATATATGTGTGTGTGTGTGTGTGTGTGTGTATACATATATATATATAGAGAGAGAGAGAGAGGGGGGGGGGGAGGGAGAGAGAGAGAGAAAGCACTTAAAATGTAAGCAGAAATACTATCATTATTATTACCCTGGCAGAGTATTTACTACATAGCTAGTATTGTATATTACAGCAATAAATAAATAAATAACCACTCAAACTCTGATCAATAGTTGTCAAAGCCAAAGTCTTCTCTTTTTAAATTTTTCTTAAAGATTTATATTTATTCATTTTTACCTGTGTGAGTACACTGCTGCTGTCTTCAGTCACACCAGAAGAGGACATCAAATCTCATTACAGATGGTTGTTGGCCACCGTGTGCTACTGGATTTAGAAGCCATAGCCTAATGCCCCGAGAATCCAGGTTCATCTTCTTATCCTTGATAAGCCAACTAAAATAGACAAGCTAATAGCTAAAGGCCAACAAAAAAGGAGATATGTAGTCAATGTGGCCATCCTGGAAAAAGGGACAAAGAGATAGAGAACCCCCCCCCCCGCCCCCAAGTCTGCTTTTGGTGTCCTGGGGTAAGATTACTGCTTAAGTTGAAAGCCAGAGTTCTACATGTCTAAGGAGTTCTGATCAGGTACTGGTCCTGCCTACCACTGACTCTTCTTTGTTTGGTTACACTTTCCAGCAAAGTCACCTGAAAAGCTGCCAGTCTCTTTCTGGGAGAAAAATTCCCCCCTGGCTGGCCCTGGCTTTAAAAGGTTTCCTCTTCTCCAACCATGAGATTCCTTGGGTAACTGGGGAGCCATTGTTTTCTGGAGTCTAATAGCCAAGGTGAGGGAATGTGAGAGTCTCTTTGGAGTGACTTTGTCATGATTACAGTACATCCTTGTGTGTTAGTTGTCTGTTATATACCATTTCGTTTGGTAATTTATAGATGCTGGTCCAAATCCAAAGGAAAGATCAGATTTGTGAGTGATAATGGCAATGCAAAAGGACCCGGGGATGTAGTTTTGTTGATGGAGCTTGCTTGCTTCACATGCACAAAGCCCAAGGTTTGATTTCCAGCATGGCATTAAAAACCTGAAGTCCCTGCACTTAGAAGATGGAGGTCAGTCAAGAGTTGAAGATCTTCCTACACAGCAAGTGGAAGGCCAGCCTGGGCTGTATGAGATCTTATCTCAAAATAATAAAAATATAAAACAATTTTTTTTTAAAAAGGATGCTAGAAAATTCACAAACCAGTTTCCTAGAAGAATGAGGCTCACAGCCACTTTCTTAATGCAATGGGTGGGGCACTGGCAGTGGTAAAAAAAAAAAAAAAGAGTGGAATGGGGGACAGGTCCCTGGACAGGGAGATTTCATCACAGTGCTCTTGGGAGGTAGACAGGGATTACCAGGAAGCACTTCGGCAAATGGTCATGTTGGACAGCCTGGGAGTGGAGAGCCACGCTCCATACACACCAGCAACAAATAAGGGTGCCCCCCCCCTTGGCGCCATTTGGCTAACGACCACAAGAGCTTTGAGCAGAGCCAAGAAGACTGAGGCCAGGCTTCGTGTATTGTGTGGCTTTCTATCATCCCCCTGCGGAAGCTGTCCTTATCTGAGGCCAGCAGACCCTTTGCTGTGGAAAACATTATCTCCTGAACACTGGCACAGATTGGGGTTGCACACACTGTCCTGCCCACTCTGACAGATGGCGGGGAGCCCAAACCCTCCATATGCTGCTCTGTTCTCTGGGAAGGCATGGGTTTGCAGGCTGATTTGGCACATGCTGCTGTGACCGTGGGTGTCTCAGAAGCAGCCAGCATCACTGCCCTTGGGCTAGTTGGCACTAATCAGACAGGGTTGTAACAGAGCGAGCATATTCTGAGGTGGCCAGCCTAGGGAGCAAATCAAGCCCTTGGGTGTTGGAAGATAAGGCTATGTATGGTTGTCTTTGGGGATTTTCATTTGTTGACCTGACCAAGGGAGAGCACAATGAGCTATAGAGTATGCTTCTAAAGTGTTCCATTTTGCCTGTTGTCCCAGACAGTGGGTAATTTTCCATTTTCCTTGATTTTGGTATCCTCTGAGGTCTAAGATTTTCCTAGTGTGTATTCTTTCTAAAGGTAGTAAGTAGTTAACAGAGAGCTGCCAACGAAGAACACCTAGGAAGGCTCACCCTAGGGGAACTTACACCTCTGATGTAGCAGGGGAAGATGCTCCTGGTCTTATCTGTTAATCCTCTTTATAATCCTTGCTTTCCAGAAGCAAACATTTGCGTTTAGAATACCACAGTTTCCAGGAGCTCACAGATAAACAACAGCACAGTTTGTGTCACCTACAGTTAGTTCCAATCTTGTTCTTTTCTGATCTCAATCACATTGCAAATGGAAATTCAGCCACACACCCCTTAAACACCATTTAAGTGTGGGAACTCCCATTATATAAGACGCCCACAACTTTAAGTCTCAGTAAAATCCAATTTGGAGAGTTTTGTGTCAAACTTCTTCTTGTACGTAGTCTTCATTTCTGATCTTATGATGTTCAGCTTATAATCAAACTATTACAATTCATTTTCTTAAAAAGCCACACTCTCGATAGCAAGAAAACTCATAACTAGGAGAAAATTAGTAAATCCTTGAACAGAGTGTTTCAAAGAGGGCATACAAATGGCCAGTGGTTATATAGGGGTAAACTGCTTTCAACATCCTTAACAATCATGGAAATAATGGAAATAGAATCCAAAGCCACAATGAGGGGTCATGTCACACCTGTGAGAGTGGCTACTGTTTTTATTTTTATTAAAAGGTAAATGTGATGGTGTGTAGAAAGGGGCACCTTTGTACTTCATTGATAAGAATGTAAATTAATGCACCCATTGTGGGGAAAGGATCATCAAATTTCCTCAAAAGAACTAACAATATAACCCATTTACTCTCATTTCTGCATATATACCTGAATAAAATGAAATCAAGTGTGTTGAAGACCCGACTACATTCCCAAATCCTTTGCAGCACACCAGAGCAGATGGAGAATCAAACCAATAGTCGATCAATGGATGAATGTAAAAGGAAACGTGAAACGCACATGCACGCACACACATGTGTATACATGCATGCAAACATGAAATACACACACATGCATACATACACACACACACACATGGACATGCAATACATACCACCCACACATACACCATGTGCACATATGCATTCATGAATGCACAAGCATACGTGAATGCTGGTGCCATTCAATCTTTTAAAAGAAGAAAATCATGGAATTTGCATGAATGAAACTGGACACTATGCTAAGTGTAAAGAGACCTTACATGAAACATGGGGTATATAAGAGCATTGCACTCACAGAGAAACTTGAGATAAATAATGTTTGTCGGGGCCTAAGAAAGGAGGAATGGGAAGAAGTTAGTGGAAGGAGATAGTGTTGCTGCATATTGAATAAATATAGAAAGCCATCGTATGGCATAAAAACTGTTAACAATGTATACATGCTTAGAGCATACATGTCGCGTATTATTACTAAAATAAATGATAAATAAATACGATTGCCTATGAAGGACAGAGAAAAGTCATGTTACCAAGTGGAAGGGCTTTTCTAAAAATTAACTATTTTTATTCTATGTTTTGAGTGTTTGGCAATATATATGTAGGTGCTCACCAGGTATGCAGTACCATGGGAGGCAGAAGGAGGTGTCAGGTCCTCTAGGCCTGCAATAACCTACAGTTGTGATCTACCATGTGGTTGCTGGGTACAGAACCCAGGTCCTCTACAAGATCAGCAAATGCTCTTAACCATTGAGGCATCTCTCCAAACCCACTTGGAAGGGCTTTTAACTAAGGCAGAGTTAACTTAAGGGAGGGAGGCTCATTTTGTATATACTTCTAGTTCTAGTCCATGCTGGTGTGTGTGTGTGGGGGGGGGTGTTGTTGAGTAGAGCGTTTCGCTGCGTGACATAACAAGGACAGAGAAGGGGTGTCTGAATCATGCTAGCCCTTTCTCTTCTCTTTGAGACCCATTGGGCCCCTAACCTATGAGATGACTACACTAGAGTCAAGTGTCTTCCCCTCCCTTTAGTCCGATCTCTGGGAACCTTGCGCAGATATTTCCAGAGCTGGACCTTACCAATCTTCAGGCTCTTCTCAGTCCAATCAAATTGGAAATTGAGACAAATCATCCCATTACAAGAGTAAACTGTGATCACTTCTGGTTCAAACCAGCTACGAGTTTCCCACTTGCCATTTATTTGAGTACCACTCCTTTGGTTTCTTCTTAGAGGAAAAAAATCGTCCTTATTATAAGGCTTTTAGGCAAGCAAGCCATATGGTTGGTGGAGGATTATGGAGAGAAAGTGATTTCGGTCTCAGTGTGTTCATAAATAGAAGGCTGACTAGAAAGGTAAATTTAGTTTAAGGAGCAACACTAATGAGGGTTTGAACCATAAGATATTTTTCTTCTTTCAGTTAAGGTTTGACCTATTTTAGAGTTTTGGTCTAAGTCCAAAAGTGTGTGTATTTCTTTCTATCCAGCCATAGAAAGAGCAATTGTTTTCTCTATTTTTAAATCAGGATAGGAAGAACAAAAGGTAAATTTATGCCTCCTAAGGAAAACCCAGACACTTTTAAAGACCGTTCTGAGTCCTAAATAGAAGCCGTATTTAATAGAAATATTAATCACTTACCTGCAAGCTCCATAACAACTTCCTGCCGAGAATTCCAGGCTGCTTCCTGTTCACGAGTCCTCCCAGAACCCCACAAGGCACTGAAGACTATGGAGCCATAGCTACAGCAAACCCTGAGGGCGCTCAGTTTTGTGGTGTGGATCCTTTTTTATCTGCAGAAACCTCTCTACAAACAAAGTTACTTGGATGTGAGCTTGGCAAAGCCTGACTCTAATCCCAGTACTAGGGAAGTTGAAACAGAAGGATGAGTTCAAGGGCGGTCTGGCTATATAGAGAGACCATAGCTTAATAGCTTTAAAAAAACACACAACAATGACAACAACAAAACCACTTAAAGGGTGAGGGTATATTTCAGTAATAGAGCACTTGTCCAACACATACAAGACCTTGGGTTGGACCCCTTATCATTGCAAATTATTCATATATGTGAGAGAGAAGAAGAGGAAGAGGAAGAACTTGTTTGCATAATTAAGCAAGGTCTGTGTTAAGAGATCTCTCATTTGGCATCTCCAGCCCTTTGAACTTAGCAAGGAGTCTTTACAAACCTGAGGTCTAGCCTTGTCTCAGTATAGTTTAAAAGTCCAGAAATACACAGGAAGGAACAGGAAAGAAACTCAGCTTGTCCACGCTCACCTGCCCAGCCTTGGAATTGACACCTCAGTGAGCTGGGAAGCTCACAGGCATCTGGAGTGAATTCAAGTTGTCCCACCTAAAATGATAAGACAAATTAGGTAATAGAGTTGTTGGGAATACAAGAAAGTATATTTTGGTTTATTAAAGCTCAGATAGTCTTGCGAAGTGGATAGCTACATAACAATCCTTTTAAAGTATAAACAGGCCTAAGAAGAATAAATGTCCAATGGTTAATTGTAGATTTAAAACCCATATAACCAGGCTGGAGAGGTGGCTCAGTGGTTAAGAGCACTGGCTGCTCTTCCAGAGGTCCTGAGTTCAATTCCCAACAACCACATGGTGGCTCACAACCATCTGTAATGAGATCTGATGCCCTCTTCTGGTGTGTCTGAAGACAGCTACAGTGTGTTCATATAAATAAAATAAGAGAAAAAAAACCCTCATATATACATGGTCTTTTTTTGATTTTTAATATTTTTATTACATATTTTCCTCAATTACATTTCCAATGCTATCCCACAAGTCCCCCATAGCGCCCCCCACTTCCCTACCCACCCATTCCCATTCTTTTGGCCCTGGCATTCCCCTATATTGGGGCATATAAAGTTTGCAAGTCCAATGGGCCTCTCTTTCCATTGATGGCCGACTAGGCCATCTTTCGATACATATGCAGCTAGAGACAAAAGCTCCAGGGTTCTGGTTAGTACATCATGTTGTTCCAACAATAGGGTTGCAGATCCCTTTAGCTCCTTGGGTACTTTCTCTAGCTTCTCCATTGGGAGCCCTGTGATACATCCAATAGCTGACTGTGAACATCCACTCCTGTGTTTGCTAGGCCCCAGCATCGTCTCACAAGAGACAGCTATATTTGGGTCCTTTCAGCAAAATCTTGCTAGTGTATGCAATGGTGTCAGCGTTTAGAAGCTGATTATGGGATGGATCCCTGGATACGGCAGTCTCTAAATGGTCCATCCTTTCATCACAGCTACGAACTTTGTCTCTGTAACTCCTTCCCTGGGTGTTTTGTTCCCAATTCTAAGAAGGTGCACAGTGTCCACACTTTGGTCTTCATTCTTCTTGAGTTTCATGCGTTTATCAAATTGTATCTTATATCTTGGGTATCCTAAGTTTTGGGCTAATATCCACTTATCAATGAATACATATTGTGTGAGTTCTTTTGTGATTGTGTTACTTCACTCAAGATGATGCCCTCCAGGTCCATCCATTTGGCTAGGAATTTCATAAATTCATTCTTTTTAATAGCTGAGTAGTACTCCATTGTGTAAATGTACCATAATTTCTGTATCCATTCCTCTGTTGAGGGACATCTGGGTTCTTTCCAGCTTCTGGCTATTATAAATAGGGCTGCTATGAACATAGTGGAGCATGTGTCCTTCTTACCGGTTGGGACATCTTCTGGATATATGCCCAGGAGAGGTATTGCGGGATCCTCCGGTAGTACTATGTCCAATTTTCTGAGGAACCGCCAGACTGATTTCCAGAGTGGTTGTACAAGCTTGCAATCCCACCAACAATGGAGGAGTGTTCCTCTTTCTCCACATCCTCGCCAGCATCTGCTGTCACCTGAATTTTTGATCTTAGCCATTCTGACTGGTGTGAGGTGGAATCTCAGGGTTGTTTTGATTTGCATTTCCCTGATGATTAAGGATGTTGAACATTTTTTCAGGTGTTTCTCTGCCATTCGGTATTCCTCAGGTGAGAATTCTTTGTTCAGTTCTGAGCCCCATTTTTTAATGGGGTTATTTGACTTTCTGGAGTCCACCTTCTTGAGTTCTTTATATATATTGGATATTAGTCCCTTATCTGATTTAGGATAGGTGAAGATCCTTTCCCAATCTGTTGGTGGTTTTTTTGTCTTATTGATGGTGTCTTTAGCCTTGCAGAAGCTTTGTAGTTTCATGAGGTCCCACTTGTCAATTCTCGATCTTACAGCACAAGCCATTACTGTTCTATTCAGGAATTTTTCCCCTGTGCCCATATCTTCAAGGCTTTTCCCCACTTTCTCCTCTATAAGTTTCAGTGTCTCTGGGTTTTTTTTTTTAATATTTTTATTACATATTTTCCTCAATTACATTTCCAATGCTATCCCACAAGTCCCCCATAGCGCCCCCCACTTCCCTACCCACCCATTCCCATTCTTTTGGCCCTGGCATTCCCCTATATTGGGGCATATAAAGTTTGCAAGTCCAATGGGCCTCTCTTTCCATTGATGGCTGACTAGGCCATCTTTCGATACATATGCAGCTAGAGACAAGAGCTCCGGGGTTAGTTAGTACATCATGTTGTTCCAACAATAGGGTTGCAGATCCCTTTAGCTCCTTGGGTACTTTCTCTAGCTTCTCCATTGGGAGCCCTGTGATACATCCAATAGCTGACTGTGAACATCCACTCCTGTGTTTGCTAGGCCCCAGCATCGTCTCACAAGAGACAGCTATATTTGGGTCCTTTCAGCAAAATCTTGCTAGTGTATGCAATGGTGTCAGCGTTTAGAAGTTGATTATGGGATGGATCCCTGGGTACGGCAGTCTCTAAATGGTCCATCCTTTCATCACCGCTACGAACTTTGTCTCTGTAACTCCTTCCCTGGGTGTTTTGTTCCCAATTCTGAGAAGGTGCACAGTGTCCACACTTTGGTCTTCATTCTTCTTGAGTTTCATGCGTTTAGCAAATTGTATCTTAAATCTTGGGTATCCTAAGTTTTGGGCTAATATCCACTTATCAGTGAATACATATTGTGTGAGTTCTTTTGTGATTGTGTTACTTCACTCAAGATGATGCCCTCCAGGTCCATCCATTTGGCTAGGAATTTCATAAATTCATTCTTTTTAATACCTGAGTAGTACTCCATTGTGTAAATGTACCATAATTTCTGTATCCATTCCTCTGTTGAGGGACACCTGGGTTCTTTCCAGCTTCTGGCTATTATAAATAGGGCTGCTATGAACATAGTGGAACATGTGTCCTTTTTACCGGTTGGGACATCTTCTGGATATATGCCCAGGAGAGGTATTGCTGGATCCTCCGGTAGTACTATGTCCAATTTTCTGAGGAACCGCCAGACTGATTTCCAGAGTGGTTGTACAAGCTTGCAATCCCACCAACAATGGAGGAGTGTTCCTCTTTCTCCACATCCTCGCCAGCAACTGCTGTCACCTGAATTTTTGATCTTAGCCATTCTGACTGGTGTGAGGTGGAATCTCAGGGTTGTTTTGATTTGCATTTCCCTGATGATTAAGGATGTTGAACATTTTTTCAGGTGTTTCTCTGCCATTCGGTATTCCTCAGGCGAGAATTCTTTGTTCAGTTCTGAGCCCCATTTTTTAATGGGGTTATTTGACTTTCTGGAGTCCACCTTCTTGAGTTCTTTATATATATTGGATATTAGTCCCTTATCTGATTTAGGATAGGTGAAGATCCTTTCCCAATCTGTTGGTGTTTTTTTTGTCTTATTGATGGTGTCTTTAGCCTTGCAGAAGCTTTGTAGTTTCATGAGATCCCACTTGTCAATTCTCGATCTTACAGCACAAGCCATTACTGTTCTATTCAGGAATTTTTCCCCTGTGCCCATATCTTCAAGGCTTTTCCCCACTTTCTCCTCTATAAGTTTCAGTGTCTCTGGTTTTATGTGAAGTTCCTTGATCCACTTAGACTTGACCTTAGTACAAGGAGATAGGAATGGATCGATTCGCATTCTTCCACATGTTAACAACCAGTTGTGCCAGCACCATTTGTTGAAAATGCTGTCTTTCTTCCACTGGATGTTTTTAGCTCCCTTGTCGAAGATCAAGTGACCGTAGGTGTGTGGGTTCATTTCTGGGTCTTCAATTCTATTCCATTGGTCTATTTGTCTGTCACTATACCAGTACCATGCAGTTTTTATCACAATTGCTCTGTAGTAGAGCTTTAGGTCCGGCATGGTGATTCCACCAGAGGTTCTTTTATCCTTGAGAAGGGTTTTTGCTATCCTAGGTTTTTTGTTATTCCAGATGAATTTGCAGATTGCACTTTCTAATTCATTGAAGAATTGAGTTGGAATTTTGATGGGGATTGCATTGAATCTGTAGATTGCTTTTGGCAAGATAGCCATTTTTACAATGTTGATCCTGCCAATCCATGAGCATGGGAGATCTTTCCATCTTCTGAGATCTTCTATAATTTCTTTCTTCAGAGACTTGAAGTTTTTATTATACAGATCTTTCACTTCCTTAGTTAGAGTCACGCCAAGATATTTTATATTATTTGTGACTATTGAGAAGGGTGTTGTTTCCCTAATTTCTTTCTCAGCCTGTTTATTCTTTGTGTAGAGAAAGGCCATTGATTTGTTTGAGTTAATTTTATATCCAGCTACTTCACCGAAGCTGTTTATCAGGCTTAGGAGTTCTCTGGTGGAATTTTTAGGGTCACTTATATATACTATCATATCATCTGCAAAAAGTGATATTTTGACTTCATCTTTTCCAATTTGTATCCCTTTGATCTCCTTTTGTTGTCGAATTGCTCTGGCTAGGACTTCAAGTACAATGTTGAATAGGTATGGAGAAAGTGGACAGCCTTGTCTAGTCCCTGATTTTAGAGGGATTGCTTCAAGCTTCTCACCATTTACTTTGATGTTGGCTACTGGTTTGCTGTAGATTGCTTTTATCATGTTTAGGTATGGGCCTTGAATTCCTGATCTTTCCAAGACTTTTATCATGAATGGGTGTTGGATCTTGTCAAATGCTTTTTCTGCATCTAACGAGATGACCATGTGGTTTTTGTCTTTGAGTTTGTTTATATACTGGATTACGTTGATGGATTTCCGTATATTGAACCATCCCTGCATCCCTGGGATGAAACCTACTTGGTCAGGATGGATGATTGTTTTGATGTGTTCTTGGATTCGGTTAGCAAGAATTTTATTGAGGATTTTTGCATCAATATTCATAAGGGATATTGGTCTGAAGTTTTCTATCTTTGTTGGGTCTTTTTGTGGTTTAGGTATCAGAGTAATTGTGGCTTCATAGAATGAGTTGGGTAGAGTACCTTCTGTTTCTATTTTGTGGAATAGTTTGTGAAGAACTGGGATTAGATCTTCTTTGAAGGTCTGATAGAACTCTGCACTAAACCCATCTGGTCCTGGGCTTTTTTTGGTTGGGAGACTATTAATGACTGCTTCTATTTCTTTGGGGGATATAGGGCTGTTTAGATCATTAACCTGATCTTGATTCAACTTTGGTACCTGGTATCTGTCTAGGAACTTCTCCATTTCATCCAGGTTCTCCAGTTTTGTTGAGTATAGCCTTTGGTAGAAGGATCTGATGGTGTTTTGGATGTCTTCAGGATCTGTTGTTATGTCTCCTTTTTCATTTCTGATTTTGTTAATTAGGATGCTTTCCCTGTGCCCTCTAGTGAGTCTGGCTAAGGGTTTATCTATCTTGTTGATTTTCTCAAAGAACCAGCTCCTTGATTGGTTGATTCTTTGAATAGTTTTTCTTGTTTCCACTTGGTTGATTTCACCCCTGAGTTTGATTATTTCCTGCCGTCTACTCCTCTTGGGTGAATTTGCTTCCTTTTGTTCTAGTGCTTTTAGGTGTGTTGTCAAGCTGCTAATGTGTGCTCTCTCTAGTTTCCTTTTGGAGGCACTCAGAGCTATGAGTTTTCCTCTTAGAAATGCTTTCATTGCGTCCCATAAGTTTGGGTATGTTGTGGCTTTATTTTCATTGAACTCTAAAAAGTCCTTAATTTCTTTCTTTATTCCTTCCTTGACCAAGGTATCATTGAGAAGAGTGTTGTTCAGTTTCCACGTGAAGGTTGGCTTTCTATTATTTATTTTGTTATTGAAGATCAGCCTTAGTCCATGGTGATCTGATAGGATGCATGGGAAAATTTCAATGTTTTTGTATCTGTTGAGTCCTGTTTTGTGCCCAATTACGTGGTCAATTTTGGAGAAGGTACCATGAGGTGCTGAGAAGAAGGTGTATCCTTTTGTTTTAGGGTAAAATGTTCTGTAGATATCTGCCAGATCCATTTGATCCATAACTTCTGTTAGTTTCACTGTGTCCCTGTTTAGTTTCTGTTTCCATGATCTGTCCATTGGTGAAAGTGGTGTGTTGAAGTCTCCCACTATTATTGTATGAGGTGCAATGTGTGCTTTGAGATTTACTAAAGTTTCTTTAATGAATGAGGCTGCCTTTGTATTTGGAGCATAGATATTCAGGATTGATAGTTCCTCTTGGAGGATTTTACCTTTGATGAGTATGAAGTGCCCCTCCCTGTCTTTTTTGATGACTTTGGGTTGGAAGTCAATCTTATCTGATATTAGAATGGCTACTCCAGCTTGTTTCTTCAGACCATTTGCTTGGAAAATTGTTTTCCAGCCTTTCATTCTGAGGTAGTGTCTATCTTTTTCTCTGAGATGAGTTTCTTGTAAGCAGCAAAATGTTGGGTCTTGTTTGTGTAGCCAGTTTGTTAGTCTATGTCTTTTTATCGGGGAGTTGAGTCCATTGATATTAAGAGATATTAAGGAAAAGTAATTGTTGTTTCCTGTTATTTTTGTTGTTAAAGTTGGCATTCTGTTCTTGTGGCTGTCTTCTTTTAGGTTTGTTGAGGGATTACCTTCTTGTTGTTTCTAGGGCGTGGTTCCTGTCCTTGTATTGGTTTTTTTCTGTTATTATCCTTTGAAGGGCTGGATTCGTGGAGAGATAATGTGTGAATTTGGCTTTGTCGTGGAATACTTTGGTTTCTCCATCTATGTTAATTGAGAGTTTGGCTGGGTATAGTAGCTTGGGCTGGAATTTGTGTTCTTTTAGTGTCTGTATAACATCTGTCCAGGATCTTCTAGCTTTCATAGTCTCTGGTGAAAAATCTGGTGTAATTCTGATAGGCTTGCCTTTATATGTTACTTGGCCTTTTTCTCTTACTGCTTTTAGTATTCTATGTTTATTTAGTGCATTTGTTGTTCTGATTATTATGTGTCGGGAGGTATTTCTTTTCTGGTCCAGCCTATTTGGAGTTCTGTAGGCTTCTTGTATGTTCATGGGCATCTCTTTCTTTAGATTTGGGAAGTTTTCTTCTATAATTTTGTTGAAGATGTTTGCTGGTCCTTTGAGTTGAAAATCTTCATTCTCATCCACTCCTATTATCCGTAGGTTTGGTCTTCTCATTGTGTCCTGTATTTCCTGGATGTTTTGAGTTAGGATCTTTTTGCATTTTCCATTTTCCTTGATTGTTGTGCCCATGTTCTCTATGGAATCTTCTGCACCTGAGATTCTCTCTTCCATCTCTTGTATTCTGTTGCTGATGCTTGCATCTATGGTTCCAGATTTCTTTCCTAGGGTTTCTATCTCCAGTGTTGCCTCATTTTGGGTTTTCTTTATTGTGTCTACTTCCCTTTTTAGGTCTAGTATGGTTTTGTTCATTTCCATCATCTGATTGGATGTGTTTTCCTGTTTCTCTTTAAGGACTTCTACCAGTTTGGTTGTGTTTTCCTGTTTTTCTTTAAGGACTTGTAACTCTTTAGCCATGTTCTCCTGTAGTTCTTTAAAGTCCTTCTTGATGTCCTCTACCATCATCATGAGATATGCTTTTAAATCCAGGTCTAGTTTTTCAGGTGTGTTGGGGTGCCCTGGACTGGGCGAAGTGGGAGTGCTGGGTCCTGATGATGGTGAGTGGTCTTGGTTTCTGTTAGTAAGATTCTTACCTTTACCTCTCGCCATCTGGTAATCTCTGGAGTTGTTATAGTTGTCTCTGTTCAGAGGTTGTTCTTCTGGGGATTCTGAGTATCCTCTGTCAGCAGACCTGTACAGACTAAGTTCGGTGGAGTCCCGGAGTCAAGATGGCGCTCCCTGCAGGGCAGGTCACTGTTCTCCGGCTGGGAGGGTGTTGGATGTCTGCGGCCCCAAAAGGGTGCTGCCTCAGCGGTTCTGTGGCTCCCGCATGTCCCAGAAGCTGTCTGCCTCTGTGGTCCTCACTCTGACCTGTACAGACTAAGTTCGGCGGAGTCCCGGAGCCAAGATGGCGCTCCCTGCAGGGCAGGTCACTGTCCTCCGACTGGGAGGGTGCCGGATGTCTGCGGCCCCTAAAGGGTGCTGCCTCAGCAGCTCTGTGGCTCCCGCCTGTCCCAGAAGCCGTCTGCCCCCGTGGTCCCCACTCTGACCTGTAGAGACTAAGCTCGGCGGAGTCCCGGAGCCAAGATGGCGTTCCCTGCAGGGCAGGTCACTGTCCTCCGACTGGGAGGGTGCCAGATGTCTGCGGCCCCAAAAGGGTGCTGCCTAAGTGGCTCTGTGGCTCCCGCCTGTCCCAGAAGCTGTCTGCCTCTGTGGTCCTCACTCTAACCTGTAGACTAAGTTCGGCGGAGTCCCGGAGCCAAGATGGCACTCTCTGCAGGGCAGGTCTCTGTCCTCCGGCTGGGAGGGTGCCGGAAGTCTGCGACCCCAAAAGGGTGCTGCCTCAGCGGCTCTGTGGCTCCCGCCTGTCCCAGAAGCTGTCTGCCTCTGTGGTCCTCACTCTAACCTGTAGACTAAGTTCGGCGGAGTCCCGGAGCCAAGATGGCACTCTCTGCAGGGCAGGTCTCTGTCCTCCGGCTGGGAGGGTGCCGGAAGTCTGCCGTGTCTCTGGTTTTATGTGAAGTTCCTTGATCCACTTAGACTTGACCTTAGTACAAGGAGATAGGAATGGATCGATTTGCATTCTTCTACATGTTAACAACCAGTTGTGCCAGCACCATTTGTTGAAAATGCTGTCTTTCTTCCACTGGATGTTTTTAGCTCCCTTGTCGAGATCAAGTGACCGTAGGTGTGTGGGTTCATTTCTGGGTCTTCAATTCTATTCCATTGGTCTATTTGTCTGTCACTATACCAGTACCATGCAGTTTTTATCACAATTGCTCTGTAGTAGAGCTTTAGGTCCGGCATGGTGATTCCACCAGAGGTTCTTTTATCCTTGAGAAGAGTTTTTGCTATCCTAGGTTTTTTGTTATTCCAGATGAATTTGCAGATTGCACTTTCTAATTCGTTGAAGAATTGAGTTGGAATTTTGATGGGGATTGCATTGAATCTGTAGATTGCTTTTGGCAAGATAGCCATTTTTACAATGTTGATCCTGCCAATCCATGAGCATGGGAGATCTTTCCATCTTCTGAGATCTTCTATAATTTCTTTCTTCAGAGACTTGAAGTTTTTATTATACAGATCTTTCACTTCCTTAGTTAGAGTCACGCCAAGATATTTTATATTATTTGTGACTATTGAGAAGGGTGTTGTTTCCCTAATTTCTTTCTCAGCCTGTTTATTCTTTGTGTAGAGAAAGGCCATTGATTTGTTTGAGTTAATTTTATATCCAGCTACTTCACCGAAGCTGTTTATCAGGCTTAGGAGTTCTCTGGTGGAATTTTTAGGGTCACTTATATATACTATCATATCATCTGCAAAAAGTGATATTTTGACTTCATCTTTTCCAATTTGTATCCCTTTGATCTCCTTTTGTTGTCGAATTGCTCTGGCTAGGACTTCAAGTACAATGTTGAATAGGTATGGAGAAAGTGGACAGCCTTGTCTAGTCCCTGATTTTAGAGGGATTGCTTCAAGCTTCTCACCATTTACTTTGATGTTGGCTACTGGTTTGCTGTAGATTGCTTTTATCATGTTTAGGTATGGGCCTTGAATTCCTGATCTTTCCAAGACTTTTATCATGAATGGGTGTTGGATCTTGTCAAATGCTTTTTCTGCATCTAACGAGATGACCATGTGGTTTTTGTCTTTGAGTTTGTTTATATACTGGATTACGTTGATGGATTTCCGTATATTGAACCATCCCTGCATCCCTGGGATGAAACCTACTTGGTCAGGATGGATGATTGTTTTGATGTGTTCTTGGATTCGGTTAGCAAGAATTTTATTGAGGATTTTTGCATCAATATTCATAAGGGATATTGGTCTGAAGTTTTCTATCTTTGTTGGGTCTTTTTGTGGTTTAGGTATCAGAGTAATTGTGGCTTCATAGAATGAGTTGGGTAGAGTACCTTCTGTTTCTATTTTGTGGAATAGTTTGTGAAGAACTGGGATTAGATCTTCTTTGAAGGTCTGATAGAACTCTGCACTAAACCCATCTGGTCCTGGGCTTTTTTTGGTTGGGAGACTATTAATGACTGCTTCTATTTCTTTGGGGGATATAGGGCTGTTTAGATCATTAACCTGATCTTGATTCAACTTTGGTACCTGGTATCTGTCTAGGAACTTCTCCATTTCATCCAGGTTCTCCAGTTTTGTTGAGTATAGCCTTTGGTAGAAGGATCTGATGGTGTTTTGGATGTCTTCAGGATCTGTTGTTATGTCTCCTTTTTCATTTCTGATTTTGTTAATTAGGATGCTTTCCCTGTGCCCTCTAGTGAGTCTGGCTAAGGGTTTATCTATCTTGTTGATTTTCTCAAAGAACCAGCTCCTTGATTGGTTGATTCTTTGAATAGTTTTTCTTGTTTCCACTTGGTTGATTTCACCCCTGAGTTTGATTATTTCCTGCCGTCTACTCCTCTTGGGTGAATTTGCTTCCTTTTGTTCTAGTGCTTTTAGGTGTGTTGTCAAGCTGCTAATGTGTGCTCTCTCTAGTTTCCTTTTGGAGGCACTCAGAGCTATGAGTTTTCCTCTTAGAAATGCTTTCATTGCGTCCCATAAGTTTGGGTATGTTGTGGCTTTATTTTCATTGAACTCTAAAAAGTCCTTAATTTCTTTCTTTATTCCTTCCTTGACCAAGGTATCATTGAGAAGAGTGTTGTTCAGTTTCCACGTGAAGGTTGGCTTTCTATTATTTATTTTGTTATTGAAGATCAGCCTTAGTCCATGGTGATCTGATAGGATGCATGGGAAAATTTCAATGTTTTTGTATCTGTTGAGTCCTGTTTTGTGCCCAATTACGTGGTCAATTTTGGAGAAGGTACCATGAGGTGCTGAGAAGAAGGTGTATCCTTTTGTTTTAGGGTAAAATGTTCTGTAGATATCTGCCAGATCCATTTGATCCATAACTTCTGTTAGTTTCACTGTGTCCCTGTTTAGTTTCTGTTTCCATGATCTGTCCATTGGTGAAAGTGGTGTGTTGAAGTCTCCCACTATTATTGTATGAGGTGCAATGTGTGCTTTGAGATTTACTAAAGTTTCTTTAATGAATGAGGCTGCCTTTGTATTTGGAGCATAGATATTCAGGATTGATAGTTCCTCTTGGAGGATTTTACCTTTGATGAGTATGAAGTGCCCCTCCCTGTCTTTTTTGATGACTTTGGGTTGGAAGTCAATCTTATCTGATATTAGAATGGCTACTCCAGCTTGTTTCTTCAGACCATTTGCTTGGAAAATTGTTTTCCAGCCTTTCATTCTGAGGTAGTGTCTATCTTTTTCTCTGAGATGAGTTTCTTGTAAGCAGCAAAATGTTGGGTCTTGTTTGTGTAGCCAGTTTGTTAGTCTATGTCTTTTTATCGGGGAGTTGAGTCCATTGATATTAAGAGATATTAAGGAAAAGTAATTGTTGTTTCCTGTTATTTTTGTTGTTAAAGTTGGCATTCTGTTCTTGTGGCTGTCTTCTTTTAGGTTTGTTGAGGGATTACCTTCTTGTTGTTTCTAGGGCGTGGTTCCTGTCCTTGTATTGGTTTTTTTCTGTTATTATCCTTTGAAGGGCTGGATTCGTGGAGAGATAATGTGTGAATTTGGCTTTGTCGTGGAATACTTTGGTTTCTCCATCTATGTTAATTGAGAGTTTGGCTGGGTATAGTAGCTTGGGCTGGAATTTGTGTTCTTTTAGTGTCTGTATAACATCTGTCCAGGATCTTCTAGCTTTCATAGTCTCTGGTGAAAAATCTGGTGTAATTCTGATAGGCTTGCCTTTATATGTTACTTGGCCTTTTTCTCTTACTGCTTTTAGTATTCTATGTTTATTTAGTGCATTTGTTGTTCTGATTATTATGTGTCGGGAGGTATTTCTTTTCTGGTCCAGCCTATTTGGAGTTCTGTAGGCTTCTTGTATGTTCATGGGCATCTCTTTCTTTAGATTTGGGAAGTTTTCTTCTATAATTTTGTTGAAGATGTTTGCTGGTCCTTTGAGTTGAAAATCTTCATTCTCATCCACTCCTATTATCCGTAGGTTTGGTCTTCTCATTGTGTCCTGTATTTCCTGGATGTTTTGAGTTAGGATCTTTTTGCATTTTCCATTTTCCTTGATTGTTGTGCCCATGTTCTCTATGGAATCTTCTGCACCTGAGATTCTCTCTTCCATCTCTTGTATTCTGTTGCTGATGCTTGCATCTATGGTTCCAGATTTCTTTCCTAGGGTTTCTATCTCCAGTGTTGCCTCATTTTGGGTTTTCTTTATTGTGTCTACTTCCCTTTTTAGGTCTAGTATGGTTTTGTTCATTTCCATCATCTGATTGGATGTGTTTTCCTGTTTCTCTTTAAGGACTTCTACCAGTTTGGTTGTGTTTTCCTGTTTTTCTTTAAGGACTTGTAACTCTTTAGCCATGTTCTCCTGTAGTTCTTTAAAGTCCTTCTTGATGTCCTCTACCATCATCATGAGATATGCTTTTAAATCCAGGTCTAGTTTTTCAGGTGTGTTGGGGTGCCCTGGACTGGGCGAAGTGGGAGTGCTGGGTCCTGATGATGGTGAGTGGTCTTGGTTTCTGTTAGTAAGATTCTTACCTTTACCTCTCGCCATCTGGTAATCTCTGGAGTTGTTATAGTTGTCTCTGTTCAGAGGTTGTTCTTCTGGGGATTCTGAGTATCCTCTGTCAGCAGACCTGTACAGACTAAGTTCGGTGGAGTCCCGGAGTCAAGATGGCGCTCCCTGCAGGGCAGGTCACTGTTCTCCGGCTGGGAGGGTGTTGGATGTCTGCGGCCCCAAAAGGGTGCTGCCTCAGCGGTTCTGTGGCTCCCGCATGTCCCAGAAGCTGTCTGCCTCTGTGGTCCTCACTCTGACCTGTACAGACTAAGTTCGGCGGAGTCCCGGAGCCAAGATGGCGCTCCCTGCAGGGCAGGTCACTGTCCTCCGACTGGGAGGGTGCCGGATGTCTGCGGCCCCTAAAGGGTGCTGCCTCAGCAGCTCTGTGGCTCCCGCCTGTCCCAGAAGCCGTCTGCCCCCGTGGTCCCCACTCTGACCTGTAGAGACTAAGCTCGGCGGAGTCCCGGAGCCAAGATGGCGTTCCCTGCAGGGCAGGTCACTGTCCTCCGACTGGGAGGGTGCCAGATGTCTGCGGCCCCAAAAGGGTGCTGCCTAAGTGGCTCTGTGGCTCCCGCCTGTCCCAGAAGCTGTCTGCCTCTGTGGTCCTCACTCTAACCTGTAGACTAAGTTCGGCGGAGTCCCGGAGCCAAGATGGCACTCTCTGCAGGGCAGGTCTCTGTCCTCCGGCTGGGAGGGTGCCGGAAGTCTGCGACCCCAAAAGGGTGCTGCCTCAGCGGCTCTGTGGCTCCCGCCTGTCCCAGAAGCTGTCTGCCTCTGTGGTCCTCACTCTAACCTGTAGACTAAGTTCGGCGGAGTCCCGGAGCCAAGATGGCACTCTCTGCAGGGCAGGTCTCTGTCCTCCGGCTGGGAGGGTGCCGGAAGTCTGCCGTGTCTCTGGTTTTATGTGAAGTTCCTTGATCCACTTAGACTTGACCTTAGTACAAGGAGATAGGAATGGATCGATTTGCATTCTTCTACATGTTAACAACCAGTTGTGCCAGCACCATTTGTTGAAAATGCTGTCTTTCTTCCACTGGATGTTTTTAGCTCCCTTGTCGAGATCAAGTGACCGTAGGTGTGTGGGTTCATTTCTGGGTCTTCAATTCTATTCCATTGGTCTATTTGTCTGTCACTATACCAGTACCATGCAGTTTTTATCACAATTGCTCTGTAGTAGAGCTTTAGGTCCGGCATGGTGATTCCACCAGAGGTTCTTTTATCCTTGAGAAGAGTTTTTGCTATCCTAGGTTTTTTGTTATTCCAGATGAATTTGCAGATTGCACTTTCTAATTCGTTGAAGAATTGAGTTGGAATTTTGATGGGGATTGCATTGAATCTGTAGATTGCTTTTGGCAAGATAGCCATTTTTACAATGTTGATCCTGCCAATCCATGAGCATGGGAGATCTTTCCATCTTCTGAGATCTTCTATAATTTCTTTCTTCAGAGACTTGAAGTTTTTATTATACAGATCTTTCACTTCCTTAGTTAGAGTCACGCCAAGATATTTTATATTATTTGTGACTATTGAGAAGGGTGTTGTTTCCCTAATTTCTTTCTCAGCCTGTTTATTCTTTGTGTAGAGAAAGGCCATTGATTTGTTTGAGTTAATTTTATATCCAGCTACTTCACCGAAGCTGTTTATCAGGCTTAGGAGTTCTCTGGTGGAATTTTTAGGGTCACTTATATATACTATCATATCATCTGCAAAAAGTGATATTTTGACTTCATCTTTTCCAATTTGTATCCCTTTGATCTCCTTTTGTTGTCGAATTGCTCTGGCTAGGACTTCAAGTACAATGTTGAATAGGTATGGAGAAAGTGGACAACCTTGTCTAGTCCCTGATTTTAGAGGGATTGCTTCAAGCTTCTGACCATTTACTTTGATGTTGGCTACTGGTTTGCTGTAGATTGCTTTTATCATGTTTAGGTATGGGCCTTGAATTCCTGATCTTTCCAAGACTTTTATCATGAATGGGTGTTGGATCTTGTCAAATGCTTTTTCTGAATCTAACGAGATGACCATATGGTTTTTGTCTTTGAGTTTGTTTATATACTGGATTACGTTGATGGATTTCCGTATATTGAACCATCCCTGCATCCCTGGGATGAAACCTACTTGGTCAGGATGGATGATTGTTTTGATGTGTTCTTGGATTCGGTTAGCAAGAACTTTATTGAGGATTTTTGCATCAATATTCATAAGGGATATTGGTCTGAAGTTTTCTATCTTTGTTGGGTCTTTTTGTGGTTTAGGTATCAGAGTAATTGTGGCTTCATAGAATGAGTTGGGTAGAGTACCTTCTGTTTCTATTTTGTGGAATAGTTTGTGAAGAACTGGGATTAGATCTTCTTTGAAGGTCTGATAGAACTCTGCACTAAACCCATCTGGTCCTGGGCTTTTTTTAGTTGGGAGACTATTAATGACTGCTTCTATTTCTTTGGGGGATATAGGGCTGTTTAGATCATTAACCTGATCTTGATTCAACTTTGGTACCTGGTATCTGTCTAGGAACTTCTCCATTTCATCCAGGTTCTCCAGTTTTGTTGAGTATAGCCTTTGGTAGAAGGATCTGATGGTGTTTTGGATGTCTTCGGGATCTGTTGTTATGTCTCCTTTTTCATTTCTGATTTTGTTAATTAGGATGCTTTCCCTGTGCCCTCTAGTGAGTCTGGCTAAGGGTTTATCTATCTTGTTGGTTTTCTCAAAGAACCAGCTCCTTGATTGGTTGATTCTTTGAATAGTTTTTCTTGTTTCCACTTGGTTGATTTCGCCCCTGAGTTTGATTATTTCCTACCGTCTACTCCTCTTGGGTGAATTTGCTTCCTTTTGTTCTAGTGCTTTTAGGTGTGTTGTCAAGCTGCTAATGTGTGCTCTCTCTAGTTTCCTTTTGGAGGCACTCAGAGCTATGAGTTTTCCTCTTAGAAATGCTTTCATTGCGTCCCATAAGTTTGGGTATGTTGTGGCTTCATTTTCATTGAACTCTAAAAAGTCCTTAATTTCTTTCTTTATTCCTTCCTTGACCAAGGTATCCTTGAGAAGAGTGTTGTTCAGTTTCCACGTGAAGGTTGGCTTTCTATTATTTATTTTGTTATTGAAGATCAGCCTTAGTCCATGGTGATCTGATAGGATGCATGGGACAATTTCAATATTTTTGTATCTGTTGAGGCCTGTTTTGTGACCAATTATGTGGTCAATTTTGGAGAAGGTACCATGAGGTGCTGAGAAGAAGGTATATCCTTTTGTTTTAGGATAGAATGTTCTGTAGATATCTGCCAGATCCATTTGATTCATAATTTCTCTTAGTTTCACTGTGTCCCTGTTTAGTTTCTGTTTCCATGATCTGTCCATTGGTGAAAGTGGTGTGTTGAAGTCTCCCACTATTATTGTATGAGGTGCAATGTGTGCTTTGAGATTTACTAAAGTTTCTTTAATGAATGTGGCTGCCTTTGTATTTGGAGCATAGATATTCAGGATTGATAGTTCCTCTTGGAGGATTTTACCTTTGATGAGTATGAAGTGTCCCTCCCTGTCTTTTTTAATGACTTTGGGTTGGAAGTCAATCTTATCAGATATTAGAATGGCTACTCCAGCTTGTTTCTTCATGCCATTTGCTTGGAAAATTGTTTTCCAGCCTTTCATTCTGAGGTAGTGTCTATCCTTTTCTCTGAGATGAGTTTCCTGTAAGCAGCAAAATGTTGGGTCTTGTTTGTGTAGCCAGTTTGTTAGTCTATGTCTTTTTATCGGGGAGTTGAGTCCATTGATATTAAGAGATATTAAGGAAAAGTAATTGTTGTTTCCTGTTATTTTTGTTGTTAAAGTTGGCATTTTGTTCTTGTGGCTGTCTTCTTTTAGGTTTGTTGAGGGATTACCTTCTTGTTGTTTCTAGGGCGTGGTTCCTGTCCTTGTATTGGTTTTTTCTGTTATTATCCTTTGAAGGGCTGGATTCTTGGAGAGATAATGTGTGAATTTGGTTTTGTCGTGGAATACTTTGGTTTCTCCATCTATGTTAATTGAGAGTTTGGCTGGGTATAGTAGCCTGGGCTGGAATTTGTGTTCTTTTAGTGTCTGTATAACATCCGTCCAGGAATTTCTGGCTTTCATAGTCTCTGGTGAAAAATCTGGTGTAATTCTGATAGGCTTGCCTTTATATGTTACTTGGCCTTTTTCTCTTACTGCTTTTAGTATTCTATCTTTATTTAGAGCATTTGTTGTTCTGATTATTATGTGTCGGGAGGTATTTCTTTTCTGGTCCAGTCTATTTGGAGTTCTATAGGCTTCTTGTATGTTCATGGGCATCTCTTTCTTTAGATTTGGGAAGTTTTCTTCTATAATTTTGTTGAAGATGTTTGCTGGTCCTTTGAGTTGAAAATCTTCATTCTTATCCACTCCTATTATCCGTAGGTTTGGTCTTCTCATTGTGTCCTGTATTTCTTGGATGTTTTGAGTTAGGATCTTTTTGCATTTTACATTTTCCTTGATTGTTGTGCCGATGTTCTCTATGGAATCTTCTGCACCTGAGATTCTCTCTTCCATCTCTTGTATTCTGTTGCTGATGCTCGTATCTATGGTTCCAGATTTCTTTCCTAGGGTTTCTATCTCCAGTGTTGCCTCATTTTGGGTTTTCTTTATTGTGTCTACTTCCCTTTTTAGGTCTAGTATGGTTTTGTTCATTTCCATCATCTGTTTGGATGTGTTTTCCTGTTTTTCTGTAAGGACTTCTACCTGTTTGATTATGTTATCCTGTTTTTCTTTAAGGATTTGTAACTCTTTAGCAGTGTTCTCCTGCAATTCTTTAAGGGATTTTTGTGCTTCCTCTTTAGTGTCTTCTGCCTGTTTAGCAGTGTTCTCCTGTATTTCTTTAAGTGTGTTATGAAAGTCCTTCTTGAAGTCCTCTACCATCATCAGGAGATATGCTTTTATATCCGTGTCTAGCTTTTCCGGTGTGTTGGGGTGCCCTGGACTGGGCGAAGTGGGGGTGCTGGGTTCTGATGATGGTGAGTGGTCTTGGTTTCTGTTAGTAAGATTATTACGTTTACCTTTAGCCATCTGGTAATCTCTGGGGTTAGTTGTTATCGTTGTCACTGTTTAAAGATTCGAGCAGAAGCTGTGTTCCACTCACCAGCAGTCTCTAAATCCTGCGGCGGGGGTCGTGGGTAGCTGGCGGGTGTCAGGCAACCCTGTGCTCCAGCTACCCCGGCGCTGATCCGGCCGGATGAGGCCTGTGGCCCTACTCAGGCCGGTTTCTGCTTCCCTAACTAATGCAGTCTCAGGTCCCGCGCGCAATTGGATTGGAGCAGAAGCTGTGCTCCACTCACCAGAAGTCTTAAGATCCTGTGGCGGGTGTTGTGGGTAGCTGGCGAGTGTCAGCAGACCCTGCGCCCCAGCTGCCCCGGTGCTTTTCTGACCGGAAGAGGCTTGTGGCCCTATGTAGGCCGGATTTCTCTCTCCCCAACCAGAGCAGTCTCAGGTCCCGCGTGATTGGACTGGAGCAGAAGCTGTGTTCCACTCACCAGCAGTCCCAAAATCCTGCGGCGGGGGTCGTGGGTAGCTGGCGGGTGTCAGGCAACCCTGCGCTCCAGCTACCCCGGCGCTGATCGGGCAGGATGAGGCCTGTGGCCCTACTCAGGCCGGTTTCTGCTTCCCTAACTAATGTATACATGGTCTTAAAACTAGCATGTCATCTTGAAAGACCTAATGGTGTCCAGTTCAGTAGGTCTGGGTCGGAAAATGTACATTCAAAAAGAGTCCTGAGTGATGACGATAGTTGGGCTTGTGAAGACATAGTAGATGTTAAGTGAACTTTCACCCCCAGCACGTGCTGAACCTGCTGGCACCATCAGTTCACCTCTTTGGCAAGCAGACTGCAGTTGAAGAGAGGGAAGTTCAGTGGTTCGGTAAAAAGAACAGGGTCTCATTTATTTCAGTTCCTATGAAGTGGTTCACAGAAGAGCTGTCAATCGACTCATTAAGAGATAAACTTGGACTCCATTTCTGTGAAACTGGAAATGTCTGGCATTTGCTTTCTGGGTTATTCAGATAAACAAGCATACCATGTGTTAGCTCACAGTGAGCCAGTCTACCTACCAAGCTGGGGGAAAGGTGGTGCAGAACTTGTGGGACTGGCCAAATGATGACTGGTCCAACTTGAGGCCCATGCCATGACAGGGAGCCCACACCTGGCACTACCTGGAAGACCAGGAAAAAAATGAGCTAATGCTCCCTTCGCTGTTCTGAGTAGTCTGCCCATCCGCCGGCATGTGTGGTGGGATATGCATCTCTGTAGAGAGGTAGCCTGCTGTTAGTAAGGATCCCTCTTCTGCTTTACGTGCTTGCTAAACCTCATCTCTTTCACCAACCCCTCCGAGAAAGGGGGGTTATTTTGTATAATGTATGCAGAATCAACTCATTCAACCAATATTTAATGAGTGCTGCTGATGAGCTGAACACTCTGCCAGTATTAACCAAATGTCCATACGAGTCAGACTTCATCCTGCAGGATCCTACAGGATTAGACAGTCCGTCCACAGTGCAGCTCCAAGTAGGTTTCTGGAGAACTTTCTGGTCGCCAGGCAGCATGCAAGTTTATCTGAAGGCATTTTCCATCCACAGTTTTCTAATGGGTTTGCTCTACCTCTGCTCACCTGAAGCTTTCCCATCTCGCAGCTGGAGAAGCGAAACTTCTGAGTTTTTAGCTGCCTCGTCCTCATGGGTCAAAACCAAGACTCACACCATGACGCCCATTATTCCAAACAAGCAATGGTCCATCTCCACTAAGCTCTCTGTTGGAGTTCATTTTTTTTAATACTCTGTCGATGTCATCAGAAAGATTGCTATCCTCATTTCATCAATATTTTCATGTATTTAGAACATGAGTATCGCTCCAAGCCCTTTCTTTTATCTGGGTTGGGGGAAGGGGTGAGCCATTCCATTGAGGCTTGCAACACATACAGCTCCCAAATCAACTTCTCTAAGCTGTGCAGGCAAACACTGGCAGGTGGCACATATGCCTACGCAACAATGTTGCCCTTATTCTGAGAAGCTAGCTACTTTTGATTGTTCTGGAGTTCACTCTGAAGATTTTGAAACTCTTGACTACCTTAAGTCATGGAGTCAAACACTTGACTCCCCGCACCCCACCCCACCCCCCACCCCCCCAACCCCCCCACCCCCCCCCACCCCCCCACCCCCCCCCACCCTCCGTCTGCCTATTTATCTAATTTGAACTTAGCCTGGAGGAAGTCACAGAGCTGAAAATGCTAGTAGTCGGTCTAACACCACAAAATGCTTTGTCTTCAATCAGTAAATCTCTCTCTCAATTTCCTTTCACTCACCAGTGGGACTGTGCTAACAGGGGAATTACCTGCAGTGGTATTCTACCTTCATTTCTTTGAGAGCAGAGGAATGGGGAAGAAAGCTGTCTTTGAGTTTAATGGGATAGCAGCTCCAATCTCTGCCCTTGTGAGATGTTAGCATTCAAATAGACGTGACAATGCTCACGCACACTAGAAAGCAGTATTGTATCTCTTCTTTGAGAGTAGCAAGGAATGCTGGAAGACCGGTGGCATCTAATCCTTCTTCTGGTCCGTTATCTAAACGTTTTTATACATGAAAAGAACAGCAGTGGCTTTCTGTCTCCACACTGTTGGAAAGATCACTCCCAAGAACATCCCACTGAGTTCAGTGCAGTTCCATCCAGGTGGACCCTGACTTGACGCTGGCCCTAAAGGCAAGGAAGGGACATATTCTTTCCAGGAAACTCAGAGCTGGTTAAGTACACAGCTGTATATCTAGTCAAGGGAAGAAGCTTGTGTGTGAATTTCCTATCTCTAATATAGAGATGCATTCTCAAACAGAAAGATAAAAATTACCAAAAAGACACCCTTGCTAGGATGCAACCACAAGCAAACTCTGCAGCCTGTGTATGACACAGATGGACAGCTGTGACCTGGGACTTCCATGATCCCTGCTGTTGGAGGAACTGGCTATCTATTCTCTATTAACACTGAAAGAACTGGGAAAAGGAGATGTCTATGAAAGTGAACTGACACAAGATTTTATTTTTTTATTTGACTACTTTCTTAGTGAGAGAGAAATAAATAATCATTTAAAACTTTAAAAATCCAAACAGTAATTTCAAAATCTAGTCTGCGGTGTGTATGGCATTGCTAGTACGCATTCTGTCCCGTTTAGACCAACCTGAGACTAGTGCATATGATGATCACCTGTTATCCCTGCTCCATTCAGAATGTGACCCATAGAATTAATGGGATATCAAAGTTAAGTCAGCTTAACTTTATTCTGAGTCAGAGACTCAAATCGAATTGTCATCCTGTCCAACTCTTTCTTGGGGTTTGTGTGATCTTCAATCTCTCTCTCTCTCTCTCTCTCTCTCTCTCTCTCTCTCTCTCTCTCTCTCTCTCTCTCTCTCTCTCTTTCTTTCCCTAGATAGATAGATAGATAGATAGATAGATAGATAGATAGATAGATTCTCAAACACTTTCTTTCCTAGCAGGAAAATGTCCTTAAATGTATTTATTAGTGTTTACCATTCGACTTTGCATTAAGCAGAATTTATTTTTTAATAAATTATAAGCAAAGCCATGAATTTACAAAGGGGTATGTGATGCTTCAAGGTAGGAGCAGTACTTCCAAAACCTTAAGTAATCAATGCCACAGAAGAGCAAAGACCTGTGTGTTTCAGCTCTAAAACACTAGCCCACAGAGCAGGGAGCCTTGTCAACCTCGCTCCTCACAGCATAGCAGCAAGCTAGTCTCTGTGGAGGGAACATAGCTGAGTTGTGGGAACTGGCTGAAACAAAGAACACAGTCCAGCACGTGGAGGCAACACTGATTAGCACTCTCTGGAGATAACTACTGTTCACACTGGAATACCTAACTCATGGTGGTGATCAGGAGTGTTCACCGCCATGCCAGTCTTTTGCCATAGGAAGCAAAAATCAGTGAAGTAGATCCTGTACTAAGCAATCAGAACCAGTTGTTGGTCTTTCCATAAAAGGTTTTCAGCCAAAGGCAAGATAGGCATGACCATAATGTAATGATGGGCTTTTATCTCCTAAATTCTTGGAGTCAAAACCCAAGATCCTCCAGGCCTAGTGGTGCAGGCTGGCAGCTTTAGTTCCTTGAGAGGGGAGAGGATGTAGAGTGAGTTCAAGGCCAGCCTAGGAAACTAGTGGGACTCTGTCTCAAAATAATAATAAAAACGTCCTTTCAATGACTGCTGAAACATGAATTTAACAATGACAACAACATGGACACACTAAAGTAAGTGAACCAGGAAGGCTCAGCCCTACAGAGAACTACAGGCAACTAAGGAATGCTGAGAATGGGAGAAAGAGTCTTCCCCAGGGAAGAGCACACCAATCGCTTATCCAAGACCAAATAGTCAGCCCTGAAAACATACACACACGTAACATATAGACTGAGGAGGTTGTTGTTATGTGTTTAGGAATGTGTATGCATATACATATATAATTCTATGCATGTAGCAACAATTAACGGGAAAATCGCCCATGGTTTGAAAGAGAGCAAGGAGGGGCCTATGGGAAGGTTTGGAGGGAGGAAAAGAAAGGGGAAATTATATAATTTTATTATAATCCACAAAATAAGAAAATAATTACAAAGAGTTTTTATTTATTTATAAAAATACATAGTACCTTCTATGGAAATGGCATACATCAGACATCAAGGAAACCTTCTGATGCTATAAACAGCCAAGCAAAACCCAAGTTTTCAGGATTGAGAGCCAGGAATCTGATTTTTTTTCTTTCAAGATCACTGGTGAGGACTCTCAGTCACAGCTAGCCAGAGTTGAGAGGAAACGTCTCTGCTTGTACACTGTTTTCAAGGTGTTGAATCAACCATGAATATACACAGATCTTAGCTCCCATAAGGCAATCCTCTCTAAATAATACATCGTGAGATCACATCACTCACTGTCCATATGCCCCACCACCACCACATTGTCTCTGCATACCCTGTTCCTCTCACTTTGCCAGTGAGCCAAGCGTGCAGGGAATGATGTCTGATTCTGTGTTCAGACAGTACAATGCCTGGAACATTGGGACTGGGTATGTATTAAAATTAACAGTGGGAACTGCTTGTTGCTTTCATAGACCAACAAATAATCCCTTTGCTGCAGGCAGAGAAGGTTTGAAATGTACAGGTACAAATCACGTGTTCTTTTTCTACAACTAAAGGCCCATTTAGCTCTCAAAGACAATTCCAGTTAAGTCTATAACCACATAACGCTCTTTGTGCTCACAGGGTCGCAGGCCATATAGGGTTCTGGTTTTCAGCTAAGAGGTTGGTCATCCTGGATGCCCTCTGTCATTCTGAGGGGCTTTCGCAGCATCTTTGACACGTGCAGTCTATCCTCAGTCTCTGCCCCTGGACCTATAAACAGGAGCTTCCTCCCTTTCTGACTTGTCATTGGAATCTTCTGAGAGGCAGGGAGCCCAGCCTGCTGGTTCCCTGATTGGCCACTAGTTGAAGATACCTGTGGTCCCTACTGCTGCCTTAGGTCTTGGATGGAGGGGGTACACCTTGTGTTCCCTACCCAGGCCTTTGTGAAAATGTTTCTAGCACTGCTAGTCCTGCCCAAGAGTCATCACCTTCCTCATGCCCTGACCAAGACCTGACAGTTTCTGAGGTCGCCCACTCCACAAGGCACCCTCGGGCCCCTCACCAAGGACAACTTGACTCAAACCTAATGAGTTCTTGTTTTCCATTTTTTCCAACCTTGAGATTTCAAGCAAGAGATCTGGAATATTCCCCCAGACCTGTCTTTTGTAAGCAACTCTACTATCACACCAGGTTTGAGCCCTAGGTGTGTTTGGGGTGAGACCTGAGTTACATGTAAAGTCAGCCATGTTGCTATTTATGGTGTTTTCCAAACTGAGGTCAAGTTAAGTGGGATTTAGTGGTGTAGGGTGGTGTACTGGGTTATAGGATCAAATATCTAAATTCTAGTAGAACAGAGCAGGCTGCTGCTGTGTTCTTTAAAATACCAGATAATGAAGTAAATTACATTTTTTACTGTACACTCAGTCAAAAGTAGATCAGTAATAAATTGGTAACAGATGTGCTCATTGGATTTACTGAATTTTTAACACGAACGTGTATCAAAACATCACATCGTACCCAGTAAATATGAATGATAATTATTTGGTGATAAAAGTGAAATTTTTAATGGATCTGTAACACTTGTCCCTTGCTTTTAAAACACTTTTGGTCTCCCAGTAGAAATTCTCAAGTCTCACTTTCCTAGTGAGAAAGCCCTGTTGAACTAGCCCTCGGTGTTTCTGCTCAGTGCTGCACTGCTCAGCACTGCAGACACAGGCTCTGTCCTGGAAAATCCAAAGGCCTGTCTCTCCTGTACCTGGGTGTTTTGATCATAGGTCCATCAAGCTCCTTGTATCACCCTACCTCTGGTAAGCCTTACCTTCCAATCTAGCTCAAATAGTAAAGGAAGCTAAGAAAGAATACATACACACACACACACACACACACCACTAAGAACGATCTAAAACATACTTGTCATGTGGACCCTGAATATCTTTAAGTTAAGTTAGACATAGACTGACAATTCCCCTTAACTGATTTATTTAACTAGTCAGTTATTCATAAAAGTTAAAAGAAAAGCCCTTTAAAGATGCTTTTAAAATGTTTAGCATTAACTTAAAGCATAACTGTATAACTCTCTCATTGGAGAGCAAGTCTTCTTAAAAAGAAGAGATCTAATGCTTGGAGATCAGTTACCTCTCTTTTGTTATCCACATTCACGGTGTGTCTCTAGAAACTTAGGTTGTCATTTCTCTATGTTGGGCATTCAACACAGTTTGAATGCAGTATATTATGCACATCCATGTTATCCACAACTGCTTCTGAAGCAATTCTTAAAAACAAACGTTTAATTTTCACATAAGAGTCTTCTATATCTGCATTGTTCCACCTCTCCCCCTCTCCACTCCAACTTCTCCCAATCCTTATCACTCTCTCAAATTTATGACCTCTTTTTCTGAAATTATTACCAAACACACACATACACAGACACACCACACATAGACATACACACACCACACACATACATACCGCATATTAGCATACGCTGCACATACACACACCACACATACACACATACCACACACCATGCAGAGACAAATGTACATACACACACACTACACATAGACACAAAAATTCACACACAACACACCACACATACATATGCATGCTCACACACACGGAGACACACCATACATACACATATATACCACATACACGTACGTATATACACCACACATAAACACACACCACGCATATACACACATCACATACACATATACACACCATGCACACACTACACATACACAATCACACACCACACACAAACGTACACCCTACTCACTCCAACTATATGTGTCTGTTTTGGACTAACCACTTAGGATTGGGGTCCCATCCCCGAAGAAAAATGGTTCTTCCTCTCTCAGCAACCACTGAGTGCCTGCTGCTCTTCATCATGGTGTGCAGAAAATTTTGACAGCTCACATCTAGTTGTCTTTGCAACATTTTCCAGATAATTTGTAAGAAATTAATCTTCGGCATTCATACTTCATCTGCTTCAATGTTTAATTAAACTGGATAGTTATAACCCCAGGTTAAATAAACGTAGCCTCAGAGCCTCTTATTCACAATGGCTCCAAACGATTATGGGAAATTTATGGCTGAGGTGAAAAGAGAAAGAGTCTGTCCCCTCCCTCATTTATAAGATGAAGACTCAGCAGGGATACATGAGTCCCCTGGATCGATTCAAGAGCCATCATTCTGAAAAAAGTGAAAAAGGAATCTTTGAAAAATCACATTTACGTGAATGAGGTGTGATTCCAAGCACTGTGGGGAAAAGAGAGTTCAACAATCTGATAATTTTGCAAAGTAGCAGAATGAAAATATTAAAGGTCTCTTCAGCACGGAATGCAGCCGTCGTCTGTGAATGGGCTGGCACACGGAATGCAGCCGTCGTCTGTGAATGGGCTGGCACATGGAATGTAGCCGTCGTCTGTGAATGGGCTGGCACATGTTAAACCACCAAAACTTGTGCTGGTCTCTCTTTTCTCCTAGGGAGTGCTCCTAGAGATCTAAGAGCAACAGAACATGTGGGGAAAATTCTGCCTCAGTATTTTAGGATCCTTTCTCATTCAGAAGCGACTTTGAGCTCAGGCCACAGCCCTGCTTCACTGAAACTTTAATGAGTGAGTTGTTAGAAATTGCCAGAGAATGGGGAGATAGAGCACCGTTGATAAGGCACTTTCCACGGAAGCCTGAGGACTGGTGTTCAGTTTCCAAGAGTAACAGAATCCAGGCATGATGAGTGAGGTACTCTAGATGGGGCACATCATGATGATGGTGAGTACCCTGATGCTGATACGGGCACAGATGGGAAGGTACCTAGGGCTCACTTGATCAGCCAACCTAACCTACTAGGCAAACACCAGGCCAGTGAGAGATCATAACTCAAAAATCTAGGTAAGCATGGGCAAGATGCATAGATATGTAAAGCTACCTGCCAAAAAGCCTAAGTCTGATTCCCAGATCCCACATGGTGGAGGAGAGAGCTGAGTCCAGCAAGTTACACACGCACACAGATGCACAGTCACACACTAATTAGTTAAATATAAAAAGAGAAGGTAGACACCATAAAGAGCAATGTTCAGAGTTTACCATTACCTCCACATGCATGGACCCTGTCACACATGCACTCACACACAGGAATACACATCATACATGCACACACATGCATGGACCCTGTCACATGTGCATTCACACACAGGAATACACATCACACATGCACAAACATGCATGGACCCTGTCACATGTGCATTCACACACAGGAATACATATCACACATGCACACACATGCACACACACATACACACATACATACAGAGGGAGAATTTGTCAGAAGAATGGGTCATTTTTAAAAGACAAAGCTGGAATTACATCAGAGGATGGAGATCTATCAGAGGATGGAGATATATCAGAGCCTTCTACTCCATACTAAGTGGTAGACATACCTCAATGTTGTATTTATAATGAAAATGTGTATAATATATGTATTAATAACATCCAAATTATTTTCATAATTTCTTGGGTTCCTCCTGCCATACAAGTATATTTCTATATGCTTTTGTACACATTTTTAAAGGTTGCTTAAGTATCTACACATAAAAGGAAACAGATTAATATAATAATGTTAATAATCAATAAAAAACAGGATTTCTGAGAAACCTTACACATTCACACATATTCATGAGTCCAGAGGAACACACCGTTCATATCAAATGCATACGGGGGAGGGTTTTGTTCATTTTATGCTTTATGTACAAGATGCCAGTAAACAAAAAGGTATTTTGAAAAACCAGGAAGGATACCCTGTGAAGATGTTAAAAAACAAGCAAAGACTTGAGGTCTCTCACCTAGCAATTGTATAAATTATCTTCCTTTGTAGAAAGCTAAGTAAGGGTGCTTCACAGCTCTGCTTCGTTGTGAGATCTGTTTTAAAACACAAATTCATTAAATGGTTGAATTATGTGACGTTAAACTCTCCTGATTTGAAGAGCTCTAATGATCATAACTGCAGACACACTGAATGGCAATCTACGAGCAGTTATGAGTATGACAACTAGAGTCCAGGTCTATAGAATGAGGTTCTGGGGAGACAAGACAAAGTCTTGATTGGAAATCAGACAAATAGAGGTTCTCTGAGGTCAACACTCATCAGCAGGATGAAGTCTTTAGATATGACTTGGTTTTGTTGTTGTGTTATTTGCCAAAGGTTCTAAGCATGACAGTGTTCCTGAAATCATTGCCTAGGCCATTTCAGTATCACTGGAGCTCTGATGAAATACGTGTTTTCTATTCCTGAGTAGGGGAGTGGTTATGGTGCTTTTATTTGATCGAGAATCTGTGTGTCCAGACGCTGAAGGTCATTGTCCCCGATTGGTTTTTGATCTTTCAATAAAGATGCCAACAGTTAATGACTGGGCACGGGGTGGGACCCTTAGAGTTGCTCCTGTAAGATGCAGAGAGAAATTGCGGGGGGGAGGGATCACCATGACTCAGGGGAGAGAGATGAACAGAATTAGAGCCACAGAAGAAATATCAGCCAATAACCTGGGCAGCAGCAACCAGTGGGCTCCACAGAAGGTAACAGGGCAGCAAAGTTAAGGGTAAGTTTAGAAGGTGTTGAGCTATGCATGCTAGCTGTGGTAGGTTCAGAAGTGCCCAGCCTTTGAGTTAGTCAAGGCATTGTGTGAGTGTGTGTGTGTTTCCATTTGTGGACCAAGATAACTTCGGGGGGTGGGGGGTGCACACATGCAACTGACCAGGAGCACAAAGCTGCATAGTAAAAACTACACGCTACATTCCTGTGACTAAACACCATGACCAAGGCAACTTAGAAAAGTCAACCGTTATTTTGGAGCGTATGGTTTCAGAGGGTTAGAATCCATGACGGCAGAACAAAGACTCAGTGGCAGGAACATCTGAGAACTTACATCTGGATCCACAAGCTGAAGGCAGAAAGAAAGAGGCTGGGAATGTCATTCTTTGAGATCTCAAAGCCCACCCCTAAGTGATCCACCTCCTCCAACAAGGCCACATTCTCTAAATCCTTCCCAGGTAGGTCCACCAACTACGGACAAAGTATTCAAACATATAAGCCTAAGGATACCATTCTCATCCAGAACTGCCCAAGATACCTGATATGAAGCAGGCAAAATACTGCCAGGGCTTAAAGCACAGTCAGACAACTTCCTGGGAATCAGCTAGGAAGGCCTATGGATACAGGAGGACCTGTATGTATGGGCTTTCAAAGTTGTCAAGAATTCTGCTTTTCCACTTAGAGAGAGAATGAGAGCCAGAGACCCGAGATAGCCCAGGAACCACAGCTATCCAGAGATAGCCCAGGAACCACAGCTGTCCACGTGGTTTCTGCAGTAGATCTTGGGGTGATGCACTTGATCTAACATCCCTAAGCCAGCATTTAGAATGTCTGAAGGCTCCTCTCTGTTGCCAAGTGGGAGGGAATCCCAGCATATTTACAAGTAGGTGATACTAGTGCATGGGGCAGTAGGGTAGGGGTGAAGCTCCAAGTCTAGTTGTAGTAGAACAAACGTGGGGTCCTACTGTAGACCTTATAGAAACTTGAAAGAAGAGGGGAATTATGGAGAGACCCACTAATCCATTAAACACACATGTACCGTGCACCTGCCCTGTGCCAATGTCCCCCCAGACAGGTATCATCTATATTTCACCAGCTTTCCACAGTTCTAGCTGGCATTGCTTTTGGTACTGTTTTTCTACTCATGTTAATGCATTTCAATATATGTATTGTTTACGAAGAAATTGAACGTCACTTCTATTAGCCTTGCCATTTGAGATAAAGGCTAACCGTGAGAATAAGAGCAACAGACCAAAAAAATGTTATTTACTTCTAAAAGATAGTACATCTACTTAAAGAGATATGCAAAACAGACCATCCATGAACAGGGATTTTTGTGCTTTGACTGATCTGGTTTGACTGAGAAAGATCTGCAAAGCAGACAGCTAGCTCACAACAATAGAGACTGCATGCTCACTGCAGTGAAGACAAAACTGCAGTGGAGACAGTGTGCTCACTGCAGTGGTACAGTATGCTCACTGCACTGGATACAGTGTGCTCACTGCAGTGGATACAGTATGCTCACTGCACTGGATACAGTGTGCTCACTGCAGTGGATACAGTGTGCTTACTGCAGTGAAGACAAAACTGCAGTGGAGACAGTGTGCTCACTGCAGTGGATACAGTGTGCTCACTGCAGTGAAGACAAAACTGCAGTGGAGACAGTGTGCTCACTGCAGTGGATACAGTGTGCTCACTGCAGTGAAGACAAAACTGCAGTGGAGACAGTGTGCTCACTGCAGTGGATACAGTGTACTCACTACAGTGAAGACAGCCTCCTCACTGCAGTAGAGACATCATGCTCTCTTCACCCAATTGCTGATTCTCAAACTCTTAGCTCTAAGACAGCTATAGCTGTGGGAACTGAAACTGCAACCCTAGCTGTGTTCACTTCACTATGAGCCTGAGCAGGAAGAGAAGCACACACAGCAAGATGATGTAGTAGCTCAGGGTGAAATGCTGCTGTGTTAGGACTGGCTTAAGGGTTCTGCTGGCCACCAAAGAGGTTGGGAGCAATCTTAAAATACTCCTGACACAGTTCAATATAGTTTAGTGTTAAATCTTACTTCTGGGTTTTAATTTAATACACATTCCTTAGTAGCAAGGGTGCTTTCTTCATATTGACAAATCTTAGAGGTCCACCATTAATGTCTAAGAAAACCAAACCAAGGGCAATGTTCCTAGGCTGAACCTAAATACTACATACAATGACAGTAATGCTGTAAGATGAATAAGCATGACTGAGGCAGGAAAGAGCATTTCCCATACAAAGGAAATGAATACAGCATCATAAAGGGAGGGCAGATGGGGATGGTAAAGAAAATTATAAGTCATGTAGTGATTGTAACCAGGGAAATAATGGGTCAACAAGGGCTTGTGGGGATGAGGCTTGACCATACAAGGTGCCTAGAGGGTGGTGGTGGTGGTGGTGGTGGTGGTGGTGGGTTATTGAAATGCACACCATTTTGCACAGAGAACAAACAGCATGAGTTTAGCAGGTTAGAAAGATTGTCCAGGAGTGGGAACAAAGAAGGCACCATGAGAACCTTTGTACCATGAAAGTGAGTCAAGAGGCTGGCAGGTGTCCCTGTCTGGTGTATTCATTGTTAGTTGAGCACTTTGCTCTGTCCCTAGCACTGGAGAAGGGGCTAGATTGTCCTTTTGAAGAAAGATAGAACAATGTAAAAATAATGGCTCTCTGTTAACATAATCCTTAGAAGATGCTAAAATGCTAGTTCTGGGAGACTGGTCCTTAAAAGTACCGGAAACAGGACAGAAAAGAGAAAGAGCAAAGGTGGAATCTGATGTGAAAAATAAGCAGTGCCAGGCCCTGGTCAATGTCCTGATGAGTTCCTTCCAGTGTCCAGCAGCACATGACAAAGGCAAGCCATGTTGCTAGTTAGACCCCAAGTCTCTGATAAACACAACATCAGAATCATCTGTCTCCAGAGCAGCACTGGTGACAGTAGGTGTCTTAGTTAGGGTGTCACTGCTGTGAACAGACCCCATGACCAAGGCAACTCTATAAGGACAACATTTAATTGGGGCTGGCTTACAGGTTCAGAGGTTCAGTCCATTATCATCAAGGTGAGAACATGGCAACATCCAGGCAGGCATGGTGCAGGAGGAGCTGAGAGTTCTACATCTTCATCTGAAGGCTGCTAGTGGAAGACTGACTTCCAGGCAGCTGGGATCAGAGTCTTATAGCCCACACCCACAGTGACACACCTACTCCAACAGGGCCACACCTCCAAATAGTGCCACTCCCTGGGCTGAGCATAGACAAAGCATCACAGGAGGATGTAGTTCGGTAGTGACCAGGACTTAATTCTCAAGTTCAAAACAAAAGTAAACCTTGAGAGAAAACTCATGTTAAATAATTCAAAAGTGATTGCCTCCACTGAAAGGTGTAGAAAGCTGATTGTGTTTAAAACAGGTGATGGAGCCATTTTGTAAAATGCAGCCAGGCCTCACCCCAGCACATCAGCAGTAAGACGTAGGGCCAGAGCCACCCAGACTTTGGCTCGTGTGACTCATTTCCTAAGCCGGCAGAGGTTTTGTCAACACAGAAATGCACTGCTTTCTACTAGGAAACAACGTCCACACCCCCCATGCCCTTGATGACTTCTCGGCTGACTTACATGCGTAGGGCTCATCGACCACAGTCACTGCTGCGGGCTAGGATCACCCATGCTGAGAGCTCCACTGCAGTTGCAGGCTACTCATTTCTGTGGTGGGGAAATGAAGCCTCCACACCTCTTTGGAAGGATAATCACCCTGACACTCATGTGGGGAGAGAAAAATGCTCTCTTTAAAAAAATACATATTTATTTTGTACGCATGTGCCTGAGCTGTGCGTATGCGTACTGGGTCTGCGTAGGAATCTGTAGAGGTCAGAAGGGGCATTGAAATCCGGCTAGAACTCAACTTGCAGCCGGGTTTGAAATAAAGGCCTTTGCCTTCAGAGATACAAAAAAATGTCCCCAATGGTTTCCTTCAATTATTACTATTGTAGCCCGAGAGCCTAACTGCTGAGGAGAGGAAAAAAGGTTGAATGGCTTCCTTCAGGCAGCTGCAGCCGGTGTGTGGAAACGGCTGAGACTGCAGAGTAGGCTCTGGCCATCTTCATTAGCCCTTGCTCGGTGCTCAGCACACAGCTCAGGTGTGCGTAGCACCTGTACGGAGAACACGCCATTTCTAGAATAATGAATCTCGTTTTATGTATAAATTAGTACAAGTTAGAAGGGGAAAAAAGTGTTTCACATTCGAGGGACTCCTAATCGTGTGCTTGTGTGGCTAACTCTTGCTGAGTGCGTGTATTGGGGGGCTTCCTGTGGAACCCTGAGAAGAATATTGGTGAGTCCCGTCTATGCCTGGATGCTGTGCAACGGGAGAGGTGCATGTAGGGAAATAATCTAGAGCAGATATTCCCAGAGCCTGGTGAAAGGAGAAAGTGTGTCCAGTAAGATAACATAGGAATGCTAGTTCTACAAAAAAAATGCACTCAACAAATGTTTTCCCAACACAAATCGTTGCATTTCTCAGGCCCGCGGTGCAGTTACAGGGCCAGTATGAACCTGACCATGGACTTTGTTAGTCCTTGGGAAGCACCTCACAAACTGTAAGAGTGGGTCCAGGTGGCAGCAGGGTCTTAACAGGTCTTCTATCTGATTCCGATGCACACTCCTGTTTGAGAGTCTCTGAGATGTTCAACCGGTGGCATCCTGAGCGGGGAAGACACAAAAGACACGGAAGACAGAGATTGACCTGCTGCTCCAGTGGAGTGTGTTTCCATGAAGGGTTGCATGGCTTCCAAGATCGCATGGATCATTAAGAAGAGCTTAAGGAAACTTTTTTGATCTGGAAACACCCTTGTCCTACAGGAGCACTGGATCTCCAAGATGAAAGGCAGATTCTGAGAACGCAGATTGGCTAATACTAAAACCTGAGGGGGGTTCCCCATACACCTCATTCAAGTCAGTCCTTGCTGAGGCAGGCGCTCGATGTCCCTACAGGGAGGGACAGTGGACCTATTTAGGGAAGGTCCAAGAGCAGGTCCATGCAAGAGTCTCAGCTGAAGTACTAAAAGATGTCAGATTTGTAGTTCTCAGGGGCCCTGGCCAGTGCACTAGTAGTAGTATCAACGCCTTATTAAAGGCAGAGATGGAAGCAATCAAAACTTCAGAGGCACCAAGCATGGCGGTGCATGCCCATAATCCCTGCACTAGTAAGCAAACAGAGGATTGCTTCAAGTTGCCAATCTGGGCCATACAGCAGGTTCCAACCAGTCAGGGCTATGGCTACATAATGAGAACTTGTCTCTAAAACAAAAACAACAAAATCAGAGGAAAGATGAAGTACTGAGATTTAAAAATACGGACATGCGTTCACACTGCCCTAAGAACAGTCCGAAGTGTGCGCTACTGAAACTTCTAGACTGGGGTGTCTTGGAAACCCTTAGCTTTTGCACCTTCCAGGATGTTCTTCCCAAAAGCTTTGCACTTGCCACATTACATGTGTGGCCCAGACTGACAGCACTATTCAGTGCCTGATGAGATTCTGACTTGCATTTTCCTGTGACTGTCATGTCTATGTGATTCTTTTTTTTTTTTAACTAAATGATTAATTTAAATAAGGCCTCTCAACTCCATGTTTCCTTCAGCCACGTAATATTCCAGGGGAGGCTATGTTTGTACCTACTCAGAAGAAGGAATGAGAATTTCCTTAAGGAACACAAGCGAGTTGTGCAGAGGCAGGTAGCACTGAGCACAGGGCATCTGAGGATGTGGCAAGAAGTGTATTGTAGCCTTGCCAGAGCCTAAGAAGGGCTGAGGGGTCAGGAGACAAGGCTGTCCGCAAGGCACATGGCAAAGGTGGAGCTGCCTACCATGGGACAGACAGATTGAGATTGACATTGTATTCTATGGATGTAGGGGAACAATTAAAAGCTTAAGAATGGTATAATCAAATAATAATATGATAAGCCTGCTCTTAGAATTACCAAAGACTATGTGTATGTGAGTGTATGTGTCTGTGTGAGTGTGTGTCTCTGTGTGAGTGTATGCATGGCTAAGTAAATTGTGTGTGTCTGTGTGTGTCTGTGTGTGCCTGTGTGTGTCTGTGTGTGCCTGTGTGTGCCTGTGTGTGTCTGTGTGTGTCTGTGTGTGTCTGTGTGTGTCTGTGTGTGTGTGTGTCTGTGTATTTCTGTGTATTTCTGTGTGTGTCTGTGTGTATCTGTGTGGGTATGTGTCTTTGTGTGTCCATGTGTATGTGTGTCTTTTTATGTGTTTCTGTGTGTATGTGTGTGCATGTGTGTCTCTGTGTGTGTGTGTCTCTGTGTAAGTGTGCATGTGTGCATATCTGTATGAATGTGTGCCTCTGTATGTGATTGTGTGTCTCTATATGAGTGTGTATATGTGTCTATGTGTTTGTATGAGTGTCTCTATGTGAGGGCGTGTGTTTATTAGTGTGAATTTGTGTCTCTATGTGAGGGTGTTATGTGTCTGTGTGTGTTTGTGTGTGAGTCTGTGTACATATGTGTGTGTGTGTTTAAAGGAGATAAGAATAATTGTCATAAAATACTAGTTGAAAGCATTGTTCAGTCAAAATTTACTAATTCATGGTCTTGGGTAAGTCATTTAATTGTTGAAAGTCTCTTTCTTTATCCAAAGAGTATTAAAAACTCCCTTTACACACTGTCTAAGGTTTTTATGCTGTGAAGAGACACCATGCCCACCGGAGCTCTTATAAAGGAAAACATAATTGGAGCTGGCTTATAGGTTCACAGGTTTAGTCCATTATCAACATGGTGGGGAGCATGGCAGCAGGCAGGCAGACATGGTGCTGGAGAAGAAGCTGAGAGCTCTACTTCTGGGTCCTAGGGCAGCAGAAAAAGAAGACAGTGAGTCACTGGGCCTAACTTGAACTCCCGAAACTTCAAACCCTCCTCCCCAGTGACACACTTCCTTCAACAAGGCCATATCTTCTAATAGTGCCAATCTCTGTGAGCCTACGGGGCCATTTTCATTCAAACCACCACAGGCCAAGTCTTATTTTTCTAAATTTCAGTTACTCCACAGTCAACTCCCTGAAGTGCTGCGTGAAGACTTCCTGAGTGATGTTGGCTTTCCTGAGTGATATTCTGAAATTCCTTGCCTACTGCCTTGCTCCTCGTGTGTGAGTGGTCCTTTCAGCCAGCGTGTTCATGCTACATAAACCACCTGATCATTAATCTCTCAGTCACTGTCACAGATTCTCAGCTTCGGTCTTAAACAGTCCCAGTATTGGTAATTCTTATTTTATAGGTTTTAATAGTTCCTTAAAGGGCAAGAGATACTGGCAATCTGGGCATGCCAAATAGAAAGCATTAAGTGTTCCCTTTAGGTGAAAAGTTGAAACTTATTGGCATAATAAGGAAAGGAAAAAAATCGCATGCTGAGGGTACTAATGACTATTATATTTTATGGTTGTTGGGTTTCACATTGTTCCCAACTTGTAAGTTAAACCCAAGTGTGCAAAGAAGAAAACAGAGCTTATACAGGATGCAGTACTGTCAGAGGTTCCAGACATCTATCAGGGGTCTTAGAATATACCCTCCTTGGAGATGTATAGAGTTCTAGAGAACCTACCACATGAGATTATTTAATAACTACCTGATACCATACACTTGGAGCATCCAGAATGTACTGATTGATAGCTCAGAGTGTTTACTTGGCAGATGATCAATGGCGGCACAATGATCCTTTTTACTCTGTTGGGTTTTATCGGCTCGGGAACGAGCAGGTACACGGATTCAGAATGGCCATCACAGAAGAATCTGGATGGTATTCCTAGTAGGGTTTGAGAGTAGAGTTGCGACTTTACACTCGTCTTATCTCCAGGGATGCTCGGTAGCCTCTGTGTGAAGGGACACGAACATGTTGACATCTTTCTCTGATTTATAGTGTCCAGAATCAATAAACTATATCGCAGAGTAGAGGAAATGACAGGACGTTTGGCCTGCTGTGTCCCTTGGGCTGGTAAGACTAGAGTTGAGTAAGTAGACGCAGCTATGAGAGCAGCTGGCAGGGACAGGAAGATCAAGAGTAAAGGAATTTGAGACAAAATGGAGGAAGGGCGTTGATAATGAAATGTTAAGAATCCTCAGTTCCTTTTACCATGCTCAGGGCATGATGTGCACACAAAGTTTCCTGACAAATAATCGATCTATATGCATTGATTTGATGTGGTTCCATACCAGAACAATAAAAGGACATATAGGCATGGGGACTGATGCCTTGCGAGCTAATTCTCTCTGTCGGAGCTGTGATACTAAGTCTTTAACCCAGAGACAAATCCTCCTCCACCCACAAACATGTTTCTAGAATGTTTAGTGGAGATGAGTTTGTTTGTTTCAGATTTAAGATTGGGTGTAAGAATCCTCAAGAGAAGAGAAGTTGGTGCTATGATTAAAAAAAAAAAAAAACAAAGAGAAAGAGTGAGTTGAGTCATTTGATGAGAGGTGATTAAAGTGTGGTATTTAAAAAACTGTCCCCTGAGGGAAGCAAAAGTAAGAGGCTGAGGAGTCAAAAGACTGAGTCCCACCAACAGGAACAACGGGAGAAGCCAGTGAGGCCTACGTCACCAGAGGAAAGTGAGTCTTTCAGACACAGAATGGCTGCTCCTCTCACCTCCTCCAGGTGTCTGGCCATCTCCTTGTCACAGAAAGAGACACCAATGAGCATATAAAATCTGAATGTGTGTGTATAAGGTATCACACACTCAATACGTAGTGTGTGTGAGGCCATAAGAAGACACCTCAGCTAGTTCCAATGGGGTCCATGCTGAAAACTCACACTATGCCTACATGAACACAGCCCACTTACAGTAGCTTCAAGTCACCTTGTGGTAACCCCAGCTCTGACGAGCGGTTCCCTTTATTGTATGTATATAAGCTTTTCTGGGCTACTGTGTTTCTGCCACAAATTGCTACTAGATCTCAGCCACGCCAGGCAGGGAACTGACTGCCTAGACCAAAAAGATTTAGGAGTCATTTTTTTTCTTTTATTTATTCCCAGAGGGTCATGGATTCTGGACTGATTCTTCTCTTCAAACCTTCTCCTTCTGCAGATCCAGTAGCCTCACTGTCCTGTAGCTTAAATAGTACACAGTTCTTCCTTCCTATAGCGCCCCTGTAGATGCTTCTTGCCTTGACCTTGCCTAAGCTCACAAAATCCACTGACTCTCTAGAGGGAAGGAACATCTGGCTCGCTCAAGTAAGCTTCTGCACAAATACCCACCCCCACCCCCACCCCCAACCCCCAGGTTAGTTTTCAAATCTGCTCAGTCAGCTCAGGAAGCATGCTGAGTGCCTCAACAAACCCAGCCAGGGTGTCCTCAGCAGATGCTGTGGGTGGGAGAAAACTTCCCAAGAGCAGCTGCTGACTGGATGCCTATCACAAAGGGACCTCACTACAGGCGCATTGAGACCTCACAACTCAGGAAATTAGAATTGTATTACAAACTTGATGAAAACAAGCAATTGAATTTTAAAGGGGATTATAAAAGGAAGCATTATTCAGAGGTGTGTGTGTGTGTGTGTGTGTGTGTGTGTGTGTGTGTGTGTGTGTTCTGTGTGCTAGCTTCTCTAGTGCATGCTCACCAGATTCTTTGCAGGAAAAGAAATGCAGACAGAGCACACTCGGTTTTTATTTGTCTCTTTTCCATGGCTTTTTCCAAGTTGCCTTGTTTGAGATGCCTTTGTTTCCAATTTCCCCACCTTCCATCACGGCTGCTTATTATCCCACTAAGCTGCTCTATTCCATCATTAGTCTTTGTGCATTCCTGATCAGGCAGTGGCTTGCAAATTTTGCTCAACTTTTGGGGCAGTTTCCGATGGCTCTTCCTCTTCCCTTGTCAATACTCTGAAAGCAGCTGTACCCCCAAAGATAAGGTATTCCCTTCTCTACAGTACCCCTGGAAAGAACACTTATTGACCACTGCTGATCAAGGTGATCACATTCCTCCGGCTCATTCCCAGGGCATCCATCTATAAGCTTAGCTGAGACAGCCTGCCCTGGAAAAGCCAGTGAAAGCAAGCCCACAAGGAGTGTGCCCCACTGGTTCCCTCAGAGTAAAGACAACTAGTTACCTCTTGTCTAGCCCAAATAAACGTGTGTGATGGTCTGATTGGCCCAGGGAGTGGCACTATTAGAAAGTGTGGCCCTGCTGGAGTAGGTGTGACCTTGTTGGAGTAGGCATATCATGAATGTGGACTTTAAGAACCTAGTCCTAGCTGCCTGAGAGCCAGTATTCTGCTAGCAGCCTTCAGATGAAGATGTAGAACTCTCAGCTCCTCCCGCACCATGCCTGCCTGGATGCTGCCATGCTCCTGCCTTGATGATAATGGACTGAACCTCTGAGCCTGTAAGCCAGCCCCAATTAAATGTTGTCCCTTCTAAGACTTGCCTTGGTCATGGTGTCTGTTCTCAGCAGTAAACCCTAACTAAGACAATGTGCCACAATACAATTTCCCACCTCAGTCATTTCCACATAAAATCTTCTACTGAGCTCTGCGGTGTTTTCCACACACGGTGTTTAGTCCATAGTAATCCTAACGGGGGGGGCGGGGGGCACCAGCCTTTCTCAAGGGCTCATCCCCATCCTTTGACTCTCCAGCGCTGTTCCCAAACTGCCTTTCACAAGCTTTGGGAGGTGATCATGATTTGCTGCCTACTGTGACTAAATTGGAGAGGCTTCGGTTGTTTGTTTTGTTTTTTGCACAATACCAAATCTTTTTGTGCGAGAAATGCCCCCCATTCAAAGTGGTATTCACAAATAAAATCAAACCACGGTGATTAGGATAGCAATTAATGTTAATGAAAAGCCAAAGTACATTCTGCATGTATAAAACGGCTCAGCATTGTGCTTTGAATAATATAATTGGAGTATTTCATATACTATGTACTCAAAGGTGCTTCACTAACATCTGATGCCTTCAGGTATACAGATCCATTTTTATTTTTACTTTAATGAAACACATTAGGCTGGGTGCTGATAAAGAGAGCAGGCTTCTCTAGCTCACAGCTCTGGAGGCTGCTCACAGAACTGGGTTCTATTGAAAGTACATCTACTATGTACTTATTACCGTGAAAAGGGTGCTAGGGAAAGCTGGATCCTCAACAGAATATGTTGTTGTCTCTAGAAAAAGTATGGGATGTGTTCAAACTGGTAGGAACATCCTTATGTGGCTGAGAGACCAGAAATTGGGGAACTACCCTGACAGCCAGAATATCACGATACTCCTCTAGGGTGTCCCTGCTTCCCCTTCTTTCTTCTCTCATGAAATAATTGTTCCTGTCAACCTTCTGGTACCCCCTACCTTAAATGTATTCGCTAAGGACAAGCACAGAAATCTTTAGGGCATAAGATCATGTCACTCTCTTCAACTGCAAGGTATGCTTTTGCATCATGGCGTGGCTTCCGTGGCTTCTGTGACTGGGCTTCAGCCACTCAGTCTCATTCAGAAAGCAGTTCTCAAGGAAGTGGAGCAGTGGTAAAAAAAAAAAAAAATCAAACAGAAGTTTGTTTCCCCTCACAGAAAAAAAACAAGATGGCAGGCTAATAAGGTACTCCATGGTGAAGAGCACCTTTATTCTGTATTCTGTCCATGCTCATTCATACATAGTATTCACACCCTGACCACAAGATCACTGCTTGACCTGCCCTCAGATCTGCCTTCTAGTCAGAGTAAGGGTGAAAGAGAACAACCTTCACTTCTGAGATCTTTTCTAGAAATAGCATATGCCATTTCCAATTAGATTCCATTAGTCAGAATTAGTCACCTATGCACATCAAAGGACACCGGGAAGCGTGGTCATTATTCGAGGACTAGGTTGTTCTTTTTGATATGAGAGTCTTTTATTTCTTCTTAGTGGAATGTGATAATCTGGTATAAAAGTCACAGGCAGATTGAGGGATGCCAAAAAAGGTAGTTTGACCCTGTAAGAATTTGTAAAGCTTCCCTCTTCCCACTATCTTCTTAAACCAGAGCATGATGCTCTCTGTTCTCTCAGGCAGGAGCCCCCACATTGTTTGTCACACGGTTTGTGACTGTTTGCCTGCCAGCCCTCGCTGAGTTAGATGGCACAAGGCCTCTGGGTGACTGTTCTCCACAGGTAAAAGAAAAATCATGACAAGCAGCTCTGAATAAAGACGTGCACGGAAATCAAATGAAACAAAGAATCACTCTCTTTGCAGGGGTATTTTCCCCTGTCAGCATCTTCTAATATGTAGTTGGCTTGTTTGTTTCCTTGGGTCTCAGACATCACCTAGAGATTTTCCTTTGCCATACGGAATCATTCTTTGCTTCAGCTATCAATCTGTGTAGTAAGACTTCTGCTCCAGGTTCAGAGGGACTCAGCAAAAAAAAAAAAAAGCAATGTGCCTGTCTCAGTAAGCTCACCTCATGGTCACCAGTAAAGCAACAAATTCTCCAAGACAAGCGTGAGGACGTAAGATCTGGTGGCAAAATTGAACCTCCGGAACAACAAAGAATAATTTTGAAGTCGTAGCGAACAAGAAAGAATTAGAGGTAATCACGGTAGCCATAGAAACCCCCACGGAAGACACATTGACCACACACGGCAGCCTTGCTCAGAGAGAAGGCAAAGGAGGCAATTTCCCTTTTGAAAGCTAATTCAACCACTAGCTGCTCTCTTCCCCGAGGATGCCTTAAATAAAGAGAACCATGAGTTATATTTTCTCATGGCTAGATCATCTCTTTCTGAGGAGATCATAACCCCTTCAGCCAGTATGGATCCTCTGTATACATTTATTTGATCATGTTTGTAGTAGCAAGCCCTAAATTTTGCACATGAGCCATGCTCAGGCAATGCTTTTGACTGATGCTGTGGGCCACACCACAGGTGGGACACAGTGGTGTATGCGGGAGCCACTTGGAAACATCAATTAGCAAGGCCATAAACAGGAGTCCCAGAGAGAAGTGTGCTAGAAAAGGAAAGGTATGAAGGTTGCAGGAAGAGAACTCATGGTAGGTAGGTGTAGGCCACAGTTATCTATGCATGGTCAATGGCATTAGGATGTTACGTCATCTGCCTTGCTCAACAGGAAGCCGCCAAGTATGCTGCTGTAATTTCTAACCACATATTGATCTGTTTCGTTTTTAAAATGACAAGAGGGTAAAAGACAGCATAAGATCTTCTATAGAAAGAGACAAGCTGACAATTTCTTGACCAGAAAAAAAGACTTAACATTCTTAAACATTTACGAGAGCACAGTGCTGTTGTTTTGACTTTGTCTACCATGACCCAGAGCGGTGGCTCTCAACTTTCCTAATGCCGAGACACTTTAACACGGTTCCTCATGTGGTGGTGGCCCCTATCACAAAATTATTTCCCTGCTGCTTCATAACTGTAATTTCGCTACTGTTATAAACCAGGATGTAAATACCTGATTGCTATGCAGGATAGCTGATATGAGACCCAAGAACCACTAACGTAGAGGCAAGTTAGTAAAAACTCAGTGTCCCTTCACAAGCAGGGAGAAGGAAGTGAATCCCTGTGTTCAGCCCTGATGAAGTCTGTTAGCCTCTTAGGAAGTGTAGGTGCATCTCACTATGATGAAAACGGCACGTTTAAAGTTTGGTAAATACCACACTGCATGTGTTTAATTGGCGCACATCATTAGTAACATCGCTTAGTGTAATTCATCGCTCACAGTTGTGAAAATGCTGTCCGGGTATCGAGATGGCTAGTGAACATTTAATTGACACAACAGCACACATTTTTGAATCGATCCATGTCTTTAACTTGTACCAGTTTTACATTTCATTTAGCACAGAATAGCTACCCAAGACACAGCTCCTGCAGAAGGCAAGCTTGACGCCTCCTCTCCTGGTAACTTTATATGATGAGAATCAGTGCAGTAGAGTCCAGAATGTATCGTGTGGGGATGATCCCCTGGGACCATCCCCATCTTTAGTTCATTTGTTTACGTTTATTCATTTATGTATTTCTTTAACATGAGTTCACGGATACCATGTGTCCTCTGGAAAAGGCAAGCTTTGACTTCTCTAAGGTGCTAGGGACTGAGGGTAAGGTGTCTCCCATGCTAGGCAAGCCCTCTACCACCCAGCTGTTTCTTCAACTCTGCCTTTACTGCTAGGTCCCTATTTGGAAAACAAAAAAGACTCCCTTCAATGATACATGACTAATAAAGAGAAGCTTTTTTATAAGTTAGCCTGCACCATAGCCTTGCTAAGGACCTCTATTTAACAAACATCTAAAATCTCTCTGTTTGCTGTCATGGGTTCGTAAAAAAGATTTTCTAGGCTTTCCTTTTCTGTGAGTACCTCTTGCATGGAAAACATTTTATTTATAAGCTTTTGCTAGTCTACATCGATCATGAATTCCTTTTTGTGTCTTTAGCGCTCCCCCAGCCCCCACCCCACCCCCAGACAAACCATCTTTGTATAGACATCCTTTGGTCATTGGGCCAGAAAAAGTTCCTAGACTGTAACTTTCAGGCAGATAGAACTTAGGGGCCATGGCAAGGCAGAAGTAGAAATCTAGCCAGGCGGTGGTGCCACACGCCTTTAATCCCAGCACTTGGGAGGCAGAGGCAGGCAGATTTCTGAGTTCAAGGCCAGCCTGGTCTACAAAGTGAGTTCCAGGACAGCCAGGGCTATACAGAGAAACCCTGTCCTGAAAAACCAAAAAAGAAAAAAAAAAGAAGTAGAAATCTAAGAGGTGCAGGAGCAAGTCACCTGCCATCTTCAGCCTTACTGATTCCTAGATGCTTGGGGATTGTCTCCTCCCTGTATGGCTGCACTGCCACGTTTGCAGTGAACAGATGCTACTTGAATCACAGTATGGACCACTCAGGGAAACTCTGCATGCATGTGTTATCAATGATTAAGTCTTTATACTGTATTTGAGATTGAATATAGATAAAGCGAGTATCTCCATTCATCATTTAGTAGTAGACTGATTTCAAACGACCAGTGGTTAAAATTTCTCATCAGTAGTTTTGAACTATTCAGCAATGAAACTGGAGACTGGATTCAACCCTAAACGCCAACAGACAGAAAAACAAGCAAGCAAACAAAGCAAACAACGAGAAAACTAAAACACAGATGAAAGAGTGAGGAGCTTCACAGGGCCTAGACAGAGAGAGAGCCAGTGTTGTCACGTGCTCACAATTCCATGTGTCCTATGGAAAAGCCAAGCTCTGGCCTCTCTAAAGCCCGTGTCTTTCTTCATGAGGCCAAGTGTGTGCATTTTATCCGACCCTGTGTGCTCACCGGCCATTTATCTTTCCCTTTTGAGAATCCGAAATGACATTTTTGAATTGGCTTTCCAGAACAATGATTAAAATGACAACTTTTGTACTGTAGGAAGCTTTGAAAGAAAGAAGTTTAAAACACGCTGTCAGGATGACCTCAGTCAGCTCCTGAAGAGTGCACAATGTTAAAGTCAAAAGAAAAATAAAGTCTCCTGCTGGAACCACAGCCTGTTTCCAGAGTTGGGGACAACCTGAGCTCAGATTTGAAGTCAGTGTGAGCTCCCACTGCAGGATCTGCAGGGGTGACCTCTCCTACAGAATAAGCAGAGCATGAGCAGAGACTTCCATTCACATCTTTAGGGTCGGGAGCCTCTTTGCTGAATGTGAAATAACCAAGAAAATCAACTTAATAAAAGCAAAGGTTCGTTTTGTCTCATGGTCTTGGAGAGATAACACGATAGATCACTTAGTCCTGTGGGTTATGATATGTGGTGGACCATCATATCATGGCAGATATACATGGTGGAGGAAGACTGTTTAATCCCACTGCTGCCAGGAATTAAGACGAGCAAGAACTATGATCCAGGTTGGAGAGATGGCTCAGTGGTTAAGAGCACTGACTGCTCTTCCAGAGGTCCTGAGTTCACGTGGTGGCTTACAACCATCTGTAATGAGATCAGATGCCCTCTTCTGGTGTGTCTGTAAACAGCTACAGTGTACTCACATATAATAAATAAATAAATCTTTAAAACAAAAAACAAACAAAAAAACCCTAAAACACTGTAATCCTAGATCACAGTATCCCCAATGACATAACTTCCTCCCAGTAGACTCCATCTAGTATCCTACCAGTAACACTGAAGGGTAGCAACCAAGTCCTCAACACACTGACCTTTGGGGACTGCTTAGGATCCAAACCATGGCAACCAGAAGAAAAGATGGCACGAGATTTAGCCAATGCACTTTCTTAGTTACTGGGTTTTTTTGTTTTGTTTTGTTTTTTAAGATTTAGTAATTGTATGTATGTTAGTATACTATCACTGTCTCTAGACTCATCAGAAGAGGGCAGCAGATCCCATTACAGATGGTAGTGAGCCACCATGTGGATGCTAGGAATTGAACTCAGGACCCCTGGAAGCAGTAGCCAGTGCTCTTAACCGCTGAACCATCTCTCGAGCCTTCCTTCCTTCCTCTCGGTTTACAGGACACTTAGCTCTCTGAGGACAGAAATCCATGGGCAAGTTTCCCCACATCAATGATCTATTTGATCTGCAGATGATCGATAGGCACGCTTGTTTGGGTGCTATAATTATTCCTTCAGAATTTCAAACAGAAAGGTGTGACAGACAAAAGATACAATGTTACATGTTAAAGACTTAATGGGCCACTGGCTTCTTTTGTTTTGTTTTTGTTTTTTTAATCTTCACTTACAGAATGCTCTCTGCGCCTATAGTAATAGCCTGTGCATCGTCAGAAAGATATAAGAGGGACACTAAGCCAGGCTGCCAAGAAGTTGACCTGAGAAAGACAGATACAAACAATCCTGTGGGCTCTAGGGAGTGGGCATGAGATGCCATAAAATCATAAGATCATAACAGGAAATGTTTTCCTCAGAAACCTAGCCCTTTAGATATGCTAAATTTGTGATTACCATGTAAATTGGGGCCAGAGGCTGAAGATTGCTCTTGGTTCAATTTCCAGCATTTGAATCTGGGCAGCTCACATCCCCCTGTCACTCCAGCTCATACCCTCACACCTACATATAATAAAAAAATAATTAAACACCTTTTTAAAAATCATGTAAAGAAGGATTGGAGAAAAGGCCAAGGAAAGATACATTCAGCGACAGGGATCATAACGGAAAAAAGTTACCGTGTCAAAGAACTTGGAAATGACTTCCACCCAGTGTGATGATACTTAGTGATCTCAGCCTAGAGTGGTAGTACGCAGTGATTTGAGCCCAGTGCCGTGTGACTTCAATGTACTCCCATCCCTCAGAGACTGAGGCAAGATTGAGTGCTCTATCCTGGGCTGTGTAGCAGGAGTCTGTCTCAGAAAATAAAACAGCCATAAAATTCTATTTCACAGTTTCCTTGACCCAGGGTGAGCCTTAGACCCTTACAAAGGTGAGAAAGACCTTTCCAGTGAACGCTGTTTTTAGGGTCAGCCTGAAGTTCCCCCAGAAACCCATCAGAAATGTGTAGTCACAGATAACAGCAGTATATATCAGTGCCAAGGAAAACACTAACTCCTTGTCTTTGTTTTTCATTCCGCAGGTCTTTGCCCAAGACGGGTCTGGAACTTAACGGGGTTCCCATGACCCCTGCGATTGCTTCCAGTCAGCAATGAAAGGGTTATCCGGTAGCCGCAGCCACCACCATGGGATCACCTGCGAGGCAGCCTGTGACTCCTTGTCACACCACTCAGACCACAAGCCGTACCTGCTGAGCCCCGTAGACCACCACCCTGCGGACCATCCCTACTACACCCAGCGGAATTCTTTCCAGGCGGAGTGCGTAGGGCCCTTCAGCGACCCACTGGCCAGCAGCACCTTCCCGCGCAGGCACTACACCTCGCAGCAGGAGCTGAAGGACGAGAGTGCCCTGGTACCACGCACCCTGGCCACCAAGGCGAATCGCCTCCCCACCAACCTGCTGGATCAGTTTGAGAGGCAGCTGCCCCTCAGCCGCGATGGCTATCACACTCTACAGTATAAGCGCACCGCTGTGGAGCATCGCAGCGATAGCCCCGGCCGCATCCGGCACCTGGTCCACTCGGTCCAGAAGCTCTTTACTAAGTCTCATTCCTTGGAGGGGCCATCCAAAGGCAGCGTCAACGGGGGCAAGGCTAGCCCTGATGAGTCGCAAACTCTGAGATATGGCAAGCGCAGCAAGAGCAAGGAGAGGCGATCAGAATCCAAGGCTAGATCCAATGCTTCTAACGCCTCCCCCACCTCTCCCAGTTGGTGGAGTTCAGATGACAACCTGGATGGTGACATGTGCCTCTACCACACGCCCTCGGGTGTGATGACCATGGGCAGGTGTCCTGACCGCTCCGCTTCGCAGTACTTCATGGAAGCCTACAACACCATCAGCGAGCAGGCAGTGAAGGCTTCCCGGAGTAACAATGACATCAAGTGTTCCACCTGTGCCAACCTGCCAGTCACGCTGGATGCCCCGCTTCTGAAGAAGAGTGCCTGGTCCTCCACTCTCACCGTGAGCAGAGCCCGAGAGGTTTATCAGAAAGCCTCGGTGAACATGGATCAGGCCATGGTGAAGTCCGAAGCTTGTCAACAAGAGCGGTCCTGCCAGTACTTACAGGTACTATCTATGTTAAATGATAGATGCTGTAAAATTGTTCATGACTGGGTTGTGTGGGCTTTGCTCCTGGGTTCTACTCTTGGCTCTATTCTGAACTGTCTAGATCAACTCGGCCAGATTATTTACCATTTCAGTGATTAATTAAAGCTACCAGGAAAACTCAAGGAGATATCTTCTAGCAACTTCATTCATTTCTATTTAGCTATTAGATATGGCGCATGCGTCTTCCTTGTGGCGGTAATTGATCTCCAGCCTGCCCCACTTCCAAGACACAGAATAGCAGGGTGATGCCCTGCAGAGGTGGAGACGGAGGCAGTTTGGGGATCCGCTAAGCACAGCTGCAGAAGCCCAGGACAACAGAGGAGAGGGGGTGCCGGGGAAGCATCAGTGCAGTAAAATACAATTAGTGGTTGCATATAAATCCCACACACAGCCACCAAGCAGGCGGCTCTTCCCTTTCCACTTCTACTCCCGTTTCCCCTTCTGCCTCCAGCTCAGTTAAATGAGATTCACCTGGATAAAAATATCAGCGCAGGCAGGCAGAGCTGTCTTCCCTCTTTTCCTGCCTCCGGGAATTTTTTTTTCCTAAGACACACAAGACTCCACATAATGAACCTCGTGGGTTCCCGGCCCCGCCCCCTTTCAGAGCGTCCATTTCTCTTTCTTTCCTGCTGTCCCTATATCTTTCAGAGAAAGTTTTTACAAGACCATAAAAGCCTAGCATAATCATCTCCATTCTCTCCGTCAGAAAAATATGCCGGGAAAAATTCTTCGAGGGAGAAGGCGGTTATATTTCCCACATTAAATCCTTTCTGATAAATATAGTTTTCTGGGGAATGCCTGTCCTGAGCCCTGAGAACAGTCTAGGCTGGCACTGCTGGGCAAGGTCAGGGACAGGACCCAAGCCCAAAGTTTAGCAGAAACTCCTATGTCGCAAGGCATGTTCGAGTTTCTCACTGGAGGTAGATCTGCATTGTTTGCTGCATGACTGCTCTGTGTATAAATAGATCACCAAGAAAAGCTGGAGAGATTTCTCAGTGGTTAAGAGCACCCGCTGTTCTTTCAGAGGATCCAGGTTCAGTTCCCAACACCCACACAGTGGTTTGCAACTATTTGCAACTCCAGTCCTAGGAGGTTCAACACCCTCTTCTGACCTCTGCTGGCACCAAGCACACACATGGCACACATACATACATACATACATACATACATACATACATACATACAGGCTGGCCAAGAATGATTGGTAACTTTCGAGCTAAAAAGGTTCATCGAACCCACTTAGTATAGAAAAAAAAAGTGAACTCAAATGAAAGCTTAGTGGGTTATACTGTTAGCGTGAGGCAGAAGTAGGACTAGAACCCAAGACTCTTCATAAAATGACCATTCTAAGATAAGAATTGTAAGTTAAGGATTTAAAAATGACTTAAGCATAGACATTTATGCTATATTGAGAGTACTTTGATAAAAAAAAATAGCTGTCTTGAGGAAAGGGTGGGAAAGGAGATAGAGATATCTTAGAAACTGGCATGTTTTCTATGCGAAGACTTAGATGGTAAGACTGTCAAAGCCCTTTGTTGCAGTGGGGTAAACAAAATGAGAGTTAGAAGGTTGCCATCCATGGGTCCGACGCCAGCCGTTGTTCCGTTTGCTCACCGGTACTTGTACAAAAGTTTACATTCTCCACCCTGAAGTTTATTTTCTTTTTTTCTTTTTTTTAATGCCTTTAAATTCAAAAATCTCAAAAAAGGAGTAAAGTATGCAAAGACAGACAAAAGAAAAAGAAACTGGATGTGACCCACAACGTCACTGCCCACTGGACACTGTGGTGAATGTGTTCCAAGAGCTGGGTTGATAAGACTATCTACAAAGGGAGAAACGGAAGCTTTAAAATACTGAGGCGCCAGGCAGTGGTGGCGCACGCCTTTAATCCCAGCACTCGGGAAGCAGAGGCAGACGGATTTCTGAGTTCAAGGCCAGCCTGGTCTGCAAAGTGAGTTCCAGGACAGCCAGGGCTACACAGAGAAACCCTGTCTTGAAAAGCAAAAAAAAAAATAAAAAATAAAAAATAAAAAAAATAAAAAATAAAAATAAAATATAATAAAATACTGAGGTATTTTGACTTATGACCTGGAGGTTATAAGGCGGAAACTTGGGCTTATCCGGTACTTCATGCAGAAGCTGAGTTGAAAGGTAGGGGAGAAGAAAGTAGAATAATTGTAAACATTCTGCAGTTACTTCAGAATTAACTTTTAAGTATCAAGTGTGGGACTTAATACGTGCTTGTCAGTGGCTCTCACACTGTCATGACCAGAAACCTCTACTTTCAAATTGCTTACCATCTTTAGGCTAGTTCTTTTAAATAAAATATTTAAGAAAGCTATAAGAAAAACTGGAGTGAATCATCCGCTCACGTATCTGTCACTCGCTTAGGCACACAGAGGCCAATAGATCTCTCTCAATAGATCTCAATAGATTCCCTCTGCCCCGTTCTCCTCTTGATACCTGGAACAATGGAAACTTTATTTGGTACCATTTTTTTATTATTATTATTCTTGAAACTGTCAAAAAGTTAATATTTTCTTTCATAGCTTGAGCAAGAATTAATCCTGATCTGTGTTTATTTATCCTTTTAAATATGCACTGGAATCTATGTTGCAACTTATTTAATACATGTTGGCATTGACTGAGTTCCTGTTCTGTAGAAGGCCTTCGGCGTGAAAGCACAAGGCTGATTCTCTGTCTTAGGAGGGGGCACCGCCATGTCAGTGAGCAGTGAGCATGGAGAACCACAACTTCTTCCTGCCTGCTGTGCTGAGGCTAGAGTGTTCTTGCACAGAACACTCTAGGGAGCTAAATACTGAATGATTGTGAAGAGAAAGTGAGTAGGAGATGCCTGCTGAGCCTAGAAAAGAGAGTAGGCGATGCCCCCTGAGTTCTAGAAAAAGAAAGAATGTGATATCCTGGTGGTATCATATTTTCTTCTCAGAAAATAGGATTATCTGGCCCCTATCTGTTCTTGTGGGACAGTTTCATGTATCAAGTCATTTTTTTTGAAGCAACTTTGGAGAAACAAAACGAGTTGTTTTGTTTTCTAGTAATATTACTGTAGGGCTGGTTGACTTAAAGCTGGCTCTGCTGACATCTTGAGCATCATATCACAAAGTTCCGTTAACACACAAAGCTCAGTTCCACAGGGAACACCAGGCTTTTAGTCCCTATCTGCTGCTAACTGGAGCCATCCTTTAGATTTTGAAGCCTACTTCATCTACTGAAAAACAAGGCCCTTGACTCTAGAAAGCTCTAATCTCTATGCACATCTTTTTTTAATTGAGCACCTCAGTGTACAAATTAGAGAAATCTCTAAGATTTGGAAGGACGGTGGTTCTGGGTTCACAGATGTCTGCTGTAGGCAGATGCCTCTCAGATGTTATATCATTTGTTCTTTGAAATTTTAAAAAGCATTTCATAAGGAAAAAAAATTAGGAAACTATATCAAATAACTTGACCAAGGGCACATAGCAAGATGGCAAACTGACTACTAATTATTTTCCCTTTAAAGTCTGAATTCTTTCCATTCACCAGGGTCAATCCCTATCCTCTCCACATACAGAAAGAGGATCTATATCGCATGCCCTTTATGTGTTAGAAACCATCTAGATCTCCTTTAATACTCAAAACAACTTAATAAAAGATTACATTTGCTTCAAATATTTTCACAACTTTTTCTTGAACAAAAATGGAGTTCCATTCTGATATTCGTGTTCACTGGTCATTGATATTTTTATCTATTTGCCTAACAAATTCGTATTGTATTCATCCTGCTTCCCTTCCACTATTACTTCTTCCCAGGAGTCTTCCTTTGATTTAGCTTTACAGACAAGGCTGACAGAGACACAAAGAATGCAGAGTAGACAGGACAGCCAACAGCTGACCCCAGGTCTCTCCAGGTCTCTAATATGTTTCAGATGTAGATGTTAATGTATGGTTTATTTTATTGTCTGTCTTCCTCTAAAACAAACTCGTGTGCATTCGACCTGCAACATGCCCATGCCAAGAAAAGAATGCCAACCTGGAATTAGCCTGCCAGCAGAAAGGAAAGCAAAATCCCTCATTTGATTCCAAAATAAATGAGTAACCAGTGAATTACTGAAGAATATTAATTAATACGTATTCACCAAATGGAATTTAAATATTAAAATACATCTTCTGTCTTTGGAGAGTTTCACACAGACTGAAGTTAAGGCAGCTTCTTGTCATGACTGTGTTGAGACCTGAGGGGTCGATATGTGTCTAACCTGTGACTGACAATGACTGGCTTGCAATCACTGTACGCTGTAATCAATATACTCAATGGGTAATATGTGCTCACTCACAAGCTGTTTTAGTTAATTCTTTTTAAAAAAGGCTCCCCATTCCCCCAATATTGTTATTTTTAAATGTCAAGAATCAGATGTCTGCTGTTGAGAACTGTTGTACAGCTGCCAGTGACTGCCTGTATCAGGGCTTGGAGCAAGAGCATGGATTTGAAGACATTAAAACTGTTTAATTCTCAGCTGAGATGTGGTTGGCTTTTGTACATTTGGAATAGAGCATTTATGGCACACCTCAGGGTAAGTGCTAATAGTTAAGTAAACAGAATAGGCTCGGGGGAGGGTTGTTTTCTTTTTCTTTTCTTTCTTTCTTTTTTTTTTTAAGTAGAATTCTTGGTTGTGTTTATGCCTCTTTCTATAAATGTTCTGTGCAGAGTGAGTGGCATATTAAGCCATTCGGAAGAGAAAGGTTTTAGATTTCCAACTGTTCACCTAAGAAGAAGAAGAAAAAAAAATCCCTTCGAATCTTGTATTTAGCATTCATCCTTCATCCAGCGGCAGAAACAGGAAAGGGGAAGGGAAACCTCTCCCTCTCCGTGGAAGTAGAGAGACACACAGAGGGAGCGAGCGAGCGAGAGAGCGCAGACAGGACCGAGGAAGCCAGAGCTCTCAGAGATGAAGCTGTAGGCAACAAAATGATCGACCTTTTTAAGGCTGAGTGGGTTTCTTCAGTTTGCGTGCAAGTTTCCCGAAATGGAAGGACTGACCAGGTTTGGGTATAAACAACTCTTTTGTTACTTTGTATCTGATGGCTGAGAGCAGCTGGTTTGGAAGTGGTTTTTGCAAAGGCAAGAGCGGAAGGAGAGTTTCAGTTGTGCTGTTATTTTCTTTCCTCTCTATAAGCAATGCTTAGTGTGTCCGCAAGAGCTAACAAACTAATGTATGTATAGATGTGAATCAGGTGTGAATCAGGTGGGGACATCAGGTGCCTAGAAGTCATTCTGCCTGGGGGCTTCTTGAAATCCTGCTTCCTGGGGTCTTGTTGAGTCTGATGAGGGACTAGAGGATGTAAATGTCTGCTGATTGGGATGTAATCAGTCATTTTTCTGACCAAGAATCTTCAGCGCTTTATCTTCCTTTTCAGAATTTAATTCTCTGGATGATGGGATTGTTTGTTGTTGTTGTTGTTGTTGTTGTTGTTGTTGTGGAGCAGTTTTTGTTTTTGTCTCCTCTGTTGTTTGCATGATAGCCCGCAAAGATCCCTAAAGAAACATTCCCAGCAAACGTGAGCTTAGGATTTTATTTTAAAATGCAGGTACATTTATTTTTCAAATCTGTCTCAAGACTGTTTCCATCATTGCCCGGTGGGCGTTTTCTTTTTGTGACTGAGTTTTTTTTGTTGTTGTTGTTTTGTTTTTTTCTTTTCTTCTTCTTCTTTTTTTTTTTCTTGTCTGAAAACTTAAATTATACTGCTTCAGTTTTAACTATTTTACAAAAATTTTATAAAACTGCAATTCTGCTTATGATGTGAGTAGTTGATTTGCTGGCTGCCTTGTCTAAAAACCTTGTCAACCACATTAATAAATTTTTTTATTTTTAATTTGGATTGCTAAGGAACTTGAGTATATTTTATCTGTGACTTATACAATTCCCTCCCTATTTTTCACTGGTCTTAGAAGAGATGCCTCTCCACAGAGACACAAGGGCAAGGTTACTCTGGTTAGGTGCTAACTTAGAACATGGGGTTCCTGCCCACCTACAGAACCCTGGCAATTCTGCCGCTCTCTGCCCTCTACTCTGATTCTCCATGCTTCTCAGAGTTGCCTCTGTCCTATTAATAGGGAGCAAAGAACGACTGGCAAAAATACTCTAAGAAATCAAGAGTCCAGAAAGGGTCAGCAGAGGGAGATGGACAGTATGAGATAACAGAAAAGCCCTCTTAAAGGAAACTTCATTATTCTTGGTCAACAGCTTGATGTCCTGATATCACTGTTACTGGGCACTAAAAACAACTGGCAAGCCACAGCCAGAGGTTTCTGTAAACATTTGCAAAAATCCAGCCCTGGACCACTCAGCAGCCATACACTTGGTTTCTCCTTTTCTGCTCTCCCTGGAGCTCTGCTTAGTTGATGACAGTTAAAGATGACAACTAAGGGCTTACTGGTCTTTTGGACAAAGACTCATCTTTAAACTCTAGTGCATTTGAGATTATAGCATACATGACTTGACAGGGTGACATGTGACTAGCAGAATATATCAGTTTCTTGTTCCAGGCGTGTGTGAGTGTGTGCACATATGTGTGAGTGTGTATGAGTGTGAGTGGGTTTGTGCGTGTGTGTGCATGCCTGTGTGAGAGTGTATGTGTAGATGTGTGTGTGCATGTGTGTTAGTGTGTATGAATGTGTGTACATATGTGTGAATGTGTATGTATGTGTGTATGAGTGTAAGTGAATGGGTTTGTGCATGTGTGTGTGTGTGTGTGTGTTTATGTAAGTGGTCTAGGTAGCACTGACACACTGATTTTGGTTTGGAATTAGGTTTTATTTTTCTCCATTTTTGGAGTTCAGTGTCTTTTAGTGGATCATTGTGACTTAGAGTTTAGTGCAATCAACCTTTTGATTAATTAAGCTCAGTATCATTTATTTTACTCACTTTGGAAGAGCGTGTGTTGCTAGGGTCCATGGCCAGAGAACACAGGCAGGATTGACTCATGTGGAGTTGCCATGTATTATGGCTCTAAGACACAGGAATCTCAAATTCCATATGTTTTAAAATCACAATACCACTTAACACATTTTCTGTCATTAGCCAGGGAAGTTTGGTGGAGAGGGAAAAATCTTCCCTTTTCAGGCATAATTAAGTTAATGTTCATAATCTGCATTGAGTTATATGACATTGCTGTAGAGCGTACTCATTCATCTGAAGAGTTAAACCCATACTTTTGTCTAAAGGGACAAAAGCAGATGCAGTTTTAGCTCTGCTTGTAGGACCCACTGACCTAGTTCTCAAGACCCTCACCCCACCAGCAGACCATAACATGCCACATGAATGGCATCATAACACAGAGGGCATTTTTCTTCTACACACACAAACACATACACACACACACACATGCACATACATACATATATATACACACTCATACACTCACTCACATACTTTTTCTCTCTCTCACATACACACACACTCATATACTCACACACACTCATATACTCTTTCTCTCTCACACACTCACACGCACTCACTAACATTCACTCACATACTCTCTCTCTCTCTCTCTCACACACACACACACACATGCATGCACATGCACAAACCCACTCATTCACATTCATACACATGCACATACATACACATACACACTCATACACTCACACACACTCACTAACACACTCACTCACATACTCTCTCTCTCTCTCTTTCTCTCTCTCACACACACACACACATACACACACACACACACACACACACACACACACACACACGTTCGTCTATGTTCTTAGACTAGAAGGACAGTGGGAATGAGCTTTGGTTTCTGTCAGTGAACAATTCCCAGTTGGAATGATTTCCAAGTTAGTGGATTCTTCAACACTTGAGCCCTCTCTCTGTAACTAAAAGAGGATGACATAGGAGTCATTTGATTAATGTTAACACAATCAAAAGAGGTACCAGGGAGAACAGTGCCCAGAAAGGCATCATATATCCCTCATGCTTGCTTGGACCAATTTCTTATTTCTAGGATTTGGATTCTCTCGGGGATCACCTTCATAAACAGAGAAGAACTCTTTTTTGAAGCTATGATCCTACAAATGTAAGAAAATACAGGGCTCGCCTTTAAAGATGCTTCTCTTCATGTCTTCAAGTTTAATGCTGTGCCATACTTGATGTCTGAGCCAAGGAGACTTCTATACTGAGTTTTCTAGATACACAATGTTTACTTCATATATCTTAGACCACTGTTCCAGTCCCATCAGAGTTTATAATCATTGTTCTCCATGAACTGGAAAGCTGAACCCATGCTTATGAAATGGAAAAACTACCTTTGAAGCATAGTAAGGCTTATTCTGTCCACGGGTGTGTGGATCTACCTCACCTCCACTTAGACACCTGGCCGCCCACAGTCCTGCATAACACATGCATGCTTTTGAGGTCTTTGATCTCTGATTTATGAAATCAGATTTTTTTTAAATTGGACCATTTCACAAAAGCCACAGAAGAATAGCTATGAGGTAAGGAACCTCCCCGCCTTCTTTTCATTGATCCAAGTTAAAAAAAAAAGTCATTACCTTACCTTTTCTGTCTTGTTCTAGATCATTAATCTAGGAATGGCCTAACTCCTCAGTGTGATGACCTAGTGTTAGTTCTTTTCATTCAAATACCTATTCAACAACCATGAAAGAAAACGTCTGCTTCCTGCAGCCTTTGAAAACCCACAATTTATTATCAACCTTCAGGATTGTTCAGTCCCCTGACCTAACTGTCTAGGGGCTTAACGTCTTATTTTTATTTCCTTCTAAATTGTCGTTTTCTGAGTAATAGAAACTCCTCCTTGTAAACCTCCCATTCACAATGTCCCTGGACAGTCTGGACACTGTAGCTTCCATAGATAGATGGTCTGTAGTGACCATCCTATAAAACGAACTTCTGAAAGCATTTACTTCTACTTACGCTTTCTTCAAACGACAAAAGGAAATAGCTTGGCAAGAATCGTCATCTCAGAAGACATGACACAAGTGGACACTTGGTCTGTCAGCCTGGGCTTTCTATTCCCCACTGTGTCTCACGTTCTGCTAAAGCCTGAAGGCTCTTTTCACATCCCCGCTTATTCATGTGCACTACCGTCTTCAGAGGTAATGAGGTCAAAGAGGAAGTGGGAGGGTGATCCGGGACAACATGTGAAACATGTTTGTGCTTTAAAAGGCTCATAGGAGACAAGTGTCCTTGTCAGCTAAGTAAGTGTGTGCAATTTGTAACTCTGTGGTTGCACAGGGCATATTGTATTTTCATGTTATATACTGTTTTTGTGTGGTGTGTGTGTGTGTGTGTGTGTGTGTGTGTAGTGCCTGAGTGGAGATGCATGTTCACATGTGCCACACATGTAGGTGGAGATCGGAGACCAACCTTCGGGAATGTGTTCTCTCTTTCCTCTCTGGGCTCCAGGGATTGAACTCAGATTCTCTGCTTGCACAGCAAATGTCTCTATCTGCTGCCCCAACTCCTTAGCCCCATGATAAGATTTTTGAACTCTTCTTTCCGGACCCAGAAAAAAGTGGTTGTCTTCCTCCTGTTAGAGACTGATCCTTTCTGCATTCTAATGGCTCACTGGAGGTGAATTATTGTCCAAAAGAGGAAAAACAGAGCAGGGTAGATCCATTTTTTAGGTATGTGATCTTTAGAGCCAACACCTAAAGCTTTGAGGGCTCAGGGCCTGGAACCTGAAGACTACCTGCTTCTCCCAAAGCATCCACATCTTGGTCAGAATCTTTCACCTCACTTCACCGGGACAACAACGGACAATAGTTATCTATAGTTTCCAAAGAGATATGTGATGTGATACATATATGTGGCATATGTAAATGACACATGCCTATAATGATATATAGGGTAATATACATTAGGAAAATGAGAACAGCTGCACAGAAGCTGAGAACTGTGCGCAGCAAAACACTACCTGACTTGAGACAACATGGTATCTACATGGCTACACGTGACTTCAGCCGTATCCCATGGAAGCCTGTATGGAAGCCCTTTAGTAGTCCTTTATCACTGAGTGTCTCTCAGTCATTGCAGTTGAGAGATAGCTCCCATATGTTTGTGCATAAGAGTGACATTGGAGGGGTCTGAAAACCTGAGGATTTCTGGCACCAACCCAAGAGATCCTGACGAGCTCCATCTAGAGTAACTCAATAGAATCTATCAAGAGCCACGGCTTCTACGGAGCTGTAGGCTTAGTGTCCTGTAGGGGGCAGTAGAGTCTAACCGATTGAAACGTGGGCTTCACCCGCTCAGCCAAGCTTTGAAGTTATTGCTGGATTTCTACATTACTGATGCTTTTGTTTCTTATTCTGTATAATGGGCATGATGGCTGCATTTGTTTTAGGGTGTTAGGGAAGAGCTCTAAATTTAGGAAATCAATTCAAATTATTGTGTGGAAGGTTTTCAAGGTACAAACGTCTAGCTGCTGACGTACTTTGTATGTTCTCTTTGTTTCGTGTATGGTGGCACCTTTTCTTTCCCTTCTGATTTGTTCCTTCAAAACAAGGTCAGAAGAGGCAGTCTGATTCCGCGGTCAAGGAAACCTCCTGCCCACCCCACCCGTTTCTCCCTATCCCATGTCCGATGGTGGTAGCTCTTAATCACATCATGGACGGTTCCTTTATCAGCTGCCAACTAAGCATGGAAAGTCTGTGACTGTGTAAGTGAAAGGGTCACAAAGAGCCTGTCCAGATATCTTCACCTCGGTGGAGCAGAGCTCCATGCAGTCTGGTGTTTGCTGGTAGACAACAATTCTAGCTGTTCAAGTGTCTATTCACATGAGCCCTGCTCTTATCTTTATAGCTTTAGTCTGCCAACCCTGCCCCGGAACCCCATGCCATTCTCCCAGGCAGCCTTGCAAATCAGCAGGATGAGTTTAATGAACAACAACCCCTATGGATTATGTCTACCAGGTCACTGAGCCACCCATCCATTGCATCCTTGATGGGCTTCACTAGCTCTCTTGAGGAATGTCTCCTCCATGACAACCAGACAGGCAGGACCTTCACAACAGTTGAAGGATGGTGCTAACAGGTCCTGGGCCTTATCCTCCATTGTTCCTGCACAAGGTCCTCAGCCATCCTTCCCATTCTCCGAAGCCAGGTGCATCGTTCTTTCAAGTCTGTAGAATTCCAAAGAACAAAATGTCCCTCTCAGGACCTCCTCCCCACAGAAACATGGCCAGCTCCAGGCTTTCCTCCTCAGCCAGCTGTCTCTTGGCAGACAGTCCTGAGTCTTTCTACCACACTTGCTTCCCGTGACCACCCAACCAGTGAGAGTAAAATCCATGGGATGATCCCAGAATTTCATGGCATTGTGTCCTGCCTGTAAATGCAGATGAGCTCAGCCATCTTTCTTTGTTGTCGTTATAAAAGTGAAGGTGAGTGGAGGGTGAGATGTCCTCTCATCTCAGCAGGACCCTGTTAACTCACAGGGACCTGCATTCTATTCTTAGAAACCCACCTGCTTGCTGCCTTTTCCATGGGCATCATTTGGCTGGCAACTGTCCCATCAAGAATTAAGTATAGAGAGAAATATTCCCCCTTTAAAATTCCTTTAAGGGTTCCAGTGTCTTGCAACACTTGAAGAATTCATGGGCTTTTCATTCTCGTTCTCTTCTTCTCTCATTAAGTAGCAGAAGTTTAATTGGCTTCTCTGAGTGTCAGAAAAAGTAACTGTCATTTGTTTGCAAATGAAACCTGAGCTTTCTACAAAGGACTCCCCTGCAGATTCCGTCCCCCATAACACTCCTCCAGCCTTCCAGTTGATTTTAGTTTCCTGTTCTCCCACCTCTTGGAAATATTCCATAGCATGCTGAGCAGACACTTTTAGTCAAAAACAAAAAAAAACACCTATAAATAGCTGATTTTCCCTTGGCCCTGCCCTCTCTCTAAGGCGTTCATGAAGCAGCGAACCATCCAGCAGAAGCAAGAGCTCTTTGTGAGGGATCTGTGTGCTGAGGCTGACAAAAACTCAAATCCATAGGCTGAAGAGTGTCCTGGGGCTTGATCTTCCTTATTTGACTTGTGCACTCACTGCACAGAAAAAGAAAAAGGAAAAAGAAAGAGAAAGAGAGAGAGAGAGGGGGGGGGGAGGGAGAGAGAGAGAGGAAGGAAGCAAGGAAGGAAGGAAGAAAGAAAGAAAGAAAGAAAGAAAGAAAGAAAGAAAGAAAGAAAGAAAGAAAGAATGAATGTATTTTGTGCCAGGCGATCTCATGAATGAAATCAATAAAATACAAATAAAAAATAAAAAAAAGTTTAAAAAGTCACCTATCAAATTTAACGCTTTGAAAATATGTGCTTGGACTTTCATGCTACTTTTAAAAAGTAATTCTAAAGCCAACTGTTCTTCATTAGATTCAATTTGAAAAACTGGTCCCTGTGGCTTATCCTGAGTGGGGAATTTGAAACTGTGATCTCGTGTAGCCTCCAATGACAGAACTTTGGCTGGCTGGCCAGCCTAGTCTCTGGTAGCCCATATCCCAGCAACCATCCCCATCACCAGGCTTACGGACATAGGACTCAGAATACTTGGAAGACTGAGCCTGTGTTGTATGGGACCCTAATGTCTTCCTTCACCGATTCTACTAAAAACAAACCTGGCCAATCAGTCCAACAGTAAGGGTTAATTATACCCCCTTCTCCTTCTGCCTTTGCTTCCAATGCACACCACTAGGTAGAAGAAAATGGAGCAACGGTCCCTCTTCCTGTTGCTTCAGCTTTTCTCTCGCTTCTCGCTTTTTTTAATTTCTTATTACTTATGAGGAATTTATTTGTATCTCACTTTGTGAGATCCAAAACTCACCCAAAGTCATCCATTTGCAGACTGAGTTCTGGAAAGACTCCATCTTAAAAATGGATGGATTAGTAACAACTTGAAAGTCTTCCTGGGTTCCTCCTGTGTGGTAACACTCTTTCCTTGGTCACATGAAAAGAATCCAATCACCTTGGTGATCTGTGTGCTCGGGAATGACTGCTCTGGACCCATGTCTTGCTTACTCCACCTACAGATTCTGTGGAATTTGATTGTAAACCTTCCTTTTTAATGCCTATAATAATTAATGACTTAATAATTAATGACTTAATCCAATTGGTGCTGCTTTATGTGCGTGGGCTTGGAGCCATCCACCAGATCATGAGAATCCTAAAAGTGGCCATACCTCAAAAGAGAGGGACCCACATTCCTCCAGCAGCCATCAACTGCCAGTGGGCTCCTCAGTAAGGAATAGGGTCTGCAGATCACCTGCCTCATCGCCACTCAAACTTTGGGTGCTTACCAGAGAACACATGGACACCAGAAACAGAGATTTGAACAAAATATAACCCACATGTCACCCCACAGTTCTCCAGCCTAACATCTATAAGCTGATGATTTTAACTGTGTTCACAGAATTGTCAGCCATCAAAATAATTTCTGAGCATCCTACCACACATAGATGGAATTATTTAGTCATTATCCATTCCTTCCTTCCCACTGGTGTGTGTGTGTGTTGTTGTTGTTGTTGTTGTTGGAGATGGCAGGATTTTATTCTTTCTATGGACATTGTTTGTCTACCATACAATTTCCTTTATTGATTTACTTGTCAATGGACATCTTGGATGTCGTGACTATTATTTTAATGATCAGAATATCTTTTTAACAGTCAGATTTGTATTTTGCTGTATGACTTATTTTTACTAACAAGGATGTCTTTTTAACATACAGATTTGTATGTTGAAGCTCTGAATGGTTTAGTGGCCATGGGCGTGTACTTCTCCAGCAGTCCCACATTTAATATTTCAAAGAAATCCCATACTTTTTTATGATACCTATACAAATTTACACCTTCACCAAAATACAAAGTGTTCCCAGTCCCTGACACTTGCTGGCACTCACTTGTTGCTTTTTTGATGGTTGTGACTCTCCTAGCAGGTGTGAGGTGCAACCTCAACTTAGTCTGATAAACCCCAGTCTGAACCTGTTTTAGATACATTTTGCTACTTTCTTGTCTTCTTTTGAGAGTGTTTCTCTTTTGCTCACTTCCAAACTTGATTGCTGGGTCTGTCTCTTCCTGAGTGTTTCAGTTCTTTGTAAATTCTAGAAACCAGCTGCTGGTCTGGTGGCTTGTTTGCATATACTGGCTCCCAGTTGGTAGTTGTCTAGGAACTTTCGGAATGTTTTCTTTGCTATGCAGAGAAAACTGTGTAGACAGAGATCCTCACATTTCTCCTTTTTGCCATTGTCACCTGTGCTTCTGAAATTAAATCACAAAGGTCATTGCCCAGGTCAAGGAAAAGTCACCCACTCCCCCTGTGTTGTTCAAGTCTTTTCATAGTTTTCCAAATAATATTTAGGGTTTTAGTCCATTTTGAGTTAATTCTAGATAAAGGTTTACCTGTGAACATTCAGTTTCTCAAGATGATTTCTTTAAGCATTTTTCCTGATTTTCATTGCTAGAACATCTGTCAAAACAAGCTATGTCCAAGTTTTTGGGCTTATTTCTCATTGGCTGTTTTAGGGTAGTTTTTCAGCCACTGCTGGGCTGTCTGATGACCCAGCTTTCACCATATCATATGAATAGAGAACACTGGGAACACATTATCACCCAGCCTTAGAAAATTTAAAATTGTCTTTTTTAATTTCTTCACTGACCCATTTGCAAGAGAGGTAATGCGGTGCCTCCATCTTTGTTTTGTTTTGCTTTTCTCAATATTTCTTTGTGCATTCGGATTTTTCTGGTCCCACACAAACTTCAGAATTGTTACATCCTATTTCTGTGAAAAATATGACTGGTGTTTTGATAGGAGATACAGTGAATCTGCAAGAGCATTAAGCATTATTTATGTGTCTGATCCATTGAGCATCAGATCTCCCTGTTAATCTGTGTCTTTTTCAGTTTCTTTCATCAATGTTTTCTAATTTTCAGAGAAGGGATATTTTACCTTTTAGCATAAATGCATGCCTACATGTTGCTTCAGCTATTGGAAGTGGACTGTTTTCTTAAATTCTTTTGTAAATGGTTTACTGGCTATGTGCAATACTAATTTATGGGTGTTTTTTTTTGGGGGGGTGGATGGTTTTTGTTTTGTTTTCCTGAAATTTTCCTGAATTCATTTGTTAGAACCAACAAATTTCAGTGGCGTCTCTAAGACTTTCTATATAATACTATGTCAGCTTTAAAGAGGGACAATTTAATTTATTTCCTTTCCAGTTTGGATACCATTGTTTTTTTTTTTTTTTTTTGTTCTTTCACCTAGAGGCTCTGGCCAGGTATTGTCATCCTGTGGTGAAGAAAAAATAATAAAAATGAGCATCCTTGAGTTGTTCAGGTGTCCAGGAAGTGCTCTCAGACTCTGGTGTCCAGTCTCTTAGCCCGGCTTTGTCATGGACAGTCTCTGGTGTGGTGATGATGTGTGTTAGCCCTGCTTTGTCATGGATGTTTCTGGTGTGGTGATGACGTGTGGTCCTTCTTTACTTGATTTTAGAAGGTTTTATTATGAAAGGATGTTGAGTTTTGACTGCTTTTTTTTTAATCTACTGAAATGATGCCATGTTTTGTGTCTAATTTTGCCAATTCTAGGAGGGTATCCCAGTCATGAATTTGCATGTATTGCAGCGTCCTTGCATGCCTGGAAGGAATCACAGTTTTTCATGATGAACAGTCTTTTTAATGTGCTGTTGTTTCTCATGTCTAAGAATTTTAAGAAAATTTCTAATCATGTTTCTTAGTGGTCAGTGCTTTCTAATTTTATTATGTTTGATTTGGGGACCTTATAAGATGACTTTGGAAATAATCCCCATCCTCTTCAACTGAATAATTTGAGAAGAACTGGTTGTACTCCATATGTTGAATGTAATTCAACAATGGCACCATCAGGTTGTTATCTCCTAAAGCAATTACTTATGGAAGATTTTTATGAGTAATTTACTCAACTTGTAATTGGACTACATGTCTTTTTAAATTTCTTTATAATATGATCTTGACAGATTCTGTCTCCAGGAATTCATCAAGTTTTTCATAGATTATCTAAATCGGTATAGTAACTGTCTCAGTTACTTTTCCTATAACTGAGGAGGAAACGGGCTTATTCTGTTCCAGGCAGTTCCAGCATACAGTCGTGGTGAGAAAGCTCTATCTCTTCATCCCTCATCCATAGAGCAGTAGAAAGAAGAGAATACTCATGTTCTGCTTGATTTCTCTTCTATATGCAGTGTATGCCCCAGCCAGGCCATAGTGAGTCTTTTCATCTCGATTAACCCAGGGTAGAACACCCCTCACGGGTGCATACACAGGCTGGCCTCATCAGTGATCATAGATCCTGTCAAGTTTGTAATCAATACTTACTATCACCAAACTCTACTAGCATCCTTTATGCTTCCGAGTATCTGCTGCACTGTGTCTGCTTTTATTCTGCCTCTGAATTTGTTGACTCTTCTCTCTTTTTGTAGCTAAGCATCACTGGTCTCACCTAATGGTTACTTTGGTTCATGCCTTGCATTATCTTCCTTGTCTGTATTTCATCTATTTCTGCTTTGATTTTTATTATTTCCTTTCTTCCACTCCTTTTGTTTTGGCTACTTTCTGCTATTTGATCATTTTACTTGGGCTATTTTTTTTATATATTATTACTCTCTTGAGGTCCAACCTTAGGTTATTTATTTGAAGTCTTCCTTTTTATGAAAAATGTTACTTGCTTCAGTCTTACTTTCTAGAATGGCTTTTGACAGATCCCGTCTTAGTTACTGCCCTGTTGTTATGAAGAGACACCATGACCACGATAACTTGGGAAAGGAAGCATCTAATTGGAGGCTTGCTTACTGTTTGAGAGGGTCAGTCCATGATCTTCATAATGGCAGGTAGGCAGGCAGACACTGGAGCAGTAGCTGAGAGCTCATCTCCAGATCCCCAGGCAACAGGAAGAGAGCCTGAGCAACCCTGGGTCTAGACCACTGGAGGCCATTCTCATTCCATACGAAGTTTGGGAGCAGAGTGCTTCACTTTTAATTGGTTCATTGACCCATTGGTTAATTAGAAGCATTTTATTTAGTTGTAAAGTTTCTAAGATTCCTCGTGTAACTGATTTCTAGGGTTTTTATGGTGGGGAAAAGACTTACTGTGACTGCAGTCTCTTACATTTGTTGCAATCTCCATCATTTGTTGCAATCTCCATCTTTTGTTGCAATCTCCTACATTTGATGCAATCTCCTACAGTTGTTAAAGTCCAACAGCAACTCTCCTGACGACTGTTCCATGTAGAACTCAGTATGTATTCTGTGACTGTTGGAGTGCTCAGTAGGAGCACAGCTTAAGTATGTTTCTTTGTTGATTTTTCTGTCTGGAAAGCCATTGCAGAAAAAGTGATAGGTTCCCTGCTGCTCCTATTACCCTCCCTTTCTGTAGCCATTACTCTTCCCTTTGTGTACTGAGGTGCTCTGATACTGAATGCATATATTACTTCACTACCTCCTATTAGCATAGAAAGAAATTGCTTCTATTTGCATAACTTGTTTGCCTGATCCTCTTTGCCCCTCCCTTCCTCTCACAGTAGTCACGTTCTAATCACAACATGTTTCCTATTAATCTCCCCTCCCCCAAAAGAAACCTTCACTAACCAGGCATGCTAGTATATGCCTTTTACCCCAGCACCTGGGAGGCAAAGGCAGGAAGAGCTCTGTAAGATGGAGCCCAGCCCGGTCTACAGAGTGAGTTCCAGGACTACTGAGACTACGGAGTGAAAACTTGTCTCAAAAAAATTTAAATTTTACACACACACACACACACGTGGCAGCTCAGAAGACCTGAGCTGAGATCCCCACAGCCTGAATAAAAATCCAGGTGGACAAGATGACCCAGTTGTAATCACAGCACACCAGGATTTACCCCAGAGCAAGCTGACTAGCCAGACTAATCAAAAGAGTGAACTCCAGGTTTGTGAAAGTCCCTGTCTAATGTATAAGGTGATGAACAATCAAAGACGACACTTGATACCAACCTCAAGCCTCAACAGACATGAATATTTGTGTGAAAACACATTTGGTCACATGTGCACATACATATTAACATAGTTTTTAAAAAAGTATTCTTTGTTCCTTTCTTGTAGTCCTCTTTCTCATCCATACTCACACTCATTTACACAAATATACACACATAAAAATTTGAAGTTAGGATCAGCATAGGATATTGATACATTCATATTGAACCGACTTTGCATCCCTGGGATGAAATCGACCTGACTGTAATAGGTGATCTTAAGGTGTTCTTGAATCCAGTTCACAGATATTTTGTTGAGAACTCTTGTCTCTTTGTAGATTTTAGTTTCTGTCTATTTCTAGCTTGGGTGTCAGCCCAATGCTGGTTTCATAGACTGAATTTGGTACTGTTCCTTTTCTCCCTTTTTTCATGGAACAACTTGAGAACTATTTGTATTAAATTGTCCTTAATCCGTGTGGTTGCCTTCTCTTCAATCTCACTGACTATTACAAATCCGTTTAAATTGTTTTTATCCTGTAGATTTAATTTTAGTAAAACATATGAGTTTTTATCCATCTTTGTAGAAATGTATCTGTTTTATGGGTTTTCTAGTTGTTTTTTTTTTTAATATAGGCTTTCTAAATATTTCCTAATTGTTTGGATTTCATTGGAGTCTGTTATAACAACTCCATTTTTCTCTACTTTTGTTTATTAATTTGTGTCTACTCTTTCTTTGTGCTAGCTTAGGGGTTTCTTGTTCACTTTCCTACTCTCTTTCTTACCGATTCTTTGCAGTGTTCTTTTATCTGTGCTCCATTATTTTCTGTCCTTGTCTTTGCTATTCTTTCCTGGTACTGGGTTTGGTTTTGGTGTCTTCTGGATGACTGTGAAGTGCATCATTCTTTGACAGGGGTGCTTATAAGATTCCCTCTTCTGACAGGCCTGGCTATATGCTCATACATAATGTTATTGTTTTCGCTTAATCCTGGGAAATTTTCATTTTTCTCTCCCAAGTTTCTCAGCTAGCCACTGTTCATTCAAATGTCTATTGCTCCGTCTCCATGGCTACCTGAACAGTTTCTCAGTTGGTTTTGATTTTTGGGTTGGGTTGGGTTTTTGGCTGATGGTTTCTAGTTTTTTTTTTCCTACTGTGATCTGATAAGATACAAGGATTACTTTAATATCTTTGTTCTTGAGAAGGCTGGTTCTTGTTCTTTAACCATATACTTCCCACACAGAGAGATACTTATTGTCTCTTTCTTATGTATTTGTTGATGTGACCATACACTAATGTGTTAACTTTGGAGAAGGTCTCTGTGCCCTTGAGAAGAATGTCTAATCCTTATCTGACAGGTAGAATATTCAGTAGACAGCTCTTGAATCCAGTCGATGAATTTATCACTGAAATTTCTTTACAGATGTTTCGTTTGTTTACCTAAACATGAATATCAGTCCCAACTTTCAGAATGTCAAGACCTGTGTGACATTTTCTGCTTTCTATGAGAAGAAAAGTAAATGACGTCGGCACTAGAGAGGCTATGATAGATTTACAAATATCTGTATGTATAGGAAAATAAAAAGACAGATATGAAAGTTTCTTCCAACAATATGAAAGTTAAAACATGATAGCTTAACAGTTAACGTACAAGGTTTTAAATAATCATGAAAATTAGAATATAGAAAAACCTAAGCAAATAAAGCATACAAAGTAAAATAGACAATAACATAAAATAGAAGGTATTATTCTATGCTCTTATGCCATATTTTCATCTCACTGGGGTGAGATGGTTTTGCCTCCCCTTGGCCTGGCATTGGTATCTCTCTTCACTATTTTTCAGCCCAATCTCCATGCTTACCTTTCAACAACTCAGACTTTTATGTCTGCATTCTTGAGTGTCTTTCCTATAAGCTGTGCACTAGCAGAGACTGTGAGCACTGATCAGCAGTGGTGTGGCTGAGGTGGTTATAGTCCTCATGATAATGCCAGGAGTCTGGGTTCTTTTCTGAAGAAAGTTTACTGGTTCTTGAGCACAAGGGATGCTGGCCCACAGGTCAGGGAGCTGGTGGGAACAGTAGAGCACCGTGATCAAGTAGCCCTGGTCCTTCTCCTTCTTGCAACTGTCTTCATCGTCTGAATACAGAGGACACATTAAATCCACTGTTTCTCATTCTGTATTACTTCTTACAACCATGTGTGAATAGTATAGGTGACTCAAAGAGCTTAATTACCAAGTGCTTCCTCCAACTCCATCATAGCCAATGCCCTCCCGGAAGCTGTATCGCAGATCTTCACTTTCAGTTCATTTTTGCATGCATATATTTTTATAAATATATCTCAACATCCTGTCTGAGTTAGGGTTCCTATTGCAGCAGTGAAACACCATGACCAGAAGACAAGGTAGGGAGGAACGAGTTAATTCCCCTTGCATTTCCAGATCATAGACCGTCCCTAGAGAAAGTCAGGACAGGCACTCTGGCAGTCCTGGAACCTGGAGTCACAAGCTGATGCTGCGTACTGGCTTCCTCCTTGTGACTTGTTCAGCTGCTTTCTTATAGAACCCAGGACCACCACTCCAGGTGACATCACTCACAATGGGCTGGACACTCCTTCATTGATCACGAATTGAGACAATGTCTTCTCAACTGAGGCTCCTTTGTCTCTAATGACTCTAACTTGTGGCAAGTTGATAGACAAAACCAGCCAGTGTGTATCCTTTTGCTAAATCCTTTTATATAATGATCTTTGGTTTCTTTTTTACCTTCTTACAATTTTGTCTTTTTGACTAGGAACATACAGTTAGATCTACTCTCTCTTGATTCTCAACATTTTCCCATCCATTCAGTGTTTCTATAAAACCAGCCTTTTTTAAGCAGCATATGACTAGATCCTTTTTCTTCGTCCATTTAGACCTCATGTGTTTTTATATTGGAGAATCTAAGCCATTTATATTCATTGGAATTGTTATTTGATAAGAACTCATTTCCATCGTTTTTAACTGATTTTAGATCTTATTTTCTGTTTTTCCTCTCATACTAACACATTTTTACATTACTTTCATTCTATTCATTCCGTTTTCCTCAGCTGTGATCTAAAAAAGAGGGATTGACTTTTCTCAGAGCACTCAAGCCCCTTGCTTCCTATCTGATGCTTATTAGATAGTTCTAGGCGCTAGAAGGATGGCTCAGCAGTTAAGAGTACTGACTGTTCTTCCAGAAGTCCTGAGTTCAATTCCCAGCAACCACATGATGGCTCCCAACCCTCTGTAATGGGATCAGATGCCCTCTTCTGGTGTGTCTGAAAACAGATACAGTGTAGTCATACGTTTAATTAATTAATTAATTAATTAATTAAAAAGAAAAAGAACCTCTTATTTCCACACTGTACTGAACCTTCCTCAGTGCAGTAGTGACTGCCCTACTTTCATTCTGTTGCAGTGATCAATTACCCTGACAAGGCAGCATTTTGTAGGAGAAAGGAATTTGTTTCACCCCAATTCCAGATCATGGTCCCGTGCGAAAAACCAGGCAGAAACTTCAAACAACTATGCTAGTCACATCAACAGCTCAGAGTAAAAAGAAAGCAGTGCTCACTGACTGGCTTGCTTGCGCTCAGATCAATTTCTTCTTTTTTATATCAGTCAGGAGTCCCTGCCTAGGGAACAGCACCAACCACATCAATGAACTGGGATTTCCTACATCAATTCAATTAAGACACTCCTCCATAGACCAACTCAACACAGGCAGACCCTCGTAGAAACTGTTCCTGGATGATTCCAGGCTATATCAAGGTGACAATTGAAGCTCAGCATCTTAGTGAATAATGGTAACAATAATAATATGAAGGGGGAGGAGAGGAAGACAGAAGGATAGAAAAGAACAAAGAACTAACACTTGCTGAGATGGCTCTGTAGACCTCTGTGGCCCTCGTGGTGTTTGAATTTCTGAAGGTTCTGGAGTCATAATTCATATCCTTGTTTTATTAAGAAGGAAGAAATATATTTGTTCAAGATTATATTGCTATGAAGTGATAGAATTGAAATTCATGCCCCAGGCTGTTGTATTTCCAAAGTCTCTTCACTGTCTATGTTACCCAGCTGTATTGTAAACATTTACTTCAGCATTTTCCAAGATCATATTCCTTTGCAGGAATTTATTTTCTTAATAGAAATTATCAAGTATGAATTTTAGAACTAGGTTCTACCTTTATGGCTAGATACAGTCAGGTTTGGGAAATGGCTGTTTTTGAAAACAAAGGCTGAAGCCGGTCGTGGTGGGACACACCTTTAATCCCAGTATTTGGGAGGCAGAGGCAGGTGAATTTCTGAGTTTGAGGCCAGCCTGGTCTACATAGTGAGTTTCAGGACAGGCAGGGCTACACAGAGTAACCCTGTCTCAAAAAACCAAACAAAAAAGAAAGAGAGAAGGAGAGAAAGAAATAAAGAAAGAGAGAGAGAGAGAGAAAGGAAAGAAAGAGAGAGAGAGAAAGAAAGGAAGGAAGGAAGGAAGAAAGAAAGAGAGAGAGAGAGAGAGAGAGAGAGAGAGAGGAAGGTAGAAAGGAAGAAAGAAAGAAAGAGAGAGAGAGAAAGGAAGAAAGAAAGAAAGAAAGAGAGAGAGAGAGAAAGGAAGAAAGAAAGAAAGAAAGAAAGAAAGAAAGAAAGAAAGAAAGAAAGAAAGAAAGAAAGAAAGAAAGCAAGCAAAGGCTGTGTGAGATTCACTTAGAAAGTCATATCTACAAAGGTTGACTTGCAACAATATGGTATCATTTCATGTGGATGGAAAACCAGATCTCAGCTCATGAAAGGACCATTGCTCACAGCTCTTGTAACTGCATTTATTCATCTATTCATTTCAAAAAGAAACACCATGATTGAGCCAATCAAACTGTTCTTACCTTAGTTCTTGAAGATTCTTGTGCCCAAATCAGCTCTGCCTGGTGGTTCACTGTGCTTAGTAATGTTCATTTCTGTAAGCAACAGCAGATTTACAGAAGTAAGTTTGGAATCCCAAACCACATTCCTCTCTAGATCAATTTGACTTTATACTTTGTCTACCCTCATTTTTGTGGAGCTTGCTGATCATCTTTCAGATGTATTATGAATAAGAATTCTGCCTAGCATGAGATCCATGTTGTCTACAAGGTTGGTTAAATATTTAAAGAGTGTACCAACTTGGTAATACATTAAATAACTATACCAGGTCTGCAGGAAATTGTATTTCTGTCAAAGGTCTACTCATAGAATATCAGCTAACTGCCCAGAGAAATATAATAGTGAGTCATATAATAGCCAAGTGAGGTAGAGTTTGTGCTAAATCCTTAGAATAAGCAATAATATGTAGTTGTAAAGCCTTTGAAATATATCAGGGTACAGGAGTCATGTTCACTAATGACCTTGAAGTCAACATAATCTTTATTGCTTTGCCTCCTACCTTGTTTGGAGTTTTCCTTGTGTATATGACTCACCTTGCAAATAATTTAGTGTTCTGCCAATCCCCTATTTAACACCTTTCTCTTTTTGTTTAAACTCAGATAAAGTTAATTTGAAATGAGTACAGTCATCATGCATTCTGCAGCTTCCACTTCCTCTCAGATCATTGTTTTATAATAAAATATTTTCACCTATAAGAATGAAATGTTAATTATTTACATAACAGGAATTTATAAAGAATGAAAGGATTGCCAGAATTAAAGCATGTCAATTCAACCTCATTTATGTTATTAGATTAACAAGATTATAGCACATTTTCTAGCCTCCACCAGTGGTAAAAATGCTTAGGTATCATAGTGCATTGTCTCTTTGTATTAACTGGTCCTCAAAGGTATAATGAAAAACAGTCTAAAGGTTTAATAAAAATGTTCCTTAAAATCATAGTATTAATCATATCATATGCAAATAAAGGTACTGAGGACTCCTTCTCTCCATGTTAAAAAAAAAATCATAGTATTGATGACTTCCGTTCTTCTTCATGGAATGAATTCATAAGAAAAGAAATTTAGGTTGTGACTGAAGAACAATTTAAGTATATGTAGGTTTTGAAAATGTTTGTGATGAGTATATGCATGTTTATGTGTATATATAATATGTGTGTGAGTGGTATTTAAACATCTTGTTGATGGTGAATAGTTCCTGAAGTAAGTAGATACTCTTCTGGAAATTAGAGGCGTGTCCTAAAGGAACTTTACTTAAGTGATCAGTTCAAGTAACAAAAACATGAAGATCTCTACATATTCAAGGGTGAGTACTAAGAGGAGATGGAAATGTAAAATTCTGTCAAACAATATATTCAAAGACCTTAAGGTCTAGTGGTATATTAAGCACATCAGTATAATACAAGGAAGATTTCTGGACAAAGTATTTGGAGATGTAAAGGATTACAGTGTTAGGAAAACCTGGGTTTTAGTAAGAGAAGAGCAAAGGAAAAGAACTCTCCTGTAAAGGTTGGTTTCATTGTCAACTTGACATATATAGACTCACCTGAGAAGAAAGTCTCGCTCTTCCGGTCAGAAAAGCACCGGGGCAGCTGGGGCGCAGGGTCTGCTGACACTTGCCAGCTACCCACAACACCCGCCACAGGATCTTAAGACTTCTGGTGAGTGGAGCACAGCTTCTGCTCCAATCCAATTGCGCGGGACCTGAGACTGCATTAGTTAGGGAAGCAGAAACCGGCCTGAGTAGGGCCACAGGCCTCATCCAGCCGGATCAGCGCCGGGGTAGCGGGAGCACAGGGTTGCCTGACACCCGCCAGCTACCCACGACCCCCACCGCAGGATTTTGGGACTGCTGGTGAGTGGAACACAGCTTCTGCTCCAGTCCAATCACGCGGGACCTGAGACTGCTCTGGTTGGGGAGAGAGAAATCCGGCCTACATAGGGCCACAACCCTCTTCCGGTCAGAAAAGCACCGGGGCAGCTGGGGCGCAGGGTCTGCTGACACTCGCCAGCTACCCACAACACCCGCCACAGGATCTTAAGACTTCTGGTGAGTGGAGCACAGCTTCTGCTCCAATCCAATTGCGCGGGACCTGAGACTGCATTAGTTAGGGAAGCAGAAACCGGCCTGAGTAGGGCCACAGGCCTCATCCGGCCGGATCAGCGCCGGGGTAGCGGGAGCGCAGGGTTGCCTGACACCCGCCAGCTACCCACGACCCCCGCCGCAGGATTTTGGGACTGCTGGTGAGTGGAACACAGCTTCTGCTCCAATCCAATTGCGCAGGACCTGAGACTGCATTAGTTAGGGAAGCAGAAACCGGCCTGAGTAGGGCCACAGGCCTCATCCAGCCGGATCAGCGCCGGGGTAGCGGGAGCGCAGGGTTGCCTGACACCCGCCAGCTACCCACGACCCCCGCCGCAGGATTTTGGGACTGCTGGTGAGTGGAACACAGCTTCTGTTCCAGTCCAATCACGCAGGACCTGAGACTGCTCTGGTTGGGGAGAGAGAAATCCGGCCTACATAGGGCCACAACCCTCTTCCGGTCAGAAAAGCACCTGGGCAGCTGGGGCGCAGGGTCGGCTGACACTCACCAGCTACCCACAACACCCACCACAGGATCTTAAGCCTTCTGGAGAGTGGAACACAGCTTCTGCTCCAATCCAATTGCACGCGGGACCAGAGACTGCATTAGTTAGGGAAGCAGAAAAACGGCCTGTGTAGGACCACAGGCCTCTTCCGGCTGGACCAGCACCGGGGTACCATCAGCTACCCACGACCCCCGCCGCAGGATTTAGAGACTGCTGGTGAGTGGAACACAGCTTCTGCTCCAATCTTTAAATAGTGACAACGATAACAACTAACCCCAGAGATTACCAGATGGCGAAAGGTAAACGTAATAATCTTACTAACAGAAACCAAGACCACTCACCATCATCAGAACCCAGCACCCCCACTTCGCCCAGTCCAGGGCACCCCAACACACCGGAAAAGCTAGACACGGATTTAAAAGCATATCTCCTGATAATGATAGAGAACTTCAAGAAGGACTTTAATAACACAGTTAAAGAACTACAAGAGAACACTGCTAAACAGGCAGAAGACAATAAAGAGAAAGCACAAAAATCCCTTAAAGAATTGCAGGAGAACACTGCTAAAGAGTTACAAATCCTTAAAGAAAAACACGATAACATAATCAAACAGGTAGAAGTCCTTACAGAAAAACAGGAAAACACATCCAAACAGATGATGGAAATAAACAAAACCATACTAGACCTAAAAAGGGAAGTAGACACAATAAAGAAAACCCAAAATGAGGCAACACTGGAGATAGAAACCCTAGGAAAGAAATCTGGAACCATAGATACCAGCATCAGCAACAGAATACAAGAGATGGAAGAGAGAATCTCAGGTGCAGAAGATTCCATAGAGAACATCGGCACAACAATCAAGGAAAATGTAAAATGCAAAAAGATCCTAACTCAAAACATCCAAGAAATACAGGACACAATGAGAAGACCAAACCTACGGATAATAGGAGTGGATGAGAATGAAGATTTTCAACTCAAAGGACCAGCAAACATCTTCAACAAAATTATAGAAGAAAACTTCCCAAATCTAAAGAAAGAGATGCCCATGAACATACAAGAAGCCTACAGAACTCCAAATAGACTGGACCAGAAAAGAAATACCTCCCGACACATAATAATCAGAGCAACAAATGCTCTAAATAAAGATAGAATACTAAAAGCAGTAAGAGAAAAAGGCCAAGTAACATATAAAGGCAAGCCTATCAGAATTACACCAGATTTTTCACCAGAGACTATGAAAGCCAGAAGATCCTGGACGGATGTTATACAGACACTAAAAGAACACAAATTCCAGCCCAGGCTACTATACCCAGCCAAACTCTCAATTAACATAGATGGAGAAACCAAAGTATTCCACGACAAAACCAAATTCACACATTATCTCTCCACGAATCCAGCCCTTCAAAGGATAATAACAGAAAAAAACCAATACAAGGACAGGAACCACGCCCTAGAAACAACAAGAAGGTAATCCCTCAACAAACCTAAAAGAAGACAGCCACAAGAACAAAATGCCAACTTTAACAACAAAAATAACAGGAAACAACAATTACTTTTCCTTAATATCTCTTAATATCAATGGACTCAACTCCCCGATAAAAAGACATAGACTAACAAACTGGCTACACAAACAAGACCCAACATTTTGCTGCTTACAGGAAACTCATCTCAGAGAAAAGGATAGACACTACCTCAGAATGAAAGGCTGGAAAACAATTTTCCAAGCAAATGGCATGAAGAAACAAGCTGGAGTAGCCATTCTAATATCTGATAAGATTGACTTCCAACCCAAAGTCATTAAAAAAGACAGGGAGGGACACTTCATACTCATCAAAGGTAAAATCCTCCAAGAGGAACTATCAATCCTGAATATCTATGCTCCAAATACAAAGGCAGCCACATTCATTAAAGAAACTTTAGTAAAGCTCAAAGCACACATTGCACCTCATACAATAATAGTGGGAGACTTCAACACACCACTTTCACCAATGGACAGATCATGGAAACAGAAACTAAACAGGGACACAGTGAAACTAAGAGAAATTATGAATCAAATGGATCTGGTAGATATCTACAGAACATTCTATCCTAAAACAAAAGGATATACCTTCTTCTCAGCACCTCATGGTACCTTCTCCAAAATTGACCACATAATTGGTCACAAAGCAGGCCTCAACAGATATAAAAATATTGAAATTGTCCCATGCATCCTATCAGATCACCATGGACTAAGGCTGATCTTCAATAACAAAATAAATAATAGAAAGCCAACCTTCACGTGGAAACTGAACAACACTCTTCTCAATGATACCTTGGTCAAGGAAGGAATAAAGAAAGAAATTAGGGACTTTTTAGAGTTCAATGAAAATGAAGCCACAACATACCCAAACTTATGGGACGCAATGAAAGCATTTCTAAGAGGAAAACTCATAGCTCTGAGTGCCTCCAAAAGGAAACTAGAGAGAGCACACATTAGCAGCTTGACAACACACCTAAAAGCACTAGAACAAAAGGAAGCAAATTCACCCAAGAGGAGTAGACGGCAGGAAATAATCAAACTCAGGGGTGAAATCAACCAAGTGGAAACAAGAAAAACTATTCAAAGAATCAACCAATCAAGGAGCTGGTTCTTTGAGAAAATCAACAAGATAGATAAACCCTTAGCCAGACTCACTAGAGGGCACATGGAAAGCATCCTAATTAACAAAATCAGAAATGAAAAAGGAGACATAACAACAGATCCTGAAGACATCCAAAACACCATCAGATCCTTCTACCAAAGGCTATACTCAACAAAACTGGAGAACCTGGATGAAATGGAGAAGTTCCTAGACAGATACCAGGTACCAAAGTTGAATCAAGATCAGGTTAATGATCTAAACAGCCCTATATCCCTCAAAGAAATAGAAGCAGTCATTAATAGTCTCCCAACTAAAAAAAGCCCAGGACCAGATGGGTTTAGTGCTGAGTTCTATCAGACCTTCAAAGAAGATCTAATCCCAGTTCTTCACAAACTATTCCACAAAATAGAAACAGAAGGTACTCTACCCAACTCATTCTATGAAGCCACAATTACTCTGATACCTAAACCACAAAAAGACCCAACAAAGATAGAAAACTTCAGACCAATATCCCTTATGAATATTGATGCAAAAATCCTCAATAAAGTTCTTGCTAACCGAATCCAAGAACACATCAAAACAATCATCCATCCTGACCAAGTAGGTTTCATCCCAGGGATGCAGGGATGGTTCAATATACGGAAATCCATCAACGTAATCCAGTATATAAACAAACTCAAAGACAAAAACCACATGGTCATCTCCTTAGATGCGGAAAAAGCATTTGACAAGATCCAACACCCATTCATGATAAAAGTCTTGGAAAGATCAGGAATTCAAGGCCCATACCTAAACATGATAAAAGCAATCTACAGCAAACCAGTAGCCAACATCAAAGTAAATGGTGAGAAGCTTGAAGCAATCCCTCTAAAATCAGGGACTAGACAAGGCTGTCCACTTTCTCCATACCTATTCAACATTGTACTTGAAGTCCTAGCCAGAGCAATTCGACAACAAAAGGAGATCAAAGGGATACAAATTGGAAAAGATGAAGTCAAAATATCACTTTTTGCAGATGATATGATAGTATATATAAGTGACCCTAAAAATTCCACCAGAGAACTCCTAAGCCTGATAAACAGCTTCGGTGAAGTAGCTGGATATAAAATTAACTCAAACAAATCAATGGCCTTTGTCTACACAAAGAATAAACAGGCTGAGAAAGAAATTAGGGAAACAACACCCTTCTCAATAGTCACAAATAATATAAAATATCTTGGCGTGACTCTAACTAAGGAAGTGAAAGATCTGTATAATAAAAACTTCAAGTCTCTGAAGAAAGAAATTATAGAAGATCTCAGAAGATGGAAAGATCTCCCATGCTCATGGATTGGCAGGATCAACATTGTAAAAATGGCTATCTTGCCAAAAGCAATCTACAGATTCAATGCAATCCCCATCAAAATTCCAAACCAATTCTTCAACGAATTAGAAAGTGCAATCTGCAAATTCATCTGGAATAACAAAAAACCTAGGATAGCAAAAACTCTTCTCAAGGATAAAAGAACCTCTGGTGGAATCACCATGCCGGACCTAAAGCTCTACTACAGAGCAATTGTGATAAAAACTGCATGGTACTGGTATAGTGACAGACAAATAGACCAATGGAATAGAATTGAAGACCCAGAAATGAACCCACACACCTATGGTCACTTGATCTTCGACAAGGGAGCTAAAAACATCCAGTGGAAGAAAGACAGCATTTTCAACAAATGGTGCTGGCACAACTGGTTGTTAACATGTAGAAGAATGCAAATCGATCCATTCCTATCTCCTTGTACTAAGGTCAAGTCTAAGTGGATGAAGGAACTTCACATAAAACCAGAGACACTGAAACTTATAGAGGAGAAAGTGGGGAAAAGCCTTGAAGATATGGGCACAGGGGAAAAATTCCTGAATAGAACAGTAATGGCTTGTGCTGTAAGATCGAGAATTGACAAGTGGGACCTCATGAAACTACAAAGCTTCTGCAAGGCTAAAGACACCATCAATAAGACAAAAAAACCACCAACAGATTGGGAAAGGATCTTCACCTATCCTAAATCAGATAAGGGACTAATATCCAATATATATAAAGAACTCAAGAAGGTGGACTCCAGAAAGTCAAATAACCCCATTAAAAAATGGGGCTCAGAACTGAACAAAGAATTCTCACCTGAGGAATACCGAATGGCAGAGAAACAACTGAAAAAATGTTCAACATCCTTAATCATCAGGGAAATGCAAATCAAAACAACCCTGAGATTCCACCTCACACCAGTCAGAATGGCTAAGATCAAAAATTCAGGTGACAGCAGTTGCTGGCGAGGATGTGGAGAAAGAGGAACACTCCTCCATTGTTGGTGGGATTGCAAGCTTGTACAACCACTCTGGAAATCAGTCTGGCGGTTCCTCAGAAAATTGGACATAGTACTACCGGAGGATCCAGCAATACCTCTCCTGGGCATATATCCAGAAGATGTCCCAACCGGTAAAAAGGACACATGCTCCACTATGTTCATAGCAGCCCTATTTATAATAGCCAGAAGCTGGAAAGAACCCAGATGTCCCTCAACAGAGGAATGGATACAGAAATTATGGTACATTTACACAATGGAGTACTACTCAGCTATTAAAAAGAATGAATTTATTAAATTCCTAGCCAAATGGATGGACCTGGAGGACATCATCTTGAGTGAAGTAACACAATCACAAAAGAACTCACACAATATGTATTCATTGATAAGTGGATATTAGCCCAAAACTTAGGATACCCAAGATATAAGATACAATTTGATAAACGCATGAAACTCAAGAAGAATGAAGACCAAAGTGTGGACACTGTGCACCTTCTTAGAATTGGGAACAAAACACCCAGGGAAGGAGTTACAGAGACAAAGTTCGTAGCTGTGATGAAAGGATGGACCATTTAGAGACTGCTGTATCCAGGGATCCGTCCCATAATCAGCTTCTAAACGCTGACACCATTGCATACACTAGCAAGATTTTGCTGAAAGGACCCAAATATAGCTGTCTCTTGTGAGACGATGCCGGGGCCTAGCAAACACAGGAGTGGATGTTCACAGTCAGCTATTGGATGTATCACAGGGCTCCCAATGGAGAAGCTAGAGAAAGTACCCAAGGAGCTAAAGGGATCTGCAACCCTATTGTTGGAACAACATGATGTACTAACCAGAACCCTGGAGCTCTTGTCTCTAGCTGCATATGTATCGAAAGATGGCCTAGTCGGCCATCAATGGAAAGAGAGGCCCATTGGACTTGCAAACTTTATATGCCCCAATATAGGGGAATGCCAGGGCCAAAAGAATGGGAATGGGTGGGTAGGGAAGTGGGGGGCGCTATGGGGGACTTTTGGGATAGTATTGGAAATGTAATTGAGGAAAATATGTAATAAAAATATATAAAAAAAAAAAAAAGAAAGTCTCAGCAAGTGATTATCTAGCAGGTTGACTTGTGGGCATGTATATAGAGAATTATCTTGACCACAGTTAAAAGAGAAAGATTGGTCCATTGTGGGTGGTACCATTCCTTACCTTTCTCTGTTCTCATATAGTTCAGGGATCCTGAATGAGAACAGAGAAAGCCACACATGAACAGGCACAACAAAAACACATTCATTTCTCTCTGCTGGTTACCGTGGATTTGAAGGTGGCTTAAGTCCCTGTTCCCTTGACTTCCTCACAATGATGGACCATAACTTGGAATTACAAAATAAATTCTTTCCTTCTAAATTGCTTTTGTTAAGGGTACTTTCCCATAGCAAAGGAAATTAACTAACCCACTAGAGAGCTATCTCTAAGAATTTGGCAGGATTTCCTTAGGACCATATTGAGAGAAACTGCCCTTACTCCCTTCCCATTATTCATTCAACCTTTACTAAATAAGCCTTCTACACCCCACACCTAGCAAATGCTATGTGGGTGTGAGTAGGTGTGTGTGTACATGAGTGGATGGAGGAGCAAGTAGAAAGGCAGACAGCAAAGAAGATGTGAAAAATAGATGAAAGAGAGACAGAGAAAGGAGAAGTATAAGAAGAAATGGACTACACAACATTACAGCAAGCTGTTTCAGGACCCAGCCCAATTCAAGGTTTTTGTAAGAAAGCAATTGTATGGGGCTGGAATGATGGCTTAGCAGTTAAGAGCTACTATTGCAGAGGACCTGATTTTGGTTCCTCACTATTCAGATGGCCACAAAGCTTGTAAATCTAAGTCTAGGGCATCTGATGCCATCTTCTTGACTCTGAGCACCCAGAAGCACACATGCACAAACACACAGAGAGGGAGAGACAGACAGACAGAGACACAGAGAGACAGAGACAGAGAGACAGAGACAGAGTGACAGAGAGAGACAGAGACATGTACTTTGAAATAAATCTTGTTTTGAACATCCCTGACATTCCACCTCACACCAGTCAGAATGGCTAAGATCAAAAATTCAGGGGACAGCAGATGCTGGTGAGAATGTGGAGAAAGAGGAACACTCCTCCATTGTTGGTGGGACTGCAAGCTGGTACAACCACTCTGGAAATCAACTTGGCAGTTCCTCAGAAAATTGGACATAGTTCTACTGGAAGATCCAGCAATACCACTCCTGGGCATATACCCAGAAGATGTTCCAACTTGTAATAAGGACACATGTTCCACTATGTGTATAGCAGCCTTATTTATAATAGCCAGAAGCTAGAAAGAACCCAATGTCCCTCAGCAGAGGAATGGATACAGAAGACATGGTACATTTACACAATGGAGTACTAATCAGCTATTAAAAACAATGAATTCATGAAATTCTTAGACAAATGGATGGATCTGGAGGATATCATCCTGAGTGAGTTAACCCAATCACAAAAGAATACACATGATATGCACTCACTGATAAGTGGATATTAGCCCAGAAGCTCAGAATACCCAAGATACAATTTGCAAAACACATGAAACTCAAGAAGAAGGAAGACCAAAGTGTGGACACTGATCCTTCTTAGAAGGGAGAACAAAATACCCATGGAAGGAGTTACAGAGACAAAGTTCAGAGCAGAGACTGAAGGAATGACCATCCAGAAACTGCCCCACCTGGGGATCCATCCCATAAACAGCCACCAAACCCAGAAACTATGGCAGATGCCAACAAGAGCTTGAGGACCGGAGACTGATATAGCTGTCTCCTGAGAGGCTCTGCCACTGCCTGACTAATAAAGAAGTGGATGCTCACAGTCATCCATTTGACAGAGCACAGGGTCCCCAATGAAGGAGCTAGAGAAAGTTCCAAAGGAGCTGAAGAGGTTTGCAGCCCCCTAGGAGGAACAACAATATAAACTAACCAGTACCCCCAAGAGCTCCCTGGTACTAAACCACCAATCAAAGAAAATACACAGAGGGACTCATGTCTCTAGCTGCATATGTAGCTGAGAATGGCCTAGTCTCTCATCAATGAAAGGAGAGGCCCTTAGTCCTATGAAGGTTCTATGCCTCAGTATAGGGGAATGCCTGGGCCAGGAAGTGGGAGTCGGTGGTCGGTGGGTTGGGGAGCGAGGGGGGGTGAGAAGATAGGGGATGTTTGGAGGGGAAACTAGGAAAGGGGATAGCATTTGAAATGTAAATAAAGAAAATATCTTAATTTTTAAATAGAAAGAAATCTTGTTTTGAAAAGAAAGTAATCAGCTGTGGAGATCAAAAAGGTTGAGACTCCCCTGGTCAAAAATTGGGTAAATTATACAACAAGGGTATCTTTTTTTTTCTTTTTCCGTTTTCAGATGAATTTATTCTTAGCTAGTAGGACAAACAAAGAAGTTACACATATTTATGAGGCATCATATAATACTTTAATACATGTATTGTGTATTTTTAAAGCATTATTCTCCTCAAACATGCCTTTGTGGTAGAAACATTCAAAATACTTACTTGAAATACATTGGACATTATCTCTGGCTGAATAGTATTCCGTTGTGTATACACACCACACTTCTTTTATCCATCCACCATCAGTTAAAGAGCACTGAGGCCATTCCCCTCTTAGCTGCTATAAATAGTACTGTGGTCAACATGGGAGTGTTGATGCCTCTGTATACTGATTTAACATCCTTTGGATATGTTCTCAGGAGTGGGATTGTTGGCTCATGGACTAGTACAATCTTTAGATTCTTGTCTGCTGTGTTGAGCATACGAGATTCAATCCCACCAATAGTGTGTAAGAGGTGCCTCGCTCTCCACATCCTTGCTAGAGCCTGTTAACTTCTGTCGTTTTTAGGGATGCTCCTGATTTCTGGACTGTAGGGATATCTAGCTGTTTGGTTTTTATTTCGTTTCCATGGTGACAGAGATGTTGGCCATTTGTTTTTCATGTAACTCTGGCTGTTTTCTATGTCTTCTTTTATAGGGTGTCTATCCAGCTCTATCGCCCAATTTTTAAAATTACATGTATTCTTTGACATTTTCATATGTATATACAACACATTATGATTTCTTTGTTATTCACTTTTTATTGGATATTTTCTCTATTTACATTTCAAATGTTATCCCCTTTCCCAGTTCCTCCCCACTCCTGTAAGCCCCCTATCCCATCCTCCCTCCCCATGCTTCTGAGGGTGTTTCTCCACCCATCTACCCACTCCCACCTCCCTGACCTCAATTCCCCTACACTGGGGCATCTATACAGCCTTCATAGGATCAAGAACCTCTCCTCCCATTGATGCCTAACAAGGCCATCCTCTGCTACATATGCAGCTAGAGCCATGTGTACTCCTTGATTGATGGTTCAGTCCCTGAGAGCTCTGAGTGGTCTGGTTGGTTGATATCATTGTTCTTCCTATGGGGTTGCAAACCCCTTCATCTCCTTCAGTCCTTTCTCTAACTCTTCTATTGGGGATCACTCAGTCCAATGGTTAGCTGCAAACATCCGCCTCTGTATTTTTAAGGCTCTGGCAGGGCCTCTCAGGAGACAGCCATATTAGGCTCCTTTCAACATGTACTTCTTGGCATCCACAATAGTGTCTGGGTTTGGTAACTGTATATGGGATGAATCCCCAGGTGAGACAGTCTCTGGATGGCCTTTCCTTCAGTCTCTGCTTTATACTTTAATCTCCATATTTGCTCCTGTGAGTATTCAACAACAAGGGTCTCTTTATCTTCAGTCTGGCATCAGCATATGCGATCTTTACCTTGATTTAAATCGAACTCCTGCCACTAACTCTTTGCCCTCAGCCAAAGAAACTTCTTTTTTATTTTATTTCATAGTGGAGAAAATATGCAAAGCATTTAACCAGGTATTTTATGGGTACCTGTGATTATGATGGGCCTACCCAGATTAACCCATTAGCTTGCCTATTTGAGGTCACTGATTTCTATTAATTATTTGTATTAAGTCCCTTTAGCTCAAGCACATAACTCACTGGAACCTTTGAACGCTGCGCAGTAGAAGGCTGTGATGTTAGTTCTGGGGAAAAAACTGTTTGATTCCCGGAAGTTGTGTTCAAATCCTGTATTTACTAATTACATGAGAGAATCACCTACCTTCTCTCATCCATGGTGTTCTCCTCTGTAACTCGGGAACAAAGAAAGCACGGGTCACCTGTCAATGTTTAAAACAGTAAGTGGATGGACATGGGTAAAACGTAGAACAGAACCTAGAATGAGAACATCCCACAACGACTGGATAACGCTCTGACTCCTGAGCTGAAAACATGGAGATAGGAGCGCACACAGAAACAGAACAGATGCCAGGGGCTGGAGAGGCGGCTGCTCTTCCAGAGGACCCTGGTTCATGTCCAACACCCACATGGCAGCTCACAACTGTCTGGAACTCCAGTCCCAAGGCATCCCACATCTTCTTCTGACACCCACAGGCACTACATATACACGGTACACATTCATACATACGGGCATAAAATTTTTTTCAATTTTAAAAAGAGAACAGACTTCAATACATCGCCGTCGCTGTGAGATATCACCATTTCTTTTAGTCTGGGGTTTGATAAAATGAAATCCTGCTCCATTTACATTGTATTCTTAGGCTACTAAGTACTACAAGCCAGTGGGGGCGGGGAGGGGGAGACAGGGGGATGTTAAAACAACACAAACTCAGGGCTGGAGAGATGGCTCAGTGGTTAAGAGTTCATGTGGTCAAGTCAGAGGACCTGAGTCTGGTTTTAACACCCTATCAGGTGGCTCACACCTGCTTGTAACTCCAACTCCTCAGGATCTGTCTGATGCCCTTGTCTTGCTACCATGGGCGCTCATGCACATGTAATATAGACTCACAGACATAGACAAATTAAAACTTTTTAATTAAAGATGTAAATTTATGCATTTTTATGCACACAGTGAGATACACACATATGCATACGCGCGCGCGTACACACACACACACACACTAAGTAAGTAGATTTAAACATGTAGGACTCTGCCCCTTCTCAGTGTTGCAGGGTAGAATCTATTTTCTTGCCTTTTAAAGCATTTAGAGGCTACAAGTTCTGTACCTGGCCCTTCCATCTCAAAAGCTGTCACTCCACCTTGGTCTCTGTGTCTGGGGTCCCCTGCCCTTTTCAGACTCTCTTGCCTCCTTCACCTACAGAGGTCTTCATGATTATATTGGACCTGGTCACATAATCCAGAATAAGATCTCATCAGAAGATCACTAACCTTACCACATTCAAAGTCCCTTCTGCCATGTAATGTTAGATACTAGATTAATATGGTGGAAGCTTTAGGGAGCTGCTATTTTGCCTGCTACAGAATACACCCCTGAGTACATAGTACGTTTTTAACCCCATGCAATTCTCTTGGACCTAGAGACAAATCCAGTGCCTTGGGTATGCTAATCACATGCTCCCCTGAGCTATACTCTCAGGCCACCCTTTTTGAATTGTGGGGTCACAAATCACACATCTAGCATACAGGAGCTAATGGCGTCACTGGAATCTTGATTCTCGTCTATAGATGGCACATGGAAAGGCCAACAATGTCTGTGTTTGTTAGATTATTTTGAAACAGCACAATGCAAACATAGTTTAGCAGAATCTACATTCAGAAATCACGGTTTCAATCCAAAGCTCTTATAGAATAGGCATCCATGCACTGCAACCGTTCATTATTGCCTCGCATTGATTTTGACTCACAATTAACTTGTCAGTTTCTGTTAAATATTGACGCCTACTATGTATGCTCTACCTTACAATACACTTTAACACATGGGTAAATCTTTAATGTGTCTAAGTTTTGTTGGTTTCTCTTTCCTTAAAATATAAGCATGTGATAACTTCACTTACTTTTCTTCTTACAATTAACTCTTAATTCTTTATCTCATTTATGAGCAGGATACCTATGAGAACTGGCCTACAGTAACACTGGCCACTGACCCGCCAGCAGGCTTCTCAGAGTACATGGGTGTTATATAAGACAGTGTTGACTTGGCTATGTCCACATCCCTCTTTGACTATAAGTTACATATTTATACCTTCTTTTTACTTGAAAATCTATTATACTTTTTTCTTTATCGTGAAACTCTTAATTCTTCACATTGCTTGAAATCTTTTTTTTTTCACTGTCTATGGATTTAAATATACAGAAGCTCTGAATTTTGATGGTCTCTCTTGCCATTTTCTGGCTGTATGATCCTATGAAAGCAATAGTCGTCTGGTATTCAAGGACTGAATTTGGATCTTTTCCCAGGCTACAGAGCTATGTAGGCAGTCCTCTCCGTAGATGCGGGGTGGCAGCAGTGAGCCGTACCTCTAGCCAGTCAATCTCAAGAGGGCAGTACTCCACTGCTGGATGGGATGTCTAGTAGGCCAAGTTATAACTTCAACATACAGTATTTTCATGGCTTTATCCGGACTGAGCCCATTCCTAAGTCACAGAGAGGATATGCATAACATTTTCCACACTGGCGGTTTAGTATGTATTCTTGTTTACGTCTGTAAGGTCTCTCAGAGGCTCATGCTCGCCATGCTCGCTCTCCAACTGGCGGTGCTATTTCAGGAGGTTGTGGAGCCTTTGGGGATAGAACCTACCTGGCAGAAGCTGATGGAGTTACTGGCGATGGGTTTTAGAAGGGGAATACCCACCTCTAGCTTCCTCCCTGCCCTAGTTCTCTCTGCCTTCTGATCTGCCATGTTGTGAACGGTTTCTACTATGCACTTCTGGAGACCTGGCTTTCCTCAACGGTGGAAGGAAAAACATATGCCAAAAGACATCCCTGAATGCCAGACAAGAAATCATCATAGTTCAGATGAGCTTAGGAAGCCATAAAGACGAAGAGAAGTGTAAAGAATTGAACTAAGCACGGTACCCTGAAGATGTCAAGTTCGTCAAGAACTGAAAGGGGGCTGGTGAGAAAGAAAGAGACAAACAGGCAGTGAGGCTGGGATTCCAGAGTTCGGGAGGATGAAACAGTGGGAAAAATATATAAGAGTCTGCAAATGAGTGAGCTCTTGCAGGCAAGAGTAACAAGTCAGGAAACGTGTAGCTAGGTCCCTGAGCTACACAAACAACACATAAATGGGAAATAATTCAAAGGGCATGGGGATGGGAGGGGGAGTGGTTGGAATATGTAATATCTCCACGTGCCTAGGCTTTAGAGATTAGACCCCAGATGGCAACACCATTTTGGAAAGTTCTTGAAACTTAAGGTAAAATGAGTGGAAGAAAGTAGGTCAGTGGGTCAGTCCTTAAGCATATCCTGTCTCTGACTGCTGCCATTACAGTCTGTGTTCCTGAACTGGTCAAAGAGTAAACCACCCCCTTGTCTGTACCTCTTGCCGCCATGATTCAAGCTTTGCTGTGAGGATATGAGCGTCCCCTCCATCCCTTCCTCACTGTGACAGCACAGGCCCTCTGAAACTGAACAAAATAAACAGAGCTGCCCGAAGGTGCTTATGTCAAGTTCTTGGTCACAGGGGACAAGAGTCAGTTGACACAGGAAGAAATTAGAGCAACACAGTGCCAGAGTGGACAAGAGGAAGTCAAGAAATAGACATTTCAACAAAGTCAGATACCAGAGCTCTGGTGAGACAAGGCAGGAGAACCTGTCCGTGAGCATGACTCTCAGGAAATAACTATTAAACATGAATGAGAGTCATTTGATGCTGTCTTAGCAAAAGCTTATTTTTAGATATTTTTTTCCATTTTAGTGAATACATCATATAACTACTAAAGTATGCAACTACACTGTGAGGAAAATATTTACTGATAAGTCATTTGAAATTTAAAATAATTTTTATGGATTTTTGCCATCACGAATAACCTTAATTGTCGTTTTCAGTAGAAGACAACAGTTTGTTTTATTATCCCCAAGTACGAAGTATTCTTCAGTCTTACAAAAGAAACACAAGTGAATCTTAGTATCCTAAAATAATTTAAGTATTCTAACTTTGCACAATTATTATGTGGAGACCTCTTTAATACTTCTTTTTTGTTTTTGTTTTTGTTTTTTAGGCAGAGACCACACAAGTGTCTCAGCTATTGTCTAACCCTGAGCACACACTTCTAAAGTGAGACTTTGCCTCTTTCTGTATACCAAAGGCCTCTATCAGGCAGAATAGTAACATATAATTCGATACAGAAATTGGTTCCCTTTCTTATGTTATGAGCAGTTTAACTCCATCATGCACAGGTGTTTTCCATTTTAAATGACTGACACCGTACCCATTAGCTATTTTTGCTGGCCTCACCCTACTCAGGCTCCTCCAGCTCATCTTAATTTTAGCAATCACAATTCTCTCATCTAATTAACAAAAAAAAAAAATAGGTCACTGCCTCAGTAGCCTGCATTCAGCCTTATTTTGACTGGCAATTTTATAAAACCGTTGAATTATCTCCCCACTTCTGTACTCCAAATAGTATTTTTTGGTTACATATAGTGTGATCGCTTTCCCCGACTCTCTTTTTCTCTCGTTCTGGGTTTGGTTGGGAGTGTTGTCTGTATGTCTCACATTTCTGTATTACACTCATGTATAAGTGTAATAAATAAGTGCCTGTCATAGTTTGTAGAGCTGATGCATCTAGAAGAATCTTCTCTATAGAGCTGATGCAAAGAAGCTGATGAAGTGTCTTCTCTGTTTTGCACCCAACACTCTCCATCTCAGAAAGAAACTATTGTGAAATGTATCTAAATACCCTCTGCATGGCAGTCCTTCAGATGTTCAATAAAAAAGAAAACCTCTATTTGCCATGAAAATCTTGTTGTATTCCAGCTTCAAAGGATAGAATTCCTGCAACAGTGTTTTAAGGGTGGGTCTTGAGTCTCTGTCAGCATCTCCCTGATAAACTTTGTCTCCTTGTGGGGGAACTGACATCCCGTGAGCTTATGTTGCAGTGGTGGCAACATTTCAGTTACATTCAGAACTTCACTGCATTCAGTGAGAAACATCTCTGGCTCTGACCTACTTTTCTATCCATTTGCTAATAAGTCTGGCAATTGTGTCAACTTGTTCTGTGTTCAGTTAAGAGTTCTAAGACCCTTTGTCTCTCACCTCAATGTGTTGACATGTTCCTGTTCTCTGCTTTGAACACTTGAGTGGCTTAACGCAATTCTGGGGTTATTCTGGGCTTTAGTAAGTACTACTGGGCACATGTGAGTACATGTGTACCCTTTGCCTCTGAGGGCCATCACCTTTGTTTGTGGTCATGCAATAATAATTATGTGTTGCTATACATTTCCAGCAATGAGCAAGAGATAGATTGCTTATAATTCACACACCTAAAAGTGCAGATTGGAGTACCCAAAAGTATGCTTTCACTGAGAGATTATTAAATGTGAAGTCTAATTAACATCTTCACAAGATATGATATGCCATAAATCTCATTAGTGTGTCTGATATGTCAGCAATGAACTAGATGACTTTTTTAATCATTGTGGATTTTAATTTGTTTGCCTATACATAAATCAATAGAAAGAGACTACAGAGCCTGCTCAACATTTAATGGCAGTCATCAAAAGCTGCATACTAACCAGTACCCCCAGAGCTCATATCTCTAGCAGAAGATGGCCTAGTCGGCCATCACTGGGAAGAGAGGCCCCTTGGTATTGCAAACTTTATATGCCCCAGTGCAGGGGAATGCCAGGGCAAAAAAGCAGGAGTGGGTGGGTAGGGGAGCAGGGCGGGGAGAGGGTATAGGGAACTTTCAGGATAGCATTTTAAATGTAAATGAAGAAAATATCTAATAAAAAGAAAGCTGCATATCTCTACCAGGCTGGAAGTATGCAGTGCTCTATAGACTTCTGCAAAGGACATTGCCATTGACTTAGAGCACACAGAGGTTCTCAGATCGCTGTAAACTAAATGCATAATATTGCATTTATCTACCAGATGCAATTTATCTACTATGTAGCAACCAGCACAAATCGTAACAGCAACCACCAACCAATTTCTGATGCTCACACCATTTGAGACCTAGTGTTGAGACAAGAACAGCATCAATAATTTGTCTCTTCTCTGTGAGGAAAACCTATGGAGAGCAACAAGAAGCATATACATTTACATACATAGAAGTTATTCTTGGTTGGTTCTGACTCAGGCTAAAGGGTGGCTACCGCTGCATGTCGTATACCAGAGTAAACAAGGTCTATGACTAGTCAACAAATAACAATGGTTCAAACAGTGGCTCTGATAACTTCAGCATTCCGAACGTAATGATTTTTAATAAACATTCAGAATAGGACCAAAAGCAAAGCTTAGGCATAATGGTACAGACCTCCCTATTTGACACCAGGGTATACAGAAACTGCCACAGCTCTGGGAAAGAACTGTGGTGAGAGGAAATCACACTGCATCTCATCTTGGCAACAACATCCACGTGACACCGGTTTTATAGGCATGAGAAAGTCAAGAGTTACCAGGTCATGGAGGTTGCCTCCAAGGTTTCAGAAAAATCTGCTAAGGACAGACACTATGGAGCATGTTTGGGTTGTCTGCAAAGAAGATCATAGAGGCCATTTGTAAAACTGAGTGTTATGGAAACCCTCGAATGTCTGAGGTGCCAAGACTGTGAGAAGAGCTGCAGGCATAGAGTGGGCCAGCTCCAGAGAGAGTCTTTATATGGTGCAGGCAGTGGAATGAAGAGATGGGGCCACACAAGGCTGCTAGAGCTCATATGATTCCCCACATGGAGCCTCCATGTGCTCTGGGATTGAGGCTGGCTTTAGTCCAGCCATTCCTTGCTATGTTTCCTTTCCTCCCATCTGAAAGGGAAGTAGTTACTTTCTATCACCGTTATATTAGAATTAGTGACGTGGTATTGTTAATTTGATGGGTTCACTGAGTCTCGGAATAGACTCTACTGAACTTTTGAACAATGTTTGGGACCGTTGATGCTTAGATGCTCCTTGGAAACTATCTGAGTTTTGAATTATGAGATAGCTATGAACCATTCAGGATGAGAGTGGAATATTAGGATTAAAAAGGTGATATATTTGGTTGTCAAGTCGAAAGGTGTGGAGCTGTGGCTACTAATATTTGTCAATGTGACTAGATTTGCAGTCACTTAAGGAAGTTTTCAGAGAAGTTTAACTAATGGGAAAAGACCCACTGTCTTAGTGTGTGTCATTATCGCTGTGATTAAACACCATAACCAAAAGCAATCCAGGGAGGAAAGAGTTTATTTGGCCTATACTTCCTGAATCATATTCCACTGAGGGAAAACAAGGCAGGTACCTGGACATGGAAGCTGAAGGACAGGCCATGAAGAGGTGCTGCTTACTGGCTTTATCTCTGTGGCTTTCTTAGCCTGCTTTCTTATAGAACCCAAGACCCAGCCCATAGGTGGAGCCACTCACAATGGGCTGGGACCTTCCTCATCAGTCACAAAATAAGAAAATGCCTGCCAGTTGTGGTGACACACACTGGTAGGATTTGCTGAAGGAGGCAGAGGCAGAAGGACCATGAGTTCGAGGCCAGCCTGGGCTACACATTTTTTCAGTCAGTGGGCAGACTGGGAGCAGGGTAACAACTGGACTATAAAAAAGGATTAAGAGTAATAATAAAAAGAAAAAAAGAAAAGAAAACAATCTCTAATGGTAAAGAAGAAGGAAGAGGAAGAGGAGAGGAGGAGGGGGAGAAGGGGAAGGAGGAAGAAGAGGGAGAAGAGGAGGGGGAGGAATGAAAAAAATGCCCTACAGGCTTATCTGCCTATAGCCAGATCTTATAAGGTGTTTTTTTTTCCAATATGGAGTTACTATTTCTCAGATGTCTGTAACTTATGTCAAGCTGACATAAAAACTAGCCATCACACTCACCCTGAATGTAAGTATCATCATCTCAGTTAGGTTCTTACCATGGATAAATGGGAAGATAAGAAGAAGCAAGCAGAATTCCAGCTTCTTGACTGTGGACATGCTATGACCAGCTACCCCAGACTCCCTCCATTATATACTCCCATCATAACGGACAGCATTACCTTGACCCGAGAGCTCAAACAAACCCCATAAAGTAATTATTACAAGGTCTCATTTGATAATTATCGTCCATGTTCACTTTTTTCAATTTTTATTAGATATTTTCTTCATTTACATTTGAAATGCTATCCTGAAAGTCCCCTATACCCTCCTCCTGTCCTGCTCCCCTACCTACCCACTCCCACTTCTTGACCTTGGTGTTCCCCTGTACTGAGGTATATAAAGTTTGCACAACCAAAGAGTCTCTCTTCCCAATGATGGCCGACTAGGCCATCTTCTGCTACATATGCAGCTAGAGACACAAGCTCTGGAGGTACTGGTTAGTTCATATTGTTGTTCCACCTATAGGGTTGCAGACCCCTTCAGCTCCTTGGGTACTTTCTCTAACTCCTCCATTGGGGCCCCTGTGTTCCATCCAATAGATGACTGTGAGCATCCACTTCTGTATTTGCCAGGCAGTGGTATAGCCTCACAAGAGATAGCTATTTCAGGGTCCTTTCAGCAAAATCTTGCTGGCATATGCAATAGTGTCTGCGTTTGGTGGCTGATTATGGGATGGTAGCCGGGTGGGGTAGTCTCTGGATGGTCCATCCTTTCTTCTCAACCCCAAACTTTGTCTCTGTAACTCCTTCCATGGGTATTTTGTTCCCCATTCTAAGGAGGGATGAAGTATCCACCCTTTGGTCTTCCTTCTTCTAGAGTTTCCTGTGTTTTGCAAATTGTATCTTTGGTATTCTAAGTTTCTGGGCTAATATTCACTTATCAGTGAGTGCATATCATGTGAGTTCTTTTGTGCTTGGGTTATCTCACACAGGATGATACCCTCCAGATCCATCCATTTGCCTAAGAATTTCATGAATTCATTGTTTTTAATAGTTGAGTAGTACTCCATTGTGTAAATGTACCACATAGAACCCAGATGTCCCTCAACAGAGGAATGTTGACTTTTTACTTGAGTTTTGATCCATGAAATAACAACCAGGCTAGGTAGAAAGATCTTTGACTCCTGTCTTTCATTCTTATCTCTTAGATATTGTTGTGCTCTGTGCTGAGGATAAACGTTCCTATGACTAAGTCTGGGGCCAGCTTCATTTTCTGCTCTTTAACTGATTTTATACTTTTTCATGGACTCTCAAAAAATATTTTCTAAGGCGCATTTAAGCTTCTTATTGGTCATATTCACCTACACCCCTTCAGGTTCCTCCCAGGTCACCTCTTCTGAGGCCCCTCCCAACTTTATGAACTCATTTTTATTTTTATTTTTTTTTATATTCCACTGAGTTCAATTGATGCTATGCATGGATGTGGGACCACGCACTAGAATGCAGTCAACCTATCCAGGGCTCTTGAGAAGACTGATTCTCCTATCAGTTGTCAATAGCTTCCCAACTACACATGGTTGTTCATAAGCCTCTTCCCCATTTATTCTAGGATACTAGCTGGCTTGGCTTTGTGCAGGTGCCTTGCACACAGCCACAGTTGCCCTGAGTTCATGAGTGTAACAGCCCAGTCATGTCCAGGAGACACTGTTTTAACCTGGTCATCTTAGATGTCTGGCTCTCACATTCTTTCTGCTTCTCCTTCTGCAATGATCCTTGATCCTTGAGGGTCATACAGATGTCCCCTTTCGGGAGAAGGAGTGACCATCACTGGTGGTCTGCACTTTGACTAGTTTTGAGTGTCTCTATGAATGTCTACCCACTGCACAAAGTTACTCCTCTCATGGGGACAGATCTGCACTAATCTAGGGGTACAGAGATATGCGTTAGTATTTTAATACTCTGTCCATTTAGCAATTAAAGTAGGACCTTTGTGCTCTCCAGCGACGTGCTGTTGGCCACATTTATGGGACCAGACATGAGTTTTCTCCTGCAGAGTAGTTTAAAATCCAACCAGAAAGCTATTGGTTACCCCTCATAGCATTCACACCACTTTTGTGTGATCAATGGGTGTCTCTCCCAGGACAGTCATTACTGTACCTCATCTGATTCACAGCGAGGCAAGTCTGATAATGACTTGCCTCCCACAGAAGCCTCCACAGCACTGCTGGATACTATTGAAGCCAACCAACCAGCAAGGGAGAAGCTACGAGGTCAGAAAAAAAAATCCCCCCGCCCCGGTGTTTTGTTCTAAAGATGGTTTAGCACACAGAAGCTTGGTACATTCATTTATTGATCAAGCAAGTCTCTCTTACAAAGGAAAAGATAAAGCTGAGCATAGGTGGGTTGTTTCACTTCTTAGTGAGTGTGCTTTTCTGCCTAAGTGCCCAGAAACCTTCTACTGAACAGCCTGCCCAGATGTTACATACCAGACATTGCTTTCTGAAGATTAGATTCAGACGTATTAACTTCTTCAGGAGTTTTGTTGATGATGATGGTGATGCTGCCGCTGCCACTGCCACCAGTACCACCACCTTACTACTCTATGATTACCCATCTGACAGAGCTGAGATGTGTCCATGGTTAAAAGTACCATGTCTTTGCAGAGGAGTTTGCTTCCCAGCACCTATTTTGGGCGGCTTACACACACTTGTATCTCCAGCTCAAGGGGAACCTGATGCTCTCTTCTGGACTCAGATAGTGTGTGTGTGTATGTGTGTTTGTGTGTGTGTATGTGTGTGCGCGCACACACACAGACACACAGCTGATTTTAAAGACTCAGCAAAAGCCTTTTTTGTTAGAATTTATGCACAAACACTATAAGCTTAATGTATTTAGGTATGTTAAAAGGGAAAAGTCTTCATTGTGAACATTCAATAAGTCTTATAGTATTTTAAATCAACATCCCACGTGCATGTTAACTTTTTAAGGAAAGTGTATATGATTGGCTAGTAGCATATTTCTATGATGCTATAGCTAACCTGAACAGAGAACAATTCAAAAGGGCCAGATTTTTAAACCAGAATTCTAGTAATGATGTCCCATGTGGTGTCTCAAGCATTAAATTATGCTTCTAGAATCAATTATGCTTATTATCTACTCCCCCCACACCCTGCCAATTTAAAAGCTTTGCTATTCATAAAAACAAAAACAAACAAGCAAAACATACTAACTTCTTATTCTTACCAGGCCCTGTGCGAATGCAACAGATAGTGTGATGACCAGAAAACAAACATGGCTTCCCTCTCGAATGCCCCTATTCCACAGTGATGAGATAAAAATGAGTCAGCCACACAGGTGAACAAAATCTGTAAGGACTATTGCTTAACCATTCTGAGGACCTGTGTCTGGTTCCCTGGAAATGTATTGTCTAAAATCAAGGTGATTCTTTTTCCACAGATAGGAATGAGGATAGGGTAGGGGCAACTGCCATACTTAGCACCTCCATCAAAGCCTGTCTCCTAGATCAGGCTGGGTTCCTGAACCCAGAGGTTTCCCTTTGCCTACCTTCCTGGCAGCATTACACATACACACACCCCATACAGTTTGCTAATTCGATGGATGGCCAACAGGAAGTCAGGTCTCTCCCTAGGGAATGTCATACAAAGGTGAATGCCAAGCAAGTCTTCTCGAACATTCCAAAAGGGTGGTTGACATGTGTGACTTTTGATCTTTCCGCTCCTGATTAAAGGCCTCTCCCTGGCTGTCACTTGCCGTAGTGCTGTGATAGCCTAGTGATAAGAGGTTCATCAAGGCCCAGCCTACCAAGTGAGACTCTGTCTCAGAAAAATGAAAAACAAAAACAAAAACATGGTAGCCAGGACAAGGATGGTGGAGGTGCTTCATGAGGACCGAGGATGTCTCCAGATCCATGACTTAGGGATCTCGGGGTTCCCGGGAAGTATCCACAGGGTGCTTATGGTCTCAACTCATCTAAAAGAGGGCGCCTGCATTCCCTGAAACAGAATACTTTGGAACCCCGCAGTGTCTACTCTAAGGCTGGAGCTGGGGGCAGAAAAAGTCTGGCTTTTAACTGAAGCTATCTTAAGTCCATGGGCATCATGGGAAGGAGGGATACATTTACGATTTACCCAACCGAAGATATTTTCCTCAAGTTCAATTTTCTCTTTACCTTGCTCCTTCATCTACTCTGCCAGTGTAAAGCTTGTACCCTCTGACAGGAAAAAAAGCAGAAAGATTCAAGTTGGACAGCTTGCTACTTTGTCCTTCACATTCTTCCTCCTCCTCTTCCTCCTCCTCACCCTCCTCCTTCCTCCCCACTGCTCCTCCTCCCCTTCCTTCCCACTGCTCATCCTCCTTCTTCCCCACTGCTCCTCTTCATCTTCCTCCTTCCCTTTCTTCCCCACTTCTCCTGATTCTCTTCCTCCTCACTGCTCCTCCTCTTACTTCCCCACTGCTCATCCTCCCCCCCCCCTCCTTTTTGGTCATCTGTTCATATTAAACCATCTGGACCAAGGCTTTTCATTTGCCCTCTCCTTCTACTTATTTCAAGATCTATGTTTTAAAAGACCTTTTCATTTCATTCTGGGTCTTAGTCATTCTCTTTCAGCTCTCCTAGAATCTAAACCTGGTTCTCAACCTTCCTAATGCTGCCACCATTTAATACAGTTTCTCATGTTGTGGTGACCCCCCCCCCCAACCACAAAATTATTTTTCTTGCTATTCCATAATTGTGCTACTATTATGAATTGTAATGCAAATGTTTTGGAGATAGAAGTTTGCCAAGAGGGGTCACAACCTACAGGCTGAGAGCCTCCAGGTTCATACTTACCTCTGCTCTCCCTTGATTCTGGCTCCACGGGCTCTGTTTAAGACACATCTCCTTAGTCTGAACAGCTTACAGCCCTCAGTGAACAGTCTTGTTCTAGCAGCATCTCTGCCTTTGTCTTCAGCTAGACCACCAATGTCATCATGATCAAATGTATGGTCCTGTTTTCCTCCTTGAATCATCTGCAGTTTCATGTTATGAGTCTGGAGCCACTGGTAGAGTCCTGAGCACCCTATATTCAGTCCCTAATACTAGAAGGGAGGAAGGAAAGATGGAAGGAAGGAAGGAAGGAAGGAAGGAAGGAAGGAAGGAAGGAAGGAAGGATGAGAGAGAGGGAGAGAGTCTCTGCCATCTTATTCTTCTGTTTTTCTTCCATCATTTTTTACCCTCATCCCTTCTTCTGACTTCTCTTTATCATCTTCTTTACCTTGCTCTCATCCTCTCAAGCTCTTAATTTTTAATTTTCCTTATTGAAAAATTTGTCACAACTGAAGCCTTATGCTTCATGCTTAGAACTCTGGATGCTAGGGAGGCTGAGGCAGGAGGATCACAAAGAGGGGAGAATATGAGAGGGGAGGGGAGGAGATGAGAGGGGTAGGGAGGAAAGAAAAGGGGAGGAGAGGAAAGGGGGAGGGCAGTAAGGGAGAAAACAAGAGGAAAGGGGAGAGGAAAGGGAAGGGGGAGGAGAGGGAAGGAGGGGAGGAGGGAAGGAGAGACGAGAAGAAAGTTAGCTGTAAGGTAGGAACGGGTATTTACCTATAATCCTGGTATTAACGAGACTGGGACAAGAAGAATGAATTCCAAAACCAGCCTGAGCTACATAGTGAGACTATATCTCAAAAGAGGGAGGGAGGGAGGGAAGGAGGGCCCAGTTAAATACTACATATATGTTTCTTCAGCTCTATTCACATCTGTCCAGCCCTCAAGAGCTTCCTCACTGGAGTCAGCTTTTCCCTTCTTGGCTTCTTCCTCTACCTGTTGCAGGATTAAATACATATAGATAATCCGTGTGACAGTACACATTAGATGACATGGGTTCCATTTTCATCCTCACAGAGTCTCCATTCGTAAAGCATGACATCACCTACATAAAGTGTGCACTGGTTTTCATGTAGTCCCTAAGTCAAGCAGCCTTCGCAGACTCTTAAGAGAAACGCAATTTTATCCTTCCAGTCCTGGCAACAATGACATCCCAATATGTCCGACCTCAAGCCCGGTACATCCATGAATAATCTGTGTTCTGGGCCCATGGAATCTACTCTCTGGACATTGCATTATAAATGGAATCATATAAAAACATATCCTTTGTATTGGGATGACTACAAATTACCCAATTATAACATGCGCCAATACTTCATTTCCTGCGGCTATACTGCATACGTGTGATCTATTCATTAGGTGGATGTTAGGGTTGTTTTTCCTTTTGGCTGTTGTTGTGAATATACTGCTCTAAGAACCTTTGTATACAGATTCTGTATGGACATTCACTTTCGTTTCTCCTGGACTATCCTGGACTAGATCCAGGAGTATAACGATGATGTCACGGACTAACGTTTGCTGGGCATTGAAAGGTAAATAAGTCATCCTCATCAAAGGCAGCAGCATCCATTCATTCGGGAGAACCCTCTCAAATTTGACCTTATTTATTGACAAGAACAAGGAAGGTGTTAAAAGAGTCTGTGCTCTGAAGTGCCAGGCAGGTGCAGACATCACAGAGTAGCAGGATTGTTTATGTATGAAGTTCCTACTCCAGAGCCACATAATCAAATCACAAAAAAATTATCCTCCAAACCTCATGCTTTAAGTAAGTTGGTGATTTTTATCTTGAGCCACACTCATGGGTATTCGGTGGTCCACACAGCCCCCCGGGATACAGATGAGCGCACTCACTTTGCTCACTCCTGTGAACCTGGTCCATTGACAACGCAGAATCGTTCTTCCTGTTTTGACTGGAGATTTTAATTGAGTAAAGCTTAACTTCACTCCATGTTCACTAGAGAAAAATCCACGAATAACACAATATTATTTCCGTTTTTCTAAATGAGAGTGGACAGGGGACTGATGGGCAGGGGATATGTAGCTGTTGTTATTTTACTGCTGGGTTCCCTTGGGTCTCTGCGCATTTGTCACGTGACTGTTGTATCCACTTAGAACGCACTTATCTTCAAAATCGGGAACTGCATCTATGCTTTCAGTGCCACAGAGACAACCAGGCATTCTGTGGTTCGCAAACTGCAAGGACGAGTACCCCATGTGGACTTCTCCGTGACAGGATATAATCACACCCCATATGTGCTGTAAACTGACTCAGAACCCAAGACTTCACAAAAGATAATGAAAGAGAGCAGGGTCAGTTTGCTAGGTCAGTGCCACAGAAAGCAAGCTCCTGTCTGAGCTCTGTCCTGAACAACTACAGTTAAACACCTGGACTGGGAGTTTCCCTAAGTAATAATTGTCCGTGGGGAGGGAGATCTGATTTCGGCTTCACGTGAATGAAACTGGAAAGTTTCAAGTGGAGAGTTGCGAGCAGATCACGGCTCACTCTCCCTCCACCCCCAGGTCCTGTGTTTACTGCCTGGCTCGGCACACTTTGCCTCAGCAAATTATAGGAGAAGCTGGATTCTTTCAGCTGCACACACCAAACCAAAGCTGACATGAATAATGAACTTAATTTTCCATAAGGACATTCTGTTTGGTGTTTCGGCTAATAAGGTAAGCTAATAGGAATTCTGGGTTAGAACTGACAATGGTCTCTTGGTGCTTGTTTTTTGTGTTGATCTGTAGTTTTTCTTTTAACATTCTAGAGCTACTCTCACATTTTATGATGCCTCTGAATTGGGGACAAAAATTTTATAACAGATTTTCCCACCGTGCTCTCTTGAGATAGATTGCTTATGATACCAGAGGGGCAGGAGAGAAACGCAGCATTTAATAAGAACGATACCGTATTTTTTTTTATCATCTGTGCTGAGTGAGTTTAGTTACATGGGAAGATAGTTAGATTCAGCCATGATTGACTAAATTATTTAAGCACTAAGTGTTGGTGTTTATCGTGATGTAATATAAATTGATGGTGAGATTTGTTCTCGGGGAAGCAGGCTATTTACATCTCATTGTTCTCCGCATCATTTCGTTTCTAAGTATGTGTTATTCTAGAAGAGCTAATCATTTTCAGCTGCTAAAAATTACTGCACAGCCTTGGTTTAGGTGGATTTTATTTTGTGAGAGCAGGCTTTTAAAAATAGCGGCATCGTGGTAATGTGAATTTCCCTGCAACTTTCTTGATGGCCCATGGCTGCGATGGTTTCAGTGCGTATGGACAATGTGGCTGTTCCCAAGCTCTCGGGAGTAGAAGCTATCACAACTGAGACCTTTCTCACCGCCTTGGCGAGAATATCTCATAAACAAGAAGTGGAGGAATGGGCACCAGGTTGGCCTCACTCACTCGGCAATTCTGCTTTTTTGGTGTTTAATACAGGGGATCTGGTTCAGTTTGCATCTTCCCAGAAACCCCTGAAATCAGCCAGGGTTTATCAGGATGGAGAAGAAACTGTGACCGGGTCTATCAGGCTGGCAAGGGTAGAAAAATAGAAGCAGGGTTTGTGTTTGTAGTCATTCTGGGCTTGCATTGCTGTGTCATCTGAAAATCAGACTCGAGTGTCCCAAAGTAGGTGACCTCAAACGGTATTAGAAGGTCTACTCATAAACAGCCAGAGTATGGGGAATTTTGGAGAAATAGAAAGGAACTGCCTTCCCATCCCCCCTGGCCTCTTCTTTCCACCCTGATTTTCTGCATGGGACATGAACTGGGGAATCCCAGTTTTTGTTCACTGGGACTCTAAACATCACCATGACTTTTACACACCAAGCTCTCTCACTTCCTTCCTGTGGACTCTGGACTCTGTTGGCTCTGGAAGTACAAGTAAGACCCTTAAGAGTGTAACAGGAGCTGAAGGGGCCCGAAGCCCCATAGAAGGAACATCAATATGAACTAACCAGTACCCCCAGAACTCCTTGGATCTAAACCACCAATCAAAGAAAACACATGGTGGAACTTGTGGCTCTAGCTGCATATGAAGCAGTGAATGGCCTAGTTGGCCATCAATGGGAGGAGAGGCCTTGGTCCTGTGAAGGTTCTATGCCCCAGTATAGGGGAATGCCAGGACTGGGAATGAGAGTGGGTGGGTTGGGGAGCAGGGGGAGGGGGAGAGGGAGGGGATAGGGGATTTTCAGAGGGGAAACTAGGAAAGGGGATAACATTTGAAATGTAAATAAAGAAAATATCTAATAAAATATATAAATTTAAAAAAGAGTGTAACAGGAGTATTTACCTACCGGTAGTAACTTAGTACTATCTAAAATATCATCCGGGCCCACCTACAAATTTTAGACAGTGTTTTGAAGTATCTCCTTACTAATTTTGTTAAGAGTGTGGAATTTTATTCTCTCACAGTCAATCTTTCTAGAACAACACAACCACACATGATGCCTATTCCTATTTCAGTTTTTAAATATGTTCAGCTTCACAGATCCCCAGTGTGTAGAGCCTTGTCCAAAGCACAAGAACAGTGGCTTGTTCGGGATTTGAAAAGTATTCACTTTCTTCTTTTGCTACATCTTGCTCACATCTTGTCCTATAAACACTCCTTGGCTATCCCAAGGGAAGCCAAAGCTTGCATAGCTTGGCTATAGTTTTTACTTCTTGGTCCTAGTCACCCCCCCCCATCCCTTCTCTCCAGTGCCTCTAATTCAGAGCCCATGTTCATCCGAAAGTGCTGGGAGACAGAAAACAGCATCTGTCATCAGTGAATTGTTGCATTCAGTTTCTTGCCATTGATGAAGCAAGGCTCATACAGCCCATGGCTTCCTACCCACTGTTGTTTCCTGAAACCAACCCGGTGATCAAAATGAGGCAGACCAGTCCACACCTCTCATGTGATTCTTTCACTCTTGTGGCTGTAAGAAATCGAAATCTCCATCCTTTGGAAGGGTTTTGTTTTGTTTGTTTTGGCCACACCACGTGTAAGCCATGTGTTATCTACACAGTTGAACATTATCTTTTTCATTGGTCTAACGGAGAGAGTGAGGGAAAGCAGACCACCCTCCATATCCCTGACACAGACACAGAAAGACCAGGAGCATCCTCCAGCTGAAGACAGCGGTGAGGTACCACACATACACAGAAAGCCCAGGAGCATCCTCCAGCTGAAGACAGCGGTGAGGTACCACACATACACAGAAAGACCAGGAGCATCCTCCAGCTGAAGACAGCGGTGAGGTACCACATTGGCACAGATGGTCTATCATCATAAAAAGTTCTTGGCACTGTGGCCAGGCAGTCTGACAGAAGGCAGTAAACAGATTTGTTCCAAATATACGTGAAGCCCATTCTTGAGCACAGTCAGATTCAACAAGAGGGAGGACAAAGATGAGAGAGACTAAAATATCACTGGGCTTGGTTGTTATTGTATCATTTATTTTTCACAGACTCTGGAACCCAAGGACACCAGGATACAAAACTAAAGCATGGCATATCCACAACTACAATGATATCCTCCCAAGCCCTTTCTTACCCTCTGAACCCTATTTCTCTTTTTTATTGCTTTATGATTTGGAAAATAATGGATCCCAGTGTGAGATTTTCATGCAGAGACATCACCGTGTGTCGTCCCTACTCACCCGTAACTCCCGTTTGACCTTCTCTATCTTGCCGGTTCCTTTCCTCTCCACACCCCTCTGTTTCAGTCCAGATTATGAAACATGTCTGACACTCCCTCCTTTAACTTACTCTCCGGTCATGTATTCCTGGCCCTTATCGGAGTTGAATGAGTTTGAATGAATGAATGAATGAATGAATGAATGAATGAAGAAAAAGCACCAAACTTACCTACTTCTCTCCATTCTTCTGCCAAAAGCATCCTAGTTAAGTCTCTGCCATGCCTCGGTTCCTGGAGCGGGAAAGATCTTCCTGTTGGTTTTCCTCAATCCACTCCACTCTGGAAACTCGACTCAAATGATTTTTCTGAAATACAAGCAGAATCATTAAGCATTCTGCTTAAAAATCATTCAGTGAGTCAAACAGGGTGGCAAATACCCAAAATCTCAACACTAAGAAGCTATGACTAGATGAGCACAAGGCCAAGGCCACCTCAGTCACACAGCAGGCTTGAGCCTTCTTCAGCAATGTAGTGAGGCTTTCACACATGTACACGTGTACACACATTCTCTATCTGTCACAGACACACACACACACTCAATCATTGAATGCTCACACACATACACACAATCATTAAATAATCTAACACACAATCATTGAATGATCATCACACACACACACACACACACACACACACACACACACACACAATTATTGAATGGTCTCTCTACCCCTACATTAAAACTGGGATTCTTTTACACGACTTACGACATAACTGGAGACACTCTTCCTTCTACATTCCATTTCTCTCTGTGTGTACTCAGTGCCCCCACTCTTCCTGTCTGTTTCCCTCACTTACAGGTAGCATGTACTCTACCCCAGGACCTTTGAACAAGCTTCTTCCTCCTCTTTGGATCGTTTCCCCATCTTCCCCATTCCCTGTTTCATACTTAACCCTTTTCTCCTCCTCCTAGTCTCATCTGAGATGTCATTCCCACTGCAAAGCCCTCCCTGATCAGACAGACTGCAGGCAGGTGACTTATGCATTATTTTTCTTGTTGCTGTGGCAAAGCTCTGTCAGAAAACCACTTAACAGAAAGCTGTATCTTGGTTTTGTATTTGGCAGGGAAGGGATTGGCCTCCATGAGTGAATCAGCTGGTCACATTGTATCCATAGCACCCAAATCAGCTGGTCACATTGTATCCATCGTCAGGAAGCAGTGATAAATGCCAGTGCCCCAGCTCACTCTCTTCTCCTTATTCAGTCCAAGATCCTTGCTTGTAGAATGATACTGCCCACATGTAGGCGCCACTCTCTAGAAGCGCCCTCATAGGCACACCAGGTGACTGCAGTCTTGTTGACAATGAAGATGAACATCACAGGTGCTCTCCTTCACTGTGTCCTCATAGCATCCACCACTTCTTTGCCACGGTCTTTCTATTGTCTGTGGAATCGCTCACTTCATCTCTAGCTCTGCCTCTAGCCTAACAGTTCCATGAAGGCTGGTCTCATTTGTAGCCATGACCTATGATCAAGCACATTGCCCCACACATAGTAACATCTACCGGAATATATAGCATTTAGTTGCAGTGCCAAACAAGCATAACTGTGGTCTTCCTGGGGCTAAAGAAATGGGATGTTATTCATTCCTGGAAGTACTGAGCCAGGATTGTTCTTCTGTCCATTCCTTCAATGAGGGGATTGCCATTTATGACATTATTATTTTTTTTAAAAATGCCCTTCAGTGTGCTTGACTCCAAGGGCTAGATCTTCTATTCATCCTGCTTTCTTAGAACGAGAGAAGGGGGCTTATTCTTAATGTATTGTAGTTGTAGAAAAGCCTTAATTTTTCATAGCTACCAGTGTGCCTTTGCTTTCTTACATCCAACAGTCTGCCCTGCCTCGGGTGTATTTCTCCCTTATTGTTGGATGGAAAGTGCTTCTCTTTGTAGTATGGTGCTCTTTGTGCTTACCCTTTCTCCTCCAGCCCCTACATCTCCAGGACGTTTCCACCTTCCTCACACTCTGTACAGAGGAAGTGGCTGAGCTCGGTGTTTCTGCTTCATTTCCATTGTCCTTTTGTTCAGGGATCATTTTCCAGGCCCTGTGATTACACTTTCCATAGCACTTTTTCCCAGACTCGGTCGGTCCCCAGTGTTTTTCAGCCTCAGCCTGATGTTAGCCTACCGAGGAAGCTCCCACGGTTATTGGAGAAGCAAAGGGTGCTCGTTACAACCAAGGTGCCTAATTGGCAATGTTCTCTATGGAAGAAACGCCCATGAGTGCAGCTGGGGGAGAGGAATGTGCAGCTTCTAAGAAATGTTCCATTCTATGTCAGCCATGATAATCGTTGGAATCCTGGCAGGGCAAGTCAACCTCACATATGTAGCTGGTCAGAGACTGAGAGACAGGGCAGAGTATGTGAGCAAGAGATCTTGGGGCAAGGCTACCCTGACATCCTCTATAGGAACTGAGTGAGCTATTTGACATTTCTGTGCTCCGTTTCCCTCATCTGTGCAATGGAGATGCTACTGACGTCGGCATCATAAGTGGTGGCAAACACGGGTCAGTGAACTGAGTGGCTATAGTGAAGATAGTCAGTGTAGGCGTATCATGATCTTAGGAGAGGAATTTGTTATCTTACATGTAAAATAGGGCTTTGCAAATGGGAATGCATTAGATATTCTCATGGAAGAGATTATCTCAAACTATCTGAGTGAACCCAGATTTTATATGTATATAAAAATATAATATATAAATATATATTATATGATACACACACACTGAACCTGGGTATACACATACACACATATAGATACAGATATATATGCACAAATGTCCTATAGAGGGACTTTTGACCACAGAAGTCCATTTGGCTAAAGAAACACATAGAGCTTTAAAGATGCTGTACTCCTGGTTCCGAAGATGGAGAGGCCACGAGCCAAGAAATTCAAGTCTAGAGAGTTAAAAAGGCAAGGAAGCCCATTCAGCCCTGCTGGTACTGGCTTTTCAGGTCATGAGCCCGTACGGACGTCTGACCTACAGAACTGCGGGAGCAAGTGTGAGCTTTTGCTAGTTGATGAGCTTCTGGTGACTCGCTGCAGCAGCAGAGAAAGCTGATCTGGCTGGTGCCACTTTGAGAAATAGAAGATGATCCTCCAAATGAGCTGATAAAGGGAAATGAGACATGAGTGTAAGACAGACGATATTACGTAAGTGGTGGCTTGGGGTGTAGGGTCCTGTAGGTTGACACTGCCTGTCAAAGTGTGGGCATGTCAGAGTGTGCGAAGGGTGGATCGCTGCCCCTCAGCTAGAGAAAACCCGTTGGATGGCAAGGCCATTTGTGGAGATCTTAAACATCAGCATGAGTAACGTCATGGAGAAGAGGAAACATGAATAGCAGACAAGGTGGGAGGGGTGGGGTAGGGTCAGAGTGTATTATGGCTTAGGAAATGGGAAATGTCCTGTTCAATTCAGGAAAAGAGAAGGCTTTGCTTCAGGAAATTTCTCTAGGCCACAAGCAGGAGTATTAGAAAAGCAGGCCTATGTCCCAGAAATACACAGACCAAACAACAAACAAGAAAAAAATTGACATTTTCTGTTGTTCACGGCGCATTAGTGATACAAAGACAGTCAAGGAAGGAAAGCCATGGAAATACCTTCTAGGCCTTTCAACCAAGTCAAGACTCTTGCTAGCGCAAGCCTGAATAACTTTCATGTAATCTAGCAGTATTGTCAAGGCCCCGAAGGTCTGAAGTGGACTTTGTTTCCTCAGAGTTCTCCATATATCATATACAATTTGCGTAGTATACTAGGAAAATACACATGTTCTTGTCCCCACACAGGCTTTCCTTGCCTGGAGTACTCTTTCTTCTCCTTCTACATAGCTGGCAACATCTTGCCCATCTTTCAAGCCTCAGGTCAAGGAAGGCCTTGAACTAGCTTCTAGGCCAATTCTGCAAATATGCTTTGATTTTTATCGATTTGCAGTCCATTTGCATTCTGTTGTTTCCCCCTTTGGGGTAATTCCACTACCTCTTCTTTCAATGGACAGAAAATTTCCCGAAAACAAATATCAGACCGTGAATACGGTCTTCTGTTCTTCCCCTCCTTAGCAAATGGGAGGGACTCTATACATATGGATGAGCTGATTCAGTAATTGTATCCTGTGGTCACGGTTGATGATGAAGAAAATAGCCACATTCATGACATCTCTATCAGTGTCTAAAGAAAATGAAATCACCTGAGAACAGAGCACAACAAAGGGGGAAGAAGTTTCACGTTGATTTATTTATTTAGAAAATATAAATCTGTTATGTTCGATTCAAAATTTGTAAGTGGATGCAACTATTCTGGCTTTATTACAAAGATAGAGGATATGGACATGACACGCCTCTTTAGGAAGAGCACTGTTATAGGGTTTGCCTTTATCCCGGTCTTTCATAGTTTTGAGTATGGTCCTAAAAAAAATACTCAAAGAGAAAGTAAAATTGTCACTATTCCTATTGTTTTTATAAGTCAAGAATTTTCAAATCCTTGTTTATGAAAGTGAGGGTACATTTTTATTAATTATAGTAACATTTGTATCCCTCACCAGCTGAGAATAACGTATTCATACCTGAGTCGTGAACAAGTAGGACTAGATACAGTAGTAAGATAAAACACCCAAGAATCTTCACATCTCTGAGTGAAGATGGATCTTAAGCAAGTGAAATAGATCTATGTTTATAGGGAACAAACAATCGAGGTTATTGAAGGGGGAGATCTAGTTTGGCACAATGCAGGTTTAAACGTATGAGAGGAAGGAAGAAAATAACATACACGTGGATTTCAAAATCCCATGGGAGCATAGCACCCCCAAATTGGAAAGAAGACGGGAGCACATCTTGGAAGCCTGTTCTGCACCATTGGCTCCATGGCACAAAAATCCCTGTATCGTTTCATTAGCAAACTTTTTCACATCTAACAGCTGGATCTAATGAGAGCCTGGCTGCATCTTGCCTTTGTGTTCTGCAATGGTTTTGTTTTTTCCCCCCTCACTCCTGTAACCCCAGGAACCCAAGAGCCTGCTAGGTTGTTCATCATTAGTATTTATCACTTTTACCAAATGCCACAGGGTGCTCAGAAGCAGACCATGCTGTTGAAAAGAAAACACAAAATCCCTGCTCTTAGTGGGGGCATCCAGACCATTAAAAGCATTTGCAGAACCTGGGGAAAGGAGAACTGGAGTGTGATAAAAAAAAAAAAAAAAACAATGCGCGGGGCAGGAGGCCATTTAAGCTGCCCCTGCCAGGTACATCCTAGAGGGACATGAAAAATAAGCTATTGAGGACTTTCTCCCCTTAACCTGGCCACTCACTGAGATGTACTCCGGTAACCAAGCCACCTCACAAAGGAGCAGGTGGCAAATCTGATTTGGAAGGAGCTAAGTATTCAAGCTATAAACCAGGCAGGAAGAATAAGTCACTTCCTCCTCAGTGGGTCACCCATCCACCTGCCTGTGAGTGACAGCTCCCAGGGTAAGGAGCACACATGATGAAGGAAGCTGGCTCCGACCCTGTACCCTTTGACGAGTACTCAGAAAGCACTGATAAAACTGGAGATGAAAATGTTGTCCCAGTAAAGAAGGAACATCGGGCTCCTCGCATGGACCTGATTTCCACCTTCATATCACCCCATAAATGCAATTTCCTCATAAAGTGTATCTATTTAATGAATAAAATCAGTAAGATGCCGAGATAAGTGTGTTAGGTTGGGTGGGAGTGTTGGGGCTTTGGGTTTCATTTCCTGCCGGGCCCTATCCTTTGCTGTCTGCATTATACCAGATTGGAACCGCCATTCCAATATTTCGGTTCCCTCTATATCCACCGGTTTGATGATTTCTGATAACAACATACCTTGAGTTGTCTATGGCAATGTGTGACAACAAACTTAAGGTTCATGTCAGTCACACCGTTGTCAGATAGATACAAATGTCATGACACAGGTCCATAAAATATACTCGAATATTCTGCAAGTCACCTTTGTATTCAGTTTCATACAGACAGTGCCTTACCATGGGCCAGGCACTAGGTAAGTGGCTGACAAATTGATAGGTGAAAATCCTGTAACAAGGGCAATGACAGAAGAAAACCATCTCCATATACTATTAGTGGGTTTCCATTGCATTCATTATAATTACCAAGCAGTAATGCTCAGTCAGCCAGTGAATGCTATTGGCCCCTGTAGAGCTGTCCTTTATGTGCTGGGAGGAAGGCTGTTCTCTCTGAAGCCTTCATTTCATAACAATTCACCACTCTTACATAATAGGAAGGATGAACGTGGCATGAGCGCTCTGCTCCCCTTTCCAATGGGTATTTTTTTAAAGTACCCACAAATGTCATGCCATCTATTTTTAAGCAGGGTGCTGCTGGATAAACAGCTGAATCGCCTGAACCCAATGGGGAAATTCAAAGTTTAAATAAGCTATTTCATCTCATTGAAAATAAGTGGTACAGACTGCCACAGAGCATATGGGTTCTTGAATTCAGCCACATGCAAATGTTCCTTAGTTTTGGGTATAAAATTCCAGCTGAAGAAATGGAGCAACATATATTCTCTAAAGCTGACTCCCGGAAGGGTCTGGTGTCTTGCTCTCCACTGCAGGACCCTCCGTTTCCTATGAAAACTCAGCCTTTCCCTGGGTCTTTGAACCTAACGGTTTAACCTTTGGGTTGAGACAATGTCAAGACAGCATGGATGCTAATTCAGTCAATAAACTCACAGGAACTGTGAGTTGAATGATGTTTTTGTTAGGGTTTTACTGTTGTGAATAGACACCATGACCCAAGGCAACTCTTATAAGGACAACATTTAATTGGAGTTGACTTAGAGGTTCAGACGTTCAGTCTATTATTGATAAGGCAGGAGCGTGGCAGTGTCCAGGCAGGCATGGTGCAGGAGGAGCTGAGAGTCCTATATCTTCATCTGAGGGCTGCTAGCAGGATACTGACTTCCAGGCAGCTAGGGTGAGGGTCTTAAGCTCACGCCCACAGTGACACACCTACTCCCAACAATGTCACACCTTCTAATAGTGCCATTCCCTGGGCCAAGCATAAAGAAACCATCACAAGATGTTTTCCACATCATTTGTATCTTTAGTAAAAGTTGTATATGCTCACTGTGGGGAAAAAAATCAAATGCTAAAGAATCAGAGTTAAAATAAACCCTCCCAACCTATGCTACTTCCTCCATCCCAACAGCAGTATTTCCTCTCGGTATGTTCTATAGGTGCAGCTGGGTTCATTGATATGGGAGTACATATATATGTACGGATATATAAATATAGCCTGCTGTACCGTTTTTTGATATGTATGTGGCTTCAGGGCTGACCACTTTGTATTGAGTAAACAATGGGGGGGGGGGGCGCGGGAGGGGGTCATCCCTGATAGAAGCTGATTCTCCTTCTCAGTACTCATTAGTTGTCTGTAATTCTTTGTCTAAGGCTGGAACCCTGTGAGATTTTTCTCCCTTCAGGAAAAGCCCATGGCTGTGTTGTGGTGCTGTGTGAAGCCTCTGCGCTCCTCCCTTAGTGTGAGATGGCAGGGGCAGGGGTGCTCCATGAGACCAGGACATGGTTTTTTTTGCATGATTCTGTATTCCCATTATCTGGATGTGTGCTCAGCACACATAAATGGGTGCTAAACATTTGTTAATGGAACAAACTCTACCGTACAATGAAGAGTTCATAACTTGAAAAAAGAGCAACATAGATTGAAACACACAATTGTGCAACAGTAGTCAAGATATGCTATTGGGTGAGAAAGGCCAAAGACTGGGCAAGTTTAATATATAATTCCACTTTACTGAAATGGAAGACAGTGCATGTCTGAGTCTACAGACATTTATGTTTTTGTACATCCATGTTTATCTATGTTAGGTATACATATATACAATATGTATATATTTATAATATATAATAAGTATGTAATATAAGCAATAGATATGTATATATTTATATATAGTATATATATAAATATGTATATATGTATATATAAAAGGAAAAAGAGGCTATGAATTTGAGAGTGGGTGGACCTAGCAGGTTGGAAGAAAGGCACATGGAAGGGCTGAGGGGAGAAAGGGAAAGGAGAAACTTCAATAATTTTATTTTAATTAACAATGTATTTAAAATTTTTAAAACCTTTTAAATTAGAAAACAAAAGAAGTGCTGTGGCAGATCATCTTATAAATAAATCTTTTAACCACTTAACTAGACAAATCGCCAAAGCCCTTTTTATATATCTAGTCTTTCTATCAGTATTGTTTTGCCTTGTTACTTGGGTTCCTGCAGCAGTTAAATTTTAGCACTAAGGCATGCTATCTTTTGTGGTCTACATCTCTGTTAAAATTAGGAAATATATTACAATCATATCCTGACTAAATCCTCCAGGATGAACTTCTAATAACGTTTCACACAAGAATCAGGTCAGCTGCCCCGGTTTCCAACAACTCTAACTCATCAAGGATGCTAGAATCTCTTAATTTAAATACTTCTTGATACTCAGATACCTCCCACACAACGTTTTTATTTCTCCTTTTGGTGACTGTCTGTGTAAGAACAAAAGAAAATGCAGTTTTGTAAACACAGGACAAATTTAATCCCTTCATTCACAGAAAATTCTCACTCCATTATAGTTGACAAGAAAATCAGTTGCTGCAAAGGAGGTCAGTTTTCTCCAGTGGGGTCTCACTGGGTGTACACACCACACATAAGAGAAGGCCCATGTCTAGCAGTCGACGGTCAGCACAGACAAACTCAAGGGTGTTTGTGTAGACTTTTGGTCCCGTATTATTTTGTTTGGACATTTTTTTTTAATCTTACTGGCCTTTCACTTGTACATTATTGTTTCTAATTTATGTTTTTATGGAATGTGTTTGCACATGTGTGTGTGTGTGTGTGTGTGTGCGCGTGCACACACACGCGAGTATATGCGCGTGCACCTGTGTCTGTGTGTCTCTATGTGTTTGGTTATTTTCTTTTTTTATATTGTATGAGAAAAATCCAATAAAAATTCTTTTAAAGGAAAATCAGCTGTAATTGTGAGATCCTGCTGACCCTCTGGGAAGAAGCTACCTCCACTGCCACTGCCTGCCCATCGCTCCTGGCAGCAGCCCCCACACTCCACTGTGCACTTTGTTTCAGAGCTCTTGCGATCATGCTGAGAAACCTGTCTGGCATTTACAGAAACTTGCAAATCATGTGACTTTTATTTGTAGGCTATCTAGAAAATACCTCCTTCATAGAAATGATGTTTCCTGTGGATATTTCAAGAGAAAACATGTGTCCGGGTATCAAACCCAGGGTCTCAGACGTGCAAAGTACATGTCCTATCACTGAGTCATGTTCCCAGCCCTTCTAAGGTATTTTCCCATGTACTTGTCTAATTCTAACCCAAGCAGGGTTTCTTCTAATATTATAGACTGTCATAAATGGAACAGAACTTAATGCTTTTCTGTTAATCCACGGGCTTTTACTCTAAGCAAAACCTTGCAAACATGAATAGGAAGTTAAATGCCCACCCATCCCTGCAGTAAAGTATAAGGACTCCGGCGAGTTACCACTGGAAGGCGGTGTAGCTATATGAAGAGCTCTCATAGAGCCAATGTGACTCATTAGCAAAAGATAACAGGAAAAAGACAAAGCCTTTCTCATGTGAACATGTGTACCTGCAATATTGCTCTCTGTGGCTAGCTCAGTTCCATAGTGGGAAAAACATCACTGTTCTATACAAAGTATGCTGTGGATTCGTGTGTGTGTGTGTGTGTGTGTGTGTGTGTATGTGTGTGTGTCTGTGTGTGTGTGTATATGTGTGTGTGTCTGTGTGTGTGTGTGTGAGTGTGTGGTGTGTGTGTGTGTCATTAAAGAGAGAAGTAATAATAGCATGTGTGCATGACTATCAAAGGTCCTGCTTAGTTTTACATCCAAAAATGATCATTTTTAAACATAAGTAGGCCCTTCTTCCATCATAATTTTCAACATCACAATGCTGTCCCGGGGCTGGGACGGTTGCTGGGAGTAAAGTACTTGGAAGAACAAGTGTGAGAGGCTGTGTTTGGATTGCCAGCATCCACAGTGGGGGAAAAGGAACAAGCAAGCATACACATACTTTACCGTCCTCGCAATGAGGAGACAGAAACAGGAGAATGACTGGAACTCGCTAGTCAGCTAGACTTACCAAGTCAGAATAGGTAGACTCCAGGCTCACTGAGAGAATCTGTCTCAAAAAATAGGCTGGGGAGCAAATAAAGAAGCCATGAACACACATGTAGGTATCATACACACACACATACACACCAACAATTTTTTTAAACTCTTGACATGTTCAAGGCTTATGGAATCAAATGCAAGGCATATTTCTATTTTTACCAGTCAGCCATTTCTTTTACAATAATACCTTGGGAAATGCTGATACTGATGAAGACTTGACCCAAATTCTATGATCCGTAACTTGTGTTCGGTCATGATTCTTCTTCTAAATACATTTTTCCCCTTGTATATCTATGTAGAGAGATCAAAAACATTTCCCAGACTGTTGAAAGTATTAACTTATATTGATTGATTTTCCCCCATTTATAGAGTTCAATGGTTAGGTAAGTCATTGAGGTATGGCATGGCTAAGTGGAGAATGCACTGGCCCCAAAAGGACATAGGAGGTCTCGCTAAACCCTACTGCTTGTTAGCCATGTCAGCTTTAATTACATGTCAGTGTCTCCATTTGTAATTGGTGAGGTTGACACTCACCAAGGGTTGGTGTGAACACTTGACAGTCACACAAAGAAAAACAACCAAGTTAGTGAGGCCAGATGATATAATCAAACTCCAATCGGTGTCCTGTCAATCTCTCCAAGCAATCTCACCTTCAGCCTCTCCAATCCTTCTTTTTTTTTTAATTTTTAATATTTTTATTACATATTTTCCTCAGTTACATTTCCAATGCTATCCCAAAAGTCCCCCATAGCGCCCCCCACTTCCCTACCCACCCATTCCCATTCTTTTGGCCCTGGCATTCCCCTATATTGGGGCATATAAAGTTTGCAAGTCCAATGGGCCTCTCTTTCCATTGATGGCCGACTAGGCCATCTTTCGATACATATGCAGCTAGAGACAAGAGCTCCGGGGTTCTGGTTAGTACATCATGTTCTCTCCAATCCTTCTTGAAAACCTCCTGCCGAAAATGTCTGAGGGTTAATGATAAATAAAATGTACCTTGGGTGAGATCCCAGGTCTTGGTTTTGCTCAGCAGGCCTGCCCAACTTTGTTGCTTGGTTCCCTTGGCCTGGAGTTCAGTTGGCCCTTTTTTGAGATGAAGCTTTGAATCTCTGAAGGTCGCCATGGAAACATATGTGCCATTTCTCAGATGCTTCCAAATCCTCTCTTCTAAATGCTGGCCATGGATCCCCTATCTGCCATCCTTTCTTTACATACCCACACAAGGACACATGCCAGCTCCTCCATGCTCTGAAACATGACCTGCTGAGGTCCCCTCTACCCCATTCAGATACCAGGTTTCTTCCCCTTCGTTGAGGGAGGAAAAAATCAGGATTAAAAGTTCCTATATGTCACTTCTCAGTTGATTAATAACTCAGTTATAACACTGTTGATGAAGTTAAGCACTTCATCAACACTTAACATTTCACTCTATGGGCCACTTACCTTGGAACTGAGATCATACATAGGAATTACAATGTCTGCAAAAAAACGTTATCTCTCCTCCCAAGTTGCTCACAGGTTGGTGGGTGAGACAGACTTCTAAGCAAATGGTTTTCAAACAGTGCAGTAAGTGTTATATATGCAGTGTTTCAAGTTCTTAGATTAAAGCTTGGTTTATGTAGATTATCTCTGTGTTTATTAACTTGAAGCACTTATGAATTACTGGCCTTGAAGAAAACAGGTTTTGAAGGGAAGTTAGCCTCTCAGATTCCGCTTTATTGTCATCTGCCATGATGCTTCAGTTCACGTCCAGATTTTTTTTTCGGTTCATTTGTCAACAAGAAATAAAGAGAAACTGTTAATGAACTTGACTGGCCAGGTTGTGACAGCGATGGTAACGGTGCTGATGCAGGAGACCATGAAGTCCTGAGGTTGGCAAGAGAGACTTTCTGAGCCTGCCGGGCAGCTAGGTGGGGATCTCGTATTTACACTTAGGGTTTTGACCCAAACAATAACTTGTCCACAAAATGGACAACTCACTACCGTAATATCGGTGATGGTGGCCACATCTGTTCATTAGAAAGACCTTCAGAGGGAGACTGAGGTCTTCCTGAGAAGACTGTCCCTAGGACGGCAGCATCACCTGTGATTGAGCCTCCAGATGACCTCAGCGTGGGCTTAAGTCTTGACACTGACGCATTCATGCCCACTGGTGTCTTAAAACAAATTGGGGCTTTTCTTCTGTTCTTAATGCTTTGACCAGTCTGTTACTCCCTACCCCAAGCCTTTGGAGAATTTCCTGAATCTGCTCATCTCCCTCATTCTCACCAAGCTTCAAAGTCTTGGGTTTATTTTGTATTCCATTGTGGGTCAATTCTATTGTGAATTAAATTGCATTTAGCGACTTCCATCACATGGAGACTTAACTATCAATCTCTTATAAAGTGATTTTTTTCACACAAATTTACCTTCTGAATCAAACCCCTGATGCCCCCAGAAAACCCTACAAGCTTTCATTTGGAGAGTGTGTCTCTGTTTCCATATTAATAGGCATGTTCTGTACATATTTATTTAGTCTGTCCTTAATTGTTTACCCTGACAGCCATATCCCTGTAAGTCTCAACAGTCTCATTTTATATTTGAAAGCCTGAAGTTAGAAGATGTTCATTTAATTCACCCGAAAACCACAAGTCTGGAAATGAGATTTGTGCCATCCGACCTAATTCCAAGATCTGTACACTTTGCTGTAGCTTATTCCTTCCTGTCAGTGAGCTTCATGAGGAAGAATTACGTCATAGCAAGGCCCTCATTCCTCCCCTGTCCCTTTGTAGGTGTTCGTACGACGAACTTCATTTCACTTCACACTTCCTGAGGACTTACTAGACACCAGGCTTTCATTGTAGAGCTTCGCTGAGTAGCGTGTGCAGACGAAATCACACATCATTTATAATCAATGTTTTAGAATTCTAAGATAAATTGGCACTCATAATTGCTCTCCAGATCATTTGTTTCAAATTGCAGATAATTGACAGAAACTTCTCCTTCTCCCCCCCCCCATATTTGATTTTCATGAAAATGCTTCTACAGTTCTATGGTTAAGTATAAAAATTTTAAAACAAGAACAAAGGTAGAGCAAAGAATAAAATGACACCTGCCCATCCACCACCTTCAAACCTTGCACATCGGGAGTGGGTGGGTTGGTGAGCAGGGGGAGTGGGGGAAGGGAGAGGGGATTTTCAGAGGGGAAACTAGGAAAGGGGACAACATTTGAGACTTTCCCTTCTATCCTGAATGTGACAGACATTTTGTCTTGACACAAAGTACCATATCAATTACAGTATTAAAAAATAAGATGGTTCTAAAATATGGCTATCTTTTCTTTTAGATTATAGGCTGGCTGAGGGGGGGGGCTTTATTGTTTGAATTTTACATTTGTTTTAAACTTTATTGCGTTTATTTGGGGGTGAGTTGCACCACCACAGCATGCGTGTGGAAATCAGAGGAAAACTTTCAGGAGTTAGTTTTCGCCTTCCTCCATGTGGGTCTCAGGGATTGAATTCAAGTCAGAGGACTTGGTGGCAGGCACCTTTATCCCCTGAACCAGCCAGCTAGCTCTTAATTTTTTTTCCCAATACTACTAGCCAGATCCAAAAAGGTTAATATGCAGGGATATGCAAAGGCATACAGAGCTGACTGGCTTTGCATATAGTAACCCAACTGGTGGCTATCATCCAAAGAATGGTCTTCTCTAGCCCCTTCCGAGAACTAGTCAAAAAGACTCACACCTTCTCTAAATAGCATTAAGGATATGGTCCTCCACAGGAGGTACAATCAATAAAGGAAAGGCAGCAAGTTTCACAGAGCTCAGTTCAAGAAACATGATGTTAGGGTCTCAAAACTATTCACTCAACAAGTACACAGTAAGCATTGATTTTGCAGAAGGCTCGCTGGGACAGGTGAAGAGGAATTACATTATTTTTTCTGACTAATAACGAACACAGCCAAGCCCCCGCCAGTTGCCACAAAGAGCTGCTTTTCAATACCCTGGCCGTGATGAATTAGCAGTTAGTGAAATCTATTTAGCAGGTCGGGAGCAACATTATTTTTAATTAAGTAGAATACAATAGAAGAGAATAGAAGAGAAGACAGCGTTTGTGGGGAGACAGAAGGTTAAGTGTTTCTTCTTCTTTCATGTGTGTGGAGGCACTTTCCAAAGCAAAGACGTACTCTTTATTGTGGGAAGTCGGCAAAGAGTTTGAAGAGAGACAAAGAAGAAAACAAAAGCCATGTTCGATAGCTCTCTCTTTCTCTCTGAGATGCTTTCCCACTGAGGGAACGAAGCTAATTAACAGCAGAGGCTTTTGTATGAAACAGAGACTTGACTGAGAGGTGAGATGAGTGTTGCTATCCTAGGAGACTGGGGGTGGGATGTAGCAGTTCATCCTCCATCTTTAAATACCTGCCCACCCTTCCTCAACTTCCCAGACCTGCACACCTTGCCATCTTCACACTGCCATTCATGGAAGGAAAGCTGGGTTCTTCACAGCTTCCAAGCCACTTCTCTTTCCTACTGACACTCATTCTTTAGAGGTATCATTCACTTTCAGATATTTAAGTGCCATGTACAAATCCACATGGATTTTTTCCAGCCCAGAGTGGTGGCCTACCATGTGCATACGTCCAGTTCCCTTCTCCACATCTCTCCTTGGATGTCTCCCAGGCATCTCACACTCAGCACGTACCAAGAAGGATCTTTTGTTTTCAGTACATGATGCACCTTGTCCGTAGCTATCCCTGTGCTTTACCGTCTGCTTCCTCCCCCCTTCCCACTCATCTACCCCTTATACCAGTCTTCCCTTTGCAGATAGATAGATAGATGATAGATAGATAGATAGATAGATAGATAGATAGATAGATAGATAGATAGATGTTTTGATATAAGATATTGAACCCAAAACTGAGAGAAAACATGAAATGTTTTTCTTTCTGGATCTTGCTCTTTTACTTCATAAGACTATATGACTGTTCAGCTGCCACTGTGGTGTGTGTTGACTCAGCCCAAACTGAGTGTTGTACCCCTAATCTGCTCCTTTTGGGCCTCCTCATTCCAGTCAGTAGAATTCAGTCCTTCTAGTCAATCAGGGCACAGGCCTTGGGGTCATCCTTGGCCCCTCTCTTCCAAATCTCATGCTATCATCATCAAGAAATCTGTCCTCTCCTCTCTCACCACAACTTCCTGGCTCTCCACCAGGATTCTTCCATGAACATCATCTCTGCTTCTCCTCTTGTTTCTCTTTAGTCATCCCTACATAGACAGCCCTAAAAGAGTCCTTTAAATTAGAATATGTCTCTCTCTATTTAAAACCTCCACCATGGCCTTTACAACAGCCTGATAAAATACTGATGAGAATAGCTGTTTAGCAGACCATCTGTGCACCTACCTGTTATAGATGTCTCGCTATATGAAACAGCACCAAGTTCAAATCCTCAAGAGAAAATGTCACTGTGTGATAATTTTTAAAGTGGGATTCTATATCACCCAAGTGCATAAAGACACCAAAATATGACTTTATCCTTCTTAGATACCGAGAACTAGATTCGTATGGCTTTGTGAAAACTTTCATGGTGGTCTATTTAAGTGCAGCATACCTTTAGGTGCTGTGACTATCGTCTGGGAGAAATAGAAGCACCGAGATGACAGAGGGAGTGATCAATGTCTGGTGGCGAAGTGCAAGAGTGTACGCCTTCATAAATGCATTAGGTCTTCCCTCGCTTGTCTGTAGATGTCCAAAAGTCAATGATTTATGAGTATAATCAGTCACAGGCTCGTTTGAGAACCCAGCTTTTTAAATTGATGATAAATGCTCTGAAGGGAAAATATTTCCTGAAATTTATTTCAAAATCTATGTTTCACTATTAGTATCCAAGATGATTGACTGAATATTTTATGGACTAAACTTGTACCATTTCAACAAGATTATCAGACTTTCTGTTCTAAGAGAAAACATCTATATTCATAAGCATTTTAAAATAACTGTACTATTTGTTCATCCCCTGTTTATCTGGCTTCATGTTCCCAAGAATCAGAATCAGAGCCCAACAAATTAGACAGTGGGGAGTGTATAAGCACTGACAGCTGACAGACTGGCTGAGTGATGTGTGGGATATTAGCAAACAGCACCGTTGTTTGGGGGTATGGTGGGGGGTGAATGACATGTTCATGTCTGGGCTTCTACAGAACCCCCAACAGGAAGACAACTGACCCAGTTCCATCTCTGTTTCTGAACACCTGGTTGGGTTGAGAATTCTGGTCTTCCTCGGAGAACTCCATTTTGGAATTAGAAACTGTACTTAAAACTCATCGTGATATTGTGGACAGACACTAATCAACCGCTTTGATGGAACATTGCAACGCTCACCTGGTCTGAGCCAGTAGCTCCGCCTCCATGTATCCAAAAGCAAACACCTTCGTAAAAACTACTACAAATTATCCTCTTGTGTAGCTGCTAGAAACCAGTCGACCCACCACAGACAAACACTGGGGTGTTCAATCTTGAATTCCTTTACAGTGTGTTGGGTTTTCCTTGTGTTTCGCTACATCGCGAAGCTACTTATAACTTCTGGGTCAGGCATACTCTGTCTGCCACTCCAAGCTCTTTGGGTTCTCCCAAGCATCTAATGGTCATTAATTGTCAATTTTGTTTCAAAATATAGCCCTGAAAATTTAATTCTTGAGTCTCATGATGAACGAAAAATGGTTGAGGCAAAGGTCGAGATCTCATTTAGAGAGCATGGTGTGATATCTTTTAAAAAGAGCATAGAAATCTATCATTTAATGTAGGTCACTTGATACCATATAGTCTCAATGTTCTCATTTTTGCAATGAGATTGGTAGCAACATAACGTTAATGGTATATTAGAAAATGTTTGTGTGCTGGTGAATATATGGCTCCCTGCTTTCCTACTTCATTACTCAATGAAAGAGAAAATATTTTTTTGTTCAGCATTCCAAGCAGATGTACCAAGACACTTATGCATTGAACAGGCTTAGATCATACACACAGCTGTACAGCAATGCAATGAAGCAAAGAAGGGTGAACGAGGCAACATTCAGGTGGCCTTAGCCTGAACCCCGAACCTCTCCTAACACACAAAGGTCTCAATAAAAGAGAAAGTTTCCTCAAAACAAAACCAGTGTGATACAGCCACTATTGACAGCCGTGAGCATTAGATAACAAACTCCCCAGGGTCCATCCTAGTCAAAATACAGGATGGACCACTCGTAAATATTCATTTTCTGGGACCTGGAGACATCTCAGTGGTTAAAAGCACTGGCTGCTCTTCCAGAGGACCTATGTTCAATTCCTAGCCCCTCTTACATAAGGCAGCTTATAACTGTCTGTAACTCTACAGGCACCAAGAACACATGTGCACAGACACACATGCAAACACCCACATATATATAAAATAAAAATAAATAAATCTCTAAAAAATATATATTCCCTCCTGCCCTCTTTGTATAGCCGATTGGACTCCAGTGTCTAGGCTACTATTTCTTGATGTGATATCACAAAATCTGTGCTCAATAGTCCCCTTCTTGAGTCATCTGGCACCTTGATAACACTTTCCAGCAGCCCCCAAAGGTGGCTGCTGATTTAAGTGGCCTGGGAGAACTCCCCCAACCCCAGATGTTTCACCCACTAGAGAACAGGGTAGATTACCAACAATGTGTAGCTCAGCCGCACCAAGAGAGTTCGTGCCCAACTCCATTTAACATGCTTTAAAGTTGTTGGCTCTTTCTGTTGATTCAGCTCCAAATCTCCCCATCCATTGAAAACTTGTAATTTTCTCTGAGACCATAGACTTCATGTTTTATGAAATGCTTTGGGCATGTTTACCCAGAAACTCTTATGGTACTAGGTCTCCCAGAGAAAAGTACACATATTTATAGGTGGAAATAATCTCACAATCTCATAATCTCAATGAACATATGGCTCTTTTATTTCCAGAGCATTTAAAACATGTAGAGGGATCCTGGGCAAGGGTTATAACCCCTATTTTAAGCAAGGTAGGTATTCATGCTTGTTTTTTTTTTTTAAGTTACTGTAAATAATCCAAAACAAATTCAGCCCCACTCCAGTCTTGGGCTTCCATAGGAGTGAAAAAAGGGGTGGTTGCTAAGGAAATCGTATCCTGTTTGGTTAAGAACAGTCTGTAGAGACTGCAAGGATCTGCATACCTTGTCATTGTAATTTTCCTATCCCTGCTCTCTTTTTTCCTTCCGCTGCTTTTGCTATGAGAAGAGCAAGCTAAAAAGGATACAGGGGCACTTAAGCCAAGTCGTATTTGTCAAGGTGAAAGCTGTGTGGAGCAGAAAAGCAGTTCTCCCAGCCACAAAGAAGATGCGAAGGAGCAGAGTGAGTAGGGAATCTGAGAGCTACCAAAAGTACTTAGAAGGGCCCATGTGCTGCAGGCAGCCGGCCGGCGGTAGAAGCTTGCTCTCCAGAGCCAAGCCTTCCTAACAACGCTAGCCCACTGTTGGGAGGCCTCCAGAGTCATGGTTACCAGTGTGACTGTCCCGACAGTTTCCCGATCCCCTAAGCACACTTACCTACACACACACACACACACACACACACACACACACACATCTGACCGTTTTTTGTTTAAACCATAATGCAGTAAACATTGGTAACAGAGTCACAGAACTAACACCGTCTTGCTTCCTACTGATTTTAAGTACTTACTCCTTTTTACCAAAGCTGGAAAATTAGTGACAAGATAATATTTATAATTATTTTAATGGTTCTATTTCATTTTTGAGTGCAGTGAAACCACGAACATGCACATCATTGTCACTTTTCGCTTCCCCTTTTGTCGTCTGTTTACTCATCACCCAGCCATGATGGATTCTTCCGAGACTGGGTGATGCTGTTAAAAGCTTTGGTGTCAGACAGCAAACCTCTTGTCCATTGTGATGACCGTGGAAGGTCATTTCGCCTCTTCTGTGTCTCAGCTTTGCAAGGGCAAAACGGAAAAGGCAACGGCTGTTTTATAGGGAGGACGGATGCTGCTGCTCCCGACCCTTGGAGATTAGTCCATAATTGTTGGATTTTTTTTCTATAGATAGCAGATCCACACCTCTTCTTTCATAAGCACAGGCTCTTGTCCTGCAATTGACCTTTGCTCATAAGGCTCAGAAGGGCTAGTTCTGTTGCCCCCTCAGCCAAAGCCAAGCACCACTTACCTGATTACTGTCATTGAAACCTTCTCATCAATAGTGCTGACAAATACCTTGCAAACAAAAGCCTATTCACGGCGCCACAGTAGTCCCTGCTTCTTCTTGTTTTGTTGTCTATATTCTACCTGATCACCAAAATGCCTGTTATTTCTCCAGCCTCTCTGGCCCTGATGAAATAGACTCTGCCTTACATGCCCCGCAACCACCATTCCACAGCTCCCCCCAAAAGAGCAGCAGCCTGCCCCGTGGGTTCTTGAGATGCACAGTCCACTTCCGCCGCGCAGGCATTCTAAGTGTCTTCATTCCTTTTGTGGCTCTCAGATTTCCCCAAGTCTCACGCATTTCCATTACTCCAAACCTCACCATACGACTTCCCATCCTGAGAGACTCCACTCTTGAGGATGTGCACATGGCTCCATCTCTCAGCCATTGGACCATCATGGGCGCTGAATGTCTGACTTGTCTTACTTGTAGATACATCTCAGGACCTGCAGCCAGCTACAGCAAAGCTTTGAGCTCTTATGCTTTGCCAGGGCCTCTTACAAACATGCCTTCCTAAGTTAGAAATGGTCTTGTCATCTTTATCCCAACTCATGTAAACTGTTGTTTTGTGTATTGATTTGTTTTTCCTGTAGGCTGGTCTTAAACCCGTAGTAAGTTGGACTTTTATAGTGGAAGCTTGTATTCTGTAGATTATCATGAAATAACAGTTGTGTGTCAAAAAATATTCATAAACAATGGAAGGAAAATTGTTCTCAAACCCTGAACAGTGGAACCCAGCTTGAGTATGGGGATCTACAACACTAGCTATTAACCCCCTTGTACCTGGACTCTTGATTTGGCATAAATTATTATAATAACATGTTTAAAAATAATTCTTAGCACGATTCACATTAACCATCAGATTCATAGGCATCCTATGAATGTATAGGTCTGGTTTTTGCAAACACAGAACCAATGAATGCTGCATTCGAATGACTGGATGTTAGCTAGCATGAGGCTCTCCCATTTCTTGGTTTCTTCATATACGTTTTAAAGAGTTGTAAGTGATCCTAAGACCAGTATTCCCCTCACATCTGTCAGTGCTGAGCTGCAGCTTATAATCTAGAGTAGCAGAGTTCATTGGCGGTGTGGCTCTCTTCTTAGCATCAGGAGGTCGGCACTGGCTTCCTGGAGTCGACAAAATGAGGCATCTCCTCTTAGGAAAGTAAGAAGAGGAAATCGCAGGGACAGCTGCCTATTCCATGCAGCAGGTTTGTTACAGGTTTGTTAGGATAAAGGCTCAAAACACTGAGCTTTTGAGATGTCCAGGTGGAAGTGGTAGTTTTAACTTACCTTGGAAGGTTCCATGTGAGGAAACTTTTGAAATACCCAATCTTTGATCACGCAGAACCAGTGTGGTGCTCTTTTAACATCATTTGGGGAAACCTAAGGGTAGAGAATATAAGCATCAAAAGACAGTCGATGTCTTAGAAGGGCCTAGAAGATAGGTAGATAAGTACCTTCTGATACCCATGGCCAATCTAGGAGTACTGTTTTTACCATAGAAGAAATGCTTATGTTTCTGCCTATGGTTGTTTACATAGTCTGTCACATGTATATTCCTGTACTAGAATATCTAATGCACAGAAGTATGTCATCCTAAAAGGCTGTCTGTCACTTTGCCATCTCCAAAAAAATTTATGGCTGGCTACACTTAAAATAGAACTGTGTTTCCAACCTTTATGCTCATGTCTATAAGGCACTCAAGTTCATGAACTCCTTAGATAGCGGTTACTGTTCCCGTGTTACAGATAAAAAGACTTCATGAAGCAAAGATGTGATTATACAAATACTTACACATATAGTAAGTGAAAGCTCATGTTGACAATCGCATTTATGCAGAAACCTAATGAATGATGCACTGATCTGGACCCTGGAAGGAGTTGGACAAACAGTGAGATGCTTGTACATTTGTTAGTCTGCTCTTTTCTACCTTGGTGATTACAAGAAGCTGCGAGTTTCCTGACCTCAACCACCAGCCTACACAGCCCTCATATGTATCAAGTACACAGGACTTGGGACCTTTGAAGAAATCATAAAATAAAATAAAAAAAAACAGTGGTTCTTCTACCGTAGGGTGTCTAAACCCAAAGAGACATTCTTGCAGGGTCAGTGGGCAGCCAGGAAAGTCTATCCTCCACCTGAATAGAACAAGCCCCGGGACATGCATCTAGGAATACTTCCTGATGTGGAACTGTGGCTCAGAAACGCTGGTGCTGACAGTCTGTTCTGACTTCATACGTCTATTTAACATACTCAATTACTTTTGTGCCTGTAATTTTCAAAGATTGAGAGTGGACAGGTTTTTTTTCCCCCTCTGTGGACTGTATACTATTTCTCTCACTACCACAAAGTTTTGACCTTGTAACTCAGAACCAGCCACAGATAAGATAGAATAACTGACCATGGCTGCATTCTGATGAAGCTTTCTTTACTAAAAAAAAAAAAAAAACCACACACACACACAGAGTAAGCCATATTTAGTTCCCAAACTATAGCTCACAGACCTCTAAGTAAATAAATCAGATTTATAGATTTCACCAAAAGAAAACTAATTCTGGCTGCAGTGGTTAGAGGGAGCCTTGGAAAGGCTGGGTTCCTCTTAGGAAAATTTGAGATGTGTCCAGAAGATGGATGTGATCTGACCCTGCCTGCTTCTGCCTCCTCTGCTCAGAGCTCTCTGCCCAGGTTAATCCATTTCAGACTAGGCTTTGATGGCTCAAGGTTAATCTTTTGCTATGGTCTTTATGCTGGCTGGACCCAGGTCTTTCCAAGGCTGGCTGCTATGGTTCTTGGATGTCACCCCTTCTAGACAAGAGAGAAACAAGTGAAGGCCAGCCCCCACCACCCACCTTGTCATGTTGACTCATCTGATTTCCTTACAGCCTTTTATGCTTTCTTACATTATCGTGTTCGTTAATTTCTTTGCGTATCTATTGCAGTCTCTTCCAGCTGTCTGTAAGTTTGAATCGTGTGCTGCTAACAGATAAACAACTGAAAAGGCATGCATCAGTAAGAGAATAAGAGCAGAAGGCAGGAAGGCTCAGGACACACTGGCATGCCTCCTTAGGTGGTCAGCTGCCCACTCTTGACTCTGAACAGATTGTACCTTTGTTCAGTGCCGGTGATGTCATTTCATTGTTCAGGCATCCACGTGTGGGCGGAGGTTGGCAACCTCTGCTGCGGTCACTGTTTGGATGGTAATGGGTCTTTCAACCTCTCAACGATGACCTGCAAGTTCAGTTGCAGGCTTCAGATAAGAAATCCCCATAACTCCTCATTTATTAAAACTCTCAGATGGGCCTAGTGACGCATGCCTGCAATCACTTCTCTGTACAGGAAGGCTAAAGCAGGAGGGTTGGGAGTTGGAGGACAGCCTGGACTACAAAGTGTACCTCAGGCTAAACTGAACTAAGTCATGAGACCCTGACTCAAAAAAAATCATATAATAATAATCATAATAAATAACAGTATCAACAATCAGGTTGTTCTCTACTAGACTCAGTGCTTTAACACAAACATTTAAAAGCACCTAGTTTTTCCTTGTGATCCATCGCTATTGTCAAACTTGACCCATAGGAGAGTGCTTCTGTGCGCCACTTCTTTAGTGCTTGTTGAACCTAAGTGCATGCTGGGATGATTCAAACGTGCAGAACTACCTGCTGTCCCACTACCAAGGGCTCTATCCCTTCTGCTCCCTTTTTTTTTTTTTTTTTTTTTTGGTTTTTCGAGGCAGGGTTTCTCTGTGTAGCTCTGGCTGTCCTGGAACTCACTTTGTAGACCAGGCTGGCCTCGAACTCAGAAATCCGCCTGCCTCTGCCTCCCAAGTGCTGGGATTAAAGGCGTGCGCCACCATGCCCGGCTTCTGCTCCCTTTTTAACCAAGATCTTTTAAACCCCTGCCAGTAACAACGTAGCCTTTCTCAGACAAGTGGGCAGGGTCAACCTTCTCATCAGAAGTCCCTAAATCTTTTTCTTCCCACAGTCAGGTGGGAATCCATGAAGGAGGCACTCAAGGCCTTTGGATGTAAGCAGCTGAAAGCAAAAGAGCAGGGCAAGCAGCTCAAGGGAGAGAACAATGCGAAGAGAGAGCCACAAGAACCTCCTAGGGCCCTATAACGCTCTCAGTCTGGATGCTGTTTGCTGTGCTAGGCTGTAGTCACGGAGGCAAATTAGGACATAGCACAAGCCAGCCTAAAAGCCTGTCTAAATCACACATGTGTCAGTCAGCACAGGGTAGGATGTGCCCTGGTATTAGAGGCTTATCACCAAAATCTAAAGGATTAGGTACTCCTAGCCAGAGCCAACTTCTGTAAAGTAAATTAAGAAACAGACTCATATCTGCCTGAAAGTCTGCAAACAAACATAGGACAGTGCCTTCTCGGTGGGGAGTGGGGGTGGGGGATGGAAATCCAACCTAGAAGTGAAAGGGGAAATCTGGGCTAGCACAGCAGCCTTTAACTAAGTCACATTAGTAGCTGCCACCTCATATCTGTCCTTTCTTTCTGACCAAAGGAGAGTAATACTACACTCTTTGAACTCTACAAAATGGTATGCTTCCTTCCAGACCTACGGACCTCCAAGGCAGTCATCTTTTAATCTAAAGCATTAACACACAAACACAGGTGTACACGCTCAGTTACACCAAGTTTGCTGGTCCTAACAGTCCAGGATTGGAATTTTTCTTCTCCGGGGTCTACATTTTGTACAGCTATATTTTTTTTTAGAACTAACGTCTTTGATATTTTTATATGAAATCTTGCTGTACGCTACCTTTAGGTAGATGAATTATGTATTAATATTTATGCTGCACGCTAATGGAAGTCACATTGGTCCAATCCTTTTACCACTATCATTTGAAAAGAGTGATTAATTGGAAGGCATACAGATTAAATACTTCTCAGCCTGTTCCCCTAGCAACAATCACAGACTATTTTTCCTGAAGGCCAGGTTTCTGCCTTGAGCTAAGTTTGCAAAGCACCCGAACAGAAATTGGCATATTAACTAACCAGCCTGTCATTCAACTCTAACATATTCCAGAAAGCAACACTTAGGAACGCCACATCGGTGTGAAGAAACAGCAAGTGACGTGTCATCAGTGACCATGACTTCTTCTTGTTGATTTTTAGCGTGAGGTTGCTGTTGGTGAGACTCTGAACATGATCCTCCCTAGGCAACAAGTCACTGACCAACTGAAGGAGAACAAGACTGTTCTCGTCATTTATAGTTTTCTGAGAAGTCTTGGTAGCCGTGCTGCTCCTGAGGCTTTTTTAGCTTAGAAAAATGAAAAGTCCACACTGCTACAGCGTGGTTGGTAAATGACAAACGAGTTGCATATGGTGAGTCATGATGCTGTCAAGGACCGTGACTGGATGATTTGACAGGTGGGACAAAGCACAGCTCAGAAAGAAAAGAATCCATCAACTACTGGCCAGTAGTAAGGCCGGCATAGGAGCGGCTCTGTTGATAAGCTGCTCTCAGTCTATGGGCTGTTTCCATAGACCAAGTTCCCTCTATTGTAACATGCGGGGCAAGCAGCAGCATCTCTTAACTATGTCCATCAAAGAAACTAACAGGCCACATGTAAGACTGTTCTCCTGAAGATATCACACACTTTGGTCTGAGGGAAGATCACAGAAATGGCACTGGTACTGACCTCAAGGCTTTCTCTTTGCTGCCTGACTTTGGTCGTACCACAAAGTGCTCTTCAGGCTGCTTGAGGAGAAAAGACATCAATGACCTTAATCGGCTGTGAACATAGTAACCAGCCCAACAAGGTAAATCCATTGGTACATACAATAGTGTCAGTGCAGAGTGTGGAGGTAACCATCAGCTCTCCGTTTAAACTTAAAGCATACTCCAAACTTTGTACTATAAACATGGCCAAGAACCCATGGTTGAAAAATTCACAGTCCCTCCGAGTGAACTTAATACTATTATTTTGCTTAGTGTACATAGTATCAAACTCTCTACCCAAAAGTTACCAGTTTGGTTTTTTTTTTAATTGAAAATAGATTCTTTGCTCACACAATAGATCCTGATTACAGTTTCCCTTCCCACCATCCCTTCCCACCTTCCCTCCCATCCTGATCCACTTCCTTTCTGTCTCACATTTTAAAAGAACAGGCTTCTAAGAGATAAAGAAAAACAAAAAACAAAAAACAAATATAAGATAAAACAAAAGCCTCACATCGCAGTTGGACAAGGCAAACAGAAGGGAAAGAGCCCCCAGGAGCAGGCACAAGAACCAGAAACCCACTTGTTCACACCATCAGGTACTCCATAAAGATACTAAAGTAGAAGTTGTAATATATGCTAGAGGACCTCGTGCAGCCCCAAACAGATTACTGCTTAAGTCTCTGGTAGGAGCTTTGGCTGGTTGATTCAGAGGGCTTCGTTCCCCCAGTGTCCTCCATCCCCTCTGGCTTACACTCTCTGCCCTCCTCTTCTCCAGGGCTCAACTCTCAGACTTCCTCGGAGGAAGTTTCTTTTTAAATTGGGTGGCAGCTCATGCAGAGATTCACAACCAGAGCTTAGAGAACCGGGGACGGTAGTAGCATCGTCAGCCTTAAATGAGACATGTATATTTTCACTCCCCTGGGGCCCAGCGGACAGCCAGAAAAGGGGTAATGAAAGATTTGAAGCTCTGGAGCTTGGGGAAGACGCCTGAGCTATAAGAAGCACCTTCTGGACACGGCAAAGCTGTCACCCTCGTGAAATCTGGATGCCTACAAGAGACCAAGACAGTGAGCGTTCCAGCACGGATGCAGCAGAGGCCTACAAGGCCTCACCCCTGCAGAGGGGCTGTGAGCAGTTGATGGCATTTTGACTGACAAAAAGAAGTCGTGATTTCAGGAGGAAAGAGCAGTGCTTCTGATAGTCTGATGTGTAATTTCACTCTCTACAGTGAATAATATTTAGAGGTCTATAGCTAATATAGATGAGAGTAATCATGGACAATCTGCTTGACACTTAACTCTCAAATTCACAGACTATCCCTCATCAAAACCCATTAGGCTCTGATTTTTGCAATTCAACTGGAGCAGTCTTTTATGTTTTGAAGATTTTTCTCCAGATGCAGTGAGTGTGTTATTCTTTTTTTTTCTTAATTTTTTTACACAATATATTTTGATCAGATTTTTCCTCCCCCAACTCCTTCCAGATCCTCCCTACCCAACTTCAGTTCTCTCTCTCTCTCTCTCTCTCTCTCTCTCTCTCTCTCTCTCTCTCTCTCTCTCTCTTTTTATGTGTGTGTGTGTGTATGTGTGTGTGTGTGTCTCAAAAAGCAACATATAAAAATAAGGAATATCAAGACAAGCAAACAACAGCAACAACATAAAAACAATAAGACAAAATTTGTCAAAAGCAGTGTAACAGGAATCCCAGGGAGTTTGTTTTTTATTGGCCCACCTCTCCTGGACAATCAGCTTGCCTGGAGTGTCGCAGACCGAGCTCTGTGAATCCAAGGGATCCCCTCCTGTCCTTTGTCCAGTGACCTCAGCTCTCTAAGCTCCAGGTTTTCATTGAAAAAAAAATCACAGAAAAGGAAATAAAAGCACAGGGAAGTGCTGACAAAATAATTCATGGTGAGCAAACTGTTCAGTTGAGTTAAAGGTAGCTGTCAAGGGGCTGTGTCGCCTTCCATAAGCAAGAACAACTCAGCAGCTAAACATTTAATCACAAAATATAAGGGGGCCAATATTTTATCACTGGGTGTGGTGATGCCCACTTCTGATTCCAAAATATAGACTAAGCCAAGTAGACTGAGAGTTACAAGTCATCTTGGGCCCATTGAGTTACCGGTCTGCCTATGAGACCCTAACACACCTGTAAGACATCCATACATCCATCCATACATATGAATGTGTATGTATGTATATATGTATGCATGTATGTATGTATATGTATGTGTATATGTGTGTGTATACATATATATATATATATATATATATATATATATATACACACACATAGATTCATTTTATCTTCTCATTGCAAACCTATCAGGTTAGAATTCTTCAGCCATTTTCCTTACTGGCAGGGTCATGATCCTAGGGTCTCTTTAGTGAGTATTCCATTGTGGCACAGCATCTTTAGCCTGTAAGCATGAAGCATGTTGATTTAGAGGTGTTCCTATGTGTATGTATCTACTCCACCCTGTCATGTGCATGTCGGTGGTACAAACAGCCTCAGCCTAGTTTGTCTCCTGTGGTTAAAGCCTGTACAGGGCCAGGCTTTGTGGGCGCTTGAAACTTCTTGAAGGATGAAGCTACTGATGAGTATGCATGTGTTTCTTTCCCCAGTGGGAGAAGAATAAAGCTATAACGGGAATTATCCACACCGTAATAGATAGATAATAGGAATAGTAGATAAAAGGAACTGAAATGAATGTCAAAATGTAACAAATATAAAACAGGATATACAGTGCCCTGCCCAGCTTCACAGAAACAGTTGTGAAAAACAGGAGAAGGCACTGAGCTGACAGCCTCCTCCTGGGTACAGTCCATAGCGGGAATGTAGAACAGGATCCAGCAAAACCTGAGGTAGAAAACATGGCTGGTAGCTCTCCCAAGTCATAGAGTAAGCAGGGTGGCAAACAGGGAGACACCGACAGTAGGTGTGGTGGGTGTGATGTGTGCGCATGCGAGAGAGACCAGCAAACACCGGATTGGCCATTATGTAAGCATCTCTGGGGAAAATCCCCAAAAGGAGCTTTAAGAGCTCAGAAAAAAGGGATGAGTGGATGGTCAATGGCACTGGAACAGAGCAGTGGTCAGAAAGAAAGGAAAGCAGACATGGGGTGGTACCGATGTGAAGTTAGAGAAACCAGGATGAGTCGGGGAACGCTCCTGCCTCCGAGGTAGTGATGGAGAAAGGTCAGCGCAAAGTTCAAACCAGAAGGCTTTCCTCTCTATCACCTTCCTCCGCAGTTATGAACAGCACGAGAAAGTTGAGAGGTATAAGTTACCAGAGCCAGCGGTTCACACCCTTCCAGAGGTTCACTGCTTGTCTAGGATTACAACGTGGATGTGCATGCATTGAAATGATTTTCAAAACGGCTACAGTAAAACGTTAATATAAAAAGAAAAATCAATGTCTAAGGCTTAGAAAACTTATCTCTATTGCCTAATCCATAGTCATAAAAAAAGACAGAGAGAGAGGAGGACAAGAAAAACTTTTAAAAGTTTGATTCCATTGAAAGCTTAAACTTCCTGTTTTCTGCCTTCCTAGGTTCCCCAGGATGAATGGTCAGGGTACACACCTCGCGGGAAAGACGATGAGATCCCGTGCCGGAGGATGCGCAGTGGTAGCTACATCAAAGCCATGGGGGATGAAGACAGTGGGGACTCGGACACAAGCCCCAAGCCGTCTCCCAAGGTGGCTGCAAGAAGAGAAAGCTATCTCAAGGCCACGCAGCCGTCCCTTACAGAGCTCACCACCCTCAAGTGAGTAATCGCCCCTCTGTGCTTTTCCTCTGCCCGTGGGGTTAGCACCTAGGACCTGACCGATGACTGGATATAGTGAAAATGTCCTTCAATCACATCCGTGCAATGACTGAATGACCTGTGGATTTTGACATTGAATTTGACTTGTAGATGCCAGTGTCATCAAAGACAGGGGACAAGCTGGTGCACTCATAATTCCCAAAAGCCATCAGAATTACTTTTGGGGGCAAAAAAAAAAAAGGTTTCTGGTCAATGAAAAGGCCCAGTACCTCATCGTGGAACATTTTTTTTTTCAGCTACAAAATATAGAAGTGAACTCTTCCTTCAGAGTCTTAGATTTTCAGAAAATTATATAATGTGAGGGCAATGGTTCTATCAGAGAATTTTATAGAGTGATGTTATGCTGGGAAACTGGGTAGTATATATCACAATTCTTAATATGCATGTTTGAATCTGGATTCCATACATATTACAGTTTGCAAGACCTTAAAAGTGTTTGTTTGTTTGTTTGTTTGTTTGTGGGAGAATATAAGTATACGTGTTTACAGTTGTACTATTTGGAGAAAAACAACTTTTTTCTCCAAAGGAAACAAAAGTAAAACTCACTTTTTTTTTTTTGAGACAAGGTCTCACTATGTTGCCCTAGCTGGCCTGATGCAAACTGTACAGTCCAGGCTAGCCCTGAGATCCACCTGCCTCTGCCTCCTGAATGCTAGGATTAAAGGCATTGCTACCACACCCAGCCCAAACACTGATTATTTCAAACAGACCTGTCTTTTATATATTTTTCTAGAGGGTAAATCAGAGCCCTGGAATATAGATCTATTTGGGTCTAAAGGATATGTTTTAGGTAATTAGTGTTTTTAAAGTACTCTCTTTATGAAATGCATGTGACTAATACTATTTATGCACTTGAATTAGGTTACAGAGTGAAATATTAAGAGGCAAATGAAAGAGAAAAGGGCAAAGCAGTTAGGTTAAAAATACAAATCAGATTACTGATGAAGAACATTGAAGAGCAGCTGCCTGATCTGTAACAAGAATCATTTAAAATAGTGGAGGACATAAAATCTGGACAGGAAAATCTACTCTTGGATCCTTTTCAAGGGGCCATATGGTATGGCACTGAAACCTTTTAAATTGAACATTAACAATTATATATTAGTTTCCTAAGCCACAGAGAGAAGCCATTCTCTCTCACCTCCCATTCCGTGTTCTCTCTCTCTCTCTCTCTCTCTCTCTCTGCTTTGTGTGTTCGCTGATCTCAGAGCTATCTTCACAACCTTAGCACAAACAACTAGTCCATTGCTTCCTATCACAGGGAGTTAGAGGTGTGGGGCTGCACAGCTCCCCAAACCTGCAGAGGTCGGCTCTTCCTTATCTCTTCATGGATTCTGGTTGAAGCCAGGAATACTTGGCATCCCTTGACTGACATTACATGGGGCTAGCTCATCACTCTCATGACACTAGCTGTAGCATTGGGGAACCTCCTTAATTAGCCTCATGTTAACTTGGTTAAATCTGCAAGACCCTGTTCTTTCTGTAAGCATTCACAAATACTGGCAGTATATCTATTTGGGGGGGGGGCATATGATTTGGCCTATAACATGACTACAACTTTTATGACTATAAAAGTTGGTTGTAGAAAATTTTAAAAGATAAACAAATCTCTGTTGAACTTTGACACACCTGCGAGATGCTCAAAATATCAAATAACAGACTGGTTTTATAAAATAGATAGTGGGCCAAGATGTTGTGTAGCCAGAGACACAGGCATATGTATATGTTTATGTATATATATATGTATATGTATATATGTAATTTGTAGGGCTTAAAATATCTCTCTACAAGAGATCATAATTGTCACAGCCATGGTGTCAAAATAGACAAGCGCAGTCATGCAGAGGTTAAGATGTGACATAAGCCCTTCAAGTTCTTGAGTCACCTGAAATGAAGGAGGTGAGGATGGGCAGCTTCTAGCATCCTCTATGCCACCTCCCAGAGCATCCTGTCAGGATGCTGGACATGCTGGAGTGACACACTGGGTCTTAGGTGATGGGATACACTGATTACTGCTCACGGCAATACACAGTTATGAAGTGGAGACAGGAAAAGGACTGTGAGGATCATGAAGAAAGCTCTGGAAAGGCTGCCACCAGTCAGGTGCTGAAGTCAACGTTCGCAGTTTTGCTCTTCCCAGAAACACATCCCTTGAGATTAATTCTCCTTTGCCTTCTGCATAGGAGAATTAATCCATCTCTAACTTCCTAGGCCATATCTAGACAACCACATTTTTTTTAGTTCTCTAGAAGTTTTAAGAGCAAGTTCACATGTGTGTCCAACGTTGTGACATTGTGACAGGCTGTCATCTACAAAGTCTGTGCTTGAGAGATGTGTCATTGAGTCACAAAAAAAAAACCCATAATGCTTTAGGTAAGTTGATGGTTTTGACTAGGAGCCACACTCATCTGAGGTACATGTAGTCTGTGAGCCACAGGTCAGACACTCCTGGAGGAGGACAGACTTCTTCAGTAAAATGCTCAAATTGGATGTGAGTGGGTAAGGGCTCTTTCTATCTATCTATCCTCCAAACTAATGGAAACTCAAAATGAAAACCAGTGGTACCCACAAATTACAAAAAACATTTTTCATTACACAGGACAGAGTTTCATGAAGCCACCTCTGTATCGACCCCTGCACATCGACAGACCAGAAAATGTCTGGGCAGTGTATAGTCATGCCTTTCTTCTCAGTGTGACCACAGTAGTACACAGAATTATTCCTGAGTCTGCTTGTCAGCCTGTATTTCTCCCTGTCCTGTTTCGTGAGTCCTAAGTCTTACCACAGTCTCCATAGTACCTTTCTATCGTCCTTAGTCACATATAATCATTAACTGACATCTAGTTTAACCATGTTGACGAATTAAAAGTCAAAAGTGTCATGACTGGGAATCAACCCTTCTTAGTCCTTGATGATGTTTTGACTGGAGTCATGATCTTTTTTTTTTTTCTAGAAGTTGGAAGCTTTCAACCCTCATGTGATAAAGATACCCAGATCCTGGAATTCTAGTCCCCAAAAAAGAAAACTATATTTATGTTCCTACTTCTTTGACATTTAAGTCAAATTTTTTCCCTCCTTCCTCCTCAACAATTCAGAGCTTTAGGGATGAGTCACCACCATGAGCCAAGATAACTAAAATTAGTCTAGTGGGACCAGGACAACATTTTTGTCTGAGGCTTTCCACTCCCCTCTTCTCCCAGAAGCAGAGAGAACACTCCTACAGCCCTTTCTATTGTTTTTCTTCTTGTTGTTTTCCAAAAGCATCTTTAGAGTTTGTTCTTGCGTCAGCTACTTAGTGTTAGCGACTGAGTCTTCGGCATACAGAGCCTGAGGCAGATAGATGAATCATGAGGAGACTTTGCAGTGAAGTCCACCTTTGGGCTTCTGGGGCTCCTTAGTAACTCCCGTCTGAAAGCCTGCCTCCATCATGCTCCTCTCCCAACACCCCGACTGACCTTTGACCTCATCACTGCTTTCCGCTTCCTCTGCGCTCAGCTAACGGGGCATCTGAAATGGCCTTGGTTTCCCCAGAAAATTATGTTTCCAAAGAAGCTACTAAATATTCAATAATAAATTTTCAGACAGGTAGGGGAGAGGTTTGGGAGCCAGAGTTTCTTCCCAACTCTTCCCCACACTTCAGCTCTGAAGAAGAACATCAAGCTTTACCTCGATTCTTTACAATTCTGTTTGTTTACAAAGCTAGACTACAGGCGGCTACAACAGTCGGCTATAGTCGGGGCCCAAGCTAGTCTTGAATTTATTTCACTCAAGTATACTATGGGAGGAATGTTCTAAAATGATTCTAGGTGGGCTTCCATTTTCAAACATTCTAAAGTTGGGGTGAGGACAGTGGCACATGGCTTTAATTCCAACAGTCAGGGGGCAGAAGCAGGTAGATCTCTGTGGGTTCAAGGCCAGCCTGGTCTATGCAGAGAGTTTCAGACTAGACAAGGCTACATCATGAATTCCTATCTAAAGAAAATAATAATAATAATAATAATAATAATAATAAATAGTTGTTATTATTATAAATATTCTAAAATTAAGTTCAAGTACCAGTAACCCAAAGCAAATAATTTAAATTTTCTTTAAATTTTCTTCATATTTTTAATCCCTTTATCCAAATGTTAGGTGAAAAAAATTCCCCTGGGGGGGTGGGGGAAGGACGGGGCGGGGGGGGGACGACTCCTAAAATCATTGTGAATGACCCCAGCCTTTACAATAGGACTAGTCAGGCTCTTAGCCGGTTAGATAGAGTATCTGGCCTGTGACCTCAAGGGGGGTTTGTGTCATTTATCCTCTTCATCTTCATTTATTTCCTAACTCCTCACTTTTTAAAAGAGAAATTAATTACTCTTCTCATGTTGTAACCAAATAGGTGACACAAAGCAACGCATGGGAGAAATAACTGGTTTTAGCTCACAGTTTGAGGGGGCATGGTCCGTCCTAGAGGGGCTGTATGGTGAAGTTCATAGCAGCTAGAATTCCTTCCAGCTGAACAGTCCATAAACAGAGAGTTATTGATATTTGTGCTTAGCTGGGCCCCGTTTCCCTTTTGTTCAGGATAGGAGGCCATTCAATGAGATGGCTCTACCCTGGATGTGCCTCCCCTCCTTGACACCCTGTGACAACAACCTTACAGATGTAAGGTGTTGTCTAGGTGTGGTTCCAAGGTGATTTCAAGCCCAGTCGGGATGACAATGAAGGTGAGACACACTAAGTGGCTCTTTTCTTTTAGCTAAGGCTCAACATCTCTGTATATAAGTCAGGCTTTCAGCATGAATGAGTGGCTCTAAGACCTAGGCTGTGATAGCCAGCATTAGCAGACGCCAGCATTGATAGAGGAGCTCACAGCATCAGCAGATCCCAGCACACATAGATGGACACTAGACTCCCTTATCTTGGACTCATTGACCCCTGTTGTCTGCAGATGTCATTGTTCATCTGCATGAAAGATCCTGATACTGATTTGATACTGATGAGGAAAATGTAGAGATAAAGTGTAGTTGACGGGGGTGGGGGTGGGGGTGGAGAGGTGGGGGGGGCGGTTATTTACTAGTTAAATACAAGAGGAAACAGTGTTAGCAAGTAAAGTGCTTTGAGAAATGCCTAAAGTTAAATCAACTCTAAAATGAAGGTCAACATCAAGAGCATAAAAACTCATTGGCCTTTGCAGAAGTTTCTCTTTTCTTCTAGATGCACTTGTGTCCCTGATTGTTCCTCACGCTCCACGTGCCCGTCCTACCCACCGACTGTTCTTCATGTGGTTTCTCTTCCCAGAAAAGGAAGAGGGGGAAGAGATGGGAACATTGCTATTTTTTTTACAGAATATATGAGCCATATTTAAGAACACAGCAATATACATCACCCATCTTTGCCTAAGCTTTTGAAATGTCTGTGCTCTTCTGTTGTCTGTTTTCTCCCAAATTCTTTCCCAGTCCTTTCCTACCTTCCCCCAGAATATAACTGTGACATAAACTAGCAAGCACCCCATACAATCTCAGGGAGGGCAGAATAATCATACAACCAGACACACAACATTGTGAATTTATATCCTCAGCGACAGTAATACCTTCTCTTACTGTCCCCAGTCTTTCCAACTCCCTTCTCACATTCCAAAATAATAAGTTGGAAAATGTTAAAAACAGGAGCATCATTCTTTCTTATAAATAAATTATCACTTGCTTGTAGGCAGAGATATTTTAAACCCAAGCTGTAGTGAGCCTGACTGAACAGAGGAGGTAACTAGTACAAAGAACTGCCTCTAGTACACAGAACTAGTCTCTGATCACCAGGCCAAGCTCCAAAACCTAGGATCTGAAAGCCCACCTTCAGATGGTATTAGTCTGTTGAATGTCGTGGTCTGTACCCTGTCCTATACATTACTATATGGTTGCTCTTTTAAAAGTCTATCTTAGAAGGAAACTTGCATAGATTGAACTATCATGAAGTCACCTTGGTCACAGAGGAGAAGCACGAGTGTGTGCTTAATGAATGTGAAAAGATGCCCAGACTCTTTACAGAGCGCTTGAATACACAGATTAGAATACAGAAAAGACATTTACATCTTTTTAAAGATGTTTTTAATTATCTGTATGTGTGGGAGGGATGGTATGTGCACATGGGTGCTAATACCAGCAGAGACCAGAACAGAGTGTCTGATCCCCTGACTCTGGAGGTAGGATGGTTGTGAGATGCCTGATGTGGGTCCAGGGAACTGAACTCAGGTCATCTGGAAGAGGAGCAAGAATTCTTAACCACTGATCACCTCCCCAGCCCAGATATTTACACTTTCACAAAGTTCTCAGTACATAACAACTGAGTACAAGAATCTTTTGGACAGAGACTCTAATGGACAAATGAGCTGCCTCCCATATATCTAATATAATTGTTGTTAAGACCCAAAAAAAAAAATCTCTAATCAATACTCTCATTAGGAAGGAAAAATATAGGGCACAGTAGATGTGTATTCCCAGAAGTCCTTCTGGGTAGGATGTTTCAGGGTCTCCTCCATGTCTCTGAGCATCTCCTTTGGATGGACATTTCTCTTATCCTCCTTGACTGTATCTGTAGTACATTCTGAGGAACATTTGTTCCCTAGGAGCCAGAGTGGTATTTCAGGACTCCTTCAGAGATATATCTTTTGATCTAATCTGTGGTTCCTTGAACAGTACAACCCCATAATCCTGCAGGCACCCTTTTATCTCTGACCCCAGTGAGTTCAGAGAACTGATTGTCATACAGAATCCACATAGATGCAATTCCTATCTAGGCTGGGCTTCTTTGCCTTCTTACCCACACATCTCCATCTTAGAGACTCTCAGCTCATTGCATCAACTTAATTTCTCTGAGTCTTTCAGGAGGGGTTAAGCCATGGGGAAGGGTAGGCGTGTCCTTGAATGGAACTTTGCTAGAAATGATGAGTCTCACCTTCCTTCAGTATCAAAGTTTCCCGGGGGCTGGAGCGATGGCTCAGAGGTTAAGAGCATTGATTGTTCTTCCAGAGGTCCTGAGTTCAATTCCCAGCAACCACATGGTGGCTCACAACCATCTGTAATGGGATCCGATGTCTTCTTCTGGTGTGTCTGAAGAGAGCAATGGTGTTAAAATAAATAAATCTTTAAAAACAAAAAAGTTTCTCAGGGTTTGTTTTACCTTCTACAAGTTGGTTTAAAACCAGCTCCTTTTTCCAGTCCAGCAAGCCCTCAAATGTGGAACCCATTTAATTCTTTCACTGCTACTTGAAAGAAGAGCCCCCTTTTCTCCTTTATTTCCTTCCTAACATGAAATAGCTTGTCAGATGTTGCCAGCAGCAACCAACATGTTATTAACACTATGATATGAGTCCGTGTCTTGCATCATCTCTCCTCCAGGTTATACAAAACACTTTGCAAAATGATTCACTTACTGGGGAACATTGCTGAACACTTTCTCCAGCCTCTAATGACAAGTATTTGCTGATGATCAGCAAGTCCTGAAACCACAGGCATACCCTTTGAGATTTTTTTTTTATTCTTGTTGTTATAGGAACAACTTATTTCTGATTCCAGCTTACGCCCCAGCAAGGACAGGCTAAGCTATGCTCAGCTGATAACTGATCCCCCAGACTCCACAGTTTGACTCTTGCTCTGTATGCCAGTGGGCAGGAGACTCTGCTTGTTGCCAACAGTCCCATACTTAGCATGGCAGCAGCTCCACCTTAGCACCTGCTTCCACAGTTGCCAAGCAACAAAGGGAATTCGGTGAATTAAGCGCTTTCCTGGAAGTGAGTTGTGGCTTGGACTCAGCTCACGGCTAAAGCGTGCTGCATGGCCACACCTCATTTTGAAGAGGCATTTGAAAGAGTTGTACTCCTGTAAGCCTAGAAAACTGAGAACTGAGTCTGTTTGGGGATCAGCAGTGAGCACACCCGAAGGTCTTTTTCATGCTCTTCCCTCCCAGTTCCTAAACATTGTCCTTACTATCCTTTATCCCTCCCACAAAAACCCAATCACGCAGTCCGGACTATAAGACTAGACAGCTCAGTTCAGACACTTAGCTCTGACACTTCAAGTCTCATACAGAAAGTTATTTGACTATTCTATGCCTCAGCTTCCTCATCAATGACTCAGGGATAAGATGAGTAACAATGGAGCTTCAAGGTGATGGGTGTGAAGCACTCAGCAACACAAGAGATGCTCTCTACAGCTTAGCTGACATCATCGACCACATTGTTAAGTGCCACTATCCCATAGTGCCATCTTCTGATCCTTAGCATAACAAAGAGTGGACCAGATGAACATTTCCATCCTTCAAAACCTCCCTCTCAAACCGAAACACTTTCCCCTGGTCAATATCACGTCTTCCTGAGAACTCTCCGGATGAATATTAGCGAAGGTGATTAGTCTTGTGCCCTTTTCTATCATAAATTATGTCTGCCTCCTGTAGAAGACAAGTAATGTGTGTGCAGCCTTTGGCACGGGACCCAAGCACATGCTGAACATGTGCTTCCTACCCTGCCAACACCCCTGTGTCTAATGTAGGCTGAACAAGAGCTCCCAGAGATCTCAACCTGCATTCCTTGAGCTGAATGTCCTTCCAGCCTCTGCCAGGCTGTACCTGTAATCTCCCGGATTCTTCAGCCGCCCCACACTTCAGCATCTGTAGCTCTCTAAAAAGCCGTTTCCTCTCAACCCTGCTTAGCACTGCCAGCCCACCTGGAGGCTGGGAGCTCAGTCTGTCAGGTATGCATTATCGTGTTAAAAATATCTACACAGCCGTCCCCAGGACTGTCATCCACTTTGAATGCTGGCATATTCCCTTTAGTTTACCTGGGGAATCCCGAAGATCCTGATTAATTAACGAGTCCTTTTGGAATTGAAGAGGGGATCTTCTCCAATGTCCACACTCGTACTTTTAAAACTTGTTTGAGGAGCCACATAAGCCAAGAAGGGTAGCCACATAAGCCAAGAAGGGTAGCCACATAAGCCAAGAAGGGTAGCCACATAAGCCAAGAAGGGTAGAGGTATCTGATCCTTTGTGCTGATAAGTAGTGCTATTTCCCCTCTGCTCTATAGCTCTCTTTTCAAGATTAATAGTTAAAAATAACGGTATACTCAGAGTTTTCAGTGCATCTTGCTTAATCTCAATGTTTTCCAAAGGAATATAGAGTCAACTTTAGCAAAAAGATTTGCCGGTTTTCTCCTTATCAGCCAGTTCCTAACTCTGCCCTGTGTCTTAAGGTCTGGGCCCTTGCTTTTTATGTCTCTCCCTCTCAGTGACTCATGGGATGGTGAGGACTTTTCCCTTGATCGATCTGGGGACTATCTGCACCATCTGGACATTATTCTTGGCTTTCAGCCTGGAAGCCTCTTCAGTTCTTTGGATAACTTCTCTTTCCAGAAGATGCATGACTGACAGTTCCTGACATCCACCTAGGTTACCAGTTGTGTTGAAGTTGCCCATACCTGAGTCATCCTGTTCTTCAGAAGTTCTTTTTCTGCTGATGGTACATGGTTCTAAGATTTGGCTTCTCCTAGAGCCTACCTCTTTAGAGGCTTACTAACTAACTAACTAAAGCTAATTGAGAAGGCTGATTGGCCTTACTTACTCAGGGAAAGAAGGTTCTGTTATAGCTTGAAGAAGAAAGATATTTGTCAAGCTTGAGAACTTGAGTTCAGTCCCCAAAACCCATACAATGGAAGGCAGAACCTACTCTCCCAATCTCTTCCCTACATATATGCTGTGGCATGTACACAAATAAGTAAAGGGATAAATGTAATTTTTAAAAATTTTTTATTAGATATTTTCTTTATTTACATTTCAAATACTATCCTGAAAATTCCCTATACCCTCCCACAGCCCTGCTCCCCTACTCACCCACTCCCACTTCTTGGCCCTGGCGTTCCCCTGTACAGGGGCATATAAAGTTTGCAAGACCAAGGGGCCTCTCTTCCCAATGATGGCCAACTAGGCCATCTTCTGCTACATATGCAGCTAGAGACACGAGCTCTGGGAGTACTGGTTAGTTCATATTGTTGTTCCACCTATAGGGTTGCAGACCCCTTCGGCTCCTTGGGTACTTTCTCTAGCTCCTCCATTGGGGGCCCTGTGTTCCATCCAATAAATGACTGTGGGCATCCACTTCTGTATTTGCCAGGCACTGGCATAGCCTCACAAGAGACAGCTATATCAGGGTCCTTTCAGCAAAATCTGGCTGGCATATGCAATAGTGTCTGAGTTTGGTGGCTAATTATGGGATGGATCCCTGGGTAGGGTAGTCTCTGGATGGTTCCATGGGTATTTTGTTCCCTATTCTAAGGAGGAATGAAGTATCCATCCATTGGTCTTCCTTCTTGATTTTCTTGTGTTTTGCAAATTGTATCTTTGGTATTCTAAGTTTCTGGGCTAATATCCACTTATCAGTAAGTGAATATCAAGTGACTTCTTTTGTGATTGGGTTACCTCACTCAGGATGACATCCTCCATATCCATCCATTTGCCCAAGATTTTCATAAATTCATTATTTTTAATAGCTAAGTGGTATTCCATTGTGTGTGTACCACATTTTCTGTATCCATTCCTCTGTTGAGGGACATCTGGGTTCTTTCCAGCTTCTGGCTATTATAATAAGGCTGCTATGAACATAGTGGAGCATGTGTCCTTATTACCAGTTGGAACATCTTCTGGGTATATGCCCAGGAGAGATATTGCTAAAGAATAGTGTGTCAGAGTTTAAGATGGAGGTAAACTAGAGATGAGCATACCTAACTATTAGTCAGTATATTTATTATGTTCTTGATAGTGGGACTGAAGCCTCAAACAGGCGAAAGGAGGAAGACATTGGTCTCATAGTAGGCAGAAATCAGAGAGGGTGACCAAATATAGAAAGGGCCAGGACAAACTATAGCACCAAAGTACATCCTCAGAGACATACTTCTTATAACTAGACCTCCCATCCTTTCCTTTCTCACCTCTCAGTATTGCCATCAGATTATGACCTCCTAGCAATGCCATCAGATTATGAATCTGTCTGTCAGTGAATGAATCCATCCATCAAGTCAAATCTCTCACAATCTCATTGACTATGGAGATACCATTTGAGACACACCCAGATAGGCTTTCTCGTGTCTTATTAGTATATATTCATTAAACATAATAATGGGTTTCATTATTACATTTCTAGACACATACATACTGTGTTTCTATCATATCCCCTACTCTTGTCCCTGACCACTCCCAACAATCCCCTGTATCTAGAGGCTTTATCCACTGATGCTCTAAGTGTTTACTGATCCAGTCAAGTAGACAATCAAAATTAACCAACATAATCAGCTTTTCAGCATGGTAGCAAAGTACCTGATATACATAGCATGAGAAGAGAAAGTATGTTTGGGCTCATGACTTCTGAGATTTTAGTACATGGTTGGATGGGTTCATTGCTTTGGGGCCAAGTGAGGCTGAGCATCATGGTAGAGAACATGGCATTAGAACCAAGCTGCTTACCAAGTGGCAGCATGGCAGCTCAGAGAGAAAGAAGATACAAAGGAACTAGTATCCTCTTTAGTGTCACCCTAGTCAGCAGGACATTCTGAAGAATCCCCAGAGTTCCAAACATCACCTATCGGCAGAAACTATCTGCTGCTGACAAAATCACACCTCTGCTAGAGCACAAGGCAAATTATAGTCAGCTGCTGTGGACAATCTGAGGCAGCCCCATGTTCCACATCTGGGATTAAAATGAGAATATATTCCCATGATTCTGTTTTTTCAAAGAAACCAAAGTTCTCACTACACATGTGTGTCATGTGTATGTGTGTGTATGCATGTTTGCATGTGTGAGGGTACATGTGTGTGGGGAGTATGTGGGGCCTGCAGTTGATATCAGGAATCATCCTTAATCCCCCCTTCCACCTTATTCATTGAAATAGGGTCTCCCAACAAACCCAAATCCCACCAATATGGCCAGTCTCTCTAGCCAGCTTGTTCTAAGGGTCCCCTATCTCTGTCATCCAAAGAAAACTAGAATCTCACTCAGATTTCTACACACAGAGAAAACTGCATGGGTTCTGTGACAAGTACTTTACTACTGAGCCATCTTGCCTACACCAGACTACATGCTTCTTAAGAATTTCTGGAAACTGCATTATGTCTATATACCATGACCTATGCAGCCATTTTTCTCTTTGGGGAATAATTGTATCCAAAGTTATGGGAGGCCTAAGTTTAGGAAAATGAGATATTCATATCATATCAAAATGGCCATGAGACTATAATCCTTGGATGAGATTATAGGAAGGAAGTGAGAGTTAAAATATAATTGCTATAAACATAGTAGCTCAGGACCTCGGAACACTGAGTCATTTGAAAGCAAGGGAAATAAAACAGAAAGCCTGATATACAGAAAGATGTGTTCCTAACCACTAACATGAGAAATGCTGATCACAGAAGCCTAACCCTTCTGTACCCACCAAGCAGGACTGGACTGAGACCCTGCTACTTGGGGGGTAAACATAAGCAATCTATCGCCAGAAAACAACCAAGGGACCAGCCACTGGATTTGTCATTTGGTTTTTCTTTTAAAGCTCACAATCCTAATGGCATTTCATCAAATGCTTAAAAATAAATTTTAAAAAAAGTATGGGAAGTTCTAGCATCTTTTCTTCCTGTATATCTTGAGACTGGGCTGCTTGGAAAGTAACATTACCACCCCCACTCTTTCCTAGCTTTCTTTACCTGTCAATTGAAGGAAAACCTTCATCTCAGGTAGATTCATCTCTGGTAATATTCAAGGAGGAGAGAGCGACCCTTGTGGAAAATCATGTCAGCTCTTTTGTTTTGATTTTCCAAAATGAGGTAAATTCATCAAATCCTTGAGCTCTTCAGAGCACGCTACCCCCCACCCTCCCTGAGTTTATTTAAGCAGTTGCCTGTAGCAACCACCTACATCTTAAGGAGCAGAGCTGGGCATTGTAGAAACAGCTTGACAAGCGTCTTCTGTCTTAGCCTCAATGACTAGACTCTGGGTCCCGGAGGTAACTACATTAAAATTTAAATAATATTTTAAACAGATAACAGTGGGCTCTGCTTGCCTTTATATTTTTAAGAGCACTATTTTAGGAATGACACAAAATGATAACAGTTGCTATGGTTGGGTCCACTGTTTACCCTCAGTCCTGTCCCATATAGGAGAAGGAACTCAGACAAAAGGTATAAGAGCCCAGAACTTCTTCTGCTCCCTTCATCCTCCTTGGTAGACCCAAGTGCCTGTGCTCCACCAGCCGTGTGCCTCAGGCTGACTGTTCACCAGGGAAAGTACCCTGAAAAGATAGGGAAGGCAGCCATGGGTACATAGGTGGACCTTACTACTCTATGAATTATTTTGTCTCTCGTGGGTTTTTCTTCGAGTATAGAATTGCCCTAATTGCATATCTTTTTGTAAATATTTGTGAAAATTAACTTTGTTCATGAAGTTTGAGTTAGTAACCTAGAACACACTGTAAGGATGCATTATGTCTTCTGTGTACCAGGAACAAATTTTACTTTGAAACAAACAACCTTAGTGGAGGTAGAGACCGCTTGGCAGTTAAGAGGCATACTGCTCTTGCAGAGAGAGGATCAGAATTTGGCTACTAGCACCCACATTGGGCAGCTCACAACCATTTGTAATTCTAGCTCCGGTGGGCCCAATGCCCTCCTCTTGCCTCCATGGTCACCACACTCACATGCCAAACACACACACACACACACACACACACACACACACACACGGATACACAGATATACAGATAATTTAAAAATAAAAATGTAAGACAAAACCATGAAAATGGATAACTGAAAAACCCTATAAATACATTTGTTCACAAAGACTAGATCTTCCCCCACCACAACCCCATGTACACTACAATGTGCCAGGCACAACCATGGAGATCCCCCTTGTCCTGTAAACCACTTCCCTGTGGACCAGTCTGCTCAAGTCAGTCTAGAGGACTCTTCTAGACTGGGCTAGCCCCGCTCTGATGCTACTCTTTCCCTTTGCCTCTTGTCCTCAGAAAGGGAGTTTTTCTCTTGCCAACCCCAGAGGCTTAAATGGCTGAACATGAAGTGATCTTCTTTTCCAGCCCTGTCCAGTTTTGTACTCTGCCTGCTGATCTATCATCCCCAACCCATCCGAGCACTCCTCTCCCCTCTTAGGAGAATTTCCTACCAAGATCCAATGACTGATGGACAGACAAACGAAGTCAGTGTTCTTCTAACCTGGAAACTTTGCTTTGCTTGTAGGAAATGAGTGGATAGGGGAGTTGGGCCAATGTTCCCTAGATCCTTTGTTCTAGTGACATACTGTGACACACTGTAACACATTGTGATACACTGTGACACACTGTGGTATGGTGTGACACACTGTGACACAATGTGACCCAATGTGACACACTGTGACACTGAATCCTTGTTACATTTGACCAATTTGGCTAAAACACAGGTGCAAAGTCAGGTGAAAACATTAAGGATACACTGTGTGTGCTCTCTACCCTTTCCTGGACTATAGAAGACTTCCTTCATTCCTTGTGGTTATTTTTATGTTTCAATCTGCTCTTGGTGATCTCAATGTGCATGCTTAGACTTCTAAAACAAGACAGTACAGGCAAGGTGGTTTAAACAACAGAAACCTACTTTCTCCCAGTTCTAGAGGTTGGAAGTCTGAGAGCAACGTGCTATTACAGTCAGATGCTGGTGGGAGACTTTGTGCAGACTTCTCTCTCTACAAACCAAGAGAATGAGGAAGAATAAGCAATCTGTCTTATAAGGATATTAATCCCATCATGAAGGCCCCACCCTCATGACATTATATAAACTTACTCCCCTCAAAAGTCTTATCTCCAGAATCCTCTTTGGATGTGAGACCTTCAATATAAAGTGGAGGGAACACATTTTGTTCCATAGAGCCTGACATTTTTTGTCTGTAAAAAAATGTGGTGATGTGTTCCAGGAAGCAGAAATATTGGCCAATGCATTTTTCAGGTACCTGTGGCACCCCCCAGTGGTAGAATGTGCTTTGGTGGTATGCTGGGAACCCAGTAGGTCTCATCTTATGCCAATAACTGTGCTTAGCTTCTCAACCGAACAGTTGTGACCTATGGTCTGTAGCACATTTGTGAACCTGGCTCAGGTGATAATAGATCTATATTCTCCTAGAGCCTCTTGGATTTAAGCTATAGCTCAGTACATTGACCCCTCTCTTCCTGGTTTGTTAACAGAATATGATGTCTAAGTCTTGCCTTCCCATAGAGTATTGAGGCATAGGAAGATGCTCTCCATATGCAATAGATGGGAGTGTGTCACAATTGTGTCCTTTCTGTGGTTGTAATGGTTTATCACTTGCTGCTCACTTGAGAGGTAAACAACCCTCTTTTATTCAGGAAAATTGGCTTTGCAGTGATAGATTGCATTAATCAGCTTTCTACTACTGTAGGAAATACCTACAGTGCTGATAAAGAACATATTTATACAAAGGAAAGGTATATGTTTGGCTCCGTTTCATGGATTCCAGTTAGTGTTTGATTAGCTCTGTTGTTTTTAAGCTTGAAACAAGATATCTCCCAGTTGGAGCACATGATGAAATGACTCAGAAAATGAGAAGGAGTGGAAAGGGATGGCACCCTGCTCTCCCCGGAAGTGTGTGCCCAGTGACCTGGAGAGTCCTCCTCAACGCCTTACAGGTTCTGCCATATCCCAACAGGACCAAGATTTGCTAAGTGGATCTTTGGTGGATGAAGGATCCCAACCATATAAGTCATATAATGAGCCACACTTGGGTGTAGCCCCACAACCAGTGTGTTTTCCATTACACTAAGTGCCGGCAGAAGAAAATAAGGGAGATGATTTTGAAGAAGAGAAAATGAGAGTTGTATCCCCTAGATATTTGCTATGAGAGATTTTCCAGGCAGCCTTGGGTTGGAAATTCTCAGTGCTATGCCCATCTTCATGACAAATTCATTTTCTCCCTCTATCTCTGCATCACTGTGTCATAGGACAGACTCAGAGGTGGCATGCCTCAGTATCCGTGATATCAGCCTGAGGTTGCTGGGGAAAACTGACGTCACTTGGCAAGAACCCTGTGGGAGCTGCTGAGTCCTGTGATGCCTTTGCCTATGAGACAACACCTCCCCATGACTGACCATGAACTCCTCTGCCTCTGCTCAACCCCCGGTCCAGCCTTGCAACACTGCCAGATGCCAGTGAGATGCCAGGGAAAGATCCTGAGTTTCACTGTGGGTCCTGTGGGAGAAAACAAATATTTGTGCTTCACTGCAGTTATTTGTATTCTATAATCCATAAAACCATAAGAAAACAATGGACAAAATATATTTATTTAATGTACCTACCTTAGCCCCCAGTAAGAAAATCTCCTTATCATATTTATATTAGCTCTTAGAAGCACTCCAACCTACCTTTTATATCAGAAAATATTTAAAATATTTTGACAGCTACTACTTAAAAATAGAAAGAGAGAAAAGAGGGAGAGGGCAGAGGAGGGAGCAGGGAATCTCCTTATGTATTTCAAGCCAAGCTTTTTTCCTTGCTTTTATGGTATCCAAATTTCTTATTCTCTTCTGACATTCATTATGTGGTTCCATGGCCTTCCTTTTGCTTTCCAGAATGTGTATGCATATCCACCGAATACTGGGGCCGTGCCATTTTGGAAGTAAGTGGCCAACTCACAAGGGAAATTGGTTGAAATGAATTTTCCCTTCAACAATAAATGAGTTTTTGCTGATGTATTCTACAGCATCTAATGTGCAGCAGCTGGCAGAAGTCAGTGCTGATGGCGATGGAGGGTAAAAAGCTGGCACCCTTATCTCTCACCGTGTATTAGAAATCAGCCATGTCCTGTTCGGAAAATGCACAGCGTCCTCTCTGCCCACAGATACCTAGTCTGTAACCCAGAGCCACACAGCCATCTATCTGCATAATTAAGCCGTTACCTGCAGGCTTCCTCAATCTGCCCTCTGGAGACAGTTAGCTAAGCCACTGCTTTGTATAAGCTGGCAGGGGTGGGAGGTGATTGAACTCCCAATCTCTTGTTTTTTCTGTACCCTAAAAATCTCAACTATTAGAAGAATAGAAATAAAAATCTCAACTATAAGAAGTTCCCTTTATACACAGAGGATTTTCTACTTGCATCAGAAAGAAGGGCAAAGCAGACTCCCAGTTGGTTATTCACATTCTTACTCCCACAAGACAGTTCTCATCATCCTAAGTCATGTTCAACAAGCATGGTGGTTTGAATATGTGTGGCCCCCCATAAAGATTTATGTTTGAATGCTTGGCCATAGGGAGTGGCACTATTAGGAGGTGTGACCTTGTCGGAGGAAGTGCGTCATTGTGGAAGTGGGCTTTGAGGTCTTATATGCTCAAGCTATGCCTAGTATGCTACACAGTCTCCTTCTGCTGCCTGTGGGTCAAGATGTAAAACTCCCAGCACCAGGGCCATGTCTGCCTGCATGTGGCCGTGCTCCCTGCCATGATGATCATGGACTGAACCTCTGAAACTCTAAGCCAGCCCCAATTAAATGTTTTCCTTCAAAAGAGTTGCCTTGGTCATGGTGTCTTTTCAGAGAAATAAAACCCTAGCCAAGACAACAAGCTATCAGAAACAAGTTTTTTTTTGTTTGGTTTGGTTTAGTTTTCTTTTGTTGAGGGTTTTTTTTTGTTGTTGTTGTTGTTGTTTTGTTTTGGCACTTTGAATTCTGAAGTTGGAAAGATTAAAGGAATTAGTGCCTGGAATTAGAAGGAACTTTGAACACGGGGTACACTCATTCGTGCTGACATTTGCATGGTCTCCCTTGTTTATGTTAGGACCCAGGTGACAAGTTCTTTCACCATCAGTGCTGTGGCAGTGAGAAGATGACCAAAGTGGAAATGTCACCACCTGGGGAGTATGATGGCGAGCCAGTCTAACCAGCACTCTGGGATGGGTGCCAGCCAAATCCCTCCTCGTAAAGGAGAAAAGGAGGGAAGCCATCTAGTTACAGATGAAGTGCTTGTGTATGCATGACTTGTTTCTTCATCCGTGTGTTCAACGAGGGCTAAAGATGTCCTGGGTACCAGACTGTTCTAGGACTTAAAAAATTGCCGTCAGTAACCTTTGACCTGTGAAGCTTCTATTCTAGAAAAAACGTCAAAATTAGTGTCGACTCTCCCCAGGCCTGAGCACATAGTCTACTTTGGATTGCCAGATATTAGAGCTATTAAGCAAATATTTCTCTCCTTGGCCCAGCCAGTCTCTGGAGCATCTGACCGCACATAGCAATGATCAAAATGTCCAAGAATCCACCCATCTTTTCAACATAAGTCGGGTGTGAATTAGGCTTGTCAGCAGCAGACCAGCAAGGACCATAGTAGAGTCTGTGAATGGGCAGACCCATCTTAGTGTGCTCTGCCTGGGATGGACTGACTGTCCTTGCACAAGAGTGCTATTCCCTGCAAGTCATGTTGGTCTATTATAATCCAGTCCCCAGAAAGGGAACAAGAGCTAAAACCTCCTTGTCGGATTCTCAAGAAGGTCTGAGAGAGAGTGGAGACCAGATAAGCAAATAGCCGATGGGACATTACCAGGCTGACCAAAGTGTTGGAGGCAAACACAGCTACCCATTTGATCACATGTGACACCACTGGGTAAGCCGTGTGGAGCTAATGCAGACCTGTCTGCCAGAGAAAGGGCTAGAAACCTGCATGCTGGTTCCTTCCAAGCATCTATCTGCTTTTTCCAAACTTACAAGCAGGGTGCTGTCTGTGCCACACTTCCTTAGGAAGTCTGGACTTCTGTGGTCCCACAAGCTTCCTAGGGAGTGGGTAAAGTCTACCCTCCATCCTGAGGAAGACTGAGAAGTATTCAGTGCCCAGGGAATGAAGACAACAGGAGTAGACTGTACAACTAGCAGTGAGTGGCATGAGCCATCTTGAGGCTGTTCAGGAAAAAGGGCAGGTATCCAAGCTACTGGGTCAGGCAAGACCAAAAGAATCAGAGAGGTACATAAACTCAACCCAGTAGTTCATCTCAACAGTTCAACCAACTGAGGCTCAGCTGGGACTCTCTGGTGTTGGTCTAGGTGGTGGAATGTAGGAGGGCAGCTACAAACAGTGATGAGACAGGCTGTTGAGTTAGCTGAATCCTCCACTTTCTTCTGGTCCACCGTGGACACTGAACCCTCATGTGAATCTAAAAATTCCTACCTCTAGGGTGGAAAGAGTTGAAAGAAAGGGAAAAAAAGTTTGTAGCACTGGGCATGAACACCATCAGGGAGACCAGTGTGGCCTCAAAGCAGAGTATCTTGTCTCCGGCATTCATGATGACTTCAACTCTATGATTGTCCAAGACCAACCATTTCCAAGGCTGGAGTGGGGTCTCTTGAGACAAGATACTGCCAAGTTAGATATGCCCTGGGGCAGAGCACTAGCAGGCAAACTCCAGGTAAAGACCCTTAATGTGCAGATGAGAAGCAGATAGGGACTGACTGTGACTTTCTGTTCAATATGTTAAATTACCCATTTGCATTTTTAGTTTTCTAATGTGTGTACATATGTTCACGTATGTGTGTTCATGTGGGAGGGTGTAGAGCAGGTGTGCGTGTGCATGAATACATGGCGATGGAGATCAGAGGTCAGCCTCAGCTATCACTCTTTCAGCTGCTATTCACCACATAGTTTGAGGCAGGGTCCCTTATCGCCTTAGAACTAGGCAAATAGGGAAGTCTGTAAGCTTGTGAGCAGGAGTATTACAAGCAGGCCACCACAGCTGGCTTGTTTTGTTTTGTTTTTTAAATGTCAGTCCTGGAGATTGAACTCAGATCTCCATGCTTGTACAGTAAGCACTCTGCCAACTGAGCCATCTCCCCCACCCATTCCTCATTTGCCTTTTAAAACTGTGTCTCATTTCTGCAGTGATGGGCTGGTGTAATTTATTTCACATTAAAAGGTACAGATATGAATAGTATCCCATAATAGCTAATGATTATCATTGACTCTTAAGTCAGTATTCATTCATTTTGTGTGGATGAGAGAATTCTCTCTCTCTCTCTCTCTCTCTCTCTCTCTCTCTCTCTCTCTGTCTCTCTCTCTCTCTCTCTCTCTCTCTCACACACACACACACACACACACACACACACACACCACCTTGCTTCAATAAATGAAACCACTCAACACAAATGAAGTGTTAGCTGCCCTGGATTCAAGCCAACTGAATGAATCTAGAGCTCATTTTCCCCATAAGCCACTCTGAGTATTATGACCCCCATTGTAATAACATATGTGGATGATATTAAAGGAGGAAATACTGTTTTCTACTTTTCCTTCACTGTTGGATTCTACTGTATTGAGCCAACCCACGTCTGTAATTATATCACATCTGGAAATTTTACGTAAGGCAAGCATCTGCTGAGTGGCTCATTACAGTGCCTACACCTACTTTCCGAGACACCATTTTTCATATCCTGACAAGCTGTCACCTGATCCCCACTGTTCCCATGAACATCATCACCGCTGACAGGTCTTTATTCCCTCAGCCTAGAAGCCATGCCTATGGCGCACAGCTGAGATGACCCTACACTAATTGATTCTGTCATTTGTAAGAGGCAGAGACGACATCTGCAGGAACCTGGTTGGTGCTTTGTTTTAGCGAAGCAAAAGTAGCTTCCATGTTTGTCTGCAAAGTGGCAGTGAGTTAGCTTGAGATGAGCTCAAGATCAAGTCCTTCTGAGAAGCTCACTAGCCCAGGGTCCCCAGTGACAAGTGCTAAATGCCTGCCAGGTCCTTCTCCCAGCTCATTCAGGGGAACCTGCCCCACTTCCTTCTGTGGAAAAGTGACATCAAACTCCCATACGGAAACACAACCAAGCGGGACTTTTTTTTTCTGTTGAAGCAATGTGTGTATCATATTGTGCTTGAGTTAATCACAAAATGGAAACAAAACCAAATCCACAGATACTGAACTCCAGGCGCTGAGGCTAGAGGACTGTGAGTTTGAGGTTAGCCTGGGCTACATAGTGAGACCCTGTCACAAAGAAAAAGGAAGGAAAACCAAGGGGGAAAGGGAAGGAAAGGGGGGTGTGTAAGAGGGAGGAGAGCAGAGGAGGAGTATAGTGAAATTCTCCATACAAAGATGTGGCCCAGTCATCCATTCAACAGTTGTTTGTCAGCTGAACAAAGAGAAGGTCATTCGTTCTATAATCTTTACAGAAACAAGAATTAAACAGTTGCTTATTCTAGTGTATCCTCTGAAGACCAAAGTGCAACCTTGCAAACTAAAAGCTGACAGAACTGAGCTGATATTCCAAAGTTATGAAGACCTAACCCACAAACATGTACACATGTGTAAGCTAAGGTAGTTTTCCTTAGAGTCTGGAATGTGTGTGCCAGGGATGTGGCTCACAATATTTCCCAAACATTGAGTCTGCCTGTGAGATTGTTGTTGCTGGTGTAGTACCTAAATTCTAGCAGTTCTTCTTTTGCTGTTGTTGCTTGCTTTTAATTCTTTTAAGCCTGTTTCATGTAATATATATATAGATTTTCATTATAAATATACATTATATTCTCATATAATTAATATAATACATCTCATTATATAGAGAGATATATAGTGATATATAGTCATGTGATATATATAGGCATATGACTATATATGACTATATGACTATGTGTCTCTATATGACTATATATAGTAATATACATATTTATGTATACTATATATAAATACTACATTATAAATAGAAACTATATAAATATATAAATACATAATATATAGCATAGTCATATGGCTATATGTGTGTGTGTAAATATATATATATATGTATATATATATATATATACACATATATATATATTCATCTCTTTCCATTTCTCATTAATTCTTGTATCCCTGTCCCTCTTTGCAATCAAGGGGTATTTCTGACTTCTTGTCTTTTTTTTATTACTGTAATTCTTTACACTGTTGATCCTATCTCCTTAAACTCTTCTACTAACCGGCATGATACGCTCCTGTCTTCGGCCTCCTGTCCTTGATCTCTCAGAGGGGTCCCCTTCTCCACTCTCCCTTTAGACACCTTGGTCCTTCTCATCCAATAATCTCATCGGGAAAGCTCTTCTAAACCTTGCTGACTTATCTGTCTTCTGTTTGCCTCTGGCTCCCAAATCCACTTCTTCAGATCCGGTCTACCTGACCACCATATCTTCTAGAAGCCTCCAGCTCCCTCTGACTGAGTCATCAGACCTCAGGGCTGACCTAGTCTCAGTGGGTATCTTCCCTGTTCCCATTTCTCAGCTGCTGCTTGCCTTCTCTCAACTCCTATTTCAGTAGGCTAGTGATGTCTGTTAATTATGCCCTCTAATAGATCTCTAATAAATTCTTCATCATCGGATCCTTTTAGAAAGCCTTGTTACAAAGTATTCTCATAGAGTCATGAGGATGTTCTGATGTCCCTCTTTCAAGTAAAGGAAGCACTGGGCTGGACTGAAGAAGAGACTTGTATTTTTACCAAGACTTTCCAGTGGTTTGACCATCACTGTACACTGTTAGGTAGTCCTGGTCACAAAGAACACCTAATTTTGTGGTCTGGTTTGTTGTTGTTGTTGTTTGCCTTTAATGTTGATTTATAACCATATAGCCATCTGCTTATATGGTTTCTGTTATCATCCTTTATGGTGGCTAAATTCTATGGCAAAGGTCTTTCCAGAACAACCGAGATGGGACTATATATAAATACTACATTATAAGTAGAAACTATATAGCCCTACCCCGAGAGGATCTGAGATGCAAAGCTGGGTGTCAGAGGCTTCAGCCAAAATATAACAACTTTGAAAAGCTACTTAATTCAAAGAACAAATTTTCTCATTTGCCAAATGAACCTAAGCATCGTTGTTTGCCATCCTCAAAGGGTGTTGTGAGGTAGAAACCGAGTTTAGAATTTTACAGGCTTGCAATATGCTGCGAGGGTAGAAATAACTTGCTTCCCTTTGTCTCTTCCTCTGAAAGGGAGGGCAGGCTAATGATCACTTACCTTGCCCAGTTACCGAGGTTTGAAAAGACTAAGTTGGGCGGGCAAGACAAAAACTCTGAGCTTCCATTGTGTTTTGGAGTCAACTCTTATCATCTTTTAAAAGTTCCTTCTTGGGCTGTGATGGTGGCTCAGTGGAGAAGTGTGAGGGCCAGAGTTTGGATCTCCAGAACTCATGTGAAAGCTAGGCAGGCACCTGCAATCCTGATACTGATGAGGCAGAGATAGGAAATCCCCAGGGCAAGCTGACTATCTGGATTAGCAGCAATCAATGAGCTCTGGGCTCATTGTGGGATCCTGGATCTATAAATAAATTAGAAAATAGAAGATATCTAATGTCAACTTCAAGCCTCCACACACATGTGGACATGCATGCACACGCAGGCACATGTGAAAACACATACGCATGCACCCATACTACATATATACACAAAGAAGCAAAAAGAAAGGTTAAAAGTTAACTCCCTGTTTTACTCCCATACAGCATGGTCTCTGCCTGAAATGATAAGATTTCAATATAAGCAGGAACCTAAGGAGCTTGCCCAACTGGCATGTCTCATTTCTCAGACAAGAGCTGAGAAAGGGCAAAGCAGCTTGTGAGCCCATGCGTTCATGGGCTGTCCACTCCCTTCTGGGGTGGCCTGTGACTGGGAGAAGTTTGGAATCAAAGGGAACACAAAACTTTGGGTGGGTTGCTAGACAGTTTAAAAAAATCTACCAGAATTGGAAGTAACATTAAGAAAATGGTGACATCACACTTGTTCTTGCAGTAATAAAAGAAAATGCATCCTAGACTCATCCATAGGCCAGTCTGGTGGGAATATCTTCACAAATGAGGTTTCCTCTCCCCAAATGACTCTAGCTTGTGTTAGACTGATGTAAAACTACCAGTCATAGTAAAAGACCCAGAAAGAAAAATGTTAAATGTCCTCTCTCATGTGTAAATCCTAATTTCAAATATTTAGAGCTGTGTTGAATTTAGAGCGTGTCTGCTGAAACCAGGAAGAAGGAAAGGTATCATTATCGACTGGGAAAAGGGATTGTAGATCACAGATATGAAGGGAGAATGGGGAAAATGAGGGACTGGTTCAAGTGGGGAGAGGATGTGAGGGAGGACAGAGGGTGAAGGATAAGTAACATGAAGGATGTTTAAAGAAAATCATTTATAAACATACTATCTAATAAGCTTCCTAAGAAACAGAATCTAAAAAAACATTAATTGGGAGTTATCCTACCCAGGAAAACATTGTTTCTCCCAGAAATCATCTGGTATTAAACACAGAGGACCAGGGAATGGATGTAAAGTATCCATTGGAGTTGTTGATCTAGAGATTCTCAAAGAATAGATAGATAGATAGATAGATAGATAGATAGATAGATAGATAGATAGATAGATACATACATACATACATACATACATACATACATACATAGATACATAGATAGATACATAGATACATAGATAGATACATAGACAGATACATAGATAGATTCATAGATACATAGATGATATAGATATAGATAGATATAGATGCTGTTGTCTTGTTCTAGATGGTCAATCAGAGCCTGTTGACAAGACCCTATTGCTGAGGACAGCACATGCTTTGGCCATAGGACATGGAAAAATCATGCTAGACCATATGGAGAAACTTTATCCCTTCCAGATAGCTAGAAGATGCTACCAAGGCAGCTTGGAGGGAAGTCATCAATGGACTTACCAAGTTGTGCATGTCACCAACTACAATGAGGAGTAACTTGAGAAAAATGGGCCTATTGAAGCAATGGTGGTATGCTTGTTATAGGGATAACCAACAGCTTTCTTATTGGATTTAAGGCCTACTCTACAAGAGGGTATTATGTCAATACTGTACATCTGTTTATGGCCCAAGGATGCCAACTTGAGAAAAATGGGCCTATTGAAGCAATGGTGGTATGCTTGTTATAGGGATAACCAACAGCTTTCGTATTGGATTTAAGGCCCACTCTACAAGAGGGTATTATGTCAATACTGTATATCTGCTTATGGCCCAAGGATGCACAACTACGACTAGCCTTATCTACTAAGGAAATTTCTGTTTTCAGTAAAAGATTTACTTAATAACTCGTCAGCCTTGCGCTAATATTTTATTCATTTTCCTCATTATATGTTTTAACTGCCACATACAACAAACCAAATCATAGGTAGATAAGATGACTCACTGGGTAAAAGTGCCTGCCACCTAAGCTTGACAACTTGGGTTCTATCCCCAGAGCTCCTAAACACTGTCTTCTGGTCTGCAAGCACAGGGCATGTATGTCCCCACACTCTTACAGAGACAACAATAACAATAATAATTAAGTAATTTTTAATCTAAAAGCTTGTAAAAAATATAGCCTCCATGCCCTGCTTTTTTATAAGTTGATATTTGTATGATATGGAACGTCAATCATTAGAGAGCTCACTGTACTGTAAAACCTATCAAGAAAGCACCAGCTAGTTTTCCTATAGCTTGGAAGGAGCACTACCGTGTATGCCTGACATTTCTCCTGGTTTTGTTTCTATTTTTAATGACTATGTCTCTGATTTTGATATTAAACACGTGACTGTGGGCAGCGGCATGGTATGTTGGCTGTAATTATTCGCATTAACTCGTCTCTAGGCCTCTGAAGAGCTTGCCCCAGACCTTGTGAAAATGTTTCCTTACAGGAGAAAAAGAACTTTACAGGTAGGACCAGTGTGATCACAAGTGATGTTAGGGAAGGGAGGCAGATGAGAGTGAGTCAGGAAAAGAAGAAGAAGAAGAAGAAGAAGAAGAAGAAGAAGAAGAAGAAGAAGAGGAGGAGGAGGAGGAGGAGGAGGAGGAGGAGGAGGAGGAGGAGGAGGAGGAGGAGGAGGTCATAGAGAGAAGGAAGAATTGGAGGATGTTAAGTTTTCAGCTTTGAAAATTGAAGATAAGTCTGCAAACCGAGGAAGGCAGCACCTCTACAATGGCAGGGAAACAGATCATGCCAGAGGGATGACCCAAAATACCCATTTCATACTCGCCTCTCAAGAATGAGAATAAACAGGGGGGTGTGGTAAGCTTCTGAATTTATGATGTCACTACAGCAGCAACAGAGAGCTAACACAAGTCTGGTTTGTCATGATTTCTATCAGGAAGATCACAGTGCAGCCATAGGGTAGAGGAAGGGAAGCACGTGGAATGGCTCAGTCCATAAAGTAGGTAGATTTTGTTTTAAGTGATTGCCACTCATGAATCCAGAAATGGCCTGTTGGCGTGAATGGAGGACTGACAAACAGCAGTGAGAGAGCCAGTGTGCTGGGTGAGTCCAGGGGATGAGCTCCCATCTCATGCGTTTGCATGGGTTTGCCAGCTCCTACAGCTCAGTAATGACTTCCATTTTGAAACAGTATCTTCTGTAGTCCAGGTTGGCCAGGAACTCACTACACAGCCAAGGATGACCTTTAATTTCTAACCCTCCTGCCTGTGCCTCCCACATGCTGGGGCTCTAGCCATGTCCCATGACACCCAGTTTGTGCCTGCTAGGTAAGTTCTCTGCCAAGTGAGCTACATCCTCAAATTCTTGTTTCTAATTTCATAATGTATATTTTAAAATTCATCACATTGTATATATACCTCAGGTTTACAACACCACGTTTTGAGGCACATACAGATAATACAGTTGTTACCATGGTGAAGCAGATAAGCCTGTCTACCCGCTCAAACAGTTATATCCTGTGACAAGAGCAGATAAAATCTACACTGAAGCATATCTCAACACAATACAGGTGGTGCTTTAGAGGCTCTTGATGAACTTTTTAGTAAAATAAAAGCATGGCCAGCTCTCCATACCAAGCCTCTTGCTCTGTGCACTAGCTGCACACCGATCCTTCCAAGAAGGCTTTTTCCCCTGCAGCAGCAGCAGCTTGGTGTGGGCGCCCTGCAGAGCCTCGCAGGCGGCAGAGCTGGGCAGGAATCCGGCCTGTCATTAAGAAGCCAAAGTAGAGAACACACTGACATTGTGGGTGGGTTGTCACTGATTGGGAGAGAGAAAGAGACTTCATCATTTGGACACCTGAACATATGAATAAAAATAGATTTTTTTCTAAAAAACATAAGGCTGTCTCAAATCTCTCCTAGGACTGTAACAGCTTGAGGGGGCAGGGAAAGAAAGAAAGGAAAAAAAAAAGAGAGATGGAGGCCAAGCTTTTTTAATGGACGTGTATTAATTGTGCATATTGATAGGGTGTGATGAGGTAATGACAAATGCGTACAGCACATAGGGGTCAAGTAGGAGTGGTGTGGTGGACATTACCATCCCTTTATCATTTCCTCTGGTCCAGAATGTCATACAATAGATAGTAGGTTATTGTGAGCTGTGCTCAACTCAGAACATCCAAACTTAGTCCTCCAGTCTGTTTCAGTCCATCATTCACCATAGCAAGATACACAAGTAGCTTCGTTTGCCACCCGTGGCACTGCCTGTCAATGGAGAAACCATTAAAAGAATAGTCTTTCCCAGAATAGGGCTGCATGTCCACTGGCTTCTTGTTTCTAGCTAAAGGAGCCCCATGGTTGAAAGAATTCAAGGGGAAACTGTCCAGGTAGCATATCCCGTACAGGTGCCTAAAACCAAGCAACAAGCCACCTCCAGGAACACAGGGCACAGCCCAGTAGCACATTGTACCCCAGGGGCTGGTATTTCTACCCTAACTGGTTTATGAGCCCCTCCCTCCTCCATGATGGAATTGATACTGTCCATGTCTTGTTAGTTAACCCCAAGTGCCATGAGATCAGGATAGTGGTCCTGTCCTGTCAAGAAGACACTGGATCTGGTCCTCCCTGACTCCAGCTCTTAAAACATTTCTGTCCCATTTTCTGCAATGGTCCTGAGCCTTGGGTGGACCAAAAAAAATGATATCAGAGTCCCATTTGTGACTGACCAGCCCACACACACTTATTCTCTGGAATTCACCACTGGTGACTTTTATTTTCATTAACTGTCATTCACCAGACAAAGAAATTTTTAAAAATTGTACAAACTGATAGTATAAGAGCTACATCAACATTCTGTGGGTATATAGATATGAATTTAGAAAGGAGTTTAATACTATGTCCGTTTAGCAAAATAAAGCACTAGAATTAACACTAGGACCTATGAGCTCCAAGCCATGGGTCTTTGCCAGGTTCATAAGAACAGGTCTGTGTTTCTTCCTGTGAAAAAAGAAATCAAAAGGAAGTTGGTTTTCCCTATAATATTTATGCCACTATTGCTCCTGTGAGTGTCTCTTGCCATGTTGGTTATTAGAGCTTAGAGGATCCACATCTGGGTAAGACCTTTAATGTCTTTCCCCCACCAGCATGTATAGCACCTCTGTTACCTATGAACACTGGCCTTCAGGGATGAAGCTTTCTGGCCAGGGCCTGCTTGACCCCTCCATGTCCTGTGACTTCAGCACCAAGGAGACATCTAACCCATGGAATTCACTGAAACTATCAGAAACAGTGAGGGCCTCTCAGTGACCTGATATTGAAGATGTACAAGACAAATTATTTATTAAAAACAAGGTGCGAGATGGTATGGCTCAATGATAAGACACCTGTAACAGCTACAGGGCCCTGGCCTCACCCTAGCACTTCAGAGAAATGGAGTATTGTGTGTATATTATACTTTAAAAAGTCATATATTAAAATAGATAACTTTCTTTTCATATTGACAGATGGGTATAAAATAAGAATAGATAGAATGAGCCTGTAATTGATAAAAAAAAAAATCGTCCAAACCTCCCAAAGATCTCCATGATACCATAACTTGTAGTATGTTATTTATATGGCAATGGGTAATTGAAGTTGCAGATAAAATTAAGGCAGTTATTTTAAAAAGAGATTATAGTAACCGAAGAAACTAAGACAGAGAGATCACTTAATCCAAGGAGTTTGAAGGAAGCCTATGGACTATAGTAAGTGTGTGTGTGTGTGTGTGTGTGTATTAATGTGTATAATATATTTGTATATGTATATGTATGTATAGGTGGATGGGTGGATGGATGGATGGATGGATGGAAGATGGATGAATGGAAGGAATCTTGAATACCCAAGAGTTCTCAATGAATATACAAGGGGCCTTGTAAGTGAAGTTGTTTGGCATGACATATTCAAATGTCATTACTAGTTTTGAAAATGTAAGAAAGGTCAAGGAATATATGTAGCCTTGAATCTTGAGAAGGCTAACAAGTAGACTTTTCCCTACAGGCTCCAGAAAAGAACACACGTGAAACTTTGAAGTTTAGACCAGAGGCATTAATTTTATACTCCTCATCTCCAGAACCGCAAGATAATTGTCCTAGTTAGGGTTCCTATCACTGTGAGGAAACACCATGACCAATACTAGCATGCAAGCAAGATACAGGGAGAACAAAATGAGGGGCAGCAAGAACGAAGGAGCAAGGCAGACCAATTGAAAGGCACATAATCATTCTAGGCAGTGCTCAACAGTGTCTGGGACAACCAGCCTAAGAAGGTGCTTAGGTCTGACCCCACGGAATGGGAGTGGACTACTTCAGGCTGGGATGGAATGCTGGAGAGTCTGTGAAAATCAATGATTTGTTTTTATTTGGTGAGAGAGAGGGGGAGGGGGAGGGGGGAGGGGGAGGGGAGGGAGAGGGAGAGGGAGAGGGGGAGGGGGAGGGGGAGGGGGAGGGGGAGGGGGAGGGGAGGGGGAGGGGGAGGGGGAGGGGGGGAGGGGGAGGGGGAGGGGGAGGGGGAGGGGGAGGGGGAGGGGGAGGGGGAGGGGGAGGGGGAGAGGGAGAGGGAGAGGGAGAGGGAGAGGGAGAGGGAGAGGGAGGATTACATTGTCTCTGGAGATTAACCCTTCCTTGCAAGTAGCTCAAGGGAGACTAAGAGCATGCTACTGGGGCTCTGCCTGAGGACAGAGGACAAGGAAGGAGCAGAATCCAGATGGGAATGTGGGAGGGAGTCATTGTGGAGCTCAGCTCAGGCTGGGTTGGTCAGGACCAGCTAAAAACAGGCAATGGAGTCAACCTGTCAAAGTAAAACTAGGTGGGGGGAGAAGAGGTCATGGTCTCCTGAGTAGATGTCACATGAAGAGTGGCACAGGAGTGGCTGACAAAGCTTTACACATGGTTGGAATCCAGCAAAGGCAGAGTCCACCTTCCATCAGAAAGTCTTTTCTTTCCTACATCGGCTAAAGTGCTTTTGATACGCACTATAAATGCTAATGTGTTTGAAACTCTGATCTGCAGGATTAAATTTTATCTGATACATGTAATGTCTTTAATCAGAAATTTTCTCAGAGGTAAGTCTCACTGATAATAATGGGGTAGTTAAAAAAAAAAAAAGCAAAAATGTACAAGAGAGGCTGAATACTCTGGGGAGATTCCATGGACATATTTTCATGTCCTCCCATACTTGAAGATAACCATCCCCGAGAGATCGTATGCCGGATCAGAAGAGCATCTTTTGCCAAACAGCAGAAGCATTGGCATGCCTCTCCATGTTCTGACTTCCAAGTTCTCTGGACCCCCCCCCCAGGAAGAGCCACTAACACAGAAGACGGTAACACTGATAAGCACATGGTTTAGGGTTTGGCACCATTTGTCACCCGAAGTAAGGCTGTCCCCTCCCCTGAGATGTGAGCGGCAGTCACATGCAGTGCTGGGGCTTGATCAGCTTCCAGATGACCAGCTTTGATAACGGCTCATCTCTCGTGGACTAGAAATGGCTAGACAGGACAGAAGGATGGCGAGAGTCCAGGGTGGATGGTCACAGAACCAACAGCTTCACTTCTAGCGACAAACAGGACTGAAATACTCGCACGTGGGCACCAAAAAAATGTGTAAAATATTCATCGCAGTGTTGCTTTTAACAACTTCAAAATAGGAAATGTCTACCAACAGCAGAATACGCTTTGGTAAGGTGCGCTGGAACGGGCAGAACACAGAGATTCCTTTTCTCTCCCCATCACTAAGGGTCATGATTTGCATGCTTTATTTTTCCCAAAGATCAATTTTATTATTTTAAATTAACGAGAGGAGAGCCTTATATGACATAAAAGCCTTGGGAAACAGAGGGAAGACCCAGATACTTAGGGGAAGGTATCTCTGTTTGTGCTTACCTTCAGTGTAGAACAGGCAGGTGTGTAGGACTATTATGGAGTCAAAGCATATGGTATTTACATACTCACAAGTTAGGGGTGAGGGATCCGGTGAGGGGTCGTGGACCACCCGCCATGGTGAAATGGGAACAGTCTTGACCTTCTGCTCAAAGCCTCGGCTGCCGTGAGTTCATGAGCACAGCAGTTCTTCCCCATCAAGAGGCATCTTCGGGTCACATTCTCCCTGACCTCTGACTCTTACAATGCTCCTTCCCCACCTCTTCTGCACTGTTCCCTGATTCTTGGAAGGAGGGAGTGCGGTACAGATGCCCCACTGTGGACTTGCCACAGTGCTCTCTAAGCATTGACCAGCTGTAGGTTTCTCTGCTAATTGCCATCCCAAAAAAGCTTCGGAATATACTATGTCCACTTAGCAAAGTGATACCTGTAGGTTCACCCTGGGGCCTGTAAGATCCCTGGGGATCCCATGGATTCTTGGCCACATTTATGGCATTAGCCATGTATTTCCTCCCATGGGACAGGCCTTCCCCCATACCATTCATGACATTCCATTCATGACACCACGGCACCCATGGGTGCAACCTATGGGTGCATCTTGCCACACTCACTCACAGGTCACTACAGTGGCTCACAGGGCTCACAGCTGAGGAAGACTGACATTGACTATCTCCCCCAGAAAGCCTGCAGAGCACTTTCTGTTAGAAAGCGTCTTGGTCATGCCAACTTGGATTTTTGCATACCCTATATCCAGAATGCATGGTATCTTTAACAGCAGGGCATTACCACCCAGTTCTGATAGACATCCAGTAGTAACCCTACAGTGTTTGGGGAGTCTCTGGGGCACCTTTGACTAACAACGCTAGGGGAGTGTCTTAGTCAGGGTTTCTATTCCTGCACAAAACATCATGACCAAGAAGCAAGTTGGGAAGGAAAGGGTTTATTCAGCTTACACTTCCACGTTGCTGTTCATCACTAAAGGAAGTCAGGACTGGAATTCAAGCAGGTCAGGAAGCAGAAACTGATGCAGAGGCCATGGTGGGATGTTCTTTACTGGCTTGCTTCCCCTGGCTTGCTCAGCTTGCTTTCTTATAGAATCCAAGACTACCAGCCCAGGGGTGGTCCCACCCACAATGGCCCCTCCAAACCTTGATCACTAATTGAGAAAATGCCTTATAGCTGGATCTCATGGAGGCATTTCCTCCATGGAAGCTCCTTTCTCTACTTAACTCCAGCTTGTGTCAAGTTGACACACAAAACCAGCCAGGACAGGGAGATATCTCAGTTCTGGCACTGGGCTTCTTATTCTCTAACCTGTGTCTTCTGGGAGGAGCTTCATCCCTGTATAGGGTCACTCCAATTAGGCTCTTTCATATGAATGAGCGAGCACACATATTTAGGGATCTTATAAAATCATATGCTTTTCATTTGGCTTTTTCAAGCATCTTGCAGTGTTAGCTATCCCTCCTCCCACACAGTCCTCCTCGCTACCCTCCTACCCCTGTCCCCACTTAATGCTTCTCTCCCATTAGTCACCTTTCCCCTTTTCATGTCACCTGCGCACTACTATCCCGCTTTCCATAAGAGGCTTGTAAAGACGTCAGGGCAGGTTAAAATGAGAGGATGTTAGGGCTCCCATCCCCCTTTCTGATCAGCATCTTCCTTCAGAAGCCAGAGGAAAATTCAGAGATTCTCAAGGCAAGCCCTTCTACCATGATGAGTTGTCTCTTCCCACTGCGTAACTCCGGCTATTAGGAACGAAACTTCCTTAACCATCCCCGGGCACTGGCTATCCTAAATAAGTTATGAAATGATATCTCCACCCTAAATAACCATTTAAAAGGAAATCTCCGGGGCTTAAAGATGGTATCAAGCAAAGTACTTGCTCTATAAGCTTGGGGATCTGAGTGTCAAGCCCTGTGCCCGTGTAAAAGCCCTGTGTGGACGCATGCATCTGTATAGCATGCACCTCGGCACTGGGAGGCAGAGACAGACATAGCTCTGTGGCCTCCTCGCCAGACAGGTTGGCCTAAAGGATGATCAATCTCTGTATTCGATGAGAGACCCTGACTCAAGTGGAAAGCAGTTGAGGAAGACACCCAGTGTCAACCTCCGATCTCTACATACAGTCATCAACACCCCTAACAAACATGCATACTCGTGCATACACCAGCCTCTGATATGCCACATGACATATGTGTGGCATATGGGTGGCCTCACCTCTACAAGCATGCATCTGCCGAACATCCATGTGTACAAAGGACATCGTCACAAAGGGCCGGGGGTGTGCCTTAGTAGCAGATCACCTTTCCAGCCAGCCCAAAGCCATGTGTTAGATCTCCAGTATAGCAAAGAGGAAAAAAATTTTAAAAACATGTGGATATTCCATCCATCCATCCATCCATCCATCCATCCATCCATCCATCCACCCATCCATCCACCCATCCATCCATCCACCCATCCATGCCATGCGGTGAGCTCAGGACACATGACTTCTCAGTGTCCTGGCTTTGCCAGACTCCCTGGTTACCAATGACCACTGCAAATTCTTCCTGAAATTTTGCCTTCTCACTAAGAAGATTCAGCTAAGCTCCAACTTCCACCCGCATGCCCTGCAGGGCACCTGCACTCATGTGCACATACAGTCCCATAGACACTCATACTCATGCATTTAAGTTAAAACAAAGTCTTTCTTTAAAAGAAGAGCTGGGCATGGTAGTGCACACCTTTAATCCCATCCCTCAGGAAGGGCGGGGATGGGGCGCAGGCAGATCTCTGTGAGTTCGAGACCAGCACGGTGGTCTACAGGGCTCCAGAGCTGTGTGGTAGTCTTGAGCTGTATGAGAACCTGTCTTTTAAAAGGGGGGGATGGAGAGGAGGAGAAGAAAATACTTTGGGCGCCAGAAATCTCAAGCTATTGGGCAGGAACTTCTTATGACTTAAACGGAAAAGTCTGGATTTTTGTATCCTAGCACTCACCAAGAGAAACATTCTGGCACAGAGTTCTTTGAACAGCTTACAGATACACTAAACCTCTAACGCTGGCAGTTGCTGCAGCACTGCCTCAAACAGCTGCTGAGACCATGTCTAATAAGTGGGAGGGAGGAGGTGGGGTGGCAGCTGCTGGGAGATTGCAGGGAAAGAAAGCTGCCTAATTTGGGGAGAAAGACTAAGCGCTGGAGTTTCTTGGCTTCGAGTCCCAATCACAGAAAAAAAAAAGTGTATTTGGTTCTCTCTGTGACTTTTAAATTTGGCAATTTATAACTTGCAACATCTGACTGTCGGGGCTACAGGGAAACATTAGCAGAGCCTCTTCCTCTGCCTCCCTTCGTATTCTGCATGTGCTAACGTAGCCCTTGCCTCTGCTGCTCCTAGAACAGAAGAAAATCCTTTAAAAATAAATAACACTTACCAATCTGTTCAAGCTGAATTTGGCAAAAACTTTTATCAGTGGGGCAAGAAGTTATTTAAGAAAACTGCGGTGAGTGTAGCAGAAGGGTTCTGGCAGCTAATTAGTTGTCACCTTCCCCAAAAGCAAACTGAAGAGTGAGCTCATCTATCCAAATTGTCAGTACAGAGTTGTTCTAGGAACCCTGTTAAACAACTAGCCTAATATTTGTCCCCAGGATGTTTGTTTGTTTGTTTGTTTGTTTGTTTGTTTGTTTTTGGGAGACAGGGTTTCTCTGTATAGTCCCGACTGTCCTGAGACTCACTCTGTAGACCAGGCTGGCCTCAAACTCAGAAATCCACCTGCCTCTGCCTCCCAAGTGCTGAGACTAAAGGCGTGCGCCACCACTGCCCAGCTGTCCCCAGGATTTTAACTGCCCTCTCATGTGTGTCCTCTCTGATATGTATATGAGACTGTCCCAGGCTCCAGGCACATAGCTGGTATACAGTGTGTTTTGTTGAGTGAACAGAGAGGTTTGCCTGGTTGCTATAATGGACAAAGACTCACGTGCTTACACGTCCAGTTAGGCCTCTGACGGGGATTCTCTCACAGTGAGGATGACCGTCACTGCCTCTACCCAGGTTCACAGCACAATGGACCCAATTTACAGACTCTCTCCAGCTTTTAAAAGTAGACTTAATTTTTCAATGTACCTATGGGTTCAGGACAAAGTTGAAGAAAAAAATACAAAAGATTCCCATATCTCTCTTGTTCCCACCCACAGCTGTCCTCCCCACTCCACCCCCTTCCAGAGGCACGGCGTACTGTTAGAATCCGTGGCCTGCTCACAGACCTCATTGATACGGCTCATCTTACGGCTCACACTCCATCTTGTGCATTCAAAAGGCTTTGCAAACAAATAATGTCATATCCAACAATTGTCAAGTCATTAAAAAAAGTAGTTTCGCTGCCCTGGAAATCTGTTTTCTCCCTTCTTGGGTGTCTCTTCCCCAAGTCCTTCACAATCACTTACCCAGACTCCCTGCCTAGTCTTTCTCCCTCTAGAATAAAATAGTCGAATATCTTATTTGCTATTTAACCTTTTCCACTCTCTTTACTTAGTGGCAGGCATGAAAAGTCCTTCCATGACCTTTCAATGTCTGTAACTATAGCTCTACAGGAACCTCTGCTGGTCTTTGGTGGTCCCACATACACATGATCGCACACACAGAGAGACACACCACATAAACACACACACACACACACACATAAATAAAACAAAAACTTAAAAAAAACACTATGAGGAAAATAAAAATACCAACTCACGTTGGAATAATGGGGTCTCTCACCAGCAACCCTAAAAGCAGGAGAGCACGGAACAACGTATTCCAAGCCCTCAAAGCAAATAATTGCCAAGACTGCTACATCCAACGAAGCTAACATCTAAAGTCGACAGTGAAAGAAAAGACATTTTAAAACAAAGACAAAGGAACAAAACCAGAGGTCAATAGCAAGAAAAAAGAGCAGACACTCCACAAATTCTTGGAGGTGGAGCAATCTCTGTTGAATGACAAACGTAGATTTGAAGAAGTCGGGAAGGAAATGTTATAACTGCTAGAATTAAATGAAAGCAAGGCTTGCCAGAACTTTCTGAATACAGATAGGCCATTCTAAGAGGAGAGTTCAGGCTGCATGTCAGTGTGCCCACTGAGGAAATTTGGCAGTGAGGGCTGGGTATCTACCATTTGCTCTTGTGTTTGACTGCTAGTGGTTCCCTTAAGGGTTTCCTTCTGAGGTAAAGAGAAGCTACTTCTATGAGGGTTGGGAGCTACACTTATCTGTGGACATGACGATAGATGCCCACAACACAGTGCCTGCACCTAAGACTCAGGGAACACTGTGAGAGAAGGGATTGGAAGATTGCAAGAGCCAAAGGATCAGGAAAACTGCAGTGACATTGTGTCTCCAAGGAACCACAGGGAAGCTACATTCATGGAACCCAAACAACATGGTGGCCTAAACAAGACCTGAAGAAATACAGCACCAACTGAAATGCTGGATGTCATGGGGAACCTAAGAAATACTGAGACCAGGGAGAAGTCTTCTTCAGGGATGAACCCCCAATAAGTGATCAATACTAGTGACCAGCCCTGAAACCACAAATACACAAGTAGCAGTATACAGACTGAGCAGGGCATATTTATATATTTAAACACTCTTTGTGTGTACATATAACTATATGTATATATGATAAATATATATATATAATTTAAGACATACAGTATATATGTCCTGATTAACAGAATTGCCCTTTAATTAAATAATAGAAGTAGGAAAATCCACAAATATTTAGAAACTATAAAAATGAATTGTACATAGGCCAATGAAGAGATGTCAGGGAAATAAATATATAAATTGTGTTTGTGTGTAGAGAGAGAAAAAGAGAGAGAGAGAGAGGAAGAGAGAGAAGAGAGAGAGAGAGAGAGAGAGAGAATAATGATGGCAACTGAAGAATAGGACATGATTCTGAGAGAGAACAAGGGAGGGTGACTGCCAGGCCAACCATGACTACATAGCCAGAATTCCTTACGTAGAGATGGTTGTGGGGGGAGAAGGGGGAGGAGGAGGAGGAGGAGGAGGAAGAGGAGAGGAGGGAGGAAGGAAGAAGGGAGTCAGAGACACAGAGAGAGACAGAGACAGAGAGCAATAAGAAAACCTTTACTGCTTTTACATCAGACCCCGTGGTAAAACAATAAAACACAGCACTGCATTCATACTTCTATCTACTTTCAATTTTGTGTCTTCCTCTGAAGGCTGTTGGCCATTTTTTGTCCTGAACCATAGAAATGTTATTTCGGGAGTGGGAGAGAGTCTGGGGCTGTTTTACCATTGGATGCTTATCTTTTCAGCAAAGCTGGCCATTGCTAGTTAGAAGTCTTCTGCGGCACAGCAGGTGGTCCCCCTATCTCAGCCTGGGCATCAACTCTGCTCAGGAGCTACTTAAACCCAAAGCTTTGTGGTTTGATTCCTTATCTGTAAGGCTTAATCCTCATGTGACAAATGGAAGCCTTAGAAAAGATAATCACAGAAACTCAAGTTCCTAACGTCCTCTGACTCTTTCATGAAATCACCCATGAAACAAACATTTTTTTTTAACTGAGTGAGAATTACCCTGCATTTTTCCCTGAAGGTTCCTCTGTGGCTGCACCAACCACTGCTCATTCTTCAGTATGCACCACCCCCTTCAGGCGCTTTCTGGAACTGACACTCCAGCGATGTCCTGGAAACCAAAGTGCGTCACCTTGGAAACACTCCAGTCTTCCTCTAGACCTACAGTTATTTTTCCCACCACTGGGCTTCTATTGGGCCCCAGAAAGAGCAGGACAGAATATAAGCGCCTCTTTCATTAGAGGAGAGACAAAGGCTGGTTCATGAAGACAGCAGAAGAGGAGGGCTCCCGGGGTCAGAAGAGGGAAGGACAGAGTGAGTCTTAATAGTCTAGCCTGGCCCCCTGAAAGAGGAGCTTTGTGTATTAATTCTCTCCCCTCAGGGCTCCACAGCACGTGCATTTCGTGGGCTTTACTCATTGTGATCTTGGAATTTTCTGCTTCAGTAGTGTACAGTCTAATTCTGCTGCTACCGCAGCAAAGAACATTTTAACCAGAAGGCTTTGTCCCTTTTCATGTGTTAGTAAAAGGCTCTTCAATGATGCCTTGTGGAGAGGTTAATCCATATTCAACAGGTGAATATTATTGTCCTGGCTAGTTTTAGGTCAACTTGACACAAGCTAGAGCCATTTTGGCAAGGGGTACTCTCAACTGGGAAAATGCCTCCGGAAGACTGGGCTTCAGGCAACTATTTTCTTAATTAATGATTGATGTAGGATGGTCCACCTCATTGGTGGGCTGGTGGTCCTGAGTGAGAAGAAGAAGAAGAAGAAGAAGAAGAAGAAGAAGAAGAAGAAGAAGAAGAAGAAGAAGAAGAAGAGGAGGAGGAGGAGGAGGAGGAGGAGGAGGAGGAGGAGGAGGAGGAGGAGGAGGAGGAGGAAGAGGAGGAAGAGGAGGAAGAGGAGGAAGAGGAGGAAGAGGAAGAGGAAGACTGTGTAAGCCATAATGAGCAAGGCAGTAAGCAGCACCAATCCATGGCCTCTGCATCAGCTCCTGCCCCAGGTTTCCATCCTGTTTGAGTTCCTGTCCTGACTTCCTTCAATGATGAACTATGATGTGAAGGTGGGAGCAAAATCAACCCTTTCCTTCCCAGCCTGCTCTTGGTCATGGTGTTTTGTCACAGCAATAAAATCCCTAAGGCAATTATCTTTTTCATTCTCTATGACCCAAAGCACAAGAAATTAGTATAATTTACCTCAATATGAAATTAATAGAACTCATGAATAGAACTCATCTTTTCAACCCCAAGGGCATAACTGGGAAAGCCAGCAAGACTAGTTATTATTCTCTTTGTACTTAATTGATTGAGTCGGAATGCATGTGGACATTTAAATACTGTTTCTATTCAAGTGATAGTGTATTCACAGATCATATTTCTGTTTTGCTCACAAAGCTTTGAAAGTGTGTCTCTGCCTTGTACTATGGGCAGTTACAGCTTGTGTTCAAAACCTGTGAAGTAGACGACTCTGCGTTTCCTAGAAACGTTTTGTTGTTGCTGAGATGAATGAGAGCTTACTTCTCTGAGTTTCAAAACCACCAAGTCTGTACAGCTAAAGCTGAGGGAACATACAGTGGATGTGTGTGCCTTCACCTACATTCAGTGTTGTCTTTCAAATGCCTTTTCCTGTGACTACCTCTGGTTTGCTTGTGTCTTAACAGCCAGTGCCATGTAGGCAAGGCAGGGACAGTGTTCAGGGAACCAGTCTGATCTTTAAGAGTCACTTGCCTTTCCAAAGACGTGGAGAAGAATAATCAGGGAATGCCAGCCCTGTCCTCTCTCCTCCTGCCTTCCTTGACTTCTATCTACTGCAGCATTGACCAACTCTGAAGAGGAAACTGATTCAGGGTCAGCACAATGTGCTAACCAGGTCCGTGAGTCCACTCCTGACAGCAGATCCTTAACATCACCCCTGCTATACACAGAGACCCCAATTCACTAGGACCAAAGTTTAAAATATTGGAAAGTAACATGAGTCTACTTACTCCGGCACAAAATTATCAATGTCAGATTTTTTTGGTAGCTTGTACTATCTCTGTTGGACGTGTCCAACCACATAGCAACACCATGTGTTTACATGCATGTGCAAAATTTACATGCAAGACCTATGATCAACTTTATGTGCATGGACCTGTACAACTCGTGTGTGCGTGTGTGCATGTGTGTGTGTGTATGCGTGGTGTGTAGTGTTTCAAGTAAGTTTATGATTTTCTGTGTTTTGCACTATTCATCCCTACCTTCAGACGCATGCAGCCGTAGACCAGACATGCCTAGATTGTCTGCAAGTGAAATGGTTCTGAACCAAACATTCATCTTAAGATTCTGTAAAACACATAGAGCTACAAACGTAGCATGTGTCAACACGAAAATATATCCTTTCTCCAGTTCTCTGATTTCCCTTCCTGCCTCCCACAGTTCCATCTTGGAAAACCTTACTAGAATCCCATAAGCAGGGTTGACATCATAGGAAACATGCAAACCTCTTCCCTCACCACTAGTATCATCCAGGTTGCCCTGGATGTCCAAACACCTCTCAACCTGTCCCCTCTCTCCCTCTGGCAGCCACTAGTCTCCTCTTGGTTCCTCTGAAGGTTTCATCTCCCATGAGGAGACTCATACTGTATGGCCCTTTCTTGAGTTGACTTCTCTTTCCTCTGTTCCATGCTATGGATCCCATAGTTCATTCAGACATCAGTCATGGACAGATCACTAGATTGATTCCAATCTGGGGGCTTTAATAAACCAAACTAATATAAACATTCCTGTAAAGAGTTTTGAGTTCTTTGTCTAAACTAAATTCCAGGAGGTCAAGGACAAGGTTGCATAATGGTTGGACACTTAGAATTTTTAATAAACCAGTTAACATTATATGGCTTCATGAGTGACCCACATCTGTTGTTGCCACTGCTGTATATTTTATCCATTTTTGGTAAGGATGCACTGCTGTGTCACGTGGATCTCATTTTCATTTTAGGGGTGAGTAATGACACTGAACCCCATCTCCTGTGTGTCTCTTTGTGACTTTGCCCATGTTTTAATTGATTTGTGTCTTTTAAGCTTTGGGTTTTGAGAGCATTGTCCCTTATGAGATGGATGGCTTTCAATAACTTCTCCTAAAGGACCATTAGAGAAGCAGAGAAGGAGCCAGGAGAGAAATGGGAGGGCAGTGGAAAGAGTCACATGATCAAAGTATGATGCATGGAAAACAAACATTACAGCCAGACCCATAAATCTATCCAACTCAAAAGTGTTAATGATTACAACTTTTAAAAGAATCTTTCACCACTGGATGGCTTGTGCATAGTATGCAGGTCCACTCCAATCAGGTCGTACACAGGAATGCAGTTTTATTGAGTTTGACTTATTATTCTACTTCCACCGGTCTTCAGAGCCGCCCCTAGCCTCATGTAAAATCCTAGATACCTTCTTCAGAGTTCTTCCTTGTAAATATTTTTCTTCACTATTTCCTACTGGTTTACATTTAAGCCCAGGCTCTGTTTTTATATAAATAGTTAAACTTGGGTCAAAATTCGCCCTGTCAGTGTTTGTGAACATACCCAATTATTGTCCAAAAGGTGGCCCCTCCTCTGTCATACTGCTCTTGCAGTCAGAGTAGGCATCTCCTGGGGCTCTTCATTCCATTTTACTCATCCCTACCTCTTGATTGTTAGCATGACAGAATGTGTCTTGCTGGCTGTACCTGTATGAGTCTTTGAAAAGACTAAAACACTATTCTTTTCAAAAATCATTTTAGATGTTCTTGTTCCTGTATCTGCCATAGAAATGTAGAAATAGTTTTATTTACACTTATAAAAGTCTTTATGGTCAGCCAGACATGGTGGCATGTACCTCTAATCCTAGCTCTTGGGAGGCAGAGGCAGGTGGATCTCTGTGAGTTCAAGGCAGGTCTAGGCTATATAGGGAGTTCCAGGACACCCAGAGCTTCATAATAGAGACATATTGTCAGAAGAAAGAGAGAAAGAAGGAAAGAAAGGAAGAAAGGAAGGAAAGGGAAGGGAAGGGAAGGGAAGGGAAGGGAAGGGAAGGGAAGGGAAGGGAAGGGAAGGGAAGGGAAGGGAAGGGAAGGGAAGGGAAGGGAAGGGAAGGGAAGGGAAGGGAAGGGAAGGGAAAATACTGTTGGCAGCTAGCAATGTAGGAGGGAGGGAGGGAGGGAGGGAGGGAGGGAGGGAGGGAGGGAGGGAGGGAGGGAGGGAGGGAAGTCTTTATGAAATTTGACAGGGATCCCATTGAACCTGTACATTAATATGAGGAAATGGGCATTTCTGGTTTTTTAAGTATCCTTGCTCATAAGCATAGCAGGCATTTACATCTATTTAGCTCTTTCATTTCTTTATCAGTATTGAACGGTTTTAACCCATGGCTCTGCACTTGTTTAGATTTGGACATAAGGGTTTCATTTTTGAGCTACTGTAAGTGGTAATGTGTTTTTAATTTCTGTGATCATAACTAGGTCAATCCACTTCATTTTTATGTGGGTATTATATCCTGCGACTTTGCCAAATTCACTAACAAGGTTTTTGGTAGAGTCTTCAGGGTTTTCTATACAGGCTATAGTGTCATCTGCGGGACACTTTTATTTCCTCCATTTGACCCCTGAGCCTTTTATTCTCCTATCACACTGTCTAGAAAGCCCAGCACTGAATTAACGAGAACTGGTTCAGCGTTCTCACCCCTTCTTCATGATTGCACCGGGAGCGAGACAAATCTTTCTCCATCAGCTACATTGCTAGCTACCAACAGTATTTATTTGATGCTCTGTATCAAACTGAGGGTGAGCAGTGATATTCCTGGCTCTTGTGACACATGCTGAATTCTGTCAGATACATCTTCTGTATCAGTTGATTTATTTGTGTGCTTTTTTTGGTCCTGTCAATATGGTAGATCACACTAACTGATTTTGATATGTTTAGCCAGCCATGCATCCATGCAGTCACTTATAATATTCCTTTACTGGTGTTGCTGTCTGTAGACACCCTTGTGACAGTTCTTACCTTGCTTAAGATTGATTATTGATTGATTGATGATTGGTTGAAGAGGTTGATCAAACATGTACATTCTGTAGCCATTCCTTCAGAGTAGATCTGCTGGTGACTAAGACTTAGTTTCCCTTCGCCTGAGAGTATCTTTGTTTCGTTTTCATTCTTAAGGGTAGATTTTATGGATATTATTAAAAGCTGGAGGGCAACAGTTCTTTTTCTTTAGCATTTGAAAATGGGTATGCACTTCCTTCTCACAGCTATGGCTCCAGAACACATATTGCTGCTCAAGTTGGTTTCCCCCAAAGCAGGGTGTTGGTTTTCTTTGGTTGCCTCTATATGTTTTCTTTCTCCTTGGGCTGGGGAGGCTGACCTGTGATGTCTCAACACAGATCCCTCCACGACTGTTTCTCTGGCTTTATATCTTGATAAGTTCATAGTGTTTAGTGCAATACTGTGGTCTTAAGGCCCTTTTGCCCTCTTCTATTCCCTCCCCTCCTTCTGAGCCTCTCTTTTCGATAAAGAATGCAAGATACAAGGAAGAGGGCCACCCCATAGGAAGAACAGCAGTCTCAACTAACCTGGACCCCCAAGGTCTCTCAGCTACTGAGCCTCCAACCAGGCAGCATACATCAGCTGATATGAGGCCCCCAACACCTGTACAACAGAGAACTGCTGAGTCTGGCCTCAGGGAGAGAAAAATGCACCTAACCCTGGAGAGACTTGAGGCCCCAGGGAGTGGGGAGGTCTGGTGGGGTGGGATGGTTGGCAACATCCTCTTGGAGATGGGGGAGCAGAAATGGAATGAGTAACTGTTGGAGGGTGGACTGGGAGGGAGATAATGACTGGACTATGAACAAAAACATTAATCTTTTTAAAAGAATGCAAGCTACACTCTCCCCCAAATTCTAAGGATAGAAAGGCCAATCTTTCCTTATAGCTCCACAGGTCTGAGATCTCAAAAGCTTTTGGTTTTAGTTTATTTTGTCTGTTCAGATTGGGTGATTTCCTTCACTCTGTCTCCCAGGTCTCTGGCTCTCTTCTCTCCATTTCCATTCTGCTTCCGAGGCCACCTGCCAAGATTTGGGTTTCAGTTGCTTAATTTTTTTTCAATTCTGGAATTTTCTATTTGATCCCTCTTTATATCTATTTATCAGCCAAGATTGTCTTGTTTGGTGGAACAGTTTCTTTTTTTTTTTTTTCATTTGGAAACAAATGAAACATTTGAAACATTGTGTTCTTAATTGTTCCCAGTATGTTCTGGGCTCTCTGTTCCCATGCTTGCAATGATAGTTAGTAACCTACTTCCTGTCCTATGATAAAATACCCTAACAAAGCAACTGAAGAAAAAAAAGTGTTTGCTTTGGCTCTCAGGGTTTGGTCCATCCTGGTAGGGAAGTCTCCGAGGTGGGAGCTTGAGATCATAAAATGGGCTGGAGAGATGGCTTGGCTCCTATGTGACAGTCAAGATGTAACATCACATGACCTAAAGAAAAAAAACAACTCACCAAGAGGAATCATAAGGCCACCTGTTTTCCTGTGACCTCAGGAAAACACATTCTGGCTTCCTACTCAGCTTTCTTCAGGAAAACAGGATTCATAATAGGCATCAGTGTACTATGCAGACACAAGTGACTTGTTGGGCGTGGCTTGTCAAGTAGGAACAACAAGTATGATGACAGCTGAAGTGTCTGTGTTGACTGGCTAAGAATTTCAGGTGGTGGTGCAGAAAGGCCAGGACACACACTGAATTGTGACATTCCAACGGTATATAAAAAACTGTCATGTATAAAGTATTCCCCATAATGGTTTTGTTACATAGTCGAGTGTTTATTTGTTTAGGAGCATAGGTATGTTTTATGAGACACTAAGTTAAAGTAGATAAAGGTTGATTCTATCATGGCACAAATCTTACTAAAACTATTCAAAATGAAAATATTCAAGTAATTAAAACATAAAGACTATTTTAAATATCTTACTTATAATGTTACACTTTAAGTAAATACTGAGAGACAAAACTCAGGGCTTCTGTCACTAGCATAAAAAAAAATGCACCAATCAAGATCACTTGTATACGAACAAACAAATTGTTTTAAACTATGAATCTATTTTATTTTTAAAGCAAGCAACACATTAAATTAAGCTTAAATTTATTTTTATTGTTTATAATTTATTTCTTTTAAGAGAAAAATTTGTATGGCTATATAAGGATTTTTTAATTAGTTATTTTCCTCATTTACATGTCCAATGCTATCCCAAAAGTCCCCCCATACCCTCCCCCCCACTCCCCTACCCACCCACTCCCACTTTTTGGCCCTGGCGTTCCCCTGTACTGGGGCATATAAAGTTTGCAAGTCCAAGGGGCCTCTCTTTCCAGTGATGGCCGACTAGGCCATCTTTTGATACATATGCAGCTAGAGTCAAGAGCTCCGGGGTACTGGTTAGTTCATAATGTTGTTCCACCCATAGGGTTGCAGATCCCTTTAGCTCCTTGGGTACTTTCTCTAGCTCCTCCATTGGGGACCCTGTGATCCATCCAATAGCTGACTGTGAGCATCCACTTATGTGTTTGCTAGGCCCCGAATATAAGGATTTCACATCTGTATTATGATATAAAATATTATTATATACTATCTTACATATAGCTTACTTACAACTGTCTAAAAATATATATGAAAGTGTGAGAGCAGAAATTCAGAGCAGTCAGAAAATGATCATACATGCAACACACACATCCATGGGGCTGTGCTGGCCCAACCATGTACACATATGTGAAGCCACACTGAGCCAGTCATGTATACATATATGAAGTATGCTGGTCCAACCATGTACACATACATATGTATGTTGGCCAAGCCATGTACACATATCTGAAGCTATGTTGACTAGCCATGTACACATATGTGAAGTTGTGCTGGCCCAGCCTTGCTCCCCAGTGTCCGCTGAGAGTACTCTCTCACAAGCTCTCCACCCTTCTTCTCCTGCCGAACTCTGAAGCTGGCAATACAGAGTCCATCACATAAGCCTAATGAAGAATGGAAGCAGGTAACTGTCTCCAATCAAAAGAAACGAAGTCAGGGCTGTTGGCTCACAGTTCTGACTCCAGCTCCTGGGCTGAGGCAGGAAGACTACAAGTTGGAAGGCTGCTGGGCTACAAATTGAGACCTTTGTGAAACGGGGAGTAAGAAAAGAGGGAAGAGGGGAAGGAAGGAAAAATGCTGTGAAATGTGTGTTTCTTTAGGTACTGGGGTAGTTTAGGGATTGTGCTGGTTAGTTTTATGTGAAGTTGGCATAAGCTAGAGTCATTTGAGAAGAAGGAACCTCAACGGGGAAACTGACTCGTACAAAAATCTATAGTGCATTTTCTTAGTGAGCAGATGATGGGAAAGGACCCAGCCCACCAACCAGTGATGCCACCTCTGGGCCTCTAGTGACCTCAAGTGCAAAAAAACCAAAAACAAACAAACAAACAAACAAAAAAAAACCCACAGACTAACAGCACCCCTCCATGGCCTCTGATTCAGTGCCTGCCTTTAGGTTCTGTCCCTGTTTGAGTTCCTGCCCTGACTTCCCTCAGCAACAGAATGTGACCTAAGGATTATAAGCTAAAATTAAACCCATGGCATTCATGGTTTCCATTCATGGTTCATGGTCATGGCATTTTATTACAACAGCAAAAGCCCTAAGACTGGAAGTGCATGGTTAGCACTACTAAAAATGCAAATGTTATCTGAGATTAGGAAAGAGAAGATTGTAAAAGCCACAGGTAGCTAACCTAATAGGAGTCTTTGGAGACCCTAAAAGGAAGTTTCAAGAGATGGTTTGTGATGACTTAGAAATGAGGCAGGCAGTGTAAGTCCACTCCCGAGTCAAACATGACTTGACTTCCTTCTTCAGCATGGTAGGGACAAGGCTATTAAGCGCACAACTGCATTTTGGACCATGTCTGAAACCGTGCATCTCATTAAGTTACAGGGGGGAAAATAATCAAAAGCAGATAGACGAGGGATGAGTCACAGGGTGATGTGTAGTCCTAGGATTGGCAGACTGAGGCAAATCAGAGCATCACTGACTTTTCCCATCTGAGTCAGTAGAGTACCAGCAACTGGGTAAGTGTCCCGGCCCATGGGACAGTAGAACAGGGTCTGAGGAACCACTTGTGGAGCAAATGAGAGGCAAGAAACACAAGGACAGACAGCAAGTCTGATTGATCAAGCTGTCAAATTTTATTACTCTCAGGCCAGGTTTTATGTCCACAGAAGGAGGGTATGGGGAGGGGGATGACGCAGAATCGCTTTGTTTCTGGGAGAACGCACCTGTTCTCCAAAGCAGGATATTGGCTAGGTAAAAAGTTCAGCAGGAGAAACAGAACATAATGGGTTGCTAGGTACCTGTCCACAAGATCTATAGCTATTTGTTCTTAACTGGGGGTAGTACTTTCCCACAGAGTCCTCAACTTTTTCCCACAGAAATCTCAACTAAGCTAGTACTTTTCCACTAAGGCCAAGACTTTGTGAGTAAGCACTTATGGCTGACAAGGCAGTTAACATTCAAACAGGGTCGCTCCCAACAGGTAAGAATATAGATGCCATGCTAATGGGAAGGTAAAAGTTGGGTGGCAAAGACTATAAGAGTGACATCAACTTGGTTTCCAATTCTGAGCTGGCACACTTGCCAGCCTCAGTTTATGCATATAGAACACTGGCTCTCAGCCTTCCTAATGCTGTGTGACCCTTTAATACAGTTGTGTTATGACCCTTTAATATGTTGTGTTGCTACTTCATAACTGCAATTTCACTACTGTTAAGAATCATAATGTAAATATCTGCATTTCCCAATGGTCTTGGGTCACCCCTGTGGAAGGACCATTCAATCTCCACAGGTCGAGAATGGTTAATCTAGAAAGCAGGAATAATATTTACAGTTGTTTTCATAGTGCATTATATAGAGGTTAAGAGTGATTGATGCTCTTCCAGAGTACATGAGTTCTGTTCCCAACACTCATGTCTGTCAGACATCTCACAACCAACTGTACCTCCAGCTCCAAGGATCTGATGCCCTCTTGTGGCCTCTGCAGCCACTGGACACACATGAGATACCATGACATATAGCTTAAATAAAGGTAAAAATAAAATAAACCTTTTGTTAGTGGTATAGCACATGCATTACATAAAGATGTCAGTTACTCATAAATTTCAACTTAACAGGAACAAAGGGTGGAAATCACAGAATCACACACACAGGCATGGTTTGCTCCACATCCTGAACCTATCAGCCCACATCTGAACAGCTGATTGTACCTTTGAATGCCCTGCTATTAAAGATAGACTAACAAACTGGGCCAATTTCAGAGAACACCAAGGTCCCGAAGAACCTGAAGGTTCTTGGCATAAGACCTGTGGCTTTCAGGGCAGGCACTCAGCAAAGACATGGGAGCGTGTTCAAGCAACTGAAGAACTTCACACAGACGCCCTGTGTTCCTCAAGACCTTTGGTCAAACTGTGAGTGAGTACAGGCTTGACAATGGGGATTAGAACGAAGTCATTGTTGAGAGGGTGACTTAGGAATCCATCTTTAGTTTGTAAAGTGAACTTAGTGCATGAAGCCATTCATCCAAACCTTTCAAAAGAGTTTCAAAGTCCTTAGCTAATGTCGACACATCTGTGGTCATTGATCCTGTCATCTCAGCAGGATTGAGAATTGCCTAGGAGACAAACCTCTGGGATTAGAGAATGTGAGTCTACTTCCAGAGAGGGTAAACTGAGGCTAGAAACCCACTCTGAATGGGGGCATCATCCTGCGATTGGCTGGGCTCCCCGATGAAATAAGTGCAAGGATGTGTATCCCAGTGCTCACTCCTCCGCTTCCTGACTGACAGAATCAACATCCCTTCACAGTCCTGCCATCAGGCCTGTCCGCCATGATAGACTGTATTCTCTTAAGCCATGAGTGGAATAGATTCTTCTTCCAGAAGTTGCTTTTGTTGGGTATTTCATCAAAGTAACACGGAACCCATCAAACTCTGCAAATGTTTACTCTGCCCTCACATGTTTAAATTGGGGAAGAAAAACCTCTTGATTGTCAACACAAAGTAGCACCTGAGTCACTTTCTCTACCTCCTGCCAAGAATTACCATGTGGGTACCTATTACCTGGTACATAGGAAGTGATTTTGTTTGTAACTGGTCCATTAACTAACATGACTGTTCACAGTCTCTTGGCAATCTCTAGTTGCTTATGGGATTGATATTTGTTTGTTTGTTTGTTTGTTTGTTTGATGTCTTAACCATGACAATATACCTTTGATAATATTATATCATTTTAGTTACATTATTATTTTTCAATTGCTAGAGCAGTAAAATTATACTCAGTTTATTTATGGTACCATTCATGGGTACTTCATACACAGATTCAATGAGATTTGGATCAGAAATACTTTCAAAATGTTTCTTGCTTTTTGTCATTATTTCCTTAAAAGTACAATAGAGCAGCTATTTACACTACATTTTCATTTTACTTGGTGGCATGAATAACTTAGACATGATTGGAGGTGAGAGAAAGGCTGTGTGTGTGTATATATGTGTGTGTGCACGCGCATGCGTGCATTCAAGAGAGAGAGGCGAGAGAGAGGTATCTGCTGATTCTGGTGTCTGTGGGACAATGCAGCCAACCTTCTTTGGCATCCAGGGATGACTGATCTGCCTCTAAGAATAGAAGTATCTTTTATCCTTTTCTATACGATCAAGTGTTCACTCATGTTCATAGCAGCATTATACAATGAGGTAGGGAGCAACTCAAGCGCCTATCTACAGATGAGTAAGCAAGGTGTATTCAACAGGATAGCACTTAACCGTGGAGGACAGACATGGGATGGTGCGCTTCTGTAGCTGAGCCTTGAGGACGTTGCTAGGATCACGAGGTGGCCACAGAAAGAAAACACTGCTTTGCTTCACTTATGAAAGATGCCTAGAGTGGTTGGACTTGGAGACAGGAAGGAGAATGATGGTTGCTGGGGGAACAGGAGGAGGATGGGGAGCACTGAGATTCAGCAGGTCAGGTGAAGAAGAGAAGGGTTCCATAGAGGGATGATCCTGGAAGGTGGTACAGTGACAGAAATGTGCTTCGTTCTACTGCACTGTATACAAAATAACAGCTACAATGGTGACTTTTAACTTTTCATTGGGCATATTCATTGTTCGTGTTGTCATAGGACACGCTCATGGATGTAGATCATGTACATTGAACCTATTCCACCCCTCACCTCCTCCTTCTCCCTTCTCTGCCTCTCCTTCCCATTAGTCCCTGTTTCCCTGTGCTGGTTCACCTTTACTTTCATGCAGACAGGAAACTTTATGTTGTGTGTCTTTTCTCTACCATAAGAGAAAGAAAGATGCTTATGATTCAGTTAATCCTCTGGGCTCTAGAAGGTGGATATTAGTGTTACTTATTAAAAAAAAAAAAAGCCGGGCTCACCCAATTCTATGGATTCAATCAGGCCTTAAGTTGAAGATCTCAGGCTTGCCGACATTCAGAGCCAAGCTCTCAGAGGGAGCCGCACACTCTAAAGCTCTTTGTGTTAAAGACACCTGCCCTCCACGGCACTGCCCACTGGGTTATTTCCATTCATTTAGTGCTCAGTTCAGTCCTATGCAAACTTAAGCAAAGGTCATTTCAGGTGTTATTTAGAGATAATATAGGATGATTACATGTAGCAGGGGAAGAAACGAACAGGGAGATGCCTCATTCCACCTAAGCTGTAGTTCCATTGTGAGTGGTGATTCCTGTGGCTTGCTCAAATGTTTATGCACCGTGTCCTTGGAAAGCTGACTGTAGCCAGGAAAGTCCTGCATGTTGATTTAAAAAAAAATAAATCTATGCATAACCCCCGCTCTGTCAACCAACCCCATACTCTACTGGGTGCCTTCAAGTATTAGAAAACGATGCTTCAAAGTGAAATCTCATTTTGTTGCAAAATGGCAAGGCTTCATGGGTACCTGGCTTCCCTCCTCATGGAAAAGAGGATGTGGCTATCCCTCAGAGCCCTGGCACTGTGCCTATGGTCACCCCTGATAAGCACCCAGTAGCACATAACAAAGAACAGCTGCCTGACTGGCCCTGGCAAAGCTCTTTCCCTGATGTGTTCCAAGAACACATGTTTGGGAGAAGCTAAACCCAAAGAAAGGTAGAAAGGTAGAATTTGTTCTGGCTGCCATGTATTAGTTAAGTTTTCCTGAGTTCCTTGAGTGGTTACAATCTATTACATCTGTACTTGATTTGTTCAGACTAAAAATGGAGACTTTGCCATATTCGTGATATTAACAAGAAGGGCAAGTTGCCTTATGGAGGCAGGAGGGTTTTATCTCCGGGGACCAAAACCGAACTCAGGCCACAACCCAGATGATCCTCTCTAGAACCTGGCTTCTATAGCAGCACACTTACTATGTGAAAGTTTCCCCCAATAAATGGCTATATGGTGTGGAAAAAGAAAGAAAGAAAGAAAGAAAGAAAGAAAGAAAGAAAGAAAGAAAGAAAGAAAGAAAGAAAGAAAGAAAGAAAGAAAGAAAGAAAGAAAGAAAGAGGCTTCTTTTTCCCAAAGTGAGAACCAGATTCCCCTGGACCTGAATTCTTCACAATGTCACCATATGCTTGCCTTCATCCATCCAGGGAGAGGGTGCTGGACAGCTCCCTGGGTCACTGCCCATTCTGTGTCTGTCCTGCACTTCCTTGCTGGGCTTCTTTGGTCCTCTGGTTGACTTCATGACCTCGGGGCCTCGCAGGGCCTCTTGTCCCAGTGTCTGACTGGGTCTTTGCATTCTTTCACCCTCTTCCTTTCATGCTATTCAACAATTATTTAAGTAGACCTTAAATAAATGAGTCAGGCCTGGGCTGAGCTTGGGAATACAATGGGATGTTTTCATCCTCTTAGAGGGGCTGCCCTCTTTGGGAACCTACAGTTGGATGACACAGACTGACCACAGGCAGTTACAACACATAGAGCCCTCCCACCTACACAGGCTCTCTCTACACGAACCAGCATTCTGGGTTTCAGCTATTCTACTGTCAAGCCTTTGCCTCATAGTTCCCTGGTCAGGAATTCCTTGTGTCTGGTGCAGTTTGCCCAGTGGGAAATCTTATCACTCAGGGTCGAACTCAAAGTTCCTGTCTCTCTGAAGCTGTCTTCCACACCCCAGTTGAATCTCTTCTTTTCCTTTTCCCATTGTGACTTTCTTGAAAGCTGGTAAAGGCTTAACAAAGATTCTCTTGAAGTTGTTTCTGCATGTTTGCCTCAATCTAAAAACTGAATTTCTAGCAGACAGCACTCAACTGTTTCCTACTACAGCAAACAAAAGCCCTATGTACAGCTGACCTATGACATAATTGCTTCATGTTCCATGCTGTATAATCGAAAAGTCTGAGGAGAATATTTGAATTCTGAGAATCACAAGAACCTAAATGTGATGGTTATAAGCACAATCAATACCCAGGACCATTTCTATTTGCTATGGTTCATTTCTATACATGATATGGTTTGCTGTGAACAGTGTTGCATCTGCAGTTTGGATGAGTCTCACCTTACAACTAAACCAATTTTCCCAGTGTCTAGCATATATGGCTTCACATATACTGGGCTTTTGGCTCTCCAGCAGTTCCCACAGTTGAACAGTCACATAATTCCAACTTAATCAGTCGGTTTTTTTTTTCTAAAGAGAAAAGTTAATAGAACAAATGAAAGAGCACAGCTTTAAATGACTCTACAAAACATTGCCTTAACTTTCTTTGACCACAGCCCTGGGGCCTTTGGGAAATAGGAATGTCTATAGCACTTGACAGTTGTGATGTGTTGCAAGTCATGCTGTGCTGTGCTAACAATTATCTACTACATCAAACATTTACAGAGGAAATTCAACAAGGAATGTAGCATGGACCTATCAGAGTCTTCTCCTTAATGTGTTTCTTATTCTTTAGAAGTTGCCTTTGCATATAGTTGCTATTCTGAGGGGCTAAGCATTGGCCAAATGGACCCTGTTCTGAAATTTCATGTCTATAAAACAGAAGGAAAGTTAATGTTAAAAAAATAATATGGTGTCACAAAGATAGTGAAGTTTAAAAAGACTCTCAGTGCCTGTCAATGCCAGTGCCTGAAATGAAGGAATCCTGCTGTCTTCTCTAAATACCTATTGGCCAATGATGCTCAGTAGCATCCCTATAATGATGTTTAAATGATGTTTATATAGCAACTATGCTTATTCAGTTCTATAAGTATGCTGAGAACTGTTGAACCACAGACTTTTAAGTGTGAATTGTATCACAAGGCATTTTAAAAATCATTTGTGGCTATTCACATACCCAAGTCAAACAATTAGTATAGACACGCACCAACAGATTAATAGATAAGCAAATGTGATGTGTGTATATAATGAAGTATCATTCAGTCAGAATGAAGAACAAAACCATGTGATTTCCAATAAGATGAAAGGAAGTAAGGGTCATTGTGATAAGCAAAATAATCCAGACTCACAAGATCAAGCATTATACATTGTCTTCCAGACAATACCGGATTTTTTTTTTAGGCACAAAGCAGAAAGACTACTAGGAAGCTGCATGGGGGAGGGGAGATAGTACCAGGATAGAGCTTAATGAAGGACTCTGTGTGTGTGTGTGTGTGTGTGTGTGTGTGTGTGTGTGTGTGTGTGTGTGAAAATGCGATGATGAGGTCTTCTCTGAGCAGTTAACCTACAGCAATAAAAACCACTTACAAGATCTTAGTAAGTGAAGAAAGGTGTCAAAGAAAACTGTCCAGAGTGACAATAATTATGTCATTCTCCTTATACATCATCCATTTCATGAGACCATCCAAATACAGCCCCTAACACAACAGAATCTCTAACAACTGTTAGCTATTCCTCTTCGTGACTTTAAGGTTAAAACTCCCCTGCCTGTGGAGGTGCCTGTGTTCTCAGCACTAAGGAAGCCTGGGGGGGGGATCACAAGTTTAAAACTAACCTGGCCTACCTAGTAAGACTTTGTTTCAATCAAGAGTTCCATATAGTATGCTTCCATGTAACGGGATAAATGCAATACTGATTCTGTCATCTGAGATCTTAAGAACCTGAAGAGAAAAAAAAAGAACCTGAAGAGTATATAAGCATGCAAAAATGGAAATAAAAATAGCTGTAAAGATGGGAGACTGATGCGCGAAACAAAGAGAAAAGACATCTGCAGAGGGAGACTTTATACAGCCGAGGGAGAGCAAAGGAGGTTATAGGCATAAATTTTTTCCAACCTGCTTTAATAAAAGTTCAACCTCCCCTGTAGCTCACCAGAGGTAGTTGAAGAGAAACGTTATTAAAACATTGGGGAAGTAGACCTGTTTAGAAATAGTTCTTTGGGGGGAGGGGGCTGAATCTAATCTTCATTGTCAGGATATCAGCAGTTCGGTCCAGTAGCAAACACCAAGTATGAATCAGCAGCTGTAGTCCCGTCCGCCACACACAAACCAGCAAGGGCAGTTCAATCCAGAAGAAACCACAAAGCTAGCCAACCAGCCTGAGGCCACAGAAGCAGCAAGAAGCCACAGGAACCTTGAGAGAAGTTCTTTGACATCTCTGTGGTGTCACCACAAGCAGAGCTCAGCAACACAATGTAAGGCGAATCAATACATGCCTGTTGTTAGTGAAGGAAAGTGAGGCAGATCAAAGCAAACCAATGTTCAAGCTCCCACTGTCTGTGGGGGTCATATTTATATTCCTTATGGACATCCTAAGTCCTTTCATGTGTCTGCTATAGCAAAACATCCTTTCACCTGTGTGTCCCAGCAAAACATCATTTGACATAACTGACTCTCCAAAGAAACCAGAAGTTTCCACTTCATGAGGCTTCTACAGACAGTTCTAAACTGGAGTGTGTCAAATAACAAGAGACACAGAGGCTTCAGAGCATATAGGCTAGTGACAGGGGATTTGGTTAGGAAAATCATGATGAAGGCTGAACATAGTGGGAGAAGTGGGGAGAGGCTCCAATTGAAAATGTATTTAGGAAGCAAAGCTGAAGAAAGCTCCTGGGTTTCTAATCCATTTAGTTGTGCAGGCTTTAGTGCATTCATTGGAATGTAAACTAAAGGAGAACAAGACATTTTGAGAGGAGAGATGTGTATAATTTGGAGGTCACAATGAGTTCTGGTGCTGGTGGAGCATCAGGGGAACTGGCGCAGTAGCTATATTGGAAAGGTTAATGTCCAGGTCTAGGAGGGAGTTGTACACTACAAATAGATGAAGAAAGGGTTAGTGTAAAATCAAGAATAGAGTCAGATTAAGTTGTACAATGAAAGGGGTAAGAATAAGAAGAGAAAATAGACAGTGTTGTGATAAAATTTTAAAAAGAAGATAAACAATTGTAATGTCATAGGAAAAGAAGCATTTGAGGACAAGTTTGAGAAACAACACTAGTGAGCAAGAGTTCACTAGAAATAGAAGGGAAAGGAATAAAGATGGATGTCTCAGTCACTGTTCAATTGCAGTTAAAAGACACCATCATCAAGGCAACACTTTTAAAGAAAGCATTTAATGGAGGGCTTGCTTACAGTTTCAGAGGTTTAATCCATTATCATCATGGTGAGAGTGTGGCAGCAGGCACACATGGCACTGGAGAAGTAGCTGAGAGCTATAACCTGATCCATAGGCAGGGAGAGAGAGAGAGACTCTGAGCAAGGCATGGGCTTTTGAAACCTCAAAGCCCACCCCCTAGTGACACACTTCCTCCAACAAGGCCACACCTCCTAATCCTTCTGATTTGGTCAAAGAGTTCCACTCCCAGTTGCTCATTCAACTATATGAGTCTGTAGAGGCCATTCTTATTCAAAACACCACAGTGGAGAAGTCAGAAATTAAAGGTTCTATCAAAATTGCTTTCAACAAGTTGTGCCTGGTGGCACCTGCTCTTAATACCAGCAAGAGGGAAGCTGAGGCAGAAGGCCTTCTGTGGCAGGATTTTCCCTGTCCAATTAATTTAAACATTAGTGAAGCAGAAGGCCTGTGATTGGACAGGGAAAGGGGAGGCATAGCTAAGAGTTTCAGAGACAAGGAGCCACACAGGAAAGAGAAGGAAGCAAGATGGAGGAAAAATAGGAAGATTCAGATTCCACGTGGTTTTAAATAGCCACAGGTAGCTATAATATCATATAGGGACAGAATAATTGAGATAACTTGTCTAATCTAGGTGGACAGCATTATCATTATCTATTGGCTCTGAAATTATTGTGTGGGCATCTTGTGAATTGATAATTTATTGATATATAAATCTGACTGATTAATTATAAGCTTCTAGAGTTTTGATTTACTAGGTTAAGGGGATTTGTGACAACTAGCTACTGGGGGTAAATGGTTAAGAAGAGACAAGTGGCCCTGAGGCAAGCAAACCAAAGCTGGGAAGACTGCGATTGTTTGCTGCTTGGGGCTATCTTAGACCACCGGGGAAGAGAGTAGCTGGGTATAGCATGGGAACTGCTGTTCTTTTTAATATTTCCTGCAACAGCTTTCAAGTTCAAGGCCAGCCTTGGGTAGATTAATGAGACCCTATCTCAAAATCAATTTTTATAATAAGCAAATTAAATTAAATTAACACTATGTAGACTCCTACAGAGTAGGATTTTACCAATTCCTAGGTGTTTAACAAATAGTAACAAATGTCAGGGGGAAATCATTCAAGAGGTGCCAGTCCAAGGTAACAGCTTGGTCAAAAGATAGACCATCAAAGCATCACACACAGGATGAGGAAAAGAAAGTTGGCTTCAGTTTTACTGAAGTTTTACTCATAAGAGTCTCAAAAACTAGTAGTCAAGTAGAGTCACTGACTAAAGTATCATTTTCTACCCTAAAGCCCAATGAATCGGCACCTCTCCTCTTAAGCTATAAATGTGAGGATAGTTTAATAAGGATGTCAGGGGCAAGATCAAATGTCTTCATTTTCAGAATAGTATAAAGCCAGACATTTCCTCTGTGTCATGTGGAATCAGTTTATGTGACGGAGGAGGAGGAGGAAGGAGGAAGGAGGAAGGAGGAAGGAGGAAGGAGGAAGGAGGAAGGAGGAAGGAGGAAGGAGGAAGGAGGAAGGAGGAAGGAAGAGGAAGAAGAAGAAGGAGGAGGAGGAGAAGGAGGAGGAGCAGGAGAAGGAGGAGGAGGAGAAGGAGGAGAAGGAGGAGGAGGAGGAGGAGAAGGAGCAGGAGAAGGAGGAGGAGAAGGAGGAGGAGGGGAAGAAGAAGAAGAAGGAGGAGGAGGAGGAGGAGGAGGGGAGGGGGAGGGGAGGGGAGGAGGAGGGGGATGGGAGGGGGAGGGGGGAGGAGGAGGAGGAGGGGAGGGGGAGGGGGAGGGGAGGGGAGGGGGAGAAGGAGGAGGAGGGGAAGAAGAAGAAGAAGAAGAAGAAGAAGAAGAAGAAGAAGAAGAAGAAGAAGAAGAAGAAGAAGAAGAAGAAGAAGAAGAAGCAATCACCTGAAGTTATTTTTAGTTCTATATTACAAAGCTGAGACATTTGTTTGAGACTTTCTGGTCTGAGTTTTCTAGAATCTTCTTTGCAATCACAGCCTCAAGATCAACCCCAGCGCTTCCTTAAGGGTTGTCTCTTAAGTGGCTGCAACAGTGAATGGAGCTCTCTGGCCCAGCAAGACCAAAACCCCACTTCAGTTTTGATGGACTTCAAAAAGATAAGTCCTTCAGAGGTGACAGTGGGAAAAGATTGATCTCATTGCAAAAGGCCAACACAGAGAGGTAATCAATGTCTGTAACATTTCTGAGTGTGCATACCTCCCTTCAGAAAATATCCATTGTCATGGGGGGGAGGGGGGCAGGAGGGAGGAACTGCAATGAGCACATTATGTGTTGGCATTTCTTAACTGGGCTCTTCTGCACCAGGAAGTACAGGTCTGGTGTGTCCTGTCCTCTCTGTGTGGATAGCTGCAGCCTCTACCTTCTAGATAAGAAAAAGTTAATTTCCTCTCCTGTATGGGTTGCTAGAGTATACATTGTTTTATCGGAAATGACTCACGGAAACAGAGCTATTCAGTTCCTTGTTGATGCTTTTTTTTCCCCCACTTTAAACTTCTGGAATAATGCCTTATTTTATACCAAGTGGCCAGGGTGATTGCCACAACCATGCCTCATCTCAGCTAGCAGAGACTTACTTTTCAAAAAAAAAAAAAAGGTCTTTGTTTCTTCTTTTGAATATATTCTGTTTATGAAGGCCCACCCCATTGTTCCCTGATAACTGTACACAATGTCACCATCATCTACATTGGGAAGTGTCATTGCTCTGGGGCATTTTGCAAGATAGCCAGATAAACACATTGGTCATCATGCAATCATGTTCTGAGCAGAAGTGGGCTTTAGCTAATAGATGCTTAAAAACCATCTTTGCAAAAAGATCCTGGAGAAAAATGAATTAAAACTTGCTGGTTTGGTAGAATTCCTGGCATGGACTTTGTAAAGAGATCTGATATAAATCACCAGACTAGCATGTAGCACATAGAAAAATAGCCACTTGCCCTGCAAAGGTGTCTTCATGCTTGGGAACTGCCCAGAAAACCCATAAGACAGGTTTCTAGAACAGTCTGTTTCCTGCTTGTAGGAATAAAATACAGTGTTTCCTTTGGACACATTATCCTACATCTGTTTTCATTTCTTTGTCTGTACACATGATAGAAAATAAGAACAGCCAGCTGCCCATCAAGTCCTGGGGTTTTGATATTATCTGGAATATGCTGCTCAGCTGTTGTTAAATAGCTTCATGTAAGCTTTATGAGAAGATGTGATCGTATACACTGCCATCTAAAGGACATTTGGAATGTTCTCACCTCCCACGGGTGTTCAGGGATGTGTTGTGTCAAAATGCGTTAGCATTTTCCTGGTTTTCAGTGAGACTGCACACCTGATCATGTGCCTTGGTAGCATGGGAACCTATTATCTTGCGAACCTTCATATCTATTTTCCTTTGATGAGCTCTACTCTTATGTGAATGAGACCCTCCAACCAGTGGAACATGATCAACTGACCAGCAGTCCATAGCTCCCCAAACAGGCATAGTACCTCAGGGCCTCTCCCCAATCTGTACTAGAATGTTCACTGACGTGATTTCTTCAGGTGTGTGCAGGAAATCACAACCACTATGTGTTCACAAGAGCACCTGCTATGTCATATCCAGAACACAGCATTTCAGAGCATTCCTTCCCATCCTCTGGGCCTGACATTCTTCCTGTCCCTTCTTCTATGATGTTCATTGAATCAAAGTGGTACAAATGTCCCACTTTGGGGCTTAGAATTCACCAGTCATTTATTCAAAGCACTTTGACAAATGAAGTGTCTCTGCGTTGAGCTCTGCCCACTACACAAAGGTCTCTGGCCAAGGCTAAGAGTAGCATTGCTTTCTGGGTATAAACAAAATAATTTAGAAGGCAGTTTGACAACATGTCCACTGAGTGAGACAACACTTAAAGGCTTTCCTGCCCTCAGGGTCTGTGCCCACCCCCCATGCATGGACTCCTAGCCAAGCATGATCTTCTCTTGTGCAGCAGGTTGGTTGTCCCTGTAATGGTGCCACTATTTTACAAAGAGGCACATCTTATCTGGCAAGTCAGCATAGTATCATGGAAGGCCCACTGCTGGATAAGTCTATTAACAACGTTTCTCTCCCAGTAGCCTTTGTAGCACCTTTGGCTCTGTGAATCAGGCCGATATTTATATGTGTTTGAGGTATCCAGACCCAAGGCCCCATGCTTGTTTGTCAGACACTTGACCAACTAAGCCATCTCCCCATCCCTGGCTTGACTTTTTCAAAGAGAATTCATAATTTCTAAGCTCCTATAGTGCATTTAGGGCAAATCTTTAGGGTACAAAGTATAGGAAGAGCTGTCTCTATAGATCAGATTTGGAGAGAGGTGCATTTTCAGCGGCTAGGATTTCAGAGTTTGTTCCCTAAATTCAGATAATTGATTTAGTGAGTGAAAAAAAAAAAACAATTAATTTGTAGATGGGTATAGATACAGACCTACTTGCTGTTGCTAATGTTCAGACAAAAAATTGAAACAAATATATACAAAGGAACATCTGACACATTGAAAAGCTCAGAATTCTGAAATAGATCTGCCACTGTTATGTTTTTTTTTTCCTTCCTCAGGGTGTATGAGCATTAATAGGAGAAATTCTTCATGGTTAAGGAGACTTTTGATTGTTCTCTAATGTCATCAAACCTTAATGATTTCCTGAAACAAGATTTCCTTCTAAGCTGGGTGTCATGACCCATATCTGAAATCCTAGCATTTGGGAAATAGAAAGTGGAGAATCATGAGTCAAAGGCCAGCCTCAACTACATGAAAAACTAGGGGCTAACCTGGGCTTCATAGTACCCTGTCTTTTGTTTTTAAGAATTATTTATTTTATGTATTATGAGTGCACTGTAGCTCATGTGTAGTCTGCAGTACATGTGTTGTGTGTCCTCAGACACAACAGAAGAGGACATCAGATCCCATTACAGATGGTTATGAGCCACCATGCTGGGAATTCAACTCAGAATCTCTGGAAGAGAAGAGCCATCATCTCTCCAGCCCATAATACCCTGTCTTTTTTTTTTTTTTGTGGTTTTTCAAGACAGGGTTTCTCTGTATAGCCCTTGCTGTCCTGGAACTCACTCCATAGAACAGGCTGGCCTTGAACTAAAAAATCTGCCTGCCTCTTCCTCCCAAGTGCTGGGATTAATGGCGTGCACCACCACCACCACCTGGTCATAATACCCTGTCTTTTTTTTTTTTTTTTTTTTTTTACATATTTTCCTCAATTACATTTCCAATGCTATCCCAAAAGTCCCCCATAGCGCCCCCCACTTCCCTACCCACCCATTCCCATTCTTTTGGCCCTGGCATTCCCCTATATTGGGGCATATAAAGTTTGCAAGTCCAATGGGCCTCTCTTTCCATTGACGGCCGACTAGGTCATCTTTCGATACATATGCAGCTAGAGACAAGAGCTCCGGGGTTCTGGTTAGTACATCATGTTGTTCCAACAATAGGGTTGCAGATCCCTTTAGCTCCTTGGGTACTTTCTCTAGCTTCTCCATTGGGAGCCCTGTGATACATCCAATAGCTGACTGTGAACATCCACTCCTGTGTTTGCTAGGCCCCAGCATCGTCTCACAAGAGACAGCTATATTTGGGTCCTTTCAGCAAAATCTTGCTAGTGTATGCAATGGTGTCAGCGTTTAGAAGCTGATTATGGGATGGATCCCTGGATACGGCAGTCTCTAAATGGTCCATCCTTTCATCACAGCTACGAACTTTGTCTCTGTAACTCCTTCCCTGGGTGTTTTGTTCCCAATTCTAAGAAGGTGCACAGTGTCCACACTTTGGTCTTCATTCTTCTTGAGTTTCATGCGTTTAGCAAATTGTATCTTATATCTTGGGTATCCTAAGTTTTGGGCTAATATCCACTTATCAGTGAATACATATTGTGTGAGTTCTTTTGTGATTGTGTTACTTCACTCAAGATGATGCCCTCCAGGTCCATCCATTTGGCTAGGAATTTCATAAATTCATTCTTTTTAATAGCTGAGTAGTACTCCATTGTGTAAATGTACCATAATTTCTGTATCCATTCCTCTGTTGAGGGACATCTGGGTTCTTTCCAGCTTCTGGCTATTATAAATAAGGCTGCTATGAACATAGTGGAGCATGTGTCCTTCTTACCGGTTGGGACATCTTCTGGATATATGCCCAGGAGAGGTATTGCTGGATCCTCCGGTAGTACTATGTCCAATTTTCTGAGGAACCGCCAGACTGATTTCCAGAGTGGTTGTACAAGCTTGCAATCCCACCAACAATGGAGGAGTGTTCCTCTTTCTCCACATCCTCGCCAGCATCTGCTGTCACCTGAATTTTTGATCTTAGCCATTCTGACTGGTGTAAGGTGGAATCTCAGGGTTGTTTTGAGTTGCATTTCCCTGATGATTAAGGATGTTGAACATTTTTTCAGGTGCTTCTCTGCCATTCGGTATTCCTCAGGTGAGAATTCTTTGTTCAGTTCTGAGCCCCATTTTTTAATGGGGTTATTTGACTTTCTGGAGTCCACCTTCTTGAGTTCTTTATATATATTGGGTATTAGTCCCTTATCTGATTTAGGATAGGTGAAGATCCTTTCCCAATCTGTTGGTGGTTTTTTTGTCTTATTGATGGTGTCTTTAGCCTTGCAGAAGCTTTGTAGTTTCATGAGGTCCCACTTGTCAATTCTCGATCTTACAGCACAAGCCATTACTGTTCTATTCAGGAATTTTTCCCCTGTGCCCATATCTTCAAGGCTTTTCCCCACTTTCTCCTCTATAAGTTTCAGTGTCTCTGGTTTTATGTGAAGTTCCTTGATCCACTTAGACTTGACCTTAGTACAAGGAGATAGGAATGGATCGATTCGCATTCTTCTACATGTTAACAACCAGTTGTGCCAGCACCATTTGTTGAAAATGCTGTCTTTCTTCCACTGGATGTTTTTAGCTCCCTTGTCGAAGATCAAGTGACCGTAGGTGTGTGGGTTCATTTCTGGGTCTTCAATTCTATTCCATTGGTCTATTTGTCTGTCACTATACCAGTACCATGCAGTTTTTATCACAATTGCTCTGTAGTAGAGCTTTAGGTCCGGCATGGTGATTCCACCAGAGGTTCTTTTATCCTTGAGAAGAGTTTTTGCTATCCTAGGTTTTTTGTTATTCCAGATGAATTTGCAGATTGCACTTTCTAATTCGTTGAAGAATTGATTTGGAATTTTGATGGGGATTGCATTGAATCTGTAGATTGCTTTTGGCAAGATAGCCATTTTTACAATGTTGATCCTGCCAATCCATGAGCATGGGAGATCTTTCCATCTTCTGAGATCTTCTATAATTTCTTTCTTCAGAGACTTGAAGTTTTTATTATACAGATCTTTCACTTCCTTAGTTAGAGTCACGCCAAGATATTTTATATTATTTGTGACTATTGAGAAGGGTGTTGTTTCCCTAATTTCTTTCTCAGCCTGTTTATTCTTTGTGTAGAGAAAGGCCATTGATTTGTTTGAGTTAATTTTATATCCAGCTACTTCACCGAAGCTGTTTATCAGGTTTAGGAGTTCTCTGGTGGAATTTTTAGGGTCACTTATATATACTATCATATCATCTGCAAAGAGTGATATTTTGACTTCATCTTTTCCAATTTGTATCCCTTTGATCTCCTTTTGTTGTCGAATTGCTCTGGCTAGGACTTCAAGTACAATGTTGAATAGAATACCCTGTCTTAATGGGGGGAATGATTTCCTTTTGTGAATAAAAGGGAAAGTCTCATACTCTGTTAGTGAAAATTTAAAATCATTGTCACAGTCATCACAGAAAACAATATGGTAACCCCTCATCAGCGTAGAGATAAAGCTACCACAGGAGCTAGTAGTTATACCACTGGCTATGTATAGTACGTTGAGAAAGACGTCAACCTTCTAATATTCATGATGGCTTCATTCAAACTAGCTAACATCTAGAATCCACCTAGATGTCAATCCATAAACTGAAAAGTAGACAAAGAAAACACACAGCGCCTATACACCATGGAACATTAGGCAGCTATTATAAAGGAACTGAAAAGTATCTCTTGTGGCTATGTGAATGGAACCCATTCTCACTTGTGCATGGGTGCCTAGAAAGTTGACTTCATAGAAATCATGAATCTAACACCAGAGGGCTGGGGGAGTGGGAAGGGAATAAAGAGAAGATGACTAAGGCACACATAGGTGTGCTTAAATAGGAAGAAAAACTCCTAATGTCCAGTGGGATAGTCAGGTGGTTATGTTTGAAAACCATAAAATGTACATTTAAAGTGGGGAGGAGAGAGGACTTTGAATGTTCCCAGCATGAAGAAATGATAAACGTTTGAAGCTGTGGTTAGGTCAGTTCTTTTTATCTAATCATTTATTAAATATATACACTAAAATATCACACCATAAGCCCTATGTTTTACATAACATTACTGTATCAATTAACACACATTTTAATTTAAAAGGAAACAAGAATAGAAACTAAGATTTTTTTTTTCTCCTGAGCCGCCATATTGAACTTTAGTAATCATGGAAATCGGTAGTGTTTGCCCTGGTGTTAAAAGTCCTGCACGAAGGACAGCCACGGCTTATCATTGTCCCCATTGAGTATGACCCTTCCAGGACCTCCTGTGAACACTCACCCAAACGCTTCCATTGTTCTTCTTCAGGATCTCCAATGAACACTCCCCCAAACTCCAGATCCGGAGTCACAGCTACCTGAGGGCTGTAAGTGAAGTCTCCATCAACAGAAGCCTGGACAGCCTGGACCCTGCAGGCTTGCTCACGTCACCAAAGTTCCGCTCCAGAAACGAGAGCTACATGCGCGCCATGAGCACCATAAGTCAGGTGAGCGCTCTCAGAGCCTCCGTGGCCTCGCGCTGTTTTCAGGGAGGACGGAGAGGGCAAGGGTGTGGCAGCAGTGGTCTCAGCGCATAGACCATTGGCGGAGTCGGCAAAAAGTGCAGCCTGATGCTGCAGGTGGGCCACTTGTTCATCCCCGGCAAGCCCCTGGTGTTGATGGTGTAGGAGAGGAAGGGCTCTTTGCAGATGGGTGAGACACAAGTAGGGAATCCTTGGAAATTCATAACCTGGTCAGGTAGGTGCCAGCTAGTTTTCAGGATGGTTTTGATAGAGAAGGTTTTACCTGCAATGTTGTTTGCAGAGGCCATGCCTAGGGAAGACATCACTGACAAAAACGTCATCCTAAAAGAGTTACAGTTTAGAGCATGTCATCGAGGCAAGAATTGCACACAGAACGCATCTGTGAATTTAAAATATTTTATAAAGCTGTGTATGGTGACACATGCATTTAATCCCACACTCAGCAGGCTGAGGCAGAAAGATCTCTATGAGTTCGAGGCTAGCCTGGTCTACATAGTAAGTTCCAGAAAAGTCGAGGTTAGATGATAAAACTTTGTCTCAAAAAATAAAATAAATTTGTGAAAAAATTTATACACATTGATAACTTTATAACTCTAATGTGTTCAGAACAGGAAAACATGGCATGTCCCCCCAGCAGGGCTCTGTGCTGTTCAGCTGGCCACTTCAGGTCTCTGTGCTGGGGATATGACCTTCTTTGGGACATTACTTCCCAGTTACAGTTTACTAAGATACCAGGCATGGAAAAGACTAATGTCTTTGGGTCAAGCGCTGCAATTTCACGGGGTAGTCATTTGGCCTTAAGTAAAAAACAGAAAGAGTAACTGTCCTTAACAGAGTCCTAATGATACATCATTCTTCCAGCTCCATATCCAACTTTCAAATAACACATTATCTTTAAGGACAATTTCAAAGTTCCTGTTACAGCTGCAACATTGTCATTATTCAGAGAACAGTTTCTTCTTCAAAGTCACTGAACCATAAATACTGACTTTTCAAAATGGAGTTGCTTTTGCGAGAGTTATTCTCTCACATAGTAATATATATATATATATATATATATATATATATAGAGAGAGAGAGAGAGAGAGAGAGAGAGAGAGAGAATAATAGTGTTGAGCTTAAGCACACTGTACTCTGCTCCTATTTAAAATCTGACATTATTCACCAAAGGCTCTGAAGAAGAATCCAAATAAAATGTTATAAACCAAGGAATTAGACTCCTGTGGACTCCTTAAACTTTTTGAACATGTGAGCCCTTTATGCTTGAAATTTTTCTTCATGAAACTCCAGGTGTACAGATTTACTGATGATAGAGCATTAAATTTGTTTTGAAGCAATTCTTTAGCATACATCTAATTGTAACATTTTTTAAAAGATTTATTTATTTACTATGTTTAAGTACACTGTAGCTGTCTTCAGACACCCCCCAGCAGAGGGGGTCAGATCTCATCACAGATGGTTGTGAGCCACCATGTGGTTGCTGGAATTTGAACTCAGGACCTTTGGAAGAGCAGTCAGTGCTCTTAACCACTGAGACATCTCTCCAGCCCTAATTGTAGCATTTATTAAAGATGAAAGTAAATTGTCCTGCTAAAGACCTTGACTGAATATTTGATAGGAGGGCTGAGAGGAAAGCAGGTGTTTTTCAGAGTGGGCCACCATTGGTGCTGAGAACACCACTTCACACAGATACAAAAAATAAACAGCAGAAATAGGTCTAACACCACTTTACACAGTGTCCCAGTTGCAACCCAAAAATGATTTAGCAATTTATGAAACTCACATAGCAATATTTAAAATAAAACCTTCTTAACACAATACAATCTAAAGAAATACTAATTGGATACTTACATACTGGCTCCTGCAAGATGTCTTCTAAGCATGTGCATGCTCTGGCACACACACCCACACACATAACCCATATACACATACATGTACATAAATACATGCAAACATAAATGTAACTTAATTTTTTAAATAAATGATGTATTAGAGGCTGGCGATGCCTCTAGTTTTGATCCCTTCAAAACTTCTGAATCAGATTGGTTTTGATGAGCCCAGGGATTTACACTTGGATGAACAAAACTTTTTAAAGTGGAGATTAGAGACGGTTTGTTGTTAAGATAAGGCATTCGAAGGGCTGTGAGGTAGCTTGGAAATGTCCTTTCTTGATTTTTTTTTTTTTTTAGTATTTCCATGGATATTTGGTTATTATTATTTATTAACTTAGACATTTATTTCCTTTGGGTTTTTTTTTTTATGCCTGTGTAGAATAAGGGACAATCCTATTAAGAATGTGTGTTTAGCCTAGACGATTCAGCAAAATAAAAGCAAGTTACAGAATTATGTCTGCTGTATGAGTCGAGTTTTATTAGAACTAGGAGAGACAGTATATTAACCCTCTGGAAAGACAGACGCCCAAGGTTCATGTCTGCAACTTGAACAAGGATAGCTATTTCACTGTTTCTTTGTGATATTTATTACAAAACTTGAAAGGAAAAAACTCAACCAAATTGTAGTTATGAGCACATACATAAGTAAACTGTTTTGAAATTATTTCAGGCTTGAGTGAGTCATATATAAAACACACAAACCCCTGCAGATCCTTAACTTCTATTCTGATTCAATGACTGAGCCAAAGAGGTGGCTCACTGGGTAAAGGTGCTTGCCACCAAGCCTGATAACCTGCGTTCGATACCTGAGCCACAGTGGAAGGAGAGAATCCAGCCCAGCAAGTTGTTCTTTGACCTCCACAGGCAACCGTGACACAGGCACCCACAGGTGTACACATGCATATGCACAAAATTAATTCATTAATTAATTAACTAATTAATTAACTTTTTAAAAGCTCTACCTATTCAGAAGGCTAGAGAGATAGTTTAGCTATTAGGAGTGTTGGATGTTCAATTGTAAGGGCCAGAGTTTGAATCCCAACACCCATGTCACAAGCCGTGCAGTCTGCACGTGTCTCTAACCCCAGCTCTGAACTGAGAAAATGTAGAAGGAGAGCTGGGGCTTGCTGGTGGCAGCTGCGGAAATGCTACTACTAGGTTTAAAGACATACCTTGCCTCAGAGGAGTAGGCAGAGAGCTCACCTGCCTCTACCTAAGATGTTCACCACCATAAAATCTGGTGGTGGTGGTGGTGGTGGTTAATTATCTGATTTTTTAAAAGATCTTCATAAATGTATTTATAAAAAGTTTATGGATGAGGTCAGGCCTGGTGGTACATATCTTTAATCCAGAATTCCAGAGACAGAGGCAGGAGGATTTCTTTGAGTTCAAGGCCAGCCTAGTCTACATAGAGAGCTCCTAGACAGCCAGGACTACATAAAGAGTCAATTAATTAATTCATTGATTAATAATAAGGATAAATTTATGGATTTTTTTAATGAAAAGTGAAACTTGACAATAGTTTGAAATCTTGATAGTGCTTTTTTAGATTTTTGACATATCTGGGTTTAGCCTATCTTAGCAAAGTATATATTTTGCAAAACAAAATAAAATTAAAAATGCATGTTTCATACTGTGCACTCAACTTCAGTCAACCTTGAAATGATTTGACAGACTAGTCACTTCAAAAGGCATAGTAAAATAATTTACAAAAATAGCAGTTGCTAAAAAATTGACATGGACTCTGACCTCGAGCCAATGAACTTTGCTCTTAAAACTCCCATTTATCAATAAGGAGGGGCTGGAGTACAGAGCCAGAAGAGACTGTGAGTTCTGTCTCCAGTCATGCAAAATAAACATTAGCTAACAGGGAACTGTAAATAGAATTATCCAGAACGCACTGGGCAAATCTTCCTTCCCAGCCTGCATTTCTTCACTGTCCTAGAGACAAAGCTCTCCTTTGAAGAAGGTAGGTAGAAGATACACCCAGGTATGCAGATGTGTGTTCCAGACCGAGGAAGGGGTAGGAGTCTTCTTCTATTGCTCTCTCCTTTGTGTTTTTGAAGCAAGGGCTCTCACAGAAACTGGAGCTTCCTGGTTGGCTAAGCTGGCTGACCAATGAGCTATCAGGAACAGCCTGTCTCTGCCACCGGAGTTGCCCCATGCCTCTGCTACAAGCACATGTAACCAACCGCATGTCACATATCGACTCAGATCCTCTGGCTTGAAAAGCAAGAGTTTTTACATACTGAGATATCTTCCCAGCCCCAAAGCTCTCTTCCTTAAAAAAATGTCATCGTTTTTATCAGCTACATGCCATTTGCTTACCATCTGTGACATAAAGGAAATGATACTGTACTGACTGGTTTTGTGTGTCAACTTGACAAAAGCTAGAGTTATCACATTAACTAACAGGAAACTGTAAATAGAATTATCCAGAACGCACAGGGCAAAGAAAGGAACCTTCCTTGAGGAAAAGCCTCCATGAGATCCAGCTGCAAGGCATTTTCTCAATTAGTGATCAAGGGGGAGGGTCCAGCAGCCCATTGTGGGTGGTGCCATCCCTGCGCTGGTGGTCCTGGGTTCTATAAGAAAGCAAGCTGAGCAAGCCAAGGGAAGCAAGCCAGTAAGCAGCATCCCTCCATGGCCTCTGCATCAGTTCCTGCTTCCTGACCCGCTTGAGTTCCAGTCCTGACTTCCTTTGGTGATGAACAGCAATGTGGAAGTGTAAGCTGAATAAACCCTTTCCTCCCCAACTTGCTTCTTGATCATGATGTTTTGTGCAGGAATAAAAACCCTGACTAAGACAGATACACGTTGGAATGACACATAAACACTGCTGCTCTTGTGGGGGAATGAAGCTTCCAGATGCTGAGCTGGAGATGTTGGTGGGGAACTGAGGGCCAGGTGTTTACCACCCTGTGGCTTCCCACAGGTGAGCGAGATGGAGGTGAACGGACAGTTCGAATCCGTGTGCGAGTCTGTGTTCAGCGAGCTGGAGTCGCAGGCGGTGGAAGCGCTGGACCTGCCCCTGCCTGGCTGCTTCCGCATGCGGAGCCACAGCTATGTGCGGGCCATCGAAAAGGGCTGCTCCCAGGACGACGAGTGCGTGTCGCTGAGGTCGTCCTCCCCTCCACGCACAACCACCACCGTGAGGACCATCCAGAGCAGCACCGGTGAGTGAGCTTGGGGGCTCCAGCCTGGCCGCAGCTGCGAGCAGCTGTTGAGGAAATGGGCATCCTTGGTGTAGTCACATGGTTAACAGTAACAAATGCCACCTATGTCCCACACAGAAAGACAGGTTCCATACCTAGCTCTACCCATCCCTCCTACACATCCTTCCCTCCACCACCATGTGAGAATCCACAGGAACAGCTGCTGCTGTGGTCTGGGAGAGACAGCCCAGCATCCTCTGGTTGATCTCACCCTACTCAGATTCTCAATTAGCAAGCTCTGGGCTGGGACAAAAACAAAAAAAACAAAAACAAAAAACCACCTGTTTCTAAATTTATTACTTTATGCCAAGGTGGTCATGGTATGACTCTCCCAGGAGACCTAAAAATATCCTGCTAAAATTTTTAAAAATAAATAAATTTTAAAGGGGCAAGGGATAGATGGACCAGTAATATTAACTAGGCACTTATATATTTTGTTACATCAAAAAGTAGATTTATGTCATCGGTTTAAACCCTGCCATATGTAAAGTTTCTCACTCTAAACAATGATTTTTGCAGGGGAAGTGTATTTTTATGGCCAGTTTCTAGGTTCAGAGGCCTGGAAAAGCTTACCTAGCCTCCATGGTACAGACCCTGCATAGCGATACAGCCCTGAGTTATATGTGACTATATAAAAACTGAACGCCAAGAGGAAAACCCCTCCCTCTTAACTTTATGATTAAATCCAGCCTAACTCCAATAAAGTAATTCTACACGGACACCATCAAACGTAAGGGTCAAGATAAGTAATGATAGATGAATTAGAAACATTTATACCAGGATATGGTATCAATAAATGACTGATAAATAATAAATTGATAAATAAAAACACAAAGATATTTTTAGCCATACTAAACAACACAACAACAAAAAATGCTTCTAGAATAAACATCTTAGCAGCAAGCTCAGCACCGTGACCCTGGCCATTAATATCCAGACAGAATATAGTGGGTTCCACATACCTTACTTGATGGGAAATTCTCCAAGAGCAGTGTCAGACAATATCCATGAACGAAATAGAGGTGATTTGTGAAATGTTCCAAATAATGTCTTTTAAAATTCGGTCACTGTACGTTCTGTATGTGTAATGACAGGACTTGCCTGTGTGGTTTTGAAGGTCTGCTTCCTTACAGCTTATCTGTGTGTGTCTGCTGGTGTCCCCCATCCCCCACCCCACCCCTAAACAACCTTTCCCCAGGGTTGGGCCCATTTCTCTCTTAACAAGCACATCACCTGCCAGCCATTCACTTCTTAAATTCAAATAATTCTGAGCCAGGTCAACTTGCGCTAGGGAGGAACGGTAGAAGGAGCGGTTCTTGAATTTGTTGACACAAAGTAGCAAGCAGACTCTGACTGGCAGTGGCTTGCTCACCTGGAAGAACAGTTTGTAGCTTTTGTCACTAGCAGAACAGTTTGTAGCTTTTGTCACTAGCAGATGGAGTTTTGCACTCACCACATCAGTTCTTCTCAGATATGCAGACACAGTAACCTTTTGTTCTCTCTCTCTCTCTCTCTCTCTCTCTCTCTCTCTCTCTCTCTCTCTCTCTCTCTCTCTCTCTCTCTGGAGACCCTCCAGAGTTCAGACAATCAAGTTGACAAATAAAATCCAGGCTTTCTAGTTAATTCCAGATTGATAGTGATTTTATAAGAAATCCAAACATTGGACAGGGATGGAAACCAGACCCTGGGATCTTGTGGCATGTGATCAGTGCAAATGAGATTGAGCCACAGACTCTAACAGAATAGGCAAGGCTAAATGTTGGGACTTCACCTTCTGAGTGACTTCAGCCAGATGGCTCAGAGATGACCATGGGGTTTGCTTGAACAAAGGAGGTGTCAGCCTTTTGTTAATGTCTTCAGAGTGGGCTAAGTTTGGGTGGGCATCACTTGATTATGGTGTGGGGTTTCAATGAGTATTTTCCTTTTTGTGTGCAAATTGTTCTGCCCTTGGGATTTGCAAATCAGGAAGAGACTTAAAGCTGCATTACTCCTGCTATTGATACAACAGCCTGCATTTATATACCTCATTCTTGGGACTAGTCATTAGTGTTAGGATTTTCAGAACTGTAAGTCCCATCTGTTGCTTGCATCTTGGCTACATGGTTTGGTTCGCCATTATGATAGAAAGAGGGGTTGTGGATGCTTGAGCTGATGAGAGGAAGGGCAAGATAGAATAAACATATCTACTCCAGAGAGATGTAGACAAGATTCACCCTGTACTATGGGTTGGGACAAAACATTTCCCAAAAGATCAACATGGCCAAATACAGAGCTGAGTGGAGTCGGACTCAAAGGTTGTAGCAACAAAGGAACAAACATGATATGGAGACGAGGATGCCAGACCTTTTAACCCATTTTAGTAATAGAATTTAATTATTAGAAATCAGGTAGCCATGGCTGTAGGAAAGAGTCAATGCTTTTAGCAAAAGCAGGCTCCCCATTTCTAAGAAGTGACCTAGACAATGTTATTATAACCCACAAGCCAGTGGCGATTATCTCCAGCTACCCAGCAGAAGCTGATAAGTCATTGCTCCACTGTATGACCTGTATCATTAATGACTGTTGGTCAGCTCAGCACAAATGCTGGGATTCTGGTAGGCAGGTTGTGGGGTGTCTAAACTGGTACTGAAGGGCCACTGAGAACATTTCATGTGTTAGGTTTTCCCTTGGTAGCAGATGACTTCATCTTTGGCACTGTGTGCCCATCTCAAACCCTGCTAGGTTTAGCTTGGTCATAAGGAACAGCAGTATATGACATTCTGGCCTGTGGCCTAGTCTGGTATTTGATGGTCCTGATGTTTTAAAGACCCCAAGTTTATCTATCTCTTGCCACTTTGTATGGAAACACCTACACTGTGGCAGTATTTGGAGTCTTTGAGTCTTCACTGGAATCCAACAAGACTATTAGAAGATGGGTGTTGCCTAGGAGGTTGTCTCCTCTTGTACCATTGAGGCTCTGAGTTGACGCTGGGAGCTTGAACTGGGGGGGGGGGAGTCTGTATGGGAGCCTTCCCAGAACAGAAAGAATAAGTGAAAACCACAGAGACAACTGTACCGCCTCACCCATCCTAAATGCAGGCGACATCCACCTGCCTGCAGCTATGTGCACAGGAAGGCTCCATGCTCTGCGAGTCAGTCAGAGTGAGGAAGAGATGTGTATCATGTGTACCCTGCCAGGTTTTCACACAAGGTAGCCGTTGGCTTTACTCTCAATCAACAACCAAGCATTGACTAAACATTATGGAAAAATAAACAGCTTCAAGAAAACCGTTACAGTGGATTCTGAGTAAACCTATCCAGTATGTGCTGGTATTACATTTCACACTCTCTCATTTCATAGACACTCACAACAGGGTCCATGTTGGCCACACGTCCTCCGTTGGGAAGACAGGCTTCCTGCGTGTCATCGGCTATTAGGAACAGATGGCATTTTTTCCAAACAGCAGTCTATGGGCTAAGACTTGGATTTGTATCTCTTATCCATCTTAACACTTAACATGACCAACAAAATGTTCTGCTGATCCTTTCTCTCCCGGCCTTGCCCTTTATGTGCGTTTGCTGAGCCAAACCATAAAGCCCAAAGGTTCCTATGCCACATGGAAGAGCTGTGCAGAAGAGACCCGCCCTAACAGCTGCAGGGACCTTCGTGATGCAGTGAAGTGGTGAGAGATGAGGCCAGCTGCTCAGATCACAGGACATCAGGGAATTAGGGCCTGATCTTTAGGCTCCCACTGATTTGTTAACTTGCTAGTTGGTCTGTGAAAGAATCACATCTTCTCTGAGCCCATAATAACTTCAGTCACCCAGACCACTCTCAATCCAATAGACTGGATACGTTTTTAATAATTCTTTGCGCTTTGATACAAATGCATATTGTCGTCAGTTGTAACAACGAGTGTATCCACCACCCTCCCCCATGAAACAGATTATTTTTTTTCTTTGTGATAAGAATATTCTTCTGAAGTGGGCATGGCGGTGCACAACTTTAATCCCAGCACATGGGAAACAGAGGCAGGGAGATCACTGAGTTCAAGGCCAAAATGGTCTACAAAGCAAGCTGTAGAACAGCCAGGGCTATACGGAGAAACTCTGTCTCCAAAAATAAACAAACAACAAAAACAAAAACAGTATTCTAACTGTTGTGAAGTACACAATACCTGGTCTATGTTACAGGCAGCCTGCTGAGCTCTGGGGCATTATAGCTTTCCCCTCCTGCCTGTGTTAAGGGAAACAAGCCAGACATAAATAGATAGATGTCAGATGATCACACCCATATGTGGAGTCTAAAGAAGTTGGATCTCACGGGTGTAGAGACTGGAATAGTGGGCAGCATAGACTGAGAAGACAGGGAGGTGGGCAGAACTGGATCAACAGGAATAAACCTACCCAGGGTTTTATAGGAGCCACTGTTGGTTAAGATCAGAGCTAGATAGGAAAGGAAAAGGAAACAGTGGGATGGTCCACTTCCTGTCTGAGAAAAGCAAGCCCTCTCCCCTCATTTACCCAAATGTTCCTGGTAACAGTAGAGCTTGGTGATCAAAAAAAGCCCCAGCATCTCCACAGAGTGACATACTGAGCCTAATTCTTTTAGGGTACACCAAAGAGGTGATGTGCATTTAAGGGTGGGTGGGTCTTCTTTTTAGCTAGGCAAGGTGACATCCAGCCAGGTGCTCGGGGTCTGAGTGCAGTCTGACTTCCGATGATGCCAGGAGCCTGAATAGAGAGAAATGGGACATCACAGCCGATTGTGTAGCTGCATGGCAGGGTCAGAAACATGGTGATAAGTGTGGAGAAAGATGAAGAAAAAGCAGTACTGGAACATACCTGTAATCTCAGCCTTCAAAGGCTAAGACACGATTACAATTTCAAGACCAGACTGAGCTACATAGGAGACCTTGTTCCAAGGAGGAAAGGAGGAAAAAGAGGAGGGGGGAGGAGGAGGAGAAGGAAGTGGCAGCAGCAAGCATTAGGGCTCCAGGTGGACACAAACTCAGGATAATCCATCCAGGTCTCCAGAAAATAGCTCTTGGCGCCTGCAGATCCCTGCTCTACAAATGATATATTGCATGAGTCTAAGTTTAATGTAAATTTCTTTGTATGTAAAATGGGGTTAGAATGCAGCTACTCACACCAAGCTTACTGAAGTCTCAGATCTTGGAGTTTGCTTTGTCCTGCCAGGCACTAAGTCAATGAATAAACTTTGAATAAAGCAGCCAGGGAAAAGTTCAGGAGCGCATGGCTGGATATCGAGCAGAAGCCTGCCCAACAAGGCCCTAGTTGTATTCTGTTCAAGATAAAAATCAAGTCATAAATGTTTGGATATTGCCTGGCCGGGTTCCTTGTTCTCTGCTAATGATGTTTCTGTCTTGGAATCTCTCCACACAAAACTGAACATCTACCCACACACACCTTGGAAAACTTAGGCAAAAAGGAGAAAAAATGTCTGGGGCAGCCAACTCTACTTGTGTAATAACCCAATCCTGGTGTATTGTCTATCTGAGAAGAGTTCACATTGACTTCCGTTTGTCTCTGGAGCACTTGAGATGGAATTCCTCTAGAATATTAAAAAAAAAAAATCACTAAAGTACAAACATCCTGGCTGACACAAAGCATAGTTTAAAATCTGGAGAGAACCAGATGTTCTCATCTCGCCTGGGTAAAGTATCTAAGTCCTGTCCTGAGAGGGGAGCGCCCGTGCCTTATTTATCTTGCCAGGCAAGAGTGCGCCTTTGCTCAGCAAGAACTGTGGGCAAATAGTGAAGGGCTCCACGGGGCTTCTGGAGTGACCAGAAATGAAGCAAGGCTCAGAGGAGATTAGTCAGTGAGCACTATGCAAATGGCACATCAGAAGACCTCTACCTCGGCTTTGACTTCAGAGCTCTCCGTCTGGTTTAGTTTATCGATGATGACCAAAGGTAACTTGGAGCACACGATACTTGGCGCAAGCACTGTGAACCAACTGCATAGTTACATCATGAAATCTCAGTGAATACCAGTAGTAAGAATATTTTAATAAGTCCTGGCACAGGGATCCTTCCTACCTTTGACCATTTACACTCACAAATGAAAGACACACAGCCTTTATAGGTTGATCTGCCTTAAGCTACACAATAGCTGGGTAACTGCCTAACCTCCGTGCTGTTAGAATCCACTTCCTGCAGATAATCCCAGGTTACTACTTACTAGTTTCTATGCTCCGTCTTGGCTACTCTTGACCCAACTGAGCAGCTCTCTGGGCCATGTTCTCTTAGCCCTTTTACATGATGACTCTGGTTGTCCCCACCCCCCTGCACGTTCTTCTAAGGTATCATGGCTTCCTTCTTCCTCCTCATGGTTTCTAACCTGAAAAACCTAAACTCCATCTAAATAGCTCCTCCCCAGCTATTACCTGCTGGCATCTTTATTTACCAATCAGAATTAACTGGGAGCAGGGTCTCTCTGTGTTTTACGAGTGGGCCCCCTTGTGCAAACAAATTTGGGGGACCCAAATTAACATTAGAATACAAGCAGCATTAGGCCAAACCCACTACAAAGACCTACGGCTTGTGTGTGATATTACTTTCATCATACAGTGTGGTTCTCCCTTCTCCTGGGAGTCTGTCAACCATCAACCTATGAGGACAAAAGGAACAGGGGTCAGGCAGGGTTCCAAAGGCTGTGAGTACCGACGGATTAACTTCTGGGATCAGCTTCAGTAGACAGCTCAACTTTATTGTTCCAGAAATAGGGTATATAAGGGCTTTTAGGGTCCAGGTGGAAAGGGCTAATTGGTTATAGTACGTACCTAATAATCATGTGGGCAGGAAGCCAGAGCAGGTGCTGAGTTAAGCAGGTCTTCACAAGGTCATTCTTCAGATAAGGACAGGCACTTATGTTCAGGGACACTCTCCAGACAGTAAGGCAGAGAAAAGCCCCCCCCCCCCGCGCCTTCTTTTATAAAGAAAATATTTCAAGTAATTTCTATGGGTCTGAGGCCATCCTGGTCTTCATAGTGAGTTTAGGATAGCCAGAGCTACGTAGTAAGACCCTGTCTTGAAAAACAAAACAAAACAAAAAAGCAAAGCAAAGCAAAACAAAAAGAAAATGTTTGCCCACATATTATTGCCACCGTGTCTCGTGTTGCTTTTCCTGTGAAATGGCTGTTTAAAGTTTAAGTTGGAGGTGTTTAAAAATAGAGAAATTTTTAAATGATTAAAGAAACAGCCTATAAAAATAAAATACCCTCTGGGTTTAATTTTTCCTATCATATTTTGTTGTGCTGATAGTATGACGAATTTAAAGATCAAATGTCCAATCTCCACCTAGCCACAGAGCTGCCAGGCAGCACAGACTGGGAAAAATGAATCTCTGCCAAAGTATGTAAACCAAGCAGGTGGCAAATGCTGCTCTGTGGATGATGAAAAAGCCAAGGGTCTCTCTGCCCTAGTGTTCAGTAAGAAAAAAAAGTCCTATAGTAATTTAATCCTGACATGAAGGATCTCGTTACTGAGCTAGAAAGCAAAGACACAAGACAACTCAGTTACAAAGGTCAGAAAACACAAATTAGTACATTAGAGGCTTCAGTGTGATAATTTGTCAGACAGACAATTTCTAAGTTAAAAAAAAACATAGTAATTTGAAAAGTATAGCACCTAAAATCTCACCATTTTACTTTTATATATCGCTAGACATCATTTTAAAATAAAAGAAGCTTTTTTTGAGACAGCAGGGACAGGGTCTCATTGTAGCCCAGGCTGGCCTCCAATGTACTACGTAGCCAAGGATGACCTTAAATTTATGATTCTAACTCTAGATTGCTGGGGGTGTAGGCATTTGACTGCACAGCACTTATGGGGTGCTTAGAACCAGATTTAGGGCCTTGTAGATGCTGGGAAGATACTCTATCAACTGCCTATAAGCCAGTTCTTAGAAAATTACTTTTTTAGAAAAAAAGCCTTCACACAAGGGACAGGCAAGACATGAGAGCAGGAGACGGGGCAGAGGGGCTAAATAATGAAGTATGATACATATGTAAGAAAATGCCATTAAAACTCATTACTTTGTATCACATTAAATGATTTCAAAATAAATAAGTTTCTCCTCAACTTTCAAAGATAGATAAGTAGGTAGGTAGGTAGGTAGGCAGGCAGGCAGGCAGGTAGGCAGGTAGATAAATGGATGGATGGATGGATGGATAGATAGATAGATAGATACATAGATAGATAGATACATAGATAGATAGATAATGGAGGGATAGATAGACAGATGATGTATGGATGGATAGATAAATAATGGATAGATAGACAGATAGATAAAGAGATAATAGGTGATGGATAGACAGACAGATAGATGGTAGATGGATGGATAGATAGATACATAGATAATTAGACACATAGATACATAGATACATAGATAGTCAGTCAGTCCATGGTCAGTCAGTTCAGATTGGACCAGTCCAATCAAAATGAGTTTTAACAAATGCTCCAAGGAAGCTCAGTTGGGAACCACACCTATAATTAGTGCTGATAATACAGAGCATTCTAAAGCTCCTTGACCGCAGTGTACGTAGCTCCAGGTGGTGAAATCAAGGTCTAAGGTTTTGAATTTCTGTTATTCCTCCCAATGTGACTCTCGGTCTGCTTTGGGTGAGCCTCGAAGCCCTCGATGGCCTTGACTGAAAACGTTGTCTCAACCTTTTGACACATGAAACGCTCCCGTGTTTATTTTAATGACAATTAAATGTCTGTGTGGCCACGAGTGCTCTGGGGTGCTCCTTTGCTCTCAGCTGATACCTGTTGGCCGTGCACGCTGCTTTGATGCCTCTTCCCTCTGGTTATCAGCGTTGCTGGCAAATGTTGATAATACTAATTCAGTAATTTCTGGTTTAAGTGACGGAGCATAATAACTAGTTCAATTTATCTCCAAAAATATGACACACTGTCAAGTTTTAATTTTTATGCCTAGAGTATTTTATGACTTCGAGGAGACATACGGCAGTACCATCAGTCTGCTGCATAACTAGCTGTTGGTTTGGGTATGGATCGAAGCTCATTAGCACAGAGGGTCATCTGAAATCCTGGATAGAAATAGCACCCTGTCTCTTTAAGACAAACCTTGGGTTTCTTTTTCATCTACTTTCAGTAATTCTGTTATATAATCCACCCACCCACCCACACCCAGTTCATTTTAAGAGGAAGTTTATTCTCTCCTCTAAAATGTTAGCTGTGGCCAGAGGATAATGAGACTTTAAATGTTTGCTTTTATTATTGTTTTTGGAGGTTTTTTCTGTCGTCTTTTGTATCAAACTTTTTATTTAGCCATAAACTGAACTTGGTATGATGATGTATTCTCTTACTCCTAGTAATCATGGTACTGGGGCAGGAGGATTGACAGGTGGAAACCAGCAAGCTCTAGATCAGTCTGAACCACACAGCTAAACTTGACCTGAAAAAGAAGGGTGGAATGGGACCATCTAGAGACTGCCATTTCCAGGGATCCACCCCATAATCAGCTTCCAAACGCTGACACCATTGCATACACTAGCAAGATTTTGCTGAAAGGTCCCAGATATAGCTGTCTCTTGTGAGACTATGCCAGGGCCTAGCAAACACAGAAGTGGATGCTCACAGTCAGCTATTGGATGGATCACAGGGCCCCCAATGGAGGAGCTAGAGAAAGTACCCAAGGAACTAAAGGGATCTGCAACCCTATAGGTGGAACAACATTCTGAACTAACCAGTACCCCGGAGCTCTTGACTCTAGCTGCATATGTATCAAAAGGTGGCCTAGTCAGCCATCACTGGAAAGAGAGGCCCCTTGGACTTGCAAACTTTATATGCCCCAGTACAGGGGAATGCCAGGACCAAAAAGTGGGAATGGGTGGGTAGGGAAGTGGGGGGGAGGGTATGGGGGACTTTTGGGATAGCATTGGAAATGTAATTGAGGAAAATACGTAATAAAAAATATTTAAAAAAAGGGTGGAATGGAGGGAGGAAAAGAGAGAGAGCAAGAGGGAAAGAGAACTGTGGATCTACAGGAAAATGCAAAAAAAAAAAAAAAAGGCAGAGATCTCTTACAACTTTCCCTAGTCTCCTCCATCAGTAACATTTTATGAACCTAGAGAGTTCTGTGATACCAAAGTAGGACAGTGATATTGATGTAGTGGGATTGAGGAACTCACATTTTATCACTGGTGTGGATTCCCATAGCCAGCATGCAGTTGAGATATGGACCCATTTCATTATCATAAAGATCAGTGTCCACATTCTGCCAATCTAAATGAAGTTCTTGGAGCACATGTTTTACATGCTCCAAGAGCTAGGTTCAATACACAACACCAAAGAAGATAAAAAAGAGGAGGAAGAGGAAGAAGAAGAAAAGGAGGAAGAGGAAGATGGGGAGGAAAAGGAAGAGGAGGAGGAGGAAGAAGAGGAGAAAAAGAAGGAGAAAAAGGAGGGGAGGAAGAGGAGGAGAAAGAAGAAGACGAGGAGGAGGAGGAGGAGGAGGAAGAAGACAAGGAGGAAGAGGAAGAAGAAGAAGAGGAGGAGGAAGAAGACAAGGATGAAGAGGAAGAGGAAGAGGAGGAGGAGGAAGACAAGGAGGAAGAGGAAGAGGAGGAAGAAGACAAGGAGGAAGAGGAAGAGGAGGAAGAAGACAAGGAGGGAGAGGAGGAGGAGGAGGAAGACAAGGAGGAAGAGGAAGAGGAGGAAGAAGACAAGGAGGGAGAGGAGGAGGAGGAGGAAGACAAGGAGGAAGAGGAAGAGGAGGAGGAAGAGGAGGAGGAGGAAGAGGAGGAGGAGAGTTTTCATAATTCGTAACTAGCTAAGGTCTCTTGAGTTTGGTTCCTGGACAGGGTAATTGAAGATACCCTCTAGAAACATACTTGCCTGGTTGTTTCTCTTAACTACTAATATTCTAAGATAATAAAAAAAAATAATAATCATAGTATAAAGCAGAAAACAAAGAGATTTCTTCAATGTGTTCACATTGGGAAGAAGGACAAAGAAATCCGACAACTCCTCCAAATGTTGCCTTCATCTTCCGGGTCCAGGAATAACACTAGAGAGTCAAGGATATGCACATCTAAGTGGTCCTGGTCAAGGCGTGGCCCTACCCACCACTGATTCAGCTCTTCCTATAGCTGTGTAACATCTCTTTCCCAGAGCTGGCCTGTTCCCAGCATGAGTTTCCCAGGAAACTCCCTTTTATTTGAGGTTCATTGCTTCTACACTCTGATGAGTTACCATCCCCCACAGGCCCGTTACCATCCCCCACATTCTGTTTTAGCACCTCCACATCCTGAGGTGGAATATGTCTGTCTGCAACAATATAATAAACAGAATGCAACTAGGAGACCAAGGCCAAAACACGATTAGCACCGGGTGTTCATGTATAGAACCATGTTTTCATGACCTCTTGGCTTTAAGAGGAGACCTCATTGGGGAGAGCTAACACAGGCAATTCCATCCTAGCGGTTTGAGATAGAGTCTTGTCAGAAAGCAGAGTCTGGCCTGTGACTTCAGCTTTGGGGGAATCCAACCCCATCCAACCCCACTGGTGTTACAGGCACCTGCATTCACACACTAACATCCTCACGTGCATATTAGCATACATATGCATAATTGAAAATAAAACAAATCTTATTTTTAGAACAGTGGGTCTGGCAGACCTGTAGTACCCAGATCAGCTCATTCTCTGAGAAGCCACTTCAGGCATTACAATGCTTCCATAGCAAATGGCTAGTTGAGCACAGGGTTGGATGCCGGATACCTCTAGTTTCCCATTTGATTCAAAATGGACAGTCACTTCAAAGTTGCCTTCCTCTATGGATTCCCCATACATTCATTTTCTGATGGCATGCGTTTCAGAGGCTCAAGGATAGCCTCGGAAAAGTAACTGATGATTGACTGAAAATATCTATCCGTTCTGAGCCTTCTGCAAGACAGCCAAACCGCGGCCACCCACTGAACATCTGCAGCACACCAGGCGTCCCACGGATAGCACGACTTAGTAGCACACAAATGCCACCCAGCACAGTTGGTGGTGAACTGCCAAATAATCTATTATGTGGCACGGGCTAAAATGGGGAGTGGGGCCAGGGCTCAAAGCAAAGTCTCCGTTCTAAGAACGGAAGTGTAAACACAGCTATAAGCCGACTGCTTGCTGATTACAACAGATCTCTCCATGTCTACCATATACCTGATTTCATCCCAAGAGGTAATAACACATACTCACAATTCCAAGCTACTGGAACATTTTCTCCCATCCTAAGCCAAACCTTCCCCTGGCTTGCCAAATCTTCCCAGTTGTGTCTCAAATATCTGTTCCCTGAATACTGTGTTCACAGACTTCAACTCCATCATCTCCCATCAGACTTGCCCTCACCTCTCTCTTTCCTGCCATCTTCACATCCCGTCAGAGACAGGGGCTTTTAGTCACACTAGCCCAGCTGCTGCAGTTGTGGATGGGAGAAAAGGAAAAACAGCAAGAGTTCCGTGGATTCCAAATGAAGCCTGACTGTACTCCAGATGCTGCCCTCAGTGCCCAGATCTGCCTCTTCTGGTTCTGTTCAGCGAGCCTGCTTAAATCAGAGCGCACTGACTAGTTGGGAGAAATAAACCCATCACACAGATATGTGATAATATGAAGGTTTAATGACAGCATCAGATATTTCAGGAGACCTCTTTGGGGACTAATAGGCAGAAGAACGGGAGACACAAGGAATACACACAAAGGAATATATATAGCCATATACATTCTACTGCCCATGTCTATAGATTCAACCGAGTAAACCATTTGTTATTTGGCCTGCATGTTACTTAACAAATAATAAGAACACATGCACACCTTGGGTAGCACTTACACCCTGGTAAGACTTTGCAGTGGAAGCCAGGGAAACCCGTTCGGTTAATGGCTTTATTGCCTCAGTGGTTAGAGCAGAGCCTGTTGGGAACCAAACCTCAGATCCTGAGAGCTATAGATTCTTCAGATCCATATCATATACTATGGTATCTATACATTAGGTATTTTGGGGACTGATTCTAGCACCAACACTATCCGAGTAACCACCCATTCAAGGAGCATACTCAAGTCTCTTACCTTATATATATTATACAGGATCATGTTTACATGTAAGCTATGCGCACCTTCCAATATGCTTTCATTTAAGTCTGAATTACTTACACCTAATGCGGTATAAGTGCTACCCAAGTTGTGCATGTGTTCTTATTATTTGTTAAGTAACATGCAGGCCAAATGACAAACGGTTTACTTGGTTGAATCTATAGACATGGGCAGTAGAATGTATATTGCTATATATATTCCTTTGTGTGAATATATAATGTGTGTGCGTGTATGTGTGTAAATTCCTCTATGCATATTCCTATAGTAGCATCTTTCTGCCACTATACCAAAATGCCTGGGGCAACCAGCTTCATCAATGGAAAGGTCTACTATGGCTCACTGTTTCCGTGTATGCTCACATGGCCTTTGGGGTAGACAACAGCCCAGTACATTGTAGCAAGGTTTTCAAGGGGACTGTTCACCGTATGGCAACTGGAAAATAAAAAGAGACTCAAGGAGAAAGGGGTACCCCAACCCTACACCAGCAGTCCCTAGCATTCTCTAACTAAGCCCCTCTTCTTAAGACTTCCAACCACCTCTCAGGCTAGAGCTAAGTCTGCAACATATAGACCTTTGGTGTCAGGAGGAGAGGGAGATCTTTCTGGCCTGACCTGGCAACCTCCTTCCCAAGAGCCCACCCTCACGCCCTATCCTAAAATCACATGATCACAGTCAGATGGATTTCTATCTTACGGTACCACTTTCAGGTAGTTAATGTATAGATAGTCTCACCTGGTCACATGTAGGTAGCTGTCTTTACTTTTGTCTACGTTGCCTCTTTGTTCCATGGACCCACTCCTCATAAACATTCCATGGACAGGCTGGCTCACCTGGGTTTTTTGTTGTTGTTGTTGTTGTTTTGGTTTGGTTTGGTTTTTTTAGTGTGATTCTTATCATTTGTACGGGGCTGATTCACACCTGGGATGAAAGCAAGCTGTCACTGAAATCATTGTATATGGGGGGGGGGGGAGAACATCATCTCCTCCAACTTTTATTCTGACTTTTATCATCCTCGGTTAGCAACGTCCAGTCAGGTTTAAACAAGCCAAGTGATGCTTCATTTCAGGTTGGCTAGGCACACTTTGTGACTGAAGTCATTGTATGTGTACAAGGACCAAGCCTTTGCCAGGCCAGGTCCTTTGTGTCCCTCTTACTTCTTTGAGCTCTCTGGCATGTTTCTGGGCCCTTCTCTTCCAAGCATACTGGCCCCTTGTTGCCCCTCATCCGGCCTGCTTTCCCAGCCTGCTGCTGTGAGTGCCCATCCCTAGGACCCCTGTAACAGGTCACCACCCACAAAGCTGCAGTTCTGACCTCCCTGCAGCCAGCAAGCTTCCCCACCCCCACCTCAGTCTCCCAGGCTAACAATGCTGCCTCCTGGGTCTGCAGTCCTCCCAGCTCCCATCACCCCCATTCCCAGCTCTAACTGGAGTCCCACCCACATTTTCTCCTGTGCCTTTGGATGCTTTCTTTGTTTTCAGGACACTTCCTGGATGCACCAAGGCATCTGCCATGTGAGTCCTATTGGGAGAACTTCTCTGACTACTGTGTTCTCAGAGCTTAGAACCTTGACATCTGTACCAGATTTAAAAACAAACAAACAAACATGGAGGCAGAGAATGGTGATTTATGTCTTTAATTCCAGCATTCTGATGGAGACAGGCCTCTGTGAGTTCAAGACCAGCCTGATCTACATAGTGAGTTCCAGGACAGCCAGAACTATGTACTGAGAACCTGTCTTTAAAAAATAAAAAATAAAAAATCTGATAGATTTCCTAGGAACTATATAGAAACATCTGGGTTGGTCTCTATAAGCTCTATAATTCCTGCCTCTTTTTGTCAAGGTTTTGGTGGTAGTGGTGGTGGTGATGGTACTGGTGTCGACGGGGGGGGGGGGGCACGGGGGGAGGGGGGAGAGACCCACATTCCTCTGCAGTGGGTAGGACAAAGGTAGTGAAATGCCCACTCTGGAAATTCACATGAGAAAGTGAGGCTTTAGACTTACCAAGCAGGGCCACGAGCTGCAAGCCTTTCTTATCATCTTCTCTAAGTACCCTCTCTTTTCTGTAGCTATGAGACGAGAGAGCGTGTGAGCGGTAGTGTCTCTCCTGGTATAAAATGAAGAGCTGTAGGGTACTCATTCACAGATAAGCACGGATCCATCCACACCGTCAGCCATGTGTCCTAAACTAAGGACACAGGGAGAGTCACTCCCTCTACCGCACAATTGAGCAGATGATCTGGGCTTCTCAGAGGCTGGCAGAAAGAGCTCAGCCTTAGTGGATCTCTGCCTCTGCTTGAGTGTTGACTTAGAAAGGAAACCAAAGTCTGACCTGCACTGACTCTTTGGATTTCAGAGACGGTGTTCCTCTGTCCCCACTCTGTTTCTGTATCTGGCGTTAACTAGGCCTGGAAGATAGAGAAGTAGAAGAAAAGACATACGTCAAATAGTGTTAGCCCTCTGTTCTCAAGACCACCAAGCCCACAGATACCCAGACTCCTTCTATGAAAGAGTGGTTATTGTCATATAACGTACACACTTACTCCAGCATCCCTAGATGGTTAGAAGACAAAGTACCTAATACAGTGCAAATATATGGGGCAGCTAGAGGTGTAGTTCAGGGAGAGAAAGCACACACACACACACACACACACACATCCACAGGCCCTGATTCAACCCCCAGCACCACCAATAAAACTGGGCAAATGCTCTGTAAGGACAGCTGTACTTTTATGCTTAGGAAATAATGGCAATGGTTGGAGAAATGGATCGATGGTTAAGAGCACAGATGGCTCCGACAAAGGACTTGAGTTCTATTCCCAGCATAGATGGGAATTTACAGCTCAACCCTACCTGTAACTCCCTCAGCTACCAAGAATCTGAAGCTTCTGGCTTGCGAGGGCACCTGCACCTCACAAACACATACATGTCCGCACAGAGACACATCGTTAATACTGCACATAATGACAACAAAAGTTCTTGCTCAAAAGCAACATTATCTTTTACCAAATATTTTTTTTTTAATCCTTGTCCAGATAGTTCAATGGTACAGAACCTGTAGCGACAGAAGGTTGACTCTACTGTCTTATCTTCCAAACTGGGAACCATTGAGCATTGCCCTGTGCTAAGCTTCAGGTTAAAGACGAGGAAGCCGCCGAGCGGTGGTGGCGCACGCCTTTAATCCCAGCACTTGGGAGGCAGAGGCAGGCGGATTTCTGAGTTCGAGGCCAGCCTGGTCTACAAAGTGAGTTCCAGGACAACCAGGGCTATACAGAGAAACCCTGTCTCGAAAAAAAAAAAAAGAGAGAGAGAGAGAGAATGAGGAAGCCCAACACGGTAAGAATCATGGCTGTAGACATGTGCAGCTTGGCAAGGGACCCTGCTGCTTACCAATACCACATGTAGGAACTCCACCTTCTCATATACTAAGTCCTCAGTGTCCACACTGCTGTTTTATAAAGGCAGAGCCCTACGGGACCCAGTACATGTTCTCTGCAAACTGAATAGGTGCCAGAGCTCAGGTATTGCTGACCCCCCTCCCCCGCCCTGAATCATGGCAGGATTCGCACATTTGACTGATGCCATTTCTTTCAGCTCCATTGGCATTTCGAGGGAATTCCACTCCAGCTTATCAAATCTTGACTCAGTATTGCTGATTGATTACTGATTACAAGGATGGGGTTCTTAGAACCCATCCTTCCGAGTCATAGGTGAGCACTGATCGGTGTCTTCAGTAAATAACTGGAGATGGGTAGACAGAACGAGGTGGGATAGCTTGGTGAGGAGTTGGGTGAACCTGCAGCTTTCCATTCTTCTTTAGGGCCAGGTGGAGACTTGAGTTTCCTTACAGGTATTCTTTAGGTCTCTTACCATTACTGGCAAATCTATCTTCATCTGATTGATCTAAAGGACGGTACTTCCCACCATGGGCCCAGTGTGGGTACCTGCCAGATATTTATTGAGTTAAGTCATAAAACAATTCTACTTCATAAAGTTTTTGTGTCCTGTTTCTTTGTAAATGATATCTGACCCAATTACAGCTCCCCAAGTTTAAGGTATCACAAGAATGAGAGGTTTATAACAGGCGAGCTGTGCTGTCATCCTTAAAATCTGTAGTGTCACCCCTCTTCCTTCTAGCAACTAGAAAACCAGGAGAAAGCCTTCAAAATGCTGTGCCTAAGTCGCTTTCCAGGGCTCTGAGTCCTCTTCCCAGGTACTGTCAGCTGCATCTTTGGCTCCACTGCCATTGGTAAGCCTTATCCTCATCCATGGCTGCATCTCCTTCTGATTTGCTCCTTCTTTGAGAAGCAGGAAGAAAAACTAAAAGCCACTTAGGTCCCAACACTCATCACAACAGCAGCCCTCACCCTCCTAACCAACTCCAAGGAGCCCCTGTCCACCAGCCAAAGATTTTCCTTGATTTCATTGAAAATATGATTCTTGCCCTGCAGAAGTGAAGCAACACAGGTATCAGGGACCACAGGGCACCACTATGGGTGTAACCATCGAGAATGCACAGAGGAATCCAATTCCATCACATCTACATGAGAGGGTGGGCACGTTAGCTCACGCCTGTAATTATGATTTAAGTAGCCGAAGCAGAAGGGTCACCACAAGTTAGACACCAACATATGCTACACAGTGAATTCCAGGTCAGCCTAAGCTACATAGATAGACCCTGACTCAAAAAAAAAAGAAAGGAGGGAAGGATGGGAGGGGGAGAGGGAGGGGGAGGGAGGGAGAAAGAGAGACAGAGAGACAGAAAGATAGAAAGGAGAGAGGAAAGAAGGGAGGGAGGAAGGAAAGGGGAGAGGGGAGGGGAGGGGAGGGGAGGGGAGGGGAGGGGAGGGGAGGGGAGGGGAGGGGAGGGGAGGGGAGGGGAGGGGAGGGGAGAGGAGAGGAGAGGAGAGGAGAGGAGAGGAGAGGAGAGGAGAGGAGAGGAGAGGAGAGGAGAGGAGAGGAGAGGAGAGGAGAGGAGAGGAGAGGAGAAGGAAGGGAAAGGAGGAAGGGGAAAAGGAAAGGGAAGGAAAGAGAAAAAGGAAAAGAAATACATACACTCATGTGAATCCAGGCATGGTAGTTCATCTTTAATTCCAGAACTTGGGAGGCTAAAGAGAGAGAGATCTGCATCATGTTCAAGGTCAGCCTGAGTTGCAGTTAAAATAAAGAAGTGTCTCTCAAAGGTAGAGGCATTCATACCCGTCTTTTCCCTTCTCTTTTCTCAGACTGACACACAGTCAGGGTAGTCAGGGAACTTGCATGGCGTGGAATATTAGGCTATGAGGCATATTCACATGGACAGGTGGAGCTGAGTGAATGAGGGAGCCACAGGGACTGGAGAGACTCCACGGTTAAGAATACGCCCTGCTCCGTCAGAGCATCTGAGTTTGGTTCCCAGAAACCACAGTAGTCAACTCACAACTGCCTGGAACTCTGTGTGGCACACACACACACACACACACACACACACTAATAAACTTTTAAAAGGAAACCGCAAACAAACACTATGACCTTCGTAGCTTTATTTTCACATAACATCCAACTTCCTCTGTAATTCCCTGGTTAGCTTTCAGTTCTCCCCGGTTGAACCCAATTCTCCTCTTGAATTTCATAGCAGAATTCCTTTTGGCCCACATTCCCAGATTCATTGGGGCCAACAATGTTGGCATTCTTCTTAATAGAAATCTCTATCAACTCATTTAGAAACCTTTTTTTTTTTCCTAACCATGATGAATGTCAGTCTCTCCCCATGTTTTTCTACATGGGATGAGACCTATGATAGATGCCTGAATCTACACACATGACAGAACCCACACATTCTTGTGTGTGTGTGTGTGTGTGTGTGTATACGTGTGTGCGCGCGTGTGTGTGTGTGTGTGTGAGGGGGGGGAGGGGTTGAATCTAGACAGTCCCAGTGGGCTTGAGTTTTGACCATTGAGTTTCCAAATACTATTTTTGGAGGCTGTTAAGAGGTAAGGCCTCACTCCAAGAACTAGGCCTCTTGGGGTAGCCTTGGGTGTTATTTCACAGCCTTGCTTCTGTCCTGTCTCTGCCATATTGGCACCATGTGAGACCACTGTTGCAAGTTCCCACCATGGACTAAAATACCACTCCAGTCAACATCCCCCCCCCCCCACCGCCATCATCCTGGACCAGGTCCTTTGTTCCTATGAGATAAAATAAATGCTCCCTCCCTCAAGTAGCTTCCCTCAACTATTTTGTCACAGTGAGGCACGATAAGAGATTAATGATAGCATTAAATTATGAGCCAGGCCTGGTGGCTCTTGCCAGCAATCTCAGGATTTAGGAGGCACAAGCAGGAGAATTGCAAGTTCAAGGCCAGACTGAGAAAAGCCCTCTCTAAAAAAAAAAAAAAAAAAAAAAGCCAAGGACTAGGGATATAGCTGACTGGGAAGATTCTTCCTGCTATGCACAAGGACCTGATTGGATTCCTAGTACTAAAACACACATTATAAAAACATAAAAATAGGGGCTGGCGAGATGGCTCAGTGGTTAAGAGCGCCGATTGCTCTTCCAAAGGTCTTGAGTTCAAATCCTGGCAACCACATGGTGGCTCACAACCATCCGTAACGAAATCTGATGCCCTCTTCTGGAGTGTCTGAGGACAGCTACAGTGTACTTACAGATAATAAATTAAATAAATAAATAAATAAATAAATAAAAACAAATGCACTTATAAGTTGTGAATTTCTGGGACTTTACAGTTAACATCCTGTTGAGTATAGGTAACCAACACCTCAGAACTGAGGTGAGACTGGGGTTCAGTGAGGGTCTCCTTTCCTGTCCTCCTTGCTTCTGTAGCCTTGGCCTTGGAGTCCCAGAGCCATTGTCTGAGTCTGTTGAATTTCTCTACGCACCCATATCAAATGTCACTCATTAATGCTGCCGTTAATCAGCATTATTTCCGCATCTCCACTGTACAGCCTTTCTTGGGCTTATGACCATACTTCCTAACTCAGAACCGGGATTTCTGTTAAATTCTCAGACTTTGGGGCTGGAGAGAGGATGGCTCAGCGGTTAAGAGCACTGACTGCTCTTCCAGAGGTCCTGAGTTCAATTCCCAGCAACCACATGATGGCTCACAACCATCTGTCATGGGGTCCAGTGCATTCTTCTGGTGTGTCTGAAGACAACTACAGTATAGTCACCTATTCATAAAACAGATAAATCTTTAAAAGAATTTCTCATACTGTGTTAGATTCCCATTCATAAAACACTTGAAGTTATCAACTTAGAGTGGGAAATGCTTAGTTTGGTCCATGTTTTGGAGATAGTGGTTAAGGCAGCCTGAGATCACCAAAAACCAAGGAGCTGGCATCCCAATATATCTTCCAGAGACCCACCTCCAATGACCTACCTTCCTTCCGTTAGGCCACACCCCCTGAAGGTTTTGCTGTCATCAGTAGTGCCATAGACTAGGGACCAATCATTAGCATAGGGGAGGGGAAGCTCTGTGGACATCCCAGAGGTCGAATGTGGTATGTATCTAGAAGCAGTTTGGGTAAGAGACCTACCTGTCTTCTGCCCTCTCCATAGGCCTTTGCTCTGGAGCTGTGGGTGTGTGAACTCTCCAGGGAGGCCAACAGGAAGGACCTGAGCCTGGTCACAGAAGGCCCCATCTGTATTCATCTTTCGGCAGATTCAGGGACTATGGAGACAAGTCCAATGGCCACTTTGCTTGCCATCCAAACCAGAACATTTCCTAAAGTGAGAAAAAAAAAAAGGAGTCCTTAATAACTGTACTAGAGAGTAACTGTCACTTTAAGTCTAGAGTTGTATTAACGTTGGAGGGTGCGTCACAAAAGCATGTCCTAGCCCTCCTTTGCTGAAGGCACTCCATGAAATTATGCTCTGCCCTACCCCTACCACCACCCCACCCCCCCGTTTGCTGGTGGTTCAGAGCAATCCTCTCTTTCAGCACCATGTTTTTAGCCAACTGTCAAGGCAAACTCCTTCCAGCAGATAACACAAGTTAACTGTGGCCAAAGTAAATAGGCTAGACTCCACTTACATCACCAAGCAGTCTGAAACACTGAAGATGTTTCCTTCCCCAAAATAAATCGGATTAATCCGTTCATTTATTTTAGATTCTCTTCAGATAGCCTCACAGATGGTTTGCGGAAATCGCCATGCCAACAAGTCTGTCTGGCCCAAAAAAATTAAACCCTACCATACTGTGTGCCTTTGTCTTCTAATGAATATCTGCATTTCTTAGTTGGAAGGAGTGGAGCGTGACTGTAGGTCCAGCACCTGAGTGGTAAGATCCTTTAAGGCCAGCCTGGCCAACATGGGGACCACATTCACCATCTTAAAAAATATGGGGGCTTATGAGATGGCTCGGGAGGTAGATGTGACTTAAAGCCAAGCCTAGTGACCTGCGTCTCATTCCCTAGGACCCACATGGTAAAAAGAGAGAAACTGATTCCCACAAATCGTTCCTTGGCTTCTACAAATGCACCATGGTGCCTATTTGCACAGATGCAAAATGAATGAATGAAGTAACTTTTATCTGAATTCCCTTTTCCTATTTGTTAATCACATTCTCCCTTGAATTTTGTGAACTAAATTACAGAAACAGTCCTTTAGAGTCACACCTCTGTCTTCTCTTACTTCGTTCTAGAATCCTAAACTAGAGAACTATAAATGTTGATTATTCCTGTTTCCACGCTAGCTGCCCAAAATATCCAAAAGACATCAAAGACCAACATTAGTAAGTCCTGGAGAGGTTTGTCCTAACTGCAGGCATTCCTCCAGGTCTCCTGACAGCAACTCAGAAACAGCCGAGTAAAGCTCTAACAGAGTGAAGGTTAACCCCAAGTGGAGATTCCTCTCAAAGCAACGACCCTGGGACCCCCATGCTGCTCAGCTGGGATCATAAACCCGAGCACACACTCTGACGTTTTAATTCAGTTATTTAGAGGGAATTTAAAAGAAAATCTAGTAATGGGTTCCCAAACTGACCGTTTCCCTCTGAATCATGGAACTAAAATTCTCTTTAATGAGAGAAAGAGAGCACACACTCCATGAGGAATTGAGTCCAGACAACCCCCAACTTACGGGGCCCCTCCAGGGAGCTCTGCCTGTTGCTCCTGGGAAACACCATAGGGTGAGTCTGCAGGCCACCATCCTCTCTGTGAGCTCGGCATTCTGCTTTTACATTTACAAAGCAGCCAGAATGTTCCTGCTGGTGTCATTGCCCAAAAAGACCCATGCCTGGTGCTAGGGGAAACTGTCAGATCAGAGGCCTGAAGGGGACTTTGTGAGAGGAATTTGGGCAATGTAGGCAGAAGTGATCCCACAGTAATCTCTGCTTGCTCGCGCACAACGTCGCCCTCTGGTGGCCGCTATGTTTATGTGCATGGGAAAAGCGTGAACACCAGCCGTGGAATGTGTCCGTCCATAGCTGGTGAGCTTCTAAACAGCTATCTCTGCTAAAGGAGAACAAGAAAAAGCAGTTCCTCACTCTGAACACTCCTGACACTCCCCACACACGCCACACGCGTTCAGATATGCAGACAGTCTTCCCACTCTGAGCATCTCCGGCGATTTCTGTCTTTGCTATCAGCTCGGTCACTCCGCCTCTCCACGTTTATCTGTAGTGGTTCTCTCGCCATTATGATCATGTTCTCCGACCTTTTCCCTTATACTGCCCAACAGCGTTTGAAATCAATACAGTAGAATTCAAAACTCAAGAATGAAAGCCTGCCAGCTCTCGGGGAGTTTAACCCTTGGTTAGGATCACTCCAACCCCCCCCCCATCCCCGTGTTCCCAAACCACAGCCTTCCCAGCACCTTAAAGATTCTGCACATGGAGGGACTTAAGGCTCCAGCAGCATATGTAGCAGAGGATGACCTTGTGGGACATCAATGAGAGGAGAAGCCCTTGGTCTTGTGAAGTCTCGATGCCCCAGTGTAGGGGAATGCCAGGACAGGGAAGCAGGAGTGGATGGGTTAGTGAGCAGGGGAAGGTGGGGGATGGAATGGGGGGGTGGAGGGGAAATAAGGAAAGGGGATAAAATTTGAAATGGAAATAAAGAAAATATCTGATAAAAAAAAAAAAAAAGATTCTGCAGTTTGGAGCCTAAGACCTTTTAGTGCTGGGGATGCCTCGATCCACCATCTGGTCCCTGGGTCTGTGTCCTCTCTCCTAATCCTTTTCTTAAATGGTTGTAAGCAACCAGAATCATCCAGCTTTCACCTTCTAAAGTCCTGTGGTGGTCTGCTACCACAAACCCAAAAGTACCCACCCCATAGCCTTTGCTTCTGCTTATCCTGGCAAACGGCCTGATCACTCTAAAGGCGCAACTCCCGCCTTGAACTCTTTCCTGGAACTTTAAATGCATTGGGGCACCACAACTTGAGCTGTTGACCAACGGAGGAATCGTGACCCTGTGCATAATCATATTCCAAGTTGCCATGAGTCGCTTATGCTGGGCTAGCTGGGTTTCCCTTGTCTTGTGAGATAACCATCTCTAACGGGAATCTGCCCCCACTCCTCTGACCGGCAGACATCTAAGCGGTGATTGCTTTCACATTAAGATCCATTTCTGAACTAGTTTCTGTTCTGTGCAACGTAATTAAAGGTTGTACATTTTCCACCACGCAGATTTATATATGTGGGAAAGAAGAAAAGCAAGTATGAGAAACTACATTTCGCCTCGTGTTTATCCCTTGACCTTAGCAGTGGCTTCTACTCTGAGGAACTAGAAATCCCTCAAGTGAAGAGCTGAAGAGCTTTAGTGGCCATCCCAGATGCTGGCTCTGTTGCAGCCAGACTGATGGCTTTCATTACCATGACCAGTCTTGAGATTCCGCATGCAGAACTATGGAACTAGACCAGGGTTCTGCCCGTCTCCCAACCCCACGTCATCACTTGCTCTGGAACACTAGACAAATCAGAATGTCGGGGGGGATACGTCTTCATTTCCTAAAGGAGAAGGGGAAAGTTGACGAAGTTGGTTAGAGACAGGAGTTGAGCACAGAACTCTGTAACAGGACAGTAATTGGAGACTGGTTGCTGAGAGGCTAGCGAGCAGCTCCGCATGTGAGCATCAGGGTCTAACATGGAAACCCTCCGTTGCACAAGCGCCGGCTTCGCAGGCTAAGCCTCCACCAGGGTAAATAGACGGGGAAAGGTTCTGAGCAACCTTGAAAAGCAATGGTTCTTGATTTCACTGTGCCTCGACACCAGATGCTCTGATGCCTGGTAAAAGAATAAACTTCTAATTAAATTGACAAAAATTGCGTTTGAACTCTGGAGGCCATAAGAACCTTCTAATTGCCTCTTGTAATGTGCTCCAAAATGCAGACTCACGACTACCAGTGGTTCGTAGGGGGGAGAATGTCCAATTTCACTTTGTATTAACAATAAAAACACTTCCAAAACCACACATAATGGGAATGATCACCTAGCCTTGGCTAAGAGGCACTTAATCTTTGATCTCCAGCTAAATTACACTACCCGGAGGGGCAGCATGCACGCGGCCAGGAACTTGGTTCTTTGGGTATTGTTTTGTTAATATGTTAAAATAATTACTAAGTTTTTCAAAGTTCTTCTAAGGATAGCTTCTTTCAGATATAGATGAAATGGGGGGTGCAGACTAACTTTGGCAAAGACAGTAGAAAAGACAAGCCATTAGTTTGGTTTCAGTTTTCAGAAGACATGACGACAACGACAACTAATTCTTCCGTGCCTCTTTAAAATGTTGTCTAGTGATACTATGAATGCCGCCTCTTCTCAGAAAGGCAGTGTTCAACTTCACAGAAATGCAAACTCCTAAACCCAAAAGCTTGCATGCCAAAAGTCAAGTCGAGTCCTGTTCATTCAGCCTAGCTGAGTGACTTACCCTCACCTCACCCGTTTTCGCCAATTAACCTCTCACATGGTAAGCTCACAAGACAGTGTGGCTCAGCAGGTGGAGGTGGCCAGGCCTGATGACCTCAGTTCAATTTCTGGAAACCATATGTTGGGAGGGGAGAACTGACTTATGCAAGTTGTCTTCTGACCTCCACATGTATGTGTAACACACACACACACACATGAAAATCTAATTTTAAATGGAGCTAGAGAAATGGCCCACTGGTGAAGGGCCTATCAGCTGCCCTTGCAGAGAACCTGGGTTCTGTTCCCAGCACATACATGACAGCTCATAATCACATGTAACTGCAGTCCCAGGGCATCCAATGCCTTCTTCTGGCCTCCACGGGCATCAGGCACATACATGGCACACAGACACACACATGCAGGCATTCACAGGCATAAAATACAAATAATAAAATCTTTAACTCATCAAGTGTAGAGGCCCCTGGATGTGTTTCAAACGCTCTCTCTAAGAGGGTATCTTAACCTTCCTTCTGTGCCCATAACAGAACAACCACAAACTCTGCATATATGTCCTCCCCAAAGCCAAGGTAAGTGGTTCCTGCTTTTGGCTGCTCTGCTTAAATCCTTGGCCAGACCTTGTTCCCAGAATTTAAGAGCTAGAACTTCACAGTCCCCCCTTAAAAAAAACTCACGCTCATCTGATGCTATAAACCTCTTAGGTCGTGTCTTTGTTACCTCTCTAAAGGCTCTTAAGAATTGTCTTTTTAATTCTTCCAGAATTTTCCAAGTTGCTTTAACTACAAAATTAGCTTGCTTGCTTGTTTATACCTCGGCACTTTTCTTCTTCTGTTTCTCAAGGGCATGATTTCCAAGGCAAAAAAAAACACACACACACACACACACACACAAAACACAAAACAATATTTGAACATCCATCCTGCCACACTGGCCTGGTGTGTTTGTGTGGGCCCCAGAAAGTAGACCTTTCTGTCCATCACCCATGTTTTGGGTTGCGGAGACCAGTAGCAATTCTCAGCATCTATCGGCTTTCCATTGAAACTGTGGTCATCTTTCTTCTTAATCATTTAAAGGAAGAAAAAGATAGGTCTGCTTTCAAAGGACACACGATATGTGTTGTCTGATCATCACAAGGACAAAGATTATTGAGAGGGCCACCAAGGCGAGGGCAAGCCGACCCTAGTGCTGGGAAATATAAAATTACATTTCTCAAACTCACATCAGCAGTCCAGCACCGGGAAAGTCAGATTCATCGGCAAGGTTTCTCACTTCATTGCTCCAGCCGATGAAAAGGTTTGTTGTTCAAGGATATCAATTATAGCCTGAGGTTTAGGACTCATTTGGTCTGAACGTGATCGGAGAGATAAATAAATGCATTTAAATTCTTCCTGGAAACCACAGAGCTGACTTTACAGATCACACAGCAGTAAGCAATACAGGGGACATGCTTCAAAGGTGGCTTTTGTCATTTAGTGGACATTGTCCAGGGAAACCCAGGGAAGGAGGAAGCTTCCTAACAAAGTCGAAGCCAAATCCAGGGCCCTAAATGGCAATGTTTGCAGTGTAGCTGGCTTACAATTAGCACGCCCCTACAGTGAACAGGAATTTTCAGTAGGAAAGGACCGTGGAAGGCTCCAGACATCACGGAAAAGGCTGTAGGAAGGAAGCGGCATGTGGCCTTCGTCTGTGAAGGGTCTGCAACCGTGTTAAGAATCCATGGGGGAGGGAACACAAGCAAAGCCAAGTATTTCCCATGCTGTAGCTCTTTGCCTCCCGAAGGCAGACCTTTCTCATTTTTATTTTGCTTTGTCCTGTTTTTTTTCATCCAAAATCTAAGACCTTTATCTGATGGGAAAATATAAATATTATCAACGGTGACATCCAAACTTTACTGAGAAATTTTCCATAGCTTTTCTACCATTTTTTGTTCTCTTTCTATAGCTTTTGAGCGTTTGATTCCTCTTTTTGTTTTCTTTAGGCAGTTGAGGTACATCCATCCTCAGGCCACCCTCTCTGCTTCCTTTATGATGCTTGCATACTTTGCATTCCAACTCTGTCTGATTTTAGATCACGGGGCTTCTTGTGTATGAAACAAGGGGTTAACATTTGGTAACTACTAACGATGGTTATTTTGGAAGGGAAATAATTCTGTCTAACAATATGGCTACATTGTAAAAGTCTGTAATGGAATGGGGTCATCATAACAATAGTTATTGTTACACAGCTGCTACTTAGTCCAATTTGCTTTGGACTCACTGTTCATTCCTAGCTACAGTGTAAATACTTTGTGTTTTTAAGAGTACTTCTTCATTGTGATGATTTTATGTAATTTACTAACAAGATCTGATAGGTTCAAAGCCTAGGGGCCAAGAGCATAGTTCAGTGGGTAGAGTCCTTGACCAACATGTCCAGAGGCCTGGACCCTATCCCTACAGGTGGAATGGCACAGGCCTATGAGCTCAGCACCCCAGGAGTAGAAGCAGGAAGATCAGAAGTTCAAAGTCACATTCAGCTACATAGCCGCTTTAACACCAGCCTGGGCTGTGTTTCCAAAACAAAGTGAAACTAAATTAAAGTAAGATAAAAGCCAGGCATGGTGACTTAAACAACTATAATCCCAGCACTCAGCCCTGAGGCAGACAGATGTCTATAAGTTTGAGGCCAGTCTGCTCCTGGCCAGCCACAGCCACATAGGGAGACCCTGTCTTGAAAAGAAATTCATCAGTCCTAGTGGTAATGATGTAAGATAAAACCCAACTCCTCGTTTTAAAAAGTAAATATTCTTCTTTGTCCTTGGTCATTTTAAACTGGAGAGCAGTCTCTTGTCAGCTCTGATACGATCAGCATCGTGTTGAATCGGAAGCCACTAATGAGGAGTTGTACCAAGTTAGTTCTGCTGCTGTGTTCCCTACATGTCTTATGTTATTGGCATTGGTATTCCCTTTTTTGTGTGTGTGAGGGGTGTGTGTGTGTGTGTGTGTGTATGTGTATGTGTTCAGAGGGGATGGGGAGGGAGAGAGAGAGTTCTATGATGCTTGTATCAAACCCACAGCCTTATGCTTGCAGGGCAAGACATTCTAGCAACTGAACTACATCCCTGGCCACATCATTTATCTTCTTTTTTTGTTTTTTGTTTTTGTTTTTGTTTTGTTTTGTTTTTGGTTATTCGACATAGGGTTTCTCTGTGTAGCCCTGGCTGTCCTAGAACTCACTCTGTAGACCAGGCTGGCCTTGAACTCAGAAATCTGCCTGCCTCTGCCTCCCAAGTGCTGGGATTAAAGGCATGCGCCATCACTGCCCGGCTCACACTCATTACAGGTGGTTGTGAGCCACCATGTGGTTTCTGGGAATTGAACTCAGGACCTCTGGGAGAGCAGCCCATGCTAGTAACCGCTGAGCCATCTGAGCCGCCCATTTATCTTCTTAAACCACCTAGTCCCTAAATTAATTTAGAGAAAATGTGATGAGATAATCAAGAAAACAATCTTGCTACACGGGCATTCACAATCTGAGGCATATCAAAGTGAATCGATCATAACTTTGAGAGTGGAGCCTAGACTGGGTTCCTACTGTGACAACTGTGATCCATTTCACAGAAACGGAACCTGAAACAGCATTAATGGGTTGTTGTAGAGTACTCTAAGGTCAGGAGTCTGGTGTAGTCTCTGGAGACTGAAATGATAGCAACAGGGTTGCAATCCCTCTGTGTAAAAGCATCTTTCACTGGCCTGATGTAATTGTCGTCTCCAAGACTTAATGCCTCTGTCTGCTAAGGCCTAGCACTGGAAGCTTCTAGCCTCGGTCTCATCTGATCTAGACCTAGAATGATTTCAGCCTCAGATTTACTGCTGAATAAGCTCACCCTTTCTAGTTCTTTCTCAGCTCTGGCTGGTTGATTTAACTCAGCTGTTCTGGCTCAAACTCCAATCTGGCTTCTCTCTCAGCTTCTCCTGAATCTTTATTCTGCTTAGCCGCTAACTCTGGCAATTTTCTGGCTCCTTCTGGTTCCTTCACATTTCTGTGGCTGCTTTTTGTCTTCACCTGTATGTAACTTGTTCTCCCTTCAACCTGTCTCTTTAAAACACTCCTGATAGAACTTCCTTCTCCCTCTCACTGCTGTTCTCGCCTATGTAGCCTCTCTTTTCTCTCTATCCTTAGAAGAGTTGGCCGTATCCCAATCTTTCTCTGATTCGTCCGTCGCTTTTTCTGCCATTCAATTAAACATCACTTTCAAGCATGGGTGTTTCTTTCTACAAACTAACTTCGCTTTCATTGAATTTCATGAAACTGAAGGTGTGTGCTAAGGCTGAGCCACACCACAAGTAGGAACAGGTGTTGTTTCCAGCAAACAACACAATCTCAGGCTTCACAGAGTGATCAAATACACTGCAGCTCCTCTGGAGGCCTCCCCAACCTTCTAGAAGCTGTTGAGTTCTTACGCTCAGGCCTCTTTCCACTCTCAAAGCCAGCCACAGCCAGGTGGCTTGATGCTTGGAGACAAACTCTCTGGCTTCACTCCTTTCACATCTGAGGATCTCTGAACCGAGGTTAGAGCCACCCCTATAATCCAGGATTGTTTCCCCACCTCTAGATCCTTACATGCTTCTCCAATGTCCCTTTTGCTAAATGACATTTACAGTTGCAGGGGGTAAGACTCTAACATCTTTGTATGCTTTACTCTGGTTTCCATACAACTCCTGGCACGTGTGGGATCTATGTGGGATCCCAGATCCCTGAGCACTGACACTTTTCCTTGATCTCGCCTGGCTGGCTGTTCCTTCCAAGGCCATTAGTCGCTTGTTCCTTGGTGAAGCCTGTAGGAAACAAGAAAAGTTGCAGGGAAGAAACACTTTCATGTAAAATCCTCAGGGCTCTCCAGCATCGACAGTAAGGGAGAGCAATGGTTTTGCTCCGTAATCTACAAATAATGAGGAATTACTATTACTAGAATGGATGTCACTATTGTTGACACATTCTTTCAATATTACTAATAGGGAGCTGGAGAGATGGCTCAGCAATTAGGAGCACTGACTGCTCTTCCAGAGGTCTTGAGTTCAAATCCCAGCAACCACATGGTGGCTCACAACCATCTGTAATGGGGATCCAATACCCTCTTCTGGTGTGTCTGAAAAGAGAGACAGTGCACTCATACATAAAATAAATAAGTAAATCTTTAAAAATAATAATAATACTATAAGGGGCTAGGGAGATGGCTCAGTGGGTAACTGCACTTGCCGCGCACGCAAGAGAACTTGAGTTAGAGTCTGCAGTACCGACATGAAAGCCAAAGTGTGACCTAAGTGCCTGTAGGCCCCGTGTCTGGGGAACGGAGATGGGCAGATCGCAAGAGCTCCATGGCCAAGCAATCTAGCTGAAACAATGAGCTTCATATTGAGTTAAAAAAAAAAAAAATCCTGCCTCAAATATAAGCTGGAATGCAACAGCGGAAGACAGCCAATGTAGCAACAATGCCAACTGCAGTTTAAAAAAAAAAAAAGATACAACGTACAACATGGACAATGTGCTTTGCTATCAATTTCAGAGGAGTTGCATGAACAGTCAAGTCTATACTTTGTTGGTCACTGTTAGAACTTCCGGGCTTGTTTTGAGAAGGGCCTCATATTTCAACCACGTGATTGGGCTCCCAAGGCGCACCCTTACGTGGCTCTCCAGGCTAAGGTTGCCGCCATTCCTCATCAGATAGTGACCGGGAGCTTGAAGCAACTATTTCACACTATGCAAAGGGCTCTAGCACCTCTGACTTTGGCAGTGTGAGACCAGAGAGTAAAGAAACAGTTGTCTGTCTTCCCACCTGCTTTCCCTCCATTTCCTGATGTATCCTGCTTCCGTTCAGCTATTCAAAGAAACCGCGTCAAGACAACCACTAAATCAAAGAGTGAAGAAGACAGCTAATATTTACAGGGTTACCCAGGCTTCTGGACAATGTTGTCTTTGTTTCAAATGCTCAGAGAGAAAAATCAATGCTTTAGAAATAATGACAAGGCTCACACTATGGCTACCAGAATACTCAGCAAGAGAACACGTGTGGTTGTAGGTTCCTTGTGCGATTAACCCTTTGGAGACTGCCACAGAATTCAGATTCTTGCTTGATTTTGTCAAGTAGCAAACTGTGCTCTTTCCTCCTTTGGAAGTTGGCAGTGCATATTACTGTATGAAACTATTCATATCACTGTGTGAATAATACTACCGTACCCTTTCAGATAGATGGGGCCCAAGGAAAATTCTCTTCCACCAGAGTCTCAGCAATTCTTCTCCTAAAGAGAATGACCTGTCGTAGGCATAATGTTTTTGCACACTGTGTAAAGTTTACCCTTGGTTTATCCAAATGTTGAGACCTCTGACTTTATGTCTTGTCTCAATCCGAGCATGCCATTATAATGCTTTTACTGAGAATCTCCTGTCTCAGGTTTGTGTAAGCAATTCTTACCACTTATTCTCTGCCTTGTCAATAAAGGCTGATCACCCCATGACTGGGCAGAAGAGAGAATGGGAGGGGATGTCTGCCAGCCAGAAGATGGAGAGAGGGAGAGAGGGAGATTGAGCTCATTGGGGAGGATGGAGAGTCTGGAGCCATGAGGAAGGAGAGAGATCATGGAAACACACATGAAGCCCAAAGAGGCAGATCAATGATAACATGCAAGTGTCATGGGATGGGAGGGAGAGAGGGAGACAGATTAGCATAGGAGGTGAAGGTAGGTCATTTAACTGCTCAGCTATTGAGGTGCCATTTTAAATAAATCTTGGTTTCTCCATGTAGTAATCGGGATGTAAACAATTATAGCCCCAGATTAATCCACTGCTACATTTATATTAAAGATAATACATTACACCCTGTCTCTCTAGGCTCTGCCTACTCTCTCTCTCTCTCTCAGAGAATGTCTCCAACTGCTTTAAAGAGGATGTCCCCCAAGCCCCTTGGACATTCCTTCTTCCGCTGCTCATAGGATAAGCCAGAGTACAGTGAACCCACAACACTAGACCATCTGTGGGTACAAAGAAATGTTTATTGGGGATCAAAATGCCAAGGCTATCTTTCTGGGGACAGAGAGAAGAGCAGAATGGTGGTTAACTAAGAGATGTTATAATGAATCAGCAGATGGGGTCTCTGAGCTGATTCAGGCTGCTAGGATCAACTGGAAATGAGATGCCCTCTGCCTGAGGCAGTTGACTTTTGGGGCAAATGAAAAGATCCTGGTGAACAGGAGCCACCTGTATGCTGGTTCACCCCATAGCAATCCTTCTGTTTGCCTGGCCGGAGCCCTCTGTTTAGGACAATGTCGGCAACGCTGCCATCTTGGGGTGCTGTTTTGGACCTAACACAGAAGGGGAACAAGTTTCTTCAGCATGGGATAGAACCTCATTAAAACCTCATGTTAATGCATATTGTAACTGCATGGTATCTGTACAGGCTGCCGCTTTGCCTGGTACATTCTTCATGTCGGTAATGAGGCAGTTATCTCACGGGCTAGGCTGAACATCATGTTATTTATATTATTGAACAATAATAGGCATGGATAATTGACCCCCTACCATGTCAAAGTCAGTCCTGTGTGCTTTGTATTTATAACCTTATTTAATCCTCCTGTTACCCGTGAGTGGGTGGTAGTGCGTACTTCATTTGAAGGTGAAAACTGATGGATCTTGGAGACTCAACTGGGAAGTTCATGCCTGTAATTCCAGCACTCAAGAGTCATGAGGCAGGAGGCTAGCCTGGACTACACTGTGACATGCAGTCTAAATAAATAAACAAACAAACAAATTCCTGTAAAATGAGCTGTTTGCCAAAAAAAGAGCATACCAGGTAGGAGATCACAATAGCAGATTGCTAATTTTATTTCATCTCCTTTTTTTCCAAGAAGAATTTTATGTTTGTTTGCTTGCCTGCCTGTCAGGGCACACATGCTATATGACAACTTTTCAGAAGTTGGTTCTTTCTCCACTTATACCATGAGTTCTGCAATCAAATCCAGATCCTTAGACTTGTAACACGCGCGCACACACACACCCCCTCTATATCACACATGCACACAATGCTCTAGCACTCACACACGCATACATACATACATACATGCATTCATATACATAGATACTCACACTCACTCTCACACTCACACACACATATATATGCACACACAGTCACACATACATATACGCACTCATACACACACACTCGTATATACATATATACATATACATAAACACACACACACATACAAACACACACACTTGCATACACAGAGACACACACCTTCTCTCACCCACACAAGCACACCCCTGCTGAGCCATCTCACCAGCCCCAGTCTACTCTTTCTTACCATCTTTCTCAGCTGTACAGCTACAGGTTGTGTGGGGGGGTTGTTTGTTTGTTTTTTTGTTTTTTGTTTTTTGTTGTTGTTGTTGTTGTTGTTGTTGTTGTTGTTGTTGTAGCCTTACAAGCACCTCCTTGATTATCCAATGCTCTTTATCTGTTTGCCTCATTTCCTCCCATGATGGCGATCCTCTCTCTGGCCTCCTTGCTATACGTTCCTCATATGGAGGAAACAATAGCTCCATTCCTGTCTAGTCCACCTAAGCAGGTACTGTTTCACCCCTGGCTTTGCAGTTGGGGCTCTGAAACTGAAATCTACCATTTATATCCCTACAAAAGAAAAGACAAAAAGGAAAAGCTGCTTTTTTGACAGACTAGGAGACTGAGTTTAATCTTTTTTACTCCATAAAACCTCAGGCCAGATTTCAGTTATTTCTTTTTCTAGGTGGGTATCAGGACAGTTTTGCTTATACAGTGCCAATATTTTTAGTGTGAGTTGTGTATTATAAGAAAAGCTACGCGAGCTAGTGTTTTATATATAGCTGACCTTCCTGCTCTTGACTTCACCGTAATTCCCCAGTCAGATCGCTCAGAAAGTAGCACTCAATATCCTCCTCAGAGCTTTAGAGTCTTTAACCACATAATGTTCATAGGAATGAATGGTTCAGCAAATGATTGTGTTCCAAACATTCACAAAGCCCCAGGTTCAATCCCTAAGCACATAACACACACACACACACACACACTCACACACACAGGAGAGAGAGGGGGGAGGGGGAGAGGGAGAGAGGGAGAGAGGGAGAGGGAGAGAGGGAGAGAGAGAGAGAGAGAGAGAGAACACCATGGTGACTTAAAAATATTATGAACTTTGAGGGTTGTAAATGGAATTCAGTATCCGGGGTTTGCTTAGCTAAGCTGGACTTCCAGAACCAACCCCCTCCCCATTTCAGAGATGCAGTTAACTTAATTAAACGAACAAAACATCAAAGCTTAGGCTACTCAACCCCAAATGCATTTAGAACACTTACATTATCCTGAAGTGTGACAGAATCATCTAGCACAAAGCCTACATTCTTAAAGTATAGGATATTTCATATAATTTATCAAAAAGATCAAAATTCTATAAATGGTTTTTACTGCACGTGAATTTCTTCCACACCATTATTAAGAGCCCACTGAATCCACAGGCCTTTCTCACAGTCTCATGTGCTATAAACTCGCTGCACAGGTCAGGGACCTGCCCGATACTTTGCTCTCACATCATTCCAGGTGACACCACACATGCTGGGTGTGTGCTAGCCAGAGCTGTGCTTTTCTGAAAGTAGAGGTTGATATTAACTTCCACCAGAGAAGGAACAATAATATCATCGCACAGGCTGTTTTATACCTTCAGAGACCACACTGTTGTTTCCGTTGGGAAAGCCAACCGGGACAGAATCAAGGAATAATAGAAGAGAGAGCTGGAATGATGGATCAGTGGTTAGGAGCACTTTTTGCTCTTGGAGAAGACCTGGGTTTTGCTCCCGGAACCAACATGGTGACTCACAACCACCCATAACTCCAGTCCCAGGGTGGTCTAATGCCATCTTCTGAACTCTGAGGGCACCAGGCATGGTGTGATGTACATACATAAACACAGGCAAAACACTCATACATGTACAACAAAATAAATAAATTAAGAATGGTTTTTGATGGGCAATAGTGGCGCATGCCTTTAATCCCAGCACTTGGGAGGCAGAGGCAGGCAAATTTCTGAGTTCAAGGCCAGCCTGGTCTACAGAGTGAGCTCCAGGACAGCCAGGGCTATACAGAGAAACCCTGTCTCAAAAAAAACAAATTTAAAAAAAAAAAAGAATGTTTTTTGAAAGGGAAGAGAACAGAAGTCAACAAAACTTTGAAAATCCATTGGATGGGAAATGAGAACCCAACATTAGTTGTAAATATACAATGGTTGTGTCGATCAAAAATACCATTGTGGTCTTGGGGTGTAAGGCACTGGCAGAATATAGCCCTTATATATGACACCCTGGGTTTGACCCACAGCACCACAAAAATTAAAAAGATAAAGAAGAAAGAAGACATAGAACGAGCACAGAACTAAAGCTTAAGGCATTGATGACCTTTAAAGATAAGCACCAACTGCTCCAATAAGCACACATACAGATGTGTCGCACACACCTGTTTGTCCTGTGAATGTCCTACTGCTGTAAAGGATGGCAGGAGGAAGTGGCTAAATTTCCTTCTAGAGTTTGCTCTGTGGTTAGGTAGAAAGCAACAGCTAGACGGGCAGTGGTGGCACATGCCTTTAATCCCAGCACTTTGGAGACACAGGCAGGCGGATTTCTGAGTTCAAGGCCAGCCTGGTCTACAGAGTGAGTTCCAGGATAGCCATGGCTACACAGAGAAACCCTGTCTCGAAAAAAAAAAAAAACAAACAAAAAAAGAAAAGAAAAGAAGCCGGGCGTGGTGGCGCACGCCTTTAATCCCAGCACTCGGGAGGCAGAGGCAGGCGGATTTCTGAGTTCGAGGCCAGCCTGGTCTACAGAGTGAGTTCAGGACAGCCAGGTCTATACAGAGAAACCCTGTCTCGAAAAAAACCAAAAAAAAAAAAAAAAAAAAAAAGAAAAGAAAAGAAAGAAAGCAACAGCTTATAAGACACTTTGGAGAGAGAAAAATTCCTACTATTCTGAATTTTCTATCAAATTTCAGAATGGGGACTTCGGAGGTAGCTCACTGGTAGAGTTCATATCTAGTGTGCCTGAGACCTAAGTTCCTCATCCCCAACAGACACACTAAAAAATAGATTGATTAATTAGTCAATTAATTAATAATGTTCTTGAGAATTAAATTATATGGTATAGTAACCTACCAGAATATTGTAATATTAAATTGACCCTATTTTTCCTTTCTTCATTATTCTGTGTGTGTGTGTGTGTGTGTGTGTGTGTGTGTGTGTGTGTGTGTGTAGAAGCCCATGAAGGTCAGAAGCAGTGTTAGCACTGTTGGAAACAGAAGTTAGGTCTTCTATAAGGATAGTAAGTGCTCTTAACCACTGAACCATCTCTTCAGCCTCCTATTTGGATCTTTCATTCCTGATACTTGTTAGTTCTTATTAGAAATGTATAAAGTAATTAAATTATGGATACTGTTAAGAAGATAAGACACGAGGAAGGTCCTATGATTAACTAGCGCCCCCATCCACCATGTTTTCTGACGGACTCTAGCCTGTTTTTTTTTTTTTTTTTTTTAAATCGAAAACCATATAGAAATGCTCGGAGAGCTCCAGGGAACCTAGGTGCCCTGGCTTCGGCAGAGCCTGGGCTAACGCTCAAGCGCGGCGGGACTGTCCTAGCAGGTGTTCCCGGAGAGAGAGACGATGGCGTCTAGTAGTAACTGGCTTTCTGGAGTGAATGTCGTGCTGGTGATGGCATATGGGAGCCTGGTATTCGTACTGCTGTTTATTTTTGTGAAGAGACAAATCATGTGCTTTGCAATGAAATCTAGAAGGGGACCTCATGTCCCTGCGGGACACAATGCCCCCAAGGACTTAAAAGAGGAGATCGATATTCGACTATCCAGAGTTCAAGATATCAAGTATGAACCCCAGCTCCTTGCAGATGATGATACCAGACTACTGCAGCTGGAAACCCAGGGGAATCAAAGTTGCTACAACTATCTATACAGAATGAAAGCTCTAGATGCCATCCGTGCCTCTGAGATCCCGTTTCATGCTGAAGGTCGGCACCCCTGTTCTTTACTGGGTAAGAATTTCCGCTCCTACTTGCTAGATCTGCAAAATACTAGCACTCCTTTCAAGGGTGTTGGCAAGGCCCTCATTGATACTCTCCTGGATGGATATGAGACCGCCCGCTATGGGACAGGGGTCTTTAGCCAGAGTGAGTACTTGCGATATCAAGAGGCCTGAGTGAGCTGGCCACTGTGGTCAAAGCACGAATTGGAAGTTCTCAGAGACAACACCAGTCAGCAGCCAAAGACCTAACTCAGTCACCTGAAATGTCGCCAACAACAATCCAGGTCACATACCTGCCCTCCAGTCAGAAGAGCAAACGTCCTAAGCACTTCCTCGAACTGAAGAGCTTTAAAGACAACTATCACACACTGGAGAGCACTCTGTGATGGAGCTGCACACGTGCCAGCTGTGCAGCACTCGGGATATCTGGTTCAGCAGACCCAGACTTGATTGGCCAAAGCATTCTTACAGAACAGTGTCTAAAAGGTCATTCCCAACCCTTTCTGATATTGACTAAGACCTCAGTATCTCCCAGTAGCACTTCTTCTGGATCTGAATTCAAATGTCACTCTTTTTTTTTTTTTTTTAAGATTTATTTATTTATTATATGTAAGTACACTGTAGCTGTCTTCAGACACTCCAGAAGAGGGCACCAGATCTCGTTAAGGATGGTTGTGAGCCACCATGTGGTTGCTGGGATTTGAACTCTGGACCTTCGGAAGAGCAGTCGGGTGCTCTTACCCACTGAGCCATCTCACCAGCCCCAAATGTCACTCTTAACATTTCTGTTGATGATGCTTTGAAAATCTTCGCTTGATTTTGACTGTAAATCACCTACCCTGTTCAATGCTGTTTAATCCCAAAGATGTAAGTTGAGATGAGGTGTCTTCTGTGTCTACCCCATTGCACTCAACTGGATAGAAATATTTGGGTTTAGAACATCTCAAATTTGATTGGTGGGAAAGTCAGGACCTCGTGGGAAAAAAGAGATTGAGAAAGTGGGTAGAATGTCCTTTAGAATTTTGTTGCTCCATTTAAACCAGGTGTATTGTGACATGAACATGACTTTCCTAAAGTGGAAGGATCTGTCCCCACCTTCACCCAATCCTTAGGACAAGTAGAAAGGGGCATTCTGGCACTTGGCATAACCTATGCCACGATGGTGAGATAATGTGAAAAAGTGGTATCCTCTGATGTCAGCGTATTAGTCTCAGTTTACAAAGTGCTTAATAAAACTAACTACTGTAAAAAAAAAAAAAAAAAGAAGAAGATAAGACACTAAAAACTATCATATTTACCAGAATGTGTATTGTTTCATAAGAGAAGGTCACAAAGTTTGGAGCTAAGACGAAAGGATGGACCATCCAAAGACTAATCCACCCAGGGATGCATCCCATAATCAGCCACCAAACCCAGACACTATTGCATATGCCCGCAAGATTTTGCTGAAAGGACTCTGAGATAGCTATCTCTTGTGAGGCTATGCTAGTGCCTGGCAAATACAGAAGTGGATGCTCATAGTCATCTATAGGATGGAACACAGGGCCCCCAATGGAGAAGCTAGAGAAAGCACCCAAGGAGATGAAGGGGTCTGCAACCCTATAGGTGGAACAACAATATGAACTAACCAGTACCCCCAGAGCTCCTGTCTCTAGCTGCATATGTAGCAGAAGATGGCCTAGTTGGCCATCATTGGGAAGAGAGGCCCCTTGGTCTTACAGACTTTATATGCCCCAGTACAGGAGAACACCAGGGTCAAGAAGTGGGAGTGAGTGGGTAGGGGAGCAGGGCGGGGGGAGGATATAGGGAACTTTCGGAATAGCATTTGAAATGTAAATAAAGAAAATATCTAATAAAAAAAAATAAAGAGAAGGTCACATGGCTGGGCATGGTGATACATACCTTTAATCCAGAAACAGGTGGATCTCTAGGAGTCTGAGATCAGCTCGGTCTGTATAGTGACTTGTAGGCTAGCAGTAGCTACAGAGTAAGACCCCGATAAGAAAAGAAAAGAAGGAAAGACAGACAGACAGAAGACTAACTGTGAGGATTTGCAGAAGGGGAAGGGGAAATGGGAGTGTAGGATGGGTGGTTTGAGCTGAGCTAATAAAGGCCTGAAAAGTCTGGGTCTTCAGGGGCTGAGTATGTAGCTCAGAGGTAGAGCACCACCAAATCTGATGGACCGCCAAAAGGTGTGGTAGACAAATGATTCTACCTAAAAGAATTAGTCAAGCCAATGGCCAGATATGGAATCCCAGAGAATGTTCAGGCATTCAAGCATGTTATTAGATTTGGCTGAATCACCAGATCCATCACGGTTACAGACACATCAGAAGCGAGTACCGCCCACAACAGAGAAAAGAGTTCTTGGTTCGGCTCCTGCGGAGCCTCCCCCAAAAGATTTTAAGTGCAGAAATAGTTACTGAGTGAATTAGAATAAATTAAATGATAGCTCAACAAGAAGACAGAAAAGTCCATTGCTGAAATGGGTAACCCTAAGGATGTGGCCAGATGAGCCAGGAAATGAAACCAGGGAAGCTGACATGGTGAGCCAAAATGAAGGCATGCTGGAGTTGACAGATGGCGCCAGACAAATTTACCAAAGGCAGTGGGGTGGAGATGCAAGAAGAAGGGCCTCGGCAAAGAGGCGTTTCCTCTCCCACCCTCAGAAGTAGAGTCGGCTGGAAGGAAAGAATTGAGATGTCTGAAGAACAAATGACTGGGGGCTGGTGAGATGGCTCAGTGGTTAAGAGCACCAACTGCTCTTCCAAAGGTCCCGAGTTCAAATCCCAGCAACCACATGGTGGCGCACAACTATCTGTATCAAAAATCTGATGTCCTCTTCTGTAGTGTCTGAAGACAGCTACAGTGTACTTACATATAATAAATAAATAAATAAATAAATAAATAAATAAATAAATAAATAGTTTTTAAAAAAGAACAAATGACTGGCTGGTACTCAAGGAACTAGAATACAGATAAAGAGAGTTAAAGTCAGGGAAATGTGGGGACAGACAAGCATGTTGACTTCACAGAGGATGCAAAGGAAGGGTAAGCAAGCAGAAGCTTGTCCTGGAAGCTCCTAGATACAAACCAAGAAACTGGTCTGAGCAGATTATAATCTCAAAATAAGAGCCTGTAGGATGACGGCTACAGAAAAATGTCGTTCTTGTTTTCAGAGCGACAAAGCCAGGGCCTGCAACACAGGCCACAGAGTCATATAATCATGAAGTTGCCAGCAAGGTCCCAGAGCCTCAGTTATCACATATTTCAAAATCTTGGATATGGAGTGGGATGACTTTAACACTGCTAACCTACTGCCTAGTACTGGTATTGCTCAGTGATGCTAATGAAGGCAGTTGATGATCCAGGCTGGCTTGTCAATGACACAGCAAGATAGAAGAGGTGATAATGGCAGAAATTGGTGGAGATGGTGGGGATGGAGGTGGTTATGGTGGAGGTGGTGGAGGTAGAGATGGTGGAGGTGATGGAGATGGAGGTGGTTATGGTGGAGATGATGTAGCAGCTGTGGAGGTAAAGGTAGGTGGTAGACATGAGATGGGAGCTGTGAAGATGGTGTTGGAGGTGCTGATGGCTGAGGCCATAGCAGCAGTGCTAATGGTGAGGTGGAGGGAAGGTGACAATGACGCTGGCAATGGTAACATCAGCAGTCAGTATTAGCATCTTCCTCTCCTTCACAGCAGCAAACAGCACTAATCACAGTTTTTACCTTCACTGCCTACCTAGAATAGCTGGCTGCTCATGCGTATCCTAGCAACCAGTGTTTTCAATCAATTGGTTCTCCTGAAAAGCAACATTTTCCACGGTGACCGACAGAAACGTTATCTGAACAGAATGTGAAAGTCATTATGGGCAATAGAGACATAAATGAAGAATTATAACTATGAAGGTTGAAGCAAGAAGATCATGAGTTCCAGGCTAACCTGAGCTAGATAGAGAGTTCCAGGCCAGCCCAAGTGATGCAGTGAGGCTCTGTCTCAAAACTGGGAGAGGGAGAGACACAAAGGGGATGGAGGGAGAGAAAGCCCTGTTAAACCCATCTTCCAGAGGACCCAGGTTCAATTCCTTCCGTTTGACTGTGATAGAGAGACACCAATCATAAAGCAACGCGGCAGAGAGACAGTTGTGACTGGTGAGGATTGGGAATGTCTGCCTGTCTGTCAAAGCAGGGAGTAAAGGGGAAAGTCGAGATGGGGTCTCCCCAAGTACATACAAGGCCTCCTTTGTGGAGGAAACTGTCTGACTGTAGAGGAGGATCATCAGGGAAGCCAGGAGGTCGATGTTGGCTCAAGCTGAACTGGTCTTGAACTCCATCTTTGGGCAGTGCTCTTCCATCTTTTCGAACAAGGAGATTCTCACGGAGAGGTGAAAGACTGTTAAAATTGCCAGTAGGAGTCTGCTGAAGGGGGCTGAGAAAAGGAGAGGAGGATGTGACTTCAGGTGCAAGAATCCAGCTGGGCAGGCTGGGGGGGCGGGGCAACACCTCCAGAGAAAGGACTGGCTGCAAGGGGCTTCGCATCTCAGCATGGAGTTGCTAGATGTAGACCAAGAGCTTCTGGTGCTAGTGGAGAGCAGCTGGAACAGAACCAAGAAAATGAAGGGGGGGGCGGGTATGGGGGGAGGGGCGGGTATGGGGGGAGGGGCGGGTATGGGGCGGGGGGGGGGGGGAGAGATGGCTCAGCAGTTAGCGCTGAATGCTCTTCCAGAGGACCCAGGTTCAATTCCTTCATTTGAGCAGATCACAACTCCAATTCTAGATGATCTGATGTTCTTTTCTGACCACGATGGTCAGTAGGCACCCACATGGTACATAGATACATGCCAGCAAAACACCCATACACCTAAAATAAAATTTAAAACGGAGGAGGAGGGGGAAGGGGAGGGGATGGGAGGGGGAAGAAGGGAAGGGGGAGGGGGGAGAGGGGAAGGAAGGAAAGAAAAGCACTAAAGCAGTGCAAAGTAAAAGACAGATGTTGAGCGATATACAGAATCTAAGGTCTTAATTACTCCCTGGTATCGTGAGATTCTCAGTAGCTTTTAAGAAAGGATAATGAACTGTGTGGGAGTGGGGTCCACGCCTTTAATCCCATCCCTCAGGAGGCAGAGTCAGGTGGATCTCGAGTTCTAGAGTTTTACAGGGTGTGTTCCAGGATGGAGAGAGGAGAGAAGGGAGGAGAGGGAAAGAGAGAAGGGGAAAGGGAGGAGAGAGAGAGAGAGAGAGAGAGAGATGAGGAGGGAGAAAGGAGAGAGAGAGAAGGTAACATCTGTTCTGGTGAGTCCTATATCTCCTTCTGACCTCTCCGGCACCAGGCGTGCACATACATACGTCATACGTGCAAGCAGAACAATCACACAAATAAAAATAAATAAATTCTTTCTTTTTTTTGGTTTTTCCAGACAGGGTTTCTCTGTGTAGCCCTAGCTGTCCTGGAACTCACTCTGTAGACCAGGCTGTCCTCGAACTCAGAAATCCACCTGCCTCTGCCTCCCAAGTTCTGGGATTAAAGGCGTGCGCCACCACACCTGACTTTTTTTTTTTTTTTTAAGTTTTAAGTCTTCCAGAAAAGAAAGGCCAGTGTCTTTTTTTAAATTCTTTTTTTATTTTTTATTTATTTATTTCCTTCACGAGTGGGTCTCCATTGCTACTCTCGCACAGGTCGTCGGTGGAGAGGTTCCTTCTCCTGTGATAAGTTAAATAGGAGTCACTTCTCCATTTCAACAAAGATGCTACATGATTCCAGACTTTAGAGAACTACTCTTGTTGCTCCCCTGGGAACTGACTTGTCTGCCTTATCTTAACAAGATAAAAGATCTTAAAATAGATTCTGAAAGCGGAATGACTTCATTAACTCTATATTTGCTCCAGTGTCCTTACATCAGACTTCCTTCCGTCCTGCATGAGTGTGAGGGAGAAAAATATCTGTTGAAAAAGCAAGTTCAAGAAAGGTGTGTTGGTGCACACCTTTAATCCCAGCACTCAGGAGGCAGAGAAAGGCCAGCCTGGTCTACATAGTGAGTTCCAGGTCAGTCAGAGCAACATACATAGTGAGACCATATCTCAAAAGAAGAAAAAAGAAAAAGTAAATAAAATAGAAAATAAATTCAAAACCTGTTAAATCTGCCTTTCTCTGGCTCTTGAGTGTGGCTCAGTTTGCCTAGAAAGAAAGCAAAAAAAAAAAAAAAAAAAAAAAAAAAAAGCTGTTTTTACCTTTAAAAAAAAAAGGCGGGGGACTTTTGGGATAGCATTGGAAATGTAATTGAGGAAAATATGTAATAAAAAAAAAAATTTTTTAAAAATGGCTGTGTCTCCAGCTGAAATAAACAGTTTCCATGAGGTAGGTGGTCTTTTCAGCTAGATGCAGTCAAACAACATGTGGCTTGTCGGCGTCTCTTCCTCTCTTTACCTGAGCTAGCTTTCCATTACTACAGCAAATATCTGAGGGGTGAGTCAACTTCCAAAGAAGAAAAGGTTGATTTGGGCTTTGAAGGTCTTTTAGGCCTGTGGTGAGGCAGCACATCCCTATAGTGGAGGAGGGAGGGAGGAAGGGAGGAAGAGAGAGAGGGAAAAGTGGGGGGATGGGGGGTGGATCCCAGCATCACCTTTGAGGGCAAGCATATGCTGTCTTATCAAGATTACTATTGCTATGACAAAACATCATGACCAAAAGCAAATTGGGGAGGAAAAGACTTATTTCACTCACGGTTCCATATCTCAGTTCTTCATCAAAAGCAGTGAGAGCAGGAACTCACACAGGGCAGGAACCTGGAGGCAGGAGCTAATGCAGAGGCCATGGAGGGATGCTGCTTACTGGATTGCTAAACCTGACTTCCTCAGCCTGCTTTCTTGCAGAACCCAGGACCACCAGCCCAGGGGTGGCATCACCCATCATGGGTTGGGCCCTCCCCATCAATCACTATTAAGAAAATTCCCGGGGAGGGGTGAGGGGGGCTGGAGAGATGGCTCAGTGGTTAAGAGCACTGAGTGCTCTCACAGAGGACCTGAGTTCAATTCCCAGCAACCACATGGTGGCTCACAACCATCTGTAATAGGGATCTAATGCTCTCTTCTGGTGTGTCTGAAAACAGCTACAGATACTCATATATATTAAATAAATAATAAATAAATTGAAAGGAAGGAAGAGAGAGAGAGAAAGAGAGAGAAAGAAAGAAAACGAAAGAAAGAAAATGCCTTACAGTCGGGTCTTATGGAAGCCTTTTCTCGGTTGAGGTTCCCTCCTTTCAGATAACTCTAACTTATATCAAGTTGACATAAAACTAGCCAGCACACATCCCCATCTCAAAGATGTGAATCCTTCCCCTGGGTCCCATTTCTTGAAGTTTATCCTATGTCCCAACAGTGCTCCAGGCTAGGACAAAGCCTAGGGCCTCATGGGGACATTTATGCAAACTGGTTCACCCACCATGAACCAGTCACCAGGCTGCACCTAAGGGCCTTGCCACGTTAGGAAGGCTTCTGTGTCGTGTGTAGGCACATTGTGTTCCCCCTATGACCAGGGCTCTGGATAGTGTAACTAAGAAATACTGTGATTCCCATGTACCTGTGCGCACAAGATTTCCAGGGACTGGAAGGAGAATAGAAAGTAAAGGGAGGACCTTAGACTGGTTCAGAATTGCTGACCATAGAGATTGGCCAGGAGGAACAGAAGCCTGGAGGTTGAAAAGTTTCCAAGACAAATCCCAGCTCAGGAAAGCCAGCATCTGGTCAGTGCCTTCACAGACCCAGAAAGAAGAATGGGGCTGTTACACTATTTCTGTCAAGTCCCACAGGTGTTCTTTTTTAAGATGATCTCGATCCACTTAGAAAAGTATAATGTCTTTTTGGTTTATGATGAAAACAAGAACATTCCACTTACATGGTGACTGTCAAATATCAAGACACAGTTTGTATAAGCATGTAGAATCAGAAATGTGACTTACATTTATAGATTCTCAGATTTAAATTACTCAGAAGAACTCTGAGAGATGGCTGGGCCTTTAGAACACTTGTTGCTCTTCCAGATGACCTGAGTTCAATTCCCAGCACCCTCATGGCTCCTCACAATCTGTAACTCCATTTCCAAGTGTCTTAGTCAGGGTTTCTATTCCTGCACAAAACATCATGACTAAGAAGAAGTTGGGGAGGAAAGGGTTTATTCAGCTTGCATTTCCACATTGCTGTTCATCACCAAAGGAAGTCAGGACAGGAACCCACACAGGGTAGGAACCTGGAGGCAGCAGCTGATGCAGAGGCCATGAAGGGATGTTATTTACTGGCTTGCTTCCCCTGACTTGCTCAGCTTGCTTTCTTATAGAACCTAAGACTACCAGCCCACAATGGGCCCTCCTTCCCTTGATTGCTAATTGAGAAAATGCCTTACAGCTGGATCTCATGGAGGCATTTTCTCAAGGGAGGCTCCTTTCTCTGTGATAACTCCAGCCTGTGTCAAGTTGTCACACAGAAACAGCCAGTAAACCAAGGGACCCTCTTCTGGCTTTCTTGGGCACCAGCACACATGTGGTGCACAGACATACCTGCAGGCCAAACACATAAAATTTCTCACAAAGCTCTGACAATCATGTGCTAGGTTGTGTTTGTAAAGAAGACACGCCATTCATTCTGTTTAGTTCAGAGAATGACAATTGCCCTGCAAATCCTTTGCCACAACCTGTAAGAAGGAACTCTCTCTGCAGGGTGGTGGGTATGGCACTCACATGAAAGCCAGGCTGACAGGTCTCAGGGGTCAGGTTGCTGGAATGCACTGGAATTGTAAGGAAGCCAATGGGTGCTCTGTCAGCTGTGTAGAACACTTGAGTGGCAGAGACAGGCAGATCTCTATGAGTTCAAGGACAACCCGGTCTACAGAGTGAGTTCCAGGACCTCCAGAGCTACAGAGTAAGACCCTGTCAAACAAAACAAAAACAAAAACAAAAACAAAATAAGAAAAACACAAAGGTAAGTGAACATTTAGGAAAATGAAGGAGAGATGGTAATTTGTAACAACTGTTCGGTGGATAGCATTCTCTCTGCAGATAATGGTCCATCTTTCCTAGTTAATTCTAGGTTTTCAAAGAATAAGCTATTTGGAGAGGCTCTGCTTTTAGGCAGATGGGGGATTCAAGAAAAAAATTCTATGGTCAGATATCTCCAGTTCTCTTTTATGCTTGTGCAGTATTATCACATGCCCTGTGCTTGCTCCTTCAAAGGAGCCAGTGATAGAAGATCCTTTATCTGTGTCCTTAGTGGCCCAGCTGTGGCCTGAGATGGAGCTGTGACCTGGAGAGGGGGAAGAGCAGAGCCTCCCAGGCCCAGCACACACTCAAAATGTAGTAATCTGTCAGTGAAGGAGTTCCTTGACCAGCTTCAAGGATGGCACTACCATTGGAGAAGCCTTACCAGCTGAGCCATGGCTCCACCTTTGGAAATGTTGCTGTTGTTGTTGCTGTGCGTGTGTGTGCGTGTGTGTGTGTGTGTGTGTGTGTGCACTCAAGCACTTATACCACAGCACGCATGTGGAGGTCAAAGGACAACAGTTCTCTCCACTGTTGATCCTGGGACTCAAAACCCTCAGGGTTCGGCAGCACACGACTTTGCCTGTCGGGTCATCCCCATCTGAGGATTTAACCATACCTTATAAAATGGGTTGAGCCTTGCCCTTCAACAATTCGGGTTTGTTTTGTTTTCCCACGCTGAGGACAGGACCCAGGGCTTTGCACATAGCAGGAAAGAACTCTAGCACTCACCTACAGCCCCAACCCAATTCTGAATATCTTTAACCTCTGCTGGTAGAAAATCCATATGGTTCTCTTCACTAGTCAATGCCTGTGGAGCATGAAGCCTTTACAAGGCCCCGGGATGCATCTACCCCTAGCATCCACCTCATTTTGACAGCTGAGGAAAAAGACACAAAAAGATCAAGTGTTTTTTTCCCAAAGTCACATGGATAGCAGACAATATTGGTACCTGTTGGCTCAGTATGACTCTAAAATGTAAGCCCTTGACAGTCAGGAGTCGTGCCTTCTGCCATGATGCTGTTTAATAAATCAATGTGTAACGTGAGCAGGGAGGGCACAGTGACCAGATGTCTGTGATCCCAGGACATGAACAGCAGAGGCAGAGGATCAGGAGTTCAGGGTCAGCCTTGGTTAGACCTGGAGGCCAGGCTAGGCTACCTGAGAACCTGTTGTTATTAAAAAAGAAAGAAAAAAAAAAAAACTAAAAGCAAGCATAGCTGTGTTCAGAACAAAATACTGACTTCCCAGTCAGTTCTGTCAGTAAGATGCTGACCTCAAATTCAATTCCCAGAACCCATGTAAATATCAGGCTACAAGGGAAGGTGCCAGGAGAACACCCTCACACGCACAAACGTGCATTCACACACCTGTGTGTACACACACATACTCGCACACACACGCACGTGCACGAATGAACACATTTCTCTGTCCCACCCAGAAGCTGACTTCTTGCCTTGGGTAGGGTTGCTGTGTTGATCAAGCCCTGATGCTTTCGCCCGGTGTGGACGGTACACAACCGTTTATTACTGGACATTTTTTTACTGAACAGAAGCCTCATCACACCGGCTGCAGATGCAGTTCAGGAATATTCCATGCCCTTGCCTTCCCATACAGTCGGAGAAGCTTGACAGCAGAGAGGCAGCCAACACCTATCACATAGCAATCGCTGAAGAGAAGTCAGGAAAGGTTTTCTAGCCCGGGCCACTTTTGAGTTGACTGAGAAGAAGCGGGGTGCAGTAACCACACGACCACCAATATTAAAAACCAGCAGATTCAAATCTGACTTATTTCTTTCCGAAGCTTCTGGAACATTCAGAAGGCCAGGCTCAGAGTGGGGAAGGAGGAACTTTAATTCCGAAGTTCCCTCCCAGGTCTGGCTTGGGGTTTAAAACTGGCTTTCATTCCTGTACTGCCAGACTTCTCCAAGTGCGGGGAAAACTGGAAGCTCCGCCTTTCATGGATGTGATTGACGGCTCTGGCTTCCTGGGCAAAGGCGTAGTAACAGCACATGGACGCCAGGTGGCAATGAGATCCCGCTGAGGACTTGGGAACCTGAAGCATTTGTGACATCTCCGCACCTAAGAGGAATCCTTTATAGAGTACCACGCGAGAGCACTCTAAATGCACTTTCGGCACCGGTGCATAGCTGCCATCTCTGCATAGTTTGTTGACTTTGCTTAATGCAGCTGCCGGGTCTTTTCTGACCTCTTGCCTAGTAAGTCCTTGAGCCTCAGCCAGCCCCAGCCAGCCCCAGCCAGGTCATTCAAGGTGCTACCCCAGATCAGGTCCTCTGCCTGCATACAGAGTCAGCTCTCATGCCCCTGCGGCCCAGCCACTGCAGCGTTTCAGGTCATTCCGGTCCCAGGCATCATTTTGTTTCCAGTTCGCAGCTGCCAGGTGTCTGCCCTCACTTAACCGGCAAGGATGAAAGATCAAAGGTGTGCCTGCATCTGCCTCCTGTCCCTGCGCTTTCAAATGGTACACATTCAAAAGATATAAATGCGGTATTGTGCACCCTGGAGGGAGTGGTGGGGCAAGGATCAGAGGTGGCACCGAGCACCGGTTCAGAACACGTGGCTATTAGAAAATGAGGAGAGCAATGTCTGCAGCTCTGAAGCTCTGACCCGGTGAAGCGTGTTCAACTTAAAAGACAAAGACTTACGCAGTGGATGGGCTCTCCCTATCTCCAACTACAGACATTGGGTCCACAGAACCAGGTGGCGAGTGTGACTCAATGGTAGACAGCCTGCCTATGGGAACTGAGCACCCAGGAAAAATAAATGAATCTCACGGTGTTAAAGCATCCACAAGGCTAGCCCCGTGTGCCCGTGCCTGTGGGAGACAGACACTAGCAGATCTGAGTTCCTGGCCAGTCAGGACTACTTAGTGAAACCTTGCCTTTAAAAAAGAAAGAAAGGGGGCTGGCGAGATGGCTCAGTGGGTAAGAGCACCCGACTGCTCTTCCGAAGGTCCAGAGTTCAAATCCCAGCAACTACATGGTGGCTCACAACCATCCGTACTGAGATCTGACGCCCTCTTCTGGTGCATCTGAAGACAGCTACAGTGTACTTACATATAATAAATAAATAAATAAATCTTTAAAAAAAAAAAAAGAAAGAAAGAAAGGGGGAGGGGAAAGAAGGAGGGATGGAGGAAGGGAGAACCCACAAAGCTTGGTTAAAGCTTGGAATATTGGAAAGCAGAATGCTATGAATCTGGACGCCAAGTCCCTTGGGCAATCTTTAGCCCCTTAACAGTCATTCATTGTCCACCCATGTTTGACCTTGTAACACCCTTGTGACTAGTCAGGTAAATCCTTCTGGAATGTTCTAACAGGCTACACGCTTCCTCCAACCCAGAGGCTAAGAATGCCATCAGATAGCACCTAAGATAGAAGTTATTCCCCTCAGCAGTCATACCTAATAGTCTCACCAATATATTTTTTAAATGTCTTGATTTATGACTTTGTTCTGTAACTATAAAAACTTCATCAAGCTGGGCAGTGGTGGCGCATGCCTTTAATCTCAGAACTTGGGAGACAGAGGCAGGTGGATTTCTGAGTTCGAGGCCAGCCTGGTCTACAGAGTGAGTTCCAGGACAGCCAGGGCTACACAGAGAAACCCTGTCTCAAAAAACAAACAAACAAGACCTTCATCAAACTGTTAGCACATTGGAGAGAGGTATCTACCATGGTCATTCATAGCTGGCTCCAGAATAAACTGTCATTTCTTTTGAGGTGAGAGCTGTGTTTTTGTGTCAAGGCTCTGGATTCCACGCCCTACACAGTTGTGTGTGTGTGTGTGTGTGTGTGTATACAGATGTATTTGTACAAGTGTGTGTGTATGCACGTGTTTTTGTGTATGTGTACTGATGTGTGTGTGCTGGTGTGTGTGTGTGTGCTGGTGTGTGTGTGTGCCTGTGTGTGTATATGCATGTGTGTGTTTGTGTGTGTGGATGGATGCGTATATTTGCATGTGTGGATGGATGTATATGTACATAAGTATATGAATGTGTGTGTATATGTGTATGGATGTGTGTATACATGTGTGTACAAATGTATATATGTATGTATGGATGCATATATGTGTATGGATGTGTGTGTACAGGTATGTATATGTATGTGTGTGCAGGTGTATGTGTGTGTGTGTACAGGTTTTGTGTGTGTGTGTCTGTGTGTGTGTGTGTGGTATAGAGGAGTGTGAGGTATAAAGGAAGACACTTTGAAATTATAGAATGGAAGTTATAAAGACATCGATGAAGACGTTTGCTTATGTAACTAATAGAAACAGTGACAAGTGACGCAGGAACACTGTAGAGAGCCACTTTCCAAGGGAGCCACATTTCCCGTATCTATGGGAATAGTAAGTCGAGGTACATCCCCAAGAGGAGGTGAACAAAACTCTGAGCACAGTTACAGTGGGAAGTGGCAGCTTTGCCCAGCCCTGAGATAGCAGCTTCCTTCTGCTGTAGATGTGGGGTGAAAAATAGCTCCTGACCCAGCAAAAAAACAGGTTGTAACTTCAACTTAGAAGTGCTTCAGTCTGACCACCACTAACTTCTCAGGATTCCCAAGAAAGCCCCCTGTCCCTATTTCCCCTTAAACCATAAATGAGAAAGCACAAATTGCACCTGACCCTTGCAACCCCGAACCCACACATTCCCAGGGGCTTCTCATGGCCTCTTTTCCTGGGCTTCCTGAGTTTTGGGGGGTGACCAGCTGCGCCCACAGACCATAGCTGAGCGATCAATAAGTCACACATACTTGCCCACTTCCTGTGGCTGGGTATCCAGGTTTGCACAGCACATGAGCAAAAAGAATAGTGGTGAGTTATTAAGGCTGTGGTGAGGAGGGAGTCCTTATCAGGAGCATCAGACAATCAATTCATCTGCTTGACAAATATTTATCCAGCACTTGCTGAAGCCAGGAATTCCACTGTGATCAAAGAGAGTCTCGCTCTCTGTTCTCATGGGGTTGGGGTTTGCATTCTAGAGGTGAGTAGTGGCATGGATCAAATCATCAGAGATGACTGTGCTCCCGGAAGAGAACTTGGGACCGATAGGAGAATCACTGCAAGGAGGGAGCTAAGGGAGAGGCTCGGGGAAACTTCTGGAGAAAGCCCTCATGCACTGAGCAGGCAATGATGGATGAATGGAGCAGAAGCTCCAGCTAGCTAGCTTTCAGGGACACAAAAGAATGGCATGGCCAGGCTGTGGGGACAATCTGAGGTGAGACCAGTCAGGTCTAACTTGCTTAGCTGTTGCCTTGAAATGTGTCACCCTGCAATGCATAGAGGCTCATAAGTAGACTTTTTTTAAAATCAAATTCTGTATTATAATCAGAAATGATTACAGTCATTTCTATTTGGATCAGAAATGTCCCCAGCATCTCATGCGTGAGGGCTTCGTCATCAGCCTGTGGCTGTACTAGAAGAAAATGGAACTCTGGAAAGTTAGTAGGGGCGTGTTCCTGAAGGAGATCCTGGGACTCCATCCCCAGAACTCTTTGTTCTCTCTGTCTGTCTCTCTGCCTCCTCTCTCCTTCCCTCCTTCCACCACCCCCCTTCTTTTTAGCTGCTTTAAGGTGAGTAATCCTCAACCATTTGCCCCACCCCGCCACCATGATACAGCACGCCAGCACAGACCCACCTTTCCTTTCATAGCGTCCAGTATCTCCCCGCAATCTATTCAATTACAAATCTATCAGTGACTCGAGACACTTATTGATTAGCCAAATGTCCTTCTGACCCAATCACTCTTGACATCCCAGCCCCAAGCATTGCCTTGAGGACCAAGCTTTTCACACATGTGCCTTTGGAGGCCATGCCTGTCCATATCAGAACAAACACTTCCACTGAACAGGAGGCACCATAGTAATCAGTGGGCTTCCCATTCCTCAGCTGAGGAGCCCAGGCCTGGTCCCTTAGGGACAATTTTTCACCACTCTTGAGTCTACTCATCAGACTTTTGTCACATGTTCTGAGTTGTCCATTTTCCATCAACTTCTCAGCCCATTTTATGACTGTGTACATTGAACTTGCCCTGAACCTTGTCCATCCAATGGTGTGGCCCCTGGTTCTGTTCATCTTTGTGGCCTACCGCTGGGTCTTACTGGACATCTCTCTGCTAAACAAGATATGTCTACAGTTCTCTTCAAAATGGAGCTGGGGATCAGAACCTTTGGAATTCCTCAAAGTCTTTTTTTTTTTTTTTTTTATCGATTTTAGGAACACCAGAGGACACATGGTTAAATGTTTCTGATGTAATAAATTTTTCCTTTTTTTTTATTAGATATTTTCTTCATTTACATTTCAAATGCTATCCCAAAAGTTCCCTATATCCTCCTCCCACCCTGCTCCCCTCCCACCCACTCCCATTTCTTGGCCCTGGCATTCCCCTGTACTGGGGCATATAAAGTTTACAAGATCAAGGGGCCTCTCTTTCCAATGATGGCCAACTAGGCCATCTTCTGCTACATATGCAGCTGGAGACACGAGTTCTGGGGGTACTGGTTAGCTCATATTGTTGTTCCACCTATAGGGTTACAGACCCTTTCAGCTCCTTGGGTACTTTCTCTAGCTCCTCTATTGGGGGCCCTGTGTTCCATCCAATAGATGACTGTGAGCATCCACTTCTTTATTTGCCAGGCACTGGCATAGCCTCACAAGAGACAGCTATATCAGGGTCCTTTCAGCAAAATCTTGCTGGCACAGTAATAATTTTTTAAATGATCATAATAGCCATCTCTTAAAATGTAATAGTTAATTTTTTATATTTTTATTTTGGCATTTTGGCTTAGCAAGTCCTGGCTCTTTGTATTTCCTCTAAATGATTTTTAAAATAGGTTTGGGTTTGTTTGTTTGTTTAAACTCTTCTTTATTGGCCTGGAACTCACCATACATAGCTCTAATGGGGATACAGGAGGCATTTAAAACACTGAAGTTGGAGATCTTGTGGGCTGAGGGCAGCTCTAAGGGAGAGCCCTTCTCTGGCACATCTGAAGGCCTGAGCTTGATTCCCATAATACAAGTAAAAGCATACATTTCTTAGGTCTAGTTCCCCCTCTACTAGAGGGATATGTGGTTGTAATCCTTCCCACCACATAAAAGGATCAACGTCTCTCCAGTGATGGTTTCTTCCTCCACTCTCCTACCCTCATCAACAGAGTCTTACAGCCTCTGCCCTCAGGCTCTCATGAAGACTTGCCTCCACTCTCACTCATTAGTGTTCAGGAGGTCTCATGCTTAGGCTCCTGACCCCTGAGAGTCCCTGCTCTCTCTCTCTCTCTCTCTCTCTCTCTCTCTCTCTCTCTCTCTCTCTCTCTCTCTCTCCCCCCCCACCCCCCAATATTCAGAGGAGTCAGAACTTTGAGCATCTTCAGGAGCAAGGAGAATCTCCACCCCTCTGTGGATGGGATGAGTGAGGAAGAATGGCTAAGTCTTTTATTCTGCTAGAGGTGACATCCCAAAAGGCTCTGCAGCTTGCATTAAGACTTTCTGTCTTTATCTTTAAAAAGAAAATAATGAAACACTGTTAAAGAAGTCTGAAGAGGTGACAACCTTCCGAGGGGCCCTGCCAACTGCAGCCCAGCAGTTAATGAGAAGCAGGATATATTAAAACCTCAGCCAGGCATGGTGACACACACCTGTGACCCCAGCCTTCAGGAGACCCTAGCCACTTTTTATGAGACCTTCTTTTCTCTGTCTATACCTTATCACATGACCACTGCTATAGTTAGGAACATGGTGATAACACTAAGAACTACAGATTCTTGAGATACTTGATGTAAAACTAATTCACTAATATTTCTTGCCTAATTGGGGCACAATTTTGCTATAAGTAGTCAGCCAATCGGATTTCTTTGAGATCTTGTTACTGTTACAGCAGGAAGTACCATATGTGTGTGTGTGTGTGTGTGTGTGTGTGTGTGTGTGTGTGTGTATTCCTCGGTGTCTCCCAACAACTTTCTTCCCACCCAAAGACCAGTCTTCAACTAGAAATAGGCAGCCAGTGATCAATGCAATTCAATACTATTCACAATTAAATAATACACCGGAAATACACTTTCTGGAACTGAGAATCTCCTTAGTTCATAACCTTGGCAAAGATCATTCAGTTAGTTGATTCAATAAATATTTATTAGGCGGGGCACAATGGTACATGCTTATAATCCCTGCTCTTATGAAACAGAGGCAGGAGGATTAGAAGTTAAGAGGGCATCCTCTGCTACATGTGGAGTACATGGTTAGGCTGAGCTACATGAGTTTCTGTCTCAAAAAAAAAAACAAAAGTGCTTTAAAGATATTTACTGGGTGCTTGTTTTATGGGAGGGATTCTACTGGACAAGAGGTTCCAGAAACAAACAAGACAGACAGGTCTCACTGTACTGGGCCCTGCTAAGGAAGACAGGTGAACCAGGGACCACATGATAACATTTCAGACCGAGAACTCTACTCAGAGGGTGGTTTGTGGGTTCTCCGAATGCAGTCATCTGGACACCTCCAAGGAAGGGAGCCTGGGTGCAGGTTCTGAATGAAGAGAAGGAGGTGCAGGAGGATTCCACAGCTCAGGTGGAACAGCAATTAGGCTGGCTCGGGAAAAAAAGGAGCAAGCAGTGGCTAGCAGAGACAGGACTGTATGTGTATGTCTGTACCAACAAGTGGGCAGAGAGGACAGGGATGGGATCATTCCATGAATCAGTGAATCAGTGAAGGAGGATGGGCCTGGCTGCATAGGTCTATCATCTAACTGTCCTAGAGACTGAGGCTGGAGAGTTATAGGTTCAAAACTTGCATGAGCTACAGAATGGTTCCAAGGCCAACCCCGTCATCTTATAAAGCTGTCTCAACAACCAAAGTAGAAAGAGAACTGAGGCCCTAGCACTGTGGGCAAACGTTGCCTCACACAAATGACATCTAAAGAGTTCAACCGCTAGTACTGCATGTGAGCAAACACAGCCAAGGAAAGGCAGGAAGAACAGGTGCTTTTGGAATTGGTCATTGAAGAAGAAAGCAGGCATGGCTGGCTGGCCACTGGCTCTCCCCCACCCCCCAACCCCCCAGGATGAGGTGGGCTGTACCATCGGGTTAGAAGCTTATCTTGTTGAGACACCCAGTTCAGGGAAGAAGTAGGGATTCCCGTCTTTCCATCTTTTTGTTTTTGTTTTTAGTTCTCAAAACCTCCCACAACCTGTGAAGAACTCGGAGTGGGCGGCAGTGGGGGGGGGGGGATCCATTCTGTGTATCTGCATGCATGTCCGTGCTGTGGCTTACCTGAATTCTAAGCAATGTCAATGTTGACTGCTCACAAAGTCATGTTGAGCTTGTATATCTTGCAGGTCAGGGATACTGTGTGCTTTAAAACATCAACACCAGTCATTTAAATGTTCCAAGATTTTTAAAATATGCATATGTAAGATGACAGAGACCTTGTCTGTCATCCTATAAACATACTGTCTTAGTCAGGCTTTGTGTTCCTACACAAAACATCATGACCAAGAAGCAAGTTGGAGAGGAAAGGGTTTATTCAGCTTACACTTCCACATTGCTGTTCATCACCAAGGAAGTCAGGATTGGAACTCAACACGGGGCAGGAACCCGGAGGCAGGAGATGATGCAGAGGCCATGGAGGGATGTTACTTACTGGCCTGCTTCCCCTGGCTTGCTCAGCTTGCTTTCTTATAGAACTCGGGACTACCAGCCCAGGGATGGCATCACCCACAATGGGCCCTCCCACCTTGATCACTAATTGAGAAAATGCCTTGCAGCTGGATCTCATGGAGGCATTTTCTCAAGGGAGGCTCCTTTCTCTGTGATAACTCCAGCATGTGTCAAGTTGACACATAAAACCAGTCAGTACACACATATATGTTAATATATATAAGCTTAGATTTTTTAAATATAACATAGTTACTTTACAATATAAAGATCTACATTAACATAGAGAAAAATCTAATTTCTTGTTTAAAAATGAGAAACACCCATCTGAAGTTAATGGCTCATTAATGCTTCCATGAAAATAATGTTTATAATGAAAGTTCTAGAATCAGATAATTGTCTTTTAAAGTTTTTTTCTTTCACTCAGTAAACACATCACTGGGCTCCCCTCCAAGGCCACTCCAGTACTAGAATTTGTCTAGGTGTCCTTCCAGAGACTGTCTCTGCACACAGTTAACATACATTGTTTTAATGAACAGCATCTGCTGATACCACGGTTACATACGGAAGGGAGTGTGGCTGAGGAGTGAGCAAAATGCCTCAGTGGGTAGAGGAACTTACAGTACAGCCCTGGTCCTGAGTTTGACTCTAGGAACCCACCTGAAGGGAGGCTAGAACAGAATTCACAAAGTTGTCTTCTGACCTGTGCACACACTCTGACACACATGCTCACACTCAGACATCGTGTATCTACACAAGAATAACAGTGTTAGAATCTGTAATGGATATGACTTGTGGGGGGAGCTAACTTTTAACCTATGTAAACTTCCTACTACAGATCATTAATTAATGCTTAAGGCTCAGACCCGACCTCACCTCGGGGGTTTAATTATTTGACCACAAAAGGGGCAAATCCTCTCTGTTTTCCCTCTTACTGGATGTCGATGTATGTTGCTTCCGTGTGATGGATGTAAAGGTATTTCCTGCATCTGATAGTCTTGAGAGACCTTGAGATGCTGACAAACTGTTGTGAGTGCTCACTTGTTCACATCTGGTTTGTTTAGTTACATTTAAGCTACGTCACTGAGCATAAGCAAGCTTTCTTCTCTGAACCTGAGTGTCAGGACAGTCAGTGATGACAGTGATGCCCAAAGCCTGGTTCCTCGCAGTTTGCAGAACCAGCTCTCCAGTTCTTACTTTTCCAGGAAGCTGTGAGCCCACTGTTACCATTTAAATTACATAAATTCACAACTTAATAAGTTACATTAAAAACAAATGTAAGGGGGGAGAGCTGGAGAGATGGCTCGGCAGTCAAGAGCACTGACTACTCTCCCAGAGGTCCTGAACTCAATTCCCAGCAACCACATGATGGCTCACAACCATCTATAATGGGATGTGATAGCCTCCTGTGTCATGCAGACATGCATGCAAATAGAGCACTCATATACATAAAATAAATAAATCGAAAGAAAGAAAGAAAGAAAGAAAGAAAGAAAGGAAGGAAGGAAGAAAGGAAAGAAAGAGAGAAAGAGAGAAAGGAAGAAAGAAAGAAAAATGGGCTGGTGCGATAGTTCAGAGACAGACAGTACACTCTGTTTGTGGGATACCAAGGATTGGACCTAGGGTCTCATTAAAGCACACCAGCCTTGACTTACCTGCACCTTGAAGCTTGACAATGTGTTCTATTCAATGCCCAGCATTGTTGGAACAGTGGTCACAGATGACTGAAGTCCTAAAGTTCCTAACCACAGCCCGTTACCTATTCCTGGCGCTATTTACAGGTGTTCTGTGCCTACGGCATGCTTCTGCCTAGCCCTTCATCCAGCGGGACTCCTCATGACTCAAGTGTTTACAGTTATTAAAACTATTACAATAAAAACAATGTATATATAAGAAATGGGTTAAGATTATAAATGATGTAATGGCAGTGATTTGTTGGAGAAAGGTTGGTGTATAGATCAATGTGTGATTTGGAAGGGGGCAGGCAGTACGGTTTGAATTGCTGGCTGCTATGCTAAGACATCCTTCATTACAAAGGCCGGTTGCTATAGGGAAGCTGTCTAAGGATCAATGTGCCTTCCTCATCGTTTTTAGATCATACACTACACACTATTCATGTCAGCGACCTTAGCAATGAACATACGTGTATGTACAGGCAGCCTATGAGCTGGCTGATACCAGCTGAGGTTTGGTGGTCTTGAAAGGACTTTTGCTTCCCTTTAAATTAGAAATATTCCCAGTTTAAAAGAGAAGTACGGGCTGGTGAGATGGCTCAGTGGGTAAGAGCACCCGACTGCTCTTCCAAAGGTCCGAAGTTCAAATCCCAGCAACCACATGGTGGCTCACAATCATCCGTAATGAGATCTGATGCCCTCTTCTGGTGTGTCTGAAGACAGCTACAGTGTACTTACATATAATAAATAAATAAATCTTTAAAAAAAAAAAAAAAAAGAGAAGTACGTGCATCTTGAAACACAGTGCTATGGACACTATGGCACCGAACAACAGATCCCCGCTGCGGCACAGAAATTAGAGAGCCTGGGACTGGTGAGCCGAGGCACTTCCTGCGGACCTAACTTCAGATCCCTAGAACCCACAGAAAGCTTATCCTGTCGCGTGGATCGTAATCCCGGCGCTCCAAGAAAGAAGAGAGGCAGAGAGTCAAGACAAACACATCCTAGAATGCTTGTGCCAACTGACCCAGCAAACACAGCACAAAACAAGATGCCATCTAAAGCCTGGGTAGAAGAAGACCAATGCATACAGTTCTCTCCTGACCAAAAGGGCAAACCTGGATCCACATACATGAACTAGCACACACACAGGTAGAGATGCAGAGTGTTAGAAATTAGAGCATGGGGCTGGTGAGATGGCTCAGTGGGTAAGAGCACCCGACTGCTCTTCCGAAGGTCCAGAGTTCAAATCCCAGCAACCACATGGTGGCTCACAACCATCCCTAACGAGATCTGGCGCCCTCTTCTGGAGTGTCTGAAGACAGCTACAGTGTACTTATAATAAATAAATAAATCTTAAAAAAAAAAAAGAAATTAGAGCATGTTAACTGTCTATAACTATAGCTTACAAAAAAAAAATGGTTTTTAGATCCAACTGCTGGACCAGGGCTAATTTACTTTATCTTACCATTTCTGTCTTTATATTTGGGGAAAAGAAACAATGGTCCAGTCATGAGCACTCTCTATTTTCTCCGTGGGTATTGACATACCCAGGTCGCCTATGCATTGCCCACCGGCAAAGACAAAAGCTAAACCTGAAGACTGAGCAAAGAGCCTCTTAACCAGCTCGGAGAAGGGTGCAGGGGGGATAATATGCCTTGGTTTTCAACCACCTATTATGTATTTCAACACAAACACTGTCCCAAACTGTGTAAAATGATCCCCAGGACCAGTTGGGTTGGGTTTGGTTTGGTTTGGTTTGGTTTAAAAAAAAAAAAAAAAAAAAAAAGGTGCTGATAGCTGCTGTCTTTCATTTTTGAAATCATCTATTTAATTTCTCAAAAATGCCAACACCAAAACTATCCAGACCTGAAATGTGTGTTGTGTGAAAACTGGGGGAGAAAAAAAGGTAACCAGGGTCCATTATATAACTCCCATCTTCTGTTTCTATTCAAGGTGTCATAAAACTGAGTTCTGCCGTTGAAGGTACGTTTTGTTTTTACAAACCGCGAAATCAGTACTGTTGTGCTTCGAGGCCGCACAGCGTGGCCCATAGCTAGCAAGCTTCTGTGGCCGTGGTGTCTGACGCCATGTTCCGGTTGCCAGCTGCCGCCATTTTGTCTGTGTTTCTCCTCGTTCTGGTCATGTTATACCTCCAAGCCTCCACCATGACCCCAGCAGTCCCATGAGGACAGCGATACGGGGCGCACATGTCTGTCTGTATTTCCTTGTGTGACTGCCTCAGATCCCGAGCTCCCAAGAAGCCACTGACTCCGGAGCTTATGTGGATGTGAAGGCCTGTGGGGAGGCTGTGACCCTAACTCTGAGCAAGGCCGCTCCAGTAGAGCCTTGCTCCTCTGTGCCCACACAGTGAGCCTGTTTCCCTGAGAAGCTTGTGGGCATGCAGAATTCTTTAGGCTCCTAGGCTAGCAAGAATACTTGTCCATCAAACAGCAAGTTCTTGGGTCCTCTGTCTACCACAACATGCTATGGCGAAGGCCTAGCATGGCAGTCATGCCTGTAATCCTAGTGTGGGAAGTGGAGACAGAGAGGATCCATAGAAAATATGAAAACAGTTTGGTCTACATGAGACTTTGTATCATAAAAAATTGGAAAACAGTTTAGTCTACATGAGACTTTGAATCAAAGAAAGAAGAAAGAAAGAAAGAAAGAAAGAAAGAAAGAAAGAAAGAAAGAAAGAAAGAAAGAAAGAGAAAGAAAGAAAGAAAGAAAGAAAGAAAGAAAGAAAGAAAGAAAGAAAGAAAGAAAGAAAGAAAAGGGTTTTGTGGAGGCCAACCTTGTGTTGTCTAGTTAATGAGTAATGATTTCCTTCTGTTAAATAAGGCCCTGAGCCCCCTTCTCTGGCACCAAGACAAAACAATTAATAGATAAAACAAAGAAAATACAAAATCAATGACCCATAGCACATTTTGCTGAGGAATGCCCTGGAACTCTACAAAATAGCTCATCACTTCCCCTTAACCCAGCACTCAGACGGCTGAGGTGGGAGAATCATGAGGTTGAGGCCAGCCTGGGCTACATAGCAAGTTCCTGGTCAGCCCAAGTATGACAGCGAGGCCTATAAGACCCTGAAACCCAACGATAACAGAATATTCCTCATTATCTGAAGTGATAGTAATTAATTGGTATTTTTTAAAAAATGATGCTCTTCCCCTCTTAGAGTCTTTCTAGTCCATACATACAGTCTATGACACTTCCTTTGTGGGTCTCGTGTTTGTTTGGGGATGTTTCCTGTTTGTTGGGAGTGTGCCTGCCATGCCCAGAAGCTGCCTTCATCCTCTCAGGGGAGGCTGTTTAGAGGGAGTGGTGGGTTCCAGGTGAGTTTTACAGCTTGCAGGGATAAGGAGGGGAAGCATGGAGCTGGGGAGAGGCTTGAAGGGAAGAGACAGGCTGGAGCCAAGCATTCAGAGGGACAGAGTCTGAGAGTTAGGAGACTCAAAAGGAACTTAGGAACTCATTCATGAGACCAAGAAATCCAGGTGGAAGGCTCCTGGGTTTAGTGCCACACACACACACACACACACACACACACACTGACTCCAAACCAAATCCCAAAGCTGGTGAGGCAGTGTTCTGACACTGACAGCAGAAAGAATGCTGATATACTAAAGAAAGGAAACATGGAGGACTGGGATGTAGCTCAGTGGCAGGGTGTGTGCAGGGTCCTACACACAGGCACACTCACACACACACAGACACATTCACGCATGTGCACACGCACACACACTCACTCACACCCACACACGCACTATACCATCAAAACAAATGAACAGGAAGAGTTCAGGTAATGTGTTCCAAAGGAGAGAGAGAGAGAGAGACGTGAGCAAAATTAGTCGAAGCCCAATGGAGAGCACATGTTTCAGGCCTCGGCACAGTCTCATCAGAGGAGAAGTTTACAGAAAGCCTCTTGCATCCGTTTTACACTCATCGAAGCTCAGGAGTCAGAGCTGGACAGTGACTTAGGAGATAAGCATGCTTGCTCTGTAACCACGAAGACCTGAATCTGAACCCCAGCACTCACACAACAGTCTGGACACAGCTACACATGCCTGTAGCCCCAGCACTGGGGTTTCAGGAGTGGGGGAGCAGGTCAGAATGCCAGTGGCCTAGCCAGAACTGTGGGGTTCCCCTTTCAGTGAGAGACCCTGACTCAAAGCTGTAAGGCAGAGATGATAGAGGAAGACACCAACATCATGTTCTGGTCTCTTACACACACACACACACGCACACGCACACAAGGTGTGCACACCTGAACACTCATCACACACAAGTACCACATGCAGAGAGACACATTAAAAAAATAATTATTATACAGTAGAAATGGCAGTTTGGGCTTGGAGTTTCAGTTAACCATATCCAATAGCAGCTGAGAGTTAGTCCCTTTAAGCCATCTTAGCATTACGAAAGAACTGGAAACTTGGTCTTTACATCATCCGTGTGACTTAAGCACAATATTCCACTCACAACAAAAGGATAGAACACTATTCTACTAGAGGTTGTGAGTGGATAGCATGCCCTTTCTCAGCCCCTCCGACAGAGTTATATTCAGAGAGAGATGAAAATGGGAGGAAAGTGGGGGGCAGGCAGAATGGATGTCCAGAGCACATCTGGCAGCTGTTGCCTACCTCCCAGAACCCCTGGGGTCACAGGAAGTTCTCATAGAGGCTTGGGGTGGGCGCTAGGGGTCAGACTTCCACTGCTGCTTGGGCGTCTCATTGGCTGAGAGCTGTAAAAGCTTGCAGGCTCAGAGCATGCTGTGTTGTAGCTGTGTTGGGGGAAGGGGGCAGTCTGGGGCGGGGGTGTGTGTTCAATGCATGCATCTCAGTGCATCTAGAATGTGAGGCTCTTATGAGCATGCTTAGTGGAATGTGTGTCAGATTATAATCTCTTGCTGGGCGATGAAACATCGAAGGTTCAACTGTTGAGTTAATTACCAAACTTGATTAATCTGTCTATGGAATGCATCGGGGCAGCTTCTTAGAGCTTCTCCAAGTCGTGTCCGGGAATATGCATGCCGACAGAAGAGCCCTGCTGTCAAAAATGAAATGTCTTTCCTTTTCTTTAAAAATGAGTCGTCCAACTTGTCCTAGAACTCTGAGACTAGCATTAAATTCTAGGTAGGTTATCATTTTCTTTGCTTTTTAAGGAAAAACATTTGGGAGGAGCTGGGTGTGGCACTGATTGGTAGATGGCTTACTTAGAGGGCATGGGGTCCCCGGGTTCAATTCTCATCACCAAAAAAAAAAAAAGTGGGGGGGAGGGCGCATGACTTTGAAAGTCATCAAAGAAAAATCTACAGAGGTCCCTCTTGCTTTTTCCTGCCAAGAATTTTGCCATATAAGTTTAGCGCTTTCCATTTTCTAAAATGCTTTGTCTCCTTCAGCATTTTGTAGCTTCATGTAAGCACAAAGGGGACAAGTCAAATGTTCTTGGGAATATTTAAATATATATCTATACAGAAACACCCACTGATGCTTTATTTTGCAATGAAGAAAGGCGTTTGGACAGAAAGAAAAACAAAGAATCTTTAACTGAAATATTTTTATCATTATCACTGATTAATTTCTTGCCTTTAGTTTTAGATCGATAGTTCCAAACTCAGGTCTGGGGAGTTTGGAATGGGGGAGCGCTTGCTTACCACATACAAGACCCCTGGGTTCAATCTCAACACAGGGAGAAGAGGGAGGCAGAGCCAGGGCACTGGGAAGCTTAGCACATAGATGCACTTCTTGCCAAGCCTGGTGCTGAGCTCAGACCCTGGGGCCTACTTGGTATATGGAGAAAATTGCCACCAGCAAGCTCCTCTGACCCCACATGGACGTGGAGTGATCTCTCTTTAAGATTAAAAGAAAAGGGAGTGGTTAGTTTCAAGCTCAAGAAAATTGGGGTAGAAGAGAAAAACCCAGAATCAACACCTATAGTTGGGGCAATGATATGGGAAGAAAAAAAAATTCCCATGAAGTGTCCCAAATTAGAATCTCCCAAATCTCACTCTGGAAAGGGACTTTTTTTTTTCCCCTCTCCCAGAATTTGAGCAGACAGTACGCTTCTACACGTGGAAAGAGAAGTTGAGCCTTATCAAGAAGCAGTGCCAACAAGACAGCGCTGAAGCAGCCTGAGTCAGAACTGCCCTGAGAGCCCATAGGCAGCTCTGTCTTCCCAGAGAGGAAATTCAGCCCCAACCCAGCCACTGTGGTGCTGGGATGGGATGGTACGTTCTTAGGTTTGAATGGTGTTAGAGGATTCTGGGAAATGGCAGCCTGCTGGACAAGATGAGACAGCCATGTTGTCAGGGTGGTACAGAGTACCACTGCTGGTAACCAGGTGTGTTGCGTGGTAAGATCCCCTCAAGGGTGATTTGTTGATGGATGCCTTTATGGTAAGGATTCCTAACACCAAACGACAGAAAATTATTTGGAAAGCCAGGATTGAGAAAAGTTTGCTTAGGAAAAGTCCCATGACTTTAAAGCTATGAACGATGATTCAAGCTCTCTCTCCTCTTGATTGTAACTCCCACAGGGGTGCTCCAGGTGGTGAGGTGCTCCATCCATGACTGAGGTTGTGTAAGCAGAACCTCTCTGGGCACAAGAATATTCTCAGTATTCTCTTTTCGTTTTCCCTTTTCCCTTCATCCTAGGCATGTGATGCATACTTGTAATGCCAATACTCAGAAGGCAGAGATAGAATTTTGCGAATTCAAGCCAAGCCTAGTCTACACAGTGGGAACCTACTCAACCAACAACAACTAATAATAACAATAATTTTTTAAAAATTAAATAAATATTTTTTTATCCCAACAATGGCTGATGAGTCCAATCCCCGCCATAACAGTGGACTTTGGACTGTCGTATCCAAGGTGATGCTTTCTGCAGGTGTGTGAGCTCTGAACCACCAACTGGAACAGTAAAACCAAGGTCAATTAAACAACTCCAAGCTTGACAACCTAACTTCAACCCCCAGGTCCTACAGGATAGGAGAGAACTGACCCTCCCAAAGTTACCTCTGACTTCCACACCCATGCAGTTGTACATGCGCACACACACACACAAATAAATAGATGATAGATAGATAGATGATAGATAGATGGATAGATAGAAAGATGGATAGATAGATGAATAATAGGTAGATAGATGAAAGATGATAGACTAACAAACAGACATGATTGATTGATAGATAGATAGATAGATAGATAGATAGATAGATAGATAGATAGATGCTTTTTGTTTTTAAAGAATAGTAAAGGAGACTAGCTTGTTGGTACACACCTTCAATCCTTCTACTTGGGAGGCAAAGGCAAAAAATGTCTGAATCTGAGGCTTGCCTTGTCTGCAGAGTGAGTTCCAGAACAGTCAAGGCTACACAGACTCTGTCTTACATACATACATACATACAGACAGACAGACAGACAGACAGACAGACAGACAGAGTGAAAATAGTTTTGGGGAGGTGGAGCCAGCATATGCAAAGTCCTGTCTTTGAGTCCAAGCACCACAAAACAAATAAATTAAACAAGCAAAGTTTAAAAGTTAAGATAATGAAAGCCTGGGTGTGTGACTCAGTTTGTAGGCACAAAGTTCTTGGCTCCATCCCTCAAACGACAATGGACTGTGTATGGCAGCACATTCTGGAATTGTCAGCACTCAGCAGGTGGAAGCAGGAGGACCAGCCTCAGCTACATAATGAATTTGAGGCCAGCCTAGCCTATCTCAAAACAAGGCATAAAGCTTGGGCTAGCCCTCGCTTCCATTTTCCAAACGAACAGCACCTCTGCTTCCTGTCTGTGTTGTAGCTGGTAAAAAGAAGGGCTGCATCCCCTTTATGGAACTATGCCCTGCATTCATGTGCCTGTCAATAACTGAGATATTCATTTGCTTTGTCTTCAATGCAATCATATGCATTGAATCCAGAAATTTCCCAAACAAAGCTAACATTTTAAAAGCCCTCAATCTGTCACATAGGACACTAATCTTAGCTACTGGGGAGACTGGGGTAAGATTATTAAAAGTTCAAGGCTACTCCATTAGAAAACAAAACATGTTTAGAAGAAGAGGGGAAGAAGGAAGAAGAGTAAGAGGAGGAGGAGGAAAGAGGATGGAAGGAAGGAAGGAAGATGCCTGATAAAGCGTAAAGAAGGATTTATTTTTAGCTGATAGATCAAGGGTACAGTTCATCATGCAAAGAAATCAGGACAGACAGACAGAGTTTGAGGCAGCCAGTTACATTCCATCAGCAGTGAAGACGTGGGTAAGACTGCCCAGCTCACTTTCTCTGTCTTGTTCAGTCTGGGACCCCAGCCCATGGGTTGGTATTATCCACATTTACTGAGCCTTCCCATCCCGGTTAACCTAGTCTAGATCACCCCGCAAGCATTCCTAAAGGCCTGTCTCTTCAGTGAGTCCAAATCCCATCAGTGGCCAGCAGCATTAACCATTGCTCAACAGAGCCTCTTTCCTGGGGCAAAGATAGAGCTTAGCCACTCACAGTTATGCCATAACCCAGGAGTGTCGTGAAAAAGCAGATGAACATTTCAAAATCAAAAAAAAAAAAAAATCAGTGAATAAAACAGAGGCTATAGAGCTGGCTCAGAGGGTTTATAAAGGAGCCTGTTCCTAGCCTGAGGAACCGAGTCTAATCCCCAGGACCCACATGATCAAAGGAAAGAACTGACTTCTTCAAGTTGTCCTCTGACCTCCATGTGTGCACCATGACATGTACACACACACACACACACACACACACACACACACTTTAAAACTGAAAAACAAGACAAACTCAGAAAGTGTAGAATTTTACAAAAAAAAAAAAAAAAAAAGCTAAATCCAATGTGGCTGAAGTTATCCTGACATTTCATAAATTTGTGAGTTTTATCACTCCAAGCCCATGCACGACATCTGTGCTGAATCTGCAGCCTTGAGCACTGGTAACACATGAGCACCTCCCAGAAGAGAGTCCACATGTCCCCTGCTCCATAGCCTGCCTTTTCCATCTTCCCCCGGGCAGGAGAAGGAGGCATAAGTCACAGAGGCTGTGGAGGACAGTTGCACTTCAGCTCCCTGCTTCCTGTCCCTTCTGTGTCTTAAGAACATAGGTTTTACTCTGTGTGTCTGTTTCCATTCATTTAGCGGTCTGCTGGAAGTCTCCTATATAAGTAAAACATAACAACCCGCTTTGATTTGTTCCTTGGGAAGACAGTTTTTTAAGACAATGGCCCCATTATCATTCTTTGCAATCAGGTCCACAGTGACAACAAGGCCACTCCTACTATCTCATTCCCAAACTTAGAAAACCTTTCACATTTTCAATCTAAAGTCATAAGCAACCTTCCTGTTAGCTTTGGAATATGGCATAGTTGAGACACTAGCTCAAGTCACTGAATGCTGTGGCCTGGAGTATGACCCTAGAAGTCACATCTTAAACTACTACCCATTGCACCCATTCCGGTTAAGTGGAGAGGCCATTACTGTTGACTCCTGTATGCGCTGTGCACTTAACTGAGATGTCCACAGATCTGAATGCTGCCACCACCACACACACAGCTGATTGGTTGAATACATGCTGCCTTCAGTGGAGAGACACATGCTCAGATTTCATCTGGCTTCACGGAGTCAAGAGTTAAAGCACTTTCACAGTAATGTGTGGGTGATGAGCAAAATCAGCTACCTGACAGGAGGTGAACATCTTTAGAGAGTCAGACTTGCAAGGGTTCCCTAGCTTTTGGCACTGTTGCGCTGAGCTGAATCAGGAAGGACCTGGCTTCATCTCTGTAGAGTACAGTATTTTTTTAAAAAACTCTAAGAGATACAGAAGCGAATTTCACCTCCTCTGACCCCTTCTATGTGCTTCTGTGGATTGTACAGCCGGCCTCAAAGATAAAGCGAAGGCTGGGTTCAGAGTCACTGTGATGGAAGAAAATGCAGAAGCAAGCAAGCACACCTGAGTTGCCATCTAAAGTGAGATACTCTGTGTTCATGGCCTTTCCTGGGTTTTGTTTTGGTTGTCGCTGTAACAAATGCCTAAAAAGAAACAAAGTGAAGAAAAGAAAGGTTTGGTTTTAGAACCCAGTTGGAGAGGGGCTGGCTGGCTCCATTGCTTTTAGGCATGGTGCAGGGCCGAACATCATGGTGGAGGGCACAGTGGAGAAAAAGCTACCCACTTCATGGAAGCAGAGTGTGTAATAGGAAGGGACCAGGGTAAGACACACCTCTTACAGCTATATCCTGTGACTCACTTCCTCCCACCACACCCCACCTCTTTCTACCACTTCCCAGCAGTGCCATTGTAACCCTAAATCCATGATGGGTTTGTACATTAATTAGATCCGATCTCCATAATCTACTTGCCTCCAAGCGATTGAGTCTACCTTCTGCAGATCAGGTGCTCAACGTATGAGCCCCTCAGGGGAACACTCCATGTCCAAACTGTAATATTTTCTGAACCACACCTTCCACATCTGTAAAATGGGATCAAAATTAGTTACTATCCCAGGTGTTTAAGACGCTTAGAGTTAATGTAATGTTGAGTAACTAGTTTAACATGTAGGTGCTTGCCCTACCTACCTTATCTACCTACCTACCTACCTACCTACCTACCTATGTCTGGAGATCAGATCCAACGTTGCACATGCAAGACAAATGTTCTACCACTGAGTCACATCTCGAGCTCAATAGAAAAACCTTAAAAAAAAAAAAAACTACACTTGGGTAGTGTGTGTGTACACATGTATGCATAAAATTGGTTCCTTTCATCTTTACCTACTGAGACATCTCTCTAGTTCCTTTTTTTGTTTGGTTGGTTTTTTTTGTTTTTGTTTTTTTTTTTTTTTTGGTTTTTTGTTTTGTTTTGTTTTTCAAGACTGGCCTCTTTTTTAAAAAGAAAAAAAAACAATTTTTGAAAGAATAAAATCATAGGGGCTGGAGAGATAGAGCAATGAAGAGCACTGGCTGCTCTATCGAAGAACCTGGGTTTGGTTCCCAGCACCCACATGTCAGACTCCTAACTATCTCTAACCCTAGTTCTAGGGATCCAATACTTTCTCCTGGCAACTGTGGACATCAGGTACATACATGGCATATGACATACAGACAAAACATTCATATACATAAAATATAAATAGATAAACCATAAAAAAATAAAATCACAGAAATGAGAAAATGTCCCAGAAGAAAAGTATGGCCTCTCCTAGTCAATAAACTAAGCCTGCTTCTAAAGGACAAGCAAGATGGAGACTTTTCTAGGGATATCTAACAAAAGAATAAAAATATTCTTTTGAGTCAGGGGTCTCATGTTATCCAGGCTGGCCATGAACTAGCCATGTAGCTGAGGATACCTTGAACTCTTTCATCTCCTACCTCTGCTTCCAGTGCTGTGGTTACAAATATGCACCACCATACTTTGTTTTGGGGGTACTAGTGATTGGACCCAGGGCTTCATACATGTCAGACAAGCATTGTACCAACTGAGCTACATCTCTAGCCTCCAGCTTCTGCATTGTATATTACTAGAATATAGGGCTTAAAGTTAGGAAGACGTGTAAAGGGAGACAGCTCTGTAAAGGCACTTGATCCAAAGCCTATTGACCTGAGGTCAATACCCCACATCTACACTGTAGAAGGAGAGTCAAGTGTAGATTGTTCTTTGACACACACATACGTGCATATACTCTAGACAGACAGACAGACATAGTGTTTTTATTATCAAGAAGTGAAACTCCTTGATTAGCCTTTCCTCATTAACTGCCCTGAAAATATCCATAAATCCAGAATTTGAAACACACAACAGTAAGGGGTAGAGTTTCCCCCCCTCCCCACTCTTGTGCATTAGATAATCAGGAACACCTCAGGGTCCATTTTATTCTTGGGAAAATGTCAGCAACATTAGTGAGACAGATGAACTCATTTAAAGTAGACCAAAGAATAGCTGAAAAAAGACACACGGAGCCAAGTGCTCTGTAATGTTGGTATTCAAAGGCGAATAAGATGTGGGTTCTACCATGAGTTGTGACAGGAGGATATCTGAGGCAGGAGGATGGAGTTCAAGGCCAGCCTGGACTAAATGGTCAAACTTAGTCTCAAGAACGTAAACAGAAATAAAGATTATGCGGTTTCCGGTATGTTCTCCTAAGAAGACAGCTTCAAAGGACTGAGAAAGGACGGGGATCGTGTGGGTAATCCAGGAAGAGAATCTTTCCAGGAGGGGCAAGAGACATGGGAAAGAAAGGGATGGTAGCCAGGCATGGTGGCACATGCCTTTAACTCCAGTGCTCAGAAGACAAAAGCAGGCAGATTTCTGTGAGCTGCAGGCCAGTCAGGGCTTCACAGTAAAGCCCTGTCTCATAAATGGGGAAAGAAAAAGTAAAGAGAGAGAGAGGGGATGTGACTCAGCAGTTGGGTGGTTGCCCAGCGTGGGTGAGGCCCTAGGGCTTGATTCATGCAACACACACACACACACACACACACACACACACACCTGCAAGAAGAAAGACCGGCAAATGTCAGATTAGGAAGCAGGAAATCCAGTAGTCCCCATTTATCTGTGGGGTTTTATTCTCTTTACTTTCACTTACCCAGTCAACCACAGGGTACAACGACTGCCCGGAAAATTCCAGAAATAAACAAGTCATGAGCTGTAGGGTGAGCATTACTCTGAGCAACATAGTATCTTCCCCTGTCCCCACCTGGGCCTGAGTCATCCTGTGCCCAGCATGCCCGCACCAGTTCGTAGGGTCATTAGCTACTTGGTAGCCCCTTAATTACTCACTTAGCAGCTCTCTTGGTTGTCAGATTGACTGCTATGGTACCACAGTGCTGCTGTTTAAGGAATTCTTCTTTTACTCAGTAATGGTTCCAAAACACAAGAGTAGTAATGGAATGGAGGAAGTGGGACTTAAGACACGGAAGGACAAGTTAGTCCTGGGTCTGCGTAAAGATGCTACAAGTCTCCTCATCACCACCACCACCACCACCACCACCACCATCATCATCATCATCCAGAGGGCTCTATGTAAATGGAGATTTCAAGCACATACTGAGGTTCTAAAAATATGTCCCTGGTGGCTAAAGAGATGAACTGAATAGACAGTAAAATAAATAGACTGTTGATAGATAGTAAGTAGATAAATGGTGAGAGAGGATAGTTATATGATAGACAGACAGACAGATACATAAATAGGCACAGTCCCTCAGTATTACAGAGTATGAATAGGAATGAACCCTGTTATGGTTTGTATATGCTTGGCCCCTAGGAGTGGCACTATGAGAGGGTGTAGCCCTTTCGGAGTAGGTGTATCACTGTGGGTGTGGATTTTAAGACCCTCATCCTGGCTGTTTGAAAGTGAGTATTCTGTTAGCAGCCTTCAGAAGAAGATGTAGAACTCTCAGCTCCTCCTGTACCATGACTGCCTGGATGCTGTCATGTTCCCACCTTAGTGATAATGGACTGAACCTCTGAACCTGCAAGCAAACACCAATAAAATGTTGAACATATGAGAGTTCCCTTGGTCATGGTGTCTGTTGGTCACAGCAGTAAAACCCTAATTAAGACAGACCCATAGACTCATGCATTATATGCTTGGCCCATAAGGCGTGGCACTATTAGGAGGTATGGCCTTATTGGAGTAAGTGTGACCTTGTTGGGGGAAGTATCACTATGGGGGCCAGCTTTGAGGTCTCATATGCTCAAAGTATGCCCAGTGTGGCTCAGAGTCACTTGTGCTGCCTGCAGATCAAGTTGTAGAACTCTCAGCTGCTTCTCCAGTACTGTATCTGCCTGTATAGCTCCATCTAATAATAGATTAAGCCTCTGAAATTGTAAGCCAGCCCCAATTAAATGTTTTCCTTTATAAGAGTTGCTGTGAGCCCAGCGTGGTGGCTCACACCTTTAATCCCAGCACTCGGGAGGCAGAGGCAGGTGAATTTCTGAGTTTGAGGCCAGCCTGGTCTACAAAGTAAGTTCCAGGACAGCCAGGGCTAGACAGAGAAACCCTGTCTCAAAAAAACCAAAAAAAAAAAAAAAAAAAAAGTAAAAATAAAAATAAATAAGAGTTGCTGTGGTCATGGTGTCTCTTCAGAGCCTTAAAACTGTAACTAAGACACAGAGGCAGAGATTGTAGTATATAACATAGTATCTTTCCAGTGAGCCCATATCACCTGGCTGTTACAGGCAGAGATTGTAGTATATATAAAACATAGTATCTTTCCAGTGAGCCCATATCACCTGGCTGTTACAGGCAGAGATTGTAGTATATAACATAGTATCTTTCCAGTGAGCCCATATCACCTGGCTGTTACAGGCAGAGATTGTAGTATATAACATAGTATCTTTCCAATGAGCCCATATCACCTGGCTGTTACAGGCAGAGATTGTAGTATATATAAAACATAGTATCTTTCCAGTGACCTCATATCATGGGGCTGTTACAGGCAGAGATTGTAGTATATAACATAGTATCTTTCCAGTGAGCCCATATCACCTGGCTGTTACAGGCAGAGATTGTAGTATATAACATAGTATCTTTCCAATGACCTCATATCATGGGGCTGTTACAGGCAGAGATTGTAGTATATAACATAGTATCTTTCCAATGACCTCATATCATGGGGCTGTTACAGGCAGAGATTGTAGTATATAACATAGTATCTTTCCAGTGAGCCCATATCACCTGGCTGTTACAGGCAGAGATTGTAGTATATATAACATAGTATCTTTCCAGTGAGCCCATATCACCTGGCTGTTACAGGCAGAGATTGTAGTATATAGCATAGTATCTTTCCAGTGAGCCCATATCACCTGGCTGTTACAGGCAGAGATTGTAGTATATAGCATAGTATCTTTCCAGTGAGCCCATATCACCTGGCTGTTACAGGCAGAGATTGTAGTATATAACATAGTATCTCTCCAGAGAGCTCATATCATATGGCTGTTTGCTGCTCTAACTGGCCATGAGACCTGGGAGAAAAGAGCAGATAAATGAATCAGACTAAAGCCTCGTGCAATAGCCAACTTTATTCAGAGCATCAGACACTTTATACTCTGAGAGCGAAGAGGAGCCACCTGAGGAAAATGTACAGTCACAAGGACAAGCCATAGAAGGCAGAAACATGGTTTTAAATAGAGGCCCATGAACAAATAACAATAGCCAGTTGTAAGGAGCAATCGGAGGTAAACTCACTCTTAGCCACTACACCTGAGAGGGCCATGAAAACACGGCCCAAGAATAATCCTGTGGTCAGAAGAAATGGGGGTCACAAGACTCTTGCCTTTATTTCCTAGAGTTTTCTCACAAGCACTCAGAATTCTCACATGGCTTTAATCTTAGACTGTGTTCTGACAGCTGACCAAGAAAGCATAGTTTGAGTCAATAATTTATAAAACAGCTGCCCAAAAATCACTATGTATGACTTAGTAGAACTTAAATAAAACAAGAGAGCTCATGCAGAAATTCAGGCAATATCCTTACCAGGTGTATTCACATAAACCTGGGTTTTACTCATTTAATGTTAGGGTATTCCATAGAAATGAGAAATTTGTTGCTGGTAGATTAACTTAAATGGCAGTAGATTTAGCATGTGTAAAGCCCAGGGTTTTTTGGTTTTTTGTTTTGTTTTGTTTTGTTTTGTTTTGTTTTGTTTTTTGGTTTTTCGAGACAGGGTTTCTCTGTGTAGCCCTGGCTGTCCTGGCACTCACTTTGTAGACCAGGCTGGCCTCGAACTCAGAAATCCGCCTGCCTCTGCCTCCCGAGTGCTGGGATTAAAGGCGTGCGCCACCACGCCCGGCTTGGTTTTTTGTTTTGTTTTGTTTTTCGAGACAGGGTTTCTCTTTATAGCCCTGGCTGTCCTGGAACTCACTTTGTAGACCAGGCTGACCTCGAACTCAGAAATCTGCCTGCCTCTGCTTCCTGAGTGCTGGGATTAAAGGTGTGCGCCACCACGCCCGGCTAAAGCCCAGGGTTTAACCTGGAGGGAAGAGAGTGACCTTTGAGAGAGACAGGGGAGGGGGGAGACAAGAGACAGAGAGAGAGAGAGAGAGAGAGAGAGAGAGAGAGAGAGAGAGAGAGACCAGGAAGGAAAGAGAAAGGGGGAGGAGAGAAAGAGACGAAGTGAACTCTGAAGAGAAGCAAAGGATGTAGTTGAGAAGGAGAAAGCTTTGTCCTTGGTGTGGACCCCTGGACTTGACGCCCGGTACCTCAAAAACAAACAAGTAAAATAGATATTATCCAATGATGAGATGAATCAAAATGGGAAGTCCAAAAATGTCTTTCAGACTCTAGTAAAACGGGGCAAAGGGGACTCGAGAGATGGTCTTAACATTCTTACCTAAGATCTGAGTTTGGTTCTCAGCACCCACCTCTGCTGGCTCACAACCTTCGGCAACTTCAGCTGCAGAGACTCTAGCATCCTCTTCTGACCTCTGAGGGTACCTAAATCCATGTGTATGCATATCTACACATAGATACACAAAGATACATTAAGTGAGACCAAAAGAAATCTTTAACAAATAAAAGAGAGGCTGAGAGGGTGTCAACAATGGCAGATATATTTAAAGGGTGTGCTGGGCTTTTGTTTTGTTTTAACACAGAATCTTTCTGTGTGGCTGTGGCCTTCTGGTCCAGAAATCCCCATCCTCTGCCTCATCTCCTAAATGCTGAGATTACAGGTAGAGGCTACAATGTATCGCTCTGCAGATATGTTTTAAATTGTAGCAAAAGGTGGAAACAAAATTAACATCCTTCCCAAATGGTAGAGTTGAATAAAAGTGAATGTCAAGGAATATACTGATAAATTAGAAAACTTCATTAAGACTTTCTTACAGTTAGGCATATGTAGGGTTATACATTAATAGAAACAGGCAGATTTCTGTGAGTTCCAGGCCAGCTATGGCTACATAGTGACACCCTGTATCTAATTAATTAACTAATCAAATTTAAAAATAAAAAGCTGGACATAGTGGCGCACGCCTTTAATCCCAGAACTTGGAAGGCAGAGGCAGTTGGATTTCTGAGTTCAAGGCCAGTCTGATCTACCTGAGGGAGTTCCAGGACAGTCAGAGCTACAAAGCAAAGCCCTGTCTCAAAAATAATAATAAATAAATAAATTAGAAGTTTTTGGTCAATGTACAGTCAATAAACTAAGTATACATTATATTTCCCAACAGTAAGTAGTAGATGAAGTTATAAGCTCATATAGGACCTAAAATATAGTAAGCATGTATAAGATTCCTTTACAGACTATCATAAACCAGGTGTGGTAGGGCACACCTGTGGTCCCAGCCCTCAGGAAGCAGAGGCAAGAGGTCAGAAGCTCACGGGCAGCATTGGTAAGTTTGAGGCTACCTAGGAGATGTGAGACACTGTCTCAAAACAAAAAATAAATAAATAAATAAAACTTTATTAAGAAAAGTTATGTAGGGCAGGAACAATGGCTCAACAGTTAAGAGCATACACACCTTCAGTCTCAGCATTCCAGAGGCAGATGCTGGCAGATCTTTGTGAGTTCCAGGCCAGCGTGGTCTACAGAGTGAGTTCCAGAACATCTAAGAGCTACATAGACAAACCCTGTCTCAAAAAAAAAAAAAAAAAAAATTATTGGCTGTTCTTCCAGAGGACCCAGGTTCAATTCCCAGCACCCATACTGGAGGTTAAACCATATATAACTCCAGTTCTGGGGAATCAGACACCATCTCCTGGTCCCCACAGGCACGAGGCATGCACATGGTACACACACATACATGCAGACAAAACACTCCTACATATAAAATGAAACAAATCTTTAAAAATTAACAATAATAATTTTAAAAGACTATTTTGGCTTAGAGATTTAGAAATTTTAACCAGGCAGTGGCGGTGCATACCTTTGATCCTAGCACTAGGGAGGCAGAGGCAGATAGATCTCTGTGAGTTCAAGGTCAACCTGGTCAACAGAATGAGTTCCAGGACAGCCAGGAGTTCACAAAGAAACCCTGTCTTGGAAGGAAAGGAAAGGAAAGGAAAGGAAAGGAAAGGAAAGGAAAAGAAAGGAAAAGAAAGGAAAAGAAAGGAAAAGAAAGGAAAAGAAAGGAAAAGAAAGGAAAAGAAAGGAAAAGAAAGGAAAAGAAAGGAAAAGAAAGGAAAAGAAAGGAAAAGAAAGGAAAAGAAAGGAAAAGAAAGGAAAAGAAAGGAAAAGAAAGGAAAAGAAAGGAAAAGAAAGGAAAAGAAAAGGTTTTGAGATTTCAGTCCATGATCATTTGGCCCCAGTTTTTTGGGAATAGCCATGGGGAACATATGAAGGGGCAAAGCTGTCCAAATATGGCAGCTAAGAAGCAAGGAGAGAAGAAGAAATGAAGGAACTCAAATCTCGATGTTTCTTTAAGGAATCCCAGTGACCTGATTTCTCCCATACACCCTACCTACCATTTCACCACAGTCTGGCAACAAAGCCATTAACTATGAGATGGTGACACGAAAACCACAGCTCTTACCTCAAAAGAGGAAAAGAAAGTTTATTCTGGAGTCAAATCTGAGTGACCATGGCTGAGAACACAGATTTAGGTCACCCCAAACACCATGTTCCAATCCACTAGCAGCTTCCTGGGATTTTATACTGACAGTACAAAGAAAGCCATAAACCAAACACGTCTAAGATACACGGGTGGGCACCTTAAGGAGACAGCTTATGCGAAGTAGGGAGGTCCCTGCCACAGACTCTCGCTTGCTATCTGATGACAGGCTTGGCTCCTGGCTTGGTGGGAACTAGGGTCTGTTCTTACATTCCAAAGGATTTACCTAATGGAGACAGGATATTAAGTCACACAGAGAGGCTGCCAATAAATGGTTACCTACAGGTAAGTAAAATAGGTAGCCCAAGGTACTTGGCTCTGGGTTGTCAACATTCCAGTGTCTATACTGTCGCTGAAGTGCAATCGGTCATTCAGCCTTTGCGAATGTCAGCGACCTTCCAGGAACTGAAGCTCAGAGACTCTAATACTCCAGATCCAAACTGTGGATCATAAATGTGTCAGTTTTCTTAAAACTTACCCCAAGTTCAATGTGATCTTAATTAAAAGCCTAATTGGTTTTGTTGTTGTTTAGTTTTGCTTAATATCCCAAAGTACTTCTTTTTGTTATTGTTTTGGTTTTTTGTTTGTTTGTTTGTTTGTTTGTTTGTTTCAGACAGAGTCTCACTACGTAGCCCTGGCTGGCCTGGAACTCACTATGTAGACCAGGATGACCTTTGAACTCACAAATCTGCTTGCCTCTGCCCCCACTGCCCCCTCTGCTACTCCTGCCCCTGCCCCTGCCTCCTCCTGAGTGTTGGGATTAAAAAATCCACTATCATACCCAGCTAAAGGTACTATTACATGACAAGATCATGCATCAAGACTTAAATCACCCTCTAATAAGATGTATGGGCACCAGGATGAGGAAGGTGTCAGAAAGCACTGTGCACTGTGCTTGTGTGAAGTCCTAAGAAGCCACTCTGCAGAGCATTCGGGAAGGGCCAGCATTATAGCAGGGTACTGGCACAGGATATTGCCTGGAAGAAGAAGAGGAGGGAAAGAAGGAAGGGAGGATGAAGGATGGGAGGTAGAAGGAAGGAAGGAGGGAGGAAGAGAGAAGAAGGAGGGGGAGAGGGAGAGGGAGGAGGAAAAGGAAGGAATGAGGGGGGAGGAGGAGAAGCAAAGAGACTGACTCTTCAAGAGCATTTCCTCAGTGGCCTCTCTTCTTCCACTATGCGTCAGAGGCAAACGGCTCCCCAGACTCCCAGTAGCACCACAGGCAAGTGGCTGCACCAAATGGGTCTTGAGGAATGTTCTAGGAAGAATAAATATTGCTGTGACAAAACACCATGGTGAGAAACAACTTGAAGAAGAAACGGTTTCTTTGTCTTGCATTTCCACATCACTGGTCATCACTGAAAGAAGTCAGGACAGGAACTCAAACTGCGCAGAACCTGGAGGCAGGAGCTGATGCAGAGGCATGGAAGGGTGCTGCTTCCTGGCTTGCTCCTGATGGTTTGTTCAGCCTGCTTTCTTTTAGAACCCAGCACCACGTGAGGGGGTGACCCCGCCCACCATGGGCTGGGCCCTCCCACATCAGTCACTAATTAAGAAAATGCCCTACCGCTGGATCTTATGGAGGCATTTTCCCTATTGATGCTCCCTTTCAGGTGACTCTAGCCTGGGTCAAATTGACATTAAACTAGCCAGGACAGGAACACTTATCTAAGCCATAGCAGGGGACATGAACTGATGGGACTTCTGGGATGCTGACCCATTCTGTACCTTGGCCTAGAAAGTAGTTATAAGATGACCTTTCTGTAATTGTTCTTTAAGAATATTATAGGGCTGGAGAGATAGCTCAGCCGGTAAGAGCACTGACTGCTCTTCAGAAGGTCCTGAGTTCAAATCCCAGCAACCACATGGTGGCTCACAACCATCCGTAAAGAGATCTGATGCCCTCTTCTGGAGTGACTAAAGTCAGCTACAGTGTACTCACATATAATAAATAAATAAATCTTTAAAAAAAAAAGAATAATATTATAGAATAGCCGGGCAGTGGTGGCCCACTCCTTTAATCCCAGTACTTGGGAGGCAGAGGCAGGTGAATTTCTGAGTTTGAGGCCAGCCTGGTCTACAGAGTGAGTTCCAGGAGACAGCCAAGGCTACACTGGGCTACATAGGAAGGTCCAGGATGCCTGGGCTATTAATAAATTAATAAATAAGTGAGACTCTGTCTCCCAAGTGGTAGGTAGGAGGGCTTGAAGATGTAACTTGGTTAATAAATTCCTGAGGTTCAGCACCCAGCACCAGACAAACCAGGATCCCTGTAACACCAGTACTTGGAAAATAGGGAGAAGCAGGAAGTTCAGAAATTCAAGGCTATCCTCAGCTACAAAGGGAATTTGAGGCCAGTCTGAGACATAGGAGACCCTCTGCACAAAACAATGGTAACAATAAAAGTCCTGGAAACGTAGCTCACTGGTGGAGCACTTACCTAGCATACCTGGCCCTGAGTTCTGTCCCTATTACTACAAATTTAAATATAGAGAAAAATATATAAACATAATTTCAAGCTATTTTCCTGGACCTCTAAGCATTATGTTGTTAATAGTTATTACTTTCATAGAATTCACATCCATAAAGTTCACCTTTTCAAGGTATATGATTCAAGGAGCTGGAGAGATGCTCACTGGGTACCAGCCGTTGCAGAGGTCTAGAACTTGGGTCTCAGCATCCATATCAGGAGGCTTATACATACCTGTAACTCTAACTTCAGAGACTCTAACACTGTCTTCTCTTCTAGATTCTGTGGCCACCTACACTCATGCATGCATATGCCTATACAGAGACACAAATATATACACACATATACATAATTAAAAAAATAATGTGCTTAAAGTATATGATTTCATATATGTGTGTGTGTGTGTGTGTGTGTGTGTATCAATTGCCAAGTCGTACAAACACCTCCATGACCTAAAATGAACATCTCCCTGTAGCACTCTCTCTGCCAGTGGTTCCCCACCTTTGGTTGTGACCCTCACAGGGGTCACATATCAGATGTTTATTTACATTATGCGTCATAACAATAGCAAAGCTACAGTTGTGAAGTTGCAACAAAATAATTTTATAGTTGGGAGTCACTGCAACTTGAGAAACGGTATTAAAGGTTCTCAGCATTAAACAGGTTGAGAACCACTGTTCTATCCCAATCCAAGCCTACCTAGTGTCCCTAATAAATATTAGAAGCCTCTACCGTAACGAGCTTAAAGCCAGACACTTTCTACTGTGAATGCTTAACCAAGCCTAATCGCCTGGAACACAGTTTGTCTCTGTCGGCAATGACTGACTCGGAGGCTTTGCTTCTCCTCGGTGGAGCAGAGAGCAGATCGTTAAAGGTCACTGTCCTGAAGAAGCTGGCGCACGGGAAGCAGTGAGCCTCACCTGGGCCAAGTGCCTCAGCTAGAACACCACTTCTTTCCACCATTCCCCAGCCACTCCACCCAACACACAAACAAGCACATACCCACCAACCAATGGTAGACCCTGCAAAAGAAAACGCCACTCAGCTGCACGAGAGCAAATTGGTGGAGCATGGTAGCTCCTTGTACAATATATGTTTATACATATGTGTGTTTATATATATACATGTATATGTATATTAGAGAGAGAGAGAACAGACAGGCTTAGAACACACTATATAACCTTGAACTTATTTTGATCCTCCTGCTCAGCTCCTTAAATGGTGATATTACAGGCAGGAGCTATGATGCCCAGCCTGAAGAGACATCAGTAGTCATAAATTGGATGGGCATGTGATAATGGGGTGCTGTACAACTAAGCAGCAGGGTATGGAGCTCTCTGCTCAGGAGACAGGGATGAGAACTGGGACTTCCCACAGACATTACCTCATGGTCTCAGCAGGGGGAGCAGAGGCTCTTTGCCCACACTTCACAGCCAGAGGCTCTTGGCTGGTTTCCCTTTTGTGTTGTGTGAGTGGTAGGTGGACTTTCCTTCTGTGAGCATCCACGAGGACCATTTGTTTTGGCTTTTAGAACAGAAGGGGGGGGGGGTGCGGGGAAAGCTACATGTGTGGGAGGGAGTTTATGTTTCTTAGTAGTTGAGTTCTTTTTCTCCTGAGGTACCCTGGGGTGAGGTGACCCATCTTTCCCTCTAGTTAGGGTAGTGACCCTCAATCTTCGTAAAGCATCCACCCTTTAAAACAGTTCCTCATGTTGCTGTGGCTCCCAACCCAAAGATTATTTCCGTTGCTACTTTGTAACTGTGAATTTGCTACTGTGATGAATCATGATGTAAACATCTGTGTTTTCCTACTTCTCATTCTAACCCCAAAGGGATCTCGACACACATGTTGGGAACCACTGAGTTAGACAGAGGAATCGGAATAAAATTGAGTTCACGTGCCAGAAAACTCATTTATACCTGTTAGTCCCCTCTGATCTCTAACTGTGGGTGAAATGACTCCTAAGGCGTAAAAATTCTTCAGGGTAAAATGGATGGGCTTGTAAAACAGAGGAGATAGTCTTAAAGGCTGTGAGAGGTGGGTGGTGAGTGTCCTGCAAAAATGTCCTTATAGCTCAGGAAATATGACGCAGTAGGATAGAACCTGCCAGCTGGGCAAAGCAGTCAACTTTGAAATCCCAGAGGCCCGCCCAGCCCTTCCGGTTTCCTGGAATGCTGTCCTTGTCACATGGTGGTTGAGGAAAAACCCTGCAATAGCAACGGGGAAGCTGGAGTGACCCTCGTCCGCCACTAGGGGGCAGAGAAACCGAGTGACTCGTACAAAGATACACATGCTAGGCTGAACCACCCCCCACGCCCCACCCCCACCCCGGAGTCAAGGACTCACAGCCGGTATAGGCTGGCTCGTGTAGCCCAAGAGCCCACTATCTCACGGCCCAAAGCTGACGCACTACCACTCAGACCAACAGTTGTGTGTCATGAGGAAGGTGGGACAGAGGTGACTCAGGGAAAAGCTGTTTTCCCCAACCCTGGCATTCGGTTAATCTCATTTCAAACACTGTCACTCACCCAGAAAGACTGCTCAGCCTGCCTTACTTCCGCTGCTGGAGCCCTGGAATGTGGCAGCAGCAGCTGTCAGGGTGATGTGGAGGCCCAGCTGAGGTGGAGAGAGGAAAGGTACCCAAGGGTCGTCAGAGGATTGGAAGCAGTGAGGAGACCCATCCATCACTCAGTCGGGTCCAGCAGCACCCCACCTTACTGAGAAAGCTACAGTAGGTGAAAGCCACCTCAACCCTATTTTCTTCACGTGATGGAATGGAGCCCGGGGCCTTTCGCATGCTAAGCAAGCATATATAGACTGCATTGCCAGCCCTGATGTATTTTAGGTGCTGCTAATACTGAGTTTCTTTGCTGGGCATGGTGGCGCTCCCAGCACTCGGGAGGCAGAGGCAGGCGAGGCCAGCCTGGTCTACAGAGTGGGTTCCAGGACAGCCAGGGCTACACAGAGAAACCCTGTCTCGAAAACCAAAACCAAAACAAAACAAAACCAAAAAATACTGAGTTTCTTCATGGATGTGTGAACAGGAGAGTCTCTAGGGTTGGGAGGTGTGACTCCCCCGTAGTAGAGCATTTGCCCAGCGTGTGCAAGGTTTTCGGAGCTCAGCATCACAGAAAAGACAAAGGAAGAGAGGGAGGGGAAGAGAGGGAGAGAGAGGTTCCTTATGTATATGAAAGTATGCATCTATAGGGATCATGAATGCAAACAAAGCTTGGGAACTGAGGACTGATATCAGCAGGTATAAACAAGAACACTCGTAACTGTGGCTTCTTATGTAGTGTTAGCCTCTCCTCTCCGCGGTCTTTGTTTAAACCTCTCGATTCCATCAGGGCAGCACCTTCAGCACTGACATCGGGCAGTTGAGAGCCCATGCGCCTCTGATCACCCAGCTGACATGAAGCAGCTAGTTAGTGCCAACATTCTAATCAGTGTCTGTGTGATTCAAGCTGGGCTGGAGGAATGACCTCATGTGTGTGCTGGAAGTGAGTGTGTGGGCTGAAGAGATGGCTCAGCGCTTAAGAGCATCACTGACTGCTCTTCCAGAGGTCCTAAGTTCAATTCCCAGAAACCACATGGTGGCTCACAACCATCTGTCATGGGATCCAATGTCCTCTTCTGGGGTGTCTGAGGACAGCGACAGTGTACTCATACATAAAATAAATAAATAATTCTTTAAAAGAAAAAGTGGGTGTGTAATATTTCCAACCAGCCAGGGAAGGGTTGCTGCAGGGAACAGTCAAGAGTAAATGTATCCCTTCTGCCTGACCATATATAAACATACTTAATTCATATCAATGAATCTATAGATATGATGTGTATTTATTATTAGCCTATATTTGTGCACATGTGTACTTGTGTATGTATATAGATATACAGATGGATGGATGGATGGATGGATGGATGGATAGATGGACAAGTGCATGTAACTAAAATAATCCAGTCACAGAAGGGGACAGATAATGTTACAGAAAAAAAGAAATTCTTTGTAAAGGGAATAGAATCTATAGACTGCGTAATAATCTAGCCTTCCAACTGGGCCAGATCCTTCACTGGGCCAAAGGAACATCCCTAGGAAAGCAGCCTCACCTTAAACCACGCTAGAGAGAGACATAGAATAATTAGTCCTTTAATAAGATGCTGTGCTTTTCTCTCCAGAGTCCCCACCCCTAGGGCAGTAGCTTGCTGGCCACAGGGCTGCAGCATCTCAGGCATATAGCTTGTAACCCTTCGGAATTATTTGGGAAATTCTACCTCTTCTTCCTCTCTCTCTCTCTCTCTCTCTCTCTCTCTCTCTCTCTCTCTCTCTTTGCTTTTTGGGTTTTTTGTTTTTGTTTTTGTTTTTTTTTGAGACAGGGTTTCTCTGTATAGCTCTGGCTGTCCTGGAACTCACTTTGTAGACCAGGCTGGCCTCGAACTCAGAAATCCGCCTGCCTCTGCCTCCCGAGTGCTGGGATTAAAGGCGTGCGCCACCACGCCCGGCTTGAATCCATTCTTAAATTCTTTTATTAATGAGACTAAGAACCCCCAAGTGGGGGCCCCAATTTCCCCTATATCAACACTATATGATTCTGCTTATGTGAAGAACCTAGAGTAACCAAATACATAGACCAGAGGAGAATAGTCACTGTCAGGGACTGAAGAGAAGAAAAATGAGGAAAGGTTCTCATCTACCTGTTGATTTATGCTGGGAACTGAACCCAAGGCCTCACAGACTGACTCTACTACTGAGCTAGATCCTAAGCGTAAGTTGTGTTAATAGATACACAATCTTGGTTTTCCAATGAAGAAAGTTCTGGAAAGAGATAGTGATGGGTGAACGACAGTGTAGATGTACTTAAGACATAACTGACCTGCACAATTCCAAATGGCTAATGTTGTAAGCCTCATGTTATGTATAGCGTATTTTTTTAAAAAGATGCTGGAAGATAACCTTGTAATAAAAGAAATATATACCGGGCAGTGGGGGCGCACGCCTTTAATCCCAGCACTAGGGAGGCAGAGGCAGGCGGATTTCTGAGTTCGAGGCCAGCCTGGTCTACAGAGTGAGTTCCAGGACAGCCAGAGCTATACAGAGAAACCCTGTCTGGAAAAACCAAAAAAAAGAAAAAAAAAAAATCTAATGGGGGAGGGGGGAGTCTAGGATAAACAAATAAACCAGTCTAGGGGATTCAGATGAAGCCTGGCCCTACAGGTAGTAAAAGATCATCGGGTCATACCGTATATCTATTCCCTGCATTCCTGGGGGTTCCCAGCATTCCTGGAAGTTCCCAGCATTCCTGGGGGTAAACAGCTACTTCCTATGAAGAGGCATGTTCAGTTTTTCCTGCTTTCCCCTGCCACTTGTCTGTGTGCACAAGGACCTCTTACCCTTTACAGGTGTCACGATGCAGGGGGACCAGCAGAGCCTATAGGAAATGACACACTGCTATCTCAGAGACAGTGGTGGGTGCCGTTTGGGAACGGCTTACTCCTCCTTCCATATTAGATTTGTTTCTCCAACCAAACTGATAGGGACACACAAAGAGATACACAGGGAGACACAATCACACAGAGAGACACATCATGGAAACAACCAGGGATGGCCACCATACATACACATGAACAGACCAGGGAAGTCCAGTGACATCTCACAGGGATCCTGGATACGGGATCTACAGTCACGTCTGACCTCCCCTAGCCAAATAGTACCTCCTACACACCAAGCTTACCTTTAGAGATGCTCAGACCAGCTGACTTGTGTCAGGTGCCTCTGGAACACTTGGCAACTAGCAAAATGTGACTCGGAATGGATTTTCCCAGGGCTTTGGAATGTCTCAAGTTGTGCACTCCCTAGAAGTCTTTTTCAGGTGGCATGTTCTTCCCTGCTTCTGGGAGTCCAGACCCATAAATGTCTGGGTCCAGTCTCTGTGGAATCTTACTGAGGCTTCCAAAACATTTAGTTGAAGCCAACCAGAAATGACCACTCAGACACAGTTTATAGCCAATTGAAAGTCTTTACTTCAGATATCTGGGACTACACTCAGGTATTCAGGACCAGAGAGTAACATCAAGTGTTGATGATAAAGGCTTTTTGTTTGTTTGATTTTTGGTTTGTTTGTTTTGTTTTGTTTTGCCAAAACTCACATCCCAGTATCTTGGTTTTATACAAGCAAGCAGTTTAACAGAAGCCGAGATACCTAGGGCATCTTAACCTTGGGTTCCTGGAATAGAGTTGGGTAATTTTCCACAGGATTGTCCAACAGGAAGATCAAATTTTAGTTAAACTGGAAATGATCTCAGCAAAAATACAAGATGGAGAAGCCTATGCACTGGCTTGCCCTGTCATACTCACTAGGTTTGGACTCCTCCTCTACCAATCATTAGCTTAGAGGCAATGGTGTATGCATTTCTGTGTAGCAATTCAACCACAAACTTGGTAATGTGAAACAAAATGAAACAAACAAAACAAAGCAAACATTTTATCAGTTGTTGGTTTCTGAAAATCAGGAATTTGGGGGAGGTCTTTGACTGAGTTGTTCTGGCTCAGTGTCTCTCCTCGTCTTACAGTCAATGGGAGCTAGTTCATCTGGGAGCTGTCAGATCATCTCCCTCTGTAGACTTGAGGCTTCCCACATGGTCTGTCTCATAGGCTGACCTAACAGCATGATGGTCTCAGGACTACTGGACTGCTAGAATTTGCATCACATTCTCTGGTCTAGCATTGAAGGCCATGCAGTAGAACTTCTGTAATTTGTCTTAGTTACAAATTACAGATCTCCATACATTCAAGGGAGTATGCATGAGATCTCTCTCTCTCTCTCTCTCTGTGTGTGTGTGTGTGTGTGTGTGTGTGTGTGTGTGTGTGTGTGGTGGGGGGGTGTATCTTATACCTTGCGAGATATATATATATATATATATATATATATATATATATATATATTCTGTTAAACTGCTTGCTTGTATAAAACCAAGATATATATATATATATCTCGCAAGGTAGGGTAAGGAAGGGTGGTAGGAGTACAAATCAGATCCCTGAACCCAGTTAATACTATATACTTTCTACAGACTTCACTCTCTGAAGGGAAATAGTAAGATTCTAGAGTAGACATTGGCCAACTGAGTTCTTCAGACCAAATCCAGCTCATTGGTAGAATGTATGCCTATTCATTTACATATAAAATATAACTGTGCTACTGGTACAATGGTCACACACACACACACACACACACTCACACGGAGGAAGCAAATGAAGCTAGACTGCAGAAGGGGCTATTATCCGGAAAGCTCCATCTTGGGAACTTGGAGCACAAAAGGCTTTTATGGAGAGGGAAAGAAGAGGTCAGGAACCCAAAGATGAATGAGTTCCCTGGCCAGCATGTGCAGTAGACCTTGGCCCTCCATGCTGCTTCTTTGGTTCGTCAGAGATTGCTTTTCTGGTGATTACACTCCATAGAACTTTAATCACTTGTGTTACTTATGCACAGAACTAAAAAGCAATAAAAATAAGTAACGCGTACTGATGTTAGCTGACAGTCTTCATATGGTTTTTGGTCTATAAATCTAAGGACTCTGTAGCAGTAAGCATCACACTCGGGTGTGGTTTTAATTTTTTATTTATTTATTTATTTATTTATTTTAAAGATTTATTTATTTATTACATGTAAGTACACTGTAGCTGTCTTCAGACACACCAGAAGAGGGCACCAGATCTCATTGCGGATGGTTGTGAGCCACCATGTGGTTGCTGGGATTTGAACTCTGGACCTTCGGAAGAGCAGTCGGGTGCTCTTACCCACTGAGCCATCTCACCAGCCCCGGGTGTGGTTTTAAAACTTAAGAGTACCAAGCAAAAGCGCGGGAGGAGGCCCTGCCAAGGACCGCCTTCAAAGGAATGGCGGCACAGGCCCAAAAGGAGTGATTTCTGTTTGTTGATAATTCTGTTTTAAAGTAAAGGTTATCTAAACCCAAACCGGATGGTAAATAACAGTGTCTGTTCCTGACAACAAGGAGTTCTTTACTGCAGGAGACATAGGAAGAGAAGGATCACATGAAACTAACTTGCAGCTTTCTTCTCTCAACAATGGTTACTGGTCTAGACACCAGAGCCTGTGTCCCACAAGGGGCCCTGAGCAACTCTGGCATCTCTGGGATGCTATGTCAGCACAATGTGTCTGAAAGCAGAAAATTCTTTAATCTTTCCCTTTCAGCTTTTTTGGCCCCCTCTATGTTCGAGATAGGATCTGGTTACACAATCCAGGCTGGCCTGGAACTAGCTACGTAGCCCAAGCACTCCTCAAACTCACAATCCTCCTGCCTCAGCCTCTAGAGTACTAGTATTATGGGTGTGCACCACCATGGCCTGCTCACTTTCAACTTTAAAAGGAAATCCAATCATTCCTCCACTTGGTAACAAAGAGTCACAAGACCATCTTTGTAAACATCTGTCTGTGCCCAGGAAGGCATCCCCTATGGATGCCACTGTTGGGTTTGTGTGCACATGGTTTTGAGCCCATCTTTTTCTTAACTTTATGAATTAATTATTTATTAATATTAATTATTATTTGTTAATGCGTTATATTATGTTGGTTGTATTGATTATTTATGGATTCTTTCATAAACTTAATAATAGCACATAGTGTCCTGGATTCTCTCCTTTCCTTTGGATACTGGAGACTGAACCTAGATCTTTAACCATGATATCCAAAACCTAGAGAGGGTGGGTTATGGTGATGTAATCTTGACACTTGTGAGCCTGAGGCCAACCTGCACTACCTAGAGGGCTATTTCAATTTGTATTGTACTATTTATTATCAGAATGGACACACAGGACACGATGTGCCATAGTGAAAATTCAAGGTCAGAGGACAACTTTGTGGGGTTTGTCATCTTCATCCACCATGCATCCACCATGGGTTCCAAGATCGAACAACCCAAGTGCTCTTGCTGGCTGAGCCATCGCCCAGGCTGCCAGCTGTACAGTTCTTGCCTAGCTTGCCTGCCTCCAATCTCCAGCATTCCTAAATTAATTAGTTAAAACCTACACGATATTCATTTCCTGCTCCTAAAAAGCTGTTTGGCCTTGGCTTCAGGTCTCTTTTACTTCTCAGTCCTGTGAGGTCCAGATTGGCTTCAAAGTTACCATGTAGTAGCCCAGATGACACTGCTGATCTTCCAGTGTTATCACACCCAGATGGAGAACAAGCCGTTCTTATCTTTCACAGCCCTGGTGTCTGAATTCTGACTAAGCAAAGTTATTTTGAAAGTTTGTGAGGAGCCGGGAGGTGGTGGCACATGCCTTTAATCCCAGCACTTGGGAGGCAGAGGCAGGTGGATTTCTGAGTTCAAGGCCAGCCTGGTCTACAAAGTGAGTTCCAGGACAGCCAGAGCTATACAGAGAAACCCTGTCTTGAAAAAACAAAAACAAACAAACAAAAAAGTTTGGAAGGGGGTGCTAGTCTGAGGGCTGAAGGTCAGACAATGATAATCTGAGGGCAGAAGGACAGAAAGATGCTAGTCTGAGGACTCAAGGTTAGAACAATGCTTCTTAGCACCAGTACCTTCTAACCCTAACCCTGTGATAGAGGGGAAGATGGTTTCATGTGCTACATCACGGTCGGCAGGGCAGGGATTTCTAGAATAGGGTTTACACGACTTTTCTGTCCTTATATGGAGGTTGGGGGTGTGACATAGAGCCAGATGGATGATAACAGGAATTTTGCAAGGCCCAGGCTATGGAGATGTCATAATACCAGGCAGTTAGCTGTCATCTCAGGCCATGCTGGTCCCAGCTGGTATGGGGAGGTCTTGAGTTTACTGTTATGTTTCCACATGCATCCTGCTGTGAGACAGCTCTGGGCTTACATGGGCCCACGGCAGCCACACCTGTCCTAGGCATCAGTTGAGTGATAGAGTCTTTCATCCCTGTCCAAGAGTAAGAAAATGAATGCTGAAAATCAACTTTCCAATCTTTGGGGGTCAGGAGGTTACAGCTGACTGAGTGAAAGCAGGAACAAGCTAACATAGAGAAGCATCCATGTCTGTTCTGGGGGTGCCTAAAGGTTTGTTTCTCAGAGAACTTGGGTACTGCCTTCTGGACCACTCAACTCCTGTTGAGGTGGCCTTCCCTCTCCCCTGTTGTGTCCTTGGCAGTTGACAAGTGTCATGACTTTGGAAGGCATGTCATTTAGCATGTAGTAGTCACTCCGGCTGCATATCAGATCCAACCAGCTTTGACCAGTTCACCAGAAGAGGGACTTCAGGTATAAAGACATCCTCTCCACAGAGAAAACCAAGATGAGGGTGGAACAAAGAATGAACCAGTCACATAGGCCACACACAAGGCAACACATCTGCCAACGGAATGCCCACTTGCAGACTTAAATTCAGGAGGGGCTAGAGAGATGGCTCGGCAGTTAGGAGCACCGACTGCTCTTCCAGAGGTCCTGAGTTCAATTCCCAGCAACCACATAGTGGCTCACAGCCATCCGTAATAAGATCTGATGCCCTCTTCTGGTGTGTCTGCTACACACAGCTAAAGTGTACTCACATATATTAAATAAATAGATAGATAGATAGATAGATCTTTAAAATTTTTCAGAAGGAACTGGGAAGATAACAGAATACGGTGACTACCCTGTCAAACCAGAAGAGTAGAGCCCCTGCTTCTCAGAGGAGAGCCATTTGGAAGGACAGTGCAGATGTCTTCCAGCAGGTGGTGACAGCCACACTGGTACCAGGACCAGGACAGAGAAGAGTCCCATCAGTAGGAATCCCAAGGCAAAGTAAGGAAACTTGAGTGCTTGAATAAACTAAAGTATGATTGGTCAGGAAATGGGGATCCTGGGACCTGAAGGCTAGCAGAATGGGAAGGGGCGGGGTCCTCAGCCCCAGCCAGGATACCTTCCTCAGGGGACATTTGTAAGCCAGGGTGACAGGCTGTGGCTCCAAGTACTTACAGCACTTTGAATGCAGGGAAAAATTGATCATCCAGGATGCCCAATTAGAAAATACTTTTGACAAACAAAAGCATTTGGCCTGTCCCCTACTTTGTACGCAGGTCTGGACAAACACACTTCATGCAACGATGCCTTTCCTAACCACAGGGCACGCTAGTATTTCTATTTAAACACTTTCTAAACAGCGAAACTGCATGACTCACTCGGCTGATCCCATGACTCATTAATAAATCACAACCTGGAGGTGTAGAAACCTAAGGTAGGAAGTGGCTGTGACACTCCAGAGAGGAATTAATAAATAGAAAGATTCAGAGACCCAGAATGGAGCAAACAGGACATACAGCGAATGCAGAATGAGCTGAGACAGGAGGAGGATCAGAAAGATCACGGCCAGAATTTAGGCTTGAACCATAGGTTCTCAAAAGTCATGGATTTGGGGCTAGACAAGGTGTATAAAGATAGAGTGGTTTGGTTTGGTTTGGTTTGTCTTGGTTTGTTTTTTAAAATCCCACCTCTGTTTTTTTTTTTTTTGTTTTTGTTTTTGTTTTTGTTTTGTAAATCCAAATGTATTCTGTAATTTAAGGTGTATCCAAAAAACAGCATTGTATAATTACAAAACTTTTCAAGCTTTAGTAAGGCAAGAAACAAAATGATGGAGCTGACCAAGAACTCTGTGTGCCGGTGTAGGTTTGAGGACTACTCAGAACAATGTCTACTAAAGACTTAGCTGGGCTTTGCTGTGGTGGAATCAGGTTTTTCCAAGACGGAGAATATGTGTGTTAGGTAGAGCATGGTCTATTTATCAATCGTGTTGACAGAAGTTTCTGCACTGGGCTAACATGAAATTTAGAGTTCACAATTACTAGTCTGGGACTCTTCCAGGCATTTCTTAGGGAAACTAAAAGATAGAAACACCATGAAGTTTATTCTGCACGCACTCTCTCGCAGAGAGGCTCAAGGATGTCTTTCCTGTCTCTTTGCGCAGCCTTCCCAGTCCCTCCCCATCCCCAGGCTTCCTCCTACCAAATCTTTTCTTTTGCAAAGCCTAGGCGGCTTGTTGCTAATGGGAAAATTTGAACAATGGATGTTTCTGAGCCGGTTTACGGAGGCGGTCTTGTCTGTGTCCTGGAGGGAGATTGTAAATGAGATGTCAACGGGGCTCCTTTGTGCGGATGGCATTCATCCCTCCCGGGAGGAATTCCCTTACAGAGCTGGGATTTAAAGTCGATTTCTTGCTCTTCCTAACTTTTATCCAACAGCCAGAGCGTAGGGCAACAAATGAGTCACTGCCGGCTCTGGTATCTAACTTCCTGGTTTAGCAAGGCAATGACTCGGCTATTTACGTGTAGAAAGAAAGGCTCCTACTTAAAACTTTCTGGGATTATTCTCAGCAGCTGAGCCTCTTTACCTGACGGTTAGGAAAGCTGGTTAACCCCTATCGAGGGAGCCTAGCTCCTAGCTGTTTTTCCCACCCCCTTTTCCTTGATTGGCTCGCTTCTCCTTTTAAATCCAAGGAAAGAAAGAAACCACAATTTCGAGCTGCCTCAAACCATCGTCTCCCCTTTCCCCTTCCGGTTCCTCGGTGGAGGACCGCAATTCTAGAGCTATAATTACAGCCTGCAAAGCTCGGCCTAACTCCACCCTTAGGAGATTAGGCTACGTTTTATTGCCTCTCAGCCGCCAGGTGCCCAGTGTGACAAGACTGGGCTTTATCTGAGGGCCTGACAGGGTTATCAGCAACTCAAACGGGCTGAACCTCGGGGCAGCGGCCATCAAAAAGGTTTCTCTTCTCTACGGTTTCATCCTTAGCTGATTTACATCTGCGCCCTAGCCCTACTTGCCTCGGTTTTTCCTTCATTCCAGATCCTTCTCCTGGGATTTCGGATTGGGACGAAAGCCACAGTGACTGGGCAGTTTCAGTGATGAGCAAAGTCAGCCTGGAGCCTGTTCCATTCAAGGCACCAAGCCGGGCGATACCAACGCTCAGGAGGTTTTTAGTGTTCATGGCTGCCTTTTGGATTTGTTCTTTTACAGTCATTTCTTTATTGAGAAAGGGCACACACCAAGGTTAGAGGCCACTTGCCGGAGCTGTTCTCCTGCCCTGTAGGTTCCAGGGATTGAACTCGGGCGAGCAGGCATTGCAGCAAGTGGGATTTACCCACCGAATAGCTGTCAGCCCAAAATTATTATTTAATGAAATCTCACCCGAGGTATTAGAAATCGGAAAGAAAAAAAAAGATTTTTTTTATTGCCCTTCATTTTTATGATTCATTTTAAAAACAAGGATCTAACACACACCAGGAAGTGGGAGCAGGGCTGCTTTGGGGTCATAAGCATGTCGAATGTTTGATCAGTCACCCATGAAGCTCACTAACATATCTGTGTACCCACACATCAGTTTGAAAAGATTGTTTTGACAATGCTGGAGGTGAGGTTCCCCCAGATGCTAGGCAGGCGCTATAGCACCTCAGTTTATTCTGTAATGCAAGGTGCAACCAACAATTATTTCAGAATCGCCCGAGTCTAAACTAGAACACTGAGCCATGCATTTAAAGATGATCTGTGTAGACTTCCAATGAATGAAAAGTTCATTTGTAAACAAACTGTAGCCAAACGGCCCCCACAGAACCTACCATGGACCCACCCTCCTGTCAGGAGAAAAAAAAAAAAGAAGCTATCTATGAAGTTGACCTGTGGGCAAGGAACAGGAAAAAGTCCTTCAGATAACACAACATTGATTATACAATGTTTATCTCAGAAGTCCCAGCATACAGTACCATTTGGAATGCAGACATCCTCCTAACCTGTGACAGGTCCCTCCCGGCGGGACCTCTAGCATTCCCGTAAAAACTAACAAAGTTTGTCTTGTGCGCTGGTGAACCAACAGACACCCAGAACTATTCCAAAGCAATGGCAGATGAACGCCTACCAAACCTGACTGCACACCAGCTGGATATGCTGAAGAGGCTGAGATGGGAAGATCAGGAGTTCTAGGCCAGCCTCAACTATACTTTTAAACTAGGTGGCTCATGCCTTTAACCCCAGCATGCAGGGAACAGAGGCAGGCAGATCTTCAAGAGTAGACTGGTTTACAGAGGTCTAGGCCAGCCAGAGCTACATACTACATGGCTCAAAATAAAACAAAATTAAAATATAAAACCTTGTATACCCTCTACTCTCTATTGGTGGTCCAATACCAATACCACACACACACACACAAGTGTGTGTGTGTGTGTATATAATATAGTATATGCAGTATATAGTGTATATGTAGAGTATATATGCTATATATATCTATATATACTAAGAGTTGACATGTGGGTTTGAGACATGACTCCACCAGCCACATTTCTGAAAACTGTCACTCAAAATCCGACCTTGGAACCGTTAGACCTGAGAAAAACTATTAACAGTAAGCCGACAGCACGAGTTTCACAGCTACTATCAAGTATTGAATCACTGTAGGTCAGCGGTGTGCAATCCCCAGGACTGGGAGTTCCAGGAGTTGTTGGCTGGTTGTTTTCCAACCAGCACTCCAGCAGCACAGCACGGGTTCTCTTGGAGAGAATCTTTTTGTCATTGTTATTGTTTTGAGACAATGTCTCATCTAGCCCAGGCTGGCCTTGAACTCACAATGTAGCAGAGGCTAGCCTTAACACCTGATCCCTCTACCTCTACCTTTCCAGAGCTAGGACTACAAGTGTTCACCTATTATTAGACAGCAGATACAGTGGCATGTCTGAAAAATAAGTAGGCTTCGGTGGGAAGGACGTCTTCCAGGCCTGCTCTATCCTGGGAGAGCTGGGGCAAAGCAACCTCTCTCTTGGCCTCCCCCCAACCCCTTTTAATCTGCTGACTACACCCTCCTCTGCAGGGTTGTTTTTGGAATTCAAAGAGACCAGCTACAGCCTTGGGTTCATTAACACTCAGTGAATGGGGGATGGAGGTTGGAGTAACTTGATACCAATTTTAATCTTGACTTCAAAGGGACTGGAAGGTTGTTGGGTTTTGTTTCCTTTAACTGAAATTTTTGGCAAATGACAAGCATCCGCGCCCCACCTGTCTCTTTTTTCCATGCTAGAAATACATCCCTGTACATGGTAGGTGTGTGCTCTATGGCAGGGCTATACGCTACAGAGGCAGGACAAGTTCAGCCCTCAGGGATACTTTAAATAGTCTTGTAGTCAGAAAGATCCCCGAGGAGCACCTGGAAAGTTTCTTCAGATTTGTGCCCTCAGCTGTCGATGAGCAGCAGTTAAAGACAGTCTGTCCTTCTCGGGGCTGCTCTTGCTATCTGAGTATACATAAGAAACCCGCATCCTAACCCGCATCCTTTCTCTGTACGGCTGAGGCCAATACAGATTAACTTGTAGACCTTTGAAAAAGGAGGAAGGGGGGCTGGTGAGATGGCTCAGTGGGTAAGAGCACCCGACTGCTCTTCCGAAGGTCCAGAGTTCAAATCCCAGCAACCACATGGTGGCTCACAACCATCCGTAACGAGATCTGACGCCCTCTTCTGGATTGTCTGAAGACAGCTGCAGTGTACTTACATATAATAAATAAATAAATAAATAAATAAATAAATAAATAAATAAATCTTTAAAAAAAAAAAAAAAAAGAAAAAGGAGGAAGGGGCTGGTGAGATGGCTCAGTGGGTAAGAGCACCCGACTGCTCTTCCGAAGGTCCAGAGTTCAAATCCCAGCAACCACATGGTGGCTCACAACCATCCGTAACGAGATCTGACTCCCTTTTCTGGAGTGTCTGAAGACAGCTACAGTGTACTTACATATAATAAATAAATAAATCTAAAAAAAAAGAAAAAGGAGGAAGGAGTGAGATGAATAATTAAGAGCTTACCTTCAGAGACCCTGGGAGGCTTGCACCTCCCACGGACCCTGCTGGAACTAACAGGAAGGAAAGAACGGTTTCCTTTCTGGCTTCTCGACAAATCGCGGTTTCCAAGGCACAAGATTCCCGACCTCATTCTTCAGGCTGCTCTCAGTGCCAGGCACTGAGACAAGGAGGCATCACCTGAGGCAGTCAGGACTTAGAAGACCCGGGCTCGGTAGATGTGATCTGTGAACAGGCCTCTCACTTCCTGAAGCAACACAGAGGAATACCATGCTCTGGGTACTCTCCTCCCATTCCCGAGCGCGCTTTGGCCTTGGCCCGAGGAAGAGTGCATCGTGGCTGAGATCGGTTTACTAAACCCAGGCCGGCAGACGTTTGTGGTCCCCATTTGGGTTTGTCCTAACACTCAGGGACTCCATGCTAGTTCTGTTGAAATGAGAAGGGAAACCGTGAGTGTAACCTAAAATAAGAGACTTTCAAACCAGTCTGAAGGTGCAACTAAGTTTGTGGAGTACTTGACTAGCATGCAAAAAAAAAAAAAAAAAAAAAAGTAATGGTTTTAGTCGCAGTACTTCATATAAATAAAAAATTAAATAAATAAATAAATGGCTTAGCCCCGCCCCTTAGGAGGTGAGGGAGATCAGAAGTTCAAGGTGGTTCAAGCTCAATATCAAAACAATGAAGGTTCTCAGAAGGGAGGACAACTACCATGGCTTGTCTAATTCCAACGCTTGGAAAGTCAAAGCTGGAGGATGAGGAGCTCGAGGTCGGCTTCAGGTACACAGCGAGTTCTAGGCCAGCCTAGGCTGTGGGAGACAAAAACCCAGTAATGGTGAGTGGAAAGAACTCGTGGGAGGAAAAGCAGTCACAGATAAGGGAGGTTTGGTAGCCCGGGCCCGCAGCAGCAATCTCATCGGACCTGAGTGTGCCACGAGGCAGACAAGGGACGATGTTAGTTGGATAAGGCACGGGAGACAGTGGAGAGACATTCCTCACGTTAATGATGCTGAGAAGAGAATCCCAGGCCTCAGGCATGGATGGCTATCCGAGCATATCAACACTGGCGTTTGACGTACTAGCTCTGTGTCAAAAGCCGACTAGTCGTAGCTGAGCTTAGCCAGCACTTGACGAGTACCCACAGAACTGGCGACAACTGCCTATGTAGTAGCTTTGGTAGCTTTGGAGCATTGACTGTAGACCCTCATGTGCTGTGTCCTAGTGTACTAGAACACTCAGCTACTGTCTCGTGTATAGTATTTGCATATAGCCTGTTGCACATCCTGCAATATACTATAAGCCATTTTGAGATTACTTCTTACAGAAATTCAATTTCTTTCTAAGTGCAATAAATATTGTTTTTTTATTTTGTGGTTCTAGAGATCAAACCCAAGACCTGCCCAATACCAGCTAAGCACTCTACTACTGATATAGAAATATATATATATGTGTGTGTGTGTATATATATATATATATATATATATATATATATATATATACATATATACTCTAATACTGATGTAGACCCATAAGTCTCACTCTGGATAGCCTGGAACTTGCTATATAGACTGCAAAAACCTCAAACTCATAGAGATCCTCCTGCCTCTGCCTCCCAAGTTCTGGGCTTACAAATGTTCACCAACCCACATGGCTAGATGTTAGTTTTCTGAGACAAATATTCAACTTGTAGCACAGGCTGGCTTTCCATTTGCAATCCCCCCTGCCTCAGCCTCCTGCATGCTAAAAATTATGTAGACCTACACCAAGCAAATAGTTGTTATACTGTCTGTATATAGAGAATAGCAAAGAAAAGCCTGTGCATGTTCAAAAATGAGTCCATTCAAGACAGATCAGACTAGATTAAAGGCAGGTTTCTTGGGAAGCTGCTCTGGAGGTGGGGGGAGACGGGGAGGAGAGAAAGAGTCCTCAAACAAAGAGGGAAAAGGAGAGGAAAGAGAGAGACCCAAACATCAGGATTGGATAGGAAGGAGCCTCTACGGGAATGGCAACCCAGCCTTGGACTGGAAAATTCAAGGATGGGAGCAGGGTATGCCAGGTAGGGAGTGAGGGATGCTGGGAGAACCTGGAGGCCAGGTCTGCTTTGATATGTAAAGCATACACCTCAGTTGCTTTGGACAGGGGTTCAAAACCAAACCCTTGAACTTCTGATATTCCTGAGCTACAGGTATATGCCACCACACCCAATGGGCAGCCGGCTTCCGCCAAAACTCAGTCTGCCCTGAGGGCTTGGTAGACCAGCTGCCCAAACAGGAAGCCTTATATAATTCTGTAACCCTGACCTTGGGCCCTGAATCTCTCCCTTCTGTAAACAGTTCATTCAACTCAGGAAGACCTGTAGGCCAGATGGGGACATATTTTGAAAAACACACGATTACAAATGCTGAAAAAGAAAAAAAAAGAAAGAAAAAAACAAAAAAAAACAAAAAACAATTCCCTAAGCGTAAGAGGAAGTGACTGTGTCTGAGTCAGGGGTAGAAAAAAATCCAGAAAGTCATGGAACAAATGGCAATGAAATCTTCCCGGTGATGAATGTGCCAGGACGGTCGTCTGTGTGCACAGTTGACTCAATAGCACCTGTTGGCAAAGCCGGGAGATGAAGTGCTAGAGAGATCGTATTCCCATCTGGGAACAACACCCGCTGCCTGGGAAATTAGTAACCCTGAAGAGCGAAATGTCCCGATTTCAACACACGGTTCCCAGGCTCTAGAAAGGCTGTGTGGTTCACACAGGCCAGCGGCCCTACCAAGCTTACTCAGACCCCCCAGGCCTTAACCTTTGCCCTTACATGATGTGGGCAAAAACAACTCTAACATCTCCTAGTTTCAGGCATGGGCTGTTTTTGGCTTATAGTATGATTTGATTGTTAAGCTTCGTGAAGGTCTACTGCAGGGCTCAGACCTTAACCCCTGGACCCCGTGCCTTCTGAAGAGACACCTCCAGTATTCTTCAGTGTCCTCTAATTTAGTTAATTAATGAAAGTTTCTGAGAAGACCAGGTACTTTGATCTGAACCTCTCAAGCTTCCGTGTACCGTTTCCAGATGCAGAGCCAGGAAGCAGCCAGGTCCTGTGGGCTAACAGCGACTCGGAACTGGACCTCCATTTCTGCCCAACATTGGAAAGGGGGTGGGGCAGTGTCTAAGAGGATCAGACAGCCTAAAAACACAGCCGCTGGCATTTTACTGGGTGTAGCTGCAGTCTGGGAAGCTGATCTGGCAGTGTGGAAATCTTCAGCAATCCTTATAACACAGGAACCCAGCAGGGCTGACTGGGAAAGCTTCAAACCCAAAAGGTGTCTGTATGTGGAATATACATCGAGACAAACAGGGAAAATGGGAGTAATCACAGCAGGATCACGTTTTGTTGATGCTTTTTCAAGACAAAGCCTGAGTAAGGAGTCCAGGCTGATCTTAAACCCTGGTCTTCCCACATCGACCTCAAAAGGAAGAAATCATAGGCCCGAACCTCCTGCAATGTTTACCAGACCCTTTTCCCAGTATTCTCCCTCACTGATTGGGGGGGGGGGGGGGTCGTCTGAGTCCAGAGGTTTCATTCAGTGGATATTGTCAATGTGCTTAAATAAAAGTGAAGACACTGCAGCTAAGTCTGCTAGCGTTTACTTTTAATCTCAGCACTCAGGAGACAGAAGCAGGTAGACCTCCTAGTTATAAGCCAGCCTAGTCTACATAGTGAGTTCCAGGACAGCCAAGGCTAAATATCTACCCTATCTCGAAAACAACAACAAAAATGGGGACATTTTGAATGGATTCCATCTCTGCACCAGAGACAGGTCGGCACACTTCCACAAAACTTACCAGCGGGAACTGCCGCAGTTCCGAACACGTGCATGTTGTTCCGATGTTGGCCACCAGGGCGCGCGCGAGAGCAGGACAGCCTGCAGCACTTAAATTTGTTTTCCCAGACTTTGTCTTGGGAGGGAGGAGGTTGGGTGCGGGGGCAGTTAGGCGAGAGGCAGCTGGCTCAAAAACAATCCGTTTGTTCCCTGAAATTATCCCACTCGCCTTTTAGAAGTCAAAGGTTGCCACGTTACCTGTTGCCGGGTTCCTAAGATTGCTCGGGGGAAAATGTGGGTGAGAATGGCTCTCCTGAAGCCTGGTGGGGTTTCAAGCTTTGCCCAGCACTGACGCTGACATTTGGAGGGCAGCTGCGACGGATCTGAGTCTAGTTTGGTTGCAGGTCTAATAGAGGAGTGGCTGTGTCTTACATCATTTACAGGCATCAAGTGCCAGGGGCTTCCCCCCACCCCACCCCCTTCCTTTTAATGGCACTTAGCTTTCAGATTCCTCCCCTCCCGGGATTTCTATACAGTGCACGCTCTGTGCAAACCAGCCACGCCTCCGGAATTCCAAGTTTTGTAGCAACCTTTTAGTTGGGAATATGTATTATGTTTTTATATAGAGATATGAATCCCAAACATTGCAGCCAAGAGACAAGCTTTTCCTTTCTTCCTGCCTTCTGAGAACAATGTTTTGTTTGATTAGCCCGGGCAATGGGGCTCTCCCTCGAAAAGGCGGGGGCTATCAGTTGAATAGATCTTCAAGCCAGACATGCTGAGGCTTGGGGCATTTGTCTGGCATTAGGAAGTGTCTGGGATCCCGGTAACCACCAACTGGCGAGGGTGTGGATGACTGCAAGAGTTATTGCCGGCCCCTCCCTCCTCCGCTAGCTCAGAGCCGCTTTTTTTTTTTTTTTTTCCATTCAGTGACAGGGAAAAGTGTTTTCCGTGGAGGATGCCTTGAGTGGAAGTCATTCTCACGCAGGCACCTCCCAGGAGCCAGAATGCATACTAACTACTGTGGGGTGCACTGTACCTCCCAGAGGTGGGCTGGCAAGCGAGTGTGTCTATCACCACAAACCACCAACATCTCTCTGGGTGGCCTGAAAAGGGGGAAGCTGTAAATATTTTTGAAATAGGGCAGTAATTTTTCCATGTGGACTCTGTTGGGCAGAGATTCTGCAACATTTTGTTAATTTTTTATATATACTTAGGTATTTTCTCTTTTTAAAATTGTTTGTTTGGTAGTTCTGAGGATTAAAGGCAGACCTTTTTGAGACTGCAACAAGATTTCTACATAGCCCTGGCTGTCCTGGAACTTGCTATGTAGACCAAGTTGGCCTCAAACTCACAGGGATCCACCAGCTGAAGAGATGGCTCAGAGGTCCAGAGCCCTTGCAGAGGACCTGTGTTCCATTCCCAGCACCCACGTGAGGGCTTATGACCATCCCATCACCAGCTTCACAGGATCCGGTGCATTTTTTTTTTTTTTTTTATCTCCGCAGGCAGCAGGTATGCGTGTGGTGGACAGACATGCACGGGGGGGGGGGGGGGGGCAAAAATCTTATGCATAAATTTAAATAAATCTTTTAAAAGAAAGAAAGAAAATTGACTGATCTGTGCTTGTGCGCCTTCCCAGGAAATGAGTCTTCACTACAGAAGAATAATGTCCTTCTGTTCTGTGTATGAACAATGTGTGACTACACATCTTACAGATTTGTTTTGTTTGTTTATTTATAATATTACACACACACACACACACACACCATGTAGGCATCAAGCTCACAGAAATCTGCCTGCCACTCTAGTGTCAGGATTAACCACTAAGCCTGATGTTTTTGGTGTTGCTGTTGTTAATTAAAATTGCATCTACTTATTTTGTATGTGTATGGACATATGCATGCCACGATGTGCATGTGGAAGCCAGAGGACAACTTTTGAGAGTCGGTTGTCACCTTCTGCCATGTGGGTATCTGGGGATTGACTCAGGCTGTGAAGCTTGGCAGCTGGTGTGTTTACGATCGAGCCCTCTCTCAGACTCATGCAGGTCTTGTTCTTTTAATTTCTCTCATTTGTTTTGTATGCACTTGTGTGATCTCATATGCGCGATCTGGTGTGCACTGGAAGATCAGAGTACCACTTGCAAGATCTGGTTCTTTCTCTCCACCACGTGGTTTTAGGGTGAATGAGTCTGGGCTTGATTAATAACTCTTTTATACAAGTTCAGTCTGGTAACAGCCTGGGACTCAGGGGCAAAACTGTAGGTTAGCAAGCTTGTGGCCCTGGGTTCAAAGATCTAATACCACAGAAACAACACCAATAAAAGTCCCTCTCAGGCACCTGCACAAACTAGCTCAAGCACACACTTCTTCACATAATTTAAAATAAATCTTAAGTGGGTACAAAGAAACCAACAAGAAGGTGGTCCCTGCCCCTGCTTGCCTGTGTGTTCAGTGACCACCTAACATCTGTGCTTAGGAGCTGACAGAGGATGACCAAAGTGGGCAGAGTCTACTTGAACTTCCAGAAAGCCTTCTCCTGACCCACCCACCCACCACCACCACCACCACCACCACTCCACCCACACCCCAGAGTTCCCTGAGGCTTGCCACACCAGCACTGTCTTTCATTGAGAAAGTAGACAGTTGGGCTGGAGAGATGGCTCAGAGGTTAAGAGCACTGACTGCTCTCGCAGAGGTCCTGAGTTCAATTCCTAGCAACCACATAGTGGTGTAAGACTCCAGGGAGCCTTAGCTTATCAGGGACCCCCCAGAGTAAACCACGTAGAGTTGAGATCGATGCAAAAAGCAAGAGGAATTTATTGTTCCAGTGTACTGGAGTCTTACCATCACCCAGGCAGCGAGTGATGCAACTAGACACAATATGATTGGCGGAGCGGTGTACCCTTTAAACTGATTGGTGACAAAGGATTTGCCTTGTCCGAAGGTGGGCAAGGGTCCGTCCTGCATCCTGCAGAATGTGTCCCCACCCTCAGGTCAGATCCTGCCCAGTGGTCTGAGAAATGTTAATTAGCCTCTCCCTACTAGAGGGGCGAGTGTTTCATCACCTTCCAAAGTTGCAAAGCTGACCTTTTCAGTGACTCACAGCCATCTGTAATGGGATCCGATGCACACTCTACTGGTGTGTCTGAAGACAGCTACAGTGTACTCATATAAATAAAAATAAGTAAATAAATAATATTTTGACAACTTTGAGTTAAGTATGGGAGTCCACTCCAGTACTACCAGCACATTGGAGCAGAAGGATGAAGAGTTCAAATCTTGCCGGGGTGCACACTGTATTCTGGGGTGCACACTGTATGCTGGGTTCCACACTGTATGCTGGGGTCCACACGGTGTGCTGGGTTCCACACTGTATGCTGGGATGCACAGTGTGCTGTGGTCCACACTGTATGCTGGGGTCCACACTGTATGCTGGGGTCCACACTGTGTGCTGGGGTACACATTATATGCTGGAGTGCACACTGCCTGTGTGCTGGGGTGCACCATGTAGTTTCTTTGGAAAGTAAGTGGGATAAATCCCCTGAGAATAGGTTTTGAGCGAAATAATGACTTCACATCATAAAGACTTGTCTTGGGGCTGGTGAGATGGCTCAGTGGGTAAGAGCACCCGACTGCTCTTCCGAAGGTCTGAAGTTCAAATCCCAGCAACCACATGGTGGCTCACAACCATCCTTAATGAGATCTGACTCCCTCTTCTGGAGTGTCTGAGGACAGCTACAGTGTACTTATATATAATAAAAATAAAAAAAAAAAAAAAGACTTGTCTTAGAAGTCATGTCCCGGTCTGACATCATTATGTTCAGGTGGGAGTGGACATCCTAATCACGGCCCTCCCTTCTCTAATCTTTTTGGGTCTTCAAACAGTGACTGAGACAGCAGCATCACAAACAGGGCTACCACTTTACCTCTGTCTGGGAGACAAGAGACAGCAACGCAGGGGTTAAAAGTATAGGACGCAACTTACCAGTCCACTCCAGTTTCCATGACTTATCCAGATGCATGAGCCAGGGGATTGAATCTGAGTCTGGGTAGGCGCTTACTCTGAGCTAGTCTGACGGCAGAAGCAAGGGGCGGGGGGGGGGGTGAACTCAATTGCTTATCAGTCACTGTAAACCCTAACCCTGGCAGTACATATATATGGAAGATTTCATGTAGTATTTGCCGATCATCAGACTACATAACTAAGGTGACCTCATCCTATTACATATTCACCCTGTCTTCCTGAGCATGTGAGATTGTAACATGACTTTAAAAAAATTTTTTATTTATCATATATATATATATAAGTACACTGTAGCTGTCTTCAGACACTCCAGAACAGAGAGTCATATTGTGGATATTTGGGAGCCATCCATCATGTGGTTGCTGGGATTTGAACTCAGGACCTTCAGGAAGAGCAGTTGGTGCTCTTAACCACTGAGCCATCTCTCCAGCCCATATTGTAACATGACAATGCAGGATTTCTTCCTTTGGTTCTCAGGCACTCCGTGGGAAGGACAGTGCCAACATCTCTGTGATTCTTTCTCTTATGGTCATGGGAATTACGCTAAATCACAAGGCAGCAGAGAACAGGGCAGCAGAATAGGGCCCTCTTGTTTCTGCTTCATCATAGGATATTTCCTTGGTGACCTTTAAAGAAGGATGGGCAAGGGGGCGGGGAGGGGATAAGGGAATTTCGGGATAGCATTTGTAATGTAAATGAAGAAAATACCTAATAAAAAAATTGGAAAGAAAAAAAAAGCAAAACGGAAGTGAGTGCTTTATTGAGATGGTCCAAGTGGCAGCTAGGACCCAAGTTAGAGTTGTGTGTGGGTTTGCTTGACCCACAGGGCCTTGACCCACAGGGCCTTGACCCTCCAGGCCATGTGTGCCTGGAGAAGGTGTGGAAAGAGAGGGCAGAATCGAATCGGTGGGGACCAATTTCAGACCACTGCAATGGGCTTGCTCTTCACGGGCAGAAGATCTGGTCCTACTTGGAGATGCTTTTTATCTTCCGTTTTCCAAACTGTGCTCCCTACATGGGAAGCTGGGAAGTGGCTGCAGTTTTTCCAGTTGCTGAAAACTGCAACCAGATGTGCATACAGGGGTTGTAGCTTCGGAAAGGACCTGAAGGAATGGCACCCTCGGAGGGAAATACATTCAGACATTTGCCTTGGTGATGTGTCTTGAAGGCTTAGGGTGTCCCTTCAAGGTGTGGCATCATAGAGACCAAACATGCTCAGAGGCGGATCTATAAATGAGTGTGTAGTTTGTGTGGTGGTTGGGGGTCCTCTTAGTGAGTGGTGGTGCTCTGCAAAGTTTGTGAATAAAGGTTTATACAGTGTTCACCTATACAAAATAACAAAAGGGGGGGCGGGGCGGGGAGCACAAAGAAAGAAGGGCAGATAGGTAGGAAACAGAAACCATAGAGAATGAAGAGAGAGGTCTCGAGAGGCTGACAGACACCATAGAGGATAAAATAGAGGTATTGGGAGGCTGATGTGGCCCAAGCATGTCAGGATGCTCTCAGACCACACATGCTCACCATCCCCCAAACCATCCCCCAACAAGCTGCTTTGTTTGGCTTTGGCTGTATTCCTGGCAAGGCAAAACTTCTCCTCAGTTCCTCCCTTGCTACCCAAGACAGTTTCTGCAGGTGACTAGTCCTATCTAGTTCACAATGACTTATAGCTTCCGTTTCAGGGGTGGGTGTCCTCCAATCTCTCCTCCTCACTGCTGTGGGTGTGTTTACCCCATAGGTGGTACGGCTATGGCCCCCCCACCCCCCCCCCCATGGCCTTGTTGTCATGTTCAATGTCAGAATGTTTTGTGTGCCCTGATCTCCCAATGGCTGTCCCTGACGGTATGCAGAAATCACAGTCTTTGCTTTCACTGTCTTCCAGTGTCATCTTGCATTACAACATATAAGAAGACACCACCTCCAGTCCCACCCAGAACTACCACGAAACCTTTCATTTCTATCACAGCCCAGAGTAGCACAGAGTCTGCGCAGGATGCCTACATGGACGGGCAAGGCCAGCGCGGAGACATGATCAGCCAGTCTGGCCTCAGCAACTCCACCGAAAGTCTGGACAGTATGAAGGCTCTCACGGCTGCCATCGAGGCTGCAAACGCCCAGATTCACGGCCCGGCAAGTCAACATATGGGCAGCAATGCAGCTGCTGTCACCACCACCACCACCATAGCCACTGTCACCACCGAGGATAGGAAGAAAGACTTTAAGAAAAACCGATGTCTATCTATTGGGATACAGGTAACTGCTTCCTGTACCTTGAAATAGAACCCACTGAGAAGTGTGCCTCTTCGTGTGTATGTGTGTGTGTGTGTGTGTTTCCAGGAAGTCATTTTGCCACTGGGGATGGAGAGCTGGGGCAGGTGGTACATGCCTGTCATCTCAGCACTCAAAAACCTGCCTGAGGCAACAAAAGTTGCAAATTGAGGCCAGTTGTAGTAGCAGAGAGAGAGAGACCTTTAACTCCCAGCATAGGCAAAAAGCTCTGTGAGTCCAAAGCCAGCCTGAGTAACATAGCAAGGTTCTGGCAAAACAAATAAAGAAAGGAGGGTTGAGAGTTCAAGGCCATCTTAGGACAGTTTGGACTACATATGCCTTTCTTAAAATGAATCAAAATACAAAAAAAAAAAAAAAGAAAGAAAAGGAAAGAAAAAACAAAATTATATCTGCCATTACTTTGTATGTATATCAAAGTACCCTTACGTGTCTTATGTACATTTTGATTCTCAAACAGAGGTCAGGAGCTATGGCTGTGGCTAAGCACAGTTGCTGTTTTTTTTTTGGGGGGGGGCGGGGGGGACATGGTTTCTCTGTGTAGCCCTGGCTGTCCTGGAACTCACTTTGTAGACCAGGCTGACCTCGAACTCAGAGAACTCAGAAATCCGCGTTCCTCTGCCTCCCGAGTGCTGGGATTAAAGGCGTGGGCCACCACGCCCAGCGGATTTTTCATTGTTCGCAAGCGGGGAGAAGGAGCTTGCGGCAGAGAAGTGGGAGGAGCTTGTGCGCTGTGCATACAGGTCAGGAGAGTACTATCAAGAAAGTATTCTCTCCTTTACTGTGTAAGAACCAGGATTGAATTCAGCTTGATAGACTTGGCCGGATGCCTTTTCTCAATGAGTCATTTTGCTCACCCAAGAATAGCATTTGTTTTTTGTTTTTTTTGTTTTTTCGAGACAGGGTTTCTCTGTGTAGCCCTGGCTGTCCTGGAACTCACTCTGTAGACCAGGCTGTCCTCGAACTCAGAAATCTGCCTGCCTCTGCCTCCGAAGTGCTGGGATCAAAGGCGTGCACCACCACCGCTCAGCCAAGTATAGCATTTTTTTTTTTTTTTTTTTTTTTGGTTTTTCGAGACAGGGTTTCCCCTGGCTGTCCTGGAACTCATTCTGTAGACCAGGCTGGCCTCGAACTCAGAAATCCGCCTGCCTCTGCCTCCGGAGTGCTGGGATTAAAGGCATGCGCCACCACGCCCCGCTAGCATTTTTTAAAGTTCAAAATTCCAGGCCTGTAAGATGGCTCAGAGAGAAAAAGGCCCTTGCTGTACAGCCTGGTCACCTGGGTTTGAGTCCAAAACCCAGTGTAGGAGTCACACAACTCCTGAACGTTATCCTCTGAGACACAGGAGCTCTGTGGCAGGCACCCCACCCTCCCCGGTGCCACAGATTTAGGCAGTCGGGATGGACACAGGTCTCTCTTTGGGATTCGGGTCAGTTCTACCAAGGTTGTTTGTGGTCGCTGAATGTTCTCAGTGCCTCTCAACCATGCGTGTCACCATGGTTACCGTGGGAAAGTTTAGGTTACACACTTTCGCCATGGTGATTATAGTATCTGCCTTTCTATCTGACACTGAGTTAGCTCCATGGGGTGGTAGCTTGCTTCGTTTCCTCAAGATTTACTTCATTCTTTTCTTTTTTTTCTTTTTCTTTTAATTTTTTTTTTTTTTTTCAAGACAGGGTTTCTCTGTGTAGCCCTGGCTGTCCTGGAACTCACTCTGTAGACCAGGTTGGCCTCGAACTCAGAAGTCCACCTGCCTCTGCCTCCCAAGTGCTGGGATTAAAGGTGTGTGCCACCACACCAGGCTACTTCATTCTTTTTCAAACGTCTTTATTTTATGTCATTTTCAATAGCTAATGCATCTTCGTCATCTAAAACTCAAAACATGGTTTAGGTTTTATTTACATATTCTCTGTGTGTGTGTATGCGACTGGACCTGAATGCATATCTGGGTACCATGTTCATGCAGGAGCCTGCCTTGGAACTGGAGTTAAAGGCAGATGTGAGCCACCACGTACTAGAGACTGTACTTTATACTCAGCAAGAGCAGTGAATGTTCCTAACCTCAGCGCTATCTCTCTAGCCCCCCAAAACTTATAGATGTATAATGAGAATACTCCCTGACCAGTTATGATCAATATTCAATTTAGTTCTCTTTTTGAGGGAAATCAATGCACTTAATATCTCTCCACACTGATATTTTGTCAATATTCTAGCAAATATATATTTAACTTAATCCTTATTTTTTCCCTGGTGTTAGCATGTACCTTACAATATTCTCGTGTGTGTGTGCGTGTGTATGCATGTGGGCTTATTTATGCCATGGCTTGCTTGTACAAATCAGAGGACAAACTATAGGAGTTGGTTCTCTTTCCAGCATGTGGGTTCTAGGGATTGAACCCCCATCCATGATCAGGCTTAGGAGCAAGGGTTTATTGATAGAACCACCTCAACAGCCCATTTTTTTTTCTCTCCTTTTTTAGACAGGGTTGGTTTCTCTGTGTATCCCCTGGCTGTCCTAGAACTTATTCTGTAGACCAGGCTGGCCTTGAACTCACAAAGATCTACCTGCGTCTGGCTCCTGAGCGCTGGGATTACTCTGGTGCACCACCACCCTCGGTTTCTGTGGTGCTGGGGATGCAGCCCAGGGCTACTTGAGTGCTAGGCAAGCCACCTGACAGCTGCGGCATATCTCCATTTCCCCTTTTGCATCTTCACTGATAATTTAGAACCTCCAAGAGCACATTTGTTTGTGGCATTCTCCTTAATAGAATACACTCATAAGAAATTACATATAGTTACCCATCAATATGTTTGGTATATACAGACTCAATCAACCACAGCTCCAAAATTATTATTATTATTAGTTTTTCGAGACAGGGTTGCTCTGTGCAGTCCCAGCTGTCCTGGAACTCACTCTGTAGACCAGGCTGGCCTCGAACTCAGAAACCCACCTGCCTCTGCTTCGCAAGTGCTGGGACTAAAAGCATGTGCCACCACCACCCGACCCAAAATTATTTTTAAATGTAATTATTTTAAAATGTACCTCCTTGGGGTAGGAGAGGTCGCTCAGTTAAGAGAACCCGTTCGTCTTCCAGAGGAACTGAGTTTGGTTCCCAGCACTCACAGCTGTCTCAAACACAAGCTGCAGTGGATGGTAATCTCCTGGTTCCACAAGTAGCCCCGTACATGTGGCATGTACACACAGAATCACATAAACAAATATGAGCCAGGCAGTGGTAGTGCCTTTAATCCCAGCACTTGGGAGGCAGGGGCAGGCAGATTTCTGAGTTCGAGGCCAGCCTGATCTACAGAGTGAGTTCCAGGACAGCCAGAGCTACACAGAGAAACCCTGTCTCGAAAAAAAAAAATAAAAGTATGAATCTTTAGAAAAGTGCATCTGACTGGGTGCGTTGGTATATGCCTTTAATCTCAGAATGCAGGAGGCAGTCTCTGAGTTCGAGGCCAGCCTAGTCTACAGAACAAGTTCCAGGACATCCAAGGCTACATGGTGAAATCCTGTCTTAAAAACCCAAAACTAAAACCAAAAAAAAAAAGAAAAGTGTGTCTGTATTGAACTTGTACAGTTTTAGTTCACTATTTTCTTAACTGTACAGTACTCAACTCTGCATATTGTATAAATACTATTAATTGGAAATGCTCTAGAGGCGGTCATGTACAAGGGAGGATGGATGTAGTAACAGGTAGGCACAATGCCATCTCATGTAAGAAGTTGAGCTTTCTTGAATGTGGAGATCTATGGTGATCCGAGAACCCGTTCCTGTGGAGACCGAGGAACAACTATGCTTATAAATCTGTGGAGGAATCACAGACATTTGTCATCTTTGGAAGTAAATAAAACTGTGTTTTATTAAAGCCAGCAGAGTCAGGGGCTAGAGAGATGTCTCGGTGGTTAGGGCACTTAACTTCTGCTTTGAGAGAGGACCAAGGTTCAGCACCAGCATAGTGGCCCACAACTGCCTGGAACTCCAGCTTCAGGGGATCTGTTGCCCTCTTCTGGCCCCGCCAGGTATTTGCACACATGTGGTGTGCATATATATATATATATACACACACGCTCAGGTAAACACACATACACATTAAAACATTTCCTAGGAAATATTAGATGAATCCGAGAAGAATGTAGTAATCGCAGCTGGGTGAGGTGGAGCATGCCTTTAATCCCAGCACTCGGGAGGCAGAGGCAGGCGGATTTCTTAGTTCGAGGCCAGCCTGGTCTACAAAGTGAGTTCCAGGACAGTCAGGGCTATACAGAGAAACCCTGTCTCGAGAAAAAACAACAACAAAAAATAATAAAAAGAATGTAGTAATCGCTGCTATCAGATGCACAAATGTGGATCAAAGAGGTTGTAAGTCACCAAACAGTCCCATCATATCCCAGAGGTGAAAGCCTGTCTGCTTCTCCCGTGAGACAATGGAAACAACTCTGTTTCCTTGATGATTCCTTCAGGTGGACGATGCCGAAGAGCCGGAGAAAATGGCAGAGAGTAAGACGTCCAATAAGTTCCAGTCCGTGGGAGTGCAAGTAGAAGAAGATAAGTGGTAAGTCCGAGGTGGAGGCTGGAGGCGGCAGCACTTCCTGTCTGGGCGGTAGGAGGGTGGCACAGTATCTTCCCGTGTAAATACGTGGCATGGCAGCTGCACTCATCTGTGGCTCTGCTCCCGTCTGAGTGGCAAAGGGCCGTACAGTATTCATCCTGTGACAAGCCTGCAAGCTCACTGGCCTTGCCACTATGCTTGGGAGTGTTTAGAAACATCAGTCAATGCTAGGTGTTCCCCCAGCCCCACCCCTACCATCCCCCACTCCCTGCCCTGTGCTCAAATCCTGGAGAGCCAAATACCTTTTGAGCCAACAGTAGCTGAACTGTCCTACCCTTCACACAAACCCTGGATGCAAAAGGGGAACTGCCAAGGAACTTCATGAGAAACTTTGTAGCCATTTTTATCTTTAACTTCATTGGCAGTACTAATAGTATTGTTTTGTTGCTGTCAAGACAAGAATGCTATACTAAGTAGGCTGGCTGACCTAGAACTTTAAACCAAGCTGGCCTCAGACTGCCTCTCCCTGCCCAGTACTGGGCTAAAGGTGTGCACTACCATGCCCAACTTGTGTTATTTTTTTAAATTGTGCGTGTCTGTGTGTGTGTATGTGCTTGGGAGTACACATGCACACACATACAATAAGTAAATGTTAAAAGGTTTTTAAGTGGGGCTGGTGAGATGGCTCAGTGGGTAAGAGCACCAACTGCTCTTTTGAAGGTCATGAGTTCAAATCCCAGCAACCATATGGTGGCTCACAACCATCTGTAACAAGGTCTGACTCTCATTTCTGGAATGTCTGAAGACAGCTATAGTGTACTTATAGATAAAAATTTTTAAGTACACAGGGCCCATTTTTACACTGATGTTTAAAGTGAACTTACTGCAGAATCTTAGTACCCAGGAGCAGGAAATTTAGAACTCCATAATATCCCAGAATCCCAGTGCTGTAACAGATATCTGGTGGCAATATTTTTCATTTTATGAATGAGATTCTATAATCCTATGGACTCCCGATATCCTGATTATAGATTCAACAAAATGAGGGAGGGTCTCTGTGAGCCTGAGGTTAGTCTGGTCTACAGAACTAGTTCCAGGTGTGTGCGCATCTCTCTCTCTCTCTCTCACTCACACACACACACACCATTAAAAAAAAATCAATCTTTAACAACAGAGCTATATGCCTTATTTCACCCCATGTATCTAACCCCTGCCTAGTGCTAGCCTAAGGGACCCTGGCCAGATCCCTGCACGTCTGTGTGCTTGGCTTCCTTAGCATAAAGGGGGTTTTCCAGGATTTCCTGCATTTCAGGACCTGGGAAGTCACCACTGTACCCTTCTAATAGATACAAATCTGAACAAGCCAAAAAAAGCATGTCCCACATCTATTAATGAAGTGAAGTCATGACCCTGCCCCCTGCTCCCCACCACACACACTCCAGACTAAAGAACACAAGACAGAACCCAGATACAAACTATCAGGACCGTGGAAGGGAAGACAAGCCCACACTGTCCCCAAATCTCTGGCACCTCAGACAAAACTGTCCAGCGGGAGCTTAGAGTGCCATACTTGATAAATGTTACTGCAGGAACTCTCCTGGTCCTGTACTGTGATCAGCAAAGGAAAGGGAACCATTTAAAAAAAAAAAAAAGATTTATTTATTTCATGTATATGAGTACACTGTTGCTCTCTTCAGACACACCAGAAGAGGGCGTCAGATCTCATTACAGATGATTGTGAGCCACCATGTGGTTGCTGGGAATTGAACTCAGGTTCTCCGGAAGAGCAGTCAATGCCCCTAACTGCTAAGGCATCTCTCTAGCCCCCTGAATCATTTTAAAACTAGGCCCAAACTCAGCAGAAACAGTATCATGTGCATCCTGCCATTTCATCCTGCCTGGGGAAGAAATATTCTCCTCTTCCCTCCTCAATTTTCAAGTGTGGGGGAAAGGATATGCCCAGCTCCCTACCTTACCCCACCCCGCTTAGCCATCTCATCCCAAGTAAGAGAGAGAAATAACTTGAGGAATCCCCATAAAATTACAGTCCAGGAGACAGGGTCACCAAGAGGATAAGACAATCCAAGGGATGTGGGAGCAAACCTCTGCATAATTACTGGCAAGGAAGATGCTTTGTCACTTCTGCCAGTATAGTAAGTACCTGCCATGTAGAGAAACTGTAAGAATTAAAGTTGTAAGAAAGCAGAGCTGAGCTGGGCGTGGTGGCGCACGCCTTTAATCCCAGCACTCGGGAGGCAGAGGCAGGCGGATTTCTGAGTTCGAGGCCAGCCTGGTCTACAAAGTGAGTTCCAGGACAGCCAGGGCTATACAGAGAAACCCTGTCTCGAAAAACCAAAAAAAAAAAAAAAAAAGAAAGAAAGCAGAGCTGGCGAGAAGGCTCTGTGCCTAAAGGCACTCACATGAGGACATATTGGAAAGAAACAGCTGACTCCAAATGTTGTCCTCTGACCTCCACACATGGACTACAGGATACACACATGTGTGTGTGCAGACACTAAGTAAGTGCAATGAAAAAACATTTAAAGCCATGTTAGGTGGGTGGTGCCACATACCTTTAATCCCAGCATTAAAGGGCAGAGGCAGGAGGATCTCTGTGAGCCTGAGGTTAGCCTGGTCTACAGAACTAGTTCCAGGATAGGGCTACACAGAGAAACCCTGTCTGTTATGAAACACAATATGGAGAGGGGAAGGGGGAACCTTTGGAAGGCCCATGCCAAGGAGTGCCCCTGTAATGAAGCCATGCAACAGACCTGGTGTGTATATAAGAGGTTCACTGGGGGACGGGAGAGGAATAAGGGCCTGGGAAGGGATAGAGACAGATAAGTGGACATGTAGACAGATGGGAGCAGAGTCATGAAGGCAGGGGTGGGGAGGCAGAGAGAAAAAGTGGAGGTGCCTGCCGAGAACACATAGATGGGACACTGGGGACAGACAAAGCTGTGGAATGGCTGGCGGCTCCTTTTCTCTGGAGCACTCACCAGTCACTAGCACTGTCAGATCGTGAAGTAAGCAGTCACTAGGTCCCTGAGGGCAGGCCAGGAGAATGCATGGATACCAACACCATCTTGAAAAACAAACAGGGGGCTGGTGAGATGGCTCAGTGGGTAAGAGTACCCGACTGCTCTTCCAAAGGTCCGGAGTTCAAATCCCAGCAACCACATGGTGACTCACAACCATCCGTAATGAGATCTGATGCCCTCTTCTGGAGTGTCTGAAGACAGCTACAGTGTACTTACATATAATAAATAAATCCTTAAAAAAAAAAAAAAAGCAAAGAAAAACAAATTTAAAAAAAAGAAAGAAAGAAATATTATAACCTGTTCTTTGAAAACAAGAAAAAAGGGCTGGAGAGATGGCTCCATAGGACGCAGGCAGGTTGAATTGCCAGCACCCACATGGCAGCTTACAGCTGTCTGTGACCAGTTAGTTCCAGATGGACTAATACTGATCTGATGGTCCTCTCTGGCCTTCATGAGTTCCAGGGACACATGTGGTACACAGACATCCATGTAGGCAGAGCACCCAAACACAGAAAATAATAATTTACAAAGAGATCATCTCAGTCTCACACTTTTATGCAAAAGCATCCCTACAGTCAAATAATCTGTTGACACTTGTCCCTCTCTAAGAATGCTGGGTATGGAAGGGCCATGGATGCCCTGATAGAAGAAGGCATTTGCCACACAAACCTGATTATCTGAGCTCAGTGCCTGAAACCAACCTAAAGGTGAAAAGTTGGGCTCATCTGACCAACAAGCCTGCACACATACATACATATGCACACATATATACCATTAGTAATTTTTTTCCTCTGAGGGGACACATTGCTACAGCATGATTTTCTAGACTCCTCTCCCCCACTTACTTACTTAGTGAGGAAGACACCATGAAAGGGGTCTGTAACTCGAGTGAGTGGGTGGGACACCGGACAGAGTAACCGCTCTGTATTTGAACTATTAAATTTTGGGGCTTTTTAGTTGCCACTGTTAAATGGAGGTGAAGATAAAGGCTGAAGGAGTCGATTTGTATTGTCTTAGGTCAGCTCACCTTGGAGCAGGCGTGGTATTTCAAATTCTCTCTACTCGGAGCTGTATTGTAAATGGTACATAAACTTTTGTGCATTTTCCTGTATGGAATGCTAGTGTGCACAATAAACCCACACCTTTGGGTTTTTTTGTTTTGTTTTTAATACTAAGAAGCAATAAAAAAAAAAAAAGACAATGTGAACAAAAAAGGAATTTTCAGAATAGGAAAAATATGAATGCCAGGTATTTGAAAAACTATATGACCATGGTCAACACTTTAATATACTTGAGAAATTTGAGAAATGTTTTACATGTTAATGAGGTGAGTCTGGTTTTTTTTTTGTTTGTTTTGTTTTTTGTTTTTGAATAGTGAATAAAAATGCAGTCCCTCCCTGGCTGTGAGGCTAGGGACCCCAATGTAGTAGATTTATTATTTGTTGTAATAGATGTATTATAGATGTATTATTTGTCCTGAACCTTTGAGCCTGCTTCTAGCACAGCCTATGCCAAGGAAACAGGGACAGGTGAGCATCTCAGCCATTGACCAAACTAGCTAGAGTAACACTTCCAGGTGAAACCCCGCCCTGGGGCTGGGAGGAGAGTGAATAAAGGATGCCTTTGAGGATCTTAAAAAAAAAGATCTTTAGTTGCATCTGTATGGGGATTTGCACAGTAAGTGCCCACAGAGACCACAGCCATCGGATCTCCTAGAGCTGGGGTTACAGGACATCGTGAACTATCTAACTTGGGTACTGGGAACTGGACTCAGCTTATAATGGGAGAACATTATAAGCGTTCAACTGCTGAGCTTCCATAATACTTTTTTTGAAAAGTATTTAAAATGCTGGCATGGCTGGTCAGTGATGCACGCCTTCAATCCCATCACTTGGGAGGTGGAGACAGATGGATCTCTGGGTTCAAGGCCAGCCTGGTCTACAGAGTGAGTTCCAGGACTACACAGAGAGACCCTTCTCAAGATAGATAGATAGATAGATAGATAGATAGATAGACAGACAGACAAACAAATGCTGGGCATGATAATTCCAGCACTCTAGAAATGAAATGAGTGGATCTCTGTGAATTGAGGCCAGCCAAGGCTATGTACTGAGACCCTGTCGTAAATAAACAAATTAATCTCCTAAGAAGAGCTGACAGTAATTTTAGGGCTTAACCTTCTAGAATGTCCCTCCACAGGTCACTTTGTAGTTCACCTTTCTGTGAATAAATAAGCATATCTATAAAATATCTATAAATGCCTGTTTCTGAAAGAAAACACATCGTCAGATATAGAGGGCTTGCTTTCATCTTCTGTCTCTTATAATTCTTTTTTATGATCCTGCCGGTGGCGGTTCACTTAGATACCATATCACAAAGCAGCACTGGGCAGTTGAAATTCCTTCCTGATGACTGGGGGACCCCCCCCCAATTATCTAGTGTTAATTAGGAGCCAGCTGTTTTCACACTGAATACCAGATAACAATCCGGGCTTCCTTACCCAAACAGACTGGACTAAGAAACCCCAACCTCACAGAAAGCGAGAATAGAAAGAAAACAGAGCCCGAAGAGAGAGATGAATATGTAAGAAGCCAGGAGACTCCCAGGCTTTAGAATGGTCCCAGTTTAGGTAAACAACAAGCCTGAAAAACCTACCTGACTGGTTCTTTAACTGAGCAGGAGACTTCACAGAGTTCTGAATTAAAATAAATCAGTTCCTAAGTTATTTGTAAAGAAGCACAGAAGCAAGATGTGTTGGGCAGCCCTCTGCTTCAAGAAGAGGCATAGACTCCGAACAGCACAGAGTTTGTGGGCAGCTAGGACATCCTCGGAATGTCATGGGTAGCAGATATACCGTGTCCCCTTTCCTGGGCAGGCTCACAGTAGGGCGCATGCACAAAGGAATGCTTTAAAGGCCCAGAGTTTTGCAAGGAGGCGGTTCTCTTCAACTTAACTCATTACCTTTGTCAAACACATCCCCCAGTTCCTACTCTGTTCCACAGGCCAGCTAGTAACACTGATCCACAGGGTACATACATATTTGCCAACCTGAAGGGTGGATTCTTAGCAAAGCAGCTCACACCCACAGTGCCTCCTCTGCATCCCTGGGTGCAAGCCCTCCTTCATCTGCTCCATCCTCTCTATGCCTTTTGACTGCTCCCAGGAATCCCTATGAAGTCTTCTAGGCTTTCAAGCTGATAATTAACAACTCTAGGAAAGTAATCCTTTCTGTTGACTAAGGTGAGAAAGCCTGAAGCTCCCAGGGGGCTCCCCTTTCCCTAAGTGACATTGTATTAGCTCAGTGACTCTAAACTGCCCTTTGTTACATGAGCCCACTGGTAATTCTGACCCCAGCAAGAGACACAAAAAGGGAGGTGATTACTGTCTACATGATAAAAGGACTATGCAGATTTACTCAGAGGCAGAGATATAGTGACAAGGTAACAATGTATAACCCTTAAGATTCAGAGTCAATGGGAAAACAAAGCCACCTGTGTCCGAGTGTGCCTGTATCTCTTCTCTTTACAATGTTGTTTTTTAAATAAGGATTGTGTACTACTGAATAATTCAATTAATGCTAAGAAAAGTAAGGGCTGGAGAGATGGCTCAGTCGGAAAGAGTACTGGCTGCTCTGGCACTTGACCTCAGTTTGATTCCCAGCACCCACATCACGATTCACAACTGCTGTAATTACAGTCCCAGGGGATCTGACACCCTCTTCTGGTTTCTGAAGACATCAGGAACATATGTAGTACACAAACATACATGCAGACAAGTCAGCCATACACATAAAATAGTAAAATTTTTTTTAAAAATCACCACAGAAGTTTTCTCTTTGTTATTAAATACCCATGCCAGATAGCTTAGCACTGGCTGCTGAGCCTGAAGACCTGAGTTTGATCCTTGGGACCTTAAATTGTCCTCTGACACACACACACACACACCCCTCAACACACACACATACAAAAAAAAAAAAAAAAGTAAATGTTTTAAAAAATTTTAAAACAACAACTTGCTAGCTTTAATGATTGCAGCACTCCAGAGACATAGGCAAGAGGATCTCTGTGAGTTTGAGGGAGGCCAGCCTGGTTTACATAGTGAGTCCAAAGATAGCCAGGAGTTAACAGACTGTGACTCAAAAACAGGGAAAAGAAAACGTTTTCTGTGTTTAGTTGAGGAAGCATTGTTATTAACTTTTTTTTCCCTTCTACTGTGTCATCTTGGTGGATGTACAGTGGTATCTATCTCATTAGCGCTTTGGTTTGAATTTCTCTAACAATATTGAGTTATGTTTCCTGTGTCTCCTGGGCAATTGTATAGCTCTTCAGAGAGTGTTTATTCACGTCATTTGCCTTTTTATAGAAATTGGACTTTTTGCTCTTTGGTTATTCAATATTTTAAGAATTCTTTGTATATTCTGTACACCAGATCTTTATCAGATTTAAAAATTATTTCCCTACATTCTATGAGCTGGCTTCCCACTCTCTGTATAGGGTGTTTTGAGGTAACGAAGTTTTAAATTGTGAAAAAGTCCAGCTCATCCCTTTGTTACTTATATTTTTAGTATCCCACTTTAAAAGTTATTACCAAGGGGCTAGAGAAATGGCTTGGAGGTTAAGAACACTGGCTGCGGGCTGGAGAGATGGCTCAGTGGTTAAGAGCACCAACTGCTCGTCTGAAGGTCCAGAGTTCAAATCCCAGCAACCACATGGGGGCTCACAACCATCCGTAATGAGATCTGATGCCCTCTTCTGGTGCGTCTGAAGACAGCTACAGTGTACTTAGATATAATAATAAATAAATCTTAAAAATAAAATAAAATAAAATAAAGAACACTGGCTGCTCTTCCAGAGAATCCTGGTTCAATTCCTAGCACCCACATAGCAGCTTATAACCATTTATAATGGTAGTCCCAGGGGATCTAACACCCTTTTCTGACTTCCCTTGGCTTCAGATATAAATATGGTGCACAGACATACATGCAGAGACATACATGCAGACAGAGCACTCATACACATAAAAATAAATTAATTAGGCCGGGCATGGTAGCACACGCCTTTAATCCCAGCACTTGGGAGGCAGAGGCAGGAGGATTTCTGAGTTCGAAGCCAGCCTGGTCTACAGAGTGAGTTCCAGGACAGCCAGGGCTGCACAGAGAAACCAAAATAAATAAATAAAATTAATTACTTTTTTCTTTTTTTGAGACAAGTTTTTTGGTGTAGCCTTGGCTATCCTGGAACTCACTTTGTAGACCAGGCTGGCCACAAACTCACAGAGAGAGATCCACCTCTCTCTGCCTCCAAATGCTGAGATTAAAGGCATGTGCCATCATTGCCTGGCTAATTAATTATTTAAAAAAGAAATCACTACCAAACCCAAGGTCAATATTTGTCTGTGTATATTCTTCCAAAATTATCACAGCCTTAGGGTTAGATCTAAATTTTACCTTTGATTCATTTTGAACTATTTTTTTAAATGTGAAATAAGGTTAAAAAAAATACAAAATTATTCTTTCTCATGCGGCTGTTCAGTTAGCTGACATTCACTGACTTATTAATTCAGGAATTTATTTACTTACTGGAGGTGAGCAGAGAGTGACCTCATTGGTGCAGAGCACTTGCTGTTCTTGCAGAGGGCTCCAGCACCCAGATGGCAGCATTACCCGTGACTCCAGATCCAGGAGATCTGACATCCTCTTCCAGTGGCACAAATGTGGTGCATATACATGCATGCCAGCACACACATATATACAGAGAATAAAAATAAATTAATCTTTTTAAGTAAATAAATAAATTTGTTTGTTCTTTGGGGGGGGGGGAGGACAAGGTCTCCCTCTGTATGTAGTCCTGAAACTCATTCTGTAGACCAGGGTAGCCTTGAATTCACAGACCCACCTGGTCCTGTCTCCTAATTGCATATACCACCACACCGTTTGATTTTTCTGTTATGTTAGCTTGACCTTGTATTTCAGTTTTATCATCCTGTGTCTTTCCCACATAGTATTGGATTTGGCTGACATTTTTCTATATTTATTTTTAATCTATATTCATGATGGATAGGGTTCTGAGGTTTTTTTTGGGGGGGTTGTTTGCTTGTTTGTTTTTGGAAAGGTCTTTGTGTCTTTGGTATCTGAATAATGTATGACATCACTGAGTTAGAAAATAGTTTTTCTGTTTTGGTTTTCTGTGTAAGAGTCTGTGTAAAATGAACATGTTTCACTATGTTTTCTTGAAGTCAAGTGTTGTATCAAGCATTTAATCTCAGTGGGTTTTCTTTTTTACCCCAGATAAAAGACATAAAACTTTTATATTTATAATAACCCATTAAAGTACTAGAGCTGGGCAGAGATCAACCCTCTAAGCTATTATATCTACTTCCCACAACCCCGAACTATGACTTGACATGTCCCACCTGGGCTGCTCTTAACTTCTGTTGGACAGCCCTCATGGCCATGTTTTCATGACATGCTTTCAAGACCCCATGGCATCTTCTCCTCTCTCCACCTTCTCTTCTCGTTGCTCCTTATGGTCCTCCTCAGACCCCAAGCCCAGGAACTGAAACCTCACCTACCTCTCTGCCCAGCTGTAGGCTGTCCTTCCTTTTTCAGCCAGTAGTTTTAAATCAAGGAGCAAGGCTACATAGTATCACTTTGTGAATGTGAGGATTTCCACTTCCCTGGGAGCAACCAGACTTTGGGGCCAGTATTTATTTAGCATTAGAATACATAGCAACAGACCAAACCTCAACAGTCAAGATTATGTAATTTACATATTTTATTACTGTTATTTTGAGAGAGAGTCTCATTATGTAACCTTGGCTGCCCTGCTCTATAAACCATGCTAATCTTGAATATAGACCACGCTAATCTTGAACTTAAAGCAATCCTTTTGCTCAATTACTTGAATATTGGGATTTCAGATGGAGACTACCATGCTTGTTCTCTCTCTCTCTCTCTCTCTCTCTCTCTCTCTCTCTGTGTGTGTGTGTGTGTGTGTGTGTGTGTGTGTGTGTGTATCCTCTGGCACATGAGTAAAACCTGTACAATTTACAAATCAGGTTACATGCTTTCAACGTATAATGTCCTTAGGAAAGCACAGAAAAGCGGGATGAAATCACAGCAGAACCCAAGAGGACAGAGAGAACTAAATCCTATAGTTCCAGGTCTGAAGCATGCTGATGTGAGGGAAGCCCCAGAAGGCCTGAGCAGCCCCGCCTCTGTGGCCTGTTCATTCACAGGCCACATGGCCTCTCTCTGCGACCATGGCTACATTGGGCTTAGAGTACCTGGGTAACTAACTGTACATGGTAAAAGAACTCCTTAAGAAATCATGGCCCTGCGCAAACAGGGTATAATAGAGGCCCCCTCTTCTCAAGGGAAAAACTTCACAAATGACTGCTGTCTTAGTTAGGGTTTTACTGCTGTGAACAGACACCATGACCAAGGCAACTCTTTTTTTTTTTTTTAAAGATTTATTTATTTATTATATGTAAGTACACTGTAGCTGTCTTCGGACACTCCAGAAGAGGGCGCCAGATCTCATTACAGATGGTTGTGAGCCACCATGTGGTTGCTGGGATTTGAACTCTGGACCTTCGGAAGAGCAGTCGGGTGCTCTTACCCACTGAGCCATCTCACCAGCCCCCGCAAGGCAACTCTTATAAGGTCAACATTTAATTGGGGCTGACTTACTGCTTCAGAGGTTCAGTCCATGATCATTAAGGTTCTACATCTTCATCTGAAGGCTGCTAGCAGAATACTGGCTTCCAGGCAGCTGGCATGAGGATCTTAAAGTCACACCCACAGTGACACATCTACTCCAACGAGGCCACACATACTCCAATAGGGCCACGCCTTCTAATAGTACTACTCCCTAGGCCAAGCGTCTACAACTACTTTTCTTTCTACTCTTTTTTTTTAAGAGATTTATTTATTTATTTTACATATATGGGTACACTGTAGCTGAACAGATGGTTGTGAGCCTTCATGTGGTTGTTGAGAATCGAATTTTTAGAACCTCTGCTCGCTCTCCTCAACCCCGCTCTCTCCACTTGCTCTATCCCTGCTCTGCTCACTCCGCCCCAAAGATTTATTTATTATTATAAATAAGTACACTGTAGCTGCTGACTTCAGACACACCAGAAGAGGGCATCAGACTCATTACTGGTAGTTGTGAGCCACTAAGTGGTTGCTGGGATTTGAACTCAGGACCTTCAGAAGAGCAGTCAGTGCTCTTACCCACTGAGCCATCTTGCTAGCCCTTTTTTTCTACTCATGAATCTGCCATGAATGAGGTCTAGTAAGTTCCTGAAATGTCCCCCCAAACATCTTTCTTGCTGTCCCAGTGCAAAAACATGTGGCATCTCTTTAATGACCCTAGACTCTTCAGGAACCATGGACTTTTAGTTTTTGTTGAGACAGGATCTTACTCTGTAGTCATAAACTTGTGACTAATGAGAGACCTTGAACTTGTGAGAGTCATCCTGCCTCCTAAGTACTGGGATCACAGCATGAGCCTCTGGAGCTACCTCAAAGGTTTAGAAAAAGGACAAGATGTAGGCAAGCTCTTTGCCAGAGTATACCATGAATCGCTTCTACTCTCTTTCCCAATGGAATCTTCATTCCCATCTGAAACATCACAACATAACCTTTTTTTTTTTTAAGATTTATTTATTATTATATCTAAGTACACTGTAGCTGTCTTCAGATGCACCAGATCTCATTACGGATGGTTGTAAGCCACCATGTGGTTGCTGGGATTTGAACTCAGGACCTTTGGAAGAGCAGTCGGTGCTCTTAACCACTGAGCCATCTCTCAGCCCCACAACATAATCTTAACTTCACATTTCTGTCAACACTCCGGTCTTCTGAATTTTTAACAGAATTGCCAGTTTGACTCTACTCCTGGTAATCTCTAGGCTGCAAATCCACACTCTTTCAAATTCCTCCTTCAAACTAGTTAGTTTCAAAGGTTTAAGAACTGGGGCTGACGAGATGGCTCAGCATTTAAGAGCACTGACTGCTCTTCTGAAGGTCCTGAGTTCAAATCCCAGCAACCACATGGTGGCTCACAACCATCCAAAATGAGATCTGATGCCCTCTTCTGGCGTGTCTGAAGACAGCTACAGTGTACTTACATATAACAATAAGTAAATCCAAAAAAAAAAAAAGTTTAAGAACTACATGGCCAAAAAAACACAAAAAACAAAAAACTACATGGTCAGATTTTAGTCATAGCAGTAACCCCACTTCTGAAACCAATTTTCTGTATGACTTAAGTCTGCTTGCTTATTTATGTTGCTTTGATCAGCATATCTCAGAGACTGGCTTCAAGTAGCAAAGATTTGTCTTGTGGTTTCAGGAGAATCAGTTCATGGCTGCTTGGTCCCATGTACCTGGGCAGAGCATCACTAGACTGGAAATCCGTGATACAGTTCTTCAACTGAGGCTGACAAGAATCAGAGGAATAAGGAATAGCAATTACCTTCAGTAGTGTGCCCCAGGGACCAAGCTCCCCGGCCAAGGCCATGCTTCCCAGAGTTTTTCTCACTGCCCAAGTACTTCCTCCAGCACTTGTGCTATTCAGACCATGAGCCTTGTTTCACAGTGAATGCTGTGTGAATTTAGACCTCTGAGCACTCAACTGAAGGGAAAGTCAGAATCTTTTCCTATATGTTGGTGGAAAGAGAATTGATACAGAGATACTTTGACTCGCCAAAAACAAACAAACAAACAAACAAAAAACTCCTCTGCTCTGTTTCACTTGCCACTTAGAGAGTCCCTGCCCCTTCTCCTACAGCAGCCCTCCCATTGTGCTTGGTATTTAGACCTTAAGAGTTTGCTGACGGGCTGGTGAGATGGCTCAGTGGGTAAGAGCACCCGACTGCTCTTCCGAAGGTCCAGAGTTCAAATCCCAGCAACCACATGGTGGCTCACAACCATCCCTAACGAGATCTGGCGCCCTCTTCTGGAGTGTCTGAAGACAGCTACAGTGTACTTACATAAAATAAATAAATAAATCTAAAAAAAAAAAAAAAAAGAGTTTGCTGACTATAAACAAACATACAAAAAGATATCTTGACATTAAAAACTTACAGGAATCAGTTGGTTCTCTCCACTGTATGGTTCCCAGGGATCCAACTTAGGTCATCAAGTGAGCCACCTCACCAGCCCCAAGACCCTATTTTTCAGAAGAAAAGAAAGAGCTCACAGCAGGCTCATAACTGGACCGAACAAGCTCTAGAGAAGCCACACCACCGTTCTCTTTGACCACAATGACAGCCACTATAAAAGATCCCTTCTTTGATCACAAGTGACTTCATATTTACACAGGTGTAAATATTTGAGCTCTTAGTGATCTCAACTAAAGGAGATACTAAAACAAAAAGTAAAAAGCAAGAGAGAGGCCTGAGAAACTGAGAGTCCCAAGAAACAGCCACTTTAAGTCTAAGGCTACAATCCATGCTTTGCCCTCCTAGAAATTCTGGATTCAACACACTCCTTACCATCTCCTTAAACAACCAAACAACCAAACAACCAGTACCCAGCACCCACCCTTCTCGGATCTCTTTCCTTTGCTTAACAATGATGTAACCTAATCAGATAGTTCCTAACCTAGCACCTGAGTTTTAAAGGCCTGACCTTCACAGGTTTCAAATTTCAAAAGCCTGAAGTCCAGCCTAAATCCAAGCTGACCTCAAATGTATGGCCCTTAATTCTACAGAGTGCCCCCCTGGCCCACCCCTTCTTTTTCCTTTTCCCCTCCTCTCTGCCTCTCTTCCTTTCTTCTCCCCCTTCTATTTTCTCTCTTTCCATTTCTTCCTCTTTGCATGTATAGTTTGTTTTTTAAAGATCATTTAGTTTTCAGAAAGCAAAGAGACGATGACTTTCACTTAACCAAAGCTGTGCTAAAATATGTCAGTGAGACTGAAGCACTAGCACAGCAGTTAAGACCATGAGCTCTTGTAGAGGGCCTAGGTTGGTCTCCTGCACCCACTTTTCACTTGGAAGCTCTGACTGGAAAGAGTACATTTTTCGGGGAGGCTTGACCTCAGTCGCCTGCCCCTTTCTTTTGTACTTTATTTTGTATAATGAGTTATGTTGGGTCTTTATCAGAAATGGTGCCAGCTCACAAATCACCAAGACTGCTGTGGCAGAGGGGAATACATTTTCAGATCCCACAAGAACTTTGTTTTTTGTTTTTTTTTTTTTTTTTTTTTTTTTAAATATTTATTTATTTATTATATGTAAGTACACTGTAGCTGTCTTCAGACACACCAGAAAAGGGCACCAGATCTTGTTATGGATGGTTGTGAGCCACCATGTGGTTGCTGGGATTTGAACTCAGGACCTTTAGAAGAGCAGTCAGTGCTCTTAACCGCTGAGCCATCTCACCAGCCCCCCACAAGAACTTTGACAGGAGCTTGGTGGGAAAGCCCCTAAGAAGAAAGAATGGCCTAAGAGTCACATTCTCAACTTGGATTAAAACTCTGGATTCAAACTCTCCAGCCTTCACACACACACACACACACACACACACACACACACACACACCACACCGAAGATGGCGATGCTTAGCTGTTGCTCCTTTGTGTCGTTTCCCCCAACCCCCATTCCACACAAGAACCTGTAAGAGCATTTGTAACCTGTTACATACAGAAACATGGTGGCGATGCTTAGCTGTTGCTCCTTTGTGTCGTTTCCCCCAACCCCCATTCCACGCAAGAACCTGTAAGAGCATTTGTAACCTGTTACATACAGAAATATCGTGGCAACACTGAAGAAAGTCTTTTCATCAGAGACACCCACTTGTTTCACAGGCACAAGGGTCCCATCCCTGCCTGCTAGTCAGCAGCTTGTCACTCAGTCTTCAGAACACACAGGGCATTGTCCTCTGCACTGGTTAATCCAGTCTCTCTTCCCGTCCTGGGCCTTGTTCAGAAGTGTAATCATTACACACTGGGCCTGCAGGGCATGCAGGAAATGCAGGAAGAGCATCAAGACTGGGAAGTGTGGGTTTGCAAGCTATGAGATCAAGCTCAGCTTTCAGGATTACCCCCTTCGCAGAGTTTAATCTTGGTGACCCCTTTCCTGTGTCCCTATCAGCAATTTAAAACAATCACAACTTGATCACGCCCTCTGCCCACAAGGGACTCTGCACTTGAAAGAGACAGGGCAGTTTTGTGGTGCAGAACAGCCTTTGAAAGTTCTGAGCGTAAGTAAGAAAGCCTTTGCTTATGCGACTGAAGGGGTAGGAGGTACAGCTTGTGCAGAGGGGGGGCCGGGGGGGGGGTGCTGCAGTTCAAAGGCGCCGCCTTTAATCCCCAACAGTTTTCATTTTGCTTAACTTTTATTTCTTTATGGGTGGCTAAACTGCAAACGTCTATTAATCTAGTGCCAAGTAATTTTTCTTAAGAAGGTGGATACATTACCGGATCCACAGCCGGGAGGGAGACAGCTCTCAAGAATGCTGGTAGGACAGTTTTGTGTGGCTGAAACAGAGAAGAAAGCAGGCCACTCTTTTCTCTATGGAGCAGATTCCTTCCCTGGCGAGGGTGCTCTGCTGGAACACAAGTGGACTAGTATATTTGGAAATTCAATCCCCTGGCAATCAGAGATCTTTGGGGAGAAAAGACTAAATATTTCTGCAGTTGTGATTTTTTTGTGTGTTAGTAGAACAGCCAAAATGTCAGCCGTGGTGATGAACACTGTCCAAGTCACACACAGGCAGCTGGAGAGAAAGCTTAACGTCAGGAAGTGCCATTTAGCATTTAGGGACAAAGTTGAAGGAACAAGAGAAACAGCCAAGAAGTGAGTGGGACATTTTACTAGAATTTTCCTGCCTCTCTTATTAAACCCAAGAGACCTCTGAACATGACTTTCAAACTTGCATACCACACTGTGCACAACTTACCCCACTCCCCCATACACACACACACAGGCTCATTGGAGAATTAACAACTCACATAAGTAACAAGAGCTGATCATATCAACAGCTTTTGATGTGTGTGTGTGTTGAGAAAGTTTCTCACCATGTAGTCCTGACTGTTCTGGAGCTCTCTATGGAGAGCAAGCTGGCCTTGAACTCAGAGAGAGCCACCTGCCTCTGTCCCCCAAGCACTGTGCGTTAGATGCAGTCAGTGGTGAGACACACTAATGTGAATGGCCTGGATGGTGATATGTATGACTATCTTTACGTTGTTGTTGTTATTATTATCATTATGTGTGTTTGTTTTTGAGACATGGTTTATCTGTATGGCTCTGTCTGTCCGGGAACTTACTAGTAGACCAGGCTGGTATCAGACTCAGAGATATGCCTGCCTCTGTTTCTCAATCACTGGCATTAGAGGTTTGTGTCACCACTGCAAAGCCTTTTCCTTGACATACATTTTCAAGAAGAAAATGTGGATTTTTTTTGACGTAATGATCCTTTCTTTCTTTTTTTTTTTTTTTTTTTTTTGAGACAAGGTTTCTCTGTACAGCCCTGGCTGTTCTGGAACTCACTTTGTAGACCAGGCTGGCCTCGAACTCAGAAATCCGCCTGCCTCTGCCTCCCAAGTGCTGGGATTAAAGGCATGTGCCACCACCGCCCAGCTCCTTTCTTTTTTTTTGATTACTTGATTTAACTTGTTCACATTACTTGAGTCTAAGAGTCATCCACAAACTACACAAACAACAATCTCCATCAGACAGGGATGGTTTATTACACACACACACACACACACACACACACACAGAGGAATACTGATCAATTAGGACCATAGCTCAGAATTTAGAGACTGAGCCACAGCATTGAATGAACATCTTTCTCTGTCAGCTTCTAAAGGAAAAACAAAAAAACAAAAAACAAAAAAACAAGCCACAGTGAGTTCATACACAGGTGCAGGAAGTGCCACCTGGTGGTCAGCTCTGACTCAAGCCCTTTAGACATAACAGTTCATCTTGACCTTGAACTTGATGGGTCCTACACATAAAGCTTTGCTTAAGATTAACAAACCTCAAACCATACAGAACACAATAGGATATGTGAGCAGCAGGACCTTGCTCTGAGTAAAGTCATTTTTCTGTGTCCATGACTGGCAGGCATGTTAGGGGGGCAGACCTCAACAATATGACTGCTTCCCCGTGTTCTTCAGACCTTTCTATGTTTTTTTTTTTTTTTTTTTTTTTTAAGATTTATTTATTGATTATATGTAAGTACACTGTAGCTGTCTTCAGACACTCCAGAAGAGGGAGTCAGATCTTGTTACAGATGGTTGTGAGCCACCATGTGGTTGCTGGGATTTGAACTCTAGACCTTCGGGAGAGCAGTCGGGTGCTCTTACCCACTGAGCCATCTCACCAGCCCCCTTTCTATGTTTTGATGGACTGCAAACATTCGTTTCAATTGGCTTCCCCAGGATAATCCAGGAGAAAGATTGAAGTGAATGTCTGAGATATTTAACGTTGCACAGCCTTTGCTTAATGCACAACCCTTTAAAGTTGGCACAGTTGAATATGAAACATTCATTGGAAATCAACTGGCAGGCCAACTCTCAAAGTGGCACAGCTATGAGCTACCCAAGGAAATGTACCATGTCATGCTTATTAGCGTGTCTTCAGTAAAACACCCGAAGGTGCTAGAGATATGGCTCAATGGTTAAGAACACCAGCTGTCATTACAAAGGACTCAAGTTCAAGTCCCAGCATTTACATGGTGGCTCACAATCATCTGTAATTCTAGTCCCAGGGGATCTAATACCCTCTCAGGATGCCAGACATGCACACAGTACACATACGTACATAATACACACATACATACAGGCAAAACATTCAAACATATAAAATAAAAAGAATTCTTTTTTTTTAAGGTACATTTTTTTGGTGTTTGTTTTTTTGTTTGTTTTTGTTTTTTTCAAGACAGGGTTTCTCTGTGTGGTCCTGGCTGTCCTGGAACTCACTCTGTAGACCAGGCTGGCCTCAAACTCAGAAATCCACCTGCCTCTGCCTCCCAAGTGCTAGGATTAAAGGTGTGCGCCACCACCAACCAGCAAGGTACATTATTTTTAAGATTTGTTTATTTTTTTTATGTATATGACTGCTGTATTGGCATGTACACCTGTATGCCAGAAGAAGGCATCAGATTATATTAGAGATGGCTGGGAGCCACCTTGTGGTGCTAGGAATTGAATTCAGGACTTTTGGAAGAGCAGACAGTGCTCTTAACATGTGAGCCATTTTTCCAGCCCAATAAGTAATTAAAAAAAAAAAAAAGTCTGGTGAATAAGCTTGAAGATTTGAGTTCAAATCCCCAACACCTAAGTGCCTGCCTGTAACCACAGCACTTCAGAGGACAGAAGCAAGAGGGGCTCACTAGGTCCTCTTAGCCACCAGCCAAGCTCCAGGTTCAATGAAAGACCCTGTTTCAAGGGAATAAGGTAGATCATAATATAGATAATGTAGAGGGTACCCAATGAAAGACCCTGTCTCAAGGGAATGAGGTGGAGCGTGAGAGATGAAGGTACCCAGTGTTCTCTAGAGCAGCGCTTCTCAACCTTCCTAATGCTGCAGTTCCTCATGTTGGGGTGACCTCCAACCACAAAATTATTTTTGTTGTTGTTTCATTACTGTATTTTTGCTACTGTTATGAATTGTAATATAAATATCTGATATGCAGGATATCTGATGTGTGACCTCTGTAAAAGGGTCATTTGGCCCCCAAAGGAACAAACCCACAGCTTGAGAATTGCTGCTCTAGGCTCTTGGGTGCATGCACAGGTGTGTGCTCCTAAACATATGCACATGTATCACACACACACATACATACAGGAGAACAAGAGGTGTTGATGGGGAATTGTGAAGTTGGTATTAGAATCCATCACAGTCCACCTCCTTGCCTTTGCTATAGGATTAAGCAAGAGACTCAGAACTACTGGGTCAAAGAACATAGTTCCCAGCTGGTGTGGAGGTGCACACCTTTAATCCCAATATTCAGGAGGCAGAAGGAAGCAGATCTCTGTGATTTAGTGGCCAGCCTGGTCTACAAAGAGTGTTTCAGGACAGCTAGTGCTACACAGAGAAGCCCTGTCTCAAAACAAAACAAAACAGATGGTGGTGGTGGTAATGAATGAAATTGTTCCTATGAATATCCATATAGAAATGCCCAAGCAGGCAGATCTCTGAGTTTGAAGCCAGCCTGGTCTATGGAGCTAGCTCCAGGACAGCTAAGGTTACATTAAAAAACCCTGACTCCAAAAACCAAAAGAGAAGTCGAGCGTGGTGGCACACACCTTTAATCCCAGCACTCGGGAGGCAGAGGCAGGCAGATTTCTGAGTTTGAGGCCAGCCTGGTCTACAAAGTGAGTTCCAGGACAGACAGGGCTATACAGAGAAACCCTGTCTCTAAAGAAACAAAACAAACAAACAAACAAAAAAACCCAACAACAACAACAACAAAAAACAAAAGAAAGGAAGAAAGTGTGAGAGAAATACTCAATCTGAACCTGTTAATAAGCTGTATTTTAAAATAATTGTGGAAAAGCAGACCAAAGACAAATGGAAGGCAGTCATGGAAAACTACAGAACTCTAGGTTGATCTTTATCCCAAAGACTTTGAACCGAATTACTACATGGATCTACAGGACCGATGGGTAAATGCTTACCAAGCAAAAGGTTTCCATTGTAAGGGAAACCTAACAAGGATTTAAGAAACTTCTTTCCCTAGGAGGTGTCCCTGGGAATGTAGGAATTACAACGCTCTTGGTCAAGCCTAGTTTGCCTTCTTCTCCCTATGTGTAAAAATATACATTTAAAAAATTTAATCAGCGTATTTTGCTTCTCCAGTAGCTGTTCTGACAGCAGCTCCTGATCTGGGGAAGAAGTCAGACCCTGGATATGGCAGTGTCTTCTGCAGCTCTAATGTTTTGTTCCTCTCATGCCCTACATATGTTTTATGATTTCATATTTAGATTTAGATCCATGGCGAACAGCATATTCAATTCAAAGATCACCCCAACTGTTTCTCCAGACACCAAGATGGAAAAGATGGGGGATGGGGGGCAAAAACCACATCACACCCATCAAAACAAACAGGGTATAGCTAGGCTCCAATAAATACCCTGAAACTCAATCTCATTTCTCTTCTCTTCTAAGCTTCCGCAGGTTCACTCGGTCCAACAGTGTGACAACTGCAGTACAGGCCGACCTGGACTTCCATGATAATCTGGAAAATTCTCTGGAGTCTATAGAGGACAATTCGTGTCCTGGCCCCATGGCCAGACAGTTCTCGCGGGATGCCAGCACCTCTACCGTCAGTATCCAGGGTTCAGGAAACCACTATCATGCCTGTGCAGCCGATGACGACTTTGACACGGATTTTGACCCCTCTATCCTGCCTCCTCCGGACCCCTGGATTGACTCTATCACAGAAGACCCTCTGGAGGCCGTTCAAAGGTCCGTGTGCCACCGGGACGGCCACTGGTTCCTGAAGCTTCTCCAGGCAGAGCGGGACCGCATGGAAGGGTGGTGCAAGCTAATGGAGAGAGAGGAGAGGGAGAACAACCTCCCAGAAGACAGTAAGTAATGCCTCCACTCGTGTCTGTGACTATGCGGTGGGCCCTGCTGGTTTGGGCTTGTGCGTTTTCCTAATTTCGTCCCCATCAGCCCAACTTGTGTAACCTTGTTTCACCCTCAGAACCTGAACTTGTGGAAGAGCTGGGCAGTTCCAGCTCAAAGACCCCAAAGCTTCTAGACTGCACAATGAAAGAAAGAAAGAAAGAAAGAAAGAAAGAAAGAAAGAAAGAAAGAAAGCCACAGAGCAGAAGCCACATCCTGTAGCTCTAAGTGCTGTAGTTTTCTTCCCTTCTCTGAAACACACACAATACCAGTATAGCAGTGGTCTCATTGTCTCCAGGATCCCCAGTTACCCAAGATTATCTGTTTTTAAGGTCTATTTTAGTCGTAGTTACTATTGCTGTGATGAAACACTGTGACCCAAAAGCAAGCTGGGGAGAAAAGGGTTTAATTTGGTAACACTGGTCATTGTTGAAGGAAGTCAGGACAAGAACTCAAGTAGGGCAGAAATCTGGAGGCAGGAGCTGATCCAGAGACTATGGAAGGTGGTGCTGCTCAATGGCTTGCTCCCTAAGGCTTTCTCAGCCTGCTTTCTTATAGAACCCAGGACCACCAGCCCAGGGATGGCACCACCCACAATGGGCTGGACCCTCCCCATCAATCATGAATTAAGAAAATGTAGGCTGGCGTACTGGCTGGTTTTGTGTCAACTTGACACAGGCTGGAGTTATCACAGAGAAAGGAGCTTTAGTTGAGGAAATGCCTCCATGAGATCCAGCTGTAAGGCATTTTCTCAGTGATCAAGGGGAGAGGGCCCCTTGTGGATGGTACCATCTCTGGACTGGTAGTCTTGGGTTCTATAAGAAAGCAAGTTGAGCAAGCCAGGGGAAGCAAGCCAGTAAGTAACATCCCTCCGTGGCCTCTGCATCAGCTCCTGCTTCCTGACCTGCTTGAGTTCCAGTCCTTACATCCTTTGGTGATCAACAGCAATGTGGAAGTGTAAGCTGAATAAACCCTTTCCTCCCCAACTTGTTTCTTGGTCATGATGTTTGTGCAGGAATAGAAACCCTGACTAAGACAGCTGGCTTGCCTACAGCTCTATCTTTTTTTTTTTTTTTTTTTTCCGAGACAGGGTTTCTCTGTATAGCCCTGGCTGTCCTGGAACTCACTTTGTAGACCAGGCTGGCCTCGAACTCAGAAATCTGCCTGCCTCTGCCTCCCGAGTGCTGGGATTAAAGGCATGCGTCACTATGCCCGACTCCTACAGCTCTATCTTATAGAGACATTTTCTTAATTGAGGTTTCCTCCTTTCAGAGGATCTTAACTTGTGTCAATTTAACATAAAACTATCCAATACAAGGTCCATGGATGTCTTAGTTTCTCTTCTACTACTGTGATAAAATACCCTGAAAAAAACTACTTAAGAGAAAAAGGGTTTATTTTAGCTCACGAACCACCATTTCAGGGGAAAGTCACCCAGCAGGTGTACGAAACAGCTGGTCTCATTATGTCTCACCTATCCAAAAAAGAAAAGGACAGTGAATACATATTACTGCTCAGCTTGCTTTGTCCTTGTATACACCTCAGGCTCCCCTGCCTAGGGAATGCTATCACCCACAGTGGGCACAGAGGTCTTCCCACCTCAAGATATATAATTAAGATAATCTCTCAAATATAGGCTCATCTCCCAGTTGATTCTAGATTTTGTCAGGTTGAGAACTAACATTAACAGCAGTCACATGTGTGTGAATATATGCATGTGCTGGGCAATTATAATCCTTACAGTTTTATTAGTCTTAGTAACATACAATATTAAAATAACAGTAATGTACAAGCCAGGAGAATACCTGCTCATTGCACTTTTCAGCTTGCTTTGTTTTGTTGAGACAGGGTCTTATATAACTCAGGCTATTCTGGAGCTCCTTAGCAAAGGATGGCTTTGAACTTCCTTCTTCTAGTTCAAGTTCTGAGATTATAGGTGTGTGTCAGCCTATCAAGTTATAGTAGTATAGGCATACATCAGCAGGCGTAGACAGCTGACCACTTTTTTTGTTTTTCCTTCTTGAGACAAGGTCTCACTGTATGGCCCTAGCTGGCCTGGAATTTGTTATGTAGACCAGGCTGTCATCAAGTTTACAGTGTTCCACCTGCCTCTGATTCCTAGAGACTGGGATTAAAGGTTGTGTGCCACCATGCTTGGCTAACTAACCACTTTTCTTTATAAGACTTATTTTAAAATTTTTATATATATGAGTGTTTTGCTTGCGTGTATGCCATGTGTACCAGAGGTCAGAAAAGGGCATCAGATCTCCTGCAACTAGAGTTAAGGATGGTTAATAACCTCCATACAGGTGCTGGGACCAAACCCAGGTTCTCTGCAAAAGCACTAACTGCACTTAGCTGCTGAGCCATGGTGCCAGTGCCCAGCTGGCCACTTCTAATTGGTGGAAACTAAACTGCTATTTACCAGTGTATTGATATATCCAGTTAAGTTACTATTTCCTATATAAAATATCCTTTAGGATAAACTTAAAGCTATGTAGGAGGCAACCTCAGGCCAAACTAAATTCAACTATGTACTAATCGTAATTGGCAATCCAAGTGTGGCAGTCCCGGGCCTGTCATCCTAGCACTAGGAAGGTGGAGGCTGGAGAATTAATCCTCAGCTACTTAGTGAGTTCAAGGCCAGCCTGATCTATAAGACACTGCTTCAGTGCACACAAACAAACAAACAAACAAACAATGTTGCTAAGGGAAAAAAAATCACTAGATCACCTTAGGTCAGAGCCATAATTTATACATTTACCAGAATTCTGAAATTGGGATAAGGCTTATGGTTGGTGTGTATTTTGACCTGTTATGCTTCTTGTCCTCTCAAAGAATAACTCGGTTTTCTTTTGTTTTCCTGAAGCTGTTGTTATTTTAAGATGGGGTCTTTTATATCCCAGGCTAGCCTCTAACTGGCTGCAGCAGAGAAGGCCTTGAACTCTAGATCCTTCTACCAACTTGCCAAATGAGTATAGACTTATTTATGCAGTTCAGAAGATGAACCAGGTACTGACCATGCTAAGCCAGCACCTACCTACTGGGCTGAGTCCCATCCCTGGTGGCAGTAGGCATAAAGCCTGTTTCCTTTTGTGTGGGAACCATCTAGAAGAAAGCTGTCATTGTTCTGGTCTTTAGGCTCTTAAATAACCACTTGACTTTGACGGTGAACAAATCCCAAACATGCATAAAAATATCGATTTTTTTTTCTGTAATGGAACACCCATCAACACCCACCAATCTTATTCTCTTAGTGTTATTTCTGCTGTTGTCTTCTAGAGAGAATCCAGCCACAAAGGATACTTTGTACATAGGGAATAGTAACTTAACTGGATGTATCATCTTCATGTAGCTCATGGAGATGAAAACATTAAGCATAATCAGGCATTGCCATTCCTAATAAAAATTGATGATTTACTTTCAGACATACCAGAAAAGGGCATCAGATCCCATTACAGATGGTTGTGAGCCATCATGTGGTTGCTGGGAATTGAACTCAGGACCTCTGGAAGAACAGTCAGTGCTCTTAACTGCTCTGCCGCATAGCATGGCACCATTAAGTGTACATTTAAATCTTGGAAATATTTATTTATTTTTTTCTTTTTTGGTTTTTCGAGACAGTGTTTCTCTGTATAGCCCTGGCTGTCCTAGAACTCACTTTGTAGACCAGGCTGGCCTCGAACTCAGAAATCCACCTGCCTCTGCCTCCCGAGTGTTGGGATTAAAGGCGTGCGCCACCATGCCCAGCGGAAATATTTATTTATTTATTTATTTGTGGTTTTTCGAGACAGGGTTTCTCTGTGTAGCTCTGGCTGTCCTGGAACTCACTTTGTAGACCAGGCTGGCCTCGAACTCAGAAATCCGCCTGCCTCTGCCTCCCGAGTGCTGGGATTAAAGGCGTGCGCCACCACGCCCGGCTGGAAATATTTAATCTTATAAAGCTTTACCACGTCCTTTATTTGACTTATATGTATGGGTGTTTTGTCTGCATGTACATCTGTGTCACACATGCATGCCTGGTGCCCTCAGAGAGTGGAAGAGGGAGAATTGAATTGAGTTGAATCCCCTGAAACTGGAGTTATGGATGTTGAGAGCCACCATGTGGGGGCTGGGAATCAGACCCAGGTCTTCTGCAAGATCAGCTAATGCTCTTAACCATGTAAGCCACCTTGCTAGGCCCAGCTTTTTAACTTAGCAATACCTTTCTTCCTAGTTGGGTAAAAAGCACTTAGCAAATAATGCCTGAGTCCAATCAGGCTGCTGTAAAAAGCTTCAAGGATCACCCCCTTGTGTGATATGGCCTCCTCTGATGGGAGGATAGGTTTGGCATGGGTGTGAACACCAGGTGGATAGTCTATATGAGCCCTGTCCAGCTTCTAAATACAACCTCATCACAGAGCACTTGGAATTTGTCTCTTTTATCTTATGCCCCAAGTCACGCTTTAATCTGCTGAGATCTCCAATTTCTGAAGTTGGCTGGTAATTCCAGAGACAGAACGTTGCCAATTTCAGATGAAGCAAATCCAAGTTAGTGGGAATCCAGCCCTCTGTGGCAAGAAGCCCTGGGGAGAATCTGCTGTGCCCTCACACTCCCCCTGAGAGCGGACTGGAGATTTTTGACAGGTGCCCTTTCCTTTGCCCTCCAAACAGCTCTCTGGCAGTATCTTGGCTAAGGTCACAAACCCAGAAGTGTCTGATAGAACAGACACAACACGAATAGCATTTGACAAGATAATGATGCCGTGTGTTGCCTGGCAAAACCCTCAGGGAAGCACGTATTTGCCCCTGGCTCCTTGGCAACTGCCCTTCTGTTCTGATGACTGGCTCAGGCTGAAGTTACAGAGGGCTTTCTCTGTGTCCTGAATGCTCTGATTTAACCTTTCTTCTCTTCCCCGCCCCCCCCCCATTCTTTCTCCTTCCTTCTTTTCTTTCAAAGAAGAGCAGTAAGGAAAACCATTAGCCCCACTTTGCAGGGAAGAGCTAAGTTTTAAGTAACCAACTCTTGTTTGTTTTAATCCATATATCCCAGAAAAGGAAAAAAAAAAAAAATCAGGTCAAGCAGCCACATCTAGCTTGTCCAGATTACCTGAAGTGTTCTTTGCCTCCTATGCAAGGGAAACATCTATCTCTTCAGGGATCAGGGTTAAGTGTCTTTTCAAGTCCAAACCCCCGTGCTTTAGTTAAGTTATACATTTGAACAAAAACAGGACACGATGGCTGTTTAATGAAAATTTCCCAAGAGCCCTGAAATCCATAGGTCCTTGGACAAGTATATAGTGAAGAAAAGGGAAATTCCGAACATACTTGTTTAATTTCCCTTTGGAGTCCCAACCTTTTGTTTGCTTTTTTAAGGTTTTATTCATTAGAGTTGGGGTTGTGAAAGCGTGAGGTTTAAGGGTGCAGTTAGGGTTACACTTAAGATAAGGCTGAGGTGTGTGATTGCAGTTACAGTTAGGGTTAGAATTAGGGTTTAGGTTATGGCTTGGGGTCTGATTGTTTGTGACAGTGTCTCTTTATCACCCAGGCTGTCCTGGAACTTACTCTGGAAACCAGGCTGGCCTTGAACTCAGAGATCTGCCAGCCTCTGCCTCCTGAGTGCTGGGATTCAAGGCATGCATCACCACCAACCCTCTATGTTAGATTTTTAAAATACAGTTGGGGGGGGGGTCAGAACTGGGTTCAGAGTTATCTCAGCTTTTAAATATTTCAAATGTTTGAAGCATAGACTTCGTGAAATCCACTGCATAGCTCAGCACTTAAAGGTGCTTGTCATGCAACTTGACGGTCTAAGTTCATGTCCCAGAAACCACATGGTAAGGGGGAGAACCCACTCCCACTAGTTGACCTCTGACCCCCACAGGTATTCTCTGGGGTATAGGTAAGTGGCTGGCAGCTTTGCGTAGCATGTACAAGGCTTTAGATTCAGTTCCTAACCACACACATCTGCATGAAAGGCTATAGCCCCTCAAGCGATCATCATGTTCATAAGAATGTAAGATATTTCATTGAATATCTTTCTGGATCCAAAACAGAGAGGAGGAGAGGGAGAAAGGAGGGCTAGGAAAGGGAAAGAGGGAAAGAGAGCTGCGGTTAGAAACCCATTTGCAGGGCTGGAGAGATGGCTCAGCGGTTAAGAGGACTGACTGCCCTTCCAAAGGTCCTGAGTTCAATTCCCAGCAACCACATGGTGGCTCACAACCATCTGTAATAGAATCTGATACCCTCTTCTGGTGTGTCTGAAGACAGCTACAGTGTACTCATATAAGAAACCCATTTGCTGGGTCAAGGCTTGAAGCAAAGCTGAGCTTTGGGGGTGGGGGTTGTTAGGGCCATCTATTTTAGAGAAGGAATGATCCATCTCATTTTAAAATTGTATTCACTTATCAATGGTTGGAACTCTTGGCAGCTCCTCCCTGGGATACAGGTTTTAGCATTCCTAGACTGGACAACTCTCTCCAGAGTTCCTGGAGCCCCAAGAAAACAGAAAACAAGCCAGCTAGCATTGGAAGAGTAAAACCATTAATTCTGTGGCTATGTGAAGCTATTATCCCCCACCCCCGTAAAAGCAAAGCAGAACAAAGACTTGGTTCTTGCTTTAGGCCTTCAGCCCTCCCAGTCCATAGTGGTTTGGGGCCAGATAAGAGAATAATGAAAGTCTGCAGTGGGCGAGGCTTCCTTCAGCCAAGGCAGCTGACAGAATGCTTGTCTCCCCAGCACTTGAAGGAAAGTGATACCAGCTCTCCTCAGACAATGAGGCCCTTGTGTGAAACAGCTGTCCAAGGGAGATGGCTCAGTGCCGTTTGACAGTGGCTCGCATGTTACATGGAAACGTCTGGGATTATCTAACAGGGAAAGAACCAACCAGATGGAACTGAGCCCTTCTCACTAGGAATGCAGTCTCCGGCTTGCGGGGGGGGGGGGGGGGGTGTGTGTGTGTAACGCAAGCTCAGGTTTCTCTGGCTGGAGGATAAAGTGCCGGTTTGTTGTACTTGGTAATCTATTTTTGCCTCCCGAATTGTGGACAACGTCTACGTGGATCTTTCAGGCTTTATCTGAAAGAGACAGATAAACAGTGTGTGCAGGAGGCTGGCTGACTCCACGTTAACTTCACCTGGCAAGAGTATCCAGGGTAGCAGATAGCATCCCCACATGAGGCTTGTGAGCTTGGATGGGGAACTCAAGGCTGGTGATGAAACCCTAAGTCAGCTTTGCCTGCTTTTAGGTGTGCTTACGGGAGCGGTGCGTAGCTGTTATTGTGACCGGCAATCAGTACCATCCATCCCTGGGGTTCTTGTCCAGGGATGTCTCTGCCACAGTTACACTCTGTGAGCCTGGGCATTCATTGACCTGAGTGCAAGGCTAAATGGAGAGCTACAGGTGCATCCTGGTTAAGGGAGTGAATTCGAGTGAACACACACACACACGCACACGCACACGCACGCGCACGCACACGCACGCGCACACACACAGTAGTGGTGGACAGAGACAGAGAAACAGAGAGAAAGCATATAGTCTGCTTCATAATTTCTGACTACTAACCTGAAACTACTTAATGATCACTATGTAGCAGTCATGGAGAGCAAATTGTGTGTAATTCGCTTAATGTTCAGCCTTTGAAACCGCTATCTTTGCTGTGCTTTGCCCAGCACCAGTACTGCAAAGGACCAGAAACCATCCTTTAGTGATATCCTGCATGGAGCCTGTATGATAAAGGCAAGACAGGACAGACTGAAAACAGATCCTCGAGTAGCCAGTGGGAGGCTGCAGTGTTCCAGGGGTCACAGGGAGTCGCACTACATAGGGTCAGAGAGTAAGGTCTCTCACCGCTTTCTCAAACAAGAACTTTCAATAGAAAGAAATGCAATGATACCAGGAAAATCATGTAGCTATTCTAAGAAACAAACAATCCTCTATGTAGCCCTGGCTGGAACTCCTCTGTAGACAAGGCTGACTTTGAACTCACAGAGATCCACCTGCCTCTGCCTGCCATGTGCTGAGCTTAAAGGTACTAGCCACCATACCTGGCTAGCTGAGCATCTTCTAACTCAGTTCAATTTTGACAGTATCTGGAGGTAGCATCAAATTCTCTAGGATGAAGGTCAGTTCACAAGATCTTTGCCCCCAAACACTCTTCTTTGCCCCCCAAAATGCACACACACACACACATGCAAACACACTATAGATGGCAATCTCATAACCCTAATTATTTTTTAAAATAGTTAGGCTGGGTCTGGAGAGATGGCTCAGCAGATAAGAGCACATACCTCTCTTGTAACATACCCCAAATTTAATTCCTAACATCCATTTTATTTTTTTTAATTTTTTTTAAAGATTTATTTATTTATTACATGTAAGTACACTTTAGCTGTCTTCAGACACACCAGAAGAGGGAGTCAGATCTTGTTATGGATGGTTGTGAGCCACCATGTGGTTGCTGGGATTTGAACTAAGGACCTTTGGAAGAGCAGTCGGGTGCTCTTACCTGCTGAGCCATCTCACCAGCCCCCTAACATCCATTTTAAACAGCTCACAACCTTCTCCGCCCAGGATCAAACACCTCTGACCTCTGAGGGGACCTGCATAGGTATACACAGACCTCTGCACAAACACAAATACACACACATAAGTGTACACTATAAGGAAAGAGATATAGCATAAAGCCCCTGTACCCCTTCTTCAGGTTCAATTAACTTGCTTTAAGGACTCACAGGACTCAGGGAGATACATTTACTAATTCATTATACGAAGGGCACTAGAAAAGGCCCAGTAAAGCCTGTGGAGGTGGCTGTCAGCCAGTTCTCGCCTCTCAAGCAAAATAACCTGAGTTCAAAGTTGAGAACTCACAGGAAATGTCAGGCATTATGGTGCGTTATAGTCCTTGGGCTAGTAGGGTGGAAATGCCAAGCTTGCTGGCTAGCCACCTAGCCTTAACTGGCTCAGCTCTGACCAACGAAGACCCTGAGTCAGAAAACAAGATGGAAAACAACACTCTTCTGAGATGACCCCACACACAGGGGGTAACCTCTGGACTCCACACACAGGCACATACATGAACACACATACACATCTTTTGTTTTTGTTGTTTTTGTTTTCAACACAAGGTTTTTCTGTGTAGCCTTGGCCATCCTGGAACTTGCTCTGTAGACCAGGCTAGCCTCAAACTCACTCTGCCTGCCTCTGCCTCCTAAGTTCTAGGGTTAAAAGCCTGGGCCACTACCACCCCTTGGATAGAGAATTTCTTTATGGACAACTCTTGAGAAGGAAGAAAATTTGAGTTTCTATGACTTTTCTTGGGGAAGAAAAAGTCAGTTTCTGCAGACTGCCTTACGAGGAGGAGTTAGTAGCTCCAAGTCATAATTTTGTATATATGCATACATATCAACATACCCAACACCTATAGGCACAGATATATATATATATACATATACACCTATAAGCACATATATATACATATACAATACATACACATATATGTCACAAAAATCACAAAGATATAAACTGATTTCATTTAGCCAGTTCTTTTCCTCTTTGGGGGTTTTTGTTTTCAATTTTACACTTCCTTAGTGAGGTGGGGGAGATCATGTGCCCCAGCATGGGTGGTTGTCAGAGGAGAACTGTCTGGAGTTGAGTCTCTCCTTCCACCATGTCAGTTCTGGGGATCAGCTTCAGGTGGTCAGGCTGGGTGGTAAGCAGCTAACCACCCGAGTCATCCATCACACCAGCCCTGGTTGTTTGTATTGCCTAGACAAAGTCTCACTCTGTAGGCCAAACTGGCTTGGGACCCAGGGCAATCCTTTCCCCTCTTCCTTTCCCCGTGCTAGAATTACCAATTTCAAGGTGAGCCACCATTCCTAGCTAGCTTTATTCTGCTTTCTTTCCTTTTTTTTTTTTTTTTTAAGATTTATTTATTTATATGTAAGTACACTGTAGCTGTCTTCAGACACTCCAGAAGAGGGAATCAGATCTTGTTACGGGTTGTTGTGAGCCACCATGTGGTTGCTGGGATTTGAACTCCAGACCTTCGGAAGAGCAGTCGGGTGCTCTTACCCACTGAGCCATCTCACCAGCCCTCCTTTTTTTTTTTTTTAAGATTTATTTATTGATTATATGTAAGTACACTGTAGCTGTCTTCAGACACTCCAGAAGAGGGCGCCAGATCTCGTTGCGGATGGTTGTGAGCCACCATGTGGTTGCTGGGATTTGAACTCTGGACCTTCGGAAGAGCAGTCGGGTGCTCTTACCCACTGAGCCATCTCACCAGCCCCCCCTTTTTTTTTTAAGATTTATTTATTATATGTAAGTACACTGTATCTGTCTTCAGATACTCCAGAAGAGGGAATCAGATCTTGTTATGGATGGTTGTGAGCCACTACGTGGTTGCTGGGATTTGAACTCAGGACCTTTGGAAGAGCAGTCAATGCTCTTACCCGCTGAGCCATCTCTCCAGCCCTCATTCTGCTTTCAAAGACAGCAGCTTTATTTGTGTAGGTGACACATGATGTAAACAGTGTGGTGACTGATATCTGCTGATCAGAAGTCGAACCACATTTAAAAATAAAACCCATGCAGGGAGATGATGAAAGCTAAACAAACTTTTACAGCCCTTCAGAGACTATGTTTGCCAGGCTGCTCTCTGATTCTTGGACCCCAGGGACCCGCCTGACTCAGTCCAGAGTGACTGGGATCGTATGCATGCACACCACATTCATCCTAAACTCACTTTAAAAAAAAAAAAACAAAACTGGGCTGGGGCTGTCGCTCAGCTGGTGGGTGCTTCCCTAGCAAGCATTCAGCACTGAGTTAGTGCTCCAACACCAAATACATCATGCCCGGTGCCACTAGCCTTCATACATTAGAAGCCACAAAGTTTTGACCCCTTAAAAAGGAAAGCAGGGGCTGGAGAGATGGCTCAGCTGCTGAGCACTGGCTGCTCTTCCAAAGACGACAATTTTGTTTCCCCACACCCACATTAACTGACAGCCATCCATAACTCCAGGTCAGCACTTTTTCCTCCCCTCTGTAGGCAATGGGCATGCACATGGTATACAGACATACTCGTAGGCCAACATCCATACACATCAAAATAAAATAACTTTTTTAAAAATGGCAGGCACAAATGCAAGAATATGCCTCTTGCCTAGAATATTCAAGGCTGTGGCTTCAATCCCCAGCACCACCACAAATACCAATAACAGTAAATAAACAAGAGACATACTTCTTTTACTACAGCTCCAGCTAGTAAGAGAACAGACTCGACAGTATGACAGAGACATGCCATTGATGGCACGTCTATGTGTATATGAGACGTGGCCTCTGCACCACAGATTGGAGAAACAGCCACAAAAATGCATTCTTCAATGCACAGATAATCTCAACTTGAAATTATGCAGAGCTGTACTGGTAATAAATCCACATGGCTTTAAAGTAGGAAGATGGACCCCCCTACTCCTCCAAGCTTCTCTCCTTCTTCACCCCAAAAGTCTATAGAAGGGAAAGTGCCACAGACCACCCCAGCTGGGTATTGGGGGTCCCTGGGATGTGGGTTCTCGAGGCCAGGTGGGTAAGGATCCAGCTGTGACACACAGAAACAAACACAGAGGCAGTGTGAATCTGAGTGTTTTGCAGCTCACGAGCAAGGGTTTTTATGCATAGAGAAACAAGTGTTACAACTCTGGAAAGCTGTGTTCAGTGAAGCAGTACAATAGAAAGGACATTGCAATAACCATTTGGTACAGCAAGATACAAAATACAAAATCATCCAAATATTACAACTTCAAAAAGGGTGTTTTCAATAAAGCAGCCAGGTAGAACAGACATTACTCTGATCATTTGGTACATCACAATATAAAAATCACCTAAGGCTAGTGGCAAATTCCCAAGAATAAACTAATGAATTTTTATGATCAGTTACTGTTTAACTTCTAGCTCCTGTTTTTCTGTAAATCTTCAAAGCATAAATTTAAATGGTTTTAATTCTTTTTACTTAAGGCTTTCTTTTTTTTTTTTTTTTTTTTTTGAGACAGGGTTTCTCTGTGTAGCCCTGGCTGTCCTGGAACTCACTCTGTAGACCAGGCTGGCCTCGAACTCAGAATACTTAAGGCTTTCTTAAACAATATATCAAAACCTACTTCCGATGATACACATGCAGCCATATAAAATATTATTGTTGGGGAAGTTTATATTCATCAATGCTATCTTATACATGATTTGTAAAGCGAAGCCCTGGTTTTCCCGGAGATGAGGACATGGTTAGTGACTCCACCTCAAGGGATGGTTTTGTAGCCATAATACTCGCTTAAGATCTTGGCCTAGGCTATCAGGAACATCTCGTATATGGGAAAAGGAATAGAAAACAAAAACAGATACGTTGCCAAGAGAACTACAGGCTCAATATTTTTTCTCCAGCAAAGAGTTCCACAACCTGTTCCAGGAGGCCTCCCCCTGTTGAGGTCTATCATCTTAGTCTGTGGAACTTGTCACACAAATTCTACTGCAGGGGGTGTGACAGGAAAGAAATGAGCCAGGTGCTTAAGGAGACGCCTGTGCAGTTAGCCTGTGATTCCAATGACTTATCAGTGATGAACACCCACCCACTCCCTGCTGCTTCGGGATTCTGACTTCTGCTTTTTTCTGACCACCAGCCAGGGATGGCACCACCCACAGTGGGCTGGGGCCTCTCCACTTGATCACTAATTGAGAAAATCCTTTACAGTCTGATCTCATGGAGGCCTTTCCTCAAGGGAGGCTTCATTCTCTGTGATAACTCCAGCTTGTGTCAAGTTGACACACAAAACCAACAGTACAACTGACCCTTTGTCAGCTTGACACACAAACACATCACTATTAAGTCTCAACGCTTACTTTCTTATTCATCTCCAAGATCTAAATAACTTTAAAAGTCCCACAGTCTTTACAAATTCTAACATATTAAATTTTCAATCCCTTTAAAATATCCAATCTCCTTTGAAATTCAAAGTCTTTTAACTATGGGCTCCACTAAAATACTTTCTTACTTCAAGAGGGAAAAATATCAGGGCACAGTCACAATCAAAAGCAAAATCAAACTCTAACTGTCCAATGTCTGGGACCTACTCACCATCTTCTGGGCTCCTCCAAGGGCTTGGGTCACTTCTCCAGCTCTGCCCTTTGTAGCACACACCCTGTCTTCTAGGCTCCAACTGCCTGTGCTGCTGCTGTTCTTGGTGGTCATCTCATGGTACTGGCATCTCCAAAACACTGCTGTCTTCCAGTAGCCTCTCATAGGCTCTCTTCATGGTACCAAGCTCCTTTGCATGACCCCTCCAGTCCTGGGCCATCAACTGCAACTGAGGCTGTACCTTCACCAATGGCCTTCCATGGCCTCTCACAGTGTCAAGCCTCAGCTGCTCTTCATGACCCCCTTTATGCCTTCAAAACCAGTACCACCTGGGTGACCCTTACACATTACCAAGTCCTGCTGCAGCACAAGGTACAACCTTGGCTATCTCTGAACACAACTGCTTTGTGCACTCAGAAAACACTTCCCAGATTTCACCTCAGTGATGTTGGTCTCTTCTTAATCACCACTAATTTCTTAGCTCCAGGTAACCAGTACCAATAGTCCCAGTAATGCAAAGGTTTCGCTTTAGTAGATCTGGTATCTTATTGATCACAGCTGATTCTTCAGCCCCAGCTAACCAGAACCACAGAGTCTTCACAACCAAAACAGCAATGGCCTGAAAAGAGTCTTTAATCTTCCCTCTAAGATTTCAGAAGCCAGGCCTCCATCGTTTGCACACTCACAACATTATCTTCCAAGCTCCTCTAGAACATCCCAGTGGCCCTTCTAGCCCAAAGTTTCAAAGTTCTCCCCAGTCCTCCCCAAAACAGGGTCAGGTTGTCAGGAATACCCAACTATGCTGGTACCAATTTGTCTTAGTCAGGGTTTCTATTCCTGCACAAAACATCATGACCAAGAAGCAAGCTGGGGAAGGGAAGGGTTTATTCAGCTTACATTTATACATTGTAGTCAGGACAGGAACTCACACAGGGCAAGAACTGGGAGGCAGGAGCTGATGCAGAGACTATAGAGCATGCTGCTTACTAGCTTGCTTCCCCTGTCTTACTCAGCCTGCTTTCTTATAGAACCCAGGACTATCAGCCCACAGATGGCACCACCCACAATGGGCTGGTCCCTCCCCACTTGATCACTAATTGAGAAAATGCCTTGCAGCTGGATCTCATGGAGGCATTTCCTCAACGGAGGCCCCTTTCTCTGTGATCACTCCAGCTGTGTCAAGTTGACACACAAAACCAGCCAGCACAACTGCCTTCTCCATTTCTAACATGGAAATAAAAATGTTTGTTTGGGCTGGGGATGCAGCTCAGTTCTTAAGGGTGCTTACCTGTCAGGCTCAAAGCCCTGCGCTCAATTCTAGCACTGCATAGCCCAGGCACAGAGCGTGTGCCTGTGATCCTAGCACTAGGAGATGCAGGCAACAGGATCAGCAGTTCAAAGTTATCTTTGGCTGTGTAACAAGTTCTGTGTGGATGTTCTTCTCAGTGTCCGAGGCCCTAAAGTAGAGACATGACGACTGTGAATTGGGCCCTGGTGGCTGCAAGTCAGCCATAGTGGCTTTAATCCTGTCACTGGGGACTCGGGAGACAGAGGCAGGTGGATCTCTGAGAGTTTGAAGCCAGTCTGGTCAAATAGTGAGTTTCAGGCTAGCCAAGCCTATATAGTAAGACTCTGCCTCAAAAATAAAAATGATTAAGGAAGGAAGGAAAGAAGGAAGGAGGGGAGGAAAAGAAAGAACAGGAAAAGAATTAAAACAAGGCAGAGAAACCACTGTTGTGACTTTTGAGATGTAGACAGAGACCTAATTCTCTTGGAACCTGCAAGGATACATAGGGCTGCTGTGCATAGGATTTGAATGCGCAACTGCTGTGTTTGTTTTGAGTGTTTGTGTATTAGGTGCTAGGGGTTGAGTTCAAGGCTTCACCCACACTGCACACTACACCTTCATCCCTGAAATTTTAATTTGGACTCAGCAAAAAAAAGCCAGGTATATTCCTAGGGGAACCGGTCTCTGTTTTGGCTTGTTGGCACCAACATACGGCAACTCCTTGTAGCAATCATAGATTCCCTGGCAGGGTTAAAAGAAATTTTTCATTCTTTTCACCCCTGAGACTTTTGTACCATCGCTATGTTCCCAAACTAAAAACCATATCCCACCCGATATGGTGCGTGGGAGAAGTGGAGAGCCACTCTTTTTTAAACGTCTCGGTCTTTAATTCAATATAGCCAGGGAGATTTCAAAGCATAGCTTGCATAGACGTCCCTCCCACAGAAGTCTTTCTCTGCTTCTCATTATGACATATATTCTTTAAAGAAAAACTCGGAGCTTGTAATTTACTCTAACCATGTCTGTGGAGTTAGCGCCTGACCCTCCACTTTCTTCACAGCTGAAATGACCTTGCCACTGCCTCCAGATCCACTTTGTTCTCATCCTCAGATTCCCACAGTGCCTCCTTATACCCTACCCCGTCCTGCAGTCCCTCAGCCCTGGCTAGAAGGCAAAAGTTGGTTTTTGTTTTGCTTGGCCTTTTCTGATTTGAGACAAGGTCTTGCTGTGTAGCCTAGCTGAGTCCTGCCATAGCTTCCCGAGGACAGACTACCTCACCTAGTTCTAGAATTGGAATGTTACTGAACTTAAAAGAAGACAACCTGGGCGGGAGAGAGGGTTTGTGGTTAAGAGCACTAGCTGCTCTTTCAGAGGTCCTGAGTTCAATTCCTAGCAACCATGTGGTGGCTCACAGTCATCTGTAATGGGATCTGATGCACTCTTTTGATGTGTCTGAAGACAGCTGCAGTGTACTCAATATAAATTTAAAAATAAATAAGTAAATCTTTGAGGAAGAAGAAAACCACCTTATATGGCAGTGTGGGTGCCTCAGGGGACACTCTGTGAAGAGAAATAAGCCAGTCTTACAAAAATAAACACCGAAAGCTTCTACTTACATCAAGTGCATAATATAGGGAAATTCAAAACTAAGTGTTGTGAAACCAACTGGAGTTCCAGATACTCTGCAGGCTGAGAGAGGAAGGTCGTCAGGAGGTTGAGACCAACTTGGGCTATGCAGTAAGACCCCAGCTCTAAACAAATCACTAATAAAATAAATAAGGCGAATTCCTAGAATGGATCAAAGAACAGAATGGAAGGAGAGACCCTGTCTCAAAAAATAAAACAGGGAGCTGTGTATTGTGGCAATGCCTTTAATCCTAGCACTTGGAAGGTAGACCAGGTGGATCTCTCTGGGTTCAAGGCCAGCCCGGTTCTACATAGTGGGATCCAGGACAGTCAGGGCTACATAAAGAGTTTCTGAAAAACAAGAAGGGGAGGAGGAGGAATAAAGGAAGGAAAGAAGGAAGGAAGGGAGGGAAGAATGGAGGGAGGGAGGAAGGAAAGAAGGAAGGAGGGCTGGAGAGATGACTCAGTTAAGAACAGTTGCTGCTCTTGCCCAGGACCCAGATTCCATTCCTAACCCCCAACATTTTAGGAAGCTCACAATCCCTCATAACTGTAGTGACAAGGGATCTAATACCCTATACTGGCCTCCATGGAGACTTGCCCACACATGATGCACCTATATGCATTTAGGCACACACACTTACGCATTAAAAAAAAAATCTTAAAAATGGAACAAGAGAGCCAGGTGTGGTGATGCATGCCTTTAATCCCAGCACTTGAGAGGCAGAGGCAGGCGAATTTCTGAGTTCAAGGCCAGCCTGGTCTACAAAGTAAGTTCCAGGACAGCCAGAGCTATACAGAGAAACCCAGTCTGGAAAGAAAAAAAAAAAAATGGAACAAGAGGGGCTGGTGAGATGGCTCAGCAGTTAAGAGCACTGACTGCTCATCCGAAGGTCATGAGTTCAAATCCCAGCCACCATCTGTAATGAGAAACAAATAAAAAAACCTATGAGTCAGAGCGAGCAGGGCCAGAGCAAGAGGGAAAAGGGAAGGGGACTGGGGGAAGAGTTGAAAAAAAAAAAAAGGAACAAGAAAGGAAGGTAAGGATCACACACAGATGCTTCCTCCGAAGCAGAATCAGACCCAGCTCCATAAAAGTTAAGAGTGAAGACAGGGACCGACTACCACAGGGATGCTGGAGGGGACACGCCACAGCTTGAGCCAAGTTGCCACAACTGAACTTCAGTTTCTGCACTGTGGATCTGTGAGTCCCTAAGAGCTAGGCAGTGCTTAGATATTAAAATCATTTTAGTGAGCACGTTTTTGCAGAGGACTTTCCTGTCCTTATGCAGCAAATTAATGGAGGCTTTTCTCCATTGGCATCTTCAATCATCTATTATGGAGCGAGGGACTTGGGGGAATTCCTGTGAGTGAGGAGTTCAGGATGGGGTGGGCCACATCTTTTCTTAGATCTACTGTTAATTGTTTTTAAGATTATGTATTAATGTGTCCGTGTGTGCATGTGAATTTGGGTGCCTGAAGAGCGTGATCATTCTGGAGCTGGAGTCATAGGCAGGTGTGAGTCGACTGCTGAGCTAGCCCCTTAAGTAGCAGCTAGCTCACATCCTAAGTAGAAGGGACCTCATTCAATAGCAGGAACTGCTTTCATGTGCTCTCTCCTGCTAAGAGAAACACCAGCATGTGGAAAGAAAATGAGAGATCCACAAACCTCCCCAAGAGGTGCTCCAAACAAGGCTTCGGAGACTAGGCTTTGCTCCACAAGGACCGTTGCAGAGCAAGTTATTGGGTGTTGAAGTATCAGATGGACAGGTGATATAAGCCACGTTCAATGGCATGCCTGGAGAACTGAGCAGAGTCGGGTATTTTAGACGTTGTCTTTGTTGCGTGTGTTCTAAGGAATAGGGACAGCAAAAACCATTAACCACTTCTGTTAGCTTTCTTTGGCTATGAAAACAGACCTGGGGGGAAAACAAGTCAGGAGAGGAAAGAGTTCAGCCCATGTTCGCTTAACTGTGCTGCTTAGAGCCCTCCATAGCACAGTGCATCATGGTTGAGGAGGTCGCTCACCTCGAAGCAAAGGAGAGAAAAGGACTGGAGTACCAGTGTCCCCTGCTTGGGTTCCTCCTTGGGAATGAATGAATATATATATATATATATATATATATATATATATATATATATATATATGTAATATATATAAAAGCAATATATAAGCAATATATATAAAGAAAGCAAACTATATATATATGTATATATATATATATATACATATATATATATAGTTTGCTTTCTTTGAATGGAAAATTATCAAGTCCTTGAAAATATTTTACTTAGTTTCCAAATTTTAAAATAGTGGTGAAAAATTAATAAATAAATTTCTTAGGGTTTCCATTGCCACGAAGAGACACCATGACCAAGGTAACTCTTACAAAGGACAACATTTACTTGGTGCTGGATTACGGTTTCGGACGTTCAGTCCATTATCATCATGGCAGGAAGCATGGCCGCATCCAGGCATGGTACTGGAGGAGCAGAGTTCTACCTCTTGTTCTGAAGGCAAACAATAGAAGACTAGCATCCTCAGGAAGTGAGGAAGTTCTCAAAGCTCATACCCACAGAGATACACTTCCTCCATTGAGGCCACACCCACTTCAATAAGGCCACACCCCTAAGGCCACACCTTCTTCAACATGGCCACACCCACTCTGCCAAGGCCACATACCCTAATAGTGCCAAGCATATTCAAACCCCCACAATAAACAACAACAACAACAAAAAAGGGAGCCAGTGAGATGGCGCAGCAGTTCAAAGTGTCTGCTACTAAGCCTAAAGACCTGGTTCACTCCTCAGGACCCACAAGAGTCTCTCACCACCAGAAAGAGAGAATGACTCCTGCTTGTGGTCCTCTGAAATCCACACATGCACCGTGGTACACATATGCATGCCCACACACGTGCACACTATCAATGATGTGCATAGATTTAACGGAGTAGATAAAATAACCAGAGAGAAAGCAGTGGTGTGACGGTTTCAAGACAAACCGTTTAAGCTGGAGCCAGCTTTCCCATGCTCCAGAGCATGTTTGGTGCTGAGTTGGACTCCCTTTCTTAGGAGAGAGAGAAAAAAACAAAATTCTCAGTACTGCTTCCCCCTGCTTTTTCCTTGTGCTTTCTACCAGGATAGAGATCCCAAGAGGGCAGGGACTTCATCTTGCTGACTGCTGCCATATACCTGCCTAGTATAATGATTGGGGTGTGTATGTACCCTCACGAGTATTTGCTGAGTGAATGGATCCAGAGCCCACCAGCTTTGTCCCTGCTCAGTGACTAGATTCCACAAGTTCTTCCAGGCTCCTCTGACCGTTTTGACCTTGGCTTTGGCCTTGAGGGCCAGGCCTTTGCTTTGAGGTTAATCTTGCCACAGAACAATAGTGAGTCTGAGAGTAGCCTTGGGAAGGTGCCTTGTGCTTAGGCCCGCCTCAGAACTCTAACATTTCTTCTGGGTTTTTTTTTTTGTTTGTTTGTTTTTGTTTTTTTTTTTGTTTTTGTTTTTTTGAGACAGGGTTTCTCTGTGTAGCCCTGGCTGTCCTGGAACTCACTCTGTAGACCAGGCTGGCCTCAAACTCAGAAATCTGCCTGCCTCTGCCTCCCGAGTGCTGGGATTAAAGGCATGCGCCACCACGCCCGGCCACATTTCTTCTGATTAGCTGTGCCATTGAGTACTGACCTCAGACTTGACAGCATGGAGTCCAAACATTAGCAAGATACGTCTTTCTTCTGTTTCTCCTTTCATGATCAACTTTTGGCCTTTTGCGGTTTTTTTTGTTGTTGTTGTTTTTTTGTTTTGTTTTGTTTTTTTAAGATTTATTGGGGGCTGGTGAGATGGCTCAGTGGGTAAGAGCACCCGACTGCTCTTCCGAAGGTCCGGAGTTCAAATCCCAGCAACCACATGGTGGCTCACAACCACCTGTAACAAGATCTGGCTCCCTCTTCTGGAGTGTCTGAAGACAGCTACAGTGTACTTACATATAATAAATAAGTAAATTCCAGAACCCCGGAGCTCTTGTCTCTAGCTGCATACGTATCGAAAGATGGCCTAGTCGGCCATCACTGGAAAGAGAGGCCCATTGGACTTGCAAACTTTATATGCCCCAATATAGGGGAATGCCAGGGCCAAAAGAATGGGAATGGGTGGGTAGGGAAGTTGGGGGCGCTATGGGGGACTTTTGGGATAGCATTGGAAATGTAATTGAGGAAAATATGTAATAAAAATATTAAAAATTAAAAAAAAAATAAGTAAATAAATAAATCTTTTTAAAAAAGATTTATTTATTTATTTTATTTATATGAGTACACCCTCGCTGTCTTCAGACACACAAGAAGAGGGCATCAGATCCCATTACAGATGATTGTGAGCCACCATGTGGTTGCTGAGCACTGAACTCAGGACCTCTGGAAGAGCAGTCAGTGCTCTTAACCGCTGAGCCATCTCTCCAGCCCCATTTACTACTTATTTCCACTGGTATTTATTTTTCAAGGAGTATGTTTCAGGCCAGGTGTTGTGGGAGACAAATATAATCCTAACACTGGGGAAGTGGAGACAAGAATGATCAGGCATTTGACGTCATCTTTGCCTACACTGTGAGTGGGAGATCACCCTGGGTTGCAGGTGGCCTCTTTTGAGGGGACACAGAGGCTCCCTCCAATCCTCTTATGGTGGTCTGTCATACTGCAGCTATTCAGATGTGACTGATAACCTCTTAGCTCAAAGTTTTCACTGATCCATCCTCAAAACTTGTCAAAGAGGCCTGAACTCTGAGCTTCAGGCTCCCCCGATCCACTTTACTTTGGGGTACCAGGAAAGGGAGAACAAGTTGGGTGTGGTGCCTTTAATCCCAGCCCTCTGGAGATGGAGGCAGGCAGATCTCTGTGAGTATGAGGGGCAGCCTGCTCTACATAGTGAGTTCCAGGACAGCCAAGGCTATGCAGATCCTGTATGCTGCTGCTGCTGATAATAATAATAATAATAATAATAATAATAATAATAGTAGTAGTAGTAACAAGAGACCTCACTCACTTAATTTTCCAGTGAAAGAGGAAGATGGCTAAGGTCTAAGAGGATTTTAAACACAGACTGGAAAAAAAGCAAAAGCTTCCATTTACATAAGGGCTTGGAGCTGCCCGTCGGGGGGGTTGCTATGACTTGACAGAGGCTGCAAATGTGTGTCCGCAAGCAGTCTGGCATGACGGTGGTCATACAAATTTAGAAATGCTCTGACTTACAGGTGTGCATGCTGAAACATTGAGCAGAACTCAGTTGACTATGAATCATGAACTCTGGTCTAGCCTGGCATTGTGAGTCCAGTATAGCAAATCACTAGAAAGCCCTGGGCGATACCTACACGATTCCCACATACTGTCTGAGCCAGCTTAGTTTCACCAGCCAAGCGTCATGGCAACGGTCATGGCAACGGTGTCCTCTCCAATTTCCACTGTGCGGAAAGACCACATTAGGTCTCTGTTCCCTCTGGAACATGAGCGAACAAGCGAGGTTTGTGAAGCCTAGACATGACAGAGCTACAGCTGCTGAGGCTACAGGTTCAGGGGGAGCCCTGAAGAGACTCTGACCTGGGCCCCTAAAGAGACGTTCAAATGCATTCACTGAAATCAGAAGTAGCTTTCTGGCCAAGTGGAAAGCTCCACATGAAACCCATGTTAATAGGAAAAGGGGCTGTAAAGTGGAAAGCTGGAGCCGTGCTGGTGTTCCCCCAAGCAATTCACTTCTCAGCCAATGCCAGTGGTGGGTCTCCCAGAAAACACTGGATTACCGGTGGGTAGGGTGAGTGCCGCGAGATTCCTCCCTCCCAGCTGGCTGGCATTGCTTTCTTGGTTTTGAATCCGAATTGGAAAACCAAACCAGCAAACCAGGATAAACCTGAACCTGCAGCGGGAAACACACTTGGCTTTTGTCTGCACGGTAGAAGGAACGCTGTTTGTCCCTCCCTGTGGTACAGCACAGTCCTGTGAACAGCAAACTCCAATTCTCCCAAGAAACAAGCACGGCGAACTTGTGTTTTTCCAAGTTGACTTTATGGTTAAACCCCGCAGCCCAGACCAATAGAGCATCCTTCCGGGTGGGCGTGGCCATGCTGTGTGGGCCGGTATTTTTTTTTTTTTTTCAAACCATGACAGCATAACTTCTCCTCGCTGTATTTACCAGACAAAGTCTCAACAACGCCTGTAAACGCCTGTGTCTGTTCTTTTCAGTTCTAGGGAAAATTCGAACCGCGGTGGGCAGTGCCCAACTTCTCATGGCGCAGAAATTCTACCAGTTCAGAGAACTGTGTGAAGAGAACCTGGTAGGTACCATTCCCATCACTGTGACTCTCTGCTAGCACAACCCAGAGAGACCTTGTCCTTAAGACTGGTCTGGCCAAAGCAAAACTCAGTTTGAACCACTGGAGTCTTTGACAGACAAATCTGACTTTTTGCTTTTCTTTAAATTAAAAACAAAAACGACCCCCCTCCAAATAAAACAAAACAAAAACCTCACTTTATTCTGCACTTAAACAATCTTAGGGCAGAACCAAGTTAAAACTCCATATCCTGGTTCTCTGTATTAAAAACTTTCCATGTTCCTAGAGTTTATATGATTTTTCTGATTCTTTCTAAAATAAGGAACAAACTGGTTTCCAAAATACCATTACAGTGATAATAATCATGACACTCTTTCTTAAAAAGCCATCATTAACTGTGTCTCCTGATGTGAGTTTTGTTTTAATTTAAAAGTCAGAGGTTGGGGGTATCACAAAATGCAGATTAGACACCCTGAGGCAAGCGAGTGCTGCTTCTACCTCTGATTTACAGAAACAAAAGAAGGAAAAGACCTCCAACAGCAACAGTGGACGGCAATGGCGGTGAATCAGAGGTCAAGAGTCTCTTGGAGGAGGCCTCCAAAAGGCCCATGTCCTCCAAGAGCGACTCTGCAAACACAGCTTTTATTGCTCAGTTGCCGGTCAGGCTGACTCTAAAACAAAGCAAATCGAAAGCAGCTTACTGATGTGTGTCAACTGAAAACATGGTTGGCAACCAAATGACCCTGACAGGGCTTTGAGTCTTAACTCTGTCGTAGGCACTGTGTTCTCTCCTCAAAGGAATCTAGTCCAAGGATGGCAAGGTGGCTTCTCGTTAAAGGGGCTTGCTGGCAAACCTGATGACTTAAGTTATACACACACACACACACACACACACACACACATGCTCGTGCACTGTGGCACCTGTACCCAACCCACCCTCACCTACCCACACCCACACTGAATAAATGTAAAAACAGAGAATTGAAAATCGAGTTTCTGAGGGTACTGCAAGGTAGAACATAAATGTTGTGCACATTTTAAAGGTGAAGTTGCAGAAACCATTTTTTTTTAGATTTATTTATTTATTTATTTAATGTAAGTACACTGTAGCTGTCATCAGACATTCCAGAAGAGGGCATCAAATCCTATTACAGACGGTTGTGAGCCACCATGTGGTTGCTGGGATTTGAACTCAGGACCTCTGGAAGAGCAGTCAGTGCTCTTAACCGCTGAGCCATCTCTCCAGCCCCAAACTTTTTTTTTTTTTTTTAATGTGTGTTGTTTTCTGGAAATTGTTACGTTCCCAAAGCCAGCTTTTGACATTGTCCTCGTTCCTCATGGTGGCTCCAGTCAGCGGCCACTAGAGAAATTTCTGTGATGAACTAGGAGAGTCCCTGCTAAGATAACTGCGCACCAGCGGAGGAAGGTCTTTGGTGCTGCTCAGATGAGGCTGAGGCTTCGGAAGCAGTCCTGCCCCAGCATGCGCTGGACCGCCTGGCTAACTCCCCAGCATGGCCGTTTGGAGTTGCTAGTGGCATTCTTTACCGGCCCCGCCCATGGTAAAAAAAAAGGAGTTACAGTTCAGCCTCTGCCCCTAGAAATCCCTTGCAGGATTTAAATTCCATCCCTCATTTTTGCAGAGGGAGTCACCCCAGGGAGTAGTATGGCCTGGAGTGACTTTAGAGGGCACCAAGATGGCTCCGCAGGTAAAGAAGTTTGCTGCCTAGTCTGATGACCTAAGTTTGATGGAAGGGGAAGACCAGCTTCTACAAGTTGTCATCTGCCTACTGACCCTGGCACTGCCAACACATACACATAATAAACAAATATGGTGGGGTGGGTTGTTTGTTTATTTGTTTTCTTTTAGTTAGTTTGTTTGTTTGTTTTTAAGTGACTATAGGGTTGTTGTTCAGGGCCAGGTTCAGCTTCTTGTTGCTTTAAAAAATATTTATTGCCGGGCAGTGGTGGCGCACGCCTTTAATCCCAGCACTTGGGAGGCAGAGGCAGGCGGATTTCTGAGTTCGAGGCCAGCCTGGTCTACCGAGTGAGTTCCAGGAGAGTCAACCCTGTCTCGAAAAAAGAAAGGGAAAAAAATTATATGTGCATGCACATTCTGCCTCCACACAAACAGAGAAGAGGAAATCAGATCCCCTTACAGATGGTTGCTGGGAATTGAACTCAGGACCTCTGGGCCTCTTAACTGCTGAGCCAGCGCTCCAGCCCTAAGCTTATTCTTTAGTCCCTCTTCCATTGAGGAAAAAAAAAAAAAAAGCGAAAGACAGGTCTTTAGTTTGAAAACACATTTGTTCAAGACTAGATGCTTAAGCTTAGAGCAAATGGCTGAAATTTGTTTTTTTCCAGCATACTAAACTGGGAAGGGGGGGGACGAAGGGGGAGGGGGACGGGCTGGACTCACGCCCCGCCCCTCCCGCCCCAGCCCCTGTTGTACCTCTGATCTCGGAGATGATCTGGTTTAGACTCAGCCACTCCGCCATACAACTCTCACCGTCAAACAATGGCTGGATTAGAGATGGATCGGACTTAGGGCCTCTTTGTTTCCTCATTTGTCTTTTTGACAAAATGGGGCAAAGAAATTCCTTTGGGGCGAGGCCCAGGTTGCCTGTGACAGAGTTAAGCACATCTAAGCAGCTACCACAGAAGCTTTGGCTGCTGAACTGCAGACTGAACATGCCCAAACAAAAAAAAAAAAAAATCCAGAAACAGAAATGTTCTAAAATCTGAAACTCTAGGGACAGGAAGGCTTTGATACATCTGACCTCCGATGACATATTACTGTCAAAATATAGTCAAATACTGTCAAAGTACAGGAAAATGTATATAATCACCTCTAGATTGTGGGTATTGGGTATATGTGACATATACATGAATTTCACCTGTATTGTTGACCTGTATTCTGTCTCTAAGATATCTCACTGCATGCAGATAGGCAAACTTTCCCAAATCCTAAGAAGTCTGACATCTCAACATCTGGTCCCGAGGATTTCAAACAAGAAACCCTTGGTGCTAAAACAATACAGCACTAAAACCTGTGACCAAGAAAATGTCACTGGCCTCCAAAATTCATTATGAATAAGGCTAAATATTTGTGCAATCATAAGCTGTTAAGAAGTGCCTCATCAGGCCGGGCGTGGTGGCGCACGCCTTTAATCCCAGCACTCGGGAGGCAGAGGCAGGCGGATTTCTGAGTTCGAGGCCAGCCTGGTCTACAAAGTGAGTTCCAGGACAGCCAGGGCTATACAGAGAAACCCTGTCTCGAAAAACCAAAAAAAAAAAAAGAAGTGCCTCATCAGATCCAATGTGTGTTCTGAATATTGAGGGGTCGCTTTGCTTGCTTTTCCCCATTAGGTGTTTTGTTGTTGTTTTTGTTATGTAGCCTCAAAGATGAGATGCTCCAGGTTCAGCAGCTCTGCTGATAGGATCTCTGGTGTTTGCCACCACATCCCTCGAGGGATTTCCATTGTAGTTTGCTGTTTACTATGCCAGAATACTACAAAGAACGCCTTTGGTTCATTCAAGTGGTGTATCACTAGAATATTTTTTTATGTTTTGTTGTGTTTGTTTTATTTTGGTTTGACTAGGTGCTAAAGTCTGAACCTGAGGCCTGAATGTGTGCCATGAAGCCATACTCATTCCCGTCCCTAGAACAGATTTTAATATTGAACTGAAAACTCTAAAAGTAATCCACTCCCAAGAATCTCATAAGAATCCAATGCCAGGATCCCAAGAATCTTTATCTAATGCCAAGAAGCTATAGGTAGTCTCGGAACTCTACACGCAGCATCTTTATTTGCATTTATTTTGGACAAGGCCAGTCATTCTAGCACATCCTCCAATGTAAATGTCATTTCCAACCTTGAAACAATCAGATGACCATCAACCTTTACTTTCTGAAATTCGGAGGGTACTCTTTTTCTTGAGATTAATTTTAAATGTACAAGCTGCCCCCGGTTATCATAGAATATGATATCTGTTCACAGTTCAGAGTTATTTATAATTCTAACCGGAAATAACCAGAAATGGCACTGACTAAGAGCTCCTGACACCTGGAAGGGAGGCGGACTCTGTCTGCTTATGATGCTTAGGCAGAGTGTGTCGGTGATGATGATAGTGACGCCACACACACACACACACACACACACACACACACACACACACCATTATGGGGACAAAAAAAGTCACCTTGAGCCAGATGTGATAAAGTGCACTTGCAGTCTTAGCGCTCAGAGGCTGAGGCAGGAGGTTAGAGAGTTCCAGGCCAGCATAAAGCACACAGCAAGCTCCCAAGCAACCAAACTAACAAAAGTCAGTTCTTGGGTTGGTCTGCTGGCTTTGATGAGTAAAGGTTCTTGTTTCTCAAGTCTGATGACATGAGTTAAACCCCTGAGACCCTCAGGAGGGTGGAAGGAGAGAACCAACTTTATAAAGTTGTCCTCTGACCTCCTCATGCATGTGTGCGCGCACACACACACCAAAGATAATAATAATACATTTTTCTTTGTTTGGAATTTTTCTTCTAGGCAGGGTCTCACTATGTAACTCTGGCTGTCCTGGACCTCACTCTGTAGATCAGACTGACCTTAAATTTATAGAAATCCACCTGCCTCTGCCTCCCAAGTGCTGGGATTAAAAGCATGTACAACTATAATAATAATGACATGTTTAAGTAATTTTTTAAAAAGTCAGTTCTTGCTGGGCAGCGGTGGCGCAGGCCTTTAATCCCAGCACTTGGGAGGCAGAGGCAGGCAGATGTCTGAGTTCAAGGCCAGCTTGGTCTACAGAATGAGTTCCAGGTCAGCCAGGGCTACACAGAGAAACCCTGTCTTGAAAAACAAAACAAAAAACAAACAAAAAAAAGTCAGTTCTTAAACATTGAAAGAGATTTATTATTCTGAAAAGGAAATTATTACCAACATACATATGTATGTTTTCTGACTTTTGCTATATTTAAAACCAGCTAATTTGTAATGTGTCATATGATAAAAATGATTCATTATTGTATTTATTAGGGATATCTCAATTGCTGAACATGTAATAGTTTCAGAGACTACATATATGTCTCCGTGGTTGATCACTTGCTTGACTCTGCAAACTCTGGCTCAGTCTCTAGCAGCAAAGAAGCCTTGCCACCCCAAGTATTCTGGAAATACCTTCTTGCTGATCAGTTCTGTACCCTATGACGTCACTCAACATGAGTCTTTTTTTTTTTTTTTTTTTTTTTTTGGTTTTTCAAGACAGGGTTTCTCTGTATTGCCCTGGCTGTCCTGGAACTCACTTTGTAGACCAGGCTGGCCTCGAACTCAGAAATCCGCCTGCCTCTGCCTCCCGAGTGCTGGGATTAAAGGCGTGCGCCACCACGCCCGGCTAACATGAGTCTTAAAACTGATCTTACTGTGGAATGTCTTCTCTGTTCTCTGACTAAACTGTGTGGCGTGAAATTACAAATGAAAATATGGTGTTTTTCCACTCAAGTATCGTGTTTTTAAATACACCCAGTAAGAGATAACACATTCAGGGGCTTTTTGAATGTTTAGACTCTCCACTTATCGGACTGAAACAACCATCCTGTTGTAAGGACAGAGAGGAGCTTTACGGCCTTGACATTTGAAGATCACAAAATGAAAGGGGGGCCATGTAGTAGAAAATTACCATTTGCAGTCTCATTTTTATCTCTTGTCAAAAAGCCAAAAGGAACCCAGCCTTTGAAATGTTCGAAATGCCTTTTTTTTTTTATCCTAACTGCTGTCACACCGCCTCTAAAGCGTCAATGTCTTTCTCTCTTTTTGCACAGAATCCCAATGCTCACCCGAGACCCACTTCCCAGGATTTGGCGGGGTTTTGGGACATGCTGCAGTTGTCCATAGAAAATATTAGTATGAAATTTGATGAACTTCATCAGTTAAAGGCCAATAATTGGAAACAGATGGATCCTCTTGACAAGAAGGTAGAACAATGTAGATTTTGTATGGTCCATTTAAAACCCTGCACAAACGCTGGACAGTCTAAATAGGCTGCTGCATTCAGTCCTGCTGGTCACAATGTGAAATGGAGCCGGTACTGTGTCACCTCATTGTAATGACAATGTTTACATACTAATCACTCGGGATAGTATCTGTAATGTGTCTCAGGCATATTTTTGAAGAAAAACCTGTCTTTGTGAATTGGGAAATGGGAATGTGGCTTTTCTTTACCTTTTTCTTTCTTTCTCTCTTCCTTTACTTTTCTTTCATTTTTTCTTTCTTTTTTTTCTCTCTTTCTTCATTTCTTCCTTTTTTCTTTCTTTCTTTCTTTTTTCTTTTTCCTTTTCCAGTTAATTAAACTTTAAGCTAAACCAGGTTAGACACTAGGAGGGACTGCCTCCAGTTATGCTTTCTAAACTAAAATAAATGATCTCTTCAGTGCATGGTTCCATAGAGCAAGAGTTGAACTTCCTCACATCCTCAGGATGGGTTTCTCAGAATCAGTAGGAAGCCCTAAGAAGTAACAGACTGACAGTCACCTCAGAAATACATAACGAAGAAGTCACTGATGTTCGAGTCTCAGATATTTCATTGAGAGGCTGACAGTCATCAGAAGCACTGGGATTTTTTTTTTTTTCTAACTTATGTTTTTGATTGACTGCTTGGGGGTGGGGGAAGACACTGTTCCCTGGGATCCTCATGCAACAGTTTAGAAATAAAGACTCGAGTTCTTTTAATTAATCAATAATAATTTCCTATTTGATCACTGTGGCCCCACCACGCTTTTACAAATCTCTAATGTCCACCCACCCAGGCTGATCGGTCCTGGGTGACTTTTTAAGTAAGTTTTGTGCTTCTATGATCTGAGGTCAAATAGTTCCAAGAGATACCTCCAAACACAGGGATGGCTAATTCCCTCAGAGCAGGGAGAACTCTGTCCTTCCGAGTCTCCTGACTGTAAAGAGCTAACAGCAACCCACTGTTGCTCATCATTTCTAAGTGTGTGGGGGTCAGTGGACACCCAGGACAAACCCAGTCCCAAGGGACTGTCTCTAAGGAGGGCAAATTCTGTGTCCCCACCATCACCATCTGCAAGTCTATGACCATCCAACTGAGGGGTTTAGAACCAAACTTGAGGGTCTATCGATGTCTGTGTGGCCTCTCGTTTGGGAAGCCAAGCATTGTGCTTTATCTAGTTTTCTTTACGTGTGCAACTATCTGCTATCAAGGCTTTTTAATTGATCTTAAAAGTATCCACAAGTGTACACATGCTGGAAGTTTAGTACCGCTCCATTTAATTTCTCACCTATTGATTCTCTAACACTATTGTTATAATCATAATAACAATAATAAAGTGTGCAAAGAAAGAAAATTGACTAAAAAGTTTCCAATATTCATACTTTTAAAAATATCCACCAGTTACCCCACAATGAAGACGTTAAAGTAATGCAAAGAAATTGTTACATGTGACTTGCTGATATATGACCTAATGATAAACTATTAGCTTAGTGCTTAAGCTTTTTAAAATGCAGTATAGCTTTAACCAGCTGTTTGTCATCTTGTCAGCTTGACATGACGATTTGCACTGTGTTAGCCCTTTCTGTCCTTTCCGAAGCACAGGCGTGTGCTTTTTTAAACAACCATGGGCCAAGTCCTGGTGTTCATTTTACTTCGCCCTTCTCCCTGGCAAGCAAGGAGGACCTGCCGTAAGTTGAAGACTCAGTCCCTTTGCGATAAACTTCACATTGGTTTTCATAAGAATGCAGGGTCTTCTTTTTCAAATCGACCTGTGTGCAGCTTTTCACGGCCTGCAAGCTCAACACCTACCTCCTAACAGCTTCCTTGTGCTTTCTTTCTCGATGTCCAGTTACCTATCATGCCTTACACCATGAGCGGTTATACTTTTCAGTAGACTAGAAAATATCTAAAAACCGGTTTCAGAGATTGCTGATAAGAGGGACAGCCTTTTCCAGTCCTCTGCTCAACTTTTGGGCCACCACAAGCAAGCTGAGATCCTCTAGGGACTGAAGTTCTGCCGAGATCCTCCCCAGAGTAGGAAATGCCAGGGTCTCCCTTCCCTGTACAGTCCATGGCGATGTGTTCCTATGTGGTGTTCAAAAGGGGTGTAACTCCGGGTGGCACCATCGAAGCCGAGAAACAATCTTATAATCTCATCTGGCTGCTTAGGAGTGGAGGAAGGGGAAGCGGGGTGGGCTCAGAGAGAGGGTGGACAGGGTTTTAGCCTTTAACCCAAGCTCCTACCTGATGCAGAGTTCGAAATAATTCTGTAGCTGTTAAGCTCTCCTGGTCCATCCCTAGCACCAGGAAGAGTCTGGAGGGTGCAGAGAGAACCACCTTCACTGTGAGGATCAGGGGTCCATTTTCAGGGGTGCATTTTAAATGCCCACATCCTGCCATGGAAAGACCTAATTCTGCAATTCAGCGTTACCCTCGGCCCTAAGCATAAGATATTACGTTTTCCCCGCATCTTTTTAATACCCAAACCAGAACAAAGAAGAGAAATCATATTAACAGTGTGCAGATCAGAACTAACCATCCTTAGGTTTACAAAAAGCAGAAGTGTGTGTGTGTGTGTGTGTGTGTGTGTGTGTGCGCACGCGCATGTGTGTGTTCAAACTACTGACCTATCCCAGTCTTTCCCAAGCTTGTCCTGAGAATCTGTGTAATGTCCTGAACCTTCTGCTTTGATCAGGAGCGAAGGGCCCCTCCTCCAGTGCCAAAGAAGCCGGCGAAGGGCCCCGCGCCGCTGATCCGGGAGCGCTCGCTGGAGAGCTCGCAGCGCCAGGAGGCCCGCAAGCGCCTGATGGCCGCCAAGCGCGCCGCGTCGGTCCGCCAGAACTCGGCCACCGAGAGCGCCGAGAGCATCGAGATCTACATCCCCGAGGCGCAGACCCGGCTCTGAGCGCCGCCGAGGACCGTCCCGCATCCCTGCCCTCGGCCGCCTCCCCGCCCCCTCCGTCTCTGAGCTCAGTGACCGCCACCGTCGTGGCGTAGTTGTCCACCTCGCAGGAGCCGTCCCCAGGCCGCCCCGCTTCCTGGACCACTTTGCCCATCTTCTCCACCGAGCTTCGCTCCCCCCGTCCTGAAGCCTCATGCAGACATCCAAACCCTTTATTTTCTGGGCCAAGCAAACCCACCTATGTAGAAAATGACACCTGTAGGTCACTCACATCCTTCTCAGTTCTCTCAAGCTAGTGTGTCCCTAGAACTCAGCAATATAAAACCATAGGGTATTTCAGAAACCCAGTATCACATAGGGTGATCCTTTGGGACTTACCGTCTTCCACGTGAAAGAAACGAGGGCTCCAACTCCCTTTATTTGCCCCCAAACGGTTATTTTTTACAAACAGAGAGCGCTTTATTTCTAATCTCAGAAATCACACCATCTCATTGGAATCAAGGTGACAGAGTGGGGACCAAGTTGGCCTAGGGTTGGGGGCCTGGGTGTGTAAGAGAGAAGGGCGGAGTGCGCAGGTACCTGCATCTGTGCCCTCCCTCGCAGCTGTACAAACTGCCTCACTGGTACTTCATCAACCAAGCTTCAAATGTTTCAATCAGCAGAAGATTGTAAATTCGATCTTTCAGGGAAATCAATCTATTCTGAAAGGCAATAAAAGGAAGAAAGTTAAGGCAAAAGGGAAACACCGGTGGGTTAAGATCCTCTGTAAGGAATCCATTTATTTACCTTAAGAAAATTTAGAACTGAAATTTTTTTTTTTTTAAATAATCAACTTTTCTTGTACTCTGTGTATTATAATGTCATGGCGATGGTTTTTAAATGGGAGGGTGGGAAAGAGTTGGTTCTGTTAGTTTAGTGTCCATCCTGGTGGGGCCACTTAAGGTTTCCCACACGGAAGAACGTTTCTGCTTCTGAGGGGCGGCAAAGACAATGCCAGAGGAGAGTTCGGGTTCTCCACCACCCTTTGAATGCCACACCCATCTAGTTCACATTTCCCCGGGGGCGTTTTCTCCTTTGGTTTCCTTTCACTCCAATACAGAGTTCACCTGTTCCCCAGCACAGGATTTTGTTCTATGTCAAATGAATAAAATAAAAGGTTTTCTACCCCAGTTGACACGCTGCCTCATTCCCAAGAGCTGTCGTTATGATCCAGGTAGTGAGAGAAGTCATTTGAGATGCAGGGGTCAAGAACAAGGAGGAGGCAGGGCAGGCGGCATGCATAAACCCTGATAGAAAGCCAAACCTTTGGGTGGATTCCAGGCTGGCTGTTGGCTTGCAATTTAGTCGTCATTGATGGGCTGTGTGTCCTAGCTTCCAGCTGAAGTCTTCAAATGCCCTTTACTTGTAGCAGTTTAAACATTCAGAATGTGGCCATCTGAAAAGATCAGCTGGCAACCTAAAGAATTAGAAATTTGTCATAGAAAAAAAACGAAAGACTTAAAAGAAAAAAAAAATGCTTGTATCAGAGATGCTTAAAAAAAAAAAAAAAAAGAAACAACCAAACAAAAAAAGAAACAAAACAAACAAAAACCACTCTCATAGCCAGGTGCTAATTTAATTTTCTTTATGAAATTAAAAGAAGGGATGGGTTCTGGCAACCAGTATTTTCAGACATACTCTAAAACCACTAGAGAATTTGCTACCTCTCAGAGCCATCGAAGCTTTGAGGTTCCTTTCTCAACAGGGCACAAATGTTTACTGCTGTGGTTTACAAGAAAAGGGCTATAACTTACTTTAAAAAACAAAACAAAAAACCCAACAACTTTTAACTAGGGCAAAGTCAGCACTGTGTCAAATTGGAGCAGAGATTTGACTCAAGTATTTGTTAGTTTCAAAAAAAAAAAAAGACACGTTTTCTTTACAGTGGAGCAGCAATGTAAGATCAGAAGTATTTGGGAGTAAGGCCAACTTTCACCTTGGGTAGCCCATGGTCACACTGATCCAAGAAAGATGTGGCATTCACAGAACGCAGCGTTCATTCTGGTCCATTCTGGTCCCACTTTGCCCCCCTCATGCATTACTGCAGCTCCTTGCCCTGAGATAGCTCTGAGGTCAGTTTCTGGTGGGACTCCAGATCCTCTGACAATGTTTTCCTTGGGGACTGATTTAGCCCAGGCTATTTTAAAGAGAGACAAGAGAAGGCCTATTTATCTTGTCCAAGTGAACGGCATTTGTATATTCATAAGCTATTTTTGGTAAGAATTTTAAATCTCTTAGCTGAATGCCTGTGGGGCATCAGAACCTTTGCCTTCCTGAGAAACACAGTTTAAACTGTACACTTTATTAAAAAAAATAAAAAAGCAAATTATTGATATTAGGACATGACCCACACACGATACAGCCTGTTCCACCGGAACCCGGAAACTGACAGCGGGAACATAATTTTGTTGCGTTCTTCTTTTTGATGTAATTTGTAGAGATGTTTTTTAGTTCATAATGAACAGTGTATGTACCCTCGAAAATTACTTATTTTGTTTAACTTTGGTATAAAGGTGTTGGGCATTTTCTTGGGGCGGGGGGGGGGGGGAAATTACAAAATAAGTTTGCCTCCCTCATCAAAAACAACAACAAAAATACATTCAAAGAAATCAAGTATTTATTATATTTTTTGCAGATGTTTCCATACAATTCACATAACCTTTTTGTAAAGAGAGATGAAGAAATGGATTAAAGATTTTTAATATTTGAAATGGTAAATAGAACTAATTTATTTGTAATATATTTCTGTTATTTATAGATGTTCCCTTAATGTTTTTCTGTGAAGTACTGCTTTAATTTAAGCCCTATCCTTGTGAATTTACCATTTCTTTTTTAAGAACATGTCTAGATGCATATTTTAAATAACTGGAATGTAAATCATCAGCATATCTGAATTCCCTAATGTAATTTTTAAAAATTAATTTGGTTTGGGAAAAAAAAGATTCATTTGAAAGCCTTCAGATGGATGGGTAGGGAAGATTTTTATGGCTTTCTGAATTGGAATTTCATAGGCTTATTTACCTAGATTGTGTGTGGACAAAAAATAAAAAATAAAAATAACAACCTGTAAATAGATGAACGTTTCCCATCATGTAAAAAGAAGGAATTAATAAAATAATCAATGCACTTCTTTCAGGCCCACGTGTGTTTACTGAAGCCCCAGTCTTCCAAAATCTAAGTGGTTGTCTTTGGAAGTGGGTAGCTCAGCAACTAAGTTATCTTTCACACTTTCATGTAAGGACACACTATGCTGCCTGCCCAGTGCTGCTCAGGCTGTGGGAGATTCTGTCTAAAGGACTTCAGAATTGAAGAACTGAAGTCTCTTACACTGATAGTCACATAAGCTTGGAGTTTTGATTCAGCTGTTCCTACCACTCCACTGTCCTAAGGGTTAGATACGGATTACCAATGACTCTATAAGCCCCTCACACACATATATTTTAAACACTTTCATTTCTTTGCATACACATCTCCCTTTGTGTTTCCCAAACAGTCCTAAAGGTAGAATCAGACCTGTGCTTTGTGTTTCTAATTCCATTCCCACAGTGATTAAAAAAACAAAAACCGTGTACTTTGGAATTCGAAATGTATGTTAGTGGTGGACAGTGTGCTCAGCCTGTGTGTGGATCTAATACCCAGCACCACAAAGAAAAGGGGAAATGGGAGAAGAAAAAGAGAAAAGAAATTTTTGCTTTCTGCTCAGTTGCCTGCCATCGTGGCACTGTTCCTAAGAGACAGGTGTGAATCTAAACTTCAGGCCTGTGTCCTTCCCTCCGCAGTTGTTCGTGTTGGTGACTATTTGTCACCAACGCTCACTTTCCACTGGGTTTTGTGCTTACAAAGAGGACTTGCAGTCATCAATGTCAGCCAGGTTCATAGTGTTTCCTTTCCTGTCTCCCTTGACATCTTGGCAAAATGCATCGACCTATATGCACCAGACTTGCAAATGAGTATGCAGATAGGCATTGCGCATACATCACCAAATAAGACAATAGAATATGCCTTTAGAGACTGTTCCAGAAGCAAAAGGATCAACAGACAAGAATCCTGGGAGGGCATGGAGGTCTGATGGCTTACACAGCTACTCGATACCTACCTAATCTTGTCACACCGTCTTACCTTTCACCAGTGTTATTTCACCCCGCTCCTTAAACATTTCAGCCAGTCCCCGAACTGACTTTGCTTTTGAATGTAGGAACCTAAAACTGAAGAATTCCAGCCAAGGCTGGAGGATCAAGAATTCAAATCCATCTGGAGCAGAGACAGGAGGATTTCTGTGAGTTTGAGGCCAGCCTGATCTATGTGGAGTGATCCTGCCTAGAAAAACAAAGGAAAAGGAGAAGGGGAGGAGGAGGAGGGAGAGGAGGAGGAGGAGAAAGAGATGGAGGAGAAGAAGGAAGAGGAGGAGGAAGAGGAGAAGGAGAAGAGGAGGAGGAAGAGGAGAAGAAGGAAGAGGAGGAGGAGAAGGAAGAGGAGGAGGAAGAGAAGGAGGAGGAAGAGGAGGAGGAGGAAGAGAAGGAGGAGGAGGAGGATATTTTCCCATGTTGGGGTCACCCCCTCCTCTACAGTGCAATCTAGTATTTAGTAGAAGTTGGCGATGGGGTTGTTGAGGACATGACTTCTTTCTTTCTTTTAATCTTTGAAACCCACTGCTTGAAACTATAAACTAGTTTTGGTTTAAATAAATGACATATGTGTTAAAAACCATGGCGTCTGAATGTGCTCAGTCCCGAGTGCCATTGGAAATTAAAGGTGCTGACGTTTACCTTGTGTTTGTTCAATGCGCTGTTTGACTTTCAGCTGCGAAACCAAGACCCAATCAATTCCTTTCGCAAACAGAAACTAATGACCCTGTCTGAAATCTCTCCCTTGATTCTAACCAATTTTTTAAGTTTGCAAAAGAGGTCTTAAACTCCCCTTGAGGTCTCCCACGAAGCCAAAAGAGAACCAGGCTTCGTGAGGTACCCATTCTCCCCTCCCAGGTACCTGTGAAAATCCCACGAATCATCAGTCTGACATCAGCCCGCGTCGTGGTTTAGCCTGTCAAGGAATTACTTCCTTGTGTCTTCTAAACGGATGAGCACAAGCTTGAGTTTAGAGTGGAAGTGGCAGGAAGCGTGTTTAATAAACAGCAAAAGCCAAGCTCGCTGCTGCCCCCGGCCCCGCCCACTGTCAGCCGCACAGAGTGATCTCCACAGCACTGAGGAGGATTCTCACTCTTTCTACTCTTCTTTCTGGACAAGTAGATGGACAAGACCCGGAAATCCGATGGGGAAGCCAGCATCCCCAAGCAACATCAGTGGAGCGACGCTCACCTCGGAAAGGGAAGCAGAGAGAGCTCCGAGCCTCTGACACCCAGGGGAAATGCATTCTGCCCAGTGGCTCTTCAAGGACGCTATAAATGACTACACCTGTTTTCTGTAGGCTCAAATCCTTTCACCTTTATTGCTTAGGATGCCAATGCTCTACAAAAAACAGGGGAAAAAAAAAAATCCATGCATAGCCAGGTTTCTCAGATTTGCACTCGGTCAGCCATCCCCATGGGTTCCACATTTCCAGGTTCAGCCAACTGTGAATCAACAATACTTGGAGGGGCCAGCAAGATAGCTAAGCAGGTAAAATCGCTTGCCATCAAGCCAAACAACCTGAGTTCAGTTCTCAGGACTAACACAATGGAAGAAGAGAACCAACTTCTTCAAGTTGTCCTCGGTCTTCCACACACAAACCTTGGCACCTGCGCACACATTAACAAATAAATGGCCGGGCGTGGTGGCGCACGCCTTTAATCCCAGCACTCGGGAAGCAGAGGCAGGCGGATTTCTGAGTTCGAGGCCAGCCTGGTCTACAAAGTGAGTGCCAGGACAGCCAGGGCTACACAGAGAAACCCTGTCTCGAGAAACAAAAAAAAAAAAAAAAAAAAAAAAAAAACCAAAAACAAAACAAAACAAATAAATGAAATAATAATGAAAAATATATATTTGGGAAAAGGCATCTACACTAAGCCTGTATAACTGTTTCTTTTCATTCTTGCCTAAACGAGGCACTACAACAACTTCTTACACAGACATTATATTGTACTAAGAACCTAGAGATGAGGTCGCAGCGGGACGTGCACAGGTGATACGTGAACTTTACACCATTCTATATAAGAGACTTCTATGAGAACATCTACACTGATTTCTGGTAGCCAAGGATTTGGAACGTGTCATTCATAGATATTACAAAGTACCCGGTTGATGGACACTTTCTTTTTCTAGGAGTTTGGAGTCCAAGGCTTACCAACAGATTCAAGGATCTAAGGGGTTAGACGATACTGTACAGGACCCTTTACAGGCAAGCCTATGTCTCACTAGAATAAAATAAAAATCTTCTGTTAACTGGGGCTGGAGAGATGGTTCAGTGGGTAAGAATGTATGCTGCTTACCCAGAGGACCCAGGTTGGATTCCCACTTTCCAGGTAGTGGCTCATAATTTACCTATGAATAATTTCTTTTGGCCTCCAAGAGTACTACACACACGGTATGCATACACATACGAGGACTAACATCCCTATACATAAAATAAAAAATGAATACACCTTTTAAAATGTATGTTCTACTAACTGAAAACCCTAGAGTCTACTTTAGGGAGTAATACATACTTGTTATCTTAAGGGTGAATATCTTGCTATAGAAAACATTTACTGGGCTGAAGAGACGGCTCAGAGTTAAGAGCACTGACTATGCCCCCCCCCCCCAGAGGTCCTGAGTTCAATTCCCAGCAACCACATGGTGGCTTACAACCACCTGTCATGGGATCCGATGCCTTCTTCTGGTATGACTGAAGAAAGCTACAGTGTATTAACATATAAAATAGATAAATCTTAAAAAAGAAAAAGAAAAAGAAAGAAAGAGAGATAACATTTACTCCTATACCTGACACTCCTTAAAGATACTAGACTTCTCACATTGTTTTATTTTCCAAATAAACCCTAATGTTTCACTGCTTGAGCTAACATGACTAAGTGAGCAATGGAGGTTGGTCCCAAAGGCTGCTCTTGAGTGAAGGCAAAATGGATAGTTGGAATGGTTCAACCTTGGATTCCTGTGGAGTCCAACGTAGCACATTTCTTGGGAAGTCCCACCAGGTCCCAACATGTTCAGGGAAAAGAGGCTTCCTACCCTTGGGGGAACATAAAGGGTCACTCTTAGTCTCTGCAGCTGCCACTTCCAGCCCTGAGCCTGTTTGTTGACCTTAGCAAGCCAGGTTGTAACTCTGGAAAGACTGAAGGAGAGCCCTTTCCAGTGAGCAGTACCTTTGTATCCAGTCTTGTATAGGTGCACAATGGATGCCTGGAACGGGCATTGACATCTCAAGAGTGGAAAGTCTGAATGTTTGGGAAGTTCTACCTGTGAGGAGGGGCTAGCTAGCCCAGAAGAACTGGGTTTCCAGGCTGAAGTTGAGTGAACACCCAACACTGTAAATCATGGTGATGTGAGGGAGCTACTCTTCACACAGAAGTAAATCAGGGGTTTCAACATACTTAAGATGGACCTAAAATGTGTTGCCCTTAGCCTAATTATAATCTTTGAGAGGCTGAGTTAATCACAGTCTCTCTGGCTACTGGATTCTAAGCCTGTGTAATTAGAAGGGAAAGGGTCCAGGTTTGCATAGGGCTGCTATGAGGTCCTTGTGTATAGATTTTGTAAAACTCTATTCAGTGTCCCGCTCATGATTAACACACGAGAGAAGTCCTTTACGGAAGGGGGTAAGAAACAAGGAAGAGGAAAGAGAAAGAGATGGGTCGGGGTCTCTGTCTCTTATCTGGGCTGTGACTTAGACCATGACATAGGTAACCCAGATGATGATGTGCTCAGGTGATGGGAGTGAGGCATGCGCAGGAAGTGTGCAGTGGTTGCCATGGCAAGCGTTACGAGAGGGTTCTTGTCGCCTAGGGATGACGTCATCGCTGGATTCGGAGGCTAGGTGGAAACAGCTTCTGATGCTAACAATTCTCATCACGATAATTAAGATTTTTTTCATTTCCTGAGGAAGTGCTCGCCTGGACCTTGTTGGTTTGTTTATTTCACGTATTCTAGGACACGGCTCTCATCAGAACTCTGTGAGGGTGGTCAGGAAGGGCTGGGAGGAAGTAGGCTGACCAATAGGTAAAAGCATGAAGAGGTGAGCTTGGGATTCCCCAGCACCCACATGAAAGTTAGTTAGACACACAAATCTATAAAAATGGGGGTAGTGAGGGTAAGAGTGGAACATGTGAATCTCTGAAGCTCACTGGTCAGCCATGGCAGCCAATCCATGAGCTCCAGGTGCAACTTGAGACCCTGTTTCATTAAAAAAAAAAAAAAAAATGGAGCGAGGGAAGGATAGCAAGCTATATCACCACACACAAGTGCACACAATTGCACATCACATTGGGTGTGCACCCACAGGAGGCCTGATCCCCAACAGCCCCAAAACAAAGCAGAACAAAACGGTGTTTGGAAGGCCAATTGCATCAAAATCTGCTGTTGGCAGATTTCCATGCATCTCCATCTGAAATATCATTTTAGCGTCTGAGCCTAAGGGGAAAAGATGAAGCCAAGTGGGGCAGAGTGTGGGGGCTGAGTTGCAAGCGGACAAATCTGACTAAAAGACAAGCTTATCACACAGGTTGTATTCAAGCTCATGCCAGAGCAAGGGAAGTAGGAACTAGAATATTGTGTCCATGAAGAATTTACCCTCACAGCCGCACTCCAAGGTTTATCACACACACACACACACACAGAGATGTGTATGTGTGAAATGAGTGAGTATGTCAATGTAATGTGAGGTGTCCATTGATGTTAAACATCTGGTTCTGGGGGAGGGTATAGGGGGCTTTGGGGATAGCATTTGAAATGTAAATGAAGAAAATATCTAATAAAAAAAAACAACAAATACAAAAACATCTGGTTCTTTGACTACATCTTGAACATGCCAACACATATACAGAAAGCTCAGTTCGGTAAGCTCAGTACAGCAGACGACTTCCTATCTAGAAATTATAATTCCCTAAATTCTAATTCAAAATGTTTATTCTCTGAAGACAGTGGGGAGAGTGGAGCCAATAAATGAACCAGACTAAAGTCTCAGGCAATAGCCATTCAGAGCACATCAGAGAGTTTATACTCTGAGGACGAAAAGACGTTATTGAGTAAAATGTACAGAGGCGTGGACGGGCCACATAGAGGCAAGGGGGGCATAGTGGCAAGGATATGACCATGGCCAGCTGGAGAGATGGCTCAGCAGTTAAGAGAACTGACTGTTCTTCTAGAGGTCCTGAGTTCAATTCCCAGCAACTAAGTGGTATCTCACAACCATCTGTAACGGGATCTGATGCCCTCTTCTGGTGTGTCTGAGGACAACTACATAGTGTGCTCATATACATAAAATAAATAAATCTAAAAAAAAAAAAAAAAGATGGGCCATGGCAGCAAGGATAGGCCATGGAGGTAAGGCCAGGCCACAGCCGCAAGGATGGGCAATGGTGATTAGGAGTTCAGATTGGCGCAAGGGAGGTCTGCCTCTTCCATAAAGGACACACCTAGACACCCAATATCCATTACAAAGGAAATTACCGGAGCAGGATGGGGTTGGGGAAAGTTGTGGCGAGCTGAGATTTTTTGCTGGGGTGGGTTTTTAAGGAAAAAAAAAAAGAGTCGGTGCTAGGGGGAGTTGGTAAATCCTGATTGGACATTGGTCAGATAATGACTTTGATTGTGGGACCTTGTGTTTTGTCTCAGGAAGGAGTCAGTGTGGCCAAACAAGGGAGTAGGCCTTCTTAGGGCCTGGCTTTAGGAATATAATCTAACAGTTTAGCAAGGAGAAGGGTAAGAGCCCAAACCTGTTGGTGCCATGTTTGCTCTGCTCCATCCTGTATTTGTCAAGTTCAGTCCAACTTGAGCCCTTCAAGGTGCCCTTGGTGGACAGACTGGGCAAGGCCACTTATGCTCCACAAAATCCCCGTTTTCCATGCAGGCATAATAGCCGATTGTAATGAACAATCAGAAGTAAACTGACTCCTGCCAGCTACACCTGGGAGGGGCATGAAAAGACATTCCAAGAACAATTCGCTGTTCTGAGGAAACCGAGGTCACAAGACTCTTGGTTTTTGTTTTTTTGTTTGACTTGTTGTTAGTTTGGTTGATTAGTTGGTTGATTTTTCTAGACAAGGTTTGTCGGTTCAAGCCTGGCTGTTCTGAAACTCCCTTTGTAGGCCAGGCTAGCCTCCAACTCAGAGATCCACCTGCCTCTGCCACTGGAGTGCGGGAATTAAAGGTGTGGGCCTCTGGTCTTGTTTTCTTGGAGTGTGCAGGGCCTCAGCTGCAGCTGCTAGCACATCTAACTGGGTTCTCCAGCTTTGACGTCACACCCTCTCCCTCCCAATCCCCCCAACCCCCCCATCCTCCTTACCCCCACCCCCAACCCTGCCCCCAACTCACTCAGAAGAAGCAAACCCAATCCCTTTCACACATGCATGAGAAGGGAGCAGGCTTTGTATGGAGTGGCTGTCAGAGAGGCCTGTACCGTCTACACCAAAGTAACCAGAGAGGGCAGTTAGAGTCCAGAGAGGGTGTGCTTTCCATTCAAGCCAAAGGAAAAAAGAAAAAGCTGATGATATTCGAGAAACAAGGAACTGGGCCACATCCTTCCCCACTCCTGTGACTTCCAGTGTTAGCTCAACACTGAGCTAGAAGAAGGGGAGGGTATGGGCTGGAGAGATGGCTCAGCAGTTAAGAACACTGACTACTCTTCCAGAGGTCCTGAGTTCAATTCCCAGCACCCACATGGGGGCTCACAACCAACTATCTTGGGATCTGATGCCCTTGTTTAGTGTGTCTGGAGACAGTGACAGGGTTGTCATGTACCTTACATACAATGTATACATATACATTAAAAAGGAAGAGGAGGAGGTGAGCTCAAGACAGGGTCACCATAGGGCCTCTAACTCTCAGTTCTTCCTAACTTGGAATGTGTTTGGTGAGATACGAGCCGAATGAGACCAGAAGAGGAAGAAGAACAGTTTTACAGCTTGGTTGGGTGTCGCTGTTATAAGAACAAGAAGTGACACTCATACAAGTGGTGAAATCGAAGTTTGTAGTTCGAGAGATCCCAAGTGTAATGAAATGGTCTTCATTTCCATTTAAAGTTGGCAGTGCACTAGAGGATTATAAACCGTTAAAATTCCATACTAACAACTTGTCTGCCTTCTCTACTGTGAATATTACAGAATAAGTTGAAATCACTGGGCAGGGTGGGGGTTGGGGAGGAGGCGTCTGGATGCTTTGATTTAAGGTTTTAGAAGCTCGGTTTGTGTTTTGGGGACAAGATCCATTGTGTTTCCGGCTGACCTCTGACCCCGTGCAGAGCGGAAGGTGACCTTGCATTCTGGATCCTCCTTCTTCCTGTTCCGCTGTCATTTGTCATTTGCGTTTGGATGGTTGTGTTTAGCTTTGATTTTCTTTTTCCCCTTTTCCTCAAGACAGGAATCTGTGAGAACCTGGGCTCAAGTAAGTCTCCTGCCTCAGCTATCCAAGTATTTGGGACTGCAGTTTTAAAATATGTACCCAGCAACTGAACACCTCCCAGGGTTCTTTTTTCAAAATGACTATTTATTTATGAGATGTACTCATTAACGCTGTGTACAAGTGGAGCTCAGAGGACAACTTGAGGGAGTGAGTCTGCTCCTCCTACCCGCTGGGTCCTGGGGATCAAACTCAGGTTATCCGGGCTGGCTGGCGATAAGTACCTTAACCTGCTGAGCCACCTTGTAGGCCCTGGTGGTCTTTTCTTGAGAGGAGCTCCACGTGTATATTTCTCACTGGCACATACAGACTCCAGAGATGGTGTTGGGGGAGCTGATAACATTGACCAAAAACTCGTATACACAGACACGAGTCCTAGAGAGTTCAGCCAAGAAAGAATTTTGGATACATGCTCTGGGCCTGTTTCAAGGCTTCTTAGAGTTTGATTCCTACCAGCCCCCAACATGAGTCCAGTCCCACTGGGCTGTTCATGGGCTCTCACCAGCCTTGCCTCTCTGCACCTCTGGGTTTTTTTGCTTTTGGTTTTTTTTTTTTTTTTTTTTTTTTTTTTGGCTTTTCGAGACAGGGGTTCTCTGTGTAGCCCTGGCTGTCCTAGAACTCACTTTGTAGACCAGGCTGGCCTTGAACTCAGAAATCCGCCTGCCTCTGCCTCCCGAGTGCTGGGATTAAAGGTGTGCGCCACCACACCTGGCACCTCTGTTTTTAATAAGATGTCCTTCCGTGGGTAGACACAGTTGCTTGCCCTGACTTCGAGGCTGTCTCTTTTTATTGTTTTGTAGTCATGAGCTCTTTCATCCCCAACCTCCAGATCTTCTTCCAGCTTCTTGCTGAGTTTGCATGGATATATAATCCAGTCACTGCCCCAGTTGGCCGAGAATTTTACTGGAGTTCTGTTGGTCCTCAGAAAATTAGCAGAGGGTGGGAGTATAGGGCAGTGGTGGGGTGTAATCTTAGGATATAGAAGATCCTGGGTTTAATCCCTAAGCACAGAAGAAGGGGGGGGGGAAGAAACATTGTAGCCTCTTACAATCTTTCCCTTCTATATCCAGTAGAGAGTGTCTTGCCTGCAACAGGTCACCAGACCTAGTGGTCTGCCATCAGACCTCTTCCTGTCCCTCCTCTGATCTCTCAACCCTGTATTCTACAGCATTTGCCACCAGCTGTCAGAGCGAGCATTCCATTTCTCCAGTGACGCCCACCTGAGACAGAGAGCTTAACTCTCAAATTTGATGTTTTAACACAGATTCTTCTCTCTCCACCCCACCCCCACCCCCAAAATGTCCACCCTAAAATCCGCAAGGACCCTTTAGGTGGATTTGTCCAAAAATAAACATTATTTCATCTTCTGGCCATACCAACCATGCTGGTTAGTTTTTGTCAACTCAACACAAATTAGTGGGAAGTGAGAACCTCCACTGAGACTGGCCTATCAGTGTGTCCGTGGGGGGCATTTTCTTGATTAATGTGTGTCTAGGGGTGAGCAGGCAGCCCACCCCTGGGAAGGTGATACTGGGTAGCATAAGAGAGGAGGTTTAACAAGCCACGAGGAGCAAGCTGGTAAACAGTGTCCGTCTAGGGCCTCTACGCCAGTTCCCTGCCTCAAGTTCCAACCCTGAGTTCCCTTAGTGATGGATTGCGATGAGGAAGTGTAAGCCAAAGAAACCCTTTCCTCCCCAGTTGTTTTTGTTTTATTAGAGCATCAGAAATGTGACTAAGAAGACACACACACACACACACACACACACACAGATTCATGCTCTCACACACTAACACACTCTCAATGGAGTTACAAAGAGCAAATTATTTTGTTGGTGATGGTGGTTTGGGATGCTTGTGCTTTTTTGTTGGTTTTGATTTTTCCTTTTTTTAAGACTTATTTATATGAGTACACTGTAGCTGTCTTCAGACACACAAGAAGAGGGCAACAGACCCCATTACAGATGGTTGTGAGCCCCCATGTGTTGCTGGGAACTAAACTCAGGACCTCTGGAAGAGCAGTCTTACCCACTGCGCCATCTCTCCAGTCCGTTTTTTGTTTGTTTGTTTGTTTTGTTTTGTTTTGTTTTCTAAACAGGGTCTAATCATGTAGCTCCCGCTGTCCTGGAACTAACTGTGTAGACCAGGCTGGCCTGAAACTCAACAGAGATCCTCTTGCCTCTGCCTCCCAAGTGCTGGGATCTGTGCCCAACAAAAGCAAGTTCTTTGAAGCAAAACTGAGCTGCCAACAAATGGATGCTGTTGACAGATCTTGCAGTGGCTCTCCCTGGACGGGGGCCAAAGTCCTGCTTCCTCTTGCTTGTGGGCGAATGTCCTAGCCTCACTTCTGCCTTTTGGCTCCATTCTGGCCCTGACCGGCCCATTCCTCAGCCCACCCTTCTCCATCTTCTAATGACACAGCAGCAAAGCGATCCCTACTTCCCTCTCCTCAGGACCTCATAGGAGGAAGCAGTGTGAGTGAGAGCTTCAAAGATGGTCACAAGATCAAGAGAGCTATGACTAGTTCGCTGAGAATGGGGTGACCATGGTCTCTCAGACTAAGGGTTTGGTTATTGTGTTTTATCCCTTTGGGTGCTGGAATCTTTCCCATGCCAGGCCAGGGCTTTACCTCGGAGTTTGCCCCAGATCAACCCCAGTTCTTTTATTAACTTATTCTATAGGTCCCAGTGTTTCGTCTGAATGTGTGTGTGTCTAATCTGTTCTACCCAGTGCCCTGCACAGGCCAGAAAACTGGAATTCTCAGGACCTGGAGTTACTGTTGGTTGTAAGCTGCCCAGTGAGTTCTGTAATCAGTGTCCTCTTGAAGAGCAGCCAGCGCTTTTAACCACCGAGCTACCTCTCCAGACCCCAGTCCTTAATTGATCAGGGATGGGCTTCTCCTTGGCAGAGCCTCTAATCTGCTATCACCTTCTTCTCCCTCTGAGAGCTCAGTTTACCTTCTGTGATTTTCAACAACTTTGAAGTTCGTGGGATTTTTTTGGGCGGGGGGATTGGTGGAGAGTGGTATTGCTTTAAATACCAAATTTTAGATAAAGAAATCAAGCTTTTCGGCCGGGCGTGGTGGCGCATGCCTTTAATCCCAGCACTTGGGAGGCAGAGGCAGGGGGATTTCTGAGTTCGAGGCCAGCCTGGTCTACAAAGTGAGTTCCAGGACAGCCAGGGCTATACAGAGAAACCCTGTCTCAAAGAAAAACAAAAAACAAAACAAACAAACAAACAAAAAAACAAAAAAACTAAAACAAACAAAAAAAAGAAAGAAAGCTTTTCAATGATTCTGAATAATATTCCTTGGAAGGCTCTACGTAGCTCCACAGGAAAAGGTTTGCCTCACACTGACCAGGTCCTGAGTTCAAGCCCTAGTACCATATAAAAAGGACAAAAAGCTTGCTACACAAATAGTTCTTCCTCCCACCTCCACACACGTGCTATCACAACATAAGCCATCAATAAATCAGGGCCAAGGAGACAGAAGGTGCCAACCAGTAACCTGAGTTCAACCTCCTGAAGGAGATGGAGGAAGGAGGTACCTGGCAGTCCCCAGTGTACTCCTCCAGACACTTGCCAACATATGCACCCTCAACACACACAAAATATGTGTCAAGTTTTTAAAAATCATTCTTGAATCCCAAATGTGATTAAGATCCCAGAACCAAGAAAATCCAAAGGCAAGCAGGAACTTAAATTTGAGAGTAGAAAGGACTACTAGAGGGATGTGGAGATGGAATACAGCAGGGAGAATGTGGACCTTAAGGCCAGCTAGGTCTGTAAAGTGAAACTTTGTCTCAAAACACAGATTAGATAGATAGATAGATAGATAGATAGATAGATAGATAGATAGGATAGATGCATACATTCATACATATATACATACATACATGGAGTGAAACTTGTCTCAAAACACAGATAGATAGATATGTAGGTAGGTAGAAAGATAGATAAGATAAATAGATAAGGTAGATGCATTCATTCATTCATACATACATACATACATGCATACATGGAGTGAAACTTAGTCTCAAACCACACAGATAGATAGATAGACAGATAGATAGATAGATAGATAGATAGATAGATAGATAGTTAGACTGGTTGACTCTGTTGGTTAGTTTTGTAGTTTCTGTATCAAAATTTCAAATTTCAAACCACTGCCTTCCTGGTATAGAGTTCCCCCAAACTGATTGTGGCTTTTCACATCACCTTCCTCCAGCAAGCATTAAATGATATGCCCATCTCCACTTCTCCGCAAAGGAGCTCGAGCCAGATCCTCCTCTGGACGAAGAAATCTAAGTTAGCAGTTGACCCAGCCCTCTGCAAATGCACACGGGGCTGGCAGTGGCTGCACCTTGCGGACCGAGAACAATAGTCGGGTGCGAAGCTTGGCGTTTGTGTGCGGACCCAGGGGGCGGGGTGGGGGTGGGGGTGGGGGTGGGAGCCGCAGAAACAGGAAGGCCGAGATTACAGTCCATTTTACAGCTCTTTTGAAGTCGCCGGGAGCCAGCTCGGGAAGCCTGCAGGCTGTGAGCACGTTGATCAAAGGTCCCTTTGCGGGCTCAAATTAACAAGGAGCTGGCGAGCCCGCGCAGCACCTGCCGGTGAAGAACAGCGCAGCAGCAAACCGGCTCATCTTGCCGGGAGGTGAGCCTCTCAAAAAGCTTGCCCAGGCAAAGTACTTAGGTTCTGTCTGGGTCGGAGCGGAAAGGCGTGGTCTGTTTTCTTTGCGTAGAGATATTTATTTTTAACGTTGATCTTTACGCCACTAGAGCCCTCCCCCCTCCGCGCTAATCAACAAGTAACCCCTTTTCAAAAATGGATGGATGAGTTGAGATTGGGAGAGAGATGAATGGTTTTATCATAAAATTGCGCCGGCCCCTTTACGCAGCGTTGTCCCTTTCATCTCTATTAAAAGCCATAGTATTGATAGGGTTTTTTTTTGATTGTTTGTTTGTTTGTTTTGTTTTTTAAGGAGTGGAACTAAAGGGTCAGAATAAAAACAAACACACTGGAAAACAAAGCCCTTGGGCTTAGAGAGCTGCTGCCTAGAAAAGAAAGTGAAAAGTTCTGTATAGTTGGGTGTTAACACACCGAGAAGCTGCGGAGAGCGCACAGGAGTTCATTGTGTCAGACTCTATGTAGTTAATGAGAGTTAGGAAACCCTGAGGACGCGGCAGTGCCTCGAGTCTTCCTAAGGAGCAGATGTGGTCAAAAGGAAAATGGAGAAGGGGTAACTTGGTAGACAACAGAAGATAGAGGTATTTAGAAAATAAAATTATAAACGATCATTTGCCAAGGCAACTCCAAAATCCTTTAGAGTGTAGGGTGGTTTTGTTCCTTTGTTTTTTGGGTTATCTCTTTGCAAGTCATTTGATTTCAAATGCAGTGCTCGCACAGCATGCAGAATCTCCTGGGGATTGAGGGCTGCATTACAGCCCATAGCCTCAGACAGGCTGACCTCACCAGTCAGCCAGCTTCCTCCCCCTGTACAGCAGTAACAACACCTCTCACTAGGGTTGTGAAGTCTAAACGACTGTACATAAGGTGCCCAATAAATAAGATAATGTGATAAATGGCAATATAAGGTGTGCAATAGATAGACTATTGCTTTTAAGTCAATCTGACTTTGTGTTTGTGTTTACACATGCAGTATTTGGAAATGAACCTTGGACTTTATGAACGCTTGGAGTCATTGAACCACACCCAACGCTTATTCTGACATTTCACTGCTATCCAGGATTTACAGGAAATGTTAGAAAAACTCTGCAGCGACATTATTCTGAAGTTTAGAAAGCCTTTACAAAAATGTGAAGAAAACTGAATATATTTGTGGCATCTTGATCTCTACTATAAATTGTGAAATGATTGGATTGAGCTTAACGTATCAAAGCTTTTAATTAGAAATTTTTAAATAAATGATGTTCTGGATGTGCCATGCATGTAGCCTTGGAGAAAAATGTCAACTATGTAACACTCCCCGACTTACCATTATACCTATTATGGATTCAAAGGAATTTAATACACCTGTCTAGTTTAGTCTGGTCTATCTTTTTTTTTTTTTTTTTCCTCTTTGGTGGTGTTTTGTTTGTGTTTAGTGGGGATGGAAGCCCAGGCCTTGCCCTTCCAACTGAGCTACATTCCTGGGATCTTGTTTTGGTTTTTTTTTTTTTTTTTTTGAGACAGGGCCCTTACCTCTGCTATCTCGGGCTGAATGTCTCCCGTAATGTAATGTATCTAAAACCATATCAACACTATACCGTGATGCCAGGGTACGCCTTGTTTACCTTCATGGTCTTGTGACTAAGTCAGAGCTATGGGCTCACCATGGCCGCAGCATGACAGCATCACCACCAGCCTGGGACACCATCGGGCTCAGAACATGATTTTACAGAATATATGCTCTCAGCTCATAGGTGGGTCAAAAGCAGTAAACGAGCCATCTTGCATCAGCAACCTTCTTGAAAGTGGTCTCTCTTGACGTGTGGATCCCCACACCCGATTGGATGCCTGAGGTCACTCAATCTTATCACATCTGCTTTTTCCAAAGTTTGAATGCATCAACTCTGCCCTTTGTCCTAACTGGGTGCTAGAAGTTGAATGGCCAGGATTAGCCCCAACTTCTGTTTCCTCCTCACAATCTCAGAGGGAGATTTGATCTTCCCTTAGGCCTGACCAACCACAGGATGGGAATTTTTCTAACCTTGCTGAGAACTTTCACTTACTGGAAGAGCTTTGGAACAACTCTCTGGCATGTGCTAATTCCTATCATGGCTCACTACACTCCCATTACGAACCCTAGCACTGGGTGCCCGTCAGCCCAGTCAGCCCAGTCGGGAATTACTATAGCTACCAAGTGACTGCCAAGGCAGGCAGCCTGTTCCCTGTATACAACAAAGGGGTGAGTCACGGGGTAAGGTTGCATGAGATTTCATCACACTGCTCAAAACAGAATGGAATTTAAGGCAGGAGGTTTATTTCTTGAATTTTCCATTTGATAGTCTCAGTCCTGTTTGACCACAAGTGGCTGAAACCTTAAGAGAGGTGGATAAAGGGAAACTGTGGCACATATCGGCTTTTCGAAGAATCATTCAAATACATTTCAAACCGAAATTCATCAGGAAGAACTGAGAGGGATAAAATATTATTAGGTAACAAGAGACAAACAGAACCAGAATGGCAACTATCTTTGTTTAATTTCAACTTCTAATTTCACATTAAAATTTATATGGGGAGAATTTATAGCTTTAGGATACATATATACATACATATATATATATTCAAATCTATTTATATATTAATATTAAATATATTTTATATATGTATATTTATATATAAAGCTATATATTTCCATATATGCATATATGGATATATACAAGTATATATGTAATAATTACAGATATTGTCCCAATATAAATTTGAATAATTTTGTTTTCCTTTTTAGATAAAATATGAATGATCTTATCAAACATGAACATATTCAAGATTTACTAATTTTATTTGAAAGATACTATTGAGTCACTGAGATGGCGCAGTGAGGGAAGGCTCTCCTTACCAAGCTTAATGACCAGGTTCCATTAGAGAGAGAGAACTGACTCCCCCAGGTTCCATTAGAGAGAGAGAACTGACTCCCCCAAGTTGTCCTCTGATCTCCAGGCATGGAGGGAGGTCCTCACAGGCACTCACACACACATCACACACTATATATGTGGGGATGCCCACAAAGGTGCACACACATCACACACATACCATGCATATGGGATGGCCCACAGGCACACACATACCATACATGTGGGATGGCCCACAGGCACACACATACCATACATGTGGGATGGCCCACAGGCACACACATACACACACACATACACATGCCATACATGTGGGATGGCCCACAGGCACACACACACATGCACATCACACACAAAAGAGAAAGTGAAGTGGAGCCTTCCGGTTTTCCTCTGAAACAGAACCTCAAGCTTGTCTCTCTCCTTAGGGTAACAGTTATCTTCTGTAATCTCTGCATGGCTTTGTTGTACTTACCTGCCTGCATGTGTGCGCAATTTGCTAAATGTCTGCCTCCAACAGCCTCCTAAAGCCAGGTAAATTTCCATAAGGTCTGAGCCATGTGAAGTCACCCACAAGCTGCCCCCAGGGTGGCACCGGCTATTGGTATCGGTAAAACACTTCATTCAGAAATCCTGTTTCCTTGACATTTGTTAAATCTCTGTAAAACTTGCTATCCTTTTTTAAAAAAAAAAAAAAATTATGTATTTTATGAACTTGAGTCCACTGTTGCTGTCTTCAGACACACCAGAAGAGGGCATCAGATCTCATTACAGATGGTTGTAGGCTACCATGTTGTTGCTGGGATTTGAACTCAGAACCTCTGGAAGAACAGTCGGTGCTCTTACCTGCTAAGCCATCTCTCCAGCCCCAAAACTTGATATTCTTACTCAATGGTTTACCATGCTTCCCTTGTTTGTCTGCTGTGCTTCTGCAACCGTGGGCCCCAAGCTACCTCTTTTCCTTCATCTGCAAAGCAGTTGTTGGACATTTTCTCTTTTTTAACCTCTGAATCATAAAACCCAGCCCACAGGGCAATCTGTTTTTAATTACAGGTCATGATTTTGAGGTCAAGACTCGGCATATTCTCCTGTTAATGAGCTTAATGAGATCTAAAATTCTGACATTTACACATTTATCTCTTGCTCTCTGGCCACCTTCCAGAGATACATATTAATTTGGGGTGGGGGTGGTTAAAAAATGCTTACCTTCCTGCAGTGTCTTCAGGGCTAATAGGGGCATGGCTTCATGTAGCAAGAACCATATGAATCCCGTTTTATGAGTCCAGTGTCAAGTATCAGATTTATAACAAGCTGCACAGTGGTGGCGCACACCTTTAATCCTAGTGCACAGGAGGCAGAGACAGGTGGATCTCTATGAGTTTTGAGGTCAGCCTGGTCTACAACATACATAGTGAATTTTAAGACAGCCAGGGCTACACATAGAAACCCTGTCCCAATACCAACCTCCCACACCCTGAAAAAGAGAAGAGAAAAAGAAAAGAATAGAAGCCGGGTAGTGGTGGTGCATGCCTTTAATCCCAGCACTTGAGAGGCAGAGGCAGGTGAATTTCTGAGTTCGAGACCAGCCTGGTCTACAGAGTGAGTTCCAGGACAGCCAGGGCTATACAGAGAAACCCTGTCTCGAAAAACAACAACAACAACAAAAACCAAAACAAAAACAAGAAGAGAAAAGAAAAGAAGAGAAAAAGAAAAGAAAAGAAAAGAAAAGAAAAGAAAAGAAAAGAAAAGAAAAGAAGCGATTTAAGGGAGTTAGAGGACTCAGCAGTTAAGAACACTTGCTATTCTTGCCGAGGTCCTGGATTCAGATCCCAGCACCCTCGTGCTGACCTACGGCTGTTCATTAGTTCAGTTCCAGGGAATCTGACACCTGACATTCTGAAATCCTTTGGACACCAAGCATATAGGCAAAATACTTATAGGCATAAAACAGATCTTTAAAAAGAAAAAAAAATGATCTAAACTGGGTGTGGTGGTAGACAACTAAAATCTAGAGATGGGGACAGATGAGTTTGTCCAAGCCAGTCTAGGATATTCAGCCTGGCCCTGCCCCTTCCTCTCCCAGTGATTCTGAGAAATCTTCTAATTTCCAGTAGTGGAGGAGTTTTTCCTAGATTAATGGCACTCCCGGTTAAGGATTATGAACTGGGAATGAAGAGAGAGCTAATTGAGTCAGATGCCTCAGCAGCAGGATAGTGAGCTGGAGACCAGCTCGAGCTATGTAAGACTTTTCTCAATGTCCCTCTTCAAAATAATTGAGCAAAAGTGGGTAGGACCTGTCCTGTCAAGAGAAGGTAATTTGAAGATGGACTCATTCATAATGTCGTCATCATCGTCATCATCATCATCATCATCACAGGCCTAGCAATGGTGGAACGCTATGTAGATGTCATAGAAGAAGCTGGAGTGAGTTCCAGCTCTAGAGGACCATCCGTTGTTCACTGTCTGGAACTAACACAAACACACACACACACACACACAGGCAAAACACTCCAACGCATAAGGTAAATTTAAAAATGTTGTTTTTAAGATGTCATGGAAAGATTTGTGGGTAGACAAAGGTGAAAGGTTATGGTTTGAGGAGAGGCTGTAGAAAGAAAGCTGTTGCAGGGACAGGTCTCAGCCTGTGCAGGGGGAAAGAGTACCGCTCTCGGCCCGTTGCAGGATGCTGCAAGGACAGGTTCAGGCTTCAGCTACAATCAGAACTTCCTGAAGACAGAAAAGAAGTAACTCTTCAGAGGATGCTTTGTCATAAGACAAAGTTTCGAATCACACCACACCCATGATGCCCAATATATAAAGAAAAGAAAGAAAAGATCACTGGCTCCCCAAGTCGACCTCCTACTGAGGTAAAAGGCTGCCAACAGAAACCTCGGCTATTAGGACACATTGCAATTGGCAGAAGAGTGCTTTAAGGCTATTGATAATAGCGTACGAGGGGCTGGGGAGACGGCTCAGAGGGTAAAGCATCTGCCTTGGGAATGGGAGAACGGAACTCTAGAGCCCCAGCACCTACAGGGAAAGCCACACGGGTGTAGCAGCCCGCCTTCAGTCAAGTACAAAGGAGGCAGATGCAGGTGATCTTAAGGGCAGTCATGGGGCGAGCTGCCTCAGTAAATCAAATGAAAAGTGACTGTAGGCAATATCAACCTCTGTCCTACGCACACATAACAGAGAGAGATAGAGAAAGGTGTGGGGGTGGAGTGGGGAGGAAGATCCTATACAGAAATAATATATAACTGATAAACCAATGAGAGGAGCAAGGGTGAGAAAATATAAAAAAAAAAAAAAGGGATCACAATATAAATGGCTTTTCAAAAACAGTAATAAAGCTGGGTGTGGTGGTACATGCCTTTAATAGCAGCACTTAGGAAACAGAGGCAGGAGGATCACTTCAACCCCAGCCTGGTCTGGGGTGTAGATCAGTGGTGAAGTCCTTGTGGAGTATGGATGAGGCCCAGAGTTCTATTTCCAGGAAATGGAATATATATATATATATATATATACTCAAAATGTCCTGGAATAGGCTCAACAGCAGATTGAAGACAACGTGTAAGCTGAAAGTTTCTTAGATGAATTATTGAATTTGAAGCACAGTGAATATATAAGCTTTAAAAACATGTAAGGCAGCCAGGCGTGGTGACGCACGCCTTTAATCCCAGCACTCGGGAGGCAGAGGCAGGCAGATTTCTGAGTTTGAGGTCCACCTGGTCTACAGAGTGAGTTCCAGGACAGCCAGAGCAATACAGAGAAACCCTGTCTCGAAAAACCAAAACCAAAACAAAACAAAACAAAAAGTAAAGCAATCCTAGGTGATCTACTATACATTCAGTGACATTTTAGGAGAGAAGAAAACAGAAATTTTATTTTATTTTAAAACCAAGGGCCAAAACTTTCCTGATTGTGCTTAAAACAAATAAAAAGGCAACAAACACGCACGCCCAGGGCGGTGAGAAGGATGATGAGAGATGATAGACAAGATAGTAGAAAGCAAAGCAAACAAATGAAAGAAAAGCTACCTGGCCACATTAAGGTGGAGTGCCGAAATTCCAAAGGAACACAGCACTCTACGTAAGGAAACGACCAAAGACCCGAGAGTGGGGTCTCCTCAGAAAGAGGGAACAGACGGAGGCTACATCTTACACAGACCAAAGGAAGGTACCAACCTGAAATTCTCCAAAAGGGAATCAGCCTTCCAAGACCAAAGGAAAATGAAAGTTCAATAAATATTCTCTCCGCAGGTGGGCCCTGAGAACTGAGCTTAGGTGCAGCAAGCTTGCTTTCCATGGAATCATTTCACACTCCACTCCTCTGGGGGATTCTCCAAGCTTACAAGATATGAGACTAGATGTCACTTAGTCTACAGGAAAGAATGGAAGGCACCAGAAATGCTAAACACACACACACACACACACACACACACACACACGCATATACAGTCTCCCACAAAGCTCATGTTTTGAGAGAGGGTCTCACTATGTAGCCCTGGCTGGCTTGAAGTCACAATGATCCCACCTGCCTCTACCTCCCTACTGCCAGGATTAAAGGCAAGTTCTGCCAAGCCAGACCAACCAAGCTGAGTTTGCTTGTTTTTAAGGAAAACTTTTATCTGTATGATTGAGTTTATTGTGTAAAGACATGTATATTTGAACAGACTCACGAAAGCAAAGGGGGAAAGTGAAGAGACCTTCTTCACTGGAGACTTGAATAACTAAAGGTGCGTGTTCTAGTCCCTACAACCACTCAGAATTAACAGTTCGGCTGGGTGGCTGGGTGGAGTGGAAAATGCCTTTGATTCCAGAGCTTGGGAGGAAGAGAACTCTGTGAGTTCAAGGCCAGCATGGTCTATTTAGTGAGACAAAAAAAAAAAAACCAAACAAACCCAAAAACCACAACATTAAACTAACCACGTAGTTCATGACTGAAAATAAAAACTGAAGAAAAAATACTAGAAAATACTAATTAAACTCAAGTGAGGCAAAAACGGAGGAATACAAAGGCAGGGGAAAACCATACGTACATGGACTACAAATTCATCAAGAGATAGCTAGGCTTGGTGCTGAAACTGTATAAGGTGTAAAGTGACTAAACAAATTGACTCAAAGGCAGAGTCTAAATGAAAAACCCAGTTAAATATGCCCGAAAAGAAGGTATTTAAACACAGGGAGTTTAAAAGTAAACAAACAAAAAGTTCTACCACAAAAACAGTCGACACAAAAGAATTATCTCCCTTCAGTGTGAGACAGTGTTTTAAGTAGCCCAGGCTGGCCAAGCTCACATGGGTTTGGGTTACAGGGATGTGCCACTTTGCCCAGTTTATGTAATGGGGGAACAGACCCACATGCTAGGCAAGCACCCTTAAATGGAAGACTCCTCAGCCCCACGAATAATTTTGTTTTAAATCTGAATCTCTCATGAAGTAGCAGATCTCTCAAGACCTTTCAGCTGTCGGATTCCCCCGGCCTGCTGCGATCAATCGCAGGTGTGCGTCCCTGCCCAGCTGACATGGCAGCTTTTGAGTTACAGCTTTCAGAACAATGGTTTCTATTTACTCGCTGGAGAACCAGAATCCCTCAACTCAGAGGAGGAAAAGTGCCCTCAACCTTGATTTTTGCCTCTTTGCCAGGGCCTTGTGCATTCCTCTAAGCCTGAGTTGACTCCTTCCCCAGCTCTTGTTATTTTGGGGCTCTTTTTCTTTTAATGTGAGCAAGAGCTTAACATGGGTAGGCCATCAGGATTTATAGCAGTGTGTGGTTGTGACCTTTGATCCGGCTTTGAAGTGAGCATAATTCTTTACCCACCTTCATTTGTACTACGGCCAAGCCACCCTCTGGCAGAACCCAGCTGAAACCTTCCCTTCACTTCCGTATGCTTCTGGGTCTTCACTGTGGGTCTTCTGTGTCACTTACCAACTTTTGTTTGAGTGTTCTTTTTTCTGGAGCAGAGACTTTCACATTTAGGCAAACTTCAGTGTGCAAGAATGGCCTACTCTCTAAAATCGCCGTCCAGAAGCTGTGGTGCACCTTCGGTTCTTAGCTGCGGCAGGAAAGCACAGGACAGGCCTTCAACAACAAAGGAGCCTCACAGTAAAAAGCCTCACATGGCTTTGTAGGAATGATTCTGAGGCATGCGACAACCAGTTCCCTTCTGGCCAACCAGACTTTGCAAGTAACTTTCTATCCTAACAGACCAAACTTGCACATGCCACAACAGTCAAACTTATGACCTTGGAGAGTTTAATAAACTCAGCGTGGGCCCGTCTGAAATACACAGCAGCTCACTGCTGGTGACCTCGCTACTGATGTCATCATGAATTGATGCGGATACCTCACTGCAATCTGCCACTCATCTGTAAGCAAAGACTGAGGGGCCAACTCCCCCTCCAATCAAGAGGAAATCTCCCCCATGCTGATTATTCACAGTGGTTTGTCCTCCACAGCTCTTCAAAGCAGTCACACACACACACACACACACACACACAACCTAAATCAGTCAGTCTGCCCTGCCCCCATTTCCTATATTCCTACTGTGTTCTGATTGCTTCCTTCAAGAAAATGCTCTTCATTGCAATAACTTTTAAAGAAAATACTTTATTACATCATGAAAAAAGGTATCCAACAACTAGATTCATACTTGCTTGAATCTAAAAAAAAACAAACAAACAAAAAACTGAAAGTTTACTCATTTAGACTGTATGTGGGCGTCACGTTCCACATGGGAAGAGAGAGGTGCGAGGGCTTCTAAAGTATTGCACAGTCTTGGAACATAAAAAGGAGGAGTCTGGAGGAGAAGATCACATGATACTGGGAACCGTCTCACATTATGAGAAACTACCAAGAAACATTCGAAAAGAAAACCCTTTGTTTCTACAGTAGCTTTAGTTTGTAGTTCTTGGAATGACTCTATTCCACTGAAGACATCTTAGTAACAGGAAGCTTCGATGAGCAATCCCATGTGCAAATATTAATAGAAAAATATATAAAATAATGCATCTCTTGCCATCACCCCCGGCAATCAGGACCATATTTTGGAGAACTGTTTTGTTTGAAAAAACGGTTAAGCTGTGAGTTTGGCCTGAAGCTCCATCTCTGCCGCCCGTTTGAGTGCAACATCCACTAGAAGCTGGAATCCACTAAAATCCTGGTTGAGGTCTGGTGGAGTAGGGGGAGGAGTGTTGAAAAGACCACTCTGAGGGTTTGGACTGGGTCCAGATTTGCAAGTGTCCTCTGGGTACACGAGAGAGGTGTCTGTAAAGTTGCTGGGTGCTATTTGCGGCACATCTGTACTCTGTCCCACACCAATTGGCTGACAGAGAGAGAAAGGCCCATCCTTCAACGCAGTCACAGTGGTATGGCAGATCACTGACGGGCGAGCCAAAATGGATCCTGGGGAGGGAGGTTTGGGAGACACTGGTCTCCCTAGGGTTGGGTTGGGTCCAACTACGCAGGAATGAAATGGGCTCTCTTCTAGAGTTGGCATGAAGTTTTTGATACCCATTGCAGCTTCAATAGAGCCAGCTTCTGAAATCTTGGCCCCACGGCGGGAAATCGTGAACTGATTTGGATCTTTGCCATCCTTTCTCAGCATGTCAGGGAGGAGCCTGCGGCGGGCGTTGATGAACCAGTTACAGACCTGAAATCACACAGGGTCTCCCTTCAATACTCTCAGTTCACTTGACAAACAGGTTCTGAAAACATCCGATGTAGGGAGCCTGACTTAAAGAGGTAATAAAAGGGTCTCATCTGGCACTAAGTAGCTCAATGGTAAAGCACTTGCCTAGTACACCAGGGGCCCAACAGCAATGATTTAAAAAATAAACTAAAATAAAACTTCTTTGGCTTTCCCAGCAAGTCAGAGGCACCTAAGCCGGGTCGGCCTGCCATAAGGGCAAGTTTACCTAGGATGTGCTACCATCCTTAACCCTTTCAGGGGCAAGGAAAGGGCGCCAAATCTCACATACCCGAAAATCAATAACTTTAACCAAAGTTCACCTTTAAGTCTCTTTTAACCTACTACCTACTGCCCCAGCATTTGAGTTAATCAACTACAGGAAAACATTTCCTGTTTAAAAGAGGCCACGCCTCCCAGTAACTGATTTCTCTCAGTTCAAATGACTGTGTCAACAGACACAACACAATTACCTCACCAAGGTCTGTCCTTGTTTAAATAGCAAACCAGTTTCCTGGGTAATCGAATAAGGTTTCACCTCCTTCTCTTTCAGGCACTGAAGGAAATGCTTCCCGACAGACGAATGTCAAGTGTTTCTGTCCTCTCTTAAACAGCCAATTATTACCTTTTCACACTATAAAGTTTACAATGAAAAGATCCTGTTTCTCTCTCTCTTCCCTCCCTCCCTCTACTAGGCACCAGAGAAGAGCTTATAGCCTGGCACACAGGAATGCTATAAAGTGCCTATTAATAAAGAAGAAAGTGTGTATGTATAGGTTCGGGGCATAGTTCAAATCTGGGCTGGAACCCCAACACCTCACGGGCAAATTCTGGCACCAACTTTTCTCTTTCTCCTTACCTGTAGTGTGGACAGGTGTGTCTGCTGCGACAGCAGTGCTTTCTCTTGCTCTGAGGGATAGGCGTTGTATCTGTGTTCATACAGCCAGTCGCGCAGAATCTGGACCGACTCCTTGGGCAGATTGCCTCTCCTCCTTCTCTTGCCAGAGGCTGCTGATGAGGAAAGGTCCAGGGGACTGTCCATGCTGTCTTCATCCTCAGAGTCACTGCCAGACGCTGCAACAAGACCTGAGAAAGGACAAGGCCCACGGTCACTTGCTTTCACCAGCAGGGAAACTTAGTCACTCACTTCCTTAAACTGTTCCACATCCTTGTGATTTTTCAACTACTGAGTGTGAAGTTGTCAGTCGGGGCCAAGGTCTCCAAGGAAAGGCCTGAAACACGAAGGGTGCCAGGCAGTGTGGGAATGGCCCTCACAACCTTGTCTTTAAGGTCATCCATCACTCATGAGAGACAGCAATCCAGTGAACAAGGACAGCGTATATGCTCTTTTCTCTCCTTTCGTGAAAGGCTTGCTGTTAAAGCAAGCACCGTACATTTTTATATACTTGAAGGTTTTTTTTAAGACTGTCTATTAGATATGAACCTAGATGCTTCCCATCAGTCCTTAATTCTTACATGACAAAGAAAATTGAATATGTGCAACCCACAAAAAAAAAAAAAAAAGCCATTTCGGTGGTACTTTAATCCCAACAGAAATGTTAAGAATCCAAACCCTACAGAGTTCAGTGACAATTCTGGACTTTGATAGACATTTTGAAGTTTAGAACACTTCTAACAAATGCTATTAACTCCTTCAAACCTACAAGCCAGGCCTCTGTGAGACTGTTTCTGTTCATCTCAAAGGTATTTTCTTTAGCTTTGTATAGCTTTTTTTTTTTTCAATCCTAATTAAGTCCCTTTACTGATCTAGGAAATAAAACCAGAATATTCTTCGCATTGATACATCAACTCCATGAATTTTAAAGGAATTTATTTTACAACTGGGAGCAGGCAGACTTTGTTGACACATTTTTAGCTTTGGACTGCAGGGGGCAGAAGGTGCTAGAAGGAGTTCCTACAGGAAACACTCAAAGCCAGCAAAGACAAAGTAAAAGCAGGTTCTAACAAAAGAGGCGGATGATTTTGCAAATTCACTGTAGTTTAAGGCTTAACAAACTGCCATAAATAAACCACAAACACCTCCATTTTTAACTGCCATGCAATTGAAGAATTCCTTCCTGAAGATGAAATCAATCTGTTTCGAGAAAATAAAGTTTAAAGAAAGGACAATTTTAAAACTGAAAGTGCTTTCATTGTTCAGAATCTGAGAAACTTTAAATAAAAAAACAAAACACCCATATTGAAATTTGAGTGAAAAACTATTCATTACAAAAAAAAAAAAACCCAAAAACAAAAAACCCTCCTTTGATTATAAATGAGTTTCACATTTGCTTTGGTAACCAAGGAAATCTAACTCTTAAACATGCCAGGTTAATTGGGTAACTAAGTACATTTGAATAAAGCAATTTGCTTCAACTCCCCCGACTTCAGAAAAGCAGACATTCTTCAACACTACTTATTTCCTTCCCCCTCTTCTTAAATCTAGGAGGGGAAAAGTGTGAAAATTTGCTCATTGAACAGTTAATTCCCAACTGTAAATTGGCAATAACAAAGTGCTTGAAACAAAAACCCCCTAAAGCCTGCCCTTTGATCCGCTTGCTTGGAGTTTGACAAGAAGCGCGGTCTTTCAGAATAGGTTAGGGACACAAAGCAGGTTTCTGTTAAGCAACACCAAACTGCCGACTCTGTTCATTTGAGGAGGAAGAAAAAAAGAAAGCCAGACCCCTAGCCCTCTTCACAAGTATTTCCAAAGCATTCACAAAGGATGAAGGAAGAGGGGAAGTTTGAAGACTCGGTGCCTTGGGCACACCAGCTGATCCGTTTAGTGCTGCGAGACCACGTTTGCTACTGTCAAGGCTATTTTCATTAAAACCCCCTCCCGATTATGGCTCGACTTGGAAAAACAAAGGCTTTTTTCCTCGTTACTCATTTCCTACTGTAACAGCGCTTTTGAAAAGTTTCCCAGTTAGGACTTGTTTCCAATCATCTCGCTGTGCTTACACTTTGAAAAAAAAAAAAAAAATGCGGTTGGGGAGGGAGAGAGAGGTCGGTGTGGGACAGATTCGGAATCCTCTTACTCCATCCACATACAAGGAAATGTTGTTCCGAAAGCCACAAGATGGCCCGTGGAGCCCACGGCTCTAGGAAGCAAATCTTGCTTCTTCACTTTCTTTTTCTGAAGTCATGAAACATGGAAGTTGGGAGGGTGGGGGTGGGGGGCGGGGGGTGGGGAAGCACTTGGATATCTTGGAGACTAGAAAAAGAATATGGGGGAAAAAGATCAAGGGAAACCCAAACCTAATTAGTCTCTTCCCTATGGACAAGTTAACTCGGATGGAACTTCACATCCAAGGCACTAAATCCACAGCTGGCTGGAAGGGACCCAGCCAGTTGAGCCCTAAACAGATTCAACAGGCTTGGAGACCCCGAGAGGACACTTGGTGATTTTCTTAGTTGAGCGAGCCCTCTTCCAGCCTGCTTTGAAGCCATTTTTTGGAGCTCTTTCTTTTCGGGCGGTCTCGGCTTTCTACCGAGGGCACTCTATTACCATATACCAGTCTTTGTTAAAAGATGCTCACTTTCCTAAAACAGACAATAGGCGGGACAGGTTTAAGCAGTCCAGGCCCAAGGACAGGCAGGGAAGCTCACCCTCCCCTCCCAGGTAATTTCATACAGTGGGAGGCAGGGCTGTGGAGGCTTGCAGGCGAGGGAGGGGCAAGAGGAGAGCAAGCAGCTTTTGTTCTTCAGCCCCAACTGAAGCCCGCCTGCTAACTGTACAAGTTAGCAACCGAGCTGGCCCCTGGTCCCTAAGGAAGTAAAGAAATAGGGCGGTGCGGCTCATATCCTCAAGGGTCTGCCCCCTTCCCAGACCCAGTGCCGGGGAAGCCTAAAAAAGGGAAAAGGAGCCAGGGCAACCTTAGCAGTCTCAGCTCTCCCAATGAGAAACTCGAAATCGGTCGCAGCAAAGTTTCCTCTCCAACACGTCACCGTTCATCGTTTCCATGAGTTGGGGGGTTGACTTGGGGAGCCCACGCGCTTTGGGCTGGGGACCTCGCATCAGGGGAAGGGGACCCCCAAGAGGGTGGAGCCTGAATGGGAAGCTAGTCATCTGCCTTCCTCCCCACCCACGGAAGCCCAGTTTTGCATTCCCGCACCCCGGAGCCACACAAAACCAAACTACCCTCATTGAGGTGCTATTGGAGCGGAATGCCTCCCACGGGGGTCTAGATCTGTCAGCCACGTCAAGGGGTGACACAGCTCTTGAGACGATCCCTAAGTTTTCCCCAGAGCTCAGTTAAACTGTCCCCCAACTCAGAGCGCCCACACTCTGACTGTCCCAGGGTGGAAAAGAGCAAGGAGGCCTACTTAACCAAGTACCCGGGGTCTTCATGAGTTCCGTATGTTTCGGGGTCTCTCACAGAATAACATCCACCCAACTCTATAAAGGTAGGAAGCGCGGAGAAACCCCGTGAGGAAGCGTGTTTGGCGGCAGCTGCTATAACCGTGTTCCGTTGGAACTGCAGTCGCGGTCTAGGTCTGAAAGAATGTGGAGTAACAAACTCGAGGAAGCTCCCGGGCATGCGCACCAGCGCCCCCTTCCCCCCGCCCGCTTCTCCAAGCGATTAACTTCTGTTTTGAACCACTCCACATAAATCACAACAAAAAAAAGCCAACTCCAGTCCACGACTGGAACACTCGAGGGACCTCCCAGTCAGGGACTCCAAAGTTAGCTTCAAAAGGGACTTCACAGTCTTTGACCTTTTGGGGTTTTTTTTTCCCCCTTCCTCCCCAGTGTGTTTTGTTTTTAAACCAGACTGACGGCAAGTTTTAGTTGTAAAGCTTTGGTGGAAACAATGACAGCCTCGCTTTTTGCACTTACAACCAAGCCTGCTTGTCACACTTGGACAGTTTTTGACTGCATGGTACTTGTGTTCTAACAGCACACGCGGTCCTAAATTCATCGTGGGAAAACTTTCAGAAACTAGTAAAAATTTTAAAGTCCATCTCTCCAAAGCTATGCTCGTCCTAGGGCGATATGTATGGGGGTCCCGGATCACATTCCTTTGATAGTGAAAAACACATCCCTTAAAAAAAAAAAGAAAGAAAGAAGAAAAAAAAAACATTGCCAGGATCCGGTGAGGAGTGAGAGAATACCCGGAACTACAAACTTTTAGACAAAAGGTAAGGCGACTGGAATTCGCTAAGGACCCCCCACAGGGAAAAGCGAGGTGCCAGGGTCTCCTAGAACATCAACCGCAAAGCCCTGCCCCAGAAACAGCACTAGAAACCACGCGGCGCCTGGGCCGAGCATGGGGTGTCAGGAAGACAATGAAACTTGGAGGCGTACAAACAAGGCGCTGAGCGTGGTTCTTGACAACGTGCCAACAGCGTGGCGCGGCTCAGCCTCCCCACAACAGCCCCTCGGGTTGTGTCTAGAAGGAAAAGAATACCAACTGCCATCAGAGACACAGCCTCAACAAAGAGAACAGCCACCACTCCAGCCGGGGAGCCACTGGTCCAAAAAGTCCCATCAAGTCAGTGTCCTCCCGATCCGGCGCGGCCCGCACATGTCCCGCACTGGTGCCCCGGGCGCTCACAGCCCGCCGCCACCTTACCCTTCTTGCTTTTCATTCTGGAACTCGAGTCCCAATGAGAGATGAAGCTGGGGTTTCTAGGAGCCAGCAGCCGTGGAGTGGCGGGAGGGTAGTCGATGATCCTCCTGTACTAGTGCTCCGGTAACTTACAAGAGAGTGTTCCAACCACTATTGCTAAACAAGGTGCTCCGGTCTCAGGCGCTGGCTTCTGGGTTGGAATTCAAGTGACACTTGGGCTTCCTCCAGTCGGGATCTTCTGGCAGCCAGCCGGGGGTTCTCCCTGGCCCAACTCCCTCCCTCCCTACTCAGCTCCTTTGTTTCCCGCTCCACTCGGCGCACCTCGGCGCTGTCAGAGTGAGAGAGCAGAGGGAAGGTACAGGAGGTCCTGCCTCCGCCCCCAACCGCCCGCCCCGTCCCCCGCCCGCCCCGCCGCGCTCCTCTGCCCCTCCCCCGCACCTTCCAGCTCCACAGCCCTGGGCCTGGGGGCCGAGATCACCCGTCCCTCTTCACGCTGGCGGAGCCCAGAAGCCGGGTCATGCCTGCCTGCCCGTGGCCAGAGAACCATCTCCATCCCTCAGCGGCTACACTGGTTTCTCTTTTGGGGCCTTTCCTCCCCGGGCTAGCGAAGAGTGCATTTAGTTTGTAAAGGATGGAGAGAGGTTTAAGGACATCTCCTCTGTCCACCCCAGAGAAGAAAAGGCACCCCCATCCTTGTTTTTGACAGCTGCCCCAAACTCCACCATCCCTGCTCCAGCCGCCGGAGGCAGCAGCTTCTGATTCAAGGGGTGGGGCACTGAAGGAAAAGTATTCCAGACAAGAATCAACTTCTTCCAGAAGGCGCAGCTGCCATTGACACGCGGGCGCGGCACAGCGCACCCTCCTCCTCGTGAACTCTTCTGCCAACAGCGACAGTGGGGGTGGGGGGAGGCAGACATAGGCACCGTGGGCAAATGTCTATTCCCCCGGGCTAAAGCTCTGAGTTCCGGATTGGATTGCAAGGCAGTTTCGAAATCTAACACGTTGCGAATAGACACTTGTCATGCTCACATGCTCTTTAAACGTCTGGGCTAGGGGGACGGCCAGAGCGCGCATGTGCCCCACTGCGACTCCCCCAACCCCACTACGCCGGGACTGCTCATCTGTTTCAGTAAACAGTGTCTACTTTGTGGGCTAATATCCCACCAGAGGACACCCTTCAGTATTTCAAACAGAAACTAGCCATTAAATAAACACTCATTCCTATTGGTTTATTTTGCTTGAGAGGGGAGCTCCAAAGAGTTGCACGAAGAATCGCCCCCTCCCCAAATACAAGCCAGATGCTGTTAAGGCTGACTTCGAGACGCGCACGCCCGCACTTCTGGGTCTAGTTTTCACCTATGCCCGGTTGTTTAAAAAAAAAAAAAAAAAAAAAGCAAAGAAAACCAACTGTCACATGTCACAGAAGACTTTCCCCATAGAAGGGGGGGAAAAAACCCCAAACGTAAATAAGCTGAGCAGCGACGTCACCGCCGGTGTCTGTCTCCAGTTTCGGCTTTGTGGCTGTTCTGGTTTTGTGACCTCGGTGGAGATCCGGCAGGAGGAGACAGACCCGTAAAAACAAGGTTAAAGCCGAGCCACAGTGAGGCGGCCACAGGATGACCCGCTAGACTTTGGAACCTGTTTATGATTACGTTGGAAATTAAAGCAAGCCTCCGCCGCGCCCCCTCCGAGGAGCGCGTTTAAAACCCCGAGTCAAAAAGAAGCTTGAGTGGTTTTTCCAAAATGAACCAACTGGAGGAAGAGTCACAGTAAGCAGGCAGGAATCTTCAAATGACCCTCCCCCTTCCCTAAATCCTGTGGTTTGCAGAGTGCTCCCTAAGAGAGCACACGCGGGCATCAGCGCAGGAGGCGGTTGCACGACAGTGTCCAGGGAGAACCCAACGGCTGGCAAGCCCCTCTGCAAACCGCCCGGGAGTAGCGCTTTCCGGGACCCGGCAGGGGATGACTCAGCTGCTGCGCCCCGGTGCGGGACTCATGTGGTGCGGGAGGGGGCCGCGGAGGGCCTGGCCGCCGGTTGGAGGGCCGCCTCGCTCTGGGTTTTTGGTGTTTGTGGCTGGGATTGGTGGCTCACATCCGCCGGGGACTCGGGAGAGGAGGGAGGACAGACTCCGGGAGGAGGAGCTGGACCGAGTGAGTGGCAGGAGCTGGGTCCGGACCCAGCCGTGACTGCCTTGTCATTTTGTTTGCTAACTTAGACAGCGGCTTCAGGGTCCACCCCACGGAACACGCCTCGGGTCCGCTAAGCCCAACCCACGGCGGCTCGAGGCCAGAGCGTTCTTTCCCGGCGGTTATCCGCGGCCACGCGGTGGCTCTCATTATGTACACAAAGGTAGCTTTTCTTTTCTCCCAAGTCAGCCTGGCTAATGAATGCGATTCTCCGGCCGCACTGATGGAAACCGGGTTTACAAGGTTTGAAAACAAACTTTACGGAGAGAGAGAGAGAGAGAGAGAGAGAGAGAGAGAGAGAGAGAGAGAGAGAGAGAGAGAGAGAGAGAGAGAGAGACGGGACTAGGACGGGAGGAAAACGCAGAATTAAAAACTCACCGTGACGCGAAGGCCAGCTGAACTCCGCCAGTGCACACCTTCTGCTCGCATAAATCTTTTCGAGGCAGTTAAGAAGTCGGAGCGCGCTGGCGGGATTCTGAGATCAGCTGAAGCCCCACGGTGCCCCTCCCCCACCCCTAAGGCTGGAGCCAAGCTCGGTAGCAGCCTCGCGTTCCTGCAGGACTGGTGCGCCGGGGCTTTACAACTCCAGAAAAGGGAAACGGCCCCCCAGCGCGAGTTCATAACATCCGCAATATTTTCTCTCCGCTGTCTGCACGGCGGAAAAACAAGGTTCAGTTCTGGCTGTGTCAGGGCGTCTCCGTGTAACTGATTCAAGTGACTCTTCGGGTTAGTTGTTGTTGCCACGCGTTACTTTACTGAACTCTTATGCCTCATAATCAAATTAGCTAAGTTGTCCTGAGCTCTCACGGTCTGGTGATAGACGTTTCTCACCATTGTCGTTTTCTTGTGTGTGTGTGTGTGTGGTGGTGGTGGTGGTGGTGGTGGTGGCGGCGGCGGTGGTGGTGTTTTGTTTTGTTGTTTTTCTTTGCGCTGTCTTAAGATAAGCAGAGCTGTTTAAAAGGCAAACTTATTTTGTGGTCTCGAATGGCACAAACTTGGGAAGGCTGAGAGAAGAGCCCGGTGGCAATAAGTGTAGTTAGTTATTATTGGCTCCAGGTCTGTCAAAGGCTTGAGGGAGGTGTTTGTTTCATCTGGACAATCGAGTTTCATCTGGACAGTTGATTAGGTATGATTGCCATCAGGTGCTGGGCCTGGTGGGACTCACCCAGTCATTGGATCTCTTTCCCTGGAAGGCCAGCTAGTGCAGATATTTATAAAATATGCAGGCTGCTGGGCTTCCAACACTGCACAAGGGACCTGTAATCATCTTGTCATATCTCAGCTCTGAGGAGCTCTGGCTGCTTAAGGTGAGAGCTAACCATTGTCTTCACAAGGGCTGGTCCAGGCCATCTTGTGGTGAGTTTATCAACATTCCCTTGTTCAGGTATAAGTAGCTGGCACTACTGATAACTTTCTCCATGTCAACACAGCCCCCACCCTTTGTTTTGTTTTGAAGTGGAAGTCACTTTTCTTTCCCTAGGTGATGTGGGCTGAAGTTCCTGGAAAAGCCAGACTGAAGCTGATCTACCCAGTGATTGCTTGATTAGGGCCTCCTGCTTGGGGAGAGTTGGAATGATACAGATCCAGAGGCAGATCATCCTGATCTATCGATCTATCGAAAGAAGTCTCCCTCCTAGCCATTTATTACCTGTCTCTTTATCTGGCCTACCTTTTTTTTTTTTTTTTTTTTTGACTCTCAATTAAAAATCTTGAGAAGGTATTAAATTTGGCAGATTGGTAGCTTCCACCAGCTCAACAGCTACAAGTGCCACGGGCATGTCAGGCTTCTCTGTAACTTACCTCACCCATGTATTATTTGGTAAATGCGTTCATTTTTAGCTTAGTTTATGACTAACAGTTCATATGATAACTTCCATGGTGGGGCATGTCTGGAGTCTACCCAAATCTGGGTTTCCTGGGCCACAATCACTTTCTTTCTTTCTTTTTTTTTTTTTTTTTTTAAATTTATTTATTTATTACATGTAAGTACACTGTAGCTGTCTTCAGACACACCAGAAGAGGGAGTCAGATCTCATTACAGATGGTTGTGAGCCACCATGTGGTTGCTGGGATTTGAACTCAGGACCTTTGGAAGAGCAGTCGGGTGCTCTTAGCTGCTGAGCCATCTCACCAGCCCCACAATCACTTTCATATTTGGCTCAGGATAAATGATCTCTTACTGTCTTTGGGATGAGAGCTGTGGTTTTTGTCTGACAATGGCCTTATTGAACTCAGTCTTTATCCCCTTTATTTTCTTTCTTTTTTTTTTTTTTTTTTTTTTTGGTTTTTCGAGACAGGGTTTCTCGGTGTTGCCCTGGCTGTCCTGGAACTCACTTTGTAGACCAGGCTGGCCTCAAACTCAGAAATCCGCCTGCCTCTGCCTCCCAAGTGCTGGGATTAAAGGCGTCGTGCGCCACCACTGCCCAGCTCCCTTTATTTTCAATATCTTGTATCTTCATGTATGTGCCTCAGACTTTTTGAAACATTTAAATGCTCTCATTTAATATCCAAATTAGTCATATACTCTATATTTTTCTTAAAGTCAACATAACTTGGACACATTCAAATGTGCCATAGCTAAACAGCACAAAGCAAGATGTTGGGCACAGACTACCTGGCTCTCAGGGAATCTGTCATTCTAGAAGGTCACACTGATAATGAAGGCAGAGATTGGCCTTAGACATCAGAGACACCATGATCCAGATATCACCAAGGCAACCTCCAAATGTCCTTCCTTAGTTAAAATCCTGCTCTTTCCTATAGAGTCTTTCTAACCTGAAGCTGCTGGCCTCCTTTTGGTCTATCTCTTAGATGACAATGAGTTGCACCTAATTCTTAGATTTATTTATTTAAAGATTTATTTATTTATTATATGTAAGTACACTGTAGCTGTCTTCAGACACACCAGAAGAGGGCATCAGATCTCGTTACAGATGGTTGTGAGCCACCATGTGGTTGCTGGGATTTGAACTCAGGACCTTCGGAAGAGCAGTCAGTGCTCTTAACCACCGAGCCATCTCACCAGCCCCTAGATTTATTTTTTAATTATGTGCATGTGTGTGCACAAGCGCACATGAGTGCAGGTTCACTTTGGAGGCCAGAAGAAGATTTTGCCCAGGCTGGCTGGAGAGATCGCAGGCTCTTGTGGAAAACTGGACTTGATTTCTCTAGAAGAGCAGGATGTGCTCGCATCCGCTGAGCATCTCTCCAGCCACTGCATTTATTTTTTTTCTCTTAAGAGTTCTATGTTTAAGAGAATCAGCTTGTGTGTACATCTGTCATTCTCATTTCTTCTTGTCCGTTCATAATCATAGCCACATTTTACTTTTTAAATTTTTATATTTGTGTGTGTGTGTGTGCATGGGAGAGAGACACACAAAGAGAAACAGACAAGGAGCATGGAAAAATATTATATATATAGGTGACCTTGTTGAAAAGCATTTTGTTTGTTTATTTTCTCAAATGCAAGGAAACTAGAGTAAATAGTTAACAGCACACAGAAGACATTAGTTCCAGAAGAGATGGTGCAGCTATAAGAAAGAACAGCCTGGCACTAAGAAGTGGGACACGGGCTGGAGAGATGACACTGCTTCCAGGAGACCTAGGTTCAGTACTTAGCACCTATATCAGAAGGCTCAAAACCATCTACTCAAGAGCCCAGGTCCATGGGATCTGTGCCCTCTTGCTGGCCTCCTTGGACAGCCACAGGCACGTGTTATACACATGAGAGAGAGAGAGAGAGAGAGAGAGAGAGAGAGAGAGAGAGAGAGAGAGAGAGAGAGAGAATAAATAGTAGTTTTTAAGGTTTGACAAATGAATCTACAGGTTAGAAATTTACAAATAAATAAGGAACCCAAATCACTAACAAACATGGGGAAAGACCCAATAATTTGCTGCTGTTATTACAGGGTCGAGGAAATTAGACTGATTCATCCATTAACAATGGTAATACATTCAGAAATGTGTTGTTAGGTGATTTTATTATGTAGACATCATGCAATGTCCTTATCTAAAATGGATATGATATCATTAGGTCACTTTATTTATTTATTTAAGAACAGATTTCCCTATGTACCCCTAGCTGGTCTAGAACTCACTACATAGTGAGCTGGCCTGAACCCCACAGAAATATTCTGCTTCTGTCTTTTCAGGTGCTGGGAATAAGATGTGTGTATCACAAGGCCATTCAATCTTACGAAGTCATCATTATATGTGTGCTACACCATTGACTATATGGCCAATGGCTGTTTGCACACACAGACACTATTAAAAAAAAAACAGTACAAAGCCATTTTTCATAAAACTATTAGAGGTGGCTGCCTCTAGAGGTAACAGGAGATCAGAGGCTGGCGTGGTGCCAACACATCCCGTCATGTCACTATAACAACTGAGCAGTGATCGGTCCTACCATGGATTGCACGTAACATCAGTCTTTACTAGGTAGGGGAGTTGGGTTCTTGCTTGTGTTAGATTTGTACACTCTCCGGAGCAAAGATCTGAAATGAGACTCCATTTTCCAGTCAGATTCTGTATCCTGGAGCGAGCAGTGGTTAATCGTTAGCCAGCATGAACAACCCCTAATGACACCAGAAACTAATTATTCATTGCCCCTTACGAGAAACAAGAATAGATGATGTCATAGCCCGGGAGCAGATGACCAGATGTGAAAAAGTAAAACCATTTATCTTGATGCAGATAGTTTTTATGGACCAAGCATTGCAAATAGCACTGAATCATTTTCACTGAAAACAAATTAATAAATGTGTAAGTGAAATGAGTATTGCTCCCCGGAAGGCTTTCCCGTCCAGTGGTGTGTTTGTAGAGGAGAGTGATCCCCACAGCATCTCCTGCAGAAGCCAAGGCAATCCCTTCATATTTTCTTAAGTGACAGGAATGCTTATTCCCTTCCAAGCTACATGAATAAATTTTATTTTTACATTTATTTGTTTATTGCAGTGATGGGGGTTGAACCTAGGACTTCCCTAATACTAGGCAAGCACTGACCACTGGGCCACACCTCAGCTGTAGCAAACTTGATGTTAAAAATCTGACATCTATATTACTTTTTTTTTTTTTTAACTATACTTGATATACAAAGATTGGTACATTCCATTCTCATTTTGAAAGCTCTCTAACATATTTAAAGAGTATATAACATACATATATACTGGTCCTCAAGAAATCCTTCCCATTTATTTATTTGTATGTTCATTTGTTTGTTTGTTTATAGACAGGTTTTCATGTATCCCAGGCTGGTCCAGAACTCTCTAGGTAGCTGACAATGACCTTGAACTTCTGATTCTCTTGCTTCTACCTCCTAGGAGTCAGGGCTCCAAATCTGCCTTACCATGCCTACATCTTTTTTAGTGTAAAACTAGAAATTAAGTCCAGGACCTTCCTGCCTGGGAGGCAAACACTTTGACTGAGTGAGCTAAATACACTGTTTTTAATTATGTGCCTATGTGTTTATGTATAGGTGTGGGCACAAGAGGTTTTGTGCCCACACCTATACATGAACACATAGGTTCGTGTATAAGTGTGTATAGGTGTATAACACCTATACGCACACAAGGTTTCCATGGACATGGCCATCAAGAGCCTCCCAACAAAGGTGCAGGGAGCTGACTCAGATGACTCGCAAGAGCGTTTCAGTCTCAACCGCTGAGCCACCTCTCCAGCCCAAAGCCTTTTTTTTTTTAATTAAAATTTTTACTATTGTCTTTTATTTGTGTGTGTGCCCTCCCCTGGCACTGAAGTTACAGAAGTTGTAAACCACCATGTGGGTGCTGGGAACCTATCTCTAGAAGTGCACTCCATGACAACTAGCTGCTGAGCCTTTCTCTAGCCACCTCTCTCATCTTGTTTTTAGTAAAATCCTAAAGAGATGTGTAATCTCAGACACAATGTTTTGCGCTTTAACTTTTTTAAATGGATTTTTTTTCCTTTTCTTCTTCTTACTCTATAGCTCGGGCCCAGGATGGTGTGGGAATTTACTATGTAACCCAGACGCTGACCCTGAACTTCTGCCTCCTGCTAAGTGCTGGGGTTACAGGCGTGTATCACCCACCACCCAGTTCTCTGAGGAGGTAGACTCCAAGCTCCAGGCTCTGGGAAGGGCTCTACACACTGTGCTGCACACCACTGGACCCCTGAACTGTCTTCCTTCATCTACAAGCTACTGCTTACTTCTATTGTTTGATATAAACCCCAGACATCACATCACTTCTGGATCAGCAATTATGATTAATGTTCTAGCTTGTCTGATCTGTAGCTCTGAACTTACTCACAAAAGGGCTGGGTCTGCAGGGCAGTGGTGGCGCATGCCTTTAATCCCAGCACTTGGGAGGCAGAGGCAGGTCTGGTCACCCCAGAATTATACACCCCATTGTCTTTTTCTAACTGTTTTCTGCTTCTAAGGCTAAACGTTTCTCCAGAAAGAACAATTACTTTTCATCCTTAGTTGGCACTTTAATGCTTTTAGTTCTAATAACCCATTATTTAGGTTAATAAAGAGATAAAAAATTGCTCCAGCAGGCTTACTCTTTTTTTTTTTTTTTTTGGTTTTCCAAGACAGGGTTTCTCTGTATAGTCCTGGCTGTCCTGGAACTCAGTCTGTAGACCAGGCTGGCCTCCAACTCAGAAATCTGCCTGCCTCTGCCTCCCAAGTGCTGGGATTAAAGGTGTGCGCCAACACCGCCTGGCAGGCTTACTCTTCGATATGCGTTTCTATTCTTTCTGCTGGCACCCGACACACTATGTGCTCAGTTTGTTCTGTGTTGTTTGATTGATGAAATACACTCGAATCTCCACACATTTTTTTTTCTCCTGTGGTGGGAATTGGATAGTTATTGTAACCAAAGGCTCCACAAAAAGCAATTTAAGGGAAGAAAATTTTATTTTGTCTCATGATTCAAGTGACCATGGGCAAAAAGACAAAAGCCTTTATATTTTTTCCTTCCTTCCTTCCTTCCTTTTTCTGTAAAACACACACACAGAGATATGGGAGGTGTCCTTCAGGCATGTGGAGGTCAGGGGACAGCTTTTGGGAGTCTGTTCTCTCTTTGCACCTTTTTGGGGGGGGATGTAGTCTCTTCTGTTGCTTCTTACTGAGTAGTACTCTGGCCTAGGTGGTCCGAAAGCTCTGCTGATTCTCCTGTCTCCACTCTCCATCTCTTTCTGAGAGCACTGGGTTACCGTGGCACACCCTTGTACTCGAGTGGGTGCTAGGAATCAAACTGAGCTCAGTCAGGCTTGTGCACCCAATCAAGGCAGTGCTTTAGACTGTCCTGCCGTCTGTCCATCTCAAGAGGGCATCTTCATTAAATGGCGAGAAGTTAACATTGTGCTCATGAAAATAGAAACAAGTTTTTAACTTGACATTTTAAATTTCTACAAATAATGCAGGCTTGACTGTATCTCGTGTATAAGTCTTGTGTGTGGTGTTCAATACTGTGTAGCTACTATATCTGTTGCTGTTCTGTAGTGAGTGGTGTGTAGTCTTGGTAAGAAAATGAAACCACTTCAGCTTCCCCTCAGAATGTAGACTGTTCTCGTTCTCTCTCTCTCTCTTCTTTTTTTTTTTTTTTTTTTTTTTTTTTTTTATCTTCTCGGGACAGGGTTTCTCTGTGTGTTCCTGGCTGCCCTAGAACTCACTCTGTTGAGCAGGCTGGCCTCAAACTCACAGAGATCTGCCTGCCTCTACCTCCCAAGTGCTGGGATCAAAGGTGTGCACCACCACCACCCGGCTGCCCGGCAGCTTTCTTTATTTTTAACCTTGATCGCATGTTTAAGATGATGTGTCCCAAACTCTCCATTGTGGGCACTATGTTTTCCTTTATGGTTGATAAATCTATCAAATGTATCAAAATAGGTGAATGTCCTGTCTTTTTTTTTTTTTTTTTTTTTTGATAAATGTCCTGTCTTTGAAGCCTTCGATCTCAGCCTCCTCACTCCATCATTCCTTCTCCATTGCTTTGCTGTGTCCTATGGTAGGGAGAGTTGCCCCTCCAGTTGTCTGTGCTGCTCTGTCTACTTACAGGACATTTGGAGTCCTGGTTTATTTAGTGCATTCATAGCCTCCTATTGTTATTATCATCATCACCACCACTATTGTTGTAAAAATTCTCGGATTTACCCAGAGGAAGTTCCTCAAACTGTTTTTTTATTAATTAAATTTATTCTTTGACAATTTCATATATACACAGTGCATTCTGATTATTCTCCCTGTCTTCTCATCTTCCCCTCCAGTCCCTCTGACATGTTCATGTCTCTCTCTCTCTTTTTTTTAATATTACATGTTTTGCCTGAATGTACTCATGTGCCCCACGTGTGCCTGCTACCTGCAGAGGCCAGAAGAGGGCATTGGATGCTTGGAATTGTAGTTTGGACGGTTGTGGGCCCCATGTGGGTTCTCTACAAGAGTAGCAGGTGCTCTTAACCTTTGCACAACCCTCGAGCCCCTTCATGCCTTCTTGTTTTGCACCCCTTGAGTCTAACCACAGTGGCTCACGTGCCGCTGGGTATAGAACCATTCGCTGAAGTGGGTAGACTCACCAGTGAACACACAATTGAAGGCAGTGACTGTCCCTGCCCCAGCAGCAGCTAGCACCAATAGTCCCCAAACCGGTTTCCTTGTCTTCTTGTACCATTCTTGGAAGGTTTTCTTACCGTCTGGGACAGTGGCATGTTTCAGGTGCACACTACACTTCCCCTGCTCCAGTCCCCAAGCCCTGGAACTGATCATTTTTCCAGCAAGTGCTGGCTATTCTTGTGGAAAAGAGAATCATTTATAGACATCAACATGGGCTCCAGTCCTAGTGCACTGCTACTGGACCATGATTGCTTACTTCTGGGTTTCTCAGTAGCACTAAACATACATACACACACACATACACGCTCGCAATGTGTGTGCACGCACACCTTCATATGTTGAAAATCATGAATTCAAGCAGGGTACAATGGTGAACAGCTATATATTTATACTTCTGATACTTAGAAGATAGGCATGGGAATTTGGAATTTGAGGCCACTCTGGGCTACCTAGGTAAGAGTATATGTGAAAACAAGAGTATGTGTGTGATGGGGTGTAGTGGAGGAAAGGAGGGGCCCACATTATTTTGTGCTTCCAATTTCAGCAAACAGCACTGCCTTCCATTCCCCACCTCTCATATCTGCGCCCTCTTTTCTAACCACAAGAAACCTGCTTCCCATTCCCTCATAGTAATGAGGACTTAGTCCTAGATTATAGCAAGCAGAGAACAGCCCTACCCGCCACTGGTAACTAACTCCTGTTCGCTTCCTCCCTTTGCTCTGGGGGTTTAAAGACAAAACATCCCTACTTCAAGTAATTCTGCCTTTCACACTCTTCAACTGACTGGCGCTCTCTTGAAATACATCTAAGTGGTTTTCTGTTTGTTTTAAAGATTTATTTATTTTATGTATGTGAGTACAGGGTCGCTGTCTTCAGACACACCAGAAGAGGGCATCAGATTCCATGACAGATGGTTGTGAGCCATCATGTGGGTGCTGGGAATTGAACGAGGGACCTCTGGCAGAGCAGCCAGTGCTCTTAACCACTAAGCCATCTCTCCAGCCCCCATCTGAGTGTTTTTCATTGTATCCCACACAGTGCCTCTCATTCTTTTGACTCTACAATTTTTTTCTTGCACTTGTACATTTAGTCCAACTCAGAAATCTGTACTAAGTGAAAAATTCACCCAGACACCAGTCAAGCCCACAGATTCTGCCCACTTTGTAGTCACTGCTGGAGGCAGGAGGATTATGAATTCAAGGTTTTACTTAGCTACACAGAGGTTTGGGGGCCAGCCTGGGCTCTATGAGATCTTATCCTAAAAACAACAATTAAAACAAAACCTGAGCCGGGCGTGGTGGCGCACGCCTTTAATCCCAGCACTTGGGAGGCAGAGGCAGGCGGATATCTGAGTTCGAGGCCAGCCTGGTCTACAAAGTGAGTTCCAGGACAGCCAGGGCTACACAGAGAAACCCTGCCTCGAAAAACCAAAAAAAAAAAAAAAAAAAAAAAAAACCTGTGTGTTCTATATTCTGGGTATGTGTTTAGGGCTCTATTTCTGGCAATAATATTTATATTATGTATAATATAAATATATAATGATTATGTAATTGAAAATGCTTTTAATATCAGGTTATAGAAATCTTTCTTAGTTTTACAGTTATATATTACTGTTACGAGAATCTTAAGGGTCGGGCTGACGAGGTAGCTCAGTGTGTAAGAAGGTGAACTGGGCATCATTGCTTGCTCCTTTCCCCAGTGTGGCCATTTTGAATAAATATCCTTTCTCTTGCTTTCGGTTTCTTCCCTTCCCTTGTGTGACGGTGGACAGCTGACCACACCTAGCTTGTTAGGGCTGCCAGGTCCTGAGGCTTCGACCCTTAAAATTCTCACTGACTGCTCTTCCAAAGGTCCTGAGTTCAAATCCCAGCAACCATATGGTGGCTCACAACCATCCGTGATGAGATCTAACGCCCTCTTCCAGTGTGTCTGAAGACAGCTACAGTGCACTTACATATAATAAATCTTAGGGCAAGCAGAGTTGACCAGAGCAAGCAGAGGTCCTAAAAATTCAATTCCCAACAACCACATGAAGGCTCACCACCATCTGTACAGCTACAGTGTACTCACATACATAAGATAAATAAATACATCTTTTTTAAAAAGGACAATTGCCAAAAAAAAAAAAAAAAAAAAAAAACCTTTAAGGGTTGAAGCCTCAGGGCCTGCAGCCCTAACAAGCTAGGCATGGTCAGCTGTCCACCATCACACAAGGGAAAACGAAAGCAGAGAAAGGATATTTATTCAGTGGCCACACTGGGGAAGGGAGCAAGCAAGGATGCCCAGTTTATCTTCGGATTGTTACTGTGCAGTTTAGGCTAAAACAGGGCAGGAGGATCCCTGCTCAAGGTGTGTCCCCTGCCATTTGGTCCGTTGTTGTCTTGGCTCTAGTCTGTCTTACAAGGTGGCCAGTCCAACTGTGAAACTTGTTCCTGGGATACAAGTTCTTCCTCTGGCTGGCCCGGGCTTCACAGCCCCCCTAAGGTTAAGAACTCCGGAGAAAGTCCATCTCTTTGGGATCTATTATCTCCACAGTCAGATAGTCAAAGGGAAGGACTCAAATGTCTCCTTAGGATACCCTCACTCCTTCCTCAGATTCAAGAGAGCGTCGGTCAAATCTTTGTTGCCTTTGGACACCTGGGCTGCAGTTTTAAATAGTGCTGCAGTGAACATTCACACCCACAGGTATCCTCACATGACTTCAAGGACAACTGTGGGAAAACATTTTGTATATTGCTTTGTCAAAAATAAGTACGTGGTACTGGCGGAGATGGCTCTGTGGGTAAGAGTACCTGCTCCCGGCACTGGAGCGTGCTCGTACACCAAGGTTACCCATCACAGGTTATTTCCTGAGCTGCTTGTAATCCACTAGAAGGATGCATAGGATACGTACAGATGGAGAAGGACGAGCCAGCCAGACCTAGACAGACCTTCTTCGCAAGCACTGCACTTGTTGCTAGTACAGTTGCTAGGACTACTCCCTACCTTGTCAATCATAATTTGACCCAATCAAAGGGGGTAGAGAGTGCCCAGTCCTGGGACCTGTCTAGGACTGGGGACCCAGTCCGTCTGCAAGTTACCTTTGGCTGTTCGCCAACCAGAATGGCTTTTAAGGATGCAAGCAAAGCCAAATCCTCTTTCCTTATTATACTATTGACAGTTTGGTTCTTGGAGCTTGAAGACACCAGTTGAGTTATCAGTCGTAAGCCAGGCCTCCCTTTGCTTTGGTTCACTTGGGGAACAGTTCAGAGTGCTGGGGGAAGCCTGTTTCCTTTCACACAGGGTGCTAATGAACAGTGAGATCAGGGGTCCCTTAAACCAGTCAGAAAACAGGTATTACATTATGATTCACAACAGTAGCAAACTTACGGTTATGAAGTAGCAACAAAAATGATTTTGTGGTGGTGGGGGGGTGGTCACCGCAGCCTGGAGGACTGTAATCAATCAAAGGTGGAGGCTGTTAGAAGGTTGCAGACACTGAGCTGGATGGGGGCAGGTGTTCAGGGAATGGAAGGCCTCTCCCCTCTGGATGCACCACTCACACAGAGCCACCCCCAGAACCCTGCCCTATTGTTTTTTGTTTTTTGGGTTTTTTTTTTGCAGGCCTTATTATGTATCGTCAAAAACAAAATTACAATGATTTAGTTACAGGTGTAACTGCCTTTAGTTTGAGATTCCTGAATGAGAACCCCTCCCCTCCCACTCCCCTGGGCAGTGCTGAACAGTGGGGTTTGTGAGGTGGGAACAAGGAAACAGAAAAACAAAAACCCCATTAGCATCAAGTAAGCCAGATTACTTTTTTTTTTTTTTTTTGCTAGGGTGGATGTGGAGAACACTTCCTTATGGAGATGACTGGAGGAGACCGAAGGGGCAAACTGGTCCGTCAGGGAAACTGCCTTCTTTAACATTAGAGTTAAAAGGAGTGACTCTAGTCTGGTTTGGTCTGGTATGGAAAGGAGGGACCCTCAAGTCACCTTTGTCCAAAAAAAAGGGGGGGAGGCGGGAGGGTATGGGGGACTTTTGGGATAGCATTGGAAATGTAATTGAGGAAAATACATAATAAAAAAATATTAAAAAAAAAAAAAGCAAGCATGGCGTCCTCACCTGGGGCTCAAAAGGAAGAGCAGGTGAAAGCCTGCATCTGCCTCCCACTCCTGGCCTCCTTTGCTTTTGCTGAGGGCGGAGATGAGTCATTACCCTTCGCTTTTCCTCCTGTGTTCCTTTGTATTCTAGAAAGGTCAGCGCCTCCCTGGACACAGCTCTCCTTTCCCCACAGGAGGGCCTGGTTATCTGTGAAGGTGAGGACTCCGGCCTGGAGAACTAATTACTCTGAACCCTCAGGCTCTGAGGACTTCTTCGGAATACCCCAGGAGGCAAAGATCAACAAGACCACACCTCTACCTGGACTCTAAGTACACCCATCTCCTGTCCCATCCTGACTCCACCTCTTTCTTCCTCTATTTAAACCTGAAGCCCAAGCCAGTGCCTTAAAGCAAGTGGGTGACATGAAATTCGCCCCTTCCCTCTGATTTCCACCGTTCCTTGCTGACAGGCCATGGTGGAGGGGACATTGGCTGAGCCCAGTTTGTTGGGGCTGCAGGACCCCAAGTACTGTTACCCTAAAACTCTGGGAACAGTATGTTGGGTCCTAGTACAGGAAGGAGGTCATTCCAAACAATGAGCGGCCATACTTGTTTAAGAGTAGGCATTAAGACCAGAGGTAGAGTCAAACCTGGAAGCCCTTGGCAAGCTAGGCTCAGCTGTCTTTCCTCAGCCAAAAGACAAAACAGCAGCAAGAGAGGGAATTATTTTATTTGATGATGTTAGGTTGGGAAGAAAACAAAGAGGCACAGTAAGCACCCCTCTTACTCAAGCTCATTTTTGGGGTCCTGACATAAGGTTCAGGCTGAAACAGAGGGTAAGAAGTGTGTATTGCTTAACAGCACAGGTCAAGGGTGGTCCTGCCCATCACTAACAATCACTGTCTTCTGCTTCCAAGGTCTGTTCAAGGTGTCCCTATGACTGACTGAAGTCTCATGTCATGAAGATGACACCTTCTCATGAAGGTGTCAGTCCCATGGCTGACACCCAGGCACTACTAGCTCATGACATCTAGCCTTGAGCCTCCTGGGCAAACTCCAGTTCCCTGGGGTCCATTATCTCAGCAGATCACAGAGGGAGGGGCACGAGTCTCCCTTCAGAACATCCTATGGTGGATAAAATTGCAGTTTATTGGTGATCAACCTAGCCTCCAACCCCTCCTTCAGGATTGAGGAAGTTTAACCGAAACCTTCATTGCTCCAAATTGTGCCCCAGTTGGCTCCGGGCAGATGCCCATCCAATGGAGGCTATCTGGGAGTTCCCAATCAGCATTGAAGGACAGACATTCATCCAATCATTAGCATGAAAAAAAATGCTTATCCTTTGGAGAGTTCAAGGTTTTTGTTTGTTTGGTTTGTTTTTGTAGTTGTACGTCGGGAAATGAAGGCCAAACATTCATTTGACAATGTCACTGAAGAGAAATCTGGCTCACAGATGTAGAAATAAGAATAACACCCCCTCCCCCTTACTGTTGATCCTATTTCCCGACTCAGATTCTTTTAAGGCCTGGGCTTCCAGTCTCCATGCAGTAAAGATTTACTGCATTGTTATGCACTGCTGATATTACAACTACTTAGGATAAAATGAATGGGGAGTGGGTGTGGCGCAAAGGCTTAGCTGTTAACAGACCTAGTTACCCTTAGGCAGGATTCACAACTCCCTGCAATTTCAGCAGCAGGGGACTTGGACGCCCTCTTCTGGCCTCCATTGGCACTATGTGCGCGTGTATGTATACACACACACACACACACACACACACACACACTTTTTTTATTATTATAAAGTTCATTTTTTTTTTTTTTTTTTTTTTTTTGGTTTTTCGAGACAGGGTTTCTCTGTGTAGCCCTGGCTGTCCTGGAACTCACTTTGTAGACCAGGCTGGCCTCGAACTCAGAAATCCACCTGCCTCTATAAAGTTCATTTTTAATTAAAATATCGTCTTAGTGTTTCTATTCCTGCACAAACATGACCAGGAAGCAAATTATGAAGGAAAGGGTTTATTCAGCGTACACTTCCACATTGCTGTTCATCACCAAAGGAAGCCAGGACTGGAACTCAAGCAGGTCAGGAAGCAGGGAGCTGATGCAGAGGCCATGGAGGGATGTTACTGGCTTGCTTCCCCTGGCTTGCTCGGCTTGCTTTCTTATATCCCACACACTTTTTTTTTTTTTTTTTTTTTAAAGGCGTGCGCCACCACGCCCGGCTTATTTATTTATTATATGTAAGTACACTGTAGCTGTCTTCAGACACTCCAGAAGAGGGCGCCAGATCTCGTTTCGGATGGTTGTGAGCCACCATGTGGTTGCTGGGATTTGAACTCTGGACCTTCAGAAGAGCAGTCGGGTGCTCTTACCCACTGAGCCATCTCACCAGCCCCCCCCCCCACTTTTTAAATTGGGCTGGGGATATAGTTTAGTGATAGAGTACCTGCCTAGTTTGCACACACGCCACCTTGGATTGACCTCCTGTACCAAGGTGGGAGGGAGAGGATAAGAACACAAATAGTTACAGTGAGATCTGTATATCAACTAGGCTACAGCTAGAAAGATGTTGTTTCTACATCACCATCTAGACACAAGCCCTCCAGGCTGGTACATAGCTAGGTAGGTGCTCACTGGATCTTTGTTCTAGCATGGCAGTTCTCTTGCCAGCTACTCCCCTCCTCTCCCCTCCCATCCTCACCCCCCCACACCCCCTTTTTCTTTGTAGTATTAAAGTTGAAACCTAGGCCTCCTATACATTAGGCAAATGCCCCATAGCTGAGCTCTTCATTCTTACTACCTCAAGTTTTCCAAGGCATCCCTGTGTCACACAGCAACAAGTCCATCCAAAACCAGGCCACAGAGGTGACAGTGTAAGATGATTCTACTAAGTGACCACTTTTTTGATATTTTGTTTTTGTTTTTAGACAGGGTTTCTCTTTGTTGTCCTTGCTGTCCTAGAACTTGCTTTGACCTCCCAAAGATTCCCCCTGCCTTTGTCTCCTGAGTGCTGGGCTTAAAGGCATGCACTACCATCACCTCTCTGGAGGTCTGTCATGGAGAGGTGTTTCTCTGACCTGGGTAGAGACTGAGCATCCTAAACTACCTGAAACAACAGAGTTAAAAATCCACATGGCCGGTCAGTCACTCCTCAGGAAGATAGGAACAGGGAGACTCACTCAAGCAATGCTTGAGAGAGAGGAGGAAGAGGGCAGGTGGTGGTCATGAAGTGCAGGCAGATCTTTGTGAGTTCAAGGCCATCCTGGTCTACATAGCAAGTTCTAGGCCAGCCAGGGCTACATGGTAACACCATATTTCAGACAAAACAAATAAATGTCCTCCCCAAAAGGGAAAGGAATGGGAAAGGATGAACCCTACCAACTACTCAAAAGATAGCAGCAGCTACCCTCATCTCAGACATTCTCTCCCATAGTATTCAGAAGACAGCTCACACATAGTCCGCTCTTGGCAGCACTGGAAGAGCTCCTGGCCTAAGTCAGTGTTTATATGGACTGACTGCTTTTTGCTGCTTTTAGCCAAGTCCTATGAGACCACAAACCCAGGCAGGAACTAGGTTGAAAGCAGATTGCAATGACATAAAGCCTAGTTTGTGTGTTCCTTTACCAAAGGGAGCTAACTAGAGATGTCTTCCAAAGGCTATTGCTTTATGAGCCCATTAACAGCGCATCAGTTAGAGCAGTGGTCTTCAACCTTCTAACACTGGGACCCTTTAACACACTTTCTCATGTTGTGGTGACCCCCAACCATAAGATTATTTCTGAAGCTACTTCATAATTATAAATGTGCTACTGTTATGAACTGTAATGTAAATATTTTTGGAGACAGAGCTTTGTCATAGGTGTTGCTACCAACAGGTTGAGAAGCTCTGCATTAGAACCAGGTAAATGTGGGGCTTTCCCCAGCCAGTAAGAACAAGTCTTCAGCCTCAGGGACTTTATCAGACAAGATCCAAAGCAGGGATCTTGTTTAATAAATGTGTGTGTGAGTGTGTAGTCTCATATGTTTACACTGTACATATACAGTGCAGAAGAAGGCATGAGATCCTTTGGAGTTGACAGTACAAGCTTCCGTGGAAGGTCTGCTCATTACTATCTCTGGTCTCCATGAAAGCCAAGCAGGTGTCCTTGGCCAACGTGTCATCTCTCCAGCTCCTCCTTGCTTCTCAGGATTTTTCCCTAAATCTGGGGCTTGCCAAATGAACTAGATTGGCAAGAACGTTCCAGGGATCTTCCTGTGTCTGTCTGGACATTTTATAGGGGTTCTGGGGATCAAATATGACAACCGACTTAGCCATATCCCTAGTCCAGCTTCCTGCTCCTCCTCTGGCAGACTGTAATTGTTGAAGCCAGTGGGGAGGGTAGATCAAGTGTGTGACTTCCAAGTGACCTAAGGACAGATTTGCTTAATGTGGATTCCCATGTGGGCAAAAATGTGGAGGTCAACTAGCTTCTAGGTGTCTAGGATCCCAACCTATGTTGAAACAACACAAGGGGAGATAATTCTGGATTTCTGAATAACTGGATTCAGCTTCATTGTAACACTGCAGAGAAAAAGGTTCCTACCTCTTTTGGGCCCTGTATTTTGTGTTTCTTTACCAAGGTTAAAGCTGAGTGATGGACCAGTTGCCTAGCATATTCACAGCCTTGGTCTTGACTTCCACAACCCCTAGCCACCCCCAGCCTCCCCCCCAGTCCCCTCCAGCCTCCCCTCAGCCACTCCCTAGCATCCCCCAGCCACCCCTTACCACCCCCTAGCCACCCCTCAGTCACCCCCAGCTACCCCCTAGCCTCCACCAACCTCCACCCATCCACCCCTAACCTCCCCTCAACCATCCCCAGGCTACCCCCAGCCACCTCTAGCCTCTCCCTAGTCACCCTTTAGCCTCCCACTAGCCACCCCCTGACAAAGGCAGTGTGAGACTTACAGTTCCACACTGTAAACATCTGGGTGTCTGCTTATTTTATTTATGGTCAGACATATTTTGTGAAGGTGGAGGCAAACGCAGACACTTTCTTTTTTTTTTTTTTTTTTTTTTTACGCAGACACTTTCAAAGAGACTCAACAGGTCAAAGAATGAGTCGACAATGAAAGTCAGAATTAGTTCATTCAGTCCACACTGCGGTCCCCAGCGAGCCTTCAATGAACCACATCCTCTGCTGCATGCTGGGAAACCGGACATGGGAGGATGAGGCTGTAGCCTCTCCTGCCTGGACTCCATCAGCAGGGCTACCTGGTGCTTCTTTCATACGCAAGAGCCAGGACAAGAACAGAGAGAGCTACCTGCAGGCTCCAGCTTTCCTGAACCAGCCAGCCATCTTAATACCCAGCTCCAGGAGTATCCAGTGCTGTATGTCCAGGCTCCTTCCCACCTTCTCTGTAGCCTCTTACACCAGGCCCTGGCCGTGGCTGCACATAGACGAATCACTCTGGTCCTACACACGCCTTTCTCTCTCAGATACAATGTCTTTGAATTATCCCTATTTTTAAATTTTTTTTCTTGATGATAATAAGCGGAGTTCTGTTTCCTGAGTCTTTCTCTCCTAAGATAAGGATAATAATCACCTCCAGAAGAGGGAGAATATGATGAAGGGAAATACTCTTTCAGACAGAAAGAAGCCTGAGCCTTCTGCCTAGTGTTGTTGAAGACAGAAGGAAGATAGGAAGGAAGAGAGGGACTACCAATTAGCCAGTCCCAACTTCTCTTTCAGGGTTGAGATAAGGTTATGAAGCATGGTCAAGGAAGATCTTTTCCCAAAGTCACAGGGCCCAGTCTCACAGACTGGAGAAGGCCCAGCGGTGACTGCCTTGAGAACAGAAGCCTTGTGGGTCCCAGGGAAACAAGGGTAAGAGACTGAAAGGAGACTTGGGTGGGCCTGCTGTGTGAGGGTGTGGCTGTGGCGTGGGTTCAGAGGAATGGAAGGTGCCAGACCAAGGCACTGATCAAGCCATGAATTGCTTCATAGACCAGCTTCACCCACAGGAACAAGCAGTGGCCAAGCCGAGGCTGGAAGAGGCCAGAGGAGACCTGAGACACTGTACTCTTCCCTGGCCCGGCCAGGACTCAGCCAGTCCAGCCCTTTCTCCCGGAACAAGGAAGAGAGAGTTTAAGGGACAGAGTATGGATTTTATCTAAGGTAATTTACTCAACCTTAAGATTAAGATAGCAATTGGCCCGAATAACGAGTGAACTCTGAATGGGTCAAATGTCTGCTGCGAAATAAGCTTGAGTTAGTGGGAAGGCAGCAAACATCTCTATAAAACAACCAAAGCTAGGGGCTGGAACGGCGGCTCCATCATTGTTCTTGCAGAGGAACTGGACCCCATATGGCAGCCCACAGCCATTTGTAATTCCAATCATGTGGTCCAGTGTCTTCTTTTGGCCTCTAAGGGTTCCTACATGGTACACGTACAGACATGCAGGCCAACGCTTTATACACATAAAACAAAAATAAGTATTTTTTTTGTTTATTGAGACAGCGTCTCTTTATTGTAATTCTGGCTGTCCTGGAACTTACAGAGATCATCCTGCCTCTGCCTCCTGAGTGCTAGAATTAAAAGTGTATACCACCATTGCCTGGCTTTCGAAAAGTTTTTTAAAATTACAGAAGTTCCATTTAAATACCTCCACTGACTTTTATTTGCAATTCCCGAGTCAGGCAAACCTTCATCCCCTTACAGCAGAATATGAGAAGGTGTGTTTTAATGAGCTGACCAGCAGAGGTTGGCTTTAGAGACAGGAAAGGAACAAGGAACACAGAAACAAGCAAGCCCAAGAGCAGATGGATCGTTTTTTTTTTTTTTTTTTTTTTTTTTTTTTGCTTACTTCCCATATAAGATGGAAGCAAACAACTTGAGAGAATTTGATGGAAGAGATGAAGAAGACACCATCACCTCTACATTACTGCTAACAAGAAGTCACTTCTTGACTTGCTCCCGGTTGCAATCCCATCAGGCAGATGAGGACCACTGGCCCTGGGTTAACCTCCTAAGTGTGCCTGCCAATTGTTTTCAAGGAATTGCTGAGGATCTCTCCCTCCCAGACATAATTATGTAACGGAGCCTAACAGTCTAGCAGAGTGTGTGATGTGCCACTCCAAATCCGGGCCACTCCCAGGGGCTCCTCCAAAACAGGTCCCTGCAGCACCCCAGGACGCCACTAAGCCACAATGCTTCCAGAACACTTCAGCCCCACCCCTCCCCCACCGCAGTTATTTAGCACTGAAGGCAGAGATCCTGACACAGACTCTAGGGCACAAAGGAAATTTAAAAACTGACGAGTGTTAAGAGGAAGCACACAAGCTGAATAAAAAGACAGAACCACGATTTACCTGTTGCTCTCCTAACATAGTAGCTACTACCATGGCTGTCTAAAACAAGAGCTGGGGCCAAAGGTGGTTGAAATATCATGAGTTCAAGGATGTGAGTGTTCACCTGCAGGGTCAGAGCTGAGTGGCTAATGAGGATTCTCTCTCCATCTGAAAGCGTCCTTTATCCCAAGACTCTAGGCCCGACCGAGAAAGAGGTTCACGAGAAAGAGGTTCACGGAGGCCGCACTACAAAGGGTGGCAGTTACAAGGCTGCCAACAGGCTGCTCCCAGCTGGTTCCCATTGCTTGGTCACATGCATTGCTGCACAGCCTTCCAGAGGATTATGCCAATGAACGAGGGTCCTTTGTCAGAAGTCCCTCCCCATTCACTCTCAAAGCTGTTTCCAGAGACTGGGCTGCCAGAGGCTCTGAAGGCATTGTGGGGGTTTCTGCTGGACAAAGCAGGACACGGGAGGACTCATGCCCCACACTGTGCACAGCCTCTCCGGTGGCTGAATTTTAAATAGTTGACAGAACATCTTCTGTCGTATTTCATGTGCGGGGGGCGGGGGAGGGCCCTTAGAGAACTTCCAAAAACATTCATTTGTCTATGAGGGGTGTCTGGGAGAGAAGTGTACTTGAGCTAAAGGCAAGAAATCAGAGGATGACTGGCTAGAGCCAGGTTGGTTCCAGGAATGGAGCTCGGCTGTCAGGCTTGGCACAACTGATTCATCTCAGGACCCTCCAAAATTCCTTGTTCTGGGGCAGGCCACCCCGGCCCCCAACTCTGTCAGTGGGAAAGAAGATCAGCTAACAGTGAACACTGCAGCTCTGAGATCACCTAAAAGGTGAACCATTTCTCACTACTGTTTACCTCCTGGTATAAAAATGCCTGCAGTGGACAGACTCACTCACAGCTCCTGCTTGCAGATTCCTGCTTGATGAGTTGCCTCTGTCATCCCACTCCCAGTGAGGCTACCCTGACCACCACCTCTGGGAATGTGTGAGCACCTGACCTGCCGATGTCTGTTACGCGCACGTGCTGCCTCTGACTGTTACTTTTCTGTTTGTGGATTGGATTGACTTTTCCTCCTTAGGCTTAATCTGAAACTGAAGTACAGTTGTAATAGGTTGCTGACTGTTGTATAGGACACACGGACAGCAGCCAAAGGGAAACATGCCCTCAGTTAAATAAAAAGCCACTTAGGAAACGAGGCGTAATGATGAAACTGAGCAGCCTCTGCTCTGTTCCACCTCTAGATGCTTCTAGGGCTTACTATTTTAATTGCCTGTTTTTAACCCCACGCCCAACCCCCCAGTTGTTGTCTCATTAAATAATGCGATAACACAGTGATGCTCCATGATGACGGTATTTTCTGAAATTATCTCTGACTTCCTGCTACAAAGGACGAAAAGTTTCTTCAAATGGACTGGTGGATAAGAGGCAAGTACTACCAAGCCTGAAGACCCGGGCTCAACCCCTAGGGGCCATGTAGCAGGAAAGCATGTGCGAGGTGCCCATCCCCCCAAGGTACACACACAATCAATAAATAAGTATAATGCACGTCCACTTACTTTAAATTTTTCATTTTCCCTTGGCAGTCTTGGCAAATCCTAGCACTTGAGACAGATTTATAGGGGTTTGAGACCAGCCTTGTCTACAGAGCAAGTTCCAGGATACCTGGGGCTACACAAAGAAACCCTGTTTTGAAAAACAAAGTAGCAGGCTCCAGAGATGGCTCAGCAGTTAAGAGCACTGTCTGCTCTTCCTGAGTTCAAATCCCAGCAACCACATGGTAGCTCAAACCATCTGTAACGAGGCCTGAAGCCCTCTTCTGGTGTGTCTGAAGACAGCTACAGTGTACCTACATATAATAATAATAAATAAATCTTTAAAAAAAGAAAAGATGGGGGCTGGTGAGATGGCTCAGTGGGTAAGAGCACCCGACTGCTCTTCCGAAGGTCCTGAGTTCAAACCCCAGCAACCACATGGTGGCTCACAACCATCCGTAATGAGATCTGACGCCCTCTTCTGGTGCATCTGAAGACAGCTACAGTGTATTTAGATATAATAATAAATAAATCTTTAAAAAAAAAAAAAAAAAAGAAAAGATGCCAGGCATGGTGGCGCACGCCTTTAATCCCAGCACTCGGGAGGCAGAGGCAGGCGGATTTCTGAGTTTGAGGCCAGCCTGGTCTACAGAGTTGAGTTCCAGGACAGCCAGGGCTACACAGAGAAACCCTGTCTTGAAAAAAAAAAAAGAAAAGAAAAGAAAAGAAAAAGAAAAACAAAGTAGCAGCAACAAAATATACTTGAAAGTTATTTTTATTCTATGTATGTATGCATGTATGTATGTATGTATGTATGTACATGAGTGTGGGTACCTATGGAGGCCAAAAATGTTGACCTCTGGATATGGAGTTACAGGCTACCCAATGTGGATGCTGGGATTTAACTCAGTTCCTCTAGAAGAATAGTACTAGTTTTTTTAACACTGAGTCACCTCTCCAGTCTCCAAAATTCACTTTTTTATTGGTGAATTATGATTGCATATATGTGTGGGGCACAATGTGATGTGTTGATAGATATAATGTGGAATGGTTAAACCAAACTAGTTAACATAGTCACGTCCTGTACGTGTATATCCATGTGTGTATGTCCATGTGTGTCTGTGTATGTGTGCGCACGCACTCGTGTGCCTGTGTGCATGTGTGTCTGGAGAGAAGGCTTGCGTTGGTGCCTTGCCAGAGTTCAATGAGCTTTGCCCCAAGCTGTACTCCATTCCTTAGACTCATCCATCTCCCCAGTCACTTCCTCCTCATCCTCTAAGAGTGTGTACACCTCTTCCTCTCCCCTGTGAGGAATGAACACACACCTTTGTTTGTCACTGGTATCCTAGTGACTTTTCTATGACCACGACCAAACACCATGACCACAGCAACTTACGAAAGGAAACTTGAGGCTTACAGTTTCAATGAACGAGCCCATGACCATCATGATGGGGAAGGGGTGGGGCACAGCAGCAGGCAGGCAAGCATGGCATGGAGCCATAGCTGAGGGCTTACATCTTGAGACAGAATCATAAAGTGGAGGGGAGAGTGAAGGGGGAAGAAAGGAGGGAAGGAGAGAGGAAGAGAGAGAGAACTGGGTGTGGCACAGGCTTCTGAAAGCTCAAATCCCACCCCCAGTAACACACTTTCTATAACAAGTCTTCACCTCTTAATCCTTACCAAACAGTTCTACCAACTGGGGACCAAGTATTCAAGCACAAGAACCTATGAGGGCCATTCTTATTCAAAACACTACACTAAGCCACTCAATATTTGTGCTATGATGTGATGGTCAGTGAGCCTGTTTGCCTCTCCTCCTGTTTACCTGCCGAGAGAGAGAGAGAGAGAGAGAGAGAGAGAGAGAGAGAGAGAGAGAGAGACAGGGTTTCTCTGTGTAGCCCTGGCTGTCCTGGAACTCACTCTGTAGACCAGGCTGGCCTCAAACTCAGAAATCCACCTGCCTCTGCCTCCCAAGTGCTGGGATTAAAGGCATGCGCCACCATGCCCGGCTAATTGGTACCTTTTTTGTTCAGTTTATTTGAGACATGGTCTTTCTAAAGTAGATCTGGCTGTCCTAGAATGTGATATGCGGACCAGGCTAGCCTTGAACTCACAGAAATCTCCCTGCTTCTCCATCCTGAGTGCTGGGATTAAAGATGCGAGCAACCATGCTGGTTAATTGGTGTGCATGTATAGTATATATTTTTAAATAAAGAATTTCATATAATGTATTTAGAACATTATTCACCCTGTACTCTCTCCCTTAACTCCTTTTAGATCCACCCCCAACTGCTCTTCTCCCCAACTTCTTGCCCTCATTTTTGTTTGTTTGAGACAGGGTTTCATTGTGTAGCTTTGGCTGGCCTGGAACTCACTATATAGACCAAGCTGGTCTCTAACTCATAGAGATCCACCTGCCTCTGCCTCCTGGAGTACTGGGATTGAAGCATGTGCCAACAGACCTAGTGTGCCCTTTTCTAAAGGAAAAAAAAAAAAAAAAAGCCCAATGAACCAAACAAAAACCCTGATTTGTGCTGCCTGAATACTCATGGGTGTAGAGCCATCTACTGGAACATGGTCAATCTATCAGGACCTGTGAGGAGCCGCCCTCACATTCGCCATTACAAGATGGCGCTGACATCCTGTGTTCTAAGCAGTAAACAAGCAAGCTGCGCATGTGCCGGGGTAGTTTTCCACTCCATGTGCTCTGCCTTCCCCATGAGGACAACTCGGCCGATGGGCTACAGCCAATCAGGGAGCAACACGTCCGAGGCGGAGGACAATTCCCCATAAAAGGGACGGGGTTTTGCCATTTGCTCTCTGCCTCCTGAAGAAGTAAGCAATAAAGCTTTTGCCGCCAGAAGATTCCAGTTGTCCTGAGCGTGTTCTTGCCGGCGGGGACAAAAGCTGGGGATAAGGACCCACACTGTCTCTCTTTCCCACAGAAACCATTAACTCTGAGCAGCTCCTCAGCTGGGGGGGGGGGGGGCACAAGTCCCTCCTCCCTCCATGGTAGGATGATGGTATGATGGTTGTCCTGATCCGGTGCTAGTCTTGCATTCCCACAGTTACCGTGAGTTCATGAGTGCTATGGCCTTGCCATGCTCAGAGGACACAGTTTCTCTCTGGTCCTCCATGACCTGACTCTTATAGTCTCTCTGTCCCCTCTTCTGCAAGGCTTTGGTGGTTTGTTGATCGTTATTTCTCTTGCTGTTTCCTTCCATACAGCTCTGGCCTCCCACTCAGGAATCCAGTTAGTGTGGCCGCAGGCGGCTACAGTTGATATAGAAGTCACCTTTGTGGCTGACCATACCGTTGATGCTTTGTCGGCACCTTGACTAGCTGTGCATTTCTGTGTTAATGGCTGTCCACTGCACCAAAAAACAAACAGAAAACCAAAACCCAGATGCAGTCTGAGAGCCGCACTGACCGTGGTATAGAGATAGTAATTCAGCAATTCAGCGGGCAGTTTGACAGTTAGCGGACGAGTGGCAGTAAAGTCACCCCTGGGCCCTGTGAATAATCTGCTCTTTAAACTCAAGTGTACAACAGAATGACTGGAAGGCTGTTGAAACCATGGGTTTGGGGCTATACTTTCAGACATGCTAATGTGGTAAATACGGTGTAAAGATTTGTATGTCCAACATGCACTTGGGTGATGCAGACTGTAGACATTGCAGTGTAGGGGCTTTGTTGAGAACCTTTAACCTACATGAAGCTTGGCCATCTCAGTAATTAGGGTGCTCTGAGTTGATAATGACTGAAAATTATTAGAATTTCAAACTAGGAACAACTTCTTCTTCTTCTTCTTCTTCTTCTTCTTCTTCTTCTTCTTCTTCTTCTTCTTCTTCTTCTTCTTCTTCATCTTCTTCTTTTTCTCCTCCTCCTCCTCCTTCTCTTTTCTTTTCCTCTTCCCCTTCTCCTCTTCCTCCTCCTCCTTTTGGTTTTGCTGTGTAGCCCTGGCTATCCTAGAACTCGCTCTATAGACCAGGTTGGCCTCAAATTCTGATCTACCTGCTTCTGCTCCCCCAAATGCTGGAACTAAAGGCATGTGCCACCACAGCCTTGTAAAGAAACTTCTTGATGAGAAATCTTTGGAGTCTGGGTTCCTTCTACTTCAGACTCTGTCATCTGGGGGAGTGACTGATGCTGGCCTACACCCAAAGACCTTCATGCTGCCTAGGAGCAAGCAAGACAGCAGAGAGCATAGAAATGTTTAAGGATCAACTTACCATCTGCTCACAAACTTTCCAGTCATATCCTACTAGTCAGAACTTAGTCATGTGACCACAACAAAGGGAGTTTGGGAAGGGCTGCCTCTGTCCTGTTGGTTATGTGGTATCCAGATGTTTATCATGTTTGTGGGTCAGGAAGTTTATCATGGCAAGAAGGAGAGGAATGTGAAATGAACCATATCTGCTGTGTGATTTTGTTCTTGTTTCCAGCAATGCTTTTAGATACTCCAAGGCCTCAGTATCAGTCAAGGGCAGGATGGGATGTCTATGGGGAAATTCGGGAAAAGCTTCCTGTCTTCTAGAGAAACATGCTGACTTCTTTGGGATTCTATCGTGTTATATATAAGCACTGAGGGAACACTGGAAATTTTGCTATTATGAGGAAAGCTGGTCTCTGAATAAATGAGACAGAGATAGAAGAAAAGTTTAAGCATTTGATGAAATGTCAGAGCCACTTAATTAACCAGTCAGCTGGAGCTTCCCTGCCCACAGAACCTTAATTTGTCATATAGTACATAGGAACATGTGTGACTCTCTTGCATGTGCCTCTGTGCACCAGGCCCATGCCTGGTGCCTGTAGAGACCAGAAGAGGATGTTGGATCCTCTGGAACTGAAGTCATAAATGTCTGTAGGCTACCAAATGAGTGTTGGGAACTGAAACTGGGTCCTCTGGAAGAGAAGCCAGTGCTCTTAGCCACTGAGCCATATCTTCAGCACCTGTTACTTTGTTTGTTTGTTTGTTTTTAATTCAGGGTTTTGTGTACCTCGGGTTGGCCTCGATATATAACCAAGGCCAATTTTGAGCTTCCAACTTTCCTGCTTCTGTCCCGAGCGTGCTAGGATTCCAGGTGTATACTATCACACTTGGCTCAGGCCATGATGGGGATTGAACTCAGGACTTTATGCCGGCTAGACAGTCCCTCCCCAGCCCCCATTTCTTGTTCCTTATTCCACTGTGGTGTACAGGGTAAGCCATCTGAAATGAAAATAAGTCTTTTTCATTATCTTCCTGTCTATTTCCTTTCACGGTCTTGATGTCTTTCTTTTTTAAATTTCACACTTATTACTTCATATGTGGGGTGCATACATGTGCAGTGCATGTGGCAGTCTGTGGAAAACTTGTAGGAAGTTGTTTCTTTCTACCTTGTGGGTCCTGGGGATTGAACTCCCATGTGGTGTGACAAGCTTCTTCACCCACTGAGCCAGCTCCCAGGGTTGGTCTCCTTCTGTTAGTCTAAACTCCGAAAGTTAGCATAAAAACTAAACAATGCTCTGCTTTCCAACCAAAGCAGCTTCTCCTGACACGTTTGGTGCTTGCTGCCCATGTCTGCTACACAACTGTCAGCCAGGAATTCCCCTTAATGACTTAGCTCAGTTAAAACTACCCAATGTCTTTTCCCTTAGTTTCCTTCTGTGTTGCGGAGGCACACTATATTCTAAGAAGAGATACCTGGGAAGAGGGTGTTCTGAGCCCCGGTACGTTGGGTTCCATGTGATGAATGGCTGTCTTCTCAAGATGTGGTCCCTTCCAGTATGTATTCTTCTGGGTGGAATTTCTTCTGTGAAGGAAACCAAGTTTTATCTTTAGTCTTTTAGAGTTTTTCAATTGAGCCCAAGAGTTAAACTGGCATAAGAAATCAACAAAAGAAACACAAACACATTTATTTAACTCAACTTTTACATGCCACAGGAAACTTTATAAAGAGACACAGCTAAAAATATATACCCAAGTGTGCATTCTTGCGTGTGCACACACACACACACACACACACACACACACACACGCAGTAGTAAATTGTGAAAATGTGACAAACTTGGGAGCTTGGTCTGAGGTAGATAACCAGGTAGAGATGTCTGGGAGGCGTGGGATTGATCTGGAAGGTTTGTTAGTTCATATTTCCCTCAGCTATCAGCCACTATATGTTTTATTTGGTTTTTGAGGTAGGTCTCATCTCATTCTATAGCCAGGTTGTCCTGTAAGTCAGTGTGTTGCCCAAGCTAGTCTTGAACCTAGGGCAATCCTACCTCTGACTCCCAAGTGCTGGGATTAAAGACACAAACTACTATACCTTACCTAGCCTTAATGATGGTGAGGGTAATATTTAAGTATAAGGAGGGTATCTTTATTTTTTTTTCTTGTTATTTTTGTTGATATTGTTTGCTTTTTAAATTCTATTTTACTATTTTGTGTATATGTGTTTTGCCTGCATGTATGTCTGTGCACCACATGCATACAGTACCCTGGAAGCCAGAAGAGGGCTTTGGATCCTCTGGAACTAGAATTATGGATGGCTGCCTTTAAACCCAGCACCTGGGAGGTAGCGACAGGCAGATCTCTGTGAGTCTGAGGCCTACCCACCTACATGGTAATCTATAGGACAGCCAGGGCTATGGAGAGAGATCCTGTCCTAAAAGTCAAAGAGAAAAGGAGGAAGGGAGGGAGGGAGGGAGGGAGGGAGGAAGGAAGGAAGGAAGGAAGGAAGGAAGGAAGGAAGGAAGGAAGGAAGGAAGGAAGGAAGGCAGGCAGGCAGGCAGGCAGGCAGGCAGGCAGGCAGGCAGGCAGGCAGGCAGGCAGGCAAGCAGGCAAGCTGGCTCTGTTTCTATGGACACAGTTATCTTTGCTAATTTCCTCTTGCTTAGATGAGACATCATGACCAAGCAACTTACAGAAGACTTTATTGGAGTCACAGTTTCAGAGAATGAGCCATAAGGATCATGGTAGAGAGTATGGCAGCAGGCAAACAGGCATGGCCTTAGAGCAGCAGCTAAGAGCTTATATATTGATCCACAGGCACAAGGAAGAGAAAGCAAACTGGGAATGGTGTGGGATCCTTGGAACCACAAAGGCTAAAACCCTTAGTGACACACCTCCTCCAGCAGGGCCACACCTCCTGCTCCTTCCGGAGCAGTTCCACCAACTGGGGACCAAGTAGTCAAATACAAGAGCCTGTGGAGGCTGTTCTCACTGGAACCACCACATCATGAAATCTCATTAAAATGGACCCGTTAAGGAAGCAGATGTTTAAAGGATGCAAGTAGTGTGTGTGTGCTGCTAGGGATTAAATCCAGGACCTCAGACTTAATAGTAATTCTCTGCCAGCGAGCTACTCACCGACCCACACATGAACACTTATTGGGAACCTACTATATGCCTAATAACTTTCCTGTATTTATGAATTCTCTTGGTTTGGGTTTGCCACCCCCATCCCCACAACCACATCACTCATCATCATAAGTAGAACTATTTACAAAAGAAGCGCAAGGTTATTCAAGGCTAGCCTTGACAACAAAGTGAGGTTTCCATTAGCCTGGGCTATGTAAGAGTCTGTCTCAAAAAAAAAAAAAAAGTATCCTGTAGAAACAAAACAGGCTGTGAAAGTGACTTCTGGGAACAGCAATGTAGCATGGGATAGAGTAGATCATTTTATAATGCAAAGTCCCCACCCCCCCAAAAAAATGGGCCCTCTTTTTTGTGGTGGGTTGACCATGTGGCCTTGGACAAGTCACCTGACCTCTCAGAACCTTTATCTCACACATAATAGGAAGACAAATGTTATCAGCCTCCGTGATTGAATGAAGAACAAATGAAAGGATCTGTAATGAAGACTTAGGAGGGCTGGTGTAGCTTAGCAGCCAAATATGCTCTTAGCGTGACCTTGGCATGCACACGGGCCCCGGATTCAATCCCCAGGATAGGAAGAAAAAAGGGAGAGGAAGGAAGACAAAAGGCCTTATACAAAGGTCTGCAAGGCCTAGAAAGATGGCTTAGTGACTAAGAGCACTCGGCTACTCTTGTAGAGGACCTGGGTTTAGTGCCCAGTATCACATGAGGTAGCCTACAACCTCCTGTAACTCAGGCTCCAGGGAAACAAGGGCCATCCTCTGGCCTACTCTGGTACCAACACAGACACAGATACACACACACACACACACACACAGGTAGCAACACACATACACATATACACATACAAATAAAAATAAGTATAAATCCTTAAACTGTCTGTAATTGTGCACAGCTGTACTGTCAAACTTCTTAGCCCATTCTACAACCTTCTGACGTGCAAATGTGGAGAGCTACTTTGTTATGGGTTGCTGGATAGTGCTGGAAACCAGTTAGGAGCTGCCATGGTTTGAATGAAATGTTCTCCACGGTCCCAGGCATGCGAATACTTGGTCTCAAGATGGAGACTCATAAAGTGTGGCCTTGTTGGAGGAAGTCCATCACTTGGGGTGGTCCCTGAGGTATCAGGGACTCATGCTGTTCCCAGGGTGCTCTCTGCTTCCTGATTGCTTTTTTTTTTTTTTTTTTTTTTTGGTTTTTCGAGACAGGGTTTCTCTTTATAGCTCTGGCTGTCCTGGAGCTCACTTTGTAGACCAGGCTGGCCTCGAACTCAGAAATCCGCCTGCCTCTGCCTCCCAAGTGCTGGGATTAAAGGCGTGCGCCACCACGCCCGGCTCTGATTGCTTTTTAAGATGTGAGCTTTCAGCTTACTGCTCCAGGCCCCATGCTTGACTGCTGCCACGCTTCCTCACCAGCCTCCCACCATGATGGATCTGGACTCTAGAACGGCAAGCCCAAATAAGCCCTCCCGTAAGTTGCCTTGGTCATGGTGTTTGGTCACAGGAATAGAAAAGTAGCTAACACAGGAGCAGAAATATTTTCTTAAAAGAATCATTTTATTTATTTTATGTATATGAGTATACTGTCGCTGTCTTCAGACACACCAGAAGAGGGCATCGAATCCTATTGCAGATGGTTGTGAGCCACCATGTGGTTGCTATAAATCGAACTCAAGACCTCTTGAAGAGCAGTCATCTCTCCAGCCCCAGTGCTTGGCTTCGGGCAGGGTGTGCTTGCGCCACACAGTGCATAGGCAATTCAGGGAGTTGGTTTTCTATTTTCACTATGTGGGGCCTGAGGATCAAACCCAGGTTGTCAGGGTTGGTGGCCATGACCTCACCCTCCAAGCCATCTACCTCATTGGTCCCTGAAAGAATCCTCTTTGAACACAGAGCGATCCATCTTGCTGCTCCCAGGACCTCAGACCTTTGCCAGACTCCTGGAAAGATTTGGATATTAGATTTCTTTTTTTTTTTCTGGAGAAATAAAGCCAAGAGGATATAAAGTTATCCTTGGGACTTTCAAGTCATTGATTCTAAGAGATACCCACCTATACCCAAACCTGATGATGCTCAAGCCTTCAAAATAAAATGGCTTAATGTTTCTGTATGCCCTATGTGGCTCTCTATACTTTAGACCACTTTCATATTATATGTTATCTAACACAAATACATGCTGTATAAATAGGCCTACCTGCATAATACACGGCAGGGAATGTAACACTATTATCACTATTTTAAAAACATTATTATTTCTATCTTATGCATATAGATATATGTGTGAGCATCATGTAACATGCCTGGTGTCCGAGGAAGTCAGAAAGGGGCATTGGATTCCTTGGAACTGGACTGACAGATGGTTCTGAACTGCCACGTGGGTCCTGGAAATCAAACTAGAGTCCTCATTAAAAGCAGGCAGTGCTCTTAACCACTGAGCCATCACGCCAGGCAAATGATGCTCACGCTGTGAGTCTCAATCCTTGGGGGTGGGGGTAGCAGTGTCAAACAACCTTTTCATCACTCCAGGCGCAAGTGGTTCTCAACCCTTCTGAGAAGGGTCAAACCCTCCACAGACCCCCACAGGGGTCACACATATCCAATATTTACTTCATGATTTCTTCTTCTTCTTTTTTTTTTTTTTTACATTTATTTATTTGTTTTATTATATGTAAGTACACTGTAGCTGTCTTCAGACACACCAGAAGAGGGCATCAGATCTCATTACGGGTGGATGTGAGCCACCATGTGGTTGCTGGGATTTTAACTTCGGACCTTTGGAAGAGCAGTCGGGTGCTCTTATCCACTGAGCCATCTCACCAGCCCCCTTACTTCATGATTTCTAACAGTAGAGAAATTGCAGTTATGAAGTAGCAACAAAATAACTTTATGGTTGAGGGTCACAGCATTAGGAAGGTTAAGGACCACTATTTTATTTTATTTTATTTTTTTGGTTTTTCGAGACAGGGTTTCTCTGTATAGCCCTGGCTGTCCTGGAACTCACTTTGTAGACCAGGCTGGCCTCGAACTCAGAAATCCGCCTGCCTCTGCCTCCCGAGTGCTGGGATTAAAGGCGTGCGCCACCACGCCCGGCTTGACCACTATTTTAAAAATAAGTTTGTGGTTTGTTCCTGGAGGGAGAATGGAACTTGAGCTCCTTAGGTAGCTCAGAGCAGCCTCAAAGCCACCATCCTCTTGCCTTAGTCAAGGCAAGGGTTAAAAGCATAGGCAACAGCCGGGCAGTGGTGGCCCACGCCTTTAATCCCAGCACTCGGTAGGCAGAGGCAGGCGGATTTCTGAGTTCCAGGCCAGCCTGGTCTACAAAGTGAGTTCCAGGACAGTCAGGGCTACACAGAGAAACCCTGTCTCGAAAAACAAAACAAAACAAAAAAGAAACAAACAAAAAAAAGCATAGGCAACAACTGACTTCAAATACTTTTTAAAAAATATATCACTACCTTAAGTATGGGTATGCGTCTGTGAATGCAGGTGTACCCAGAGATCAGGAGTCAGAGCCTCTTGAGACTGGAGTTACTGGTGAGGGTGAACTCAGGTCCTCTGGAAAAGCAGTATGTCCTCTTAAGCCACCAGCCATCTATCGCTCCAGCCCTCTCAAATACCTTTAAACCCACAGCTGAGGAGTCGAATGTGTGGATGGTATGATGGTTAATTTCATCAATTTGAGCTGTAAATCCTGGGGGATTGGTGAGGTGCACATCTGGGTGTGCTTTTGAGGGGATTTCCAGAGAGATGAAGAGAGGGCGGGGAAACCCCCTCGGTGTGAGCAGAACCATTCTTAAGTGGGTGCAGGTGGGTGGAGTGAAAAAAGGGAAAGAGAAAGTTATCAGACCGGGCCAGCAAGATGGCTCAGAGCAAGGTAGTTTGCCACGGGGCCTGATATCCCAAGTTCTGACCCAGAACCCACGTGGGCAGAGAGAACTGACTCCCACAAAGCTGTCCCCTTCCAAATTCTGAGTGGCAGAGAAGTAGAGGCAAGTAGAAGCAGTCAAAGATGCCAGTCCTCCTCTGAGGACCCAAGGAGCTCAGGCCGCCGGCATTTGCATGCAAGCAGAAAGCCAAGGGGGCAAATTCCTCCTCACAGCTTTGGTAGCCTTTAGGCCCTAAACAGCCCCAGGCGATCCCCGGCTGTAGTGGCCAACTGGCTTCACCACCTGCCTGACCCAAATGCTAATCTCACCAGAAGCACCCATACACATGCTCTGGGCACCCCGCAGCATCCGTGGACATACGAAGTTCTCACAATCACAAGGTCAAAGAAGAATGCCAAGCAGGGCTGAGCTCGGCCAAGGGGGCTTGTTGGTGTGAATACGGGACCTGCAGGCCCGGGAGTACTTACATTTCCTGAGCTGACCACGCATGAGGCCAGCAGTAAGAATCTTGGCCAACACAGCTTATTGTTCTGTGCCTCGGTTTCCTCTTTTGTAAAATAAGCCCACAACATCGTCTTTCTCCTGGTGCTCCGGTGAGTGTTAAATACACTGTTTTAGGCAAGGGCCACAACAAACAAACGTTAACCATTCTCACACCTTAACCGTACCAGACACCCCCTGGGGGAGACTCACCCCACACTTCCCAGACTGCTCGGAAGACTTAATACAAACCTTGGTGCTTCCCAGTTGTTCCTTGGGAACCCACACAGCTATCCTCTTCCCACTCCACCTTGCTCTGTCTTCAGAGAAACTCCTGCTTATCGATCACGACTGTACTTCTACAAAACATTTTCATAGGTTTGTGTGTGTGTGTGTGTTCTATTGCTGTGAAGAGACACCATGACCATGGCAACTCTTGTGAATAAAACCATTTAACTGGGGCTGGCTTACAGTTTCAGAGACTGAATTCCATATCATCGTAGTGGGAAGCATGGTGTCGGTGCAGGCAGACATGGTGCTGCAGAAGGAGCTGAGAGTTCTACATCTTCATCTGCAGGCAACAGGAAGCGAGCGAGGACCACACTAGGCCTAGCATGAGCATCCGAGGCCTCAAAGCCCAACCCTACAGTGACACGCTTCCTCCAACAAGGCCACACCTCCTAACAGCACACTCCCCGTGGGCCAAGCATTCAAACACGAGTCCGTGGGGGCTATTTCTATTTAAACCACCACACCGGAGAAGCCAGAAGGAAGTGTTCCATTGCTTGGAGCCAAGGTTACGGCAGTCATAGGCCACCTGGTATGGATGCTTGGATTTGAACTCAGGTCTTTTGCAAGCAGTATACACTCTTACCCACTGAGACATCTCTACAGTTCAGCATCTTTTTTTTCCTTCTTTTAATTCACATTCTTCTGATTTATTTCTAGATTTCTCGCCACCACTGTAGCTCACTTTGGAGTTCCCCTTGCCTTCACTAGATAGGGAGAGAAGAAGACAAGGAACTATTTTATAAACAATGATATCATCGAACAGTCACAGTGTGTGTGTGTGTGCTTTGTCGATATACAAAGCTTGGGATCTACCTGCGCTTCCCGCCCCACCCTTCCCACTCCCATTCCCCCCTGGTTTCACCTAACCTGTGTTTTCCCAGTTTGTGTTTATGGAATGTTATTTCTTCCTTATCCACAAAAAAACGTTCCTCCAAATATCGAAACGTGTGGGTGTGAGTCAGAGACTGACAGTAGAGGTGCTGTGTCCTGGCGCTCGCTCGTATATAAGCGATCGAGATCCCAGGACGGCAGCCTCTACTTCAGCCTCTGCTGTGCAAGGCTGGTGCTTCGGGCGGATGATCTCAGGGCTTTGGAGTGAGGGAAGGGAAAGTGTGCACAGGTACTTTCAGGTTGAACCTGTTTGGTGTCTCTGCCGCAGGGAGGTAACCACACAGCGTCCTGCCTTGGCTTTCTCTGTGCCAAGCCCCAGAGCTTTCACAGTGGACGTGGAGGAACTGTCTCACTATCTAGACAGGCACTGCTTTGTGAGGCCAAATGGCTAGCCCAGGATCCTGGCCAAGGGGGGAATGTTCTCAGAAAATAAAGCCACTTGCAAAAGCATCAGTTCTGTATTGCCCAACAAGGATGCTAACTAGCTCTGGTACCAAATGTGTTTCCCACTCCACCAGAACACAAAGAGCCTATGCCGCACTCATCAAACAGGATATCCAGCAGCTGCCTCCTGGTCCGGACACTCTTCAGGTACCGGTGTGGAGAAACTTGTTTTCCTTTCCTTTCCTCTCCTCTCCTTTCCCTTCTTCTCCTCTTTCTTCCCAGCTTCTTGAATTCCCTCTACTTTTCTCCTTTTTTGCTTGACATTGCCCTCTGACCACTTAATGCACGGCGAATTCACTCCCTGGGTCATGATGAAGAGCTTCCATTCTGCTTGTCTTTGCTCTTGGTGTATTTTTAGCCACGTCTCTGCGTTATGAAACTGTTTTGAAAATATAACTCTCCCCCTTCCTGCATTCATATTCCAGAGCCATGTGATTTTTGTCTTCTGAGATATCTCTTTCTTCTGAGTAGTGTCCTCTCCTCTTTTTTTTTAAATTTATTTATTTATTTATTATATGTAAGTACACTGTAGCTGTCTTCAGACACTCCAGAAGAGAGAGTCAGATTTCATTACAGATGGTTTTGAGCCACCATGTGGTTGCTGGGATTTGAACTCTGGACCTTCCAAAGAGCAGTCAGGTGCTCTTACCCACTGAGCCATCTCACCAGCCCTCCTCTCCTCTTTTTACAGACAATGCATTCCTTGTTCTTCAGTGAGGATCATCTCGGTAGAGGCTGGGAGGATCAGCAGCAGCAGGAGAGGCTGTGTGTGTGTGTGGGGGGGGGGGGCGGGGGGAGACACGTTAACCTGACCCAGCTCTGTCACCTCCGAGAAGCACCTGGATAGGCCCATCCACATAGAACATCAATGTCTACATCCTAAAGCTTAGCATTATTTTGCATTTCTGACATGTGAAGCGACAAGTTCAGCGTTTAGAACAGTGAGACAGATGGCTCAGAGAGTAAAGGCGTTTGCTGCCAAGCCTAGTGACCTAAGTTCAATTCCCACGACTAATGCAGTGGGAAGAGAAAACCAACCCTAGCATGCATACACGCACACATACATATGTTCGAGAGCACACACACACACGCACACACACACACATATTCACGCGTGCATGCACACAGAGTTATAGACACAAACACAGAGTCAGAAATAAATATAATTAAAAAAAAATCATCATTCCCTTTGGTCCACTGACCCTGTGTCCAGCCCCACTTGGCCTGGGTACTTGTGTTGACTCTCCCTTTGTACCACTAGGATGGTTTGCACTGCTTCTGTAAGTGACATCTGTCAGGTCCTTGGTGACTTTCATGAAATATGCCCTTGATGGTCAGGACACTTTCATGAGCAGAGAATCAACAAGAAGAGTTGATCCTGTGAACTCGTGTGGTTTTGTTTTTGTTTTTGTTTTGTTTTTCTGGTCCAAGAAATCAGTGAACCATTTTCTCCAGGTTGCCTCAGGCTGGTTACAGAACTGAAAACTCACCCACTGTTTCCAAGACACTGTGTGTCTTTGTGTACACTTACACACTGAAAACAGTTACCATTTACTCTCTGGGTTCAGTGATGGCGCATGCCTTCGAGACCAGCTTGGTTTACACACTGAGTTCTATAACAGCCAGGGTTATGTAGAAAGAAAAGAGACCTACCCCCACCCCCAAGCCGGGCGTGGTGGCGCACGCCTTTAATCCCAGCACTCGGGAGGCAGAGGCAGGCGGATTTCTGAGTTCAGTTCGAGGCCAGCCTGGTCTACAGAGTGAGTTCCAGGACAGCCAGGGCTATACAGAGAAACCCTGTCTCGAAAAACAACAACAAAGAATTCACTCTAGCAGATGGCTCGCCAGTTTACAGCTTACAACCGCCTATAACTCTAGTCCCAGGGGACCCAACATCCTCTTTGGACTCTGAGGGCACCTGCACTTGACATGTGCACATTCTCAGACACATGCATTCACATAATTAAAAATAAAACAGGCCGGGCGTGGTGGCGCACGCCTTTAGTCCCAGCACTCGGGAGGCAGAGGCAGGCGGATTTCTGAGTTCGAGGCCAGCCTGGTCTACAAAGTGAGTTCCAGGACAGCCGGGGCTATACAGAGAAACCCTGTCTCGAAAAACCAAAAAAAAAAAAAAAAAAAAAAAAAAAAATAAAACAGCCTTAACTGGAGGCACTGCTCAGCGGCTGAGGGTGCTTGCTGCTCTGTCAGAGGACTCAAGCTGTGTTTTCAGCGCACCCATTTTTGGTGGCTAATAATCACCTGTAACTCTAGTTCCAGGGGATCAGATATCCTTTTCGGGGGGGGGGGGAGAGATTACACACAAATAAAATAATTATTTAAAAATTAAATAATGTTTATTAAAAAGATGTACTACTTGAGAGCCCTCGAGGTAGACAGCAGTGTTTCTTTTGTGTTAGTCCTGATGCTGTGTGTTAGACCTCCAGAATCTACTCATTCTGTAACCAAAATTGTACTTCTTGAACAATATCACTCCACTTTCCCAAACTCCACTGCCTGGAAACCACCTTTCTATTCCCAGTTAGGAGTCCCATTCAGCCACTGTCCACATATAAATGAGGTCACACAGCACTCCTGACCCTGGCTTATGTCACCGCACTTCCCTGTGTGGATGGACACTTTCCTCCATTCACCTGTGGACACGCACACTGGTCATTTCCTGTACCTGTGCTGTGGTAAGAAATCCTGCATTAAGCCGGGCGTGGTGGCGCACACCTTTAATCCCAGCACTCGGGAGACAGAGGCAGGCAGATTTCTGAGTTTGAGGCCAGCCTGGTCTACAGAGTGAGTTCCAGGACAGCCAAGGACACACAGAGAAACCCTGTCTCGAAAAACCAAAAAAGAAAGAAAAAAGAAAAAAAAAAAAATCCTGCATTAAGTAAGTTCAGGTGCCTCTGTGAGAAATGCCAGTCTTTCCTGCACTCTCCCCTGGTCTTTAACTCTTTGAATCTCCTTGCTGGAATGGGGAGTTATAGACTGCTGAGAGCTGCAATATGGGTGCTGGGACTTGAATCTAGGTCCTCTGGAAGAGTAGCCAGTGCTCTTACAGATAATCATACTTACCTAAGGGTTTTAGAAAAGATTCAAGATAGTAAGTATATGTAGCCTAATTGTACTTTGTTTTTATTTTATTTTATTTTATTTTTAGACCACGAGTCTCAGGCAGGCTTGCCTTAAACTTAAAAAATATCTAAAAGATATTTTATTTTATTTTAATTCTGTCTGTGTGTCTGTGTGCATGTGAGTCCTGGTAGCTGAGGAAGCCAGACCCTCTGGAGCTAGAGTCACAGAAGGTTTGAGCCACCTGATGTGGGTCCTTGGCAAGAGTAGTACTTGCTCCCAACTGCTGAGGCTCTTTCTCCTTGAACTTCTGAGCCGCCTGCCTCCTTTTACTTCTTGGATCACAGGCATAGTCCATCTCGAAAGGCTCATGCAATGCTGGCGATGGAACCCGGGACTTCATGTATATAGTCAGGACTTCCACCAACTGGGCCACATCCTCAGACCTGTCTTTTCCAAATGGAAATACAAAAAGTAGGACCTTGAAAAAAAAAATCACCACTTACCATTAAGGATGGGCTGTACGGAAGAAATAAAAGATTGAAGCGACACGGGACGAGATTTTAAGCTGACCCTCAGTCTGCTGGAAGTGCTCCTGATTGTGCCTGGTGCACAGCTCTGTGCCTGGCAGACTCCTGGCCCTCAATCACAGTGTATGGCTTTCTGTGAATAGCTTCAAAGCAATCCGTTCCTTTGACTCTGGTACCCAGTTGACTGAGCACTTTTACGCATAAGGCTGCCCTGTTGTTGCAACTCACCGAGCCCTTGAGTGTAAAATCACCATGGCAGCCATAGTTTCATCTGGAGAGCCTGGGATTTATGAGGTCACTTTCCTTTTAGTTCTCCCCTCCAGTCTTCTCCACCCTCTCTTGCTTTTCAGTTCCCACCATGTCTCTCGTCTCACCAGCAAGCAAAGCAAAAACAATGGGAAAGGCAGTCCACAAAGTAACTCACAGCTGTTGCTCCTTTCCCCGGAATTACTAAGAGAGGAGGAAAAAAAATAGACAGGAAAAGCCAAGCCAAGGGACCCCCACATCTCTTATAGGATGCGCGTCCTGACAGATATTTGAGAGTAAAAGTCCTTCAGCTAGCCTTTAGCCACAGGCAGGAAGAGCCAAAGGAGCGCAAAGATCCGGCCAGGACACATTTCCATACCAAAGAGTGTGAGGGGTGGGACAGTTGTGGCTTTGTCTCCTCAACAAAACATCCTTCTTTTACCCCAGAGAACTTGTCTTCCCAGATCCCAAAAGATCGCCATGGGACCCGCTACCGAGGCAGATACATAATCCATCTGCCCCAACCAATCATGCCAACCCAGCCACGTTTACGCAGTGCAACTGGGCACTGCCCCAGGCAAGTACAACTGCACCTCTTCCAAGAGATCTTCCGGGAAATCTGGGGAGGGTCTTCCTCTCGAAGCTTGAGTCATAGGCTATTTATGACTGGGGCAGGTAGAAGCCTTCTTCCCGGTAACATATGAGCTGTGTATTTGGGACAGGAGAGAATGAGGCCACAGGCAAAGAGAAACAGAGACAAATAAACCGGAGAGGAAGAGTGGGAAACACAATCTTGATGACATCATTTAAGCACCTGAATGCACCCGTGACTAAAGCCTTTGTTTGGTTAAGCACGCTGTGAAGGCCTTAACTGAGTTCTGAGTTTCCCATCCCACTCTCAGCTCCAGGAAAAGATTTATTTTTAATTGTGTGAGTGTGTGTGTGTGTGTGTGTGTGTGTGTGTAATGCACACGTGTGTGTGGTTCTCATGGAGCCCAGAGGGGTCAGATCTCCCTGGAGCTGGAGTTATTGGGTGATTGTATAAACAGCTAAGAGCAACCCCGCTATGGGCTGGCTGGGAACTGAACTCAGGTCTACAAGAGTATCTTGTGGCCTGCAGAGACATCTCTTACTGACAGCTTCTCTCAAGCCCCATCGCATAAAGGTTGAAGGAAAGGAAACTGACTTTGCAGATCCAGGAGGAGACTTTGGACAGGAGCGACCATCAGTGATGGAGAGGATGAGGAAGTTTGCCCTAGAGAGAGAGTGTTTTAAGATTAAGTGAGGTGGGAAAATTCCTGCAACTGGCGGCAGCAACCGTGAACTTGAACCCTCACTGAAAAAAAAAAGGAGAAAAACATGGCTCTGATCCCAGCACTCCTGACACAGAGGATTGCTGTGAGTTTGAGGCCTGCCTGGTCGACATCCTAGTTCCAGGGGAGCCAGGGCTATACAGTGAGGCCCTGTCTTTAAAAATAAATAAATAAAAAGTTGGAGAGATGGCTCAGTGGTTAAGAGCACTCGCTGCTCTTCCAGAGGTCCTGTGTTCAATTCCCAGCAACCACATGGTAGCTCACAACCATCTGTCATGGGATCTGACGCCCTCTTCTGGTGTGTCTGAAGACAGCAACAGCGTACTCACGTACATGAAATAAATAAATAAATAAGTAAATTGGAGGCGTTGTGACAGAAATCAGTGGCAACTATTCCATCGGATCAAATGGAGATAGACTTATCACTGTTATATTTACTGTCTAGTACTTCTCAGAAATGTGGTTTTAATGACTTCTGCATGCAAAGTATTTTGGGTGGCTAGAGATAAGAGTTCAGTTCCCAACACCCTCATGGCTACTTATAACAACAGTTCGGCACTCTAGTCCCAGGGGTGGATGTCCTCCAGCCCGAGTGAAATTAGGTGCCCTCTTCTGACTTCAGTAGGTACCAGATGAATATACGTACTCATAACCAAAAACACTCAGACACATAAAATAAAAATGAACTACTACTACTACTAATAATAATGAGGTAGGTATGGTGGTATACACCTTTAATCCTAGCACTCTGAAGGCAGAGATAGGCTGAACTCTATGAGTCGAGGGCCAGCCTGGTCTACACGCAGCCAAACATAAAGGATAGACACGGTGAGATCCTGTCTTAGAGTTTCCATTGCTGTGAAGAGTCACCATGACCAAGGCAACTCTTAGAAAGGACATCATTTATTGGGGGTTGGCTTACAGTTTTAGAGGTAGGTTTAGTCCACTATTGTCCAGGAATCATGGCAGTACCCAGGTAGATATAGTGCTGGAGGAGCCAAGGTTTCTACATCTGAATCCAAAGGCAGCCAGAAGACTCTCTACTGAAGGCAGCTAGGAGGAGGGGCGGAGCTTGAGCCCAATACCTTAAACCCCACCCCCACAATGACATACTTCCTCCAATAAGGCCACACCTCCTCCAGTAAGGCCACACCTCCTAATAGTGCCACTTCTCATCTGCCAAGCATATTCAAACCACCACAGATCTTTGTCTCAAAACAAAAAACAAAAACAAACAAACAAACAACCCCAGAAGGCTGGAGAGCTGGCTCATCAGTTAGGATCACTGACTGCTCTTCCAGAGGCCCTTAGTTCAATTCCCAACAACCACATGGTGGCTTACAACCATCTGTAATGGGATCTGATGCCCTCTTCTGGTATGTCTGAAGACAGCTACAGTGTGCTCATATACATTAAAAAAAATATTTCCTGGTATGAAACTACCTTACTGTGCTAAAGATCCCAGAACAGGGCAACAAAAGGCAAAGGCTTTGTACCTGGATGATGATGGTGGTTTTATGTGGGGAGCAGTTGGTGCTCCAGGATCTTTAGGAGATTAAATTAATGGAGTCCTGCTGAAGTGGATTGTGGGACCTGACCCAAGCTGTCCTCTCTGCTCTCATTAGCCATCCTCCCCAAAAGCCTAAATGGCTGGCTGGCCTCAATCAAACTCACGAAGATCTACCTTCCCCTTAGTACTGCGATTAGAGATGCGTACACCACCATACCTGGCTTGACAGAAAATAACTTAAGGATTGAAGGGTTTATTTTGGCTTATGTTTTACCAATGGGTCCAGGTATCATGGCGAGCCAGGCATCGTGGCTGGAGTCATGTTGTGTCAGAAATCAGAGAGGGAATAGAACATGGGCAGAACCATTAAACCTCGGGTCCACTCTTCGTGATCAACGTCCTCCTAAAGACTCCATAGCCTTCCAAAATAACACCATTAACACGAGTCAATCAAACTAAAACCCAAGCCAATGAAAGGGCAAGAGTATAGCAAAACCAGGCCAAAGTGAATATGATGCTGAAAGATAATCAGAGCGAATTCAGGACCATAGAGATGAGCCTTCCTAGAAAGGCCCCAACTCTCCAATCCCAGCTTGTGAGAGGTCTGGCAGTCTCTGCTTACTCCTCTGGGACTCTGGGAACCCAGCTGCTATGCTGTGAAAAGCACAAGCCACACACGGACAGGCCAAGCGCATGCCCAGCCAACAGCCCCGCTGAGCTGCCAGCTGCCAGCCGGTGTCCCTGCCAGCCCTGGGAAGGAGCCACTGAAACGGCCCCGCCTAGCCAAATGCCCAGATGAACGCAGCTGCAGCCCACATCACAGGCGGCTAAGAACTGGCCCAACACACCCAGTAAACACATACAATCACTGAAGATAATAAAACGGGTGTTGCTTTTGGCTACCAAGCTCTAGGACTGTTAAATAACAATAAATAACCAACTCAAGGGCCCAGGGACAATCAAAGGTAATGAAAGACTCTCTCTTGAGCCTCCCCCTTTCTTCTCAGTAACCTCCTTCCAAGGAGATTTTGCAAGTTATTATCTACAATTTTACTTTTTTGAGAAAGTTACACATGTAACCCAGGATAATCTCAAATTCACTATGCAGTCAATACCTTGAACTCCAGAGACCTTCCTGTCTCTACCTCTTGAGTGCTGAGATTCCAGGTGCTGAGTACCAAAACATTTTATTCAGTGCTGGGGACTGAACACAGACCTCCCTGCACGCTGGGCACACATGCTAGTGGCTGAGCTGCATCCCCAACCAGGATGCTTGATTTCTGTAACTTGCCTAACCAAAGTGAGAGAAGATGGGGGGAAAGCAATTCCTGGTATGAAGAATTAGAAAAGCTATCCAACTGGGCATGAGCATTTTCTTCCTATTAAAGGAAAAGGGCAATTAAGAAAATATAAACAAGGACCGGGACTATGGTGGTGGGTACTCACCTATCATATGTGAGGACAAAGTTCAGCTACCAGTACCACAAAACCAATAATATTAACACTTTATGATTTTAGTAAAAACAGTGCTGATTTAGAATAAGTCTAGAAAAAAAAAACAACAGAAAGCATGGTGGTACTAGTTACTGTTAAGTTGCTGTGATTAAAAACTCCATGGCCAAGGGGACTTAGAGAAGGAGGGATTGGTTGGGTTTACTTGGGGCATATGGGTTCGAGGGATGAGAGTCCATCACCACCCTGTCTAGGAAGCACGGCAGCGGTATGCACAGTGACTGGATTCCCATCTTGAACTACAGTCATGAGCAGGAATGCTAACTGGGAACGGTACATGACTTTTTTTTTTTTTTAAGATTTATTTATTTATTATATGTAAGTACACTGTAGCTGTCTTCAGACACTCCAGAAGAGGGAGTCAGATCTCATTACGGATGGTTGTGAGCCACCATGTGGTTGCTGGGATCTGAACTCAGGACCTTTGGAAGAGCAGTCAGTGCTCTTAACTGCTAAGCCATCTTTCCAGCCCCAGTACATGGCTCTTGAACCTCAAAGCCTCTGCGTGGGGACATACTTCCTCCAACAAGGCCATTCTTAAACCTACCCAGACAGCGCCAGCATCTGGGGATGGAGTGTTCAGAGGCCTGAGACCATGACAGGCATTCTATTCAAACCATGTCAGGTATCTACAGGACTAAGGATATTGAGACCATTTCTTCTGAGGACGGAGAGGGCCTCTGTGTCAGAGAATTCAGTGCTTCCTTCCAGTCTCCTTCTGAGTCTGCAGCAAATAACGTGGACACAATGCTAAAAATGATGTTTTGTGGAGTTTTAAACATCCAGGACAGCAAAGCGCAAATACTTAACAGCAAAGCGCAAATACTTAATTATAACTATGGGATATTGCATAAATGTCTAAAATGTTGTTAGTGCAAATGAAGACTGTAACAAGTGTTGAAAAGAATTGAGAGTTAGAAATATAGTTCAAAAGTGTTCATTGTAGCCACCAGAAAAAAACAAAGCTTATAGAAACCTCAAAAATTTAGATCTTCTTCATACTTAAGATTTTTGGAGGTGGTGGTGGGGGGGCTAGGTAAAATTGTTCATTATCTTATTAGAACTTTGTAGAAAGTTTACACAAAAAATAAAGGAAAAATACAACAAAGCATTAACGTTTCTTTCCAACTAGTAAAAATGGAGGATTTTCCCGCTTGTTTGTTTGTTTGTTTGTTATCAGTTCCAAGTGTATACAAACATGGAACTTCTGTTGTGTGAGCCAGCATCCAATATGACAGGAAACTGCGGGTCTCTTCTCCCTCGTCTCCATGCCCTTCCTAATGTCTAGTGATCTGCAGCCCTCAGCCTACTGTGTGGCAAAGTCTTTGAGCTCCAGAAAATGGGTGAGCAGATGGGGTGTTTGTTGTTCCCTTGCTGACTTGACTCAACATATGGTCTTCCAGGTCCATCCATGTGGGACCAAAGTGAAGAATTCATCCCAGTTGACTGAAAAGGCACACATACACACACACACACACACATACACACACCACACTCATACTTGGAGATAGAAGACCTCAGAAAAAATAAAAACAAAAGAATAATTAAATATACAGCTAACCAATTTAAGGAAAAGAGTATACCACAAGCCAGGCATGGCAACACACGTATGCCTTTTCTCAGGAAGGGAGATTGAATAGGGCAGGGAGAAGAGAGTGGGGGGAGTAAGTTTTCCAACTTAGCACAAAGGAAGGAAACACAAGTTTACCTAAATATTCAAGGTACATACAACTAACCCATACGTATCACAAAGCTTTATGAACTTGGTAGTCATGCCTTGGCTTGAAAGGAAATAAAACTTGAGACCTGTGATTCATGTAATGTATGTCAAATAGCCCAAAGAGTTGTTTGTGAGCTTTGAAACCTGGGGCTGAGAACATAGCAGAACAGACCAGGACATGCCCGGGCAGGCCCATCGCTTCCCTATCTCCCACCCCTCTGACCTCAGGCTGCTGATGTTTAAATGGACCAATCATGTGAAACCGCGCCAATTCCTCCCCCAGCCCCACTCCTTTTCTATAAAAACCCCTAGCTTCCAAGCCTCGTGGTCGAATCCACTGTCTCCTGTGTGAGATACGTTTCGACCCGGAGCTCCGCCATTAAAATACCTCGTGTTGTTACATCAAGGTGTTGTGTTCTATTCGTGATTCTTGGGTGCACGCTAAATCGGGAGTTGGGTGGGGGTTTCCCCACTAGGTTCTTTCATTTGGAGGTCCCACCGAGATCTGCGTGACACCCAAGAACCCCGAAGGACCCCTTGGAGGTACGTTTGTTTGTGTGAGTCTTGTATGTTGTCTGTTGTCTAAGTGTGTAAGTGTGAAACCGCTGAACTTGTGTCTTGGTTTTTCAATTCTGAGATTGTGGGTTTGAGTCCCACCTGTGTTACCAGTTCTGGTTTTCTGTATTCTGGCAGCTGCCACTGAGGACCGTAAGGACCCTAGTGGCTGTGGGAAGACGACGGTCTATTTCCCCACGGGCTGCAACCTTGGAAGACGTTCCGAGGGAGACCCTGGAGTGCCCAGGGTACGGAACAGTCAGGAGGACCTGGCTGTTGCCCGGCAGAGTGAAGAAGAGTGAGTGCTCTTCCTGCCAGAGGAGTGGACGCGGAATCCCACTCCGTCAGAGGTAGCGTTTGGCTGGTTGTATAAGTCCAGACGCGGACGAGTGTGTTTGGATGTCTTAGTGTTTTCCGTCTCTGTCATTGTGTTGTGTTTATTCTTATTCTTCACTATGGGACAGACCGTGTCTACTCCTTTATCTTTGACTAAGGACCATTGGACGGACGTTAGGGCTAGAGGACGAAATTTGTCAGTAACAGTGAAAAAAAAGCCATGGATGACTTTCTGTTCCTCAGAATGGCCTGTTTTTGGAGTAGGTTGGCCAGCAGAAGGAACTTTTTACTTACCCACCATAAGGGCTGTGAAGGCCATTGTTTTTCAGGAGGGGCCAGGATCGTATCCAGAGCAGCAACCGTACATCACGGTATGGGAGGACTTGGCACGCTACCCACCCCCGAGGGTTCGCCCATTCCTCCCGCCTCTCCGCCCTGGCACCAAGATTCTAGCCATCCGAGAAAATGGTGAGAAAGAGAAACCGAAACCACCGCTCGGGGGAGATGATGACCGCAGCACACCAGTGACGAAACCCCCCAAGATCTATCCAGAGATTGAAGAACCCCCTGAATGGCCCGACACCCCTCAACCCCCACCATATGCTTCCCAGCCCCAACCTTCAGCTCCCTCCGGACCCCTGCCTCAGGCCCCGGCCGGAGGAGGGGGTCCCTCCACAGGAACAAGGAGCCGGCGAGGAGTCACCCCTGAGGGGCCTGCGGATTCAACCGTGGCGCTCCCCCTCAGGGCTATTGGGGCTCCCCCTGCCGATCCGAACAGTCTACAGCCCCTACAGTATTGGCCTTTTTCCTCTTCTGACCTCTATAACTGGAAAGCTAATCACCCCCCTTTTTCAGAGAACCCTGCAGGACTCACTGGGTTGGTTGAATCATTAATGTATTCACACCAGCCGACCTGGGATGACTGCCAGCAGCTTCTGCAGACTCTATTCACAACCGAGGAGAGGGAGAGAATTCTCCTTGAGGCTCGGAAAAACGTCCGAGACGAGGCTGGGCGCCCTGTCCAAACTCCAGCTGAAATAGATAAAGGATTCCCGCTAACCCGGCCCCGATGGGATTATAATACGGCACCAGGTAGGGAACGACTGTCCAATTATCGCCGGGTCCTAGTGGCGGGTCTCAGAGGTGCTGCCCGGCAGCCCACGAATCTGGCCAAGGTAAGAGAGGTTATGCAGGGAGCAACTGAGCCCCCCTCAGTCTTCCTCGAAAGGCTCATGGAGGCTTATAGGAGATATACCCCATTCGACCCCACGTCTGAGGGTCAAAGGGCCTCAGTAATTATGGCCTTCATTGGCCAGTCGGCTCCTGACATTAGGAAGAAGTTACAGCGAATTGAGGGCTTGCAGGATTACACCATAAGAGATGTAGTTAGAGAGGCAGAGAAAGTGTATCATAGGAGAGAAACAGAAGATGAAAAGTTAGAGAGAGAGAAAAGAGAGAAAAGAGAGGATGAGGATAGGAGAGACAGGAGGCAAGAAAAGGTTTTGACTAGGATCCTGGCCGCAGTAGGAGAAAGAGATAACGGAAGAAAAGGTAGACAGTCAGGGTACCTGGGAGACAAAAGACAGCAGGGACCAAGGAGACCCCGAGAAGGCAGGCAGCGCCTGGAGAGGAACCAATGCGCATATTGCAAGGAAATGGGCCACTGGAAGAGCGACTGTCCGAAAAAAAAACAAGAGGTAAAGGTACTTTCTCTTGGAGAAGATGAAGACTAGGGGGAACGGGGCTCGGACCCCCTCCCCGAGCCTAGGGTAACCTTAGAAGTGGAGGGGACCCCTGTGGACTTTCTAGTTGACACAGGAGCCGAATTTTCAGTACTCAAAACACCTCTAGGAAAAGTGAAAAAAAATGAAAAAACCTTGGTGATTGGGGCCACAGGACAAAAGTTGTATCCATGGACCACATCCCGAGTAGTAGACATAGGGCGAAATCGAGTAACTCATTCATTTCTAGTCATTCCAGAGTGTCCTATGCCTTTATTGGGGAGAGACTTACTAACCAAGTTAAAAGCACAAATAACTTTCACCTCTCATCGACCGGAGGTTTTCTGGGGAATAAAAGTGCCCCAGACTCTAGAGCTGTCTTTACAACTAGGAGAGGAATATCGACTTTACCAAAATAAAGTAAAGCCCCATGAGGGATTACAGGACTGGTTGAATCGATACCCTCAGGCATGGGCAGAGACGGGAGGAGTGGGGATGGCAAAACTGGTCCCCCCCGTGGTGATTGAACTTAAGTCCGGGGCCACCCCTATAGGGGTCCGACAATATCCCATGAGCAGAGAAGCTCGAGAGGGTATACGCCCCCAAATCAACAAACTGCTCCAACAAGGGATTTTGGTTCCATGCAAATCCCCTTGGAACACTCCTCTACTTCCAGTAAAAAAACCAGGGACCAGTGACTACCGTCCAGTCCAGGACCTTAGAGAAGTCAATAAGAGAGTTCAGGACATACACCCCACGGTGCCAAATCCTTATAACCTCCTCAGCACCTTGCCACCTGGTCGGACATGGTACACAGTCCTGGATCTCAAAGACGCTTTTTTCTGTTTGAGGTTACACCCCAACAGCCAGCCCTTGTTCGCTTTCGAATGGCGAGACTCCGAGAGTGGACAAGCCGGACAGCTCACATGGACGAGGCTGCCTCAGGGATTCAAGAACTCGCCCACTTTGTTTGATGAAGCCCTACACCGAGATCTTGCTCTTTTCCGAGCCAATAACCCACAGGTGACTCTTTTGCAATACGTAGATGACCTGCTCCTAGCTGCAGAAACACGCGAGGACTGTGAAATTGGGACCCATAACCTCCTGGGCGAGTTAGGTAAGCTGGGGTATCGGGCCTCTGCTAAAAAGGCTCAGTTATGCCAGATAGAAGTGACCTACCTAGGATATGTCCTGAGAGATGGACAACGGTGGCTCACAGAAGCCAGAAAACAAGCTGTTATGCAGATCCCGGCCCTTACTACTGCTCGCCAGGTAAGAGAGTTCCTGGGGACTGCCGGGTTTTGCAGACTCTGGATTCCCGGATTTGCCTCACTGGCAGCTCCCTTGTATCCACTAACCAAAGAGAAAGGGGAATTCACCTGGACCAGAGAACATCAGCTAGCCTTTGAAACTCTCAAAAAGGCACTGCTGCAGGCTCCAGCATTGGCCCTGCCAGATTTAAACAAACCTTTCACCCTATACATTGATGAAAGAAATGGAGTGGCAAGGGGAGTTCTTACCCAGGTTTTGGGACCATGGAAGCGCCCGGTAGCCTACTTATCAAAGAAACTGGACTCTGTGGCCAGTGGATGGCCCTCCTGCCTGCGAGCGATAGCAGCCACGGCTGTGCTAGTAAGAGATGCTGACAAACTGACTATGGGCCAAAATGTTACCATAGTGGCCCCACACTCTCTTGAGAGCATCGTCAGGCAACCACCGGACCGCTGGTTGACCAACGCCCGAATGACGCATTACCAGAGCCTATTGCTGACAGAGCGAGTAAGTTTCGCACCCCCAGCCATTCTCAACCCTGCCTCCTTACTACCTGAGGCTGACGAGGCCCCTGCACATAAGTGTGAAGAGATACTGGCAGAAGAGACTGGAATCCGGCCAGACCTCACAGACCAACCTTGGCCAGGGGCGATGACTTGGTTCACAGACGGAAGCAGCTTTGTGGTAGAAGGTAAGCGGAGGGCTGGGGCAGCAGTAGTAGATGGAAAGTCTGTCATATGGGCCAGCAGCCTGCCAGAGGGTACATCAGCTCAAAAAGCAGAACTAATCGCACTAATTCAAGCCTTAAGGCTGGCAGAAGGAAGGACTCTTAATGTCTATACTGACAGCCGGTACGCTTTTGCCACGGCTCATGTTCACGGAGCAATATACCGACACCGTGGACTGCTGACGTCTGCCGGCAAAGATATCAAAAATAAAGAAGAAATTCTCAGCTTATTAGAAGCTGTTCATCTGCCCCGTAGGGTGGCAATTATCCATTGCCCAGGACACCAGAAGGGAACTGGGCCCGTTGAAAAAGGAAATCAAATGGCAGACCAAGAAGCTAAAAAGCAGCCCAAGGGCCAATGACTCTGGTGGTGAGAACCCAACAGCCCACTGCTGAGGAAATTAATAAAAGAACCCTCACAGAAGAAGAGGGGCGAGATTACTTAGCTAACATACACCATCTGACTCATTTAGGAACTAAAAAAATACTAAAATTGGTTAGTAAGTCCCCCTATTACATTCCTGGATTAAAGAGAATTGTGCAGGAGATAGTAAAAAACTGCCGTGCTTGTGCACTTACCAATGCTGGGTCTAGCAGGCTCCAGAAAGGAAAACGACTGCGAGGAGACAGGCCTGGAGCCTACTGGGAAACTGACTTCACTGAGGTGAAACCGGCTAGGTATGAAAATAAATATCTCCTAGTTTTTATAGACACCTTCTCAGGATGGGTCGAAGCGTTCCCCACCAAGAAAGAAACAGCTAATGTAGTGGTCAAGAAGATACTTGAAGAAATCCTTCCCCGCTTTGGGATACCTAAGGTAATGGGGTCAGACAACGGACCTGCCTTTGTCTCCCAGGTAAGTCAGGGATTGGCCAGGCAACTGGGGACAAATTAGAAATTACATTGTGCATACAGACCCCAGAGTTCAGGACAGGTAGAGAGGATGAACAGGACGCTAAAGGAGACTCTGACTAAAATAGCCTTAGAATCCGGTAGAAGCGATTGGACAGCCGTTCTCCCTTATGCCTTGTTCAGGGTTCGGAATACACCTGGACCCCTTGGCCTAACTCCATTTGAATTAATGTATGGGGCACCCCCACCCATTTTTATGACTGTAGGGGATAGGAATCACCCGGATGTGTCTTTCTCTCCTTCTTCTAGTCTTTTGGCTCAATTAAAAGCTCTCGAAATAGTAAGAAAAGAGGTCTGGGAACAGCTAAAAGAAACCTATGTTGCTGGTGACACACAGGTGCCGCACCAGTTTGAAGTAGGAGACGCAGTCCTGGTGAGGAGACACCGAGCGGGAAACCTAGAACCGAGGTGGAAGGGACCCTACTTGGTGCTACTGACAACGCCCACCGCGGTCAAAGTGGAAGGAATCCCCACTTGGGTCCACGCATCCCACGTCAAGAGAGCACCCCCTGGAGTCAGCCATGATGAGTAGACTTTGGAAAAGACTACTAACCCTTTTAAGTTGCGCCTGCTTCGTAAGAGCGATCCCAAAGGACTTCAACCCCCACAGTCCTGTTCAACAAACGTGGGAGGTACTCAATGAGGGGGGTAGGGCTGTATGGACAATCGCCGAGGTACACCCTCTGTGGACTTGGTGGCCTGATCTTTTCCCTGACATCTGTAAGTTGGCTATAAGAGCCCCTCCTGGATGGGACTTGGAGGGGTACTCTGACATTCAGAGGGCACCTTTAACACCCCCTCCGTACGTAGAAAAACATTCGAGAGACCCATGGGGTGGTTGCTCTAACCAAAGGGATAGAAGTATGCTTCGAACCCATCCCTTCTATGTCTGTCCCGGGCCCCACCGAAGTCAATCCCTTAATCCAACATGTGGAGGTAAGGCTGACTTCTATTGCAAGAGCTGGGGTTGCGAGACTTCAGGTACAGCCCACTAGAAGCCCTCCTCAAGCTGGGACTATATTAGAGTAACAGCCAACTATTCCCTAGCGTCTTATGTACCTGGAAGATTCGACCTAGACGAGTGTACTGACTGGTGCCATCCGCTCCGTGTCACCTTTACTGAACCAGGGAAAAGAGCTCTGGGATGGACAAAGGGGTATACCTGGGGTCTTAGGATTTACAAGGAAAGATATGATGAGAGATTATTGTTCACCATCAGACTAAAAGTAGAGACCCCCTACAATCCTTTAGGCCCCCCAACCAAGTCCACACCCCTCACCCATACTATTCCTCAGCCTACTCCGGTGATTGCGGACCCTCTTAGTATGGCTGCTACCACCCAACCTCCCACTCCTCAGGTACCTCTAATTATTACCCCTGAGATTCCTTCAACAAGACAGAGGATGTTTAACCTAGTGAGAGGAGCCTTTTATGCCCTTAATAGAACTGATCCAAGGGCTACTGAGGACTGCTGGCTATGCCTGACCTCGGGTCCGCCTTATTATGAAGGAATTGCTTTCAATGGAGATTTCAACAGAACCAGCAGCCATACTTCCTGCTCTTGGGGAACAGGACAAAAACTGACCCTGACTGAAGTATCTGCAAGGAGTCCAGGTCTCTGTATAGGCACCCCACCTTCCACTCACAAACACCTATGCGGACAAATTCAGTCCGTGTCCAGAACAGAAGCTAATTACTATCTTGTACCTTCCCCGGTTAGATGGTGGGCTTGCAATACAGGACTTACTCCCTGTGTATCAACTAAGGTTTTTAATTCATCTCATGATTTTTGTGTCATGATCCAGCTGTTACCCCGCGTATATTATCACCCTGCATCCAGTTTAGAAGAAAGCTATGCTGGCCGGCGGTCGAAAAGAGAACCAATTACTTTAACCCTGGCTGCATTCTTGGGAATAGGTATGGCAGTAAGAGTGGGGACAGGAGTGTCAGCTTTGATAGAAGGAAGACAGGGAATTCAGTCTTTGAGGGATGCTGTCAATGAAGACCTAGCGACAATAGAGAAGTCCATTGACGCTTTAGAAAAATCTTTGACCTCCCTGTCTGAGGTAGTTTTGCAGAACAAGAGAGGTCTTGATTTGTTGTTCCTAAAGGAAAGAGGACTGTGTGCTGCCCTTAAAGAAGAGTGCTGCTTCTATGCAGATCATACAGGAATAGTTAGAGACTCTATGCAGAAACTGAGAAAAAGATTAGAGCGAAGGAAACGGGAACGGGATGCTCAACGGGGGTGGTTTGAATCGTGGTTTGAATCACGACCATCTTAGATAACTTCTTTGATTTCCGCTGTAGCTGGACCAATCCTTATGATATGCTTAGCTTTAGTTTTCGGCCCCTGTATAATAAATAAAAGAATGGCTTTTATCCAGAGTAGAATTGATACAGTAAAACTCATGGTTCTTCAAAGGCAATATCAACCTATAGTTCAGGTAAATGAAGAGTTAGGGGACACCAATCTCTAAAATTCTATGATTAGAATTAGTCTAAACAGAAGAAGAGGGGAATGAAAGGAAATAAAACTTGAGACCTGTGATTCATGTAATGTATGTCAAATAGCCCAAAGAGTTGTTTGTGAGCTTTGAAACCTGGGGCTGAGAACATAGCAGAACAGACCAGGACATGCCCGGGCAGGCCCATCGCTTCCCTATCTCCCACCCCTCTGACCTCAGGCTGCTGATGTTTAAATGGACCAATCATGTGAAACCGCGCCAATTCCTCCCCCAGCCCCACTCCTTTTCTATAAAAACCCCTAGCTTCCAAGCCTCGTGGTCGAATCCACTGTCTCCTGTGTGAGATACGTTTCGACCCGGAGCTCCGCCATTAAAATACCTCGTGTTGTTACATCAAGGTGTTGTGTTCTATTCGTGATTCTTGGGTGCACGCTAAATCGGGAGTTGGGTGGGGGTTTCCCCACTAGGTTCTTTCAGGCTGTGTAGTGAAATTCTGATTAGTAAGATACCATAGAGATGAAAACAGATGTTACAACGACAACACTGGCTCCTGGGGGCTGGAGAAAAGGCTAGAGATTGAGAGCGCTGGCTGCTCCCACAAGAGCACTGGGATTCTATTCCCAGCACCCACACAGTGGTTCACAACCATCCATAGCTCCAGTTCCAGGATACCAAGCATGCACACGGAACACTGTAATACAGATAGGCAGGCAAAACACTCACATGCAAAGTAATAAAATCTAATTTTTAAAAAAAAAATCTAAAGACTATACCAAGAAAAAAAATTGCCCCCACTCTTTAGGAAATAGAATGTGTCATGGCTTATGCTCTCAATTTCAGCATCCAGGAGTCTAAGGCTGGAGGTTTTGGAGTTTGAGGCCAGTATGGATTATACAGAGAGACCCTGCCTTCCAAAAGCCCATGAAAATGTAAAAATATCTTTTTTTAAAAATGTATATATTTATTATATGTAAGTACACTGTAGCTGTCTTCAGACACACCAGAAGAGGGCATACGATCTCATTACGGATGGTTGTGAGCCATCATGTGGTTGCTGGGATTTGAACTCAGGACTTTCAGAAGAGAAGTCAGTGCTATTACCCGTTGAGCCATCTCTACAGTCCGTAAAAATATTTTAATAAAAAAAAAAAAAAACCACTTGGGAGGCAGAGGCAGGCGAATTTCTGAGTTCAAGGCCAGCCTGGTCTACAGAGTGAGTTCTAGGGCAGCCAGGGTGATACAGAGAAACCCTGTTTCTAACCTTCCCCCCCAAAAAAGGAAAACACTGGGGGCTGGAGATATGGATCAGCGGGTAAGAGCATTGACTGCTCTTCCGAAGGTCCTGAGTTCAAATCCCAGCAACCACGTGGTGGCTCACAACCATTGGTAATGAGATCTGATGCCCTCTTCTGGAGTGTCTGAAGACAGCTACAGTGTACTTACATATAATAAAATAAATCTTTTTTTTTTTTTTTGGTTTTTCGAGACAGGGTTTCTCTGTGTTGCCTTGGCTGTCCTGGAACTCACTCTGTAGACCAGGCTGGCCTCGAACTCAGAAATCCGCCTGCCTCTGCCTCCCGAGTGCTGGGATTAAAGGCGTGCGCCACCACGCCCGGCTAATAAAATAAATCTTAAACGAAAAACTTAAATAGGATAAAAATATACACACACACACATATATGATATATGTATGATATAAAATCAGGTCTTGTTAAATAATTAACCACTTATTAAAATAGGGACTGGGGACATAACCTGGTAGAGTGTTTGCCTGTCATGTTGAGTCTCTGGGTACCATTTCCAGCACCGCGTAACCAGCACCACGGAACCAGGTGTGATGGTGTGCACCTGTAATCCCAGTGCAGTGCAGGCAGTCAGGAGAGTCAGGGCTTCAGGGTCTTGCAGGGGCTGGGGGCTGGGCTGAAAAGACTGTGGGCAACACTGCATTTTCCTCAGGGTCACTGCTCTCCTACTGTGTATCTAACTTACCTCCTGTCTTAGTTAGGGTTTTACGGCTGTGAACAGACACCATGACCAAGGCAAGTCTTATAAAAAAAAAAACAAAAAAAACAAAAAAAAACATTTACTTAGGGCTGGCTAACAAGTTCAGAGGTTCAGTACATTATCATCAAGGTGGGAACATGGCAGCATCCAGGCAGGCATGGCACAGGCAGGGCTGAGAGTTCTATGTCTTCATCCAAAGGCTGCTAGTGGAAGATTGACTTCCATTCAACTAGGGTGAGAGTCTTAAGCCCACACCCACAGTGACACACCTACTCCAACCTGGTCACACCTATTACAACAAGGCCACACCTCCGAATGGTGCCACTCCCTGGTCCAAGAATATACAAACCATCACACCTCCTAAATTAAGAAAAAATAAAAAATGATGTCCTACGGGTGGGACCAGGGTGGTCCTGAGAATCCTAAGGAGACTTCCACAGAGCTAGAGAGGAGAAAGTTGGAAGCAGCCATCTCCACTTCTCCACTCTATGGTCTAGTCCCCGTTTTTTGAGAGAACGTTGTCTTTCAGGTGTCTCGTTTGGGAAGTCACAGAGCAGAGGCCTCTGGCATCAACCCTCTCAGAGGAAAATTTTTAGAATGAGTCACAACTAAAATAACAGACTTCTAATTAATTTCAGGTCCTCAGGGCAGGATGTCTCCTTGGGAGCAGTCAAGACTAACTGCCACAGTCAGTTGTGAAAGCTGACTGCTAGGCCAGGCTTTGTCATCAGGTTAGAACAAATCCCCAGCTGACTGGCTGCCAGTCACAGAACATCCTTAGGTGCAGCGTTTGAAATGGAGGGTAAAGCCACAGTGGGTGTGGGCTGGTAGCATGAGGTATCTACTCCATACAGTCGTCCCTAGGCCCTCTGGAGGCCAGAAGGGTGATTTAGTTCATTTCTTCAACCTATTCTTATCTGGTATCTACTCATGAGTAACGTACTTGCTATATTCAAGTTGTTTTCCATTCTTTCATTCGTTCATTCATTTGTTTTTTGAGACATATCCCTAGTTGTCCTGAAACTCACTCCATAGACCAGGCTGGCCTTGAACTCAGGGAGATCCGCCTGCTGAGTGCTGGGATTGAAGGCATGTGCCACCAGCGAGTTTCCTTTTTCTTATTTAAAGTAGTTATATGATGTGTAATGATCTAGCTGGTGGGGAATGAATGAGTTCTGTGAGAATATCCTATCCCACCATGAGTTAGCATGGTCACTAAACTTCTCTATCAATCCATTAAGGTTAATAACAAAGTTTATATATTACTTTCTCCATTGTTTTCCTGCAGAGCGTCAGAGAACTCAGTTGGTACCTTGTACCTGAGGCCTTAGCTATATCCATGAAGAAAACAGTTGCAGGAAGTCGCCATCAGTCTCTGGATGTATGTCTTGCCTACATGTGATCTATCTTAATGCTCCCAAGCCTCTGTAGCATAAATGCTAAACTCTGGTTATTTAAAATTTAAAATCTCCTGTGCTGGAGGAATGAGTCAGTAGTTCTTCCAGAGACCCAGACTCAGTTCCCAGCACCCACAGGGGCAGCTCAAAACTCTCAGTTCCAGGGGATTCAACGCTCCCTGCTGGCTTCATCAAGTATGCGTATGGTACACAGATGTACGCTCAAGCAAAACGCCCCTACACATCCCCCCACTTGGCCAGGATCTCGGGAAAACAAGCTCAGCTGCTCAGCAGGTGGTGGCTTCTTGCAGGAAGTTGCAGATGTGGCAGACAATAGACTTTCCATTCTAGGTGAGCTAGCCACTGTGGCAAACAAGGTCTGGTCTAGCCTGCTCAAGGCTGGGGGAGGACACACCAAACCAAAAGCTCCACTAGTGCAGGTTCCCTACCACCATGATGTGAAGGGCTCTGCCCCACCGTGTTCTCCCAGCCTCGATCAGATGCGGAGCTCTGGTTAAAGCTAGAGCCATGAACACAAATCTTCCCCCATAAGTAATTTTGCTTAGAAATTTCATCACACAGACAAACCCTGACTAATACACCTATGCACATCTTTCAGAATTTTAAAGTATTTTAATTTTATTTTTAATTTTTGGAAGACAGAGTCTTACTATATAACCCTGGCTGGTCTCGAACTCTCAGAGATCTTCCTGCCTCTGCTTTCCAAGTGCTGGAATCAAAGGCACCTGCCACTATACTGGCTAATGTCCCATATTTTTATTGTATGGTACATGCTTAAGTCATTCTAAAATTGGTCATCCAAAGACCATTTTTGTAGACCCCTGCTTTTTCCTTGTCCCATGTGTTTCCTGTAGTTATTTTTTAAAAATATTTATGTCTTATTATATATAAGTACACTGTAGCTGTCTTCAGACACACCATAAGAGGGCATCAGATCCCATTACAGATGGTTGTGAGCCATAGTGGTTGCTGGGAATTGAACCTAAGAACTCTGGAAAAGCAGTCAGTGCTCTTAACTGCTGAGCCACCTCTCCAGCTCTGTTCTGTAGTTATTTTTAAATAAATTGCCTTTATCTTTTAAAATATTAAAATTAAATTTATTTTGGGGATGTATGCGGGTGTTCACACCACAGAATGCCATGTCAGAGGAATCAGTTTTCTCCTTTGACCACGTATGAGCTCAGATCCTCAGGCTTACAGCCAGCGCCTCCAGTACTGAGCCACCTCACTGCTCCTCAGATGTACATTTGAACCCTTTCTTACCTTCTGGAAAATAATGATATAGGCCTACTTCTACCCTAAATTAGTCTTTTTTTTTTCAAGGAGCCCAGATCATTTTTGGCAGAGATGGCACTTAAATTAGTATGTTTTAGTATAGAATTCTTTTTTTTTTTTTTTTTTGGTTTTTTCGAGACAGGGTTTCTCTGTGTAGCCCTGGCTGTCCTGGCACTCAGTTTGTAGACCAGGCTGGCCTCGAACTCAGAAATCCGCCTGCCTCTGCCTCCCGAGTGCTGGGATTAAAGGCGTGCGCCACCACGCCCGGCTTAGTATAGAATTCTTTATGTTTGTAAACTAGTACTTCCATTGTGATACATGACTTTAATCTCAGCCCTTCAAAGGCAGAGGCAGGTAGATCTTGATGAGTTCAAGGTAGCTGGAGTCTATGTAACAAGTTCTAGGACATTTGGTCTTAGCTATACATGTGCATACACACAGAGTCACACATATGCTCAAACTCACACACTCACACACAGAACTCTCATATAAACATGTACACACTCACACATGCAGACTGTCACACAAAGTTACACACTCTCACACATATGCACACTCAGTCACACAACTCATACATCCACACATTCACACACTCATATTCTCTCTCACATCCACATGTACACTCACACACATGCACATACTCATACATTCACTCACATATACAAACAGTCACACACACTCTCATATACTCACTCATATATACACTCATACACTCATTCACACACTCACACACACACACACACACACACACACACACACACTTCCTCATGTTGAGACCAGTGGTGATGACCCCTGAGGAGTCTTATTGATCACCTAACTGAAGGATTCATTGACCGCGACACACGAGATTGGCATCTCTATTGCACCTTGGTTTTGTGTCTTATGTACTGACAGCTGTATACAACTCATGAGAAATGCTTCCTAAGTTCTGAGTCATGGTCAGGGCAGTGTGTAAACTCTGTTTTTGTATTTCCATGGTCTACTTAGACATTTAACAAGAATATTTCAGAAACGTGGTCATTTACTTAGCTGTGAAGAATAGGGACTGGGGAGGTTTTCATTTCTATCTTTTTCTTTCTTTCTTACTGTAGCTAGGGCTGATCTTGAACTCCTGATACAACTGCTCCACTATCAGAGCACTGGGATCGAAGGTGCGCACCACCAAATGCTATGTCTTTCATTCCTTAACACATGGACATATTAAAAGACTATACATCATCAAGACTATTAACACCTGTCGGAGACATAATATTGTTGTTAAGCCCCAGAATGCTCATCTTGCTCACGGATGCTTGTGAGTCTAGAACCCTTGTCTTTCAAGCTCCACTTAAACTTTGTTTGCATTTTAGTGTAGAGACAAGAGAGGACATTTGATCCTGGGAGCTTATGATTGCTAGTATGTGCTCTACCGCTGGGGTATACCTTCAGGCCTTTGTGTGTTCTTGTGTGTGATTGTGCATGTGTGTTAAATATACCTAGCAAATTTCATATCTGCCACTCATGTCTAGGCATGACTCTTCAGCGGCATTAAACACCTATGTGCGGCTCTGGTTTGAGGTCTTTCCTTACTGAGGTCTATTTGGGGCTGAGTCAACATACAAGGAGGGAAAGACAACTTCAACATGGAGCAGAAATATACACCATAGATTACCATAAAGGTACAAAGCCTTCCTCCTCACCAGCCGTGGTAGCACCTGCAGAGCAAGCATGTAATAAACATAGGCAGGAGGAACTCACACAAGTCTGAGTGAGTTCAAGGCCACCCAGGGATACACAGCAAACAAAGTAATAAAAATATAATAAGCCTTCTTGGTTCTTGCGAGAACAAATATTGCACATAAGAAGTTGGGAGACTTCATAGAGAAACTACTTAATTATCAACTCACATAAAAACAGGTGACTACAGCTTTTTACAAGCCGGGGTTGCAGAGATGGCTCAGAGGTTACGTTCTTATTTCTAGTTCACAGGACTCGACCGACCGCTCACAGCCTGAGCTCCAGGAGATTCAACACTGGCTTTGGGCCTCCACAGAAACCTATACACACATAACATAAATAAGGATAAAAATAAAAAGAAAATAGATTTTAAACAGAATATTTTAATTATCTGGGAATTTCACATAATGTACCCTCATCACCCTTACTCTACAGTCCTCTCAGGTCCACTCCCCCGCTGCATAGATTTTAATTAAAATTTCAATTTTTACGTGTGTGGGTGTTTTGCCTATGTGTATGTACATGGAGCATGTGTCTGGTGCCTGCAGAGGCAAGTAGAGCCCTATGACTTAGGCCAGCTTGCTCTCCATAGTAAGGTCTAGGCTAGGCAGGGTACACAGGGAGAGCTTACCTCAAAAACAAATAAATAAATAAGAACCAAGCCCCTGCAGCCAGAGTTCCTAGCCTAGGCCTCCACCCTCAATCTCCCTCTGCGGCGGAGTGGCCTCGGACTAGTTAATTGAAACTTGTCTGTGCTTTAGTTTCCTTACCTGAAAAATAGTGCTTATGCTCGTGGGAGTATCTACTTTATAGGATTCTAGTGACGATTAAAAGGCAAATCGCTAGATGTAAAACACCTCCTGATATCAAAGTGCCCAGCCACTGTAGTCTTCCAGCGTTCATCCTACAGACCTTGCTGGGGACTGACTTACTGAAGCACACGGCGCATGCTATATGCTGTGGTAGCAGGAGTGATTCTGATGGCCAATTCTCCTGCTGTGATAAAACTCATAATACAAAAGTGTTCCGCCTCAGTAGTATTGCGTGTAAAGAAAAAAAAAAAAGTTAAGAAATAAAAGCCAGCCGGGCGTGGTGGCGCACGCCTTTAATCCCAGCACTCGGGAGGCAGAGGCAGGCGGATTTCTGAGTTCGAGGCCAGCCTGGTCTACAGAGTGAGTTCCAGGACAGCCAGGGCTACACAGAGAAACCCTGTCTCAAAAAACAAACAAACAAACAAACAAACAAACAAAAAAAAAGAAAGAAATATAAGCCGAGGGCTGGAGAGATGGCTCAGTGGTTAAGAGCACTGACTGCTATTCTAGAAGGTTCTGAGTTCAATTCCTAGCAACCACATGGTAGCTCACAACCAACTGTAATGGGATTCAATGCCCTCTTCTGGTGTGTCTGAAGACAGAGAGAGAGAGAGAGAGAGAGAGAGAGAGAGAGAGAGAGAGAGAGAGAGAGAGAAGCCAGTATTAGCATGGATCTAGCGGAGTGATATTACAATGTCCTGGACATGAATATGAAATTAGCAATCACATTGAGAAAACAATTTAAGTAAGGGAATTAAAAGTCATAAAAATATTAACATAATTTCTCTCAATTATTCTCAAGAAAAATAGAAAATTACAGCCACAAAGATGACAGCTTTGTAATACCAGTCATTATGACAAAAAAACCCTAAAAGATTATTAAAAGGGAAATTTTAAATAATTATTTAGAAACTTAATTTTAAAGTATTTTATTTTAAAAATTTATGTGAATGTGTGTCTGTATAAATTTATGAGAAACATGTAGGTGCTTGGAACCAAACCTGTGTCCTCTGCAAGAGCAGCGAGCACTTTTAACCACTCGGCTATCTCTCTGGCCCCTTAAATTTTTTTTTTTGAAGATTTTTCTAATTTAGATACTTAGTGTTTAAGTAATTAGTGAATGAGACATTCAGACTTAAACGTGTGGTAAGCAGGATTGTGCCCTCCAAAATATATCAAACTCACTCAATCCCATGCATAACACCTACTGCTTGCCTTACACTACTAGTCCCTGGTATCAGATTCTATATAGAACAGATAAAAGAAAAACAAAACAAAAAAAAAAACCCCAATAGGTTCGGAAGAGCTGACCCTGGTGGGGGTGAGGGCCCAGGTGAGCCAGACCAGAGGACAAGAGCAAGAAAGAGCTGGCGACCCTGCCACTCTCCTGCTGCTCTGTGTGGGGAGTGATGCCCTCCCCCACTTCACCCTTCTGGCCCCCTTGGGTCACGAGAGCAGGTGAGCGGGGCCTGCACCTTACCTGGGCAGCACAGTAGAGCTGGCACTGGATGGGGGCCCAGATGAGCCAACCCCATTAATCTGCTGTGAAGTGGAGTGGGCCCAGGTGTGATGCCCTCCCCATCACCCGTGGTAGTCAGGAGAGCTGGCCCCAAGGTCATGAGAGCCGGAGAGCCAGCTGTCCCTCACTACTGGAAGAGCAGGCCCTATACCTTGCCTGAGCAGGCTCTGGAGGCATGTGTTATGACTATAGTGCGGCTAGGGGGTACCTTTGGTGGACCTATGCCAAGGTGTACCCCTAAGTAATTATCCCACACAACAGACCTGGTATAAAGGAGAGGAATGAGGGCCTGGGAAGGGATAGAGACAGACAAGAGGGATGTAGACGGCAGATGGGAGCAGAGCCATGAGAGCAGAGAGAGGGGGCCGAGAGAAAAGAGGGAGGCGCAGAGAATGAGGGGATGCTGGGAACGGGGGTGGGGTGATGGAGGAGACTGGGGGGAGGGGAGCCACAGAGAGCGCGCCAGCCAGAGAGCAAACTGGAGTGGTCCTTTTTATCTGCAGCACACACCTGTTGCGCCTGGAGGTGGCGGCAAGGCAGGTTATGAAGTAAGCAATTGATAGGTCCCTGAGGGCAGGCCAGGGGAATCACCTAGAGGCTAACCTCCTGCGTGTGAGTAAACCACCCACCCAGAAGGCATGCGAGCCAGAGAGCGAACCCTGCATCCTACTTAGGGGCGTCGTGAGAGTCCTAGCAGGAGCCATGTTGGTAAACCAGTCCTAATGATGTTAGGAAGCTTGCCCTAATGCTGTGGATAGGGGAGAGTTGGCAGATTGACCAGCTCAGCTACAGGGCTTTGACTCAGGGTCCACCCTAAAATACCCGTCATCTGTGAACTGTTGGGGTGCAAGAAAGGCTGGGTCCTGCTGATTTGACCCTGCAGGATTCCATGACACCGGGCAACAGTAGGATAACTGGGAGGAGCCCCAGTAAGGATCCAATATTGATGGTGTCACAGATGTCAGAGATCCCAAACCAGACGGATTGCTCATTACAATGAACATCTGCTAGTAAAGACGTGTGGACAAAGGGGTATATTATGGCAGACACTGTGACACACTACAGCTTCCACAATGATATGTTTTCTATGCTTTTATTTTGTTTGTTTACTTATTTGTATATTTTTAAAAAGATTTATTTTATTTATTTAGTCATTATATGTTTTAAGTACACTGTAGCTGTCTTCAGACACTCCAGAAGAGGGCGTCAGATCTTGTTATGGATGGTTGTAAGCCACCATGTGGTTTCTGGGATTTGAACTCAGGACCTTCGGAAGAGCAGTCAGTGCTCTTCACCACTGAGCCATCTCTCCAGCCCCTATTTGTATGTTTTTTTTTTATCTTTGAGGGAGGTTGTAAGGGCAGAGAGTGGATATGAGGGGACAGGGAGATGGGAGGGACTAGAGTGCATGGTGTGAAACTCACAAAGAATCAACGAAAAGTTTAAACAACAGCAGCAACAAAAACAATAGGCTCAAACTGGTTTGCAAAATAATATAAAAATCTGCCACAAGAAAGTAGCAAACTCAATCCAAGCTCCTATGAAAGGATTACACAGCATAATAGATGAGCGTTTATCCCAGCAGTGCAAGGATAAGGTAACATCCAGAAGCTAACCAGTGCCACACCCCGCATTAACACAGGGTATTAAAAGAGCATGGGGAGGGGCTGGTGAGATGGCTCAGTGGGTAAGAGCACCCGACTGCTCTTCCGAAGGTCCAGAGTTCTAATCCCAGCAACCACATGGTGGCTCACAACCATCCGTAACGAGATCTGGCGTCCTCTTCTGGAGTGTCTGAAGACAGCTACAGTGTACTTACATGTAATAAATAAATAAATTAAAAAAAAAAAAAAAGAGCATGGGGAAATGTCAGTTATTCATCAACAAAAAGACAGGTAAAGCAACTGTCCTCCCACTATATATATGTGTGTGTGTGTGTGTTTGTCTGTGCACGAGTGTGTGAGTGTGTGCACACTCACGAGTGTGTGCTCATGCTTGCGCATTATCCTGCCCATCAAAACCAATTCAGTTCTGACACTTGTTACAGCACACTTGTTACAGCTGCGTATAATGTACATTAGGCTAAGTGAAAGAAGCCGTGTGGTATGTTGTTCTTTCACTTCTAAGTGAAAGAAGCCGTGTGGTATGTTGTTTGATTCTACTGAAGGGAGATTTCCAGGATAGTAGATGGATGCAGACTTTGGGCGTTCACCAAGGGCCTAGAGGTACTGGAGGATTGCTTGGTGGTTTTGGAGTCCTTTGGAAGTAACCAAGATGTTTTGAAGCATTTAAAACGGTAGCTGGCAGACCAGTGAGATCATTCAGCAGATAAGGTGAGGTTACTGTTAAATATCTTCACAAAGGGGAAGTTCAAGCTCACTGATCTGTTGATTCTCAGTTGTCTTTGCTCAAAATAATCCTTTTGCCAAAGGGGGGAGGGGATGCATAATCAGATTAATTTTGAGGTATGATTTACACTGAGATATTAATATGATCTACAGATAGTAAGATGCAGCTGTAACCACCAATCTATCTCTTCTATCTATCTATCTATCTATCTATCTATCTATTTATTTATTTTAGAGACAAGGTCTCACTATGTAGCCCTGGCTGTCCTGGAACACACTATGTAGACCAGGCTGGCCTCACACTCACAGAGCTCTGCCCACTTCTACCTCCTGAGACCTGGGAACAAAGGCTTGCATGCAGCACAGTACCCAACCTCCTATCTCATTTCCCATTTAAATGAAATGACTCTCTAAACCAGACAGACTCTCTGTTCTATCCCAGTAGGAATATTCCTGCAGACAGAGGCTGAAGAAACATCAAACCCAATCAGTCTATGTCAGGTTCCATCCTGTGGTGTGACACAGCTTCCAGAACAGTCCTCACAACAGGTGCCCCCACCCCCAGCCCCCCAGGTCACTTGCAGAGCTGGTACTTCAACTTAGATGCATCTAGAGCCACTGTGCAGACTCTTTCTTCAAAGGCAGGCATGTTGGGTGGAAGAAAATCACTGCTTCCATTACCGTGGTCAAGTAAACAAATTTAATGTAATGCACTTGAACAAGTTCCTTCAGATCTCACTGGTGAAAGGATGATTAAAAGTCTACACCCACTTTATGGAGTCCAGGTCACAGTTCGTCTCTGAAAAACCGACATGCTTTTTGCTCTACTCTGCAAAGTGTCCTCACTGATAAAACGCCCTTATAAAATTTTTGTGTTTATTATTTGGGACCCCTAAGTGTGCTAAAGGCACACTATAAAGGTGAATTGTATGATAGATGGCTATTGTTAACAGCTTTTTACACAGAGAGCTCGTCACTTACAGAGAGGATTGTCACGTACCCCCAACAGCCAGCAAGCCCCGAGAACTCAATGAACGCTCTGTGCCTTGACTGGGTGGGGGGAAATGATACGCCACACACCTAGAGAACTGCCCTGCTTTGGGCAGCATTGTCCTCTGGGCTGAGGGCCGGGAGAGAACTGGAAAGCAGAAGGAAGACGGTCTGGCTCCAGCTCTTGCTTCCAGAGTGGCCCTGGGCCCAGCTTAAATTCCCCAGCTTGAAAAGGCCAGTGTGAGTCATAAGTCCCACCCTTAACCTGCCTTTGGAGATGCTGGGGCAAGCAGGGGCAGAGAGTGTCTGCACTCTGTACAGACTGAGGAGGCAGGCTGCAACAGGGGAGCACCTACAAATGAGCTTAATGGCAGCGTGTGGGCCTGCACCTGTAATCCCAGCCATTGGTAAGCAGAGGCAAGAAATTGGGAGCTTCAGGCGAGCCTGAGCTACACAGAATGAGTCTCAAAGCAAGCGAGTAAATAAACAAACAAACAAACAAACAAACCCACAAGGAACAAAATCAAGAGAACTTTAATTCTGTGTTCTCAGAGAACATTAAGAGCTAAACAAAGACCTAGACATGAACAATTAAGAGGGACCTGTTGCTTTGGCTAAACCCCAAATAAGACCTGAGACCCCTAATAGCTGACCCCTAGCAAGCATGCCAATGGCAGTGACTCAGTTAGATGAAAACCCTAGTCCAAATCTAAAGTCATCCAGAAACTGAAACTTAAAAAGATCTTCTAGAACTTTGATGTCTAAAACTGGGTCCAACCTCAGGCAAGTTTGGATGTTGGGCATTGGATGTGGAAACATCTGTATTACATTTGTAATGTTGGCCCTTGGAAGTCGGACACAGGAAGATAAGGAATTTGAGGGCAGCCTAAACTACCTGAGACCATGCTCTTATCCCAAAGCATGATACCTTTCCACCTTGGGCTTCTTTTTGTAAACAGTGTGAACCTAGGAGTGATGTATGTCTATACTTGCATATATGTTTGGATTTACTGGAATGGCTTGCAAGACTACAGATGCAGAGTTCCACTCCACAAGCTAGCAGTGTGACTCCATCTAAGAAGTGGCAGGCTATAACCAAGGAGGCAAGGATGCAGCCTAAAGGCAGAGGACAACAACGTCAAGCATCAACGGGCACTGGTAGGAACTGGCAGAGCCAAAGACCAAGGAAACCGGAGTCTGAAAACTGAGATCAGCAGTGGCAGACAATGGCTAAATCCGAGAGAATTGCTGCTGCTGCTGCTTCCTGGGGTCCATCCTGAACACACGGAGAGCAGTTCTCCCCCAACTCTGCTGGCTCTGTCTCTGGAAACATGCTCACTGGCATGCCCAGAATTGAATTACATCCTACCTTTACGCATCACTTGATCATGTCAACCACCACTGCCACCAAATTAGCCACCACATGACTAAAACAACATAAATCCCATTCATAATAGCTAAAATGTCTTCATCCAAATGAGCTCAGCAAATACTTCTTCCTTTCCACCCACTGCACATGCATGGGAGGATTACAGCTTTCCATTCCCATTGACATTCTGGTGTGGCTAAATAACTTAGCCTGCCTTTCCTAATGCAAAAGCCTGACATGAGTGAGCAGAGTCCCCACTTAACCAGTTTTGAGTGCACAGCAAGAAACAAACCTGCAAGGCAGAAGCTGCCGTCCACCTACACACTCTCTTCTTTGTTGTATCTGTATAGAACCCGATGAGGTGGGTATTAACGCACACTCACAAATAAGGAAACCAGGTTGTGTTTGCGACTAACACAGCCTCAGAGCCGCTCCACTTGTGACTAGTGGGCAACTGAGCTGGGGTGATCCAAACAAAGGGGCACGGTCAGTGTAAGCCACACGCCAGTTTAAAGAGCAGAATGAGACGAGAATATAAAATATCCTATCAGTAATTCATATTGGATGAACTGGGGTATAACTCATGCTTACAGACACAAGGCACTGAGTTTAGTCCCTAGCACAATGAAGGCAGTGTGTGCTGGGGAGCTGGAGAGATGACTCAGTGGTTAAGAGCGGATGCCGCCTTTGCAGACAACTGGAGTTTGATTCCCCCAAGTGGCTCACAAACCCCTGTAACTCAAAGGGCCAGGAAACTCTCTGCTCTCTTCTGGCCTCCTCTGGTACTGCACTCAGGTACCCAATCCCCAGGTATACATATACATATATAATTACAAGTAAAAACAGCCAGCTGTGGTAACATATACCTTTAATCCCTGCACTTAAGGGGTGGAGGTGGGTGAGTCTTTGTGTGTTAGAGGCTAGCCTGGTCTAAATAGTAAGTTCCAGGCTAGCCAGAGCTATCTTGTGAGAACTCTCAAAACTTTTCTAATTTTAAGTCTTTATGTGTATATTCATTATGTGATGAAATAGTATTCTAGACACATTGGGTTCAATAAAATGCCATCTTAAAATTAACTTCACCTATTCTTAGTTTTAAAACTAGAGCTACTAAATATATACAGTTAGGTAGTCAGCTTGCATTTATAAGCTGTGTTGTGCTTTCTTTGGCTGGCACTGGCGTATAGGTTCCACGCTGAGAAGGCAGTTTCTGAATCTAAATGCAGTATTTCTGTAGCTTGTGACTCTTTCCCCCAAGAGAGGCAACTGACCTTCCGAAGGCATTGTAGCTGCCTGCACATCTACATTTATATATTCATGGATTCACACAACAGATCTTTTTGTACCGTTACTGTACTCGAAGCTCTGTAGGAGGGACTCTGATTTTTGCTTTGTTCTAAATTCATGAGATTGCTGAAGCACAAGTTCTGAACTCAGGAGACCTGCTGAAGCTCAAGTTCTGTGCTTGAAAAGTTGATCAACAGCCAAGACTGGGAGGGAATGAGATGCTCACAGCAATGCCCCTCAAAAGAGGGAAATAGGAGCTGAGTTCAGGGAGTATTGAAAAGCTATTGAAGAACACAAGGCCCAACTCTGAAATGCCATCTGCCCCCAAGCTTTGCTGAATAGTAGCGTAGTCCATGAAAACTCGGCCTGCGTGAGTCAGCTCATCTCTAACCCACTTATTGAAAGGGAAAAAGAGAACAACTCCTGTAGATGTGAGAACTTAGCACTGAGGAGAAGATGCTAAGGGATCCTGTGTCATTCTGAAATACAGTGACACGCCACACAACAGCATCTTTGTGTGTGTGCACATGCGCACAGGTATGTGTGGACGTGTCTGCATGTATGTTGCCTGCATGTAAAGGTCAAAGGTCAACCTCAGGTGCCATTCTTCTTGAGGGTCCCATCTTAATTTTTGAAACCAGGTCTCTCAGTAGGACCTGGTACTGTCTAATGAAGCCGGGCTGTCTGATGGGCAAACCCCAGGAATGTCTTCACTTCCCCAGTACTGGGATCACAAGTGCATGCCACCATGCCACCATACCTAGTTGTTATGGGTGCTGGGGACTGAACTTGGGTCCTCATGCTTTCTCAATTAGCACTTTGCCAGTCGAGTTGTCTCCACGGCCAAGTGTCAGATTTGTCAGTGACATTTTCTGTATCTTTTACAGGTGAACAAGTCTCCTCTGTCAATGCTTTTCAACATGTGGGCTACAGACAACTGACATATGACCAGAGTCATGGTCAATGGATACAACTCGCTCTGACCAGACCTTCGGTGAGGGTGGCCCAAGATCCTAACTTCTTACTAGGTGGTTTCTGTGTGCCCCAATGCTGGAGAGAGACGTAAGGGCTAGGAACTATTAGAAGAGGCTTCCATTAGTCAAGGGGAGGAGAGAGTTACTCACCACCCTCTGGTGCCAAGAAATCTGCAATTTCTAAAGCTATGGGCTAATGCATCTTGCTGTTAGTGACCTGGCACGGAGGAAATCTTCCACCCACGGTGCCAGGAACACAAGACTTGGCATCTTCTTCTTCTATTTATTTATTTATTTTGGTTTTTTGAGACAGGGTTTCTCTGTGTAGCCCTGGCTGTCCTGGAACTCACTCTGTAGACCAGGCTGGCCTCAGACTCAGAAATCCGCCTGCCACTGCCCAAGTGCTGGGATTAAAGGCGTGTGCCACCACTGCCAGGCGACATCTTCTAATCAAATAAAGTCAGGACTTCAAGTTACACAGGGATTCTTATTTCCTATGGTAGGCATCTCTCAGGATTCACAGGGGGATGATTTCAGCTTCCCTGCAGATTCCCACATGTGTGGATGTAAAGGCCTCATATATAAAACAGCATTGTATTTTCATGGAGCTCATTCAGTCCTTCCAACATTTAAGTAACCCAGATTGTCTAGAATACCGATTGCAAGATCAATCTCATGTTAATGGTTACTATTCTGTATGGCTCAAGAAATAACGACCCCTCCAAAGTCCATGAATATTCAGTGTAAAGACATTTTTACCCTCAAATACTTCAGTTCACAGTTTACTAAATGCAGAAAGCATCTTTTCCTTTGGGGAGTATGGCTGGTAATTTTCCTCCTTCCTTTCCTTCTCTCCTCCCTTCCACAGTCCTTCCCTCTCCCCCACTCTTCTAGACAGGTCTTCAACCTTCCTGCTGTAGCTGAGGAAGTTTCTGGATTACAGATCCTTTGGCTTCCTCCTCAAAGTGCTAGGACTGGAGGCAGGTACTAGTGCCCAGTCATGCCAGGCACACACTACTAACTGAGCTATCTCCCAGCTCCTGTCGCTCACAGTACAAAGGAAATCACAGTCTGAAGGGAAGTGCCACACAAATGTCTCAGGACAACAGGACTGACTGGCTGAGGTTCATCTGTCTGGTCAGAACAGGGCAGCTTGGGAGCCGTTGGTTCAGCTTTTGTATTTGCTGTAGAACAAAGTAGAGCTCGTGTAGGGGTCAGGCTGGCAAACTGATTGGTTTCCCACACTTAAAAAGATAACATTGAACTTAGGAGGCAGAGGCAGGCGGATTTCTGAGTTCGAGGCCAGCCTGGTCTACAGAGTGAGTTCCAGGACAGCCAGGGCTATACAGAGAAACCATGTCTAGAAAAACAAACAAAAACAAAAACAAAAACAAAAACAAAAGATAACATTGAAATTGAGCTTCATTCAGAAAGTCTGCAATCTGAATGACAATATCCTAGAGAGGTGCCTTGCTTCTCACTTTTGACAGATTATACAAAAGAAAGAGGGAAGGGGTGGAAAACAAAGGCCTCTAGCCGATCATTGCAGAGCTCTGCCCCTCGGGTCAGGTGCTCAGCCATGTTCCTCGGAGCTGTGATTTCCCTGTTCCTCTCTTTAGTCTTGGGCTCTCCCCTAGTTCTGTGAGTGTTTGAGTTAGTTTCTGCAGGTATCCATCTTGTACTATTTCCTCCAAGGGCATGGAATGGGGACTTAGAACCAACCTTCATGACAGCATCTGTGTTAAACCACTAATAACACGTATGTATTCCATTTGGAATATGGAGTATAAGTGTGTCACTATAATGTAGAATGTGAAAGTGGATTTATCTTGGACATGACATTTTGTAGTAATTTTAATGTTCTTTTTGCACTTATTTACTTTACTATGTATGTATGTATGTATGTATGTATGTATGTATGTTGTATTATGTATACTCTATGTGTGCCTGGTTGCCTTAGAACTGCTGTGACAGATGGCTGAGAATCACATACATGCTAGGAGTCAAGCCTAGGTCCTCTGTAAGAATAACAAGTGCTCCAAACCACTGAGCTATCTATCCAACCCCAGCCTTGTGCTTGAAATCGATATTAAATATACACAAGTTTCAATCCAGTTTGGTTGATTTCTGTATAAAACCCACTCTCCAGCTCCTCACAGTGATAACCACAGATATAATCAAAACCAGATTTGATATTTATACAACACTGATTACTTTATATATTTAGACATCACTTTCTGCTGTCTTCCCCCAAATTCACCTACTGAAACCCATCTTCGTTCATTCGAGGACTTGGGGCTGGAGAAATGGCTCAGTGGTTAAGAACATTGACTGCTCTTTCGAAGGTCCTGAGTTCAAATTCCAGCAACCACATGGTGGCTCACAACCATCAGTAATGAGATCTGATGCCCTCTTCTGGTGTGTCTGAAGACAACTACAGTGTACTGATTTATCATCCTAAGTGAGGTAACCCAATCACAAAAGAACACACATGATATGCACTCACTGCTAAGTAGATATTAGCCCAGAAGCTCAGCATACCCAAGATACAATTTGCAAAACACATGAAACTGAAGAAGATGGAAGACCAAAGTGTGGATACTTGGATAGGGGGAACAAAACACCCATGGAAGGAGTTACAGAGACAAAGTTCGAAGCAGAGACTGAAGGAAGGACCATCCAGAAACTAATTAGATATTAGTTTCCCACCTGGGGATCCATCCCATAAACAACCACCAAACTCAGACACTATGGCAGATGTCAACAAGATTTTGCTGACAGGACCCTGATATAGCTATCTCCTGAGAGGCCCTACCAGTGCCTGGCAAATAGAGAAGTGGATGCTCACAGTCATTAGAGGGAGCACAGGGTCCCCAATGAAGGAGCTAAAGAAAGTACCCAAGAAGCTGAAGGGGTTTGCAGCCCCATAGGAGGAACCACAATATGAACTAACCAGTACCCCCAGAGCTCCCTGGGACTAAACCACCAACCAAAGAAAACACATGGGGGCTGGTGAGATGGCTCAGTGGGTAAGAGCACCCGACTGCTCTTCCAAAGGTCCGGAGTTCAAATCCCAGCAACCACATGGTGGCTCACAACCATCCGTAATGAGATCTGACTCCCTCTTCTGGAGTGTCTGAAGACAGCTACAGTGTACTTACATATAATAAATAATAAATAAAAAAAAAAACCAAAAAACCAAACAAAAAAAAAACCCCAAAAAAAAGAAAACACATGGTGGGACTCATGGCTCTAGCTGCATATGTAGCAGAGGATGGCCTAGTTGGTCATCAATGGGAGGAGAGGCCCTAGGTCCTGTGAAGGTTCTATGCCCCAGTATAGGAGAATGCCAAGACCAGGAATGGGAGTGGGAGAGTTGGGGAGCAGGGCGAGGGGGGAGTGGATAGGGGATTTTTGGAGGGAAAACTAGGAAAGGGGATAACATTTGAAATGTAAATAAAAAAAAAATCTAAAAAAAAAAAAATCTTTGGGTTGGAGCAAGTGGGGCCAACCAGAGCAAGCAGAGGTCCTAAATTCAATTCCCAGCAACCACATGATGGCTCACAACCATCTGTAGAGCTACAGTGTACTCATATACATAAAATAAATAAATAAATCCTAAAAAAAAAAGAAGTGGTGACTTGGCTGATGAGGTTGGGGAAGAACCCAGGAATGGAATCAGAGAGAATAAGAGGCACCCGCTGTGAGGAACACGCCCTCACCACACACTGACTTTATTGGTACCTTGATTTTAGACCCTAGATCACAAGAACACATTTCTGTTGTTTGTGAATTTGTTACAACAGCTCAAATGGATTAAGATAGGTCCTTTTGTTCATCTGGGGAAGATGGCTCAGCAGCAACGCCAGGAAGCCTCAACAGATAGGACTCCAGCTTAGCCACAAAGGCTCTGCAGTTTTAAAAGCAGCGACCCTCCCTGCCCCGCGGAAGCAAGGTAGCACTTTTCCATGACTCTCGGCCACACCCTCTTCTGTGCCCTGCAGTGACTTTCCCTTCAAGCTGCAAGTAAGCAGGAGAGGCCCAGCTCACCATCTGAGTTTTGCCTTGTGTGTGAGGTAAACTGCTTACGTTTCTGTTGGCTTCGGAGTTTATATTTACTTGATTCAAACTTTTTGATCAACTCAGGAAATTAGGCTCCATCCTATAGCTGCTGTTCTAGGAGAGAATATCCTATCTTACAAAATTGGAAGGTTCCAGCTTCTTTTATGGTTTCTACTCTCCACACTTGCTTTCGTGTTTAATACTGAGGTGGCAAACTTCTATACATGCCAAAGATTTGTCTTCAAATAGATTAATGATTATTATTTGGGGGTTTTGTTTTGTTTTGGGAAGGGCAAGCCGAGGAAGCCATGAATGAGGAGAGCAGATGAAGCCTCGAGCTAAGGTGTATTGTAGCCACAGGTGAGGCCATGTCAAGGACCTCAGCTCCATGGATATGGACACACTTCCCTCCACCCCACTACCCTAGTGGGACTCCAGGGGCTGGTAAAACCTTCCTGTTGTCTGAGTGTGAATGTCGTCAATGTGTGCAAGTGTTACTGTTTGCTAACGGGTGAACAGTGAGTGCAAAATCTACCCAACCACAGCTTCCTTCTCCAGGATATTTACAGCCCGAGACTGCTGCTTGGGAGTCCTCCTGTGAAGACTAGCTCACCCCTCTTCTGTGCTGTACCTGCAGCTGGTTCATCGATTTCTCTGTCCATGTGTCTGTGTGTCTGTCCTTTCTTCGTTTCCAGTGCTCCCAACCAGGTTTCCAGAACCCAAACCACACAAGTCACAAAAGGGGGATGGCTTTAGATTTCCCTCTTTATAAAATCGTGTCGTCTACAAACAGGATTACTTAGCCACGTCTTTCCTATGCGGATGGCCTTTCGATCATAATTCACTAACTGAACCCATTGAGCCGTCTTAGGAAGGCCCTCCCCTGTCCTTCCTGGAAGCAACGCAACCATGGGATTGAGACCTTGCTTGCCTGCAGTAGCCCTCAAATTAGCACCAACCTGAAGGACTGGAGTGACCAGGATTGGTTTCTAGTTGGTTCAGTCCTGCCAAAGTCAGCGGGTAAAGTTTTACAGACTTTGCCTAGTGTCTAAGGGAGCTGATGAGCGAGTCCCTGAGTAGAGTCCAGGCAGTACGCAGATCTGTGCACTTGAAAGGAAGAATGTGGAGGGAAAGAGAGATGTCCTTTCATTTAATGGAGATGACATGGCCGTGATTTAGTATGTGATATTTGTGGAAACAGTGCAACACATGACAAAGATTCCAGATTAAAACTGAAAACTCAAAGGAATACGTTTTTAAAAACTATGTAGAACTCCTTAGAGTATTTATGGTAATGCGAAGTACTGTATTATGTTCATAGATCCTTCAGCTAATAGGGGAATCATTATAGCTCTGGACAGTATATTTTGATCTTTTGCTATAGCTACTGATGGAATTCTGTAGATTAAAGGATATATGTAGTAGTAGTAAATATGACTTTTTCCCTGATAGATCCAGGAAAAACAACAAGAAAGTCGGTGTAAATAAAAAGTGTGTAATGTCTGTGCTAAGAGAGCGTAGAAGATGGAGGCTTTGCCTCTCCGAAGCAGATGGAAAGGGAGTGTCCTGTGATGACACGATGAGAGCAAGGCCGGCTGCCGACTTAGATTAATGGCACCCCAACACCCTGAAAGAACTTGCAGATGTGGTCACTGCACACAGAACTCAGAAAAAAGACAGAGATGAGCAAACAAGTTCCAGATTTCCCAGCCCGCCTTGCAGGGCTGTGGGCTGGAGAAGTCCAGTGACTGGCTTGAAGGGAAGATGAAAGGGAATTCCTTCGTGTTTATTCAAGAGCATGGTGGCTGTCAGGCATTATCACAAATTCTCCAAATCTGAGCTCATTTTGTAACACATCCCTCGTGGAAGAGGCAAATGTCACAGTCATTTATCTGGTAACATCCTTGCGAATGCAGCACAGAGTCCTTCCTGTTCTAGTATGTATCTCATGAGCCCAGTTTTAAAGGCACAGAGGAAGTAAAATTATCATAACAGAGCCAAATGTATCTACCTGTTAAGGAATACACACGCATATATACACACACGCACACACACGCACGCATGAACACATGTACATGCACACACACACATGCAGCTATTGTACTCCCTTATATTCATAGAAAATAAATAGAAATTGTCAGCTCCCATTCAATGTCAACTGTTCACTTAAGGATCTTGCTGATACTGCGGCAAAATGTCATGCATTGTGGACTAGCAGGGGTAAGATACCAAAACCTGGGGATTTCATATGACCAAAGGTAGTGGGAAGGAAGGAAAATCAGATTTCCCCCAAGAAATGGCCCAGAGAAAGAAAACGGCAGAATCTCTGGACCCTGCTTAGACCGGGTGGAAAGTTTAGCATACACTTTCTTACTTCTTTGCCACTGAACATATGAACGTGCTGTGTCGTGACTCAAGAGAGTTAGTTAATCTTGTCCCAGAAGGCTTGAGAGTGAAGAACTGGAAGCAAAGGGTTTTGAAAAACTGCTCCTTGGGCGGGTTTGGCCAAATGATGAATGTCAGTGTTTCTCTCTCTGTCTCTCAAGTGTGTGTGTCTTTTAATAAAATTCAGCCCTGTTGTTTTATGGCTGTACAACTGAAGCTACTGTCTCCTAGCTGAAACTCAAGAAACATTCTCGTTTCTGAGTTATAAAATTTCTGTGGCCCACAAAATCCCTTGAGGGGTTGTCAAGTCAAAGGAACAGGAAGAGCCCTGCCTGGTCACATGCTAGGAATCTGACCCTCAGAAAAATGTCTGGGGTCAGGAGGAAACACAAGGCTGAATTGGGTGGCTCCAAATCCCTCCAGCTCACCCTTCAGGGCAGACACATACAGGTGTGTGATGGAGGGAACACGGAAGACATCTCATTGTCTCCATTAGAGCAACGTGGATGCTACAATGGAAAGCTTCAGTCTTGTTGCATCTTGTTGCTCAGGCACGCGCAACCCTCCCCACGCCACCCTCTTGTCCGCAGTTCTCTTTCAATGATGCTGCCAAAATAGGAAAAATGTGAGCAAATCTTGTCAGGATCTGAGTTCAGAGGAAGACAGAAGAGCATGGCATAATTAGGGAGTCCAGCATAGCAAAGCTGCAACTCCTTCTGCTCACTCCTGCCTAGCTGGCCTTACACACTTCCATGGTTGTTTTAACCAGGGAAGGAAACAACAACAAAATCCACCCCTCTGCACAGACCGTTTCTTGACTGGCTTCCATCTCTCTTCTTTGCATATGTGCAGTGCCAGAGATGACAGCAGAGCTTTGTGCACACCCCACACTGAGTCACGTTCCTGTCCCCAGGCTTCCTCCAACTTTGGTAAAACTATACTACTAAAACTCTTTTCTTTACGAGCTGGGAGGAGGGTCGCCAGATAAAACACAGGATGGCATGTTACATTTCAATGGGATAACAACAGGGACATTCTTTAAAAAAAAAAAAATGTATTCATTGTTCACTCCAAATTCAAGTTTTACTGCTGACCTGTCTGCTGGCAGCCCTTGTGGGAGAAGGTCCAGCCCAGACCCCCTAAAAAATAAGCTTGACCCTTCTGTGGCCTTGTTATTGGTGATACTGTATGTGGTATGTGTTTTGTGATATGTGTGTTTCTGCATGTATGCATAGTATATGTTTCTATATGACATGTGTTTTGTGGTATATGTATATGATATGTAAGTGTGCATATTGCATGTATTTTGTGGTATGTATGTATGTATGTGTATGTTTTGTGTTATATGTGTTTGTGTATGTGTGTATAGTATACATGTGTCTACATGGCATGTGTTTTGTGGTATGTGTGTGTGTGGCATGTGTTATGTGTGTATATATGGCATGTGTTTTGTGGTATGTGTGTGTGTGGCATGTGTTATGTGTGTATATATGGCATGTGTTTTGTGGTATGTGTGTGTGTGGCATGTGTTTGTTATGTGTGTATGTATGGCATGTGTTTTGTGGTATGTGTGTGTGTGGCATGTGTTATGTATGTATATATGGCATGTGTTTTGTGGTATGTGTGTGTGTGGCATGTGTTATGTATGTATATATGGCATGTGTTTTGTGGTATGTGTGTGTGTGGCATGTGTTTGTTATGTGTGTATGTATGGCATGTGTTTTGGGGTATGTGTGTGTATGGTCTGTGTGTATATGTGAAGTGTGTGTTTGTTTATATGTGTGTGTATGGAAAGCTGTGTGAGCCTGGTGACCTCCTCTCTTCTCTGTCTTCACCAAGTAACACCACATACCACTCTGTCCTAGTCTTCCCTTCTCTTAAGTCTTGGAAAGAGATTTTGTGTTGTATTTTCAAATTCAGTTTAGGGTATCTTTGGCTGGATTTTTGTCCCTTGGAATAGTTTTTAGTCAAAAGCACTTTCTTTGGTCATCCTGTACAATGACTGTTTTCTTTTGGAACAGACCCATGTGGCCATATGCAGCCTAGGACACCGCCTAATGCTTTGGAGCCCTCCTCCAGCTCTGCTGCCTCGGGGGCCCGTGCTGATATGTCACGAGAAGCCACCTGAGGCTGTGTTGAGTCCATGCAGTCACTGAAGTGGGCTGATGTCCTGATATGACTAGGGTCCATGTTGTTGTCTGTCCCCTGTGTTACCAGTGAGGTCCATGTGGATGGATGCCTGTGGTCTGGGTTTCTGCCTGAAGTCCAGTGGCATAGGTGCAGGAGAGATGGCCCTGCCCATCTCCAGCCACCACATGGCTCTCCTCAGTCAATGGCTTCTGGTGTGGATGCAAGCAGAGAAATGACTCATATTCCTTTGGGGGACTGGCCCCTAGGAATTTGACCATGCTCCAGGATTTTCTTTTCTTTTCTTCTTTCCTTTTTGTATATGTGTGGGTGGAATAGGTCACAGCAGAAGGGGACAGACATGGGGAAACTGAGAGGAGAGTACAATCGGGGTACATGACATAGGATTCTCAAACAAGAAAAAAAAAAGTTAACCATACAGGCGGTAATGAGCATATAGACTCCTCTGTGACTGACCACTCTGCTACCTGTGTCCTCCAGGTGTCCAAACGCAGTGAGTTAAACCCGGGTACCTCATTCATTAAAAGAAAGATGTTTGTACCGGTGAGGATCACAAAAGACAGTACCAACAAAGCACTGGAACAGCACGCCATGGCAAAACATTGCACAGTGCTCCGTGATGCTTCACATCTTCCAAACTCCGCTCCCCTCTGAGTGACAGACACTCCCTGTTAAGAGGTCGTAACTAACCAACTTGTGTTCAGTGACTTTTGTCATGCTTGACAAGACACCAGACAGAATCAATTAAAGGGAAGAAATTTTATTCATGGTTCTTGGTTTCAGGGGGACGGGGGAGGCATGGCAGAGGGGCTCGGTGGTAAGGGGGAAGGTATGCACAGTGGCTCCAAGATAGTCAGACAGGAAGTAGGCCTAGAACTACCCTTAGAAGTGTGTAACCTTCAAAGGGCTCCTAGTGAACCAGGCACCATGTACCAAAGGTTCCACAACATCCAAAGGCAGAGCCCCAACTGGGAATCAGACATTCAAGCAAGGAGGATGCTGAGAGAGCAGAGCCATTCTTGGGGGAGAAATATACATTGTTTACAAAGATGGGCACTCAAACAAACGCCACAGACTTTTTTTTTCTGAGGGAAGAGAAAGCATCTCTTCAGATTCGATCGCTTTTCTGGCTAACTCAGAAATATGAGGCTTAGAAGTGTAGAGGCGCCCAAGCTACTAAAGGACAGTTCTGTTCTGGCCCTTTTCCCACTGTATTCTTTCCTTTCTCCCCTCAATACTATTACAGTACTGTGCAACCAGGGACAATTTAACCCAAAGCTCTAAAACACGGCACTTGTTTAAAAGATGTATAGCACGTTTATGCATCAAAGGCTTGTGTTCATATCTATCCAAAATACCTGCAAGTAAATACGGGAGGGGAGGGCTATTCTGGCTCCTTAGTCTGGTCACTTGGTTCCATAACCTCTGGGTCTTTGTGCAGCCACAAATCAGAGGATCCTGGCACTGAACGAACGTGAGGTGGGACAGCATGGCTCACCTCATGACAGACGGGAAGCAGAGGCAAACATGCCTACACTGGCAGGCTTCCTCCCTCTGTTCCATTCAGACCTTGGATGATGCTACCTCTATTCAGAGAAGGTCTTCCCTCCTCAATTTCTGTCCCACATTCCAGCCAGCCTCGGAAACGCCCACACAAACACACCCAGAACTATGTTTCCCTAACCTCCGAGGCATCACTCAGCCCTCTCAAGTTCATACGGAAGGCTTATTGTGACCATACCGCTTGAGTTGTCAGGTCCCGACAGGCATCCCTAAGACAGAAGCTTTTCGGGGTAGCACCAGAACGTGCCTGCCTGGTGTGTTTGTTTTGTTTTGTTTGGCCTTGTTTGTATGTTTGAGACAGGGTTGCAGGTAGCACAGACGAGCCTAGAACTTACCTATGTAGCTGAGAATGACCTTAAACTTCCGGACTTGTGCCCCTCCCTCTAGCACTTGACTATCAGGATTAGTGAATTAAGACTCAACATGGCAAAAAAACCAAACTAAACAAACAAACAAAAAAATATCTGAACCACGAATGGGGTTAAGGAAGGAGTTTACAGCTGCATCAGGGACAAATCCTGCTTTTAACAAGAGGTCGTGGGGGCTGGTGAGATGGCTCAGTGGGTAAGAGCACCCGACTGCTCTTCCGAAGGTCCAGAGTTCAAATCCCAGCAACCACATGGTGGCTCACAACCATCCGTAATGAGACCTGACGCCCTCTTCTGGAGTGTCTGAAGACAGCTACAGTGTACTTACATATAATAATAAATAAATAAATATAAAACAAACAAAAAACAAAACAAGAGGTCGTTTGTGCTTTCCCAGGGCTTTAGCATAGTGGTGGGTGTTCAGCTTAGATGGTGGCAGGTGTGGAGCATGAGCGGTTTTTAAAAAAAAAACTCAGCAGATAAATGTAGCCAGGCTGGTCTACCCCAAGTCTCACACTTCCATGACATTTTAGCGAAGACAGATTGGAAGTCTGTATAAGTTAGGTCTGGTTCTCCCTCCCAGCCCCGTGCTCCTAGAAATAAGACTCAAAATCATATTTACAAATACCTTGGCCAGAGAGCTAGGTTCTTCTCTGACTAGATCATAACTTAGCCCATTTATTGTAATCTACATTCCATCACGTAGCTGGTTACCTGTGCTCAGGTACCATGTGTCCACTTCATCCCATCTTTCTGGAAGAATCTCCCACACTATGCTCTATCCCAGAATCCTTTCTGCTTCCTGGATATCCCACCTTCTAGTCTTCCCTTTCCTATAGGCCATAGGTTTGTTTTTTTTTTTTTTATGTGAAAGGTGATGCATCCATACAACACACAAGATATTCTCTCTACAGAAGCTCACACAGGAAGTACATTGTTTATCCCGTACAGTGTACACCACACTTCTATCAGTCCTGTTCGTCAGGCCAGGCTCATGCTCGCCGAATGTCATCGGTTTTCTGATTAACCCTTTCTCTTGCTTTATCAAGGTCTAACCTAAAGTACGGGATGCAGATAACTCTCAGCACTGGATGGTTCTGGTCGCTGACTGTTAAGACACTGGCTTCAAGAACAGGAGGTGTGAGCCTGAGCTTGGCTCTGTAGTGGAGAATTCTTCTTACTGCTCTAGGAGATCCAGGCTTGATCCCCAGATGCACAAACATCTGTAATTCCTGTTCTAGTGCCTTCTTCTGGACAACTTGGGCACAAGACATGCACATGGTGCACAGACACATATGCAGGCAACACACTGATGCACATAAAATTAACCCAACAGGAGATGGGAGCAAGCAGTCTTTCTTACACAATGTTAAGAGAGCCGAGTATGGTGCTTCTCACCTTGACGGGATCTAGGATCTACAATCGCCTAGGAGGAAAAACCTGTGGTCATGCTTGTATAGGATTAGCTAGATTGGGTTTAACTCTGCAGACATTTTTTGTGGGATCATGTAGATTAAGGAAATTGGGGCAGGGAGGCTCCATCTGAATGTGGTCAGAGGTCCTGGATTGAATACAAAAAATAAAAAGGAAAAAACCGGGCTGGGGAAATGGCTTCGGTGCTGAGGGCAGTTGTCTTGCAAGCCTGATGAGCTGAGTGCTGGATGTAGCAGCTTGCCTCTGGAATTTCAACACGGCTATGGCAAGTTTGGAAGCTGATTATAGGAGAATTGGCCGGATGCTCACAAGAGCAGAAACAACAAAATCCCTTCGCCTCCTAAATGCAGAGACCGCAGGTCTATATCTGCACTGTATCTGACTAGAAGAAAACAAGATTTTAATGAAAATGGAAGATCCAGAGAGAGAACTCATCAGGTAGAGTGCTTGCCTCCCAGATTGGCATTGCCAGAACCTATGTAAAACCCAGAGCCATAAGGAAGTGTCGATCACTGGCCTCTATATATACACTGTATGTATACAACACACATACATGCATGTGCATACACACACACACACACATTGGATACATTGCATACACTGGAAAAAAATAGAAGATGAAAATGTCAGACACCATCGAAACTAACAAGAGCAAGTTTCATGAGGTTTTGTCTTAAAGTATATATACATAGACAACATATTGATAGGTGACCATAAAAATAAAAGATGATAGACAGATGATAGCTGATAGGTAAATGGATAGATATTGCTAGATGATGGATAGATAGATGATAGATGGATGGACAGACAGATAGGCAGATAGACAGATAGATAAATGGTAGATAGATAGGAAATATTGGTTCTTACATAGGCAAAATGTGTTCCTTGCAGTGGTAAATTTCCCAAAAGAGTACAAAGGTTGTTTGCATTGAGAGCCTCACACTATATTTTTGTTTTGTTTTGTTTTGTTTGTTTGTTTTGTTTTACGAGACAGGGTTTCTCTGTGTAGCCCTGGATGTCCTGGAACTCACTCTGTAGACCAGGCTGGCCTCGAATACAGAAATCCGCCTGCTTCTGCCTCCCGAGTGCGGGGATTAAAGGCGTGTGTCACCATGCCCGGCTTTTTGTTTTTTGTTTTGTTTTGTTTTCTCACACTATATTTTTAATATTCTTAGAGCGGCCGCTTTGCACTGATAAGTGTTCTGGAGATTTCCATGGAAGGAGGGATTAGCAGACAGATAAAAGACAGACAATAAAGGCAACTGAGATGGCCCAGCCAGTTATGGCATCTGCTCCAGCCTAGAATCCTGAGTTTGATCCCCAGGACCCACATGGTGGAAGGAGAGAATGAATTCTTGTAAGTTGTCTTCTGACATCCATGCGTGTACAAGCACTTGTTCCCTACACCCTCCTCTCAACCCCCCTCCACAAACTAAATGCTAATGTAATTTAAAAAAAAACAGCAAACAAGACTCCTTAGGTCCCCTTCTTTTACCTGATGCCTCCAGAACACAGTCCAGGCAGATGTAGGTCCTGGAGCTCCAGCAGCCTCTCCGCACAGGTTCGCGGGCTGTTTTCTCTTAGGTCAGCTCCTGCCTCAAGTCCCGTCAGCCCTCCCCTTCCGGTTCAGTCCATTCAGCCCTCCCCTTCCTGTTCCTGTCGTTACTATCACCCACCCACATTCTTGAAATAACTATTTTGGTTTTGGTTTTGAGTCCTCTGGTAAGTCATAGGTCATACAAAATACCATGAATTTCCATTCAAGGGCACAAATGTAGAAAACCACAGAATGCTAGAGCCGGAAGAAATCCCAGACAGCATCTTCACAATTCCCTTAATTCTCAGATGAAGTAATTGAGCTTCAAGAAGACTAAGCCTGCCGGGCGGTAGTGGCGCACACTTTTAACCCCAGCACTTGGGAGGCAGAGACAGGCAGATTTCTGAGTTCAAGGCCAGCCTGGTCTACAGAGTGAGTTCCAGGATAGCCAGGGCTATACAGAGAAACCCTGTCTGGAAAAACAAAAAGCAAAAAGAACAAAAAAAAAAAAAAAAAAAAAAAAAAAAAAGAAGGCTAAGCCTTGCTCAAGCACCCCCCCCCAAAAAAAAACCCTCTAACTTTCATTAATACCTGAGTTTCCAGAAACCTTTGTCATCTTGCTATGAGATCTGTTTAAAATAAATCTACCCAAGCAGGGGCGTTCTGGGGGTTGAGGAGGGAAGATCATGCTTTGAGACCACCTAGCTACACAGCAAGACTGTCTCATTGGGAAGGAACGGGAGAATGGGGGTCAGGGGATGGGGAGATAGGGGGACAGAGCTCATTTAAAGAGAATGGAGAGATTCCCTTTCCATATCCATTTCTTGTGAACGCATAGGAAGAGTCAGAATTTATGAAAGTAGAAAAAAAAAACTAGTAAAAACAACAAGAAACCAAAACAATAACAACAAAATAGGCATTGTGGCACATGCCTTGAATCCTAGCACTCAGGAGGCAAAAGCAGGCAGATCTTTGAGGGCAGCCAGGACTCCATAGAGACCATCTCTCAAGAAACAAAAACAAACAAAACTGCACACAATTGTTCATCTCTGGGAACAGCCACTTGAGGAGGCCTGCTCAGAGCAGTCCATAAAAACACCAAAGGTCTTCATCTGTTTCTATTGCTATAACCAAATATTACACATTAGAAAATTTATAAAGAGAAATAGTCAAGGTCCCAGACGTCCATGAACACATGCCAGTGTCTTGCCAGTAAGGACCTTCCTGCTGATCCAGGATGTGTAGTAAGAGAGAGCTTGCCTTTTTTTCCCCCCCGTTTCTATGAATGCAAGCTTCATTATTAATGTACCTTCCACAGACATAAATCCCAACAGCCCCCTGCCCCAACAAGGAAGTCGAAAAGTCAGAAATCCTGTGACATGCCATCTCTGCTTTGGTACCCAGAAGAGAGTCTGAGCCTCTTCAAGGCTTCCAACCCTTCGGGCAGTCCAGGGTCATTTTGAGAGGGACTGCTTGCAGTTCTTCTGCCTGGTGGTCCCTCTTGATGTACAGTGGGTACAGCATATTCTCCAACTCTTGTGACCCTTAGAAAACCGCTTGCGCCTCATCTCATTATGACGCTGCTCAAAGAACCAGTATTTGATGACTCCTTTGGGCAGTTTGAGTTCCTCAGCCAAGGCCTGCAGAGTTTCCCCCATGGTCTCAAAGTGTTTCTTAGCTTCTGGAACGGCTCATAGGGGAACTTAGAGATTCTTCTATCCATGCAGGACAGATTCAGCGTTCTCTTCATCTCAGTTTCTTCCATGATGGCGGCAGCTCCCTTGAGTTCCCTCCCTCAGTTTTGAGAACTTGCTTTTCTAACAAAAGCAACTCCTACAATAATTCACAGAACTATTGACTCAAAAATGGGTTAATCTACATAATGCCTCTACCATGTCTCAGGGGTTACACCTGTCCTTCCTAGTGTATATATTCAAACCATAGCAAGATGCTGCCCCTAAATCAAGACTTTATTTGTGAAATTGTTTCCCAGCCTGAATAAGCCTCTCTTTACTTACCCAAGTAGATAAGAGCATTTTATAGAGACAACAACCTTATTGTTTCACAGAATTCACTGGGTGAGCCAGCATGGGATTTTCTTTTTCTCTGTCTTTCTTCTTTCTGTCTGTCTTTCTTTCTTTTTTCTCTTAACATTTATTTATTTATTTATTTATTTATTTATTTATTTATTTATTTAGTGAGGGCAGACATCATGTGCCAGAACACCCATGTCCAGTTCAGAGGACAAGCTGCAAGGGTCATTCTCTCCTTTGCCACATGGGTTTCAGGGGCTGAGCTTGGTCATTGGGCTTGGTAATAAGCACCTAGAAAGGCTAGTAGGGCAAAGAAATTAAGGGAACATGGAAGAGAAAGGAATGCCTCACCATAATCTAACTGAAGTCTCAACTCGTGGAAGTCAGGATTCAGCACAATTAAAATTGCTATGAAGATTGCCTTTGTAAAAACAATACCATTTTTTTCTTTTTTTTAAATTTAATTTTTTTGTTTTGTTTTGTTTTTTGAGACAGGGTTTCTCTGTATCGCCCTGGCTGTCCTGGAACTCACTCTGTAGACCAGGCTGGCCTCAAACTCAGAAATCCGCCTGCCTCTGCCTCCCGAGTGCTGGAATTAAAGGTGTGTGCCACCACGCCCGGCTAAATTTAATTTTATTTGTAATTCATTTTTTACACTCCATATAAAGACAATACCATTTTAATAGAGATGTTTTTTATTAAATTCTTATTTTTTATGTTAATGCTCCTACTTAAATCTATGCTAAAACTTTAAAAAATGTTTGTTTGTATGTTTATTCTATGTGTGTGGTGTTTGTCTGCAGGCATGTGCACACACATGCATGACCATTGCTCATTGGAGGTCACAAGAGGGTGTTGGATCACACGGGCCTGGAGTCACAGTTTTGAGTAGCTATGTGAGTTCTGGAAATTGAACTGGGGTCTTCTAGAATGTCTGCCAGTGCTCTTAACTACTAAGTCCTGTCTTTAGCCCCATTAAAACTATTTTTAAATAAACTCCAACTTTGCTTCTGTTGACCATTGTGTAGCAGTTTTCTCTGTATCTAAAACCATCCACCTTGGAGGGAAGTTTATTAAGACACAGAATCTTAAAGGAGAGGTCAAACAACAGGAAGTAAACTCAATAACTTTAGGAAGTCCCTGAACCTGACCAGCTATAAAGACCTGCTCCCCCCATCCCCAGCCCCATATCCCCAGCATATATAAGAACTAAGAACTGCTAAGGCATACTTCCACACAAGCCCAGATGCCTGGAAGAGGCTCAGACCAGTAGAGCTACGGGGAAGGACACTCCAACCTGTGGAGCTGCTCACAGGCTATGTAGTGTGCTCTACATTCCCAGCTTTCATGACCTGTCACCCAATCCGTGTGACAGTGCAGCTGTTTGAGGATCATTTCTGCTTATCACATTTTTGATAAGCCCGCCATCCATTTTTTTTAAAGATTTATTTATTTATTATATGTGAGTACACTGTAGCTGTCTTCAGACACTCCAGAAGAGGGCGCCAGATCTCGTTACGGATGGTTGTGAGCCACCATGTGGTTGCTGGGATTTGAACTCTGGACCTTCTGAAGAGCAGTCGGGTGCTCTTACCCACTGAGCCATCTCACCAGCCCCCCCCCCTTTTTTTTTTTTTTTTTTTTGTAACACCAAGAAAACAAATTGGTTCACCAAGTTAGACCTTTGTAGTATCTATAACTTGGTTTGTCATTTGTTCCCTGGCAAGGGTTAGTAGATGTTTATTCAGTTTGTTGGTGTATGTGTGTGCATGTGCGTATGCATGAACATGTGTGTGTGTGTACGCATATACTCATGCAAGGGAAGGTCAAAGGACAACTGTTAAAGTCAATTTCCTCCTTCAACCATGGGGGTTCTGGGCATCAAAGCTGGGCTGTCAGGCTTGACAGTAAGTACCTTTACCCACCCAACCGTCCTGCAGGTTCCTTTACTCAAGAAAAGTGTTTCTGGGGGTGGAGAGATGGCTCAGCAGTTAAGAGCACTGACTGCTCTTCCAGAGGTCCTGAGTTCAAATCCCAGCAACCACATGGTGGCTCACAACCATCCCTAATAAGATGTGACGCCCTCTTCTGGTGTGTCCGAAGACACCTACAGTGTACCTACGTATAATAAAGAAATAAATCTTTAAAAAAAAAAAAAAAAAAAAGCTTTTCGGCTTTTGGCTCGGAGGAGGCTACGGTGCAACTTTCTTCGGTCGTCCCGGATCCGGATTCACCCGACACCATGTCGCCCAAGTTCGACCCCAACGAGATCAAAGGCGTGTACCTGAGGTGCACCGGAGGTGAGATCGGCGCCACATCCACCTTGGCCCGGAAGATCTGTCCTCTGGGTTTGTCTCCGAAGAAAGTTGGTGATGACATTGCCAAGGCTACCGGTGACTGGAAAGGTCTCAGAATTACAGTGAAACTGACGATCCAGAACAGACAAGCCCAGATCGAGGTGGTGCCCTCTGCCTCTGCCCTGATCATCAAAGCCCTCAAGGTGCCATCAAGAGACAGGACGAAGCAGAAGAACATTAAACACAGTGGGAACATTACTTTTGATGGATTGTCAACATTGCCCGGCAGATGAGACACCGGCCTTTAGCTAGAGAACTTTCGGGAACTATCAAGGATATCCTGGGTACCACACAGTCTGTGGGCTGCAATGTGGATGGCCACCACCCTCATGACATCATAGATGACATCAACAGTGGTGCAGTGGAGTGCCCAGCTAGTTAAGAAGCAACAAAAAAAATTTCAATAAAAGACTATCTGATAACCAAAAACAAAACAAAAACCAAAAAACAACCAAAACCAAAACAAAACAAAAAAACAAAAGAAAAGTGTTTCTGTATTTTAAGAGCCAAAGTGAATTGATGCAGGAGAAATAGTTTCGACAGGGGAGTCAGAGGCATGGGTTACTTGCCACACCCCTTTCCTTCAATTAAGAAGGAATTGATTTAGCAACCACAAGTGGCGTTCACTTAGTCACCAAAGACTTCACTTAGCATCCTGGTTAATCTGTGCTGGCTGGACAACCTCAAGCCTCAATTAATGGTAAACTTACAGGCTGAATGGGAAGTACCTCAGAACCCCAGCACAATCTGAGGGAACTAAACCAAATCATGTTGTGATGGGGATGGGAGAATTGTCTACAGAGGTATTTGTAGCAGTGCTCGAGCACAGCTATCCTAGTGATTGTTATTCGCAGAATATCACACTGGACAACTGCAAAGGCATGATAGAAGTTCAGCACGGCAGGGATTTGTAAATGGTTGACGTTATAAAATTGTGTGTTTGGATATGACTGGCAGAAGAGGCACTTGGTCAGCAACACAAGGGTCAATCTGAATAATTGATTAAGGTATGTTCAAGTTCATATTCAGGAGTGGGTAAATGAAGAGAACTTTATATCCAAATTAGGGCAAGTGGGATGTAAAATATCAGATTCAGAGTTTCTCAGTGGTCAGGAGGTTTTAGTGTAAGACAATTATGTAGTAAAATCAGATAGGCATTGATGAGTAAAACATAGAAGTTCTTTGTTGACAAATAGGACTGGGCTTTGCTCAAAGCTCTCTTAAGGCTGGGTATGGTAGGGCACACATATAACCCCAGCATGTCAGGGAGGCTAAGATGTGAAGGTTGAAAGTTCGAGGCCAGCTGAACTTTTTTCAAAACAAGTAAAACAAACGCCCCGTAAAATGACTGCCGGATCTATTGGGCTTATAAAAAATTCATGAGAGGAACTTAAAAGTCCAGGGAGGCATTGAGTTATAAGATTTGTACTTTAATTTATTGAGTATTAATAGTAAAATTAAACATTTTAGGACTGTTCAGTGGTAGATTGCTTGCCTGTTGGTCTTGGATCTGCCTTTCTCTGTCTATGACCAGCTCTTTATGTCAAGTCTGGAGATGGATAGAAATCAGGTCCTCATGTGTGCGAGGCAAGCACTTTACTCTTGAGCCATCCACAGCCCTGGACTTCCTGAATGGAAAATAATACACATCTTCATCGTTGGTATGGCTCGAGGTTGTGGTCTTCTCTCTCTTGCAGACAACACAATCTCACTGGCCCAGGATGTCATTTAAATAGATTAGACAATGCTTCCTGAACATTTACAGGAGGCCAGAGCTGGGTCCCATGTGCTTCTAACCTTGTGTCTTTGGGCAATTTCCTTGAACTGAAAGCCTTCACTTCTTACAAAATCACTGCGGGCCTGGAGTAACCCAGGTTTCAAGTACCAGTTTCCTCAACCACAAGGCGGCATCTTTAATGCCCAGTGAATCCCGTTGTGATGGGGATGGGAGAATTGTCTACAGAGGTATTTGTAGCAGTGCTCGAGCACAGCTATCCTAGTGATTGTTATTCGCAGAATATCACACTGGACAACTGCAAAGGCATGATAGAAGTTCAGCACGGCAGTCAGGTCAAATGCTGGACGTGCCTTTCTGCCTCAGGATCTGCTGTCCAAACTGCCAGGTTTGCCATAGAGGCTGGGATCTGAAGCAGTTACTTAAAATTTGGTAGGATATACCCATATGGAGGATTTCTTTAAAAAACATGTTATCATCCTTGGACACCTCCCCGGGACAATTACGTTAGAATCTCAAATGTGGCTCCAGTTATAGATCCAAAAAACTTCTCACATGGGAGGGGGGGGTCTGTCAGGTTGGAGAATCACTGAGCTACTGAAGGGGTGTGGGGGTGGGGTGTGTAGGGGGCACCCTTGTACTCAGGAGAGTGAACAGGGAGATTTGAGTTGGAGGGCAACCTAGTAACCGTGTGTGAAAAAAAATTATAAAATTACCAGTCTAAGACTTGAAATATTTAAAGGGCATAGAGATGGCAAAAGAGACAGATCAGTGATTAGGAGTGCTTGCTAATCTTCCAGGGGACTGTCGTCAGTGTCCCACAAATAGCAGTTTGTTATCAGTGTCTTCACACATGGCATGTTGTCATCCGTGTGTTCACACATGACAAGATTGTCATCATAGTGTTCACACATGGCAGATTGTCATCAGTGTGGCACACATGGCAGGTAGTGTGGCACATGTGGCAGGGTGTCATTAGTGTGTTCAGACATGGCAGTTGTCATAAGTGTGATCACACATGCAGGTTGTCATCAGTGTGTTCACACATTGGAAGGTGTCATCAGTGTTTTCACACATGACAGTTGTCATTAGTGTGTTCACACATGACAGGTTTACATAAGTGTGTTCACATATGGCAGAATGTCATCAGTGTGTTCACACATGACAGGTAGTCATCAGTGTGTTCATATATGACAGCTGTCGTTAGTGTGTTCACATGTGGCAGGTTGCATCAGTGAGTTCACACATGGTAGGGTGTCATCATTGTGTTCACACATGGCATGTTGTCATTAGTGTGCTCACATATGGCAGATTGTCATCGGTGTACTCCACATGGCAGGTTGCCATCAGTATATTCACACATGGCAGGTTGTCATCAGTGTTGTTTGCACATGGTTGGTTGTCATTAGTGTGTTCACATCTGGCAGTTGTCATTAGTGTGTGCACACATGGCAGGTAGTCATCTGCATGATCACACATGGCAGATTGACATTATTGTGTTCACACATGGCTGGGTGTCAACAGTGTGACACACATGGCAAGTAGTCATCCATGTGTTCACCTAGGGCAGGTTGTTATCAGTGTGATCACACATGAAGGTTGTCATCTGTGTGGCACATGGCAGTTGTCATTAGTGTGTGCACACAGGGCAGTTTCTCATCAGTGTGTTCACACATGCCAGGGTGTCATCAGTGTGTTCACACATGGCAGATTTTCATCAGTATGTTCACAAATGGCAAGTTGTCTTCAGTGTGTTCACATATGGCAGGTTACCATCAGTGTGGCACACATGGCAAGTAGTCATAGGTTTGTTCATTTATGGCATTTTGTCATCAGTGTGATCACACATGCAGGTTGTCTTCAGTTTGTTCACACATAGCAGGGTGTCATCAGTGTGCTTACACATGGCAGGTTGTCTCTAGTGTGTTCAAATATGGCAGGATGTCATCAGTGTGGCACACATGGCTGGTTGTCATCAATGTGTTCACACATGTCAGTTCATCTTCAGTGTGTTCACTCATGACAGGTTGTCATCAGTGTGTTCACTCATGGCTGGTTGACATCAGTGTGTTTACACATGGCAGGTTATTGTCAGTATGGCACACATGTCAGTATCCGTGTCTGATTGCTCCGAACTTCCTGTAACTCCATCTCTAGTGGGTCAGATACCCTCTTCTGGCCTCTATAGGCACCCATATATACATGTGCATGAGTGGGCGGGGGCACACACATACAGACATACTCACACATAACACACACACAAATACACATACAAACACACACACTTAAATATAAATCTAAAGGGCATATAGGGAGGCCAGGGAACACAAAGGGGACAAGATTTTGGGACAGGAAGATGGGCAGGAGTTATGAGTTACATCATGGACAGTAAGACATGGTTCCTGACTTAATTAAAGAGTCTTCACATGGCAACAGTTCCATTAGCAACCACAACAGGCCCTTAAACTTTGTGTGCTGAATGCTCCTGTGACTCAGAAGCCCAGGGCTTTTTAAAATTAGGCTATTTTTTTTTAAAGGTGTCTTTAGAATCCTCTGTTCAAAAATCTGGCTAGCTCACAGTGGTAGGGACCACAATAATATCTTAGTTTGTTCTAGAGAGACATTAGAAAGACGTGTACTCCTAACCTTTGGCCTCAATTTAATTCCAGCAGTTCAGACATCAGCCAAGGTATGTAAGCAACTCTGTCATTTTGTGAACATTCTTCACATGTTCTGTCTGCTGGTAATTTGAGGAAGCAGTTGGATTCTTGAAGCTCTTGGCAGACTTCTCGTCCAATGAATATTTTAGAGCCTTCAGTAGTCCTTCAAAACAGTCAGGGTTCCCGCCAAAGATCTGTTCGGGCCCAGGAGATAATTTGAAGTCACGTTATTGCCAGTTTGCAATTGTAAAAGTAACTTTGCTAGCACAGTACCAACAAATGGACCTTGTCAGCCACAAATGGGGTAAACACAGCTGTTTTCTCCACTCATCGAAAGATTGGGAAACTAAACTTACAGGCTAGCCTCTGGGCAGAGCAGTTAAGTCCTTACGCTGATTCTTCTAATGTCTAAAGAAGTTAATTATGCCTTATTGGATTAAATAAAGTACACTAGTATAAAATTCAAAGGTGTCAGAGGATTTTCTTAACTTCCTAAGATAGTCAAAGAGGTTCCCAAAGCTGTTTAACTAAATTATATGAGCTCTCTTATTGAGAGGGTAAAAATGAAAAATCCACTAGACTTGGAAGGTCACAGGTCTCAAGCCATTGTCTGTTCCTTTCTGTTTAACTAGCTACTCAAACCATACAACTGAAGTCTCTTTTCAATATAACTTGCAAAATCTCCCCTAGTCCAAAGAGCATGAAGATAAATTTGTGTAATTAGATAGAGCCGACAGAAGTAAGTCTAGATGAAGAATGAGAAATGTATTTATAGACAGCATTCCTTTCAGCTTTATGCTTATCACATACTGAACTGCTTTCAAGTTTTAGTCTAATAAAAAGAGACCCTGCTCAAGGGACTGGAGAGATGACTCAGCAGGAAGAGGAAGTGCGGCTCTTGCAGAGGACCTGGGTTCGGTCCCCAGCACCAACATCGCATGGCTCAGATCAGTATAACTGCAGCTCCAGAGGGCTCTGATCTCTCAGGTTTCCTCAGGGGCAAATGAGGAATATAATACCCCCCCATCCCAAACACACATGCACATAATTTTAAAAAATACTTAAAAGAAATGTTTATCTGTCTAAGGTTGAGTCATTCATTTATGCATTTGTTTATCTAATTACCTGTTGTGTGTGTACACATTATTAATGAATTAGGGTTTTGCTTGTGTTTTGTTTTGTTGGTGGGGTGGGGTGGTGGTAGTTGTGATAGAATACTGTGACTGAAGCAACTTTAGGAGGAGTTTCTTTTATTTCAGTTCACAACTCCAGAGGGGAAGGCCATTGTCTGTGGTGGAAAAACATATCAACAGCAGCAGCAACAGCAGCAACAGCAGCAGCAGCAGCAGCAACAGCAGCAGCAGCTGGGAAATCATATATCAATCACATGCAGGAGGCAGAGAGAGCAGGCAGCCAGGAGGGTGAGGCTATAAACTCTCCATCCCTGCCTCAAGGCTGACCTTACCCAGCAAGGCTCCACATCTTATAGATTCCAGAGCCTTCCCAAACAGTACCATGCACTAGGGATGCTTTGTTGAGGGACATGTGTCTTGAGGGGACATTTTTCATCCAAACCACCACATTTAGAAAGTTTAAGATATAACCCCAACTCCTAGTGCCTCACAGCTTGGTAGGGGAAGGCAGGCATGTAAATAAGTAATATCATTGTAGGGAAAGGCTATAGAAAAACTATTTCCAAACTATTATAGAATTACTGGGGCAAGGCTGGCCGGTGTTGGAAATGAGTGAAGGGTTACATCATACTTCTTGGGAGGAGTTGTGTGCAGTTTATACCCTGATATCTTCCAAGTCTATATATAGCCTAGGTTTTAGAATGGCATGTGAAAATGTTCACCCGAGAGCTACACCTCAACTCAAAAGTCCCAAACAAAACTTATTTCCGCATCTGTGACGGTGAAATTTTTTTTAAATTGCCTTTGATTACTTTTATCATAGCAACAGAAAGGTAATGAATACAGACAACCAGCCATAGATCTGCTCCTGAATGGCTGACCGCCCAGCTCTGTACCCTGGGACCTGCAAGTCCACCTAGAAGACATGAGGCAGGTGCTCAAAGAATGTCTGTGAAATAGGTCTGAACCCCAGATGTGAGAGTATCTTCTGGAAGGCGGGGAACACAGCTCCCACATCCATCTTTTGCAGCGCTGAGGACTGAATCTCATGGGGAGGCCTCACTGCTCATTTGCTCATTTTCTCTGGAAACATCCTCACAGATACACTTGGCCAGAGCCATCTCTTCTAGGAAAGTCTAAGTCCAGTTGAACTGACAATAAAGATTAATCACACAAATATATTCCTTACCAACTTGCACCCATCACTTTAAAACAGAGCATATCCATCCACTCAGCAGGCCTACTTCCAAAGCCATTCCCATGTGTTAGGTGTTTTTGGTTTGTTTGTTTGTTTGTTTGTTTTTGCTATTTGCAGCACCCACTTGTAGGCAGCAAAAATATGTGGCCATATGGTGAGGTCACCCTGTTCCCCTACCAGACAAAAATCCTTGGGGACAGGGACCTGGTTTCATTCGTCTTAGTCAGAGTTCTCTGGAGGAACAGAATTTATAGGATGAATCCCTATTATCTATCTATCTATCTATCTATCTATCTATCTATCTATCTATCTACCTATCTACATATCATCTATCTATCTATCTACATATCATCTATCTATCTATCTACATATCATCTATCTATCTATCTACATATCATCTATCTATCTATCTATCTATCTATCTATCTATCTATCTATCTATCCATCCATCCATCTATCTACCTGATATAGTCATAAGCATAGACAGAGACAGAGGGATAATATGGGATCTTTTAGAGTGGATTACAGACTGTGGTCCAGCTAGTCCTTTGGCCTTTTACCGAAGGAAGGTCCAAGAATCCAGTAGTTGTTTATTCCATGAGAATGGATGTCTCAGCTAATCTTCAGCCTATATCAGAATCCTCCTCTATTTTCCATCATCTCTTAGATTGCCCATTACTCAAAGAGCTCCATGGGCACAAATCCATTCCCCTGGGCTCCCAGAAAACCCAAGCATTCATTGCTGAGTGGGAGCTCTGGGCTCCCCAGAGTCAGAGATTCCATTTTGGGCTGGAGCAGTTTTCTTGGAGCCATCCTAGAATTCAGATAAGCCCAGGATGACCATAAGTCTCACAGTGATGTGGGAAAGTGTGCCCCAAGGGTAAGAAGGAGTCCAGCATACCAGTGTAGTGGAGACGTAATGATGGTGATTTTTTTTTTATCGTTGTTTTCCATGAATTTTAAATGCCTAGGGAGTTAGTAGCGTGTGGTGGGCGTGTCTTCGAGCAAATTCCCAGAGTCAGATCACAAGGACTGTAGGCTCCAGTGGATGAATTCCCTGACAGATTGATCTTAATGTGGCATTATTGGGAGATGGAGACGTGTAGGAGGTGGGATTGGCTGAGGCAGGTGGTCACTGGGGGCCCATCCCTAGTATATATCTTGCCCTGTCCAGTTCCTGAGTCCTTGTTTTGTTTTGTTTTGTTTTGTTTTGTTGGCTTTCTGGCTGTCATGGTGGTAGCTGCTGTGTTCTGCCATGTCCTCTGACCATAATGAACGGAACCCTCCAAAAGTGTGAGATTCCAAAAAAGAAATCTTTGCTCCTCTACGTTGTCTCTCTGAGATCACAGTGATGACAATGGCCAGTATACCACCCAAAGCCTTTTTTCCTTAAACAACTTGTATCTCAGCTACGCTATACCCATTCTCACAGTCACCAAACTCAACCCTGTGAGTTATTTACATGTGTGTGTATATATGTATGTACACACACACACACACAGATATACAGAGATATTCATAAACATAGACATATATCCTTGAAACCTCACAGCACTGAAATTTTCCTCTCCTGCAATTCTGCGTGTCATTTAGGCCCAGATAGCTGCTTCTTGTTGCCTTTTTTCAGAGGACTGAAGTGAGATACTTGCCTGAGACTCATCTCTAGACTTGGTTGGACCAGAAATCACATGGCTGGTGACTGATCTGACTGTCAACTGGAAACTCAGCTAGGTAGCTTGGGCTTCTTCCACAGCTTCCCTGGAGTCTTAATGAAGCAGCCTTGGGTCAGTGTGCTTTTTTGGTGACTGGATGGCCTCACTAGGGACTGTGTTAAGCAGCTCTGTTGTATCAGTGACAGACACTTTAACAGCATCCAGTTCATCAGAACTGCTTCTTTTGGCTCAAGGCTTCATGGGTGACACAGTGAGGGCCTAGAAACAAGGGAGTTCAAGGAAAAGTCCCAGTGACTTCTCTTTAGATTTATTTATTTATTTTATGTATGTGAGTACACTGTAGCTGTCTTCAGACACATACCAGATTAGGGCATCGGATCCCATTACAGATGGTTGTGAGCCACCATGTGGTTTCTGGGAACTTAACTCAAGACCTTCCAGCCAGCCCTAGTGCCTAATTTCACCATCTTCCCATAATGCTGTTATATTATGACCCCATGAGGGGGTGCACCGCTCATTATGTAAGAGGCTACAGGTGTGCTTTATTAATTGATACACATTTATTTTAAGATGTTAGGTGTAATGATTCTATTATCGTAGGTTTATTTATTTTATGGGTAGGGGTGTTTTGTCTGCATGTACAAGTGCACACCACATGCATGTCTGCTGCCTTCCTAGATGCTTCTTCATGTAGCCAAATTGACAAGATGGCTACCGAAGGAACAATCTTTAGAGACAAATGACCACATCTGGACCCTCACTCCTCCATTTCCTTTCTTAGTCATCTTTCATCTCTCAGATATATCTACTCCACTCTCCTCGCCTCTCAGATCTACCCCACTATTAAGTCCCAGCCGTGCTCCCACAGGGATGTTCCTGCATCATTGCTACCACCCCCCCTCCACTGCTTCCTCGACGCCTGGTTTCTCCTCTTCAATTAGTGTAGACTTCCTCCTCAATGGTAAGAATTTCTTTTAAGAAAATAAACCTTATATTAAGAAATAAAATTGAAGCTGGGCAGTGGTGGCGCATGCCTTTAATCCCAGCACTTGGGAGGCAGAGGCAGGCGGATTTCTGAGTTTGAGGCCAGCCTGGTCTACAGAGTGAGTTCCAGGACAACCAGGGCTATACAGAGAAACCCTGTCTCGAAAAACAAAAAACAAAAAAACAAAAAACACACACACAAAAAAAAAAAGAAAAAAAGAAAAGAAAAAAGGAAAAAAGAAAAGAAAAGAAATAAAATTGGGCTGGAAAGATGGTTCAGCGGTTAAGAGCACTGACTGCTCTTCCAGAGATCCTGAGTTCAAGTCCCAGCAACCACATGATGTCTCACAACCATCTGTAATGGGATCTGATGCCCCCTTCTGGTGTGTGTCTGAACACAACTACAGTGTAAATAAACAAATCTAAAGAGAAGAGAAGAGAAGAGAAGAGAAGAGAAGAGAAGAGGAGAGAGAGAGAGAGAGAGAGAGAGAGAGAGAGAGAGAGAGAGAGAATGGAGTGCTGTTGAGATGGCTCATGTGTTAAGGCTCTTGCAGTCAAGCCCGGCAACCAGAGTTCAGGAGGAAAAGATTGACTCCTGCAAGTTGCTGTCTGACCTCCATGACAGCATCCTGGGATGCTCCTCAACATGCATGTATACACATATGCAAACACCAAACACACACACACACATTCACACTTACAGAAAATAAAGAAAATAAAAAGTAATAAAATGCTTAAAAAGATAAATAAATGCTTAAATAAAAAAATGCTTAAAAGGATAAAAATAAAGTTATAAAATAAAATGCTTATACAGAAAAGCATGCCAAATATAAATGTATAATAACAGAAGCTGCCTATGACCATAAGAAATAAAATACTGTCAGCACCTAACACCCCCTTACCATATCCTAGACTGATAGCCCTGGTGTCACACCAGAAACAGCTATCGTCTTGACGTTTATGGACACTACCTCTACACTTTGTTTTAGCCTTTTACCACCTAACTGTTCATCCTTAAAATATAATTTCATCTTGTTTGCTCCAATTTTTTATATGAACAAAATTATACAGGATCTAGGCTTTTGTGCCCAAGGCTTCATATTCTGAGAGTGAAACCATAATAAAGTATGAATGTTCACGGTACAGGAACATACATTCGTGTTGCCTCAAATTCCACAGTCCACCATGGAACTGTTTACCTAGGGGGTTTGTTTGTTAGTTTTTGGTATTTAGTGAGACAGATCTTGCTATATAGCTCCAGTTGTCCTGGAACTCACTTTGTAGACCAGGCTGGCCTTGAACTCACAGAGATCTTCCTGATTCTGCCTCCCAAGTGCTGGGACTAAAGGCACACACCACCACACCCAGTGGTTACCTGATATTTTACTAGTTGCAGAATGAAGAGAATCATAAATCAAGGTATGTACCAACCACATTGGCAGGCACCTCAGCTAGCCAACTATAGTAAAGTAGCCTGCAGGGAGACGGGAGAACAACACCTGCAGCCTTGCTTGTTACTAATGCATCCTTCAGATGTTGCGTCTTCAAGAGTTGGTGACCAGCTTGGTCTTCATCGAGACCAAGAAAGTTGAGGTTATACAGTGGGACCCTGTCTGAAAAATACCATAAAATACATTTTAAAGATTTTTGATAGCTCCAAGGATGAGAAGTCAGCCAGGGGAGGGCAGTGCAACAGACTAAAGAAAGCCCAGGATAGTTGAGCTCTGGTCTGCAACGTTTTAATTCTCCATAATCTTGAGGTCTCTCATTTGACCTTGGGGTCTCTCATTTGACCTTGGGGGTCTCCCATTTGACCTTGGGGAACTCTCACCACAGCTTTTGCTTTCACTTTCCCTAAACTTTCAATTTCCAGTATTCGATGTTAAATTCCACTGTGTGATGTTTCAGATTCTCTATTCATGAGCAACGCTGGCCTCAAAGGCTTTTTTGTTTGTTTGGTGGGTATTTGATTTGCTGCTGCCTTTGGCTTTGGCATTAAGGTAACAAAAGCTGTTTACATTAAAGCGCTCTGCCTTTCTACCTTCTGGAAGATTATGTGGAATTTGGAGTTGAATATTTTAATGTTTGGCAAAATTTCTCTAGTAAAACCATCTGATCCTGATGCATTCTCTTTTCACGGCCTTCACTGCTGTCCTTTGGCACACGCACAGTTAAGCTAAGCTTTCTGACTTTGACTTAACATACTTGGTATTCCATAGTATGCTGTATCCTTTCCTATGTCTTGTCATTGTTGTGCCCTCAAGTCCGCCTTACCTGATGTTGATATAAGCTCTGCTCTCTTTTGATGGTTTTTATAATATGTATATGTATCTTTCCATTTACACTCATCATGCCTCTGTTATGTGATATGCAGTGACTCTATTGTAGATGGATTTCAGTTAGGTCCTACCTTGTGCCCATCTTTACCCCTCCAACATACCTTACCAGTCTTTTAACCTATCTATTTAGGCCATTTACATTTGTTGTGATAAGCAGTATGCTAGGGCTTGAGTTTGACATTTTATTTTCTGTACTTTTCTTTGTTGGTATTGTTTCTCTGCTTTCATTTTTCTGAATTTTAACCAATTACTTACACCTTAAGAGAGGTCCATTTGACTCCTCTGCAGGGTTTTCAGCGGCTCTGTTTATAAAGGTTTTTACTGGTTGTCTTAGGAATTGCATTATGCACAGCCTTTCGCCACTTACTGCTGTTGGGTTCAGAGAATGTGCACAAATATCATCCCACATCTTTTTAATTCCCCATGTATAATCAACCGTATTAAATATTCTCCTTATCGACATTTATGATTACGTTGCATATTATAATTTTGTGTACATTTAGTTTTACTGTAACAAAGTAACTTGCTCACTTTTAAAATTTAGAACCAAGATTACTGCAAGCTTGTAATTTCCCCTGATTTTAGATGACAGATACTCAGTTGTCCTCCACCTCCTACCTCTACCCCCAAATCAAGCCTTGCCCTATACTAGCTCTCCCTCTGGGACAGAGTTGATTAGAAAGGACTCTGAACTGTGGCCTTGCGCCCCACCCCCACCCCCGCCCCTGTGACTGCAGGATACGTTCATGGCCCCACCTAGGGCCTGCTTTCCATGTTCTTTGGCCTACAGACCAGGCTAGGCAAAGGTCATATGGTGTGAAGCCACCCCCAGACTCCTTATCCTGTTTTGTGCTCTGGAATGGAGGGTCCATCTCGCCCTTTAGGGATCTTGCATGCCTTCCACGGTGTCAGCTCTGCTAATGAAGCTCCTCTTGGGGCTGAAGGCTGGCTCTTCCCCTGCAGGACCCTATCTCCTAAAAGCCTTGTTTCTCTTCTTCAGGGTCATCTTGCAGCAGCTCCTTCCCATGAACTGACCTTTACGTTATATCATGCTGGAGGCTGCTGCAGGACAGCAGCAAGTTTAAGGCAACTTAGTAAGACCCTGTCTCAAAAAGCACTCTTTAAAAAAAAAACAGATTTATTTATTTATTTATTTATTTATTTATTGTGGTTGCTGGGATTTGAACTTTGGACCTTCGGAAGAGCAGTCAGGTGCTCTTACCCACTGAGCCATCTCACCAGCCCCTCAAAAAGCACTCCTAATGAAAATAACAAAAACAAAAAACCAAACCGTGCTGGTGCCATAGCCTAGCATCCCTGGGTTTTACCCACGGTACCCTGAAAAAAAAAAAAAAAGAAAAGAAAAGAAAAAGAAACAAACAAAACAAAACAAAACAAACAAAAAAATCTCTTTTCCTTTTCCTTCCATAGAGTGAACCTACCCACTCACCCCCACCCAAACATCTCAAACTCACCCTTTGTTGGTTCTTTACAACCACATTTGTAAATACTTTTTTCTTTTTTAATTAAAAAAAAAACATATGTTTTAGCACATGCTATATATAGTCACGTAGAGACTCTATTTGAGCCAAATACAAGAAGAAGGGGGGGGGGGACATAGCCTTCTATGCAATACTGTCTAGGAACCGAGCGCCCTCTGCCCTCCAGCACGGATCTCTTTACGGATGGTTGTGAGCCACCATGTGGTTGCTGGGATTTGAACTCTGGACCTTCGGAAGAGCAGTCGGGTGCTCTTACCCACTGAGCCATCTCACCAGCCCCTCCCTACTTCTTATCTTCCTCGCTTCTCAGCTTTTCTCCATCAGAACCTCCAACTCTCTTTTATCACAGACATAGAGGTCAGTTGTCTTCCACCCTGGCAGCATCCATGTCAGGAAACAGGCAACACCGCATAGATCTGGACGTGCATCCTTCCTGACAAACTTGGTCTGCACCTGCTTCACACCGTCAGTGTGATGGTCTCCAGGGTTACCTTGATGGGATCTAGACTCTCCAAGGAGAGAAAGCTCTGGACGTGTCTGTGAGAGCTTTTTCTAGATGAACTTAATTAACATGGTAAGATCCAGCCTAGGTAGGTTTTATTTCCATCAAATAGATAGATAGATAGATAGATAGATAGATAGATAGATAGATAGATAGATAGATAGATAGATAGATGCCAGCCAGCCTAGCACCAGCTCTCATGGCTCCTACCTGACTGGATACAATGTGACCAGCTGCCTCTGAACCCACCACCACCTTCCCCAACATGATGTATTCTTTCCCCACAAAACCATGCCTTCATTCAGTTGCTTTGTTCAGGTATTTGTTGCAGCAACAAGACAAACAATTAATAATATAGTCAGCAAACCAGAGAAAGAAGGTCCCTGACTCTTCCTGCTTTATGCTCTCTCTCTGTCTCTGCCTTTGTGTGTGTGTGTGTGTGTCTCTCTCTCTCGTGTGTGTGTGTGTGTGTGTGTGTGTGTGTTTGCATATGTGGGACACATATGTGTGTGAGCTCATAGATGTGGAAGAATCAGGCTTGATCACCTTCCTCCTTATTCCATAAGGCGGGTCTCTCATTCGAACCCAGAGCTCACCGATATGGCTACTTCTGCTAACTAGCTCTCTCTGTAGATCCCCAGTCTCCACTTTCTGAGACCACAATCACCAGCAGATCACCTTTTGCTCACTCACTGTTGACGTAGGTTCTGGGATCTGCACTCCAGCCTTCAGACTGCGTGGTAACTGTTTAACCACCACTAGGCAAGCCTCCAGACTTCAGCTAGTCTTACTCTGTGGTCCAGATTCATAATCAGCTTCCTCAGGGTTCAGAGTGCTGGGATGACAGGCATGAGTCACCATGACTATCTCAAGTTTTCTTTGTTAAAAAGTAATTTCCTAGAGAGATGGTTCAGTGGTTAGGAGCTCAAACTGCCTTGACAGAGGACTTGAATTCAATCCCCAGCACCCACACTGGGCAACTCCCAACCACCTGAAACTCAGTTCCCAATATGCTGACATTTTCTCCCCCCACCAACTCCCCACATATACACATAATTAAAAAAATAGAATAAGTCTGTTTTCAAAAAGTTTGTTTTCTGCTTAAGGACTCCCACAGCAGTGAGAGGTCTGGGTTAATACATTAGTTTTTGTTTTCTCTCCATCCCTGTTGGATGTTGTCTTTGAGTCATTGGATATAGAAATCTGGGTTAATAACTCCATTCTGTGTTTCTTTCAGTTTGATTGGTTTTTGAATTAACTTTTTGAGATAGAGTCTCTCTTTGTAGCTGAAGTGAACTTGAATTCTTGATTTTCCCAGGTCCTGGCATTTCAAGTGTACACCACCAAGCCCAGCAGTCACAGGTGTTTAGAAATATTCGTTAGATAATTCTAACACCTTTTGGTGATTGCCCTTTTTTTTTGCCCCAAATTTGAGGGTTTTCTTAATGAGTTTTTTTTCCAACAGTGAATGATATTTCAATTCGATTGATGCCTATATATTGGTGTCTGTGCAGGACTCTGTCTCCCCTCTGCAGCTTCTATTTCCATTGGTTTCCTCTGGTACAATTTCAGGAGACAAACAGGGTCGCCCTCTCACTGCTGAAAGACAGAGGCAGGTGGACAGGTTTCCTATGTGAGCAGACTTCTCATTTCTGCTGAACAGTGGAGAGAGTTCTGGGGCTCCACAAGGTATCCCCTGTGACCACCCTTGCTGTATGAGTGTCCCATTCTTGGCCCAATGTGACCTCTGCTGACAACAGAGGGTGACAAGGTTGTGGATACCCTCTGACCTCATCCTGGAGGGGTATTTGGGGGGTTCTTGTCATAGGTGAGCCAGGAGAGAGAGCTAAGCTCCCCATCTGGCTTTTTCAGATAAGAGTGATGTTTGGATAGAGTAGCGTGTCGAGGTGGCCTCTTTCCTGGAGCCGTTGTCTAGAGAGAGCAAGCCTGCTGTTTTATCTATGTCCGTTGGAATTTCGGCTTCTTCAGAGTTTTGACTGGAGGAGGCAAAGGTGCTAGCCCAGGGGCAGGCGGGGGTGGAGGGGGTGTGTTATCTCGTTGTCCCTTGAGTCTCAAGGTCCCTCATCCCCCTGCTTTTTCTCTCTATGTTGCAGAGTTTCCTTCTGTTTTATGCACTGTGCTCTGCAGTTCGCACTGCAGTTTGTGGGGGAGATGAGGGCCTGCTTCCTGAAGTAAATAGTGTCCCACCCCAGGTTTTCAGCATGTAGAATGACTCGTGGTAGTTTAATTGTGTTATGTTCCAATGTTCAATAGAGCAAAAGAAAACCAATTAAATGCTTTCCCTGATAAGAGTTTCTATGGTGGTGGTGTCTCTTGTCCCAGCAATTGTCCCAGCAATAGAGCACTGACTAAGACACTCCTTAAGTTGCTTTTGGTCACGGTGTGTATGGAAGCAATAGAAAGCAAGCTAAGATAGAACTCTAACATCTTGGTAGAGAGAGGAGCTCTATTTTGCACACTGATATTAACAAATATCTTAAAAGAATCTTTTGTATTTTGTGATTCATATGGCCTGGTTTGATAGTAAATACCTATAAATTATAGTATGTAGATGGCTGAAGCAGGAAGGTTGTGAGTGTGGTAGCCTGAGTTAAGTAGAGTGCTTCAGGTCAGCCTGGTCTATGTATAGCAAGACCCTGCATCAAACAAACAAATAAATAATAGAACCATTGTACCACCCATCACTTTGTAGAATCTAGAACTCCAAATCAGGGCACCATTCAGCTGTCAGCAGAGAAGCTGAGGAAGAAGAAAAAGAAAAGATAATGGAAGAGGAAGAAGAAGCATAAGAAGGGGACTTGAAATTGTGTGGGTAGAGAGGGTGTAGACTTGGAAAGAGTTTGGGGGACTGAATATGATTGAAGTATAAAACTCTCAAAAGTTAGCCTAAAATATCTCTGAAAGCAAATAGAGAAACATATAACTTGTATAATGGTGAAATAAATTTGAAAAATTATTACAGAAATTGGAAAATAAATACCTGTCTCCCACTTCCCCACCCTGGCTTGTTTGTTTGTTTGTTTGTTTTGTTTGGGGAGTGCTGGGGATTGAACCCAGGGCTTTGTACATGGTAGGTAAATGCACTCCCACTGAGCTATACCCTCAGCCCTAGCCTTTCCTTCCTGTTTCTTTCTTTTATGTGTGCACAGGCATACATGAGGAGCAACACTGAGGGTTTCAGACACTCACACATGCTGGGCAGCATAGTAACAACAAACTTTTTTTTTTTTTTTCTCCGAGATAGGGTTTCTCTGTGTAGCCCTGGCTGTCCTGGAGCTCACTCTGTAGACCAGGCTGGCCTGGTCAGAAATCCGCCTGCCTCTGCCTCTGCCTCCCAAGTGCTGGGATTAAAGGCATGCGCCACCACACCCGGCTAACACCAAACTGTTAATATATTCCCAGGTCCCCTTCAAATGTTCTTCCTTCCTCCTCTGTGTCTTGCTTTCCTTATTTCCTGAACATCGTGTCTGCGGTGAACGTGCCCTTTGCTACTTTTGAGATATCTGTAAGCAAAGTTTGGAGATTTGCTCCTGGCTAATAGGTAATAATTTTTATAGCTTAGAGGAAAGTTTCAAAGACAGCTGAGATCATTAGCATTTCATTATGGGAAATTAGTGCATGTAGGTTGTGTATCCTATTTTATTTTTATCTGTTTATTTAGACTGGTTCTTGTGTAGCCCAGGTTGACCTCAAACTAGCTAAGAAAGACCTTGAACCTCTGATTCTCCTGCTTCTTCCTCCCAAGTACTGGGGATGCGGGCACACATGCAACATTCAGTTTTCTGTTGCATTTGGAACTGAACCCCAGATCTTCAGGCATGCTAGGTAAGCATTCTATCCATTGAGCTGCAATCCAAGCACCTGGGTGATCAGTTTTAAAAGTCTGACACTGCATTTTAGGTATGTTCTAACGTGGGAGTTTTTGATTTATCATCTCCTATGGCTGTAAATAAACAAGCTCCTACAAGACATGTTCACGGTAGACTGGGAAGCGAGGTACAAAAGAGAGCTCAGTTGCTATTCAATGATGACATTTCTGCCTGAAGCAGTTTAAAGAGAGAGTGTGCACTCTGCCCTTCTGGAAGGATTAGCAGGTTGCTGTTAGGATGAACGGAACCAGATCCGAGGGAAAGTCCACCATGAGAGCATCCGGGGAAACCGGTCGGGTTCTGTACAGCATGACCTGTTTTTCCTTTATACCCATCTACTCAGGAAGCCTCTCACGGGCCAAACATCCAATGAAGTGTGCATTGTGTTCTCGTCAGTATCAGCTCAATCACAAAAAAATGTGGCCATTAAGGTATATTTTATTAAACAAAATGCAGTCCTAAGACATGATGCAAATGTTAAGGCGGGTTGTGATTCTCTTGAGTCACAGAAGCAAATTGGTTAATTGTTAAACATTCAAGCTATCACAGAACAAGCTGATAAACCCATAATGGCAAACACTAAACAGATAAGGATGAGGGAAGTCGCTCTGTCAGGCCAAACGCAAGGGAGGAATAAGAACTGTGAATCTTACGGCATGTAATTTTGATCTTAATATCTACCCCTCAGCAATGTCTTTTCTGTTATTGACAAGAAATATGAAACATTGATCATGCCCAGCATTGGCAATAGGGGAAGAAAATAGTCCCTTTGATACAGTTGGAAGATAAACTGACACGCTCTTTGGAATGTGTTCCAGTTTAATTTTTGTTGCAGTGATGAAAGATTCCAATTAAAAGCAACATGGTGTACACTTCCAGGTCACAACCCATCATCGAGGGAAGTCAGAGCAGGAACTCAAAGGAGGAACCACAGAGAGATGCTCTTTTCTGCCTCACGGGCTCACACACAGACCCAGGCTTAAGGAGCTTTCTTAGATGCCAGGATTCCTGCCCAGGGATGGTGTAGTCCACAATATCTTGACTCTTCTGGATCACTTAATAATGAAGACAGTCCCCAAAAGAAATGTCCTCAACCCGACCTGGGCTAGGCAATTCCTCAACTGAGGCTTTCTTTGGGATGACTCCTGGCTGAATTCACCCAATCTTAAGGCAAACCAGGGCAGGGGGATAATCAAACACATTTTATTTGATCTGCTAGTTCTATTGTAAGTAGAATATATAGACTTATGTAATAATAGTAATAGTATTGTCAATACTATTGTTATAAATGTACACTAATAATAATGTGTAAATCGACTTATAAATGAGATGTAATTGCAAAAGTATACCTGGTTATAAGCATGAAGGTGTTTATTAAGCAACAATGATAATCATGTCCTAGAAGTCACCCCAAGTGTGCTTATATGGGAATCAGACAAATAAACTGTGGTGTGCAATGAAGTACTGTTCACCTACTAAAATGAGTTAGATATTTGTGAAAGATCCCTAAGATTTTATGTAGAAGAGGATTTTTTTTTTAAGCAGTTAATGGTTGCTAGGGGAGACATGCATTCTCTTCAATGGTGTAGCCACTGGTAAGGTGTATATACTCCTGTAAGCAAGCCTAATGAAATTCATTGGGTCACAGACAGACAGACAGACAGACAGATGGACACACACACAACAAAAGACATGAAAGTGGAAGAAGGATTTGTTAGGAATAGGAAGGGAACAGCAGGGGTGGAGTGGGGAGACAAGAGAATATTAGGGTGATGATGATCAACATATATACATATGTAGAAATGACACAATTTAATTCATCATTATATAATTCTATATTGTTAAGATATGCTAATAAAATTCCTCTTTTTTTTAAAAAAAGGCGTATTTATTTATGTATATATGTTCCCTGTCTGCGTGTAAGCCAGCATGCCAGCGAGAACATCACATTCCACTACAGACAGCCACGAGACACCATGTGGTTGTTGAGAATTGAACTCAGAACCTCTGGAAGAGCAGCCAGTGTGCTTAACCATTGAACCATCTCACCACCCAACAAAGCTCTCAATGAATACATAGCACTAATTATATTTAAGAAAATAAATTAGAAGTCAATGGAGAGAGAGGCTAGTTCCTTTTGTGCTGTTGTGAATACAATACCTGGTAGGGTATATTTAGCCTATCATGGCTGGGACGCATAGCAGCTGAGACTGGCTTCTTCTGATATGGAAGTTTGCGTTGTGGCTTCCTTGTGTCTCCACAAGTCAGAAATCAGATTGTTCAGGTCTGAGACGGGGTTGGACTATAACCTTCAAGACCCTCCCCCAATCAATCCCCTTCTATAAGGAAAGCCCCATCTCCTGAAGATTTCATAGCCAGCGGGACATAGTGGTGGATATACCTGTAGTTGAAGCACTCGGGAGGCAGAGGCAGGCCGATCTCTGTGAGTTCGCAGCCAGCTTGATGGGAGTGTGTGGTGCAGCCTGGAATGTCCTCAGGGTGCCTTTCTACCGTTCTGATGGAAGGTACTTGCCTTCACTTTAATGGAACTAATCCTCTTTCTCTCAAAGGTTGACTGATTTTTACTTTCCACGAATGAATGTTTGACCTACAGGTGTGGATATGAACCATGCGCATGCCTGGTGCCCACAGAAGGGTCAAATGCCCTGGATCTGGAGTTAGGGATGACCGTGTGCCACCATGTGGGTGGTGGAAACCGAACTGGTGTCTTCTCTTAACCACTCATCCGTTGTTTCCGCCCCATACTGCTAATCCCTTTAATAACAAGGGCTCTGTCACAACGTTGGCTTCTTTTCTGGCCAGATGGCATGGTTCTTAAAACTTTTTGCCCTGCTTTTGCTTCTAGTTCTCGCTGTAAACCCGGCTAGATGTGACAAATAATAGGCGTGTCACTGCCTGAATCTATGCTGGTTTAAAATTTTCGCCATCAAATTAATCCATTACTTTAACATTTGGCCGTATTCAAAATTTCCATTATTATGTGGACAAAATGTAGACTTTGTTTTACTTGGGCTTGTGGTTTTTGGTTTTTGTTTGTTTGTTCTGTTTTGTTTTGGTTGAGTTGACTTTTTGTTTTGTTTTGTTTTTGTTTTTGTTTTCTTTTGTCTGGAGTCCAAACCTCATGAGTGTGGTCTACTATCTGAATCTCTGTTGGCATTCTGTTCTTCCACACATGTACCACAATAACTATCCATCTCTGCCTACGGCTTCTACGGCTTCTCTCTCCAGCATCTCCAAACAACTCAAAAACTCCTCCCACAGCCACTTCCAGAAACCTAAGAACCAAATGGTTAGTCACAGTTATGCAACCCCATTCTTTTTTTAAAGATTTATTTATTTTTATTATTGGGTTTTATATATTTTTGATTCGATATTTTCTTTATATACATTTCAAATGCTATCCTGAAAGTTTCCTATACCCTCCCCCCCCCCCCGCCCTGCTCTCCTACCCACCCACTCCAGCTTCTTGGTCCTGGCATTCCCCTGTACTGGGGCATATAAAGTTTGCAAGACCAAGGGGCCTCTCTTCCCAATGATGACCGACTAGGCCATCTTCTGCTACATATGCAGCTAGAGATACGAGCTCTGGGAGTACTGGTTAGTTCCTATTGTTGTTCCACCTATAGGGTTGCAGACCCCTTCATGAAGGTCCTTGGGTACTTTCTCTAGCTCCTCCATTGAGGGTCCTGTGTTCCATCTTATAGATGACAAGATACAATTTGCAAAACACAAGAAAATCAAGAAGAGGGAAGACCAATGGGTGGATACTTCATTCCTCCTTAGAATAGGGAACAAAATACCCATGAAAGGAGTTACAGAGACAAAGTTTGGAGCTAAGATGAAAGGATGGACTATCCAGAAACTACCCCACCCGGGGATCCATCAAACCCAGACACTATTGCATATGCCAGAAAGATTTTGCTGAAGGGACCCTGTTATCGCTGTCTTGTATGAGGCTATGCCAGTGCCTGGCAAATAAAGATTTATATTATTATTATTATTACTATATCCAAGTACACTGTAGCTGTCTTCAGATGCACCAGAAGAGGGCGTCAGATCTCATTACGGATGGTTGGGAGCCACCATGTGATTGCTGGGATCTGAACTCAGGACCTTCGGAAGAGCAGTCGGTGCTCTTAACCACTGAGCCATCTCTCCAGCCCGCAAGCCCTGTTCTTGATACCAACTTTCTGTATTAGTGACTTTTGCATCACTGTAAGCTTGACACCTCTCAGAAACAACTGAAGAGAGGAAAGATTAATTTTTTGGCTCATGGTTATAGGCGCTTTCAGCCCATTGTGGTGAGGAGGCTTGTGGCAAAGCAGTCTAGTTCATGTCAATTTGACGAAGGCTGTGCATGTTACAGGAGACCAAGAAGAAACAGCACAAGGCAGGGACCAGGAGAGGGTATAAGCTTCAAAAACCCATCTCCGGGGCTGGTGAGATGGCTCAGTGGGTAAGAGCACCCGACTGCTCTTCCGAAGGTCCAGAGTTCAAAACCCAGCAACCACATGGTGGCTCACAACCATCCGCAACGAGATCTGGCGCCCTCTTCTGGAATGTCTGAAGACAGCTACAGTGTACTTACATATAAAAAAAAAAAAAAAAAAAAGGTGTGCACTTGTGCCACCATGCAAAAAAAACAAAAACCCATCTCCAGTGATCTACTTCTGCCAGGCAAGCCCCGACTCCCAAAGGTTCCTCAATCCCTCTAATGGTACCACTAGTCAAAAAAATAAAATAAGACATGAGCCTGTGGCAGGCAGTTCAAATTCAAACCATAACAATATATTCTCTACTGCTTGAATTGTTTCAACTATCTACATTTTTGGATTTTGTTTTGTTTTGCTTTTCATGACAGGGTTTCTTTGTGTAGTTCTGGCTGTCCTGAAAGTAGCTCTATAGACCAGGCTAGCCTGGAACTCACAGAAATCCAACTGCATTTGTCTTCCAAGTGGTGGGATTAAAGGTGTGCACCACCACTGCCCACCCTCTTGGGTTTTATGTTTGTTTATTTGTTCATTTTGTTTTGTTTTTCTGAAGAAAAAAAATTATCTCGCCCAGTGGGCACAGTCAAATGTCCGATACATTCAAATGATTTGATCACATACAAAATATTATAGTCTCATAATGTGCAAGTTGAGACCTTCATAAGAAAATGAGGCCGGGCGTGGTGGCTCACGCCTTTAATCCCAGCACTCGGGAGGCAGAGGCAGGTGGATTTCTGAGTTTGAGGCCAGCCTGGTCTACAAAGTGAGTTCCAGGACAGCCAGGGCTATACAGAGAAACCCTGTCTCGAAAAACCAAAAAAAAAAAAAAGAAAAAAAAGAAAATGAATGTCAGCTGGGTATGGTGGCACACACCTTTAATCCCAGAATTGGGAGGCAGAGGCAGGAAGATCTCTGAGTTCAAGGCCAGCCTGGTCTACAGAGCAAGTTCCAGGACAGCCAGAAATACACAGGGAAACCCTGCCTTGAAAATAATAAATAAATAAATAAATGGAAAGGAGGGAGAGAGGGAAGGGAGAGGGAGGAAAGGAGAAAGGGAAGGAGGGAGGGAGGGAGGGAGGAAGGAAGGAAGGAAGGAAGGAAGGAAGGAAGGAAGGAAGAAAGGAAGGAAGGGAAAGACAGTTGAGTCTAGAACATTCAGTTGCTTGAATTGACTGAGAAACAGGCAACATAGCCAAAATGGGAAGATAGGAAGCCAAGCTCTTCTCTCTCTTCTCTGTCTGTCTCTGTCTCTGTCTCTGTCTCTGTCTCTGTCTCTCTCTCTCTCTCTCTCCCTCCGTCTGGTTGGTTATGAACTTGAATTCCTGGACCTTGCCCACACTAGGAAATCACTGCATCACTGAATTATACTCACACCCTTATTTCTTGAGACAGGACCATGTATAATCCCCATGATCCCCCTGCCTCAGCCTTCTCAGTGTTGGGATTATAGACATGTGCCACCCTGTCTGACATGAAGTCGGGTTCTCTAGAGTCCTGGTCAACAACTGACCACATATCTTGTGGTGTCTAGAAAATTATTTCTAAAGGTATCTGAGAGCCGGGCAGTGGTGGCGCACGCCTTTAATCCCAGCACTTGGGAGGCAGAGGCAGGTTGACTTCTGAGTTTGAGGCCAGCCTGGTCTATGGAGTGAGTTCCAGGACAGCCAGAGCTACACAGAGAAACCCTGTCTCGAAAAACAAACAAACAAAACAAGGTATCTGAGATTTCAAACCATTTAGACTTCAGTGTTCCATGGGTTAACAGTGAAGAGGCTCAAATGTATGGGATAAAACCCCACATTCAAAGTGCAGTCAGTGCTGGTGATCAGACACATGTCAGGCAGGTCCTTTGGGGACTGTGATGTGCGGTCCCACATGTCAGCTCACTATCGTGTCCTCGGAACAAGCACAAGTGTAGGCTGTTGAGTGGCTTAGAGCACTGCCCAAGGGTAGCTACAAATGAGCCTCTTAATAAACAAAACCCAGTAAATTCTTCACTAATTTTCAAGTCTTATTTGTTGAAGTGTAACTTACATTTAGAAGTGCTCTGAGTCAGTGTTCAGATGAAATCTTCACATGCCTTACTCTGGGCCCTGACCTCTACCCAGATCGAGCGCCCAGAGGACCTCCAGTGCCACTGTGAGTAAATATACAACAGAGCCCTGTAAGTGGCCTTCAACACTAAAGACTGGTTTCCAAAGCTTTACTCTTTATTTTCTTTTTTTTTTTTTTTTTTTTTTAATTTGGCTGGAGAGACAGCCGTGGGTGCTGGGAACCGAACTCTTATATTTTTGGTTGTGAGCCTAGCCTTTAACGGCTGAGCCATCTCTCCAGCCCTACTCTTTATTTTCTTATTATGTCTTTGCTTAGGTGGTGTGTGTGTGTGTGTTTGTGTGTGTGTATCTATGTGTGTGTATGTGCGTGGGTGTCTATGTGTGTGTCTGTGTTTGTGTATGTGTCTCTGTGTGTGTGTGTCTATGTGAGTGTCTATGTGTGTGTCTATGTGAGTGTCTATGTGTGTGTGTCTATGTGTGTGTGTCTCTGTGTATGTGTCTATGTGTGTGTCTCTCTGTGTATGTGTCTATGTGTGTGTATCTGTGTGTGTATCTATGTGTATGTGTCTATGTGTGTGTATCTGTGTATCTGTGTGTGTGTATCTATGTGTATGTACTGTGTGTGTGTGTCTGTGTATGTGTCTATGTGTGTGTATCTATGTGTGTGTATCTGTGTGTGTATCTATGTGTATGTACTGTGTGTGTGTATCTATGTGCGTGTATCTGTGTGTGTGTATCTATGTGTATGTACTGTGTGTGTGTGTCTGTGTATGTGTCTATGTGTGTGTATCTATGTGTGTGTATCTGTGTGTGTATCTATGTGTGTGTATCTGTGTGTGTGTATCTATGTGCGTGTATCTGTGTGTGTGTATCTATGTGTATGTGTCTATGTGTGTGTATCTGTGTGTGTGTCTGTGTATGTGTCTATGTGTGTGTGTATCTATGTGTGTGTATCTGTGTGTGTGTATCTATGTGTATGTGTCTATGTGTGTGTATCTGTGTGTGTGTACCTATGTGTGTGTATCTGTGTGTGTATATCTAAGTGTGTATATCTGTGTGTGTGTGTCTATGTGCGTGTATCTGTGTGTGTGTATCTATGTGTATGTGTCTATGTGTGTGTACAGATGGATGTCAGAGGATAACTTGTGTGTGTGTATCTATGTGTATGTGTCTATGTGTGTGTGTGTATCTATGTGTGTATCTGTGTGTGTGTATCTATGTGCGTGTATCTGTGTGTGTGTATCTATGTGTATGTGTCTATGTGTGTGTACAGATGGATGTCAGAGGATAACTTGTGTGTGTGTATCTATGTGTATGTGTCTATGTGTGTGTGTGTATCTATGTGTGTATCTGTGTGTGTGTATCTATGTGCGTGTATCTGTGTGTGTGTATCTATGTGTATGTGTCTATGTGTGTGTACAGATGGATGTCAGAGGATAACTTGCAGGAATGTGTTCTCCCCTTTCTCCATATGGACCTGGATCAAACTCAGACTGTCAAGTTTACCCACCACCTCTCACAGGACCTTTTATTGTTAAAATAAAAGTCATGCAGAGCGGGGTTACTTAAGCAGAAAGGGGCAAATGTGTTTTATCTATTTTGTTCTCTAAAGAAAACCTCTTGCTATCTTTTCACTTATCTTCTGGGCTCACCATGTTCTTTTTTAAAACCATTACGCAAAAGATCTTAGATTGAATAAAGCTCTTTTAAAGAAGAATTTTTCCAAGGCTTCTTTATGGTTTATTTATGCTTAAACTTTTAGCATGCTCTAGAGATCAGAGAAAACTTAACAAGGTGGAACAAGGAAATGAATTACAGGACTTGACTTTTTCTTTCTGAGTTCTGTTTTTCCCGCCTGCTCCAGTACTGGGTTGTAGCTCTGAAAGTCACAGAAACATGTTTCCTGTCTCAGAATAGTATTGCTCATTTAACATTGAAGAATAAATGCGGGGATGCTCTGGAGGGACGCTCAGGGTTTCACAACACTTGTTGCTCTTGCAGAAGACCTGGGTTCAGTTCCCAGCCCCCACATGGCGACTCACAACTATATGTCACTCGAGTTCCTGAGGATCTGACACCCACCCCTGGCCTCTGTGGGCGCTGCATACACATGGTACACAGACAGTAGTGCAGACCAAACCCCTATACATATAAATAAAACAAGAATTAACAAATCTTTTTTTAAAAAGAAAGAATAAATACAGGGAGACTGTAAAGCTGGAGCCCAGCAACCATGGGGAGGCAAGTCCTGAGCCGATTTCACTTGGATTTAGGGAATTACTAGAATCCCAAAGTACCAACTTCAAGGTTCCTGAAATCGGACTTCCTGCAAAGGTGTGACTTTGGTGGCATCCCAGTGTTCTTGAGAAGGACAGCTTCTGTTTTGGCACCACCAGGCCCAGGGTTCCAGCCTGGCCATGAACTGACTTCATGGGGACAGGTCCATCCGCTGCTGCTGTTGTCTGTGGGAACTGAGGATATTTCAGTCCAATTCTCTTTTGGCTATGCTGAGCAACACTGAGAAACAGCCTTCAGGAGGCCACAGGTGGCAGTGGCAAGCCCAGCCCAGCCTGTACAGACTTCAACCCTGACCTGATTATGTGGTCAAAGAGTTGGAACGTGGGCACAAAGCCCTCATAAGCAATCAGTGCAAACTCCATTTAGTGTCACCATGACAGTGTCAGGTGTGGGGTGACAACGCAGAAGTGGTCCTCACTAGATGTCCAAACTGTAGGAGCAGAAATGACAAGGGGTATTTACCCAGGGTCTTGACTGTCTCACCATATCACACTTACCCTTTAACCTACATCCTCCAAAATATTTTGACTTAACACTGAAGGCCTGTTAGGAATGGTCCAAGTTGTGGTTAGCTCTTAGAATGACAAAACGTGCTCTCTCCACCAGCCGAGCAAGATGCCCAAAGGAAAGAAGACCAAGGGGAAGAAGGTGGCCCTGGCCCCTGCCGTCACCAAGAAACAGGAGGCCAAAAAGGTGGTCAATCCTTTGAAAAAAGGCCCAAGAACTTCAGCATTGGGCAGGACATCCACCCCAAAAGAGATCTAACACAGTTTGTCAAATGGCCCTGCTACATCAGGCTGCAGCATCCTCTATAAGTGGCTCAAAGTCCCTCCTGCCATTAACCAGTTCACCCAGGCCCTGGACAGGCAATCAGCTACTCAGCTGCTTAAGCTTGCCCACAAGTACAGGCCAGAGACAAAGCAAGAGAAGAAGCAAAGGCTACTGGGCTGTGCTGAGAAGAAAGCTGCTGGCAAAGGCGATGTCCCAACTAAGAGACCGCCTGTCCGCCGAGCAGGCGTCAATACAGTCACCACCTTGGTGGAGAACAAGAAGGCTCAGCTGGTGGTAATTGCCCATAATATAGATCTCATTGAGCTGGTGGTTTTCCTGCCTGCCCTGTGTGGAAAGATGAGGGTACCCTATTGCATCATTAAGGGAAATGCTAGGCTTGGACGCCTGGTCCACAGGAAGACATGCATTACTGTTGCCTTCACACAGGTTACCTCAGAAGACAAAGGTGCTCTGGCTGAGTTGATGGAAGCTATTAGGACCAATTATAATGACAGATATGATGAGATCTGCCGCCACTTGGGAAGCAATGTCCTGGGTCCTAAGTCTGTGGCTCGCATTGCCAAGCTGGAAAAGGCAAAGACTAAAGAACTCGCCACTAAATGGGGTTAAATGTACACTACGTTTTCTGTACATAAATATAATTACAAAATTAAAAAAAAAATGACAGAACATGATATTTCACCCAGGAAGAGAGAACTAGAAGTCAAAGGGCTGGTGCTGGGCTACCCCGGCGGCAGCAGAGACACACATCACAGGGCACAATCCTCTCTTGTTCTGAAGCTCATAGGAGTGGAAGACTTCCTGGGAAAAAGGAGTACTGGGGCGAAGCTCCCATTAGTCAACTGCACTGCTCTCAAGACTTGTGATTCCAGCCGGGCGTGGTGGTACACGCCTTTAATCCCAGCACTCAGGAGGCAGAGGCAGGCGGATTTCTGAGTTCGAGGCCAGCCTGGTCTACAAAGTGAGTTCCAGGACAGCCAGGGCTACACAGAGAAACCCTATCTTGAAAGAAAAAAAAAAAAAAAGACTTGTGATTCCATCTAAACTCTTGTTTAACTCAGGACTTCTCTCTCTCTCTCTCTTTCTTTTTTGAATTATTTATTTATTTTATGTATATGAGTACACTGTAGCTGTCTTCAGACATACTGGAAGAGGACATCAGATCCCATTACAGATGGCTGTGAGCCACCATGTGATTTCTGAGAATTGAACTCATGACCTTCAAAAGAGCAGCCAGTGCTCTTAACCACTGGGCCGTCTCTCCAGCCCCTTAACTCAGGATTTCTGTGAAGCAATGAAGCAAAGGATAGAACTCTTGACTGGCAGGGATTTCCATCAGAATTTACCACTATCACTAAGACGTTTCTTTTTTTTTTTTTTTTTTGGTTTTTCGAGACAGGGTTTCTCTGTATAGCCCTGGCTGTCCTGGAACTCACTTTGTAGACCAGGCTGGCCTCAAACTCAGAAATCCGCCTGCCTCTGCCTCCCGAGTGCTGGGATTAAAGGCGTGCGCCACCACGCCCGGCCACTAAGACGTTTCTTGCAGTTAAATACTAGAGAACTTGCCTACTATGAGGGACTAGGTTCTATATCCTGTGATCAAAAAACAGACACACATACACACACACACACACACACACACACACTGGTTGGCAAGATAGCTCAGAGGATAAAGGCACTTGCCACTCAAACTAACAATATGAATTCAGAACCCCCATGGAAGGAGACAGGAAGAGAGAACTGACCTCTGACCTTCCCACATGGCCCATGGCACATGATTGAAAGCAAGTAAATAACTAAGTAATTTAAAATAATAATAAAAAGTGCTCAGATATTTCCTGACACATATTTTTCTGACAAAAATCTCTGCCTACCTCTATATATCCAAAAGTTGGATGGAAACACACACACATTCACACACATACACAAAACTACTCAAGTGTACAGCCACCACCACATACACATGCACATGAAACTAAGCAACCGTGACAGTGACATTTCAGGCTGTTACCCACCAGTAGTTGGTAAGGGTACCAGGAAACAGTCATGGAGAGCTCTGGGGCCTGAACTCAGGGTTACATGTGAGGAGGCAAGTGTGAATACCTACAGCACAGTGTCTATTAAAACAGAGAAAGGTGGGAGTGTGGAGGAGTAGTGCTCTGAAGGCACGCAAGTCAAGCTATGCTTGGAAAGGTTCCATCAATGCCACGAATAATACTTCTCATTATTATTCATGAAAGACAGAACTTTCAAATGACCTAGACTGCTATTATAGGCCAGCTGGAATATATCTATATCTATATCTATATCTATATCTATATCTATATCTATATCTATATCTATATCTATATCTATATCTATATCTATATCTATCTACCTCTCTCTCTCTCTCTCTCTATATATATATATATATATATATATATATGGAGACAGCTGCCTAAGGAGAAAAATATAAACCACAAGCATCCCACAATGAAATTCCATCATTGAGTCTCGGCTTCCCCAGCTATCGACTTAGAACCATCCCAAAGTGTCTTCATTTACTGAGTAATTAGTTTCAGATGAGTATACCCATCAGTGAGGAGCTAAGAAACAGCTAGCAACGCCAGCAGTGGCAAAGCCATCCCTTCTTAGTAAAGAGCCACTAACCATGTAAGGTTGACAAGATGGCTCAGTCTGTAAAGCATGAGGACCTGAGTTCAAATCCCCAAGAACCCAAGTAAAACACTTATCATGGTGGCAGTCACCCGAAACCCTAGCACTGAGGCAGAGTTATATACCTGAAGCTCACCGGCCAACTGGCCATGCCAAATTGATAGAGCTTCAGGTTCTGTGAAACACTCAGTCTTAAAAACAAACAAACAGCTAAGGTGGAGAGGGATCAAAGACCCCTCTCAGTACACATGTGCACACACATGCACACACTCCCCACATGCCACCAATGACATCAGACACTCAAGACAGATTCATTTCAGATTCCACCAAAAGAACACAGGAAGTACAAGATACCAATTCTTCATGCTGGATGTGGTGACTCCTGCTGTTAATCCCAGCACTCAGGAGGCAGAGGCAGAGGGATCTCTATAAGTTCAAGGTCAGCCAGGGCTAATGAAAGCCTGTATAAAAAGGTGGGGGTGGGGGGGGAGCACAGGTTTTGTCATTCTGATTAATTTATCCTTCCATATTTATTTTTAGTGACTGTTGAAGAAGATGAGATGAGACACTTTAAAGGGAGATCATGGACCATTCTGTTTAGTTAAAAGAACAACAGAGAAGACACAGCAAACCCTGTTGGAAATGTCCTCCATCCCCCAATCTACCTACCTTCCCCTAAACTCCCATCCACCCCCCGTTCCAGTACACTTTGATGCTGGGGATGTAACTCGGGGCTCCCTCTATACCAGGCCAACACCCTACTAACTGAGCTACACCTCTAACCCCATTTCTTACTTTAAAAAAAAAAAAAAAGTCAAAACAACATTTCTTCACTGGATGACAACATTTGCTGCGTGGGAGCTGGGGAGGTGGCTCAGTTGTGGGGCACAAAGCTTTCTGGTTCCATCTCTGGTGCAACTAAGCAAGCAGTAGACCAGAGCTCGCTAGTTAGAGCTAGTTATACCAAACACTTATTCTCGAGGCTTTCGTTTTGTTTTGTTTGACAGAGTCTTACTATGTAACCCTGATGGCTTGGCCTAAAACTTGCTCTGTAGAATGACTGGCCTCAAATTCACAGAGATCCACTTGTCTTGTGCTGTAAAGCCCAGTGTATTTTCCCTTAAAGCATATAAATAAGAACAACAGGCCTTCTGAATATCCTTGTGACAACGTGAAACAACTCCTACACTGGGTAGTGACACTTAGTCACTTTACACTAGGATAGCCCCTGCAAGATCATCCTTGATTATCTATCTATCTATCTATCTATCTATCTGTCTATCCATGGTATTCTAAGTCTACACATGTCATATGTCTAAGTAATATGGAAGGACAGGGAAAGGATTGATTTAATTTATTGATTACATAATTTATTTCATCTTATCAACTTGGCCCTATTCCTCAACATGTCTTTTTTTTTAAAACCAAAAATGGTTACATATTTAATGATAATGAAATATTTGTAAGGCAGAATATCTGCCAACATACCTTGAAGAAAATAACTCGTAAATCTTGAATATTTGTAAGGATCCAGGCAGGAAGTAACGTGCTTGCTATGGATGACAACAACCAACATCTATAAGACCTCTCTGAGACGTCTGCTAATATTTTCTGCATTTTCCTGGTGATTAAAAATTAGGCTTAACAGCACTTGGGAGGCAGATGCAGGCGGATTTCTGAGTTCAAGGCCACCCTGGTCTACAGAGTGAGTTCCAGGATAACCAGGGCTATACAGAGAAACCCTGTCTCTAATTAATTAATTAATTAATTAATTAATATAGGCTTAAAAGATTCTAAGGACCAGTGAGATGACTCCTCAGGTAAAGATACTTGCTGCTAAACCGATGATGACCTAAACTTAACCCTGGAGCTGATAGGCAAGAGAAGAGAACCAACTCCTGAGAGTTGTCGTCTGGTCTGCATGTGCTTGCTGTGATGGGTGCTCGCAATAGGCTGGGTGAGAAGAAAGCTATGGGTGCTGAGGATGGGAATAGGGAAGGTTGTGTGCAGCTGGAACGAGGAAACAGGTCACATTCCAAGCAGGAAGTTCCTAGTAAGTCCTTAAAGGCAATGCATGCCCTCTGAATGGTCAGAGCCTAAACAGAGATGGTTATCACAACCAAGCTGTGGTTTGGAGCAAGCCGGCGAACCATGTGAGGTAGGTGGGCCAGGAGATCTGAGGCTTCTGTCTCCCATGGTGTCTGTCTTAGTCATGGTTTCTATTCCTGCACAAAACATCATGACTAAGATGCCAAGAGATGAAGCCAACGGAAGCACTCAACTGATAAGTGAATTTAAAAAAAAAAAATGTAGTTTAGGACGATAAAGTACTTGCCCCAGAACCCACATAAAAAAGTTGTGTGTGGTGAGAGCACATGTGATCTTGGCACTGGGGCTGAGACAGATGCATATCTGGGACTACTGACTAGTCAGACTAAGCAGTAAGCTCAGGAGACAATGGAAGAACCTGCCTTTTTTTTTTTTTTTTTTAAGATTTATTTTATGTATATGAGTACACAGTAGCTGTCTTCAGACACACCAGAAGAGGGCATCAGATCCCATTACAGATGGTTGTGAGCCACCATGTGGTTGCTGGGAATTGAACTCAGTACCTCTGGAAGAGCAGTCAGTGCTCTTAACCACTGAGCCATCTCTCCAGACCCCCCCCCCTTTTTAAAAAGATTTATTTATTTATTTATTTATTTATTTATTTATTTATTTATTTATTCTATGTAAGTACACTGTAGCTGTCTTCAGACACTCCAGAAGAGGGCATCAGATCCCATTACGGATGGTTAGCAACCCCATGTGGTTGCTGGGTTTTGAACTCACGACCTTCAGAAGAACAGTCAGAGCTCTTAACTGCTGAGACATCTCTCCAGCCCCAGAAGAACCTGCCTTAAAAATCAAGATGGATGGCACTTGAGGAATGATGGCATCTGAGGTTCCCATCATAGCCATGGTCAACAGCAGAGAGCAATAAGGGCATGCTTAGCGCTTACCTAGCCTTCATAACTCATACAGTCCAGGACCTCAAACCAGGGATTGTACCCCCAACTTTCTTATGTGTTTCCCGAAGCTTTGCCATCAGAGCCCCCACATGGTGCTGTTCCAAGAGCACCTGGTGCATAGATGCACATCTGTACTTCAAGAGAACAGACCTGTCACACTACCTCCCCTCCAACTGAGGTGACAGGCAAATCTCATTACATAGTCACTACTATGTTAGGAGAAGAGCCACTCTAGGGAATTTCTTTGAAGTTTACCTAGTCTTGTGAAATATGTTGTTTGGCTGAGATGACTATGAAATATTGTTTTGTTTTGTTTTGTTTTTAAATGAGAAATGCCAGTACAACTTGCAAAATTTTAAATTGAAAAATCTCATGTCCTGAGTTGAATCCCCTGAACTCAGATAGTAGAAGAAAACTTAATCCCCACAAGTTGCCCTCTGACCCCTACATACATGCTCTGACACCATTCATAGCACACTGATAGCCCTTCCAATGCCTTGTGGACTCTGTTTTAACATGTGGCCACAGGGGACATATCTTACTGTCATTTCTGACCTTGGTGTTGCAGGAAGCCCAAAGGAGGGAAGATGTCCTTGGCCTGGCCTAGCCTACAGCCATCCTCTGCTAGGCCCCACTCCCAAAAACCCCAGAACTTGCCAGCTATCTTCAGCCACTAGGAGATAAGCCAGTTGGTTCCATCCCTCCAGTTCAGCTGGCCAGTGAAGTAAGCAGACAATGTCTTTGTGTTTTCTAAATCCAAAGTATCTTTTCAAGGAAAAGTGAGCCAGCAAGACTTAAAATCGAGGTCTGTTCTGATTGTATCCAAGTCAAGTAGCAAAGGGCCAAAGGTGAGGGATGTGCTCAGGCAATAAAAAGAGAGAAATCCCAACAAAAGCCACCTATGTAAGAAAATGGATAGACCCTGAAGAGATCAGCAAGGGTATTAGCAACCTTCACAACTGTGGAGAGTGTGGAAATGTTTATTTGGTTTCTTCTTTCTCTGGCCCAGCCTGCTGCCTCAAGGGGCCAGCTCCCTTTGTAGGTCTTCCCAAAGCCGCCATCTTAGATTGGCTATGGGTTTTCCCTCCTCTGTCCAATGCTCTTCCTCTCTCCTTTTCTTCTCCCCCTCAGCAGTACATCACGGACTTCCAGACAGCTAGTGGGCCTGCACTGCCTGCTCGAATCCACAAGCCCACTAGAAGAGAGGAGTTTCGGTTCTTGTTGGGTTAATGTTCTGTGAAGAGACTGGACTGTAGAACCACTCGTCTTTAAACAGATGGGTGAGTAAGGTAGGAAAAAAATATATCTGAATGTGGTACAGAATAAGAGGATGTTGGAGAGAAAAAAAATCCCCATGTTCTCTTTTAGTTAGGAACCAACACACAAAATGGGGAAGGAAAGAGGCTCAGACACAACAGACCTTTGGGGTTAAGGAGGAGTTTCTCAGAATCACTGATTAAAGTTTGCTGGCAAAATAGTTTTCTAAGATTGCTCTGTTTATCCAGGCAAAAGCAGGCACTGTTTCCCAGTGCCTCTGTGTTTGGAAGTTCTTGTCTTTCTTACATTAAAGGTTCAGGTTCTGTCATGGTTTTGAGATTGTAAATGCTCCTCCCCCACCCCCAGGCCCTTGTGCTGAGAGCTTAATTCTCAACTGGTGGGAGCTGTTTTGGAAGGTTCTGAAAGTTTTAGAATATAGTATCTCCTAGCTGAAGTAATATGTCCCAGTATGGGTTTGAAAATAATACTGGGTCCTCAGTCCCTCCTTAGAGCTCTGTGATTCCTATCCACAGTGAGATGGATATTTTTCTCCACAGGTGGTATTGGACCAAGCAACCACAGTGGCAGCTCCCTGAAACCGTGACCATAAACATATTCTTTCTCCTTTGAGCTGTTTTCTCAGAAATTTTGGTTATAGTTGCACAAAAAGAATTAACATAGGCCCCGGCAGGGCAGTGGTGGCACCGGCCATTACTCTCAGCACTTTGGAGGTAGAGGCAGGCAGATGTTTGTGAGTTTGAGGTCTACAGAGTGAGTTCCAGGACAGCCAGGGTTACACAGTGAAACCTTGTCTTGAAGACAAACAAAACGAAACAAGACAAAAAAAAAATTAACATAGGCTCAAACATTGTGAAAATCCTTTTTTTTGCAACTCAAATATGAAACTTAAGGACAATTTCATCATCATCATCAATCAGCAAGCCAATCCCACCTCCTGATAGGCTGAGAAAACAGAGAGCACAGAGGCCAAGGGACCAAGGAAGAGCCTGGAGTAGGAGCTGCTTCCGCTATAGCTGGCTGTGACATTGCAAGGGAGAGCAGGGGCACTGGGTCATCAGTCTTCTCAGCTGAGAAGTGGGCGTGGCTTTCCCCAAAATGCCTTTCAGCAAGTAGACCCCACTCCCAACGATGAACGAAGAATATCACAGACATTTCCAAAATTGTGACTATGCTGGAAATTTGATCTATGGCTTTACTTAGTTACATTCTGGTCCAGGTCTTAGTGTTGCCGAGGTAACTGACCAGCAGCACAGCAGCCAACAAAGGGACTGCAGAGGAAATAGGTGTCATTCTCCAGAAAGCAGATTTTAAAAAGTAGCTTTGACAGCCTCCTGGGGGTGTTACACATCATAGCTCAATAACAGCTGTCGTTCACACTGATGGACCAGGGCAACTGACACTACATTGCACTGGGTCTCTCTCTCTGTCTGTCTGTCTCGTGCCTGCGTGCACGGAAAAAGGTTATTTGGGAATCTACAGTCTACCCCTTACGGGAGCCGAAGTCCATTTGCACTGAGACGATCAGAGAAGAGCCAGTGTAGGGAAGCATCCGGCTGTAATTTTCACAGTGCTAGCTACCAGAGTTCAGGAGGAAACAGACTTCATCATACTCCTTCAGAAGGAGGATCTGAAAGGCAGCATTGTGCCCCGAGAACCCAAGACGGCAGACGCAGGATTGGAGGGATTAGGGGACTTCCTGAAGGTATGTCCGAGACGACTTCTCTTATTTAAACATGAACATGCCTACCCATACACATTCCATAGACTATGACTAGTTCCACCTTCCAAGCACTTCAGGCCTTCTGCTCACTTGGTATTTTTCTGGTATTATTCTGATGGTATTTCCAGGAGATGGGGGTGGGGTGGGGTGGGGGAGGAAATAGCAATAAAAAGAAGCTGGTTCACAAGCTATTTGTGTTGTCTTGATCTGTGTAGGTTGCATGGCTTGGTAGTGTACATTATATAGAACTATTAAAAAGACGGTGCTCAAATTTTTTGAGGCAGGAAAATAAGGCATATTTACAACACAATTTCATACACGTCTGCCGGCTTGTGACCTCAGCCTCCCCTTCTCTACAACAGATGTGATAACAGCAATAATGATAAAGATTTGCTCACATGTTCACATGACCATGAGACTGGAACTTAACAAAGGGAGGACCTGCCTGCAAGCCCCAGGCGACTGGGAGACTAAGGTCAGGGGATAGTTTGAGCCTGGGGATCACAAAGACCGCAGAGCTGGATTCTAGAACTTTCTAATCACTTAACAAATATTCCTACATGAATTAATAGTGGATGAGTGGAAGGAAAGGAGGGGAGGAGGAGAGGGAAGGGGAGGCAGGGAGGGAGGCACTTGCTATGGGTCCTTGTAAAAAATCGAATTCCAGAAACTGCTCCCTTAATCTGGGATATACAGATGCATGATATTCCTGTTGGGGCTTTGCCCAGAATTGTTCTATCTAAGGAACTCTTGGCAAAGTGGGGCCAGTGCTCTGAAGCCAACTTCACGCAGTACCCTACAGCTCAAGTTTCTTAGGGAATGGTTTACAACAGTATCAGGAATAATAGTGACACCTAGTGACACTTCTAGTTATTGTCTCTAAAGAATCGCACTTGACAACTGTTTTTTGTTTGTTTTGCTCCACAGAGACCAAGTACGAAGGTGACAAGTGTAATTGGCGATTGTCACCATTTTTTTCAACCCGAGAGCTCTTTCTTCAAAACTGTAGTGTGTAGGCCAGCCTGGTCTACAGAGTGAGTTCCAGGACAGCCAGGGCTACACAGAGAAACCCTGTCTCTAAAAAAACCAAAAACCAAACCAAATCAAAACAAAAACTAAACTAGCTTCAAAACAAAAGAAAAAAACTGCAGACTGATAAACTTTCACATCCTCGTTCAGTTTCTGAATGGCGTTCTCATGGGATTTCTCCATACCAGGTTCTGCAGCAGTTTCTACATTCATATTTCAAGGCTTGTGCCCATACTGTAATGCATAGCACCTTTAAAATTCTCCATATATTGGGCTGGTGAGATGGCTCAGTGGGTAAGAACACCCGACTGCTCTTCCAAAGGTCGGAAGTTCAAATCCCAGCAACCACATGGTGGCTCACAACCACCTGTAATGAGATCTGATGCCCTCTTCTGGTGCGGCTGAAGACAGCTACAGTGTACTTACATTAAATAAATAAACAAACAAATAAATAAATAAATCTTTAAAAAAAATTCTCCATATTATTTCACTTACCAGTTTGGGTGTTTTGTCTGCATGTATGTCTGTTCACCATCTGCATCCCACGGGATCACCTAGAACCAGAGTTACAGCCCTTACGAACCTCCTCCCGTGCTAGGAATCAAACCTACTCCCTCTGCAAGAGCAGCAAGTGCTCTTAGCCAAGCGCCGCCTCTCCAGCCCCTGTAAGGCATAATAACAGTGACAGAATTACTTATCAGGCTAAACAGTGATACATGCATGGGTCACGCTTGAGCTCGTAGAATGCTGCTGCATCTCGAAAGGCAGGCAAGCTGAGGTCTGCTCTGAAGAATGTCTGAGATCACTCTAGAAAAGAGCCGAGTCAAGAAAAAGATGCTAAAGGTCCACACTGAGCCCAGGGCAGCTCTTGCCCAGGCTGTCACCTATTCCTCCCTGAGAGATTTTTATCACTACAAGATCTGTTTTGTCTGTCATAGGTTTTTCTCCCTGAAGCCTTCCAACCCTCCCCCCAACCCCCAACTCTCAGTCCTGTTCAGATTAAGATGACAACCTCCTGGCCTCAAGTCTCCCGTGAGCCTGCAGGGTGGAGCCTGCAGATAGATTTGTACAACTTCCCTCCTGTTTGTCTATTGTCAGTCTGGTCCAGTGTTCTGGCTAGTTTTATGTCAACTTGATACAAGGTGGTCATCAGGGAGGGGGGAACCTCAACTGAGAAAATACCTCCATAAGATCAGGCTGTAGCAAGCCTGTAGGGCCTTTTCTTAATGAGTGACTGATGGAAGAGAACCCAGCCCGTTTGTGGGTGGCACCACACCTGGGTTTTTGTCCTAAATTTATATAAGCAGGCCGAGCAAGCCATGATAAGCAAGCCAGTAAGCAGTTCCCTCCATGGCCTCCGCATCAGCTCCTGCTTCCAGGGCACTGCACTGCTGGAGTTCAGGCCCTTACCGCTTTTGACAATGAACTGTTACATGGCACTGTGAGCAAAATAAACCCTTTCCTCCCCAAGATGCTTTTTTTTTTTTTGTCATAGTGTTTCATCACAATAGTAGAAACACTAAGACACCCGGTGACTCACATTGTTGAGCTTTTAAAGAGTAGAGGGACATTTCAACTTCCCTCTAACTGAGAAGCATCTTGACCAAGCCATGGGTAGCAATTATTTAATTCGGAGGTTGTAGGCTTAATGGTTTGTTTTTGTTTTTTTTTGTTTTTTTGTCAGAAAGCTTAGAAGCTAGATTCTGTCTAGTGAGGCCAAGCTGAACAAGCAGGGTAACTTCTGTAGCTTGGTCTTCTTACCTAGAAAATGAGATAACCGGGGGCTGGAGAGATGGCTCAGGGGTTAAGAGCACTGACTGCTCTTCCGAAGGTCCTGAGTTCAATTCCCAGCAACCACATGGTGGTTCACAACCATCTGTAATGAGATCTGATGCCCTCTTCTGGAGTGTCTGAAGACAGCTACAGTGTACTTACATATAATAAATAAATCTTAAAGAGAGAAAGAAAGAAAGAAAGAAAGAAAAAGAAAGAAAGAAAGAGAATGAGATAACAATGCGTACATTATCCAGGACCTAGTGTCTTGAGAACAAAATGTAATGACAAAGGCTTTTATAACTTCTGTACAAAGAAAACAAACTGCTGATATCTTCTCTGGTCATCACTCTCCTGTGTCACATCAGCTCTGCCAGATTACAGCCCCGACGCTTACTAGCTAACTGTGTTACCCTGAGACCCCACTCCCATGCCTCAGTTCCTCTCCCAGACAAATAAAACCACGAAAAGACCAGCCTCGGAGGGCAGGAGTGTATCCGGCTTAGTACAGAGTGATACCGGAGAAATTGGGGTCCCTCCTCGGGGCTCTCAGTTTTGTGAACAAAAGGACTTAAGAACAGGTTATCATAGGAGAGCTTAAGGCCAACTTCATTCGAGTTTAATATAAATACCCAAGAGAAGCATGCGGTAAACCCGGACGGCTGCCTGGAAGAGGCTAGAGAAGAGAAAGAGAAAAAGCCATGCCGCACGAGTGAAGACTACACGGAGATGAGCCCCAAGGAGGACACTCGGCCACAGGGGAGCTGTAGAGATAGGGCAAGGAAACCTAAAGCCCCAACAAAAGCACACTTGGGCTTTGGCCAGCTTCCAAAAGAGAGACAGAGGGGAAGAAAAAGGAAACGTTGTGCCTTTCTGAGAGCCAGGACTGAGGAAAAGCGGGCAGACACAGCAGCGCCTCATGACAGCTCTGGAGTAGCAGCAGAGTCAGGGGATTCCATACAGTACAGTGTCTCATTGTATTCACCTTTTTAGCACAGCTTCGGGTGGGCCTGCCTTCCTGAGGGTTGGATCCTTGGCCAAACAATTGACCCGCCCAACTGGATTAACTTCTGTTTGTTTGTGTCAGAGACAGGGTCTCACTATGGAGCCCGGGCTTGCCTGGAAGTGACTATGTAGACCAGGTTGGCCTAGAACTTGAAGTGTTCCTACTGCCTTTGCCTCCAAAGTGCTAGAATTAAAGGACTTTGACATCACCCCCGACTCTGGGTTAACTCTTTCCCTCTCGGGACTTATTATTTATGTGTCTGTGTGTGCATATACCTACAGAAGCCAAAAGTGGGTATAAGGTCTGTCCCCTGTAGTTGGAGTTACAGGCAGTTGTGAACACCTGATGTTGATGCTGGAAACCCCAGTCATCCCCAAGAGCAGCAAGCATTCCAAACCATCTCCCCAACACACTGGATTAACTCTTAAAGACAGGAGACAGGAAGTGATTAAATTTAATCCTGGCACTAGGGAGGCAGATCCCTGAGTTCAAGGCCAGTCTGGTCTACAGATCGAGTTCTAGGTCAGCCAGGGCTACACAGAGAAATTGTCTCGAAAAACCATCCACCCATAAGGTGGTGGTGGTGGTGGCGGTGGCAGTGGTACAGCTGGACAGATGGCTCAATGGTTAAGAGGCCTGTTTGCTCTGAGTTTCTGAGGACCCAGTTCAATCCCAGCAACCACACAGCAGCTTGCAACCATGTCTAACTCCACCTCCAAAGGAGTCAACACCCTCACACACATGCATGCAGGCAAAACACCAATGCACATACAATAAAAAAATATTTAAATCATTTTTAAAAAATCAGGAAACAATGGCACATGTTCATCTAGAGAAAGATCCTTTTTTTTTTTTTTTTTTTTTTCCCTATAATAGGAAACGGCTCAGAACATTTTATTTATTGAGACAGGGTGTAGCCCAGGCTGGCCCCCAATACTATATACCCAAGATGAGCTTCAACTTCAGATCCTCCTGCCTTTGTCTCCCCAAGTGCTTGAATCACAGGCCTGTGCTGCCAACGCTTGTACTTTTATGATGTACTTTTATGATGTGTTGGAGATGGACCCTGAGGCTCCACGAGTAAATACCAGTGGCCCACAATCTCAGGCCCCTCCACGCCATATCTTATCCTAGTCGGCCATCACTGGGAAGAGAGGCCCCTTGGTCTTGCAAACGTTATATGTCCCAGGACAGGGGAAAGCCAGGGCCAAGAAGCGGGAGTGGGTGGGTAGGGGAACAGGGCGGGGGGGAAGGGTATAGGGAACTTCCAGGATAGCATTTGAAATGTATACAAAGAAAATATCTAATTAAAAAAACTACTCGCCGGGCATGGTGGCGCACGCCTTTAGTCCCAGCACTTGGGAGGCAGAGACAGGCAGATTTCTGAGTTCCAGGCCAGCCTGGTCTACCGAGTGAGTTCCAGGACAGCCAGGGCTACACAGACAAACCCTGTCTCGAAAAAAAAAACAAAACAAAACAAAAAAAAAACCAACCTACTCAAAAAAAAGTTTATATACACACACACCCACACTCTTAATAGTCATAGACCTCAAAGAGGACACTGTTAGATTTATTTATTGGACATTGATTTTGCTTTGTCTTTTTTTTGTTTTTTTGTTTTTGGTTTTTCAAGCACAAACCATGTCCCCCACCCACCCACCCACCTACAGTCATGGGATTCCCTATCTGGACTCTATATCGATGACACACTTGAAAGCAATCTTCATGTTCTCATTACTGCTATTGTGCTTAGGGAGTGAGTCTGCCTTTGCACTGGGATCCCTTCCTGTCAAGCAGACCTCAACCAGGCTGTATCTCCCAGGGAGCGTTTCTGTCCACTTTCCACCATGCAGTGTTCTTGGTCGCCACACGGTATTTATGTGGCCTTGCCTCTTCCGCCTGTCCTGGCCCTTAGTCAGCAACACTTACAAGAGCATGCTGGGTAACGGGTACTAGATAAATGGTTTGGTGTCTATTTCTGTCTAGTCTTAGTCACACAACAAGCCACTTGCATTTCCCTAGAAGCAGCAGGATAAAGATCAAAGGTATAACTAGCTCTTAAAGATGCTGAAGTGTATTTAAACTTCTGAAGATGAGAATGTGGCAAAGTCTGAATTTTACAAAGCTGGAAACCTGAAGAAAGGAGCACCCCAAACTACCACTCGTTTGTTTTATACTCCACTTGAGTCAGCATCATCTTTATTTCAAAATAACATTTTTATTATATAAAAATGTAAAAAAAAAAAAATCCAGCAAAACCAGAAATCCGGATATATTGTCCTGGGCTTTCACAGTGGTTCATTTTTTATTTGTATCTCGTTTTCAGTACAATTTACAACATTGTCCCCCGTTCCAGTCTGATTATACACATGCTAAGTGACAGAAAGGGTCTGGAATAAATATATTTTAAAAAAAGAGGAAAAGCTCTCAACTAAGTGGCACACAGTAGGTCCGATGGGGAAGGGGAAGTGACTGAGAAACTAAGTGGCACGCAGTAGGTCCTATGGGGTGTGTGTGTCTGAGACAGGAAGTCAGCAAGCAAACGCAAGAGGAGTGTCAGCCGCAGCAGCTCTTCAGTCATCTTTGTCTTTCGCGCCGTGCTTCAGGATGCGGGTGAACTCAATGTAGTTGAAGTTCCCCTTTTTGTCAATGGGGGCCTCTCTGTACAGCTCATCCACCTCCTCGTCTGTGAAGCGGTCGCCCATGGTGGTCAGCAGCTCCCTCAGGTAATCCTCCTGGATGGTGCCTGGAGGGCAACAAAGGGCAGGCTCATGGCACAATGTGACAAACCAACCCGTCCCAGTTGGCAATTCGGCACTCTCACCGACGAGCCGCTTCCCAGCCCCTCCAGAGCACTCTATGAACACTAAATTGATTTTTAAAAGTGTCAAAGTAGAGATAACTCAGTAGTTAAGAGCACAGGCAGAGCCCAGCACCTCCTGTCTCACAACCATTTGTAACTTTCAGTCCCAAGAATCTTATGCCTGCTCTGGCCCCTGAAGGCCACCAGGTGTGCATGTGGTACACACACACACACACACACACACACACACACACACACACACACACACAGCTGTAATATTTATCCACAGAAAAGAAAAACAACTTTTTAAACACCACAATATCACAAAGTCGAGTAAAAATTAAGAGGTAGCTGCCCAGAACAAGAGGCAGTGTCACCCAGAGCCAGTGCAGGGACAGCCATGTGCCAGGGCTGTGGGAGGGAGATACCAAGGCGATGTGTGAGACCCAGCAGGAGGTTGGTACGGAATAAAAGGAGAAATGACTGAAGAAGGAAGGAGGAGGAGAGGAAGGTAAGACTGGGAAGGCTTTTCACACTGAAATGTGATTCTCCAGACAAAACAGAGCAAAACCCCAGGTAGCCCAGAGACACAGAACACTTCAAGTGCTCACACTGTAAACTGCTTTTCAGAGAAGCCAGGGGTCTCAGAAAGCACAGCTTTCACTGTCCAAGACTACCTAACGGGGACACGTCTGATTTTGTTAGGAAGCTTGAAGCCAGATGCAAAGGTGCATGAGATAGGCGAAGCCGTTTCATGACCTACAACAGATCTATGGCCAGGCCATTTTTGGTTCTACTGCCCTATTTTAAAATAACAGGCTTGGTTAGCTTGTTTTTGTTTTGACTAAAAAAAAAAATATTTCACACATTAAAAAATGTCCTAAAATATGCTCCATGTACACTAAAGTGAGGACACACACACACACACACACACACAGAGCGTTACCTGTGGCTTCCTCATCGAAGCAAGCGAAGGCATTTCTGATGACGTCCTCAGGGTCAGTGCCGTTCAGCTTCTCTCCAAACATGGTGAGGAACATGGTGAAATTGATGGGGCCTGGGGCCTCGTTCATCATGGCGTCCAGGTAGGCATCAGTGGGGTTCTTCCCTGTGAGGGCGCACATTGGAACAAAGGAGAAAACCCACTTAGGTTGGCATGGTTTGGCTATTGCTATGCTAGCACACTTATTTTTTTTTTAAAGGTTTTTATTACATGTACATGTAATATTCAGGATAACACATGTATGACTGTCTGAGGACAACTTTCAGGAGTTGGCTCTCTGCTTCTTCAAACCCCACAAGCTTAAGACAAAAACACCTTTCTGTGCCGAACCACCTTGCTACCTTCTTCATTGCTTTTTTTTTTTTTTTTTTTTTTTTTTCAGGAAACTACCTTATGTATATATTTTTTTTTTTCTAGTTAGATTTTTTTTTTTTATTACATATTTTCCTCAATTACATTTCCAATACTATCCCAAAAGTCCCCCATAGCGCCCCCCACTTCCCTACCCACCCATTCCCATTCTTTTGGCCCTGGCATTCCCCTATATTGGGGCATATAAAGTTTGCAAGTCCAATGGGCCTCTCTTTCCATTGATGGCCGACTAGGCCATCTTTCGATACATAGGCAGCTAGAGACAAGAGCTCCAGGGTTCTGGTTAGTACATTATGTTGTTCCAACAATAGGGTTGCAGATCCCTTTAGCTCCTTGGGTACTTTCTCTAGCTTCTCCATTGGGAGCCCTGTGATACATCCAATAGCTGACTGTGAACATCCACTCCTGTGTTTGCTAGGCCCCGGCATCATCTCACAAGAGACAGCTATATTTGGGTCCTTTCAGCAAAACTTGCTAGTGTATGCAATGGTGTCAGCGTTTAGAAGCTGATTCTTCATTGCTTTTTATTAAAAATCAACAACAACAACAACAACAACAACACCCCAAAGTCTCAAACTTTGACAGGCAAAACACCATACTATCACAGGCTGGATATTGATTCTACATTGGTTCATTAAGGGTTGTCTCAACACCAGCAATTCAAAGACAAATCAACATTTGCCTAATCATTGTTTCTAATCATGATACAGTTGTCCGTGGGCTGGTATGCTTCAAAATGACCTATAAGCTCATCATCTGAGTTAAACCTTTTAGGTCAGCTTACGACTTGCAGCTTATTTTGAACGATTCTACAGAAAGCACTGTCAACCCAAGTGCTGTTACTCTCCTGCTTCCTCCTCCTGCGTGTTGATGGATGAGCCACCAGGCCAGACCTGGACTGGAGCACTCACAGTAAAGAGAGACCCTGATTTCAGTTCCCATGGAAAACAAAACATAGGACGTCAGCCAGAGAATTCCTGACAGTGAGAGTGTGTGTGTGTGTGTGTGTGTGCGCGCGCGCGCACGCGCTTGCGTGCATCGGTGCCAAGGAAAACTCAGGGAAGACGAAGAATGACTTCCAGCAGCCAGGCCTCTCCATCCCGGGGCTCACACTGAGGTCACCAGGCTTGGCAGCATGCACCTTCACCTGGTGAGCCATCTCATCAGCTCTATTTATGGTTTTTACAAAAATGTATTCCCCCTCCCCTCCCTCTCTCTCTTTTATAAAGAGCTTTATTATGGAAGTCTCTCTTCTTGGGGTCCACTTTGAGTACCACCACCCTTCCTTCCCAGACACCCACTGTTAGTTATGTGTGGTACGGTACCTCTTTGTCCATTTGTTCCTGACCTGTCCTCCACCCACAGGATACTGCCTACTGTATATCACTAGCTACATTTGTTACTGCATCTTTTCATCTCTTGTACCTAGCCAACCAACATCAATCAATCAGACACACACACACACACACACACACACACACACACACACACACACAAACACACACACACACAGGAATGGCTTTCAGGCTCCTGCATGACATAATCTACTTAGCTAACAGGCACAGTACCCGCCAAGTACTCACCCTGCAGCTGATCCCTGCTCCTTATCGGGGCCCTACCGCCACCTGAAAGCTTTTCATAGGTACCTCAGAACAAGGGTTAAATCACAGAACAAACGATCCAGAGATGGATCACCACAGGAAGAATTCACATAAAGGGAAAATGCTCAGAAAGGCTACCCAGAGACGCCAGCATGTCGTGCAGGTCCTCCTTGTCAATGAAGCCATCCCGGTTCTGGTCAATCATGTTAAAGGCCTCTTTGAACTCCTGGATCTGGGACTGGTCAAACATGGCAAACACATTGGACGTTGCGCGCTGAGGGCGCTTCTTGGTGGTCTTGGTCTTTGCTTTTTTGCTCGACATGGTGGCGGTTCAAATCTGAAAATAAACAAAACAATGTATAATATGTAGTAAAGCAAGAAGGGTAGACACACATTTCAAATTAATAAAAATAAATAAATTTTTTTTTCTTTCTTTAAAACAGGGGTCTCATTGCCTAACCCCCGGATGGCCTAAACTTCACAAAAGATCTTCCTGTCTCTGATTCCCAAGTACTGGGATTAAAGTTGTGTGTTAAGCTATATAGTAAAAATATCTTAATAAGGAAATTTGCTTCGAGAGGGAAAAGTATGCCCAAGCTTTATTTCCAACGTGACGGTTAAGGTGGACTTGAAAGAACAGATTTTATCAATGAATTTTACATCACGTTTCACAAGACTAATTTAAGAGCCAGGCGGTAGTGGCGCACGCCTTTAATCCCAGCACTTGGGAGGCAGAAGCAGGTGGATCTCTGAGTTCGAGGCCAGCCTGGTCTACAAACTGAGTTCCAGGACAGCCAGGGCTATACAGAGAAACCCTATCTCAAAAAACAAAAACAAAACAAAACAAAAAAGACTAATTTAAGAGTTAGCTTTTATTTTTAATTACGTGTGTATGTATTTATGTCTGTGTGTGGGTGTGTGCGCATGAGTGCAGGTGACCTCGGAGGCCAGAGGAGGGCGCTGGAGCCCTGAAGTTGCAGTTACAGGCAACTGGAAAAGCTCCCAAGACTAATTTTTATCCACCAGAAGTTTATAAAAACAAAAAAATATCTACCATAACGTATGGTGAGAACTGAGTGGATACTGTAGACTAGGGAAGTCAGATACGGTCCTCACCTGTAAGATGCATCATCTAGACTCAATTTCCCCTTAGACTTCGAGCTGTCCCTGCATCTCCCCATCTGACAACGCCCGAATTCCATCATCCTCCCAATCGTTCCCAGAGATTCTGCAAGTGGCTTGGGCATTACTCTACTGACAGTCATCGGCCATTTAACAGGCAAAAAGAACGTATTTTATTGGTCCTCTTGCCTGTCTTTGGAGTGCTGGGATTATAGGGGTCGTACATGCCCTGGTAGCACTCTCAACAATATCAGTACATGCATGATCATGTTTTGGTCAATGACAAATAACATATACAATGGTGTATACCACATGGTCTTGGTCTGCAGAGCAATGAGACCACCTAACAATGACATTCTCAGAATCTATCCCCTTTATCAGACGATGCTCCACAGCAAATAGAACACAACACTGTCAGCTTTGGAGTTAGAAGCCAAGTTAAAAATCTAAGTCACAGAAGACTGGCTATACATCATTTGAAATCTCACAAATACAAGGCTGGGTTTTTTTTTTTTTTTTTAACTATGAGCTTTTATTATTTTTATGTGTATGTCTTTCATGTATGTCTATACACATGTGTGCAGTGCCTATGGAGACCAGAAAAGGGTGCTGGATCCTCTGGGGCTGGAGTTACAGATGGGTGAGAGCCTTCAGGTGCTGTTGGGAGGGGGCTGCTTACTGGCTTGCTCATCATGGCTTGCTTGTCCTGCTTTCTGCTTTCTTATAGAGATCTGGGATAACCAGCCCAGGGAATGGCCCCACTTACCATGGGCTGGGCCCTCTCACATCAATCACTAAGAAAATGTCCTACATGCCTGCTCACCACCTGATCTTATGGCGGCATTTCTCAATTGAGGTCTCCCTCCTCTCTGATGACTACAGCTTATGCCAAGTGTAATAAAACTTGCCAAAATAGGTTTAATCCCAGGTTCTCATGCATGCTACATGGCTCTCCCAATGAGCTACACCCTCAGCGTCAACTGACTTTCTTAACCCTGGAACTGTCAGATAAAAGTTTTTCTCATGTGAGAGATACTCGTTTTATTTCAAGATTTAATAGGTATTAGCAGTCTAAAGGCACGGATAAGTTCTATCAGCCGATCATGTCTCAAACTAACCAAAGAGTAACATTTTTTGAGGTTTAATCAAGAGTTCTTCAAGAAGTCAACGATGAGACGACGCCAAATGCAAAGATTTGGTTAGGGAGCGTGGCTAGTTTAAAATAACTGGAGGGGGCGGGGGAGAGAGGCATTGTCAGAAAGCCTCAGCTGGTGCAGCAGCCTGGTCCCTGATTAAGGGGAAAGACGAGGCTGACAGGTGAGAACACAGTCACTCACCGGCACTTATCAAAACATGCTGCAGAGCAAGCGACTAACAGGAACAGCACTCGACCTTAAGTGGCTTTGGCATGACTCTCTAGAGAAACCCTCACCTACTTCCCCAAGTGTGTGCTGACATTTTTCTAAGCACTCCTCCCTTAATGCTTGTGTTTATGTCTCTGTTAAAGGTGTCTGCATATGCATGTGTATGCATGTATGTATGTGGAGGTGCAGAGGTTGACAGTGGGTGTCTCCCTCAGACGCTTTCCACTCTCATTTTTCGTAAGATTTATTTATGTATTTATTATGCACACAGCATTCTGCCTGTGTGTATGTCTGCAGGCCAGAAGAGGGCAGCAGATCTCATAGATGTGAGCCGGGAATTGAACTCAGGACCTCTGGAAGAGCAGACAGTGAGTGCTCTTAACCTCTCAGCCATCTCTCCAGTGCCCTCCACCCTAATTTTTGAGGCAGGCTCTCTTGTTGCACTTGGAGGGCTCACCAACTGGCTGGCGGACCAATGAGCCCCACCCCTCTGCCCCCCCAGCACTGGGATTCTGGGTGAGTGTATGTACCAGCTTTCTATGTGAGCGCTAGGATCTGGACGCAGAGACTCACGCTTGCACGGCCAAGCACTTTACTGACCGGGTCATTTACTCAAACCTAAAACTGTCTAAGAAACCCAACCCACCCACCTCAAAAATATTAATCCACAATTCCCGTCAAAAGGAAATGCAGAGACAAAGTGTGGAGCAAAGTCTGAAGTAAAGGCCATCCAGAGACTGCCCCACCTGGGGATCCATCCCATATACAGACACCAAACCCAGACACTATTCTGGATGCCAACAAGTGCTTGCTGACAGGAGCTTGATATAGCTGTCTCCTGAGAGGCTCTGCCAGTGCCTGACTAATACAGATGCGGATGTATGTAGCCAACCATTGAACTGAGCACGGGAACCCCAATGGAGGATTTAGGGGAAGGACTGAAGGAGCTGAAGGGGATTGTAACCCCATAGGATCAACAATATCAACCAACCAGCCCTCCCACCCGCAGGGACTAAACCACCAAAGAGTACACATGACTCCAGCTGTATATGTAGTAGAGGATGGCCTTGTCTGGCATCAATGGGAGGAGAGGCCCTTGGTCCTGTGAAGGCTCTCGATTCCCACCCCACCCCACCCCACCCCCACCCTGTAGGGAAATGCCAGGGTGGGGATATGGGACTGTGTGAGCGAGTGGGGGAGCACCCTCATAGAAGCAAGGGTAGGGTGAGGTGATAGACAGGAGGTTTATGGAAGGGAAACTGGGAAGGGGGATAACATTTGAAATGTAAATACATAAAATAAATAAAAAATATGAAGATTAAAAAAAAAAGAAAAAGAAAAGAAACCCAACTGTGAGCTGAGCGTGACGCTGTGCATCTTTAATCCAAGCATGGTCTAAAGTGCGAGATCCTGTCTCAAACAACAAAAAAGGAAACCCAACTTTGTTAAGCACACACACACACACACACACTCACTCGTTGTTTAGAGTCTTACTATGTTTGTAGCCCAGCTGGTCTTCAATTATGATCCTCTTGCCTTTGTCTCCTAAGTGCTGGGAGTTTAAGATTTTTAGGGTTGGGGATACACTCAGTGGTAGGGTACTTGTTTGTATGTTCAAGGTCCTGGGTCCCATCTCCAGAAGCACAAAAACAAAATATACTTCACACACACACACACACACACACACACACCAGTTGAAAATCGAGCAAAGGTGTATCAAAACCACCAATCCAACGAAAACTCTGGTCCAGAGAAAACGTTCCCTCCCGCTTGCCTTCTGAGAGAATATCTTGGCTTCCTCTACTGTCTCACCCCTGAAGTGGAAACTTATGGTTTCTTTGGAAAGTTAGCTGTATTGGATGGTGTTTTGCTGGGGCAGACACTTACACGGGTGAAAGGATGTTTTGCTCAGGCAAGCACATGAAAGAACTCATAATGAAGGATTCTTTGCTAACCACACGTATGTACTGGTTCATCTTACACTGCATAGCTGAGCTCCACTTGTTATGACTCCATGGTGAGAAAGGCCCTCAAAACTTCAGATGGTGTTTTGGTGGCTTCTTGCTTCTTGCTGCTTCTGCAGACTCAGGTTGACTGGCAGAGTAACGTCAGCTGAGGTTAAGACTCCCAAGGAGGACATGCGATGTTTGGAGGGAGTATGAACAGGACTCAACGGACAGTGATCGAGGCTTGCTTGCATAGCTAGCTTTACAAGGCTTCCTTGGTCTCAAGTCTTTGCTGGTCTTCACTTCATTGAGACAGGCTTGGCAAACAAACTTCTGGAGTCCCTGCTGGTCCTGTCCTAATCGCTCTTGCTGACTCTCGCTGATTTGGCTGAGGCCTGGTTGGTTCTGCTGTGTCGTGCTAACTCTGCTATCCTGACACTACTGAACTGGACTGCTGGTATATTTGTGGAGTATTTGTGAGTGGATGGAGCTGCCTCCACTGAATCCTGTCAACAGAATTGATTTCCTGACAATGCAGATTGGATTTGCTCTAAAAAACAATTTCTAAACAGGTCCATGTCCCCGTGTGTCCTAAATAACTTTTCTCTTCCACTGCCTCTGGTGAGTTACTTATGGGAGACTCACTCCTCAGCTCACCACCTCAGGAAGTCTTTCTTCAGGGCCTGTACTGTACCTGACACCGTTGTGTGCCGGGCTGTGGGGAGGTGGCCCTCCACTGCAGCCTCAGTTCTCCTACTTCCGGTATTGGCCCACCAGAATGTCTTCTTGCGCTTCCATCTCCCCTCAGGGACCCAGGCGTCTCATATCCCGGCATTTCTGACAGGGTTTCACTATGCATCCCAGGCTGCTATAGCATCCTCTTGCCTCTGCAACATTCTGGCTCCAGGGCCTACACCTCCAGGCTTGTTCTTCACCTTGAGCTGCAGATTCACGTCTAGCTGTCTAGGCAACAGGCCCATTCTGGACATCCTACAGACACTGCAAGAATCAAAGGGCTGGGAACGGAATCCATTATCCCGTCCCTCAACTTCCTCAGCTCTCAGTCCCCCACTCTCCCAGCCGGGAAGCTGCGAGTCAGCTTCTCTAAATCTCTCCCCGGTAAACCAGTCCTTGGGTTCCTTTGCCTCTTTCCTGCCACCACGGGAGAGCCCACCGTCATCACTGACTTGAGACAGCTTCCTCAGATCCTACCTCTCCAGTGCCTGTATCACAAGCATGCACTACCACACTTGGTTTGTCTGTTTGTTTTGTTTTTAAATCTGTGTGTGCCCACACATGCGCATGCGTATGCATTTTAGAGGACAGTGTTTGAGAATTGGTTTCCTCTCACCACATGGATCCAAACACGGGCTTGTCAGACTTGGCAGAAAAGGCCTTTATACGGAGACATTTAGTCAGCCTCGTGTACACCTATTACATATACATACACACGTACATACGTACTCACTCTCAGGAGAAAGAAATCATGAGTGGAGAAAGTTTAAACATCCCGGCATTAAATGAAGCTGCCTGCTTTTGAAATGATATAGCTGAAGGCCCAGACATTAAATAACCCCCCAAGTTGGGTATCCCCAAACTCTACTACAGCTAATCTCTCCACACACACCCCCAGCCTCTTTCCTGTTAACCTCTCTTCTAGTTATTGTAGCTCCCTTGAAATCTTTCAAAGTTCCCAACAGATGTGAGCCTGGGTTTCTGAGTGGTGATTTTTCTCCGCAATCGGGCCACAGACAGGAGGAGTTTTCATAGAAGCCCAAACTACACCTGAGAAACTACACAGACAGTCAGACTGTACCGGACAGGAGCGACTAATGGGGAGAAGCCAAAGCCTGGATTGACTATGAAGCGTAGCAGGTCAGACGGGGTTAACAAGAGGCATCACTTTTTATTAGCCATGATTTAACAGAGAAACCTGTACTGGCTAGTTTTGTGTCAACTTGACACAAGCTGGAGTTATCACAGAGAAAGGAGCTTCAGTTGGGGAAATGCCTCCATGAGATCCAACTGTAAGGCATTTTCTCAATTAGTGATCAAGGGGGAAAGGCCCCTTGTGGGTGGTGCCATCTCTGGGCTGGTAGTCTTGGTTCTATAAGAGAGCAGGCTGAGCAAGCCGGGGGAAGCCAGCCAGTAAGGAACATCTCTCCATGGCTTCTGCATCAGCTCCTGCTTTCTGACCTGTTTGAGTTCCAGTCCTGACTTCCTTTGGTGATGAACAGCAGTATGGAAATGTAAGCTGAACAAACCCTTTCCTCCCCAACTCGCTTCTTGGTCATGATGTTTGTGCGGGAATAGAAACCCTGACTAAGACAAAACCTTTATGCTCAATTATTAATGAAAATGCTTTAGGAGGGGGGAGCGCCTTACCCAACCCTCTACCCTTAGACTACAGTCATTACCATCACTGATGAAAGTATTCACAATAAATCATAGCCCAGAAGGTAAATTACCTTTAACTTAAAACAAAAGGGATTTTCCTCCTAAAACACTTCAGTATTTCTCTGTATCCCTAACACTTCCTTGGGCTTGGAAAGATGCTCAGAGCACATGCTGCTGCCGCCCGAGGAATCCAACGTCCCTTTGATGCTTCCCCAAGGATCAGTCGCCACCACAAGGCAATATACTCGTGTGCCAGCCATCTCTGAAGTCTATTTAAAAAAAAAAAATTGATGCCCGAGTCTTAGTCTAGCCTAACAGAAAGGGAGTGCTGGGAGCGGAGGCCAACTTAGTTTTAAAGGTGCGCTAGGTGGGAGCTGGAAGTTGGTCCATTGATTAAGAGTCCTTGTTGCTTCTGTGGACAACCTAGTCCCCAGGGATCTGACACTCGCTTCTGATCTCCACAGGCCCCAGGCATGCACAAAAACCTCATAAACATGAAATAATTAATTTTAAAAAATCATCAATGCACTAGGCAGTTCCAACGCACAGCTAAGGTTGAAACCACTTAGCCCACACTGGCTGCATGCATGTCCAGTTTCCCTTGGCTTTTCAAAGTTAGTCACTCTGGGTAAATGGGAGGCCTGAATTCTAATTCCAGTTCTTTGATTTTTGGCTACTTTAGCCACCTCAGTCTCTTCATCCATGCAAGAGGTGACTCATGGGCCAAGAAGCTGGCTCGGTTGCTGCTTAGCCTTTGGGCATGGGGACCTGAGCTGGAGCCGAGAGTCCATGTCTAGATATAGATGCAGGCCAGCAGAGGCCATGTCTCAAAAAGAAGGCGAACGCACCTCAGGGAGGACACCAGGGACTGGCCTCTGGCCTCCACTTACATACACACTAAGTAAGAGGTAACTCATAGCCAATAACTGGCAGCTAGCAAATTATTTGCAGTCTGCAGGAAGGTTTGTGTAGTAGCCCAGAGATGACCTTTAATATTTCTTCAAAAATTAGCTTGTCAAACTTATTTATTTAAATGTATATGAGTACACTGTCTTCAGACAGATCGATAGAGGGCATCAGATCCCCTCACAGATGGTTGTGAGCCACCATGTGGTTGCTGGGAATTGAACTTGGAACCTCTGGAAGAACAGTCAGTGCTCTTAGCCACTGAGCCACCTCTCCAGCCCTTGTCGATTTTTTTTAAGGTGACATTTTACTTAAAACCCCAAATTTCGGACACCTTGAACAAGTACAGAAGGAATCGCCAGATGAGCACCCCCAGATCCTTTGGGAGTGCTCAATGAGAAATCTGCCCCCTTCACCCTCCTCTCCCCGCAACGTTTATTCAACCTGAATGGTTCCTGATGGCACTGAAAGTCCTTTCTCCCACTCTTGCCAATGTGGTTGTCAGGCTCCAAGATGACCCTCAATGGCCGTCACCGTGCAGCCACCCGGAAGTAAGAGTGGGGAAGGAACAGTGTAAGCAGTGCACTGTGCAATGGTGTCAGTTGACTGTTGCCACAGACATTGCATCCCCGGCTTGCTCTGCTGTGAGTCAATCTGCCGATGCTAGCACCAGATAGCAGAGAATGGAGGCCTCCTGCAAAAGCCAGTGGCAACAGGTTACCTGTGTGAGTCAGCCACACTGGACACGATCCCTCCGGATGAAGACAACCATGCGAGACTAAACTGCATGGGGATTCCTGGCTTTTAAAGACTGGAATTTATTAGCCAGGTGTGGTGGCACACACCTCTCTGATCCTTGCACTCTAGAGGCAGAGGCAGGAAGAGCTCTCTAAGTTCAAGGCCAGCCTGGTATGCAGTTAAGTTCCTGGACTATAAAGACCCAGTCTCCAAACCAATAGCAACAACAAACCCCCGGGTATTGCCTTATAGGTGTTGATAACAAAGTTAAGAGCCCTTGTTCTGTGAATTCTTTCTGAGTGACAGGAGGAAACATCTTTGTTTCAGGCTTAGCACCACAGAGTTCAAAGGGACCACAAGTCAGGTGCCTGGGGAATTTTCTATTTCTGGTAAAACAACAAAAAAATAAGTGACCGTAATAGAACTCCACCCTGTTCGGTAAGCTCTCTCAGAGGAGTCTTCTCTCACAAGTTTTCTCCCACTTCTTACCACCATTCCATCTCACATTCCTTTACCGCTCTGCAGGTTTTTCTTGCTTTCTAATGACTGCTTCCTGCAAAGTTCTACCCTTGGACTTGCTTAATTGCTGGTTGAAAAACTTGTATCTCGAAAGTACCACTCAAGCTGGGTGTGGGTCTCTCGGGGTCGAGGCAAGAGGACTGCTGCAAGTTCGAGGCTAAGCCTGGCCTACACAGTTAAGTCCCAGGCCAGCCTGGTTACAGAGTGAGGTTTTGTCTCAAAAAAACTGAACCAAAAAGCACAAGCCATAAAAATCTAAAAACAAAACTCACTGCTGATAGTTAGTAGATTGTGGAGAAAAGGGCGGGACTGGTTCTGTGGGCAAAGGAGTTGTAAAGCCATCAAAGTTTAGTGGCCAGAGACAGCTAGTCAAGAGGGCTCACTGATTTTGCAGAGGACCAAGATGGCTGCTCAGGGTAGGTGGGGCAATATCACAACCACCTGTGACTCCACTCCTTGGGATTTCATACCTCTCACACGCACACACCCCACCCCATACACAGATAAGAGAAAATCTTTACAGAAAGAATTCTCCTTTTAGCCCAGCTACACTACAGTGGCAGCTGAGACACCGAGGGGGGGGGGTGTGCAGTGAGGGAGTTTTGATGTGTGAGCAGATTCACAGGAGGAGCCATCAAAGGCAGAAAGCACGGACTGGCTCCAGGACTCAAACTAAGGGTTTTTTTTTTTTTTTAATTCAATTTTGTCTTTTCCAGTGTCTGTCCGAATCTAGAAGTTTCACACAGGTTCTCCTGTAATCACCGTGGACAAGATGACTCACTGGATTGGGTGCAAGGCCAGTTTGAAAGCAGCAATCAGAAAGGGAATTCCGAACATAACCAAATTGAAATGAGTCACAAAACTAACCTCATATGCTTAATGGCATATAATTGGTTTTATGTTACATACATACTTTTTTTTTTTTACGGTTCCATAATTATCTCTCTTTTAAAGAGCTAAACACAATTTTTACGACCTTCCTTCACATCGGTGAATACATGTGTTTTCACACTCACCACAGAGATTGTACTCTCTTCTCCCTCACAGGTGTTCTGGTGTCTCTGCCACTTAACTCCCTACCTCAGGTCATCACTTGTGTCACCGTGTACGCCCACGTTAACAACCAACTAAGTGATAAGCGCTAACATCATTCCAGAAAGTCCCAGAAGTCAACTGCGAACCTCAGCCCCCTTGGCAGAGCCTGTTTGAATTTCTTTTTCTTTTCCTTCCTTTTTTTTGAGACCAAGTCTTACTACAGAGCCCCGGCTGACCTCAAACTCAGGAACCTCCTGCCTCAGCTTCCAAAGTGCTAGGATTAGAAGCATTCATTCAACGACCTCTCTTGTCTGAGTTCCTTTTAAGTCAAAGGACGACTGTATGCTGGACAGGATCCCTTTAGATGAAGACAACCATGCAAGACTAAACTGCTTGGGGATTTCTGGATTTTAAAGACTGGAATTTATTGGCTAGGTGTGGTGGCACACACCTCTGACCCTTGCACTCTGACTTGCTTGACTTTTTTAAATGTAATTTTTTTTTTTTTTGAGACTGACCCAAGGGTCCTTCTGCCTCTTTATTAAAAAAAAAAAAAAAAAAGTTTTTTTTTGAGTGTGTGGGGAATCAAGCCCAGGCCCTCAAACACGATAGTCAGTGCTGTACACCTGGCTCTTTATTCTCTTCTACTAATGAGTATAATTATATTGCCGTATAATTTACAAATACCCTTTAACAGCCTTTTGCCCTTCTACTTGGATGAGAGTTTAGGAAAACTGCTTGCACATTGCAGGTGCCCTGGCAAGCAGCAACATACATGTAATTATCCCATCGCAAACAATACTGCATATGCAAATGTTCATGGTAAGGTGCTGGATTTGAGCACCCCTAAAATAAGGCTTTCCCCCACCCTCACCCCCCGAAACTACACATGAATCTGCTCACATTCAACCACCTCACAAAGCCCACCAGCTGGTTGGTTACCCCTGGCTCAGTACCTGGGAGGAACATTTATTACCGCAGGAGCAGGCTGCAGGTGTACCAGGCACGGGGGTAAGCATGCCACACACATTAATAATTAATCCTCACAACAGCTTATAACATGAGCGCTGTTGCTATACCAACCTCTCAGATAAAAGCTAGGAAGGGGCAGAAGGAACACCTAAGGAATCCAGCCTCAGAACATGTCCCTCCAGCCCTGTGCCTTTCGTATCAGCAGCTGCAAGGGCCGATCGTGAAAACTTCAGCCACTGGCAAGGCTGCTATGTTCCTGAAGCTGATGTGAAGTACGATGCCTGCCATGCTGAGAACCAACCAAGAGGTGCCTTTAAGGTCTGTCTGGCCTCCCTTTCTCTTCCAAAGTCCAAGGATCTGACCACGGGGAGCACGCCCGTAAAGAATGGAGTAGACTACGGCTACATCCCTCTAATGTCTGGAAACAAGTCCAGAGGTGACACCACACCCAGAGCCCAAAGGGACTGTCCTGGATATCATGTTTTTCAAGCCACTTGACTCCTCTGAACATCATGTAGTCTTTTTTGTTTGTTTGTAGACAGGGTTTCTCTAAAGCCCTGGCTGTCCTGGAACTCACTCTGTAGACCAGGCTGGCCTCAAACTCAGAAATTCGCCTGCCTCTGCCTCCCAAGTGCTGGGATTAAAGGTGTGCGCCACCACCTCCAGGCGGTAGAAGCTTTTGGAGGCTCATTTGTTTACCTGTCTTCCTCCTTTGCACATAGTGAGTTGATACCCTTTTTCTCCTGTTATCTGGCTTGTGCCAGGTAAGGGGAACTCAGTGATAAACCTTCAGAGGGAGGAAGAGAAACCTGCTTTGCCCGCCATGTAAAACTTGTCATAGAAGAATCAAAGACGCTGATAACCAGGGCAGATGAAAGCCATCCCTACACAACTGTATCATTCAATCTTGGGGGAATGGGGATATTGGTACCATCCCTGCCTTTCCTAACTTTGGCCAACCATCACCTGGGGATCTGTCCTTCATAAGCTGCAGCTCAGTGAACAGGTGCTTTGTGTGTGTGTGAGAGAGAGAGACAGACCAAAGAGAGAGAGAGACAGACCAAAGAGAGAGAGAGAGACAGAGACAGACCAAAGAGAGAGAGAGACAGAGAGAGAGAGAGACAGAGAGAGACCAGAGACAGAGTGAGGAGCAAGCTGATAGAAAAACCCTGATGGCATCATGTGAATTCCTGAAGTGATGTTCCCAGGCAAATGACATCACCTCACTTAAGGGTTTATTGAAGGAGAAAATGCTGTGATATTTCTCTAACACACAGGACTACAGCCAAGCCATCTCTATATCAAAAGCTGTCAACCCGATTCCCTAAACATCCTTTGTCGTGTTACTTCCTTGTCGTGGGGCGCGAGTGACTCCGCAAATCCTCTTACGTAACTTTTCATTTCTCATCGAGTTTTCAATACACCTCTAAAGAGGCCTACCTTCGCTAACTAACTACGTTATTTTATTGTATAGGGTCTCGCCCGGGGACGTGTGTATCCAGGAGCCCTACCCTAACTACCTCCTCTTTCCCAGCTAGTACTCTGTTATTGTTCTGCTCCCTTCGTGCTGACCATCCGCGCTTCTTGTGCACATAATACGATGCTCATCTTTTGAGCTTGGCCACCTTTTGAGCTTTTCGCTCGGTACCTCCTAGCAGAGATCCACCAGTTCATCTTGGATCCCTGGCTCAATATGTTCTCCATTCTTTCCAGCTTTCTTCGAATTGTCCTTCTCTAACAATGAGCTAAATCTTTGCAAGACCTAAGACCGTAAGAATTTATGCATATCGGCCTATTTTAGCATTTGCTAACCAGGAACTCTAGTACCAGTTCCTGGTTTCCTCTGGCAGGAACCATACACCAGCGGGCTTCTCCTCCCCCAACGCGTCTAGAACGGATGCACGCAGTTGCGCTAACACTCAGCTTGGACCTGCAGCCTGCAGCCGCGGCAGGTGCGGGCACCAGGTGTCAGTCATCGGATGTCGCAGGCCCAGTGCACACGGTCCCGGGGCCTCGTTCGGCCAGGGTTCGCCAGCACAGGAACCGCGTAGGGCCTCGAACGGAGCCACCTCCGCTCCACCAGCCGATGGTCCAGCCGCCCGCAGGCTCCAGGCGCGGTTGCGCAGCACGAGGGACAGATGCGGCCCGGGAGATGCCCCGCGGGGTCGAGAGCCACTCACCTGACCTGATGCTGCACACCCGAGAGGATCCGACCGGCGACTGCGACCAGCGGAGGTTGGGGCGGGACAGTGGCGGCGCCGCACTTCCGGCTCGAGGGCGGGGCGGAAGGAGCACCGGCGAGCCCGGCGCGACCAACCGCGGCAGGGGGATGCTGCAAGCATTTTGAAGACCCGAGGGACCCAGGCAGCCAGCGGCGGAAACTAGCCTGGCTGCACGGCCCGACGAGCTCAGCCCCGGTAGCCGAGAGTACAAATTCCCCAGCTCACTGGCACGGCATCCTCCTGCCGCAGCCGTGCCAGCTTGCCGGTCTCCCCGGCTCCCAGCGCAAGTCCCGCGCCCCTTCCGCATTCCGAGCCGAGGGCGGAGCGCCAGCGCTGGAATTTGACCCGGGTGGGCTGGGAGCCGCCCTGGTTTGGGGGTCCCCTGGCGCCTGTAGCGGGCAGCCCGAAGTTGCCTGATTTAGCAGAGGGCAGTTGGCCTGGTTAAGCTAAGTTTTAGATAAACAGTGCTCAAGAGAAGGAATGTAATCCGGAAGAGGGCGGCGGCTGAGCACTCTCCAGAGGGCTCCAGAAACGTTCTCGCTTATTTGAAATTACACTCCAGCCAGTGGCCTTTACTTGCTCCCCGCCGGGAGGTCATATTCTAGAAGTCTGATCAGAAATTCCGTGTCAGACGGTGGTGGCGACAACCTTTGATTCCAGCACTTAGAAGGCTGGGGTAGCATCTCTGTGAGCTGAAGGCCAGCCTGGTCTACAGAGCTTAGTTCCAGGACAGCCACGCTACACATAGAAAACCACCTCCCTTCCTACCCTCCTTCCAAAAGAAATTCCTCCAAGGCAGGAACACTATGGTCTCCAGCACTGAGTATCGGTGTACTTCACAGCAGTCCGTACAAAACAAATACAACAGCTTAGGGGCCAGCAAGATGGCTCAGCAGGTAAAAGTGCCTGTTAGCACGCATGACTATGTTCTCAGGGCCCATAGAGAACAACCAATTCCTGCAATTTGTTCCATGAGCCCCATATGCAGGTACCAGGGAATGTGCAGCCTCCTCCCCAAACTAGTAGATAAAATGTAAAATAAGATAACCCTCCTAATAAATTGAGGGTTGCTTTAAATCTGCGTTTGAAAAAATCAGGGTCTGGGATTGCGTAGGTCAGAGGTGGAGATTAGGCGCCGAGTGATGCTGATGCTGTATCTTCGATCCTATTTGTCCTCAAAAACCATTGCTTAAATGATTATGTTTCTTATAAAGTTATGGCACTTTTAGGGTTTGTTACATAAGTCTACCACCACTTCCTAGATCCTCACTCTAGGCAATGTAAAATCAGTTAATGAGCAGGGTGTGGTGGCACTGGCCTCTAACCCTGGCATCCCAGTGGCAGGGAAACGGGCAAACTTAACACAGCAAAAGTCACTCTCAAAAACCCAGAGAGTGCACATAGGGAGGTGGGTCAGTGGCTAAGAGTACTTGCTATGCAAACAAGAGGACTCAAGTTTGAAGTCCCAGTACTCACGTAAGGGCCAGGCTTCCCCTCTTTCCAGGGACCCACAAATGAGCAAAACAAAAATAAACTACAATTTGAATATCGGCTGCATACATAAACACCGCCCTTTCCCACATTTCCAATTTCTGTAGCAAACGAAGGAAGCGCTCCTATATCAAATGAGGAAGCTGACATTTTAAAACAACCTGGCCACATGAGGGCGCAGATCCACTTGGGTACCAGGAGGGGTTTGGTTAACCACACCCAGCTCCAGATAGACGCTGCTTTTTATCATAAAGGGGCCATTATGAACAGCATGAATTCACTTTATAAATGACTAAATATGTCAACAAACTCGGGGGTTGGAGAGATGGCTCAGTGGTTAAGAGCACTAACTGCTCTTCCGAAGGTCCTAAGCTCAAATCCCAGCAACCATATGGTGGCTCACAACCATCCACAACGAGATCTGGCACCCTCTTCTGGAGTGTCTGAAGACAGCTACAGTGTACTTACATATAATAAATTAAAAAAAAAAAAAAAAAGAGTAAGTAGCTTTCCCACGGCCATAAAGCCATGCTGTAGCAAAATTGGGACTTGAAATGCTGAGAAAGGTCTCGCTGGGTGGTGGGTGGTAGCAGCTCAGGCTTTTAATTCCAGCACTTGGGAGACAAAAGCATGCTAGGCTCAGCCTAGAGTTCCAAGACAGTCAGGGCTGCACCCTGGGGGAGGGGAGGTAGTGGGAGGAAGAGGAAAAACCACTAGTCTGCCAGAGCACTCCAAATCCAGTGGGCCCCTCTATACTTCCCTACACCTCTGTGACTTGATACTACCTAGTCCCTCCTAAAACGAGCTTTGTGTTTAACTTTCCGTGGCCTGTACCTGAAGCTCTCCATCCCAACCCCCATTCTACAGGCCTGGCATTATTGGGTTAAAGCCTCCTGCTGCTCAAAGGCATTAAGTAATTGTTTATCAAATGAGGTAGTGGTTTCCCTCAAGGACAGTCTTTCAATAGCATAAAAGTTTGGGGGAGGGGAGCCACCCAGGTTCAAACCTTTTTACACTTAGAACTTTTTGAAACATTAGAAACAAAACAGAACAACTGTGTTTTCCACCCCCTGATTAACATGACAACCGTTCTCAGTTATCAAAAATGACCCAAGTTATTTATAGGGTTGAAACAATGACCTCACTTTCCCAGGCATGCAGCCACAGCTGTTCTGACTGTGGGTAGGTCAGGAATGTCTAACATTCACATATGGACTTAGGAGGAATCTCTGTATAAACAAACAGGTCTTTTAATAGGGGTTGTTATAATAAGGAAAAACTGTATACAAAAAAAAAAAAAAACCTGTATCTCCAACAGCTGGAAACACAGCGAAATCTGTCCTTTTTGTTAAAAGCATTCCAAAGAAGCTTTAAAATAGAACACTTAGTGTGCTCAGCGGCAGGAAGTTTACATGGAAGAGGTAAAGCAGGTCCGTCCAGCTGGCGGCAGACAGAGCTAATGCAGGGTCACAATTCTGCAGGAATTATCTTCCAAAAGAAAGACAAAGTCTAGGGCCCCCAACGAGGGCTTTATCTGATTTCCCTGGAGGGAGAAATGAACAGAAGCAGAGAAAACCAGGATTGCTTTAATAACACAACTGGAAGCAGTCGGACCAAACCCTGATAGGACTGTCATTCACTTGGTCCACAGTGCTTAGAGAGAAAGGCGTACGTGAAACTAAAAGTCAAGTGGCAAATAACACTAAACAACTAAGCATTTTATCAGAAAGTTTAATTATAAATCAGAAAAAATTGAGTGGATAACTTTCTCTGAAAAAATATATTGATTCTGGGCTGCAGTTATTACAAGGGACAAGACTGCCTGTAAGTTAAATGAACTTACTTTCTCATCACAATGACAGAAAGTCCCATTTCCAGTATTATAAGGTACATGTGGCCCAAAATGGCTGAGAATAAATATAAAACAAGAAAGGCAAAAAGCAGTAAAGCTAGGGCATGCATTGGGCTCCAGGAGAAAAATCTCAGAAATACCCCAATGGCAACAGGGAGCAATGGGCTGGAAGCCGCAGCAGCTCTTCAGTCATCGCAGCTCTTCAGTCATCTTTGTCTTTCGCGCCGTGCTTCAGGATGCGGGTGAACTCAATGTAGTTGAAGTTCCCCTTTTTGTCAATGGGGGCCTCTCTGTACAGCTCATCCACCTCCTCGTCTGTGAAGCGGTCGCCCATGGTGGTCAGCAGCTCCCTCAGGTAATCCTCCTGGATGGTGCCTGGAGAATAAGGAATGGAGGGTCAGAGCACCCACACTCAACTTCACAGCCTGTGTACTTCCAGCAGCCCTGGAAAGCCCAGTGCAGACAACCAGATACTTAGTGTGGTTATTCGGCTGTCTGTCTGTCTGCCCTACATCCTTGCCGTGGCTCATCAGCACAAGGCTGTACCTATCACACAAGCCAATAACAACAGGTGCCTTGTAACCTGCCACCTGACATCACTTTCATAAAACCCACACGCCAAAAATAAGGTCATTACTTACTTGCAGAACAGAAGCAGAACCCCGTGTCAGCCCTCGTTTCCTTGCTAGCACTGGGCATTTTACAGGGCTCCCCAAGCAACTTGTATGAGCAATGATTAAGAACCCTTAATACACCATAGGTTGAAAATAAATGAAACACAGGAGTTTGATCATGAGTCGACAAAGACTCTGACAACTTCCTGGTGTGTGAAATTAACACACAAAGAATACACTTCTCACAAAGTGAGCTCAACAAACAAAACAAGGTTAGAAAAGAAGCTTCAATCCTACATCATAATAAAAAAAAATCCCTAAAATCTTAGAAGTGTAGCTTTCTAGAAAGAAATCATTAGCTCCAGCCAACTCACCTGCTTAACTGCAATTGGGACTAAGGGTACAACTAAAATATACCGATCAAGCATGTGTCAAGAGATAGACACAAAAAACTTAGGGCATGGGAAGAAAGGAAAAGTGTATAGTTCTTAGGAGCCGAGAGAAAATTCTACCAAATAAATAAACAAACAAATAAAATAAAATCACGCTCATATGTACTCGTGTGAGCCTCCTTTGTGGGTGAAGACCACGTATGTGAAAATCAGAAGACAGCCAACCTACGGAGAGTCCTGAGAGCTAGAGGAGGAGACCATGCCTATGTCAGCCGCCCAGGACAACCCTGGCACTGAAGACTAGCTTAGGTGACACAGGTCATCAGCTGTCTTCTTCCTCTCTGCACACACTTGCTGAGCCACAGGCAGAAATCTTGGGAAACATGCCCATGTGCTTTCTCTTCTACTTCTGCAGAGCACTGGCATTCCTGTCGCTAACACTTTTTGTTTGTTTAGTTGTTTGTTTTTTGAGATATAGTTTTCTTATTAGCTAGCCCAAACCGATGAACCCCTCCCTGCAAACCACTGATACTCAAGGGAAAACTGGTGAGTGATGAGCACAGGCCAGAAAGCTGCAGAGAAAACCTCCACACAGTGCTGAGTGTCAATTTACTACACTTAAAAGTCACTCATATCCTGCTGCGTAACTAAAAAACAAATTTGTGATTAAAGGTTACCCAGCTTACCAATGGCTTCCTCATCAAAGCAAGCGAAGGCGTTTCTGATGACATCCTCGGGGTCAGTGCCGTTCAGCTTCTCCCCAAACATGGTGAGGAACATGGTGAAATTGATGGGGCCCGGGGCCTCGTTCATCATGGCGTCCAGGTATTCGTCAGTTGGGTTTTTTCCTGAATAAAAGGAGCCACACTTGTGATGACACTGGGAACTATACCAATTATTAATCACAGTAAACATTCTAGCAGGAAATAAAATCATTTGGGTTAACGAAGGCAAAACTGGGGGGGGGATGCCCATGTTGAGTACAGGTGTCCACAGAATCCAAGGGAGCTGCGTCTCCCTGCAGCTGGAGTCACAAGGCGACTGTGAGCTGAGTGTGCATGCGGCAACAAGCAGTGTGCACTCCTATCGCTCAGCAGTCTTTCTCTTCAGCCCTCACTCTCTCAAACCCCAAGCCACATACATGGAGGAGGAATGCACATACACAAGTCCTCCAGTCCAGTCCAGAGACAGGCACAGGAATATTTGTGTGCCCAGTAGGAAACACTGTTTCATGAAAATATGAAGGAAATTCTACATAATACATCAGCACTGCAGGTGGACATTACCCATTGATGCCAGCATGTCGTGCAGGTCCTCCTTGTCAATGAAGCCATCCCGGTTCTGGTCAATCATGTTAAAGGCCTCTTTGAACTCCTGGATCTGGGACTGGTCAAACATGGCGAACACATTGGATGTTGCGCGCTGAGGGCGCTTCTTGGTGGTCTTGGTCTTTGCCCTTTTGCTAGACATGGTGGCGGTTAAATCCTAGATGAGCAAGAATTCAAGGAGAATGAAATTAGTACCTAAGATTACTAAGTATGAATCGCAGTGTGATTAACAAAAATAAGTGGAATTGTCTTTATATACGCTTGAGACTACACAGCGCCATGCTTCGGTGGGGTGACATAACTGGGTAAAAATTTCATGCCAACAACCAAACTAAAAGGGAAAAAACTGTCTTGAACTCTGAGTTCAGTCACTCTGAAAAGTTGTAAGTTTTTTTTTTTTGTTTGTTTTTTTAAAATAAGGATTCCAATCAACATCAAGTTAAAGCAAACAACACATCAAGATTACATATTCCATACGGGGGGCACGACGGGGCTGCTAGGAAAGACTAGCTCATCTTCAGAACCTTCCCCTTGTGTAGCTCACAGCTAAATTAGCCGATCCTGTGTCAGAGGAGGGAAGCAGCAAGGCTGACTGACTGAACAGGTCAGTTAGCTAAGTTACTTGCTATGACAAACGCTATTCTTCCACATTTAGGTAACATTTCAGACTGCACCCACATGTCAGGAGTCAATGTCATTCAAGAACATTTTGATGAAAGGCTAACGTAAAAGCACGGAATGTGAAGTAAATTCACCAAGATCTAAGTCTTACAGACTTTCTAGTACTTAAGAGACGTAACGGTACTTTCCACAGCCCTGTCCTATGAACTGTAGCTGTACTCATCCACTAGATAGAACCAAAGCTGCTCTTTCGAATTCAGAACACAAGTTGTAAAGCGATTTCATTTAAAGAACACCTTAAAATCACAGATGCTATCTTTGCTCTCTAATAAATTTATCCCTGAAAATTATAATTATAAAAATATATTTTTCCCCGAAATATATTTTTTCCTGTGAACACTCAACTTTAAAACAATATAAAATGTTTGAAGTGGAGAATCCCATAGTTATCAGATAATAAAATCCTGGCATACCATTCTTCAGAGGTGAAGTGGAGATGGCAGAGTGAACAGCCCTGATCAGCAGGACTAAGACACTCCGCAGTTATATTCTCCAGGCAGGGCTAAAACAGGCACTACTGACTTCACTCTCTGACCAAGATAACAGTTTTAAAGCTTACGTTCTGAAAACAACATTCAGCCATGATCCGGCAAAGCACCATGCCCTTGCTCTAAAAATAAGACTGTGGACTGCAAAGAATGAACCGCTACCTAGATTCCAGCACCCGAAGTGACCCTAGAATGTTTCCTACGAGTTAAAAAAACAAGGCAAAACAATTTCTTACATTCTTTCCTTGATTACAACACACCAGCAGACTAAAATTATGGACACAATTAGAAAAGCTCCACTCACATAGCTTTTTATCTAAATCAGGTTTCAGATTTAATAGGATAGCTTAAGTGGATAGTCAGCCACAACTCCAGTTATCTACCAGAGTTAGGTAGTAGAGTGGAATGACTCTAGAAAGATGCAATGCAAGGCAATTATATAGTCTCGAATGTCTACTTTTCCTTATCCTTTGAGACTGTCTTTCTAACCTACTGTACCACTCATGAGTGCGCAATGTCACCCAAACGTCCTCTGGAGGCTGCACGCCTCACTTACAGGCTGTATTCCTCACTTCTGAGCTAAATGGTTTAACCACCAGGCCACGTGGAGAACATCATGGCTGTCTCTTAAATGGCTCAAGAAGGGGCAGACAGTACACATATATACTAGTTCACATCTTTAATATTTTAAGCACTGCATGCCTTTGCAAGTCAAAAATCATCTTCAAAAATAGCCTGTTGTATATGGCAATGCTGACTTCCTTCTCCCACTGACCCTAGAATGTCAGGTATTTGAAAAACTGAGGGGCTGGAGAGATGGCTCGGTGATTAAGAGCACCGACTCTTCCAAAGGTCCTGAGTTCAAATCCCAGCAACCACATGGTGGCTCACAACCATCCGTAACAAAAATCTGATGCCCTCTTCTGGAGTGTCTGAAGACAGCTACAGTGTACACACATATAATAAACAAACAAACAAATAAATCAAAAAAAAAAAAAAAGAAAGAAAAACTGATGAGGATCACAGATCAAATAGCTGAGGAAGGTGCATTTTTTTTTTAATCTACAAAATTCTCATGTAAAAACTACATTTGATGGGGGAATTCTTAAACTTCCTTTGTAAAATGCTTCAAATGTTAAAAGTAACATGTAATTTTTATTATTTCCTATTACCTAAAGCATGCATTTAAAAATTAGTAAACACATTATAAGCAGCGGAAGAGAGGTTTTATTCAGCATTAGCAACAGCTTCAAGCAGAGCTTTGGCTTATCCCATACTTAATTCAACTGTAGTAGGACCAGCTAATTATATTAATGTACATTTAAAAGTGTAAAGCGCGTATGTAACCTATCCACACAGCAGGAAAGGAATGCAGTACAATGATTGGTCCGACTTGGGCAATGAGCTACATACTTCCCATTCCAGAGCAGTGACTCTCAAGTTAAAACAAGGCATAAAGGTAATGAAAATGTGAAGCGGGTGGTGAATGCTTTAACCCCAGCACTGGGAGGCAGCCGAGGATGCACAGTGAGACGTGATCATTAAACACTTAAGAAACACTTAAGAGTTCAGAATGGCTCCCTTCTTTCTAAGGCTCAGAGAGGAGACTACAAATCCGGTCACTATCACTTGGAAGTGACAATATCACTGTCTGTAGAATCAAGATCAGATGTTTGTCATACTTCAAGAAGCTAATTCTGTCCCAGCACCTGGGAGGCAGAGGGAGGTGGATTTCTGAGTTCAAGGCCAGCCCGGTCTACAGAGTGAGTTCCAGGACAGCCAGGGCTACACAGAGAAACCCTGTCTCCAAACAAACAAACAAACAAACAAAAAAAGAAGCTAATTCTGTCCAAATCTGGTAATATGTATGATGCTGGGCCTCAACTCTTTCAAGATGACATTGACTCACAGGTCTGTCTCCCACACAGAAACCTGGAGCTTCACAGCCATGACACAGCCAAATGTCCACCTACCCCAAACAACACCAACCTACAAACATGGGAGAAAAGGAAATATCCGAAATTTTAGTGGAGATTCGCTTTCGTCACCTTTGGATACAACTTTTGCACTTCAGATGTTAAAATCTTAAAAGATCTCTGAAGAGCTATAATATATTTTATACGCCACTGAAAGACTCTTAATAACACTCCTCTGTAGAGTCGACTTAGCCCCCTCGACAGGCAAGAGAAACTCTAATCTCTCTGTTCAAGCTCAGGTAAAGGAGCACGGTGACGGCAGAGGGAATCTTTGAGAGTGGCTCTGTTCTCTTTGCTGTAGTTCTAAATAACGTGAAGCTGTAAAATAATCCTTAAGTTAGTTTAAAAAGAGCAAAGTAAAACTGCAAATGTTAGGGTCATGGCAGGATCACCCGAGGGCCTCACTCTGAAGGCTTTGTGAAAGATCTTTGGTATGAGACTGGCTGGCTGGCCTTCCAGAGAACAGCAGAAAGTTTCAGATCATCACCAGAGAAGGGAGGGCAAGGGTGGCCAAGGTAGTTTCTATTCACAGATGGCAATGAGTATAACCTTGTTTTAAACCAAGACAGAGCCAGGCGTGGTGGCGCACGCCTTTAATCCCAGCACTCGGGAGGCAGAGGCAGGTGGATTTCTGAGTTCGAGGCCAGCCTGGTCTACAGAGTGAGTTCCAGGACAGCCAGGGCTATACAGAGAAACCCTGTCCCGAAAAACCAAAAAAAAACAAAAACAAAACAAAACAAAAAAAAAACCAAGACAGTGCATGGTGTATGGTGTGGGTTATTTGCTTTGCAGTTCTGCCTCATGTATGCCAGGTAAGCGCTCTGCCACTGAGCTGCAACCTGGCCCAAGAATAAGTGACAGCCTCATGCTTAAGGAAGACATCAGACTGTGAAACAGCTGTGGAGAGGCTTTCTCCACATGCCAAGGGCAACCAGATTTTACAGAATCTTTACAAATGTAGACTTTATAGAAACTTTGGTACTTAAGTTTTGAAAAAGCTAAAGCTGGTGTGATGGCTGGTAACTGGATTTATAATCCTAACCCTGGAAGTAGGAAGACCATCTTAAGTTCCAGGCCAGCATGGGCTAAAAGGAGACCCTACCCAAACTAACAAACAAATCAATAACAACAACAAAAGAGCAGCCTATGAAACTTCTTAAGTAGGACTAAGCCATACAAAGATATACATGAGATTGCCTAAATTAAATAGTAGAATCTCACGTGCCTAAACTTTTAATAGATGTAAAAGATAGAAATTCTTAACAGAACATCTAAGCTAAGCATACTTAGTTAATACCTTTTAATAAAAAAGCTCTCTTAAAACTAGTAAATATATCCTTCCAAATACTCCCATTTCAAAACCTCAGGTATTTGGCCTGCTTCGAAATCCAGATCAAATCTCTTATTATTTAATCAGTGCGTTTCTTACAAGATGAGATGTGGGGGAGGGGGATAGACTCAGTTTTTAAAAGTTGGTATTTCAGTTTCAAGGAAAACCAAATCTTTGTTTCTTAGGCACACTTCCGGTTGACAGTCAGCTTGGATCTTCCCACAGCCACACCCAAAAGTTTTGAGCACCTTTTAAAAGTCATTAGTCGCCATGATCGACTTGTCATCTACACCTCACTTTTGAAGACAAAATACCTTTCTAATTAATCCTCATCAAAGGCCATCCAGAAAAAATGAAAATATCAGCAATTTTAGTGAAGATTCGCTTTCGTCACCTTTTGATACAACGTCTGCACTTCTTAAAAGATCTCTAAAGATCTGTAATATATTTTATACGCCTACTGAAAGACTCTTAATAACACTCCTCTGTAGAGTCGACTTAGCCCCCTCGACAGGCAAAAGAAACTCCAAATCTCCTCTCTGTTCAAATACCGCTTTAAAAAGTTCTACTTAGAGGGGCACACACTAGAGTTGTAAATCTGAACAGGGTCTTGCTACTACACATAGCCGCGCAGCTGCGACGACAGTTGCCGAGGGTGGCGGTGCTATCTTACGGTTTTATCCGCACACTCCTTCGATCCGGGCAAGTTTACGTTAGCAACTCCACAGAGCTCCCGAGTCAGCTCTCTGGGGCTCTCTGGTTTCGCGGGGAGGGAGGCAAGGATCCAAGGCGCGCGGCGCCGGCGAGCTAAGCAACATTTCCCAAGTTCCAAGTGTGGGAAGCAGAGCGGGGTCTGCGCCCCGGTCGCCCCCGGTTCTCCCCCGGCTCCCGCAGGCACACCTGCCCAGGTACGCTCCCCGAGCCGCGGCTCCCGCCGGTCCCCGCCGCCCCGCGGGGACACCTTCCCCGGCCGGGCCGGACCGAGCCGCTCCGGCCCCGCGCCGCGGCCAGCACCACTCACCCTGCTCAGCCGCGAGAACCTAAAGTGAGCGTCTCCGCGAAGCTCCGCCGCCGCCGCCGCCCTCCCAGACTTTCTAACTTTCCAGCCCCCGGAGTACGGCCACTTCCGGCCTCCGCTCGCGAACCGGAAGGAAGCCTGGCGGCCATGCTCCTCCGCCTCGGTGCGCCAGCCCGGACGGGAGGGGGCGCCTCGGGGAAGGTGACAGAGCAGATGGCAGGCGTGGGGCGCCGACGGGGAGTCCGGGACGCGGAGTAGAGCTTAAAGAATCCTGTGGCGGGTCTCTCGGTCTAATCACCGGCTCTTCCTCTTTCTCCCGTCTCTTTTTGAATTGTGATTCTGCGCCCTCCCCCCTGTCAGCAGATGGTTGCGCCTGGCCCGGAGCTCTCCCACCGCCCGCATTCCAGAGCGCGGCGAGAGGCGGGGACCCCCGTCTAAGTCCTTTTAGGGCAATTGAGGAGCCGGGCCGCGGACGTCACGTGACTGGCCTTGGCCCCGCCCCCAGAGCCCGGGGCCTCCCCTCGCCCCGCATCTGGAGCGCGCCTGCGCAGGAAGCTAGGATGACTCACCGTCTAGGTCAGCGCCTCTGGGTCTAGGCAGCGACTTGAAAAGTATGAAATCTTTTTTTATGGAGTTCCTCACGCTTCCCACGCGGGAGGAAACACTGAAGTTTCAGCGCCACCGCCGCGCTGTCTCTTTGGTCTACTTAAGAGTTCATGAATTCAATATCGATTGCCCTCTTCCCAAACGTTCTCTGGAACTTTCTACAAGAGTCCCCTTTTACCCTGATGGTGACTCCTGCTTGCTCCACCTATGTCGCTCGAGGGTGAATGATGTAATTGGAGTAAAGTGCTGGACCAGTTTACCCGCTGGGTCTCCTTGCGTGGAGCAGCTGCTAACAATAGTTCTTATTTAAAGGAAGAGAGATTACTACGAGCCTGGAGAGGTATCCCCAAGACTGGATGTTTTCTTCAAGAAACATTCCTCCCATTAATCAGTGATATGGTTTGAAGTTAACTCAAAAGCAGAGCCGCTGAGGGGGAAAATGTCCTAATCCTACAGATGTCAGAAACAAAATTTTTCTCCCTTTGATACTTGTAAAAATACAAATAACTGGGTACTTCATCTCCAGCTCCCTACACCAAGGTCTTTAAGAGTGGGTTCTTCATCTTCAGGGACTTTAAGGGGTCCAACATGACTTTTAAGGAAGACTGGGGACACATCTGGTGGCTGGCTATGACAGTACAAACTCAGAGGTCTGAGCAGTCAGAGACCATAGATTCTGAGGCAGTGCAGCAATGCCCTAACACCTCCACGAGGAGGTAGCCTGTCACCCTGGAGAGCTTAGGTCTTCCTCAGCTCCCTGCCCAGGAGAACACCAAAACCCCTTTCCAGAATGAGGACATGGCATTATCCGTCCCACCTCAGTTGGAAAACGGCACCTTGTTGCTTCTCTAGGAGCTGCCTGATATGTCCTTGCCAAATGAACCAATAGGTTTAGACTGGTAAGTGCTGTGGCGGTGGTGGTGGTGGGGCTCTGGCTTGCCCGGTTTAAAATGAACAGTTGCTACCTCGGGACTGGGTTGTGGGATGGAAGAGAAAGGGCGGAGATCTACAGGAAACAAATATGAATAGGTTACAGAAGAGCAAATAAACTTACCTGGGGACTAGTGGAAGATGTCCCAGAGGGCAATTGGGCCGATTCTAGGAGTTAATAGAGGAAAGAGAGAGAAATGTGTCAGGTCCTCTGGAGGGGCAAAGAACCCAGCTCATATGAAATTGGTTTCTGTTCACCCTGTATTCATTCCCATAGATAACCATGGATATATCAAATCAAGGTGGAAAAAGAACTCTGCATAGTCTAATGTCTGATATGAAATTCTAATGATTACACCCACTTCTGAAGGCCTCTGACACTGGCGGCGTACCTGTTCTTTTGTAACCTAACGGAACTCTTCATGAAACAGCAGGTGAGTCCTTTTTATTCCAAGTTTGACAGTTTGGGTTCTGCACCCCATCTTTCCTTTAGCAAGCTGTGTAACTCGGAGAGCAAGTCCCTGGGTTGGCCTGAGGCCTAATTTTCTGATATCCCTCCAGGCCACCTTACAAGGCTTTCTGGTGAAATGAGATCATTTACAATTTCAGTTATTTCTTTTGTGTCTATGGATATTCAACTGCATGTACATCTACACACCAGAAGAGGGCATCAGATCCCATATATGTGGGTGCTGGGAATTGAAGCCAAAACCTCTGAAAGAACAGCCAGTACTCTTAACTGCTAAGCTACCTCTCCAGCTCCTCGCTTACTGTGGTGGTTTGAATGTGCTTGGCACAGGGAGGGAGTGGCACTATTAGCAGGTAAGACCTAGTTGGAGTAGGTGTGGCCTTGTTGGAGGAAGTTTATCACTGTTGGGGTAGGCTTTGAGTCGCCTATGCTCAGGCTCCACCTAATGTGGAAAGGCAGTCTCCTCTAGCTACCTGCAGAGGACAGTCTCTCCTGGATGCCTTCAGATCCAGGCTCTTGGCTCCTTCAGCACAGTGTCTGCCGGGATGCTGCCATGACGATAAGGGACTGAACCTCTGAAACTGTAAGCCAGCCCAATTAAATGTTGTCCTTGGTCATGGTGTCTCTTCACAATAAATCCCAAACTAAGACACTTATAACTTTAAAAGAAGATTTCTCGGAGCTGGTGAGATGGCTCAGCGGGTAAGAGCACTGACTGCTCTTCCAATGGTACTGAGTTCAAATCCCAGCAAACACATGGTGCAACCACCCATAATGAGATCTGATATCCTCTTTTGGTGTATCTGAAGACAGCTACAGTGTACTTATTTATAATAATATTTAAATCTTTGGGCCAGAGCGAGCAGGAACTGAGCAAGAGGGGTTGACAAGAGCAGGCAGAGGTCCTAAATTCAATTCCCAACAGCCAGATGAAGGCTCACAACTCTCTGTACAGCTACAGTGTGTACTCATATGCATAAAATAAATAAATAAATCTTTTAAAAAAATGATTTTTCAAGAGTGGCTTTTAAACGCTATCTATGGGCTTGTGTGTGTATGTGGTGGGTGGTATGGTATACATGGTATCTGTAACTCATTGTGCAGGTGCACACACTGTGCATTAGCATGCAAATGGAGCAAGATGTCTGATGTCTTCCTCTACCACTCTGTCTCTTCCTGAATCAGAAGCTCCCTGTTTGTACTAGGCAGGCTGGCCAGCAGGCCTGGAGAGTCCTCCCACCCCCGCCCACCACCCCTGCTCCCCTGCCCGCGTCTTCCCATCACTGTTGCAGTTATAGGCACGTCAGCCATTTCCCCAACTTCTAATGGCTTTCAGAGTTTTAGCTGAAACTTATAGTAGGAAATTTATATAAGGGCTGGCAAGATGGCTCAGCCTGCCACCAGATCTAGTGACCCAAGTTAAATTCCTGGGACCCACATGGCAAAAGGAGAGAACTAACTTCTACAAGCTGTCCTTTGGCACAGCCATGTAGGAAAGGCTGTGGCAGAACAATGAGTTATCTGGAGGTGGTCCATCATTTTGCATGACTGTTTTGGGTGCACTCTGGAGAGGCATGGACTCAGAGACTTCATCCCAGGATGGCTTCTTGCTGCTGATGTGCCTTTCCTGCCACTATTACATAGCCTAGTGATTCCTGGGCATCAGCCCACCCTACTGGACAAATTTCCTGAAGATCAATATGAAGATGTACTTTCATGTAATAATGCTGTTTAGACCAATTTCATAATTCCTGATAATGATTTTCTAGAACTCCTGAACTGATTCAAGTATCTTTTTTTTTTTAATTTTTTTTTCTTTAAGATTTATTTATTTATTATATGTAAGTACACTGTAGCTGTCTTCAGACATTCCAGAAGAGGGCGCCAGATCTCGTTGCTGATGGTTGTGAGCCACCATGTGGTTGCTGGGATTTGAACTCTGGACCTTTGGAAGAGCAGTCGGGTGCTCTTACCCACTGAGCCATCTCACCAGCCCCCTGATTCAAGTATCTTTAAGCCCCGAGTAGAATAAAAATCTACAAATAGAGTTCGGTGTCACAAGCATGAAAATTGCACTAGGAAGAAAAAGAGGCTTGGGGCATATTTGAGATCAAGGGAAAGCAGTCATTCTAGGTCAGGCCCAAGGATGAAGCCACAGGTGTGCACTATGATAAAGCAAGGCTATGGGAAACTGTGGCTTTGAACTTATAATGAGTTTATAGAATAAACACTACTTTGAACTTACTATCAACATCTTTCTGTAACTCCCTTTTGTTACAAAAAGGTTTTATCTTTGAGATAATTTTATAAAGAATTTTTGTCTAAGAAGCTATAAAAGGGCTGAGAGAAAAGCAAAGTGTGGCTGTTGGGGCTCTCTGCTCCATCCACCAAATGTGTATATATGTCTCTCTGTATGTATGTATGTATGTACAATATGTCTCTGTGTATATATGTTTGTCTATTTAAATGCATCTGCATATATACATATATAGGCATATGAGTATGTATATAAGTGTGCACATGCACATATGAAATGAATGGAACTGGTGGTTTGGGCCTGGCCAAGTGTGTGTGTGTGTGTGTGTGTGTGTATACACATGCACATGACTTTTTCTCTATCCTTTTCTTTCTCCCTGTCTCATGAATAGTTAATGAGCTCCAAGCCTCTCCAAGCTAGCAAGTGGCTCTTGAGTTAAAGGGCCCAAGTAATTTTCTTTCCTACTCCCCCCCACTGCTTTCAGCAGGAGTCATTTGCCAGAAGTCATCAGCTTTTGGCGTCAGAATAGCAAGGGAGAGGTAATTGTCAGAAGTCACCATCTTCTGGGCCATCTCGTGTTCCACCTCGGTAGCTGAAAGTCAAGGCTGGACCCTGACTGTCCACTGACACACACCCACAAAAATGAAGCCGTAACAATTACAATAAAAAGATGGGCATCCCTAAACAATACGTGTCTGTGATGCTTAGCAAGTTTTCCTTTTCTATTTAAAATCTCTATTCATTCACAGGCCAGGCAGCTCAAATAACGAGAATTTGTTTTCCACTCTGTGGAGGCTGAAAAGTCCAATGTGAAGGATCTGGTTGGTTCACTTCTTGCTAAAACCATCTTTACGGTCACAGACAGCCACCTCCTTGCCCTGTCCTACATGGCAGAGAGTGCTTTCCTTTCTTCCTGTGCGTCCTAGCTGATGAGTGCCTTACCCTATGGTCTGTCTAAATTTTTTTTATCTCCTAAGGACCTCTCTCCAAATCACATCCAAGTCCCACTAAAACGTAAGTTCATATTCCGCCAGTGCTGGGGTTCTCAGGAGCCAGGGAGGAAGGCGTGCAGACTTTGCTGGGGTTCTCAGGAGCCAGGGAGGAAGGCGTGCAGACTTTGCCTCTGAGGAAACATTTGTCAGGAGACATCCTGCGTCTTCATAACCAGAGGGCTGCTTCTAGCCACTAGAGAGAAGTTAGAGATGCTGCCTGAAGGGCTGAGGTGGAGAAACCACAATAACCACTGATTTGGGGGCTCAGTATTAAGTGATGGTTTGGGGGTACTATGAGTACCAAGTGACAGGACAGTTGTTTTCTGAGGTCAGGTCTAAAGAGAGAAAAGGAGCTAAAGTTACCATGTGCCCAGCACGTGCCAGGTATTTGTGTAACATTTAATTCTCACCACAGCCCTGTGGGGCCTGAAGACACTATTATTTGCTTTTCTTACACAAGCTGAGATTCAAGATACTTCAGTTACTTGCACAGGTTCTCTTAATAGTCATATAAAAAGCCAAAAGTGTAAGTTATGTCTTTGATTTTCCAAGGATAGGTGATAAATCCCACCCCTGCTCCTCTAATTATTTATGAATATCAACAAATATCTGGTAATTACTTACTTGGGTGCATATAGCTAGTTAGCACAATTGAGAAACCTATGTATTTTATTTTTTAAAAAAATCTTAAGTGTGTGTTTCTGTGTTTGTGTATGTATGTATGTATTTCTTATGTCTCTCTCTCTCTGTGTGTGTGTGTGTGTGTGTATGACTCTCTCTTTGTGCCTCTCTCTCTCTGTGTATATCTTTCTCTGTGTATGTCTCTGTGAGTGTCTCTGTGTGTGTATGTCTCTCTCTCTCTCTCTGTATGACTGTGTGTGTATGTATGACTCTGTGTATGTCTCTATGTATATGTATGTGTGTATATATGACTCTCTGTGTATGTCTCTCTGTGTATGTGTGTATATGTCTCTATATGTGTATCTGTGTTTGTGTGTGTGTATCTGTCTGTCTGTGTGTGTATGTCTGTGTTTGTGTGTATGTCTGTGTTTGTGTATGTCTGTGTTTGTGTATCTGTGTGTGTGTGTGTGTGTGTGTGTGTGCATGTGTCAAAAGACAAGCTGTGGGAATCAGTTCTCTTCTTTTACCATATGGGTCCCGGGCTGAAGTTTCATCCACCAGGCTTTTACCCCCTTAGCTACCTGACTGGCTTGATTACTTTTGATTTTTGTTGTATATAAGAAACTGTTGAATGGGGCTAGAGAGATGGTTTGGTGGTTAAGAGCATTGACTGCTCTTCCAGAGGTCCTGAGTTCAATTCCCAGCAACCACATGGTGGCTCACAACCATCTGTAATGGGATTTGATGCCCTCTTTTAGTGTGTCTGAAGACAGTTACAGTATACTCATATACATAAAATAAGCAAATAATTCTTTTTTTTTTTTAAAAGAAAGAAACTGTTGAATGTTGAGAAATACGGGCGTCCATTCTTGTTTTTCTTTTGAGATATGGCCTCATGTGGTCCCAGGCTGGATTCAGACTCCATGAACAGCTGTGGATCACCTTGAACCCCTCATCCCCCTGACTTTCCCTCCTGAGGGCTGGGGTTACAGTGTGTGCCATGGAGCTGTTTTTATGCCACTGTGGGAACTGAAATGACTTCATGCATAGCGGGCAAGCACTAATAACTGAGCCACCTCCAGCTCCGTCAGTTTGGTTTTAACAACGTACATTTTAATTCCTTATAGGTGAGGTATGACTCTCTCTCTCTGTATGTGTGTGTGTGTGTGTGTGTGTGTATGATGTAACAATGAGCTTTAATCTATTAGTCCAGGAAGACTGTAGGAGGAGCTCCTGTCTTTTAAGTGGAGAGAATGTTTAACTCAATCTGTCTGATAATTAGACTTGGAGCACCAGAGCTACAAATAGACTACAAAGAGTGTATTAAAAGTGTATAGAAAAAAATCAACATGAATGAAGAATTTCTGGTTTTTAAAATGTAGTCAATATTTTTTCTTAAAATTTTTTTATATTTACTTTATGTGTAAATGTTTTGCTTGCATGTATGTATGGGCCTTCGGAGGTCAGGAGTGTGTTGGATCTGCTGGAACTGGGGTTAGGGATGCCTGGAAGCCATCAGGCAGGTGCTGGGTACTGAACCTAGGTCCTCTACAAGAGTGAGCAACCATTGGTCTTAACTGCTGAGCCTTCTTTCCAGCCCCCAAACTTATTTTTTTTCAATGCAATATTATCATTGTAGTATTATATTTCAATGTAATATTGTCAATGTAATATTATCAACGTAATATTTTAATTCTTTGAAATTTTAATATATTCATACTGTGGGCTTAATTAAAATGCCTTTGAAGTCGAGGAATGATCAACAAGGTGAGAGCGTGGGAAACTGAGGCTGGGGATGTAGCACAGCTGGCAGAGTGCGTGAGAGTGCACAGCCCTGAGTTTGCTCCTCTGCACTCCATCAGCTCAGCGTGGCCATGCAGCCTGTGACTTGAGCAGTTGAGATCAGGTCACCCTTGGAGTCTAGTGCAAGGACTGGAATTCCACGTTATAATCATCTCTTATAAAATGCCTCTTGAAAGACCATGTCTCAGCACAATCTTAAAGCATTATAAATGTACAAAATTCCTCCAAACCAAACGCTACTAAGTTTAAAAGCAGAAAATTAGCCAAAGGATTAAGAAGAAGAAGAAAAAAAGATTTGGAAAAAAATTGAAACTGTGAAGGTCAATACCTGTTTTCCTAAGTGTCATAAGTAGTGAAAGACATCTTTTCTAAAGTGAAATTCAGCTGGAAAACAAAATACAGAAACTGATAGCCATGTCTAGTGGTGCAGGCCCAGACAAATGCAGGTCCTGCAGGGCTGCAGAGCAAGGCCAAGAGCAGCCCTGGGAATAACCTAGTGCTCACAATATGTTTGGCAACCAACTGCAGCTTTGTCACTCATAAACATAAGGAATGGAATCCTGTATCTTTGTTGGGGAGAGGATAAAAATTTTAAATGGCTCTAAGGTATTTTTAACACATGATTAACAACACACTAAACTATACAATACAGTGAGATACATTCTGGCATACGCCTATTCTCGTGAAAGCCATCGCCACACCCATGATAGCGAATGGTCACATCACCCCTCAGAGCGTCATGCCCCTTCGCAGAGGATCTTCCCGTTTCTCCGACCTCCCGTTCCCCAAGCCCAGGCAACCACCAGTCCTTTATGTTAGCAGAGTTTACATGAACGTGAGTTTCATGTAATGCATCGAAGTGTTACTGTTAGACAACTTATGGTTCTGCTTTCATAAGAGAGTATAAAAAGGAAAAAATTGAAATGGAGATGCTGTGTGTCTGATAGGACAAATACAAGCATTATAGCAGAACATCAAGTGTTTAATACCCTACTGCATTGATTTTTAATACACTACTGCATTTTCACCCACTCAGTGGCAAGGAACAGACGCACAGTTCAAAGAGTTCAAGAGAAAAGCTTTAGGAACCACACAAACCCAGGAGTTGAGGGTCTGGCCGCTTGCTTTCTGTCTCACGGGCCACATGGTCATTCTCTGATTGCATTGTGCCTGGCTTTGCTCGTCCTCTACCAACTGCTTTCCTCAACCACCCGGAGCTTGTGGCCCCCCAGAACTTCAGTTTGCCATGTGTCTTAGTTAGAGGTTTCCATTGCTGTGAGTAGACACCATGATGAAGGTGACTCTAACAAAGAACAGCATTTAACTGGGGCTGGCATACAGGTTTAGAGGTTCAGTCCATTGTCAAGGTGGGAGCATGGCAGCATCCAGGCAGATGTGAGGCTGGAGGAGCTGAGAGTTCTGCATCTTGATCCAAATACAAACAGAAGACTGGCTTCCACGTGGCTAAGAGGAGGGTCTCAAAGCCCACTCCCACAGTGACACACTTCCTCTCACAAAGCCACACCTTAGCAAGGCCACACCTCCAACAAGGCCACACCTCCTCCAGCAAGGCCACACCTCCTCTAACAAGGCCACACCTCCTAATAGTGAAACTCCCTTGCCAACCATATACAAACCATCACACCATGTTTTCCCTCATTCTAAATATACTCATGTCATCTCCAGGTTTAGCCCTCTTGACTTTTGTTCCTGCTACTAAGTGTTGTAACAATAGTTCCAATTCAGTTTCCAAAGAGACCCATGGAATTTAGCTTCATTTGCCTTTCTGAGCCAGTCCATATTCTGTAGGTCGTTTGCTGGTCAGGATATACATCAGGGACTTTTGGATCTGTAGCCAACCACCATCTGTGATTGGAGAGCAAGAGCCCCAGCAGGAACTGTAAGCTGAGTAGCTATGGTCAGGACAGTGTGTGTGTGTGTGTGTGTGTGTGTGTGTGTGTGTGTATGGAGAGAGAGAGAGCGAGCACAGATACAGAGTGCTGCCATACCTGTCAGAGTGGGCCTTTAGAGCATACTGGAAATAGATTTTTCTTATTTACTAATTTTGTCACTTACAGTAACTTTAGGGAGTTAGAGAAGTAGCCCTGCCTAACCTCTCTGAACTTTATTATTTTTTTTTCATTCATACTTGGGGATAATAATATCTTTCAGAGACTTGGTAAAAATAAAAAGTTAAAACAATATCTGTAAAGAACTGGTATGGTATGTAAAACACTGGTATTGTGGGTGGCCCTGGTGCTGTTTGTATTTTGATGTTAATGTCACTTTCCCAGGAAGGGCTGTCTGGAACCAGGAATGAGTCACATACTCAAGTGACTTCTTGTAAACCTTCCCCTAATAAATAAAGGAACCAATCACTGGGCGAGTAGGCGGGACTTCCTGGTTGGATGGGGAGGAGGCTGGGGAGAGATAAGGGCTTTTAGACAGGGACAGCAAGAGGACAAGATGTAGCTACCAGTGTCTCCTGGTTTAGATGGTGAATCTACCAGGATTCGCCACTGGAGGATTTAGATTTAATGTGGTTTATAAGATTAGGATTCTAGTTGTTGCCCCCAGCAATTGAATTACCATTGATTCTGAACTAAGTTTGTGTAGTGTTCTCCTCACGTGGCAGCTCGACTGATTACAGAAAGAAAGGGTACAGTGGCAAAGGGTGGGTTTGTCAGAAGTGCACCACAAAAGGCATGAGGCTGTCGTGGTAGCCACCTGCCAGTGGGAACTGAGCGAGCTGGGTGGAGAGATTTTGGAGCTGTGAGTCAGAAAGTCTCCACGAGAATGAGAAGAGGACAGCCATTGCCTGCCAGTGCCTGGCCAGCCAGCCCAACGGTGCCTTGCCAGCAATAGCATGGATTCATTTTTTAAAATATTTCCCATAACACACTGGAGTTCTCAATAATGTTGGGTGTTTATAGCAGCTTAAGAGTAATATAAAGCCGGGCAGTGGTGGCTCATGCCTTTAATCCCAGCACTTGGGAGGCAGAGGCAGGTGAATTTCTGAGTTCGAGGCCAGCCTGGTCTATAGAGTGAGTTCCAGGACAGCCAGGGCTATACAGAGAAACTCTGTCTCGAAAAACAAAACAAAACAACAACAACAACAAAATCCCACAAAGAGTGATATAAAAAATATCTACCTATAGATTGATATATCTCATATATATTTTATGTCACAGCTAAAAGGTAGCTTACCCAAGAAGAAAACCAAATAATTAAGTTTAAAAATGTACAGTCTAACAAAGAAACTTATAATGCATTTAAAAATAAATATTTCTTACATCAATTGAAGGTTTTAACAAAATAATCCAAACATTCTAACTTTTCTCTTTTGTTTTTGTTTCTGAGATAGGCTGGTTTTGAACTCATGAGCCTCCTTCTGCCACCACCTGTTACAAACACAAGTCACTACACTGGGAAACATTGTAGTATGAATGGGGTATTGAGGAATAATATAATACATTTGGTTTCTGGCACTATAGATCAACCTGATTTCTTGCAAATGGCAGTCCCATAAATCATACCCTGGAATTCATAGTACCATCTGGAAAAAGACTTCCTAAGCAAATAACTGAAAAGGAACACTTTTTAAAAAAAGATTGATATTTATGTATATGAGTACACACTGTAGCTGTACAGATAGTTGTGAACCTTCATATGGTTGTTGGGAATTGAATTTAGGACCTCTCCTCCCTCCGGCTGGCTGGGTGGTTTGTGAACCACCATGTGGTTGCTGGGATTTGAACTCAGGACCTTTGAAAGCACAGTCAGTCCTCTTACCCACTGAGCCATCTTACCAGCCCCCAAAAGGAACACTTTTATATGTACAGGCATTTATAGTTTTCTTTTTAGTTCAGAGGCCTTTGTGATTTTATAATTAAAAGAGGTGAGTTGATTTTTCCTCTTAAAAAAAAGCTTTTAAAAAAAAAAAGTATCCATGTCTCATGCCAAAGATTCTGAGGTAATTGTTCTAGAACACAGCCTGATCCTGAGCATGCTTTATAGAGCTCCCCAGGTGAGCCCGTCGAGGACCTAGGAAGGAGAGTTCCTCTTGGCCCTCCTTATCCAGGGACCTCTGAAAACACAAGAGCCAGAGAGGCTAAAAGGCCTCTCAGAAGAACACACAAGTTGCCCCCTCTCCCGACAAGTCCTGGAAATCACGTAGACTAGGTCACAAACCCCGGGGGAGTAATGCATACAGTGAGCACAGTGATGTCACCAAATGGGTGACTACAGACAGGCTAGAAAGGAGTGCATGCAGGTCCATGAGAGCCACAGGGACTGGGGTCCATACCTGCTGCTCACACAGAGCAGCAGGTATTCCTTCTGGAGTTGTTGCCTCCTTTTTGGGAGCACAGTCCTTTCTTGCCTCTCTCTGATCTACTTAGAGGCAAGTCTATCTGTTGGAAAGGTGGGGCTCTCAGCATCCAGGACTGATAGATATGTGGTGAACCGGACATGCAGAACAGTTATGAGTCATCAAGAGACTGCCCCCTTACTATCTCTCCTTTCTCACACTTTTTCCTACATTAACCATTCTGTGGTATAGACTCCGCCACTCCGGCTCACCTCTAGAGCTCTTTACCTCCCCCACCCAACATTTCATAGCCATTAAGCACACCACCCCAGCCCTTGGCACCTGCCATTCTGCTTTCTGTCCCCATGAACCTGGTTTTTGTAGACTCAGGGCATGGCGGTATAGCTGGCTGCATCTCCAGCACTAGAGACAAACACAGGGTAGATGGTAGTGAAACCTGTTCCGAGCTCTTGCTTCTCTCTCTCCATCCTGTGCCTGGCTGCCCCATAGTTCTTGTTTTTCCATCTCTTCAGTAATCCCCGCCTCCTTATCAAATGCTCATTATATGTCAAGAGCTGTGCTAGATATGGGAGCTTCTTGTCTTCGGGTAACTCGCAGTACAGGAGACAGGTGTGCTTGTGCTAGGCAAACAAAGGAGTGGCGCATGTGGAGGAACTGAGGCCTTCAAGTCTCCTAGCTTGGGGAATTGCTGTGGTTGGAAGTAAGGAGCCAAACAGAGAAATGGAGAGGGGTGGGGCTGGAGGAGTAAGGGGGTCTGATGGCCAAGATCCCCTAAACTGTGTTAAGGAGGGTAGGACCCAGGAAGGTTCTAAAGGAAGGAAGCTGAGTGAGCTCTGCCCGTGCACATCCTCAGTCCCCAGCTGCATCTCTCATTCTGCCTGGTCATTAGACCGGCTTTGCTGTGGCTCATCACACTGCACAGGCTTTGTGACAGGCTATCTCACTGCTGATGCTTGAGGGCTTCACAGCTCCCAACCACTTTGACGAATTATATCCAACATGTCTGCTGATCTGGAAAATAAATGGATTTTTGTTTACTTAGCTTGTTTGTTCTAGCTCTACTGCCTTTATGTCCAACAAGGATGAAGCCATCATTCTTCTCAAAGTGCAACATTACAAATTTTCTGTTTCTGGGAATTCAAACATCATTTGCTGACACATTAGTTAGCAATAAGGGAGACATTACTGCCCAAACCATTACTGCCCAAGTCAAGCGAAGAGACTGTCTGAATCACAGGAAGCGGGCTCAGGTGGGGAGAAAGAGAAAAGGAAAGTGACCGAGCAGACAGCTGCCTGACCTTAGTGTTTATCGGTAAAGAGGTCAGCATTCACAGAGCCTTTTATTCGCCAGTGGAGGGCAGAAGGGCATGCTGAGAGCAGGGTATGGGTCAAGGTTAAAACAGTCCAGTTACCCTCTTATCATTATAGACACAGTAGGGTATCTTATGCTATAGTAAAGGTAGTTAAGGCTCAGATATAACTTGGGACCTTCTTGTCATTTAAGATGCTGTCCCATTCGTACTTAACTCTGCCCTCCTTCCTGCAGAAGATGTTGTCTAGGAAGAGAGGTGTCAAGACTGGGGTTTGGATCGAGGGTGGTGGCAGAAGCCAAGGGTACCCCTTCACCTCTGCATAAGTACTAGTGCTGCTGGCTACTTCTGCTTGTGCAGAAGTGTTTGATCAGCCTCTGCAGGCCTAACCAACAATCCTAGGCCAGTTACACCTTAGCAGCCAAGGGCTTCTCTCCTCAAGCAAACATGGAGAGTGTGAGAGCTACTCTTGGTCGTCAACTTGATAGGAGTTAGAATCACCATAGAAATATACCTTGGGCGCATCTTTAGGGATGTTTCCAGAAAGGTTTAACTGAACAGGAAAGACTTAACTTGAATTTGGGCAGCACCGTTCTATGGTCTGGGGTCCTAGACTGAGTGAGAAGGAGAGAGCCAGCTGAGTCCCAGCATGCATCTTTCTGCTCCCTGACTGTGAACACAACGCCACCTGTGGCTTCATGATCCTGAAGCCATGCTTTTCCTGCTGACATAAATCACACCCTCGACCTGCAGACCAACCCCTACCTTCCTTCCTGAAGTTGCTTGTTTCAGGGGTTTCGGCACAGCAGTAAGAAACGTAACTAATACAGAGGGTCTGGTAAGGTTAAGGTTCCTGAGATGGAGGGAAAAACTGGAGAGAAGGAAATATAGGCAACAGAAAAGAATAGAAAGAAATGAATATTTAAATGCATGAGTGCAGCATTCCACAGACAACCGAGGCCTCCCTCTGTGAAACTGTTTGAGTTTACTGGTGGCATAGCGCCTACGGTACAGACATGGGAGTCGGCAGGACCTGAGTGGATGTTGGGACCCTGTCTTATCACATATCTGCTAGGGCTGAATCATCACAGGCTTTCTGTTTTCCAGGACCACTGACCCAGAAATCCTTCCCTTCTACCCAGTGTGGAGGGAGGTCGCCTGGGCAACTCGTAGCCTGCAGGGCCTGATGGAACACTGTGTTGGCTTCATTTTGCCAGTGCTCAGATAAATAGCTCTAATTTTAGCTCCAGATCTAGTTCAGAACTGGTTCATTTAATAACTAGGTGAAACTTGGCTCCTCATAAGAATCCTAGGCCCTGTCTTCTCTCCCTCCTGTCTTCCTCATGCCCCCCTCCCCTGTTTGCAAACCACAGCCTTTAGTGGTAACACAAACATATCTGGATTATTTTCAGGGACATTAGAGATTAAAAACATTAATAAAACAACCCCCCCCCAAAAAAACCCAAAACATACCAATGAAGGGGCATTTCAGAGGTGAGTTGTCACTCCAAGCAGTTGCCTTTTTTAGAACAAAGTGTTCCAGATCAGTTTATGAGTGAAGACGAAGCAGAAACACACACACACACACACACACACACACACACACACACAAATCAATCTAGAGACACTAGAGAGCATAGTGGGTTCAGAGCTTTAGAGGTGAATTGGTTCTTGAAGTCATTCAATAAACAGCAAGATTTGACGCCAGATACCTCAGATACCTGAGACCCCACCTCTGAACACACATACACACAGACTCACCACACACACACATATACACACAGACACATCATACATGCACATACACACATGTTCACACAATACATATACACACACGTTCACACACATACACACACTCATTATAGACATACAAATACACACACAAACACTCTCCACACACATATACACATGTTCACACACATATACACACATTCATATACATCATACACACAGACTTACCACGTACACACATTACACACTCACCACACACATACACACGTTCACACACGTACATATACACAGACATATACCTACATTCACACCCACGTACACACACTCATCACATACACAGACATATACACATGTTCACACACATACATATACACACATACACTCATCACATACACACATTCGTCACATATACTACACACACACTCACACACACACAGAGCAACTGTAAGCTAGAGAGGATACAAGCTAGTTAACGTACAAAGTATAGGTAACTCCAGCTGCAGCCTTCAAAAGAACTCATGGAACTATTCAGCTAAGATTTTTCTTATGCTTAAAGAATCTTCATTGGAGAGAGAAGGACATTTCTAACCACAGGGCACATTTCTGTCTACATCACAGTTTCTTCCCTTAGCATAACATTAGATTTCCCTTTAGTTCTGCCTTGTAAAGGTGAGGGGTTCTTTCAGGTTTACTTTTATGAAGCTCTAACCAGGATGCTTATTTCACCTGTTCTGTCACGATGTAACTGTCCCTAGGGACTTCCCATCCTGCTGCGCGGTGCTCGGCGTGCTGGGTACCACTGTGCTGCTGCATTCATTGATGGGCTGTCTAGAAATGCTTCATGAACCAAACCAAGCGGATGCAGATCTTTCTTTCTTCATGTGGTCGATATGTGAGTTTTAGTTGCGAATTAAAGCTGGCAGACTAAGGGAAGGCGTTCATAATTTTAGGTGGAACTTAGTCCTTATTCGTTTTCTTTACTTTTCGTCCCGGAACGATGCTTTCTTCATCCATCACCCCCCATACATAGAGTAACGATGTGATACTAATTACTCTGTGTCCCTCTCTAAAACGAAAGTGAGCAGGCAGAGTTCTAGGGGCTAGATGCAACTTGTACGTTTATCTTGTCTTTTAGTTCATCATTATTTTATACTCAGAAAACACTTACATTTTTCTCATCAGCTTAAAGAGAAAAATGTATATCTACCTTAAAACCAGTCATTCCTTCAAGGAAAGAAACAATCTAGAATTCTCTTTTAGGGTACAGAGGACTGGAATTATAGAATTAAGTATTTTTATAGATAGTGTGATCACAATAATCGGCAGAAAATAAACTTAAGAAAATCTCTTGGAACTATGCAAGGGAAATCTATTAACTAGAATTCTTTTTTTTTTTTAACTTTTTATTAATTCTTTGTGAGTTTCACATCATGCGCCCCAGGCCCACTCATCTCCCCACTCCCTCATGTCTGCCCTTTGTCCTTGCAACCTCCCCCCTAACACACACACACACACCGCCGCCACCGCCACCAAACAACAACAACAACAACCAAACAAAGCATAGAAAACATCTCATGGTGGAAGCTGTAGTGTGTCCCACAGTAAGCCCCTCTGCCTACACATCTTTACTTGCAAATGTTCATTGCAATGAGTCCTTTATCTGATTCCAGATCTCTGGCTTCCAAGACACCATCAATGCTGGACCCTCATCAGGACTCCTCATGGTTACCCTGTTATTGCCCTGTGTCATGGAGATCTGCAGCTTTGGAACAGCGGGACTGGAAGCCCTTTCATGTGTCCCAACTGTTCACAGATGATGGAGATTTGGGGATGGACCAGTTCAGAGCCCTGGATCTGGGCCTGAGTGGTAGCTGAGCTGGTCAGTGCGATGGCTCTCCCTTATCCACACTGTTCCAGCTGGGCCACCCCAATGCCACCATTGGCAGAAGGCAGGGTCAGCCCTCCTGCTCTCATGCCCCTGGGACTGGCTAACCTGCACCCACACCTCCAGAGCCAGCTCCATTGTGATACCCAGTCCTGGTTCAGTGCCCATTACCCCACATGCTGCAGCCTGTGAATGGGAGGGTCAGCTCTCCCACACTCATACCCTGAGGCTGGCTCACCCATACCCCTGCCACCAGGACCAGCTCCACTGTGCTACCTGGGTCAGACACACAGACTGCTCTCCCAAGTGCTGCTGCTGGTGAGAGATGGGGCCAACTCTCCACATCACTGAAACTAGTGAGGGGCAGGGCTAGGATATCCTCGTGGTCCCAGGTCGCTGCCCCAAAAGGGGATATCCCCATGTTCGCTAGAGATAATATGAGTCATAGACTTTGACACCAATGCCCTGCTTCTGCATAGCCATGAACTGAGATGTGGTCCTCAGTGGCAGCTCTGGCTGGGACCTCACCAAGGTCTCAGGGGATGAGGCTAGCCACTCACATGAAGCTACTCCTCCTCAACGACCAGTCTCCAGTCCCATCTCTTCACAATGCCCAAGCTGCTCCATTTCTCTTTCTCTCCCATCTGACCACCACATACTCACACATTGTGGTGGCTCCAACTGCAGGTTGGTCATGCAGCTGGAGGGCCCCTGGGTGGCATCCTCCATCTTGTGCTAACATGGCAGTAAGCAGCGTGTCTCTGGTCTGCCTGCCTGTGCCATGTGCTGGAGGGTGAGTCTATCTGTCTTCTTTCTCCTGCGCTGTGCTGCCTGCATTTGAGTTGACTTGATTTTTATGAGTCCTAGGCATACAACATCTCTGGCCACCAAGCCAGGTATCAAGCTAGAATGAACAAAGGACTGCCATCTGCTCTGGCCCTGACCGAACACCACCACCACCAAGGTGTCTTTTTGTCTATTGCAAGGGGGTCTAAGTAGAATTCTTGAAGCAAATAGTTTCTGAAGTTTATAGATTATAATGGATTACTTTCTGTTTATTGTTAGTGTGTGTACTGTGTGTGTGTATATAAAAGAGGGAGGGAGGGAGGGAGGGAGGGAGGGAGGGAGGGAGGGAGGGAGGGCGAGCCACCAGTTTAGCTGAGATCCTCCTGCCTCTGTCTGTCATCTTGCTGTAGGACTCCTGGAATTACCGTTTCTATGGAGTCCTGGAATTACAGATGTGCACCACTGCTGCAGGTTCTTTTCACGAGGATTTTGGGATGGAGCCCATGTGTCAGGCTGGGCCACTTCTCCTTCATTACACCATTGGTTGGAAGCAAAGAATCAGGTAGTTAGGCTGAGCCTGCTCTTGCATGTGGAAGAATAAGATAACGAATTCCTTTTCTTAATTTTTTTTTCCTTTTTCTAATGAATGAGGAATTGGACAATTGCACCTGATGCTGCGATTCACTTTTCCTAAACAGAAAGGGACAGCGAGTGTCCCAAAGTGGACCGCCTCCGCACTAGCCTTTAGTTAGTCCCAGCTTTCTCTCCCATGTTGTCTTTCAACGCTGTGCTCCATGTGTCACAAACAGCGCACACAAAGCCGCGTCTTGGCGTTAAGATTCCATGAGGTCCATTTTGAGGATCGGATTCCTACACCTGTTTTTAGCTCTGAACACAAGCCCTGTATGTTTAAATACAAAGCAGTAAAGATATATTGGACACAGCCCGTAGAACCCTCTATTTAAATCGGCCCTCCATTTGGTTTAATCAGGCCTTACTCATTGAGCCATTAACCTAATCCCACTGCTTCTGCAGCTTCCTGCCATGCTCTGCTCTGGGTTTGGGACTCCCCTCCCCATGTGCTGCTATATTTATCTGCCTTCCTGGCCATAAAAGGCTGGCTGTGGGGCCCTGACATTCTGCTGCCTGACCACATGCATTATTTTTGAACTGGCCCCCAGAATCCAGCCTCTAGCCCTGCCTCTTAACTGTTTCTTGGATTCAGCCTAGGTGGGCCCTCATTCTCTCCTGCTCCTCGACTGCGACTGCAGCAGAGCAGTGGGCCGTAACCCCCACTCCAGAAACTGGTAAGTGACATGGAGGTGGCAAATGTACTCAGGAGTTTCAGTCTGCCTTCTCACCTCAGCAGGGGAGTGGCAGGGGAGCTCCTGGAAGGGGAGACGGGAGCAGTAAGGTACCTGCCTGGACTGGTGGCTGTTCTTGCCGTATCCTTTTGAAAACAAGAATATGCCTCTGTTTCTGGAACTGTAAGCTCACATTTGTCTCATATCCAATGCAAGTATTCTCTCAGGGAAAGGAGCAGTGAAGTATTTACAGAGCTCCTTGAGTGCAAATTAGGCTAGAAGGATACAAATTCTCTTCAGAGCCACTAATTCATGATCCGGTGACATAGCTCCAAGGGGAGAGAGGGATGGGGGAGGGAAGAAGCGAGAGGATGAACTCTGCCATGAGAGAGCAGTGTGGACGACCTCTCGAGAGCATTGTGATATTTCTGACTTGAAAATGACTGGGTAACACAGAGGTGGCAGACCTGGCACCGTGACCCTGAAGCGATTGCCTTCTGTAATTAATTTCCATCAGCTTTTGGCCTCTGCTGCCCGCATCAGAATATTACAGCACGGTTACAATTATGGAGCTAGTATTTCTTCTTAACTGTCCAGATTATTTTTAGAAATAAAAGTTAGTTTTCAGAAGCATAGAAGACAAAAAAAAAAAGTCTTTATTTCTAACAAATTCTGGCTGTTGTGTGTTGGGCTAAGCCTGGCTCACTTAAGAAAAGAAGGTGGCTGGCTATACTTTGGTTCAGCACTGGTGACTTAGCCTATGTACTATATAGTAGATATTAATAACAAGTATTCTTGGGACCGATAATGAAGAATGGAAAATGGAGTTGGGACAAGACACTTAAATCATCCGTTTTGTGAGAATGATAGCATTTTGAACCATCTGGGTAGCAATGTTAGTTTATAATATAACACAGCAAAGGAGCTTTTATTACTTGTAAGTCACTTTGATGACATCATTACAGAGACTTACCTAACACTTCATGACGATAATACAGTGTATTCTAACCCTTTTATACTATAAATGCCACCTAAAAGTTATCCATTAAGTATAGTTCTGCATATTTAGTAACAGAAAAGACAATCTATTTAAGGATTGAAGCACAGTTCCTTGCTAGTAGCTATTATTTTTCCTCTCTCTCTCTTAGAAAATGTCATGTAGACTGGTATTTCCCATGAGACTTCAGATACATATTTCAGGAGTGAAGTTTGTTGGCGTTTCTTCTCTAAAGAGAACACACTGACTTTTTAAACAGCTTAAATAAAACTTAGTTTTAAATATGACAAAAATTTAAAAGAATTTACTCCTCAGGAATTTTAAGCAAAACAAGGTTAGGAAAAGAAAAACCTTTGCTTGAAAACAATTTTGTTATATAGTTTTGAAAATAATAATGTTATACATGGAAGTTTGTTTTTTTTTTTTTTTAAACCTAGGAGAGGTGTCTATAAAATTATGACTTGCTCTCGTTTGCCATGTGGCTGGTAGTCTTTCAGTGAACACATGATTTACACATGAAGTAAATTCAAGGACTCTGTAAGCAAAGGCACTTCCTGCTAAGCCTGATGGCCTGAGTTCTGTCCCCAGAGCCCTCACGGAAGGAGAGAACGGGTGCTGAGAAGTTGTCCTCTGTGCTCCGTGTACATGCTGTGACACACATGCACCCCCCAGACGCACAAAATCAATTACCTGATAGATAGATATGAAATGCCAGAGCCACACCGAGGCCAGATTCTTTATATTCCTATATGGATTCTCCCATAGTTCTATACGGAATAAATACTGTTCTGCCTTTTTGTAATGCTGGCACAATTTGAAAGAACTCGCAGTTATAGAAATAATCAGACCGTGAGGTTCAGCTTTTCTGTGTGCAGTCACTCACATCCGTCTCCTGCTGCCTGGGAAAGGGTGGCACCGTGAGGTCTTAGCTGATCTGAGGCTTGCACAAACCAGGCTGGCCTCAAATTCACAGAGATCCACCTGTCTCTCTCTGCCTCCAGAGCGCTGGGATTGAAGGTGTGCACCACCGCCCAGAGAGCTTTCTGCTTTCCAGCTTCACCTATGTGCGGTTGACTCCAAGATCCAGATATCCATCCCGTACCTTGAACTTTAAAGTCACACATCTGCCTTCCCACGTAAAACCTCAGCTGGATAGAGTAGCAGGTTCCTCAGATGGAGAATATCTCAGGCTGGTTTTGAGTTTTTTTTTTTCCCATCCTAAGATGATATTTTCTTCTCTTCCTCATCTCCGATAATGGCAGCCTCAGTCTTCTAGCTAGCCAGGCACAAAGCCTTTCCTTCATGCTCCAGTCGGACCATCCGGTGAATAACGTTGGCTGTCTCTTCAGACTGTGCACGAATCTGAGCACTTTTATGCTCCTAATGCTGCCATTGTTATCATTCGCCGGGACTAGGGAAGTGACCTGTGATTTTCTCTGCTAGATCCATGAGAACAGAGTGTCCAGGACTAGACAGTTTAACCAACAGAATGCTATTCCCTTTTAGTTCTGGAGCCTGGAATTCAGAGGTCACGTATCGTCAGGTTTGGAGATATTATATGTCCTGAGTCCTGCCTTGGACCATTGGAGTAGGATTTTTTTTTTTTTTTTTCTGAGACAGGGTTTCTCTGTGTAGCCCTGGCTGTCCTGGAACTCACTTTGTAGACCAGGCTGGCTTCAAACTCAGAAATTCGCCTGCCTCTGCCTCCCAAGTGCTGAGATTAAAGGCGTGTACCACCACTGCTCAGCTTGGAGTAGGATTTTTGTTGCTTTTTTTTCTCCCCCCTGTCCTTGTGCTGGAATCACTTCAGGCTCCCAACAGGGTTCTCATTTTTTTCTTAAATGATTACCACATTATTCTCCCACCATTATTCTCCCATCATTCCACATTCCCCTAAACGAAGCACACAACAGAACAGAACACCAGAAAATTAGAAACAGGCTTCACGAGAGTGTTTGGGAGAAAAGCCCAATAGCCAGAGAGTTGACTCTGTTCGACCGCCCAGGACAAGAAAGAAAGGCATGCCTCATGATGGGGGTGCAGTGTGTGGGCCTCCGAAGAGGGGGATTGTGGGTACTCTGTTAAGCAGGGCCTACATCCTTTCCCAGTCACTTCTCACAACTCTTGCAGTCTGCATTTTTTCTACATTGGTGGAGAGGAGTTGTTCTTTGGGTTCATTCAGTAAAGAGCTGTTTCCTTGCAGGTCTTCTCGTCCCCTGGAGGGCCCAGGATGTCTTTGCCCTTTTATCAGCGGTCCCATCAGCACTATGATCTCAGTTACCGGAACAAGGACCTTCGCACCACCATGAGCCACTACCAACAGGAGAAGAAGCGCTCTGCTGTCTACACCCATGGCTCCACTGCCTACAGCAGCCGCTCCTCGGCAGCACGCCGCCAGGAGGCAGAGGCCTTCAGTCAAGCATCAGCCACCTCCTACCAGCAGCAGGCCTCACAGGCCTACAGTCTTGGAGCATCATCATCATCCTGGCATTCTCAAGGGTCTGAAGTCAGCCGGAAGACAGCCTCTGCATATGATTACGGCTATTCCCACGGGTATGTCAGGAGCAGCCCTCCAACCTTGGGCACATGCTCTAAATAATCAGGTTTCCTGTCTTCTTAAATATTACAACCCTGTTTTAATAGTGTGTGTTGGGGTGAGGTGGGGGGACCTGATCACTGTGTCTTACCTTCCCCCTCTATGGTCTGTTTGACATCCACAGAGTTTCAGAGTCTCACTGGAGTGTCTTGCTCGACTCATCCGCTATGGTGATATTTCTTAAAAGCAGAAAATTTTGGTTTCTACTCTGACAGCGACAGAGGCAGAAAACATTTTGACATTTAGCAGGTTTCCTGGCTCTCATAGTGTTTCTGCTTAGATTAAAAGCCAATACAGAATTTCAAATTCACAGGTCCTAGGGAAATTAAACTGTAGCAGAGACACAGGAAAATTTCAAGATCCGAAAACCAATACTCAAAATTCTGAGCTATTACTCAAGCAACAAACATTTTCTTTACCTGGAATATTTTATACAGAAGCATGGCTTTCTCTCAGTGAGCCTAAGAATAGTAGGAACAAGCAAACAGTGCGCCAAGTTAGATTCTTGACCAAACGCAATGAAGGGAGACCATACTCCCAAACAGGAAAGCTATGTTAGGATGCTAGGGAGAGCAAAGCTTAGATGAAGGTTTGTTCTGCAAAGCGAACCCGGACTCTCCTCTCCTTGGGAACAAGAAAGTTAACATAAATGTGAACTATTATATCTAGAGATTTCCCGTTTAGATCTCTTTGCTGGAGTGGGAGTAAAAGCTGCTTTTCTAACTGAGGTCTTTCTTTTGTGGGAGAGCAGGAAGTTTCCGTCTTTTAAGAGTTTTAATTTAAGCATATGTGTGTGTGCCTGCCGAGTTTGTGTGTACCATGGGTGTGCAGGTTTCCACAGAGCTCAGAAGAGGGTCTCAGAGCCCCTGGAACTGGAATCTTAGGTGGTGGCTGTGAGCCGCAGAGAATGAGTGTTGGGAACAGAACCTGAATCCTGTGAAGGAGATCAGTGTTCTTGATTGCTCAGCCAACTCTGCAGTCCCAGGACATTCCATTCTTAGCATTACCAAAGTTCCCTAGAGGAACAGAACTGGTAGAATGAACACATGCACACACACACACACACACACACACACACACACACACACACACACACACACACAGGATTTATTAGAGTGGTTTGTAGGCTGTGGTCCAGCCAGTCTAACAATAGCTGTCTATCAACAGAAGGTCCACGAATCCAGTAGTTGTTCAGTCTATGAGGCTGGATGTTTCAGCTGGTTTTCAGTACACACCCAAATCCTGATGAAGCAGGCTCTAATGCCAGTGTAAGAATGGACTTGCCAGGAATCGTGAGGGCAAGCAGGCAAGGACCAGACACTGCCTTCTTCTACGTCCTTGTCCTTTCCGTAGGCTACCAGCAGAAGGTGTGGCCCAGATTAAAGGTGGAGCCGCTCATCTCTGAGGTCTCCCCACTTCAGAAGATCCATGGGAAGAATGGGTTTTGCCATTTCAAATGATTTCACTAAGAAAAAAAAAATCCCTCACAGATATACCCGACCACTTGGATTTTGGTGAATTCCGGATGAATTAAAGTTGACAACCAGGAATAGCTACCACAAGTCCACCTGCTGTCAACTTGACCCATAATCATATCTTCTTATGTCATACTAATTTCCAAATGAAAATAATTAGGGATAATTATAGATAACATAACTATTCCACATATAGTTTCAAATGCATTATATATTTATCCATGTCAATATTATGTCTAACATGATATAACTATCCATCAAGCAACTGAAACGCATTATAAATTTCAGAATAGGTGACAGTGTACCTTGAGGGACATTCTTTTAGTATCTCAAACCTAAATATGATAACCACTAATTTTCTCTTAATTGATGTTGTACTTAAACATTTATCATTACATGTTAAGAAACTTGAGGAAAGAAGATACAAATATCTGTATAAACACTTTCTTAACAAATATTACGGAAACAACCTTGTCAATTATAATCTTTGTTTCTGCAACTGATCACATAGCCTTAGCTGGTATATATAGCTACCTTCCTCCATCATCCATTCTGTGTTTCCTCCACCCCCAGCGAGCACCTCAACAGGCTTCAAAACAGTCCTAAACAGAAAACTCATTGATTATTTTGGATATCAAAAAAGAAGTGTTGGACAGAGTCTTCAGTCACTCAAAGAAAGAGGTTGAGGTAACATGGAGGCACAATGGAGGCTTGCCTGGGAGAAGCTCCATAATTCTGCAGTTGCTTTATCTGGGTTTGCTTGGCCTGCCCAGTGTGTTGGGTTGATGTTTGTTTCCTCAGTCTGAGGTAATTTTTATTTCACCACTCTTAAGAATAAAACATTTTATGGAAACTAAAGAAAATACATGTAAGATATATGCAATTTTTAATTAAGTCTATTTATAGTCTACAGAAAAATTGCTGATCTTTAAAACATTTCTGAGCTGTGTGGCTATGATCACCTGCTACCTCTAATCCTCTTCTCCAGTGTATTGGGCTTAGGTGGCATTTTCTATAATAAACGTAGTATCTTGCTGGGCAGTGGTGGCCCACGCCTTTAATCCCAGCGCTTGGGAGGCAGAAGCAGGCGAATTTCTGAGTTCAAGGCCAGCCTGGTCTACAGAGTGAGTTCCAGGACAGCCAGGGCTACACAGAGAAACCCTGTCTTGCAATAAATAAATAAACGTAGTATCTAAGTCTTCTAAAATTTAAGTATAAAATACATGTCAAAGCAACTGGAAAAAGTCTGTCTCTCTGGGCATACAGAAGGTTCCTGGAGAAATAATGTGTTGGTCTGTGTGAATCAATGTGGAGAAGGCAGGGACTCTTAACTCCCTGACCTACAGCTGTCCTGACAGGGACAATGACCTCGAGGAAGCTTCTGACAGGTTCAGTAACAGAGCCTGAGTCTTCTGGGGTGTACCTGGAACATCCGATAGCAACGTTCTGGTTTCCACTCAGACTGGAACAGGATCATTTGCATATCACTTTCATAGGTCATATTCACAAGGACCTCCTGTTGGCTATAAGAATGGAAATATTGTCGCCGAGGAGAATCTATTTCTTTTAGCACTTACTTCAAATGAATCACCTTCCAAAGGAAAGTCAGGAGGGATTAACACCGTGTGTGTGTGTGTGTGTGTGTGTGTGTGTGTGTGTGTGTGTGTGAGCATCGGTTTGTTCTCTTGAGCAGCATTCTTTTGAGAATGTTCCATAGCTATATTCAAGAACTTCATTTAGGGAAGCAGCTATCTCACAGTGAGGAGGGTTAGATGTTAAATATCCATTTTCCTGGAGTGCCTGCCCAGAAGATGGTATTGTTAGCTAATTACTTGTGTATTTATTTCATTTTCCCAACATGGAAGAATTGATAAAGTGTTCTACATTTATATTTTTAAATGATTTTTATTTCTTTAGCTCCATGGTAAACGTTTATGTTCAAACCACTTTAATCTGACATGCTTTATTTAAACTCTGCACACTATCCCTATTTACCTATAATCTGATAAGTCATCTCTAGGACTAGTAATGGGTCTGGCTTTTTGGAGAGATTGGGGATCTTGCTAGGTAACCTTAGACAAACTTTATAAAGGAAAAACCATGAGCGCTTCCCCACATTCTATCCCACGCCTTGTTCCACTGTGTATGTAGGTTGGTGTTCATCAACAGCGCGCTGTATTCAAACATGATTGAGTTCAGGATTCTTGGTGGGAGCAGGATGAGCTAGAAACAGTGCATATTGGGAGAAAAAAATGCCAATGCTGTCTTTTTCTTCATATCTATCAGTGTAAGAAAGAACGCTGACCTAACCTAGAGGCAGCCCAGTCTCTCTTCATGAGAACTAGGAATAGAGATGCAGGCTCAATAGCTCTGTCATTTCTCTAGGTTGCTTTAAGTTTATTCTAAATGGAAAGATTCTTCCTGCTAAGTGAAATATCTCTGGATTGTGAACCATGTTGCTAATGAAGACCCTTTGTATTGGAGAAGCATCTCTCTGCAGTGGATGTAAGCACTAGGCTAGCTCTATTTTTAGCCTCTACTTTGTGGTTAGATGTCCTATGCTAATGTGGCAAGTATGGAGGTTTAGATATGCTCAGGGCTTGGCTGACCTTAGTGAATCTTATTTGGAGTCAGTGTGGTTGTCCTGCTGAGTGGTTGCTATGTTATAAAAACACATTAAATGCTTTTAATTCATGGTTACATTGAGGAGAAAAGACTCCCCTCTCCCCCAAATGGCACAAATCTTGTCAGAATGGCATTTGATGTTTTATATAACAGTGGTATCAACAGTATGTGTCATCAATGAGGAATGCGAGGGTTCTGTGTGTGCACATATGTGTGCATGCATGTACGGAGGTCAATGTCAGGTGCCCTTCTCCATCACACTCCACATTTTTGAGTCAGGCAATCTCACTGACCCAGGATCTTTAGAATTCAGCTGAATTAGCTGGGTTGCAAGACCCTGGGATCCTCTCATGTCCGTCTCCCAGTGTTGAAGTTACAGGTGTACGTTATCACATTGAGCTTTTCCATGGGTGTTGGGATCCCCAAGCTTAGAGCAGGCTTTACCTCTGAGCCACATTCCAGCCCATGTTCTGTAACACTGGCTGTTCTACTTTTGTTCTATTTTTCCTCTGATCCTCAACTATATAGGAAGAAATATGATATCATTATGTTGATACTTAAATACCGGAAGAGGGCTGGCAATATGGCTCTTTGAGTAAAGGTGCTTTTGCCAAACCTGTTGACCTGAGTTCAGTTCCTGTGCCTGGGGTGAAATGTTAGGCCTGTCAGCATCATCCTGCTGACCAGACAGTGGGAAAGCCTGAGGAGCTGTTTCAGCAGGCTTGGCCTTTCCCAGCACTCTCTGGGAACTAAATTTGATGTCACATCTAGTCAACTACAGCACCATCTACACTGTGAGTGGAATGTGTCAATGTGCCTTATACAAGGACAGAACAATTCAGGGTAAAAGAGGCAGCCTTAGACACACAAGGCATCTTTATTCTGTTGTTAAGTGTCTGCCCATTGCTGGCATAAAATGGATCATGCTGGGTGTGGTGGCGCACATCTTTGACCCCAGCACTCAGGAGGCAAAAGCAGGTGGACATCCGAGTTAGAGGCCAGCCTCGTCCACAGAGTGAGTTCCAGGAGAACCAGGACTATTCAGAGAAGCCCTGTCTCAAACAAAACTCAAAACAAACATCAAACAAAAAGCACCATTAGAGGACCAGTGAGACTAGATGCTTGGTAATTACAGGTGCATACTGCTGGAGACCAAGGAAAAGTAGAAAGAGTGAGGTGTTGGGTATGATGTCAACTATAGAGTCTTCACATAGAGTCTTAGACTTCATAGGTTGAGAAAGTTCCTTTCTTGTCCTATTTTGTTGAGAGATATTTTAAAATATTCTCCCTTTTCTGTTCTGTGTGCTTAAGTCTATATATGTGTGCTACATGAATGTGGGAGCCTGAGGAGGACAAAGGATTCTCTGGGAAGGGAGCTAAAAGACATTTGTTAACTGCCATGCAGGTTCAGGAAACTGAACCTTGGTCCCCTGCATGAATAAACATGTTCTGAACCATTGAACCATCTCTCCAGCCCCTGATAAGAGATTGTGTCAAATCTTTTTTACACCTATTTTAGATGATAATGTGAGTTTTATTTTTATTCTATTGAAGTAAATCAACTTGGACAGACAGGGAATTACCTCCATCTGGTTTTATATCCTATTATACTTATTTTTAATGACTGGGGTTGGAGCAAACATCTCTTTTGTTTGTTTGTTTGTTTGTTTGTTTGTTTTTGGACACAGGGTATTACTTTGCCTTGGCTGACCTGAAGCTCACTAGACCAGGCTTCCAAGTCATAGAACTCTGCCTCTGCCTCTTGAGCACTGTGATCACAGGTATATGCCACCTTGCCTGGCACCTATTAGACTCAGGGTTTTTATTTTTTTTGTTTTTATTTATGGTTATGTGTGTGAGAGACTGCTTCTTTTTAATGTGTTCCCTGTGCATGTCTGGTACCCAGGGAAGCCAGAAGAACATGTTGGACACCCTAGAACTGAAGTTAGGGTGGTGAGCCACCATGTTGGACACCCAAGAACTGGAGTTACAGAGGGTTGTGAGCCAACATGTTGGATACCCTAGAACTGGAGTTACAGAGGGTTGTGGGCCACCATGTTGGATACCCTAGAACTGGAGTTACAGAGGGTTGTGAGCCACCATGTTGGACACCCTAGAACTGGAGTTACAGAGGGTTGTGAGCCACCATGTTGGACACCCTAGAACTGGAGTTACAGAGGGTTGTGGGCCACCATGTTGGACACCCTAGAACTGGAGTTACAGAGGGTTGTGAGCCAACATGTTGGATACCCTAGAACTGGAGTTACAGAGGGTTGTGAGCCAACATGTTAGGGCTGGGAATTGAACCTGGGTCCTCTACCAGAGTAGCCTGTGCCCTTAACCACTGTGCTCTCTTTCTAGCCCAAGATAACGTTTTTTAATGCCTTGTGAGCTTGTTTATACTTCTATACAAAAATAACACTGGGCTGTAGCCCTGTCTGGGTGTCTTGATCAGAAAACACAGACTTTACAGGATGAATTGCACAGTGTTATTTAAAAATATTCTTAAAAATATGAAAATAATTATTATCACTTATTTATTTATTTATTTATTTATTTATTTATTTATTTATGTAAGTACACTGTAGCTGTCTTCAGACACTCCAGAAGAGGGCATCAGATCTTGTTACAGATGGTTGTGACCTGGTTGCTGGGATTTGAACTCAGGACCTTCAGAAGAGTCGAGCCATCTTTTCAGCCCTATCGTCTCTTCTTTACATGTTTGATATAATTTATCAGTAAATACCACTCAGGTGTCTGCATTTTCTTGTGAGCATATCTTAGATTATTAATTCAATTTCTTGACTTTGATCACTCAGAGTTTTACATTTCTTTGTGAGATGGTTTCAGTCATTTTGGTCTTTATAGGAATTGTTCCACTGCATCTCAGTTGTCTAGTGTGTGAACACAGACCAGATGCATCTGTATACGTTCCTGTGATTCTCCTTAGCTTTTTAGGGCTGGTTAGGATGTTTCTGCTTTCATTCTTGGTTTTAATTGCTTTTTTTTTTTCTTTTCCTGATTAAACTACTAAAATTTTTTCAGAGTTTCCTTTGGGAGCAGTCTTCATTGACATGATCCATTATATATAATATTTATATAAATATATAATATGTACAAAATATATATGATATATATTTCTTTTCTATTTCCTATTTCATTGCTTCTTCTCTAACTTTATTATGCCACCCTTTCTTTTATGCTTATTTTAATCAGCTTATGATAGCATGTGTGTGTTTAGGTGTTACATAGCTGAACAGAGTCTTTTTGTTTTAGGGAAGCTTTTCCTCCAAGCTATATCCTCTAGCTATCTTTAATTTTACCTTTTGTTTTGAGGTAGGGGTCACTAACTGGCCTAGGCAGGCCTTAAACCTGTGATCCTCCTGCTTCGGCCTTCCCACAAGTTATATTCTAACCTCCATACAACACAATATGTAATTGTATACAAGTTTCTAAAAGAAATTTTTTTTTAAAGATTTTATGTATGTGAGTACACTGCCACTGTCTTCAGACACACCAGAAGAGGGCATCGTATCCCATTATAGATGATTGTGAGCCACCATGTGGTGGCTGGGGATTGAACTCAAGACTGGAAGAGCAGTCAGTGCTCTTGCCACCATTTATTTATCTTTACGAAGTACCACTTCTCCATGTAATATAGTCCTTAGACTTGCTTTAGAGCTGAGTCTTGATGATCTGTTGTGCTTTATATCGTTGCCTTTTAAACAGAGGGGAGGATGAACAACTAACCCCAGTACTGGGAATCCTGTCTCTGCACTGGTCGTGTGTGTGTGTGTGTGTGTGTGTGTGTGTGTGTGTGTGTGTGTGAGAGAGAGAGAGAGAGAGAGAGAGAGATAGAGAATATGTATGTGTATTGTGTGAGTGTGTGCATATGTGTAAGTGTGTGTGCATGGATGTGTATGCATATGTGTATGTGTATGTATAGTGTGTCAGGGGTAGCACAAGTGCACATATGTGTGTGTGAGTTGGAGGCAAATGTCTGTTTCTAGTGTTCCTCTCAGGTGCTATCTACCTTCTTTTGAGACAGACTATCGCCTTGGCTTGAAGCTTATCAAGTAGTTTCTGTTGACTGGCCTGTGAGCTTTAGGGTCCTGTCTCTTCCCCTCAAGGACTGGGATTAGAAATCTACATTGTTGCACTTAACTTTTTAACATGGGTTTGGGAGATTGAATGCAGGGCCTCACGCTGGCATGGCAAGTACTTTATCAACTGAACCATCTCCTAGGTGCCTGCGCATTGCTCTCTTAAAAGAGCTTTTCAGCTATTAAAACTCACAGTCAGGGGCTGATCATGGGAGTAGCAATTTGATTTCACATCAGTCAGGAGGCCTTGACTGAACGTCAGGTAGAGAATCAGTGCTGAGGATCCGGAAGTTGTTGAGATCGCTCTTCAGTGGGTAAGACAGAGAAGCTGGCAGTGCAGTACAGTCTTGAGCATGTAAGGATGAACGGCCCTGAGTCCCAAGCAAAGCCAGCAGAGGTAGCCCACACCTCACTGTTTGTCTTGACAGAGGATTTTTTTTTTTTTCAAAAAGTACAAGATCATTTAGCATTCCCATACCCATCTATTTCAGGAAACCAGGGCAATTTTCACAAGTCATGGGATAATTAAACATAATTTTAAGTGACTACATCTTAATTTATATTAAGTTTAATGATTATCTTATCTAATTCACCTGTCTCTGCCTCCCAAGCGCTGGGATTAAAGGTGTGCACCACTACTGCCCGGCCTAAATGTAGACTTATTAACAGAGCATATGACATAGTAATATCCATATGCAAAAAGATAAACCTAGACATAGCCACAGAGATGCTCGGGAACACACTCAGTGTGATTTATTTGATTAATTAACTTTCAGGAACCCAGAAAACTGCATGATCTGAGTCAGTATTAAAGAATAATCAACACAACTTTAATAGATTTAATAAATTACCTACCCAGCTTTATATGTGTCAGCTTTCCTATCTACTCAGAAACTGAGAGACAAGGGTCCTTACCAAAAATTAGATATTACTAAAGTCCCAAGAAATTAATAAACCCACATCTAGGTTTTTAGAATCAAAGAAGTTTAAAGTCTATACACTTTACTCTTCCAGAGTCACTTTCCAGCTTAAGATTTGGTGGATAAAATGTTAGACTTTGGTTTCATGGATCACGTCGAAATAGACTGCGATTCTTTTCAAATAATTGCACTGATTATTACATGGTTCTTCAAAAACGTGTTCCTAATTTAGTTTGTTTTTGTTTTGTTTTGTTTTTTGTTTTCGAGACAGGGTTCCTGGCTATCCTGGAACTCACACTGTAGACCAGGCTGGCCTCAGAAATCCACCTGCTTTTGCCTGCCAAGTGCTGGGATTAAAGGCGTGCACCACCACTGCCTGGCTCCTAATTTAGTTTTGTTTTCTGGTTTCAGTAGATAATTTGGAAGCTGAACATAGTTGCATGCACCTGTAATCTCAAATATTTGGGAGGAAGAAATAGGAGGACCACCATGATATTGGGCCAACCTGAGCTATCTATCAGGACCCTATCTCAGTCAATCAATTAGTAGATAACTTGACATTATGTTATCTATTCAAATGGTTATTTAGTATCTATTTCACACACTTTGTAAGAAATAATATCTTAGCTAGTTGTCATAGCACACACCTTTATTACAGTACTCAGAATGCAAAGGCAGGTGGATCTCTGAGTTCTGGGCTAGCCTGGTTTACAAGGTGTGTTCCAGGACAGCCAGGGATACATAGTGAGACCTTGTCTCAGATTTTCAAAGAAAGAAACAATGAGTTGAATAAGATTTAGAAAGGATAAAAATGTAGCAATCTTGCATTTTCTACATTATATTGTATAATTCCAGATAAAATATTAAATGGGAGCTAATGCTATTGGCACATATCTTTAGCATCTAATATAACTACTAAAACTTAGCTACTATGATTCACCTGTGAGAATAGGATCATCTTATTTGGGGTATGTCCTGTATAATAAGTTCGGTTCATATTTGTCTTCCAGGAAAAAGGAACAAACAAAAATAATGGGGCATCCTAACTTCTATTGCAATCAAACATTGAAAAATGAGTTTGCAAAAATTTGTTCATAGAAACAATAATGAAAAATAGAGTAAAAATAGAAGTGTAATGAGAAAATTCTACTGTTCTCAAGGAAATCCGCAGTATCCTTGATATCATGGTTTGTTTTATCATGGTTTGTTTTATCATGGTTTGTTTTGTCTGGCGACTAAGAGGCAGAAGCAGATCCCACGTTAAACTTAGGCCTGTATAAGCACAGGCTGTACTGTGTGACCTGGGGAATAAAATGCGTTCCTTTTGCTGGAACAGTCAGCCAGGGACAGATTTCACTCTGGCTTTCAATTGGTAAGCAATCCACAAGCTCTACTTCAAGGCTCTAACCTTTAGCTTTAAAAACCGTTCCCTTAGAAATAAGCCTAGCTATCACCCTGAGTCGCAGAGTCGGGGAGGACCACCTGTGTGTGTGACACTTCCACGTGATCTCACTAGGGGGTCAATGACAGTCGCCCACCCTGCGCACACATACTCATTCATGGGTTTGTGCTTAGGGTCAGCTCAGAAACTGGGCCCCTGGGCACTGTGTGAATCCTTGATCCTTATAGTTTTGTATGGTGCTATATGCTTTCTGTGTTATCCATTTTATACTGTGTGCATGTTTGGCCTGTGTTCCTGCGTTTGATATAGGTAATCCTTTTTGCTTTTATAAATGTTAAAAACAATTATTTATTCTTTGTGCACTCGAGTGCGTGTGTGCGTGTGCGTGAGTGTGTGTGTGTGTGTGTGTGTGTGTGTATGTGTGTGTGTGTGTGTGTGTGAGTGCCTCCATAAGTCTAAGTGAACCATTTGTACACAAGTGCTCTCAAAGGCCAGAGGGCATTAGATCTCCTGAACTAGAGGGGCAAATGGTAGTGAGCCACCATAGAGCAGTAAGTGCCTGGTCATTCTCTCCCTCCCTCGTTACCCTCCCCTTTCATTTTTCAAGATAGGGTTTCTCTGAGTAGCCCTGGCTGTCCTTGTACTACCTCTGTAGAACAGACTGGTCTCAAACTCAGAGATTCTCCTGCCTCTGCCTTCTGAGTGCTGAGATTAAAGGCCGCCACCACCACCTGGCTTGCAGTAGGTGCTCTTAATGGCTCAGCCTTCTCTTCAGCGTCTTCAAACATTTTCTAAACATTAGGCAATGGCCTAAGCTTGAATAATTTTTACTGGGCAGCTGGATATTTCCTGAGAGGTAAACACTCACAGGCTTCTCCTTCCATTCAAGAATTCTCCAGACCAGGAGCTTTAAAATTTTTATTTTCTTTTAGAGTTGAAGTCCACAGGAGAAAACCACGTGTCGAGCATCCCCACACAACCCCCTGTCATTGACATCCTTCATCCCCGTAGTCAACAGGGGGTGTTCAGTCTTTAATTTACACATTGTCTCTGGGATCTGTGTACTTGAGTTCATCAAATTGTCTGTATGTTTATACATATATAAACACATTTTTATTTAATTCAACAACTGAGTAAGCTAAGGCCATATTTTCTATTTGGTTTCTGTTGTTTCCCATTTCCCTAGTGAAGTTTTTCATTTATTCAAGCATGAACTTCCTCCTTACATACATTTGCCTCCGTGTGCACAATCCAATAGAACTGACCCCAGGTTTATCATCAAACTTTATCACTCAACACCAAGTGTCACGTAATGAGACTTAGCTGATGAAGTCAGGCTCCCCTCACCTGCTGGGATCTGCCTGAAGTAAGTCTGCGAAGCTCTCACAGTGAGAGCATGGGGGTCTGGATCAGTTAGCTCAGACCCCGTGTGGGGAATTGTCCATTTCCCATTATATTCTAAGAGGACTTGAGTATAGAATGCATCAAAGCCATTCTTATGCTTGCCTATATGCTCAAGGCCCTGGGTTTGATCCCTAACAATGCAAAAAGAAACACATTTATATAGACTGCCTAAATGTCTTTTTAAAAAAATACTTATGTTTATGATATTTGAAAAAATATCATGGACCCTTTATATTTCACATATATGTACATATATGTGTATAGTTTTTAAAAATTATTTATTTATTCACTTTGTATTCCAATATCAATCGCCCTTCTTCTCCCAGTACCCCCTCATACAGATCCTTCCCCACTGCTCCCTCCACCTTCTTTGAAAAGAGGGAATGTCCCTCTGAGTATTACCCCCTGCCCCCTCAACCCCCCTCCCCCCAGCACATCATATTACCGCAGACTGCCTAAATTTCAAACACTATCTTAACCCAAAAGGCTATTTGAAAATATCAGCATCTCTTTTCCCTTGAGATTTTGAGGGAAAAAGCCATGAAATCTCTATTGCCGATCTTCCTGAGTGTCTGTCTAGAGTCCGTTTACATAGCTGTAATCCTTCCAACTTTCATTTACTTCTAACTGGAAAAGATAATAATGTCAGAGACCCAATGTTCTGGGGAAGTCCCCTAGGTTGTGACTCTTACCCCCTGCTTTGTCAACCCTTGGGATATCTTAAATGCAGTTTGTATTCTATCTAATGTTAGATATCTTATTTCAGACTTACAGATTCCAGTCTATTAGAAGATTATTCATCCAAGTTGAGCCCCCAAACAAAGAGAGCCAAGCGGAGCCTTCTGTCTGGAGAGGAGACTGGAAGCTTGCCAGGCAACTACCTAGTGCCTATCTACTCTGGACGGTGTGTGCACTTTCTCTTCCTGCATGTAGTTCTGATAAGCGAGGAGGCAATAATAGCCAACCTTTATTGAGGACTCACTATATACTAGAGCCCACACTGAGGAAGATGGGCTAAGTGAAATCAAGGCATTGCATTCTCAGATGCTTTTGTCATAGGCTACACGACAGCAGAGAGCAGTTAGGACATACATATACATAGGATACATGACAGCAGAGAGAAGTTAGGACATACATATACATAGGATACACGACAGCAGAGAGCAGTTAGGACATACATGTACATATACATAGGATACATGACAACAGAGAGTGGTTAGGACGTAACGTTGTTTATCTGGCCAGTTGACATGGGAAGTAGAGCCTTAGGTATGAGTGATTAAATACTATTTAAAACTAATTCATATAAAGTAAAAGAGATTCAAAGCTATAAAGTATAAAGAAGGGCGAAGGGAGGAGAGTAAGAAAAGGAGCTAGAGGGACGAATATGATCAAAATGCATACAATGTATAGTGTATGAATACAATGTCAAAACCAAATTACTTTGCAGAATGAGTATACACTGATAATAAATTTTAAAGTTATGTATGTTAAAATCCCAAACTATACAATGTCCCAGAGAGACCTACTATGCACCAGAGTCTTGTGTGGATTAGGACATGTTTACATACAAGGCCCCTGGGCTGTGCACTGCAGCCTAGTGCACACAGTTAGATTTCAGACTTCAGACATCTTGTCTCTATTTCATTGGACGCGGTCATCTTTTCTGGGAAAAAAATGTATAACTTCATCTTTTATTATAAATACACTGAGTTGACCAGCGACACTCCTCAGGCAATTCACTTAGCTTCTTTAAGTCTTGCTACCATGTATGTGAAGTAACAGTGATGGTGTTTCCCTTGTGGGCTTTTGTTTGGATGGAACGAAGTATCATCTGAAAGGTACCAGAGCCAGGATAGGAATCTTACTCTTGTCATTTTTAAAAAAGAATTATTTATTTTATGTAAATGAGTACACTATAGCTGTCTTCAAACACACCAGAAGAGGGCATTGGATCACATTACAGATGGTTGTGAGCCACTATGTGGTTGATGGGAATTGAACTCAGGACCTCTGGAAGAGCAGTCAGTGTTCCTAACCTCTGAGCCATCTCTCCAGCCCACTCTTGTCATTCTTAATGTTAAAGGAAGACACGTTCTTCTATAATAAAGAACTCTGATTTACTAGGATGTTATAAATATTTTTTTGTGTTGTTTTATGTGTATGAATCTTTTGCTTGCTTGTATGTAAGTGCATCACCTTCATGCCTTGCTCATGGAGGCCAGGAGAGGGCAGTGGCCCCCTAGGGAACTGGAGCTACAGAAGGGTGTGAGTCGACACCTGGAAGCTGGGAACTGAACCAGGGCCCTCTGCGCATGCTCTTAACTGCTGCGCCATCATTCCAGGGTTATCTCTGGGCATGGGAGCCCCTGCCTGGGCTCAGTGAAGCTGGGTAATCTTGTCGTTGTCACACCATTTCTACATTCAGCTCCACTGTTTCAGGCAAGTGCACATCGGTGGGATCAGAGACTCGGAAGAAGAAAGAATTAAAGAGGCCGCTGCTTATATCGCTCAGAAGACTCTCCTTGCGAGTGAGGAAGCTATTGCGGCCTCCAAACAGACCACAGCCTCCAAACAGTCGACAGCTTCCAAACAGTCCACAACCTCCAAACAGACCACATCCACCCTTCAACGAGAGGAAACGTTTGAAAAGAAGTCGAGGAACATTGCAATTCGAGAAAAGGCGGAAGAGCTGTCACTGAAGAAAACAGTAAGGAGCTAATTTCAGGCTATTTAGACGAGGGGAAATGTGTTTCATGGGCTGTGTGTGAGCACATGTGTATAAATGGACAAGTTTGTCTCAAGGGCAGAACTATGTGGTACTGGGAAACAAAGCTAACAGAAACAAGGAGAAAAGACGTTGGACGTAGGTCAAACAAAAGCAAGCTTTGGAACCCCAAACTTCATGGCATTTCAGATCTGAAAGATTTAAGTATGTTTCCGAAGCCACTCTAGAAATCCACCCTAGGGACATTGCTCAATCTTAGGGTTTTAAATAACCAAACCCATTTTTAAAATCAAAAATTGTTTTACCCGACTGTAAAAATAAGTATCAAAATATAAAAATTAGCTCTGAGAGTGTAGTAAATTGATACTGCTTGCATAACGCCTAAAGCCACAGGTTGAATTCCCACCAAGCCATGAACTCGGACATGATAACGGGTGACTGTAATTCTTGAACTTAAGATGTAAAATCATAAAGATCAGAAATTTAAGTCATTCTTGACTATAAAGTGAGTTTGAGGCCAGCCTAGACTATATAAGAATCTATCTCAAAAACAAAAAACAAAGCAAAAGTAAAATTTTGGCTTTCTCCGTGTTACATTAGCACTAGAAGGAACTTTCACTTGGTAGCATTTTAAAAACGTTTGCTTGTTTCCTTGCTTGCTTTTTCAGTTAGAAGAGACCCAAACATATCACGGCAAGCTAAATGAAGACCATCTCCTTCATGCTCCTGAGTTTATCATTAAACCTCGTTCTCACACAGTTTGGGAGAAGGAGAATGTGAAGTTGCACTGCTCCGTAGCAGGGTGGCCAGAACCTCGTCTCACGTGGTATGTTTTCTTTGTGGAAGCTAGTAGACTTGATTGCCAACTTACGTTCACATTTAGAGGAAGCATGCTGGGTTAGCAATGCGCCAGAGTCAGCTGTTGTATATGCTTGTATATGTTTGCATATGCTTTCAAAAGAGTTAAATCGTCGAGACAGTTTTACCCATGGGAAGGACAAATAAATGGTCCTTGCACACAGATTCTACATCTTAATACTTTATAATCACAATACTAGGAGAGTTGGCTAAGTGTTTGCCGCGCTAACACGACAGCCTGCACCCACTTAGGAAGCTGGGTGCTCCTGTAATCCCAGAGCCAAATAGGTGGCGATGGGAAGAGCCCCGATCCTCGTTTAGACAAACCATGAAGCTCCAGGTTCTGTGAAAGACCTTATCTCAAAAGTGTGGCGGATCGTAATTGAAGAAGACACTTGATGTTGATGTGACCTTCACATGTACGCACGCACTCACACACACACATTTGTACATACTTATGTATAATATACAAACACATTTGTACACACTTATGTATAATACACACACACATTTGTACACACTTGTATATAATACACAGACACACACGCATGCACACATGAGTATGTATTTGTATCCAAAAAGCTAAAACTCAGATAGTATCCATCTCTTTTCTCTTGCCTCAAAATCAAAGACAAAAGCAACAAGAGCCAAATGACAAACACAACTATGAATTATGTTGGCAAATAATTGTATAACAAACAAAGACGAGAAATGCCACAAAATGTTTCTAATATTCCAACAAAAATAGATTTTAAAAAATTCCGTTACAAATTTTGAAATATAAAAGTAAATTAAAACTTCACTGCTTTTGTTTCGCCCTCCCTTATGACTGTAAAGCCATACTATCCAACCTTTAAAAGAATCCTTCCCTTCACTTGACAGAGGGCACCATTCACTGAGACTTGATCTTGACACCAGTTCTTCCAGGAGGGAAAAGCAGGATGCTCCAGGGGAAGTCTCCTCTTTCATACTCGGGGGGGGGGGGGGGGGAAATGCCATTCGGAACCGAAGAATGGGAAGCAACTAAGAAATGGTTCTGTTTCCGAGTGGGCTGCAGGAAGGCTTGGTGGGAGAGCCCTGTCCATGATCCCGAGAGCAAGACTTGTCTCTGGGCAAATAGGAATGTTGAGAATCAGTGTCCACACACTGACAGCTGGCTTTTGGTGATAACAGGGCCAAACCCAGGGGTGGGGAGCAAGAAGTTCTACCATTTGGGGGCCACGTTACCAAAAGAAACACTAGACCGAAGTGGTTTTAAGGTTCTCCCAGAGAGGATGGTAAACCCACCTCAGGGAACAGGTTCTTCATGGGGTTTGTGTCTCTTCTTGGACACGGTGCCTTTTCTAAAAAGCATCTGCTAGAACTCTAATCTCTGTCACAATATGGGTGCAAGCTGTGGATTTTCCACAGGCATCCTCTTCCTCACAGAGAAAGCAGAGAACTCATTACCAGCTGAGACCCAGAGTGGTTAGTGATCATGTTGTTGACATTCAGGATTCTTTGGTGCCTGCCTGCAGCTTCCTGGCACTGGCACCAAATATAAAAATGAGAGAAATCTTGGGCCCTAGATAGGGGGTGGTGGTTAAGGGAATGCATTTGTGAGAGTGCTTGGCACAGGCGTGCTGCCTCATGGATAGCAGCTAAGTCCTGGGCCATGACTCTAAGAAGCATGTGCACCAGGGCTCTGGTTCCCTCAGAGCCTCCTCCAAAGACAGTTTGGCTCCAAGTTTCCACTGGCTGCTGGTAGGCCATGAGAGTCTGAGGTCTAACAAATGCGAGCAGGCAGCAGCTGTTCTCCTGGCTAATCTCATGTCACTGGCCATGTCTATTTAAGTGGAACTCAGAAGCAGCTGTCCTCCTGGCCAGTCTCATATTACTGGCCATGTCTATTTAAGTGGAACTTAGAGGTTACCCAGAGAACGCTGCACAGCAGAAATGCAGCACTCAGCAAGGCCAGGTACAGAATGTGGTGGCATTCCCAGATCACACTGGAAGTAGAAAGTGTCTTACTTGGGTGTTCTTGTCCAGTAGAAAAGTTGTTTGCAGAGAACACCAACACACCAGTGTGGTAAAGCAAGATGTCGTGGGGGAGAGATTTCTATAGTCAACATGGAGGAGATACTTCTATTGTGGGGAAAAATGAAATGTTTAATAGGCCATTTAATACAATAACCTGCCTAACACCTATTGGTTTAAAGGTGGGAGACAGAATTTATGTTGTCTTACTTGCACTCATTCTGGAAGGTTATGTTAGAACCCGAGGCGAGCGATTGCCCCCGATGGTGTGCTGAGCAGCCTCACATCCTCTTGCGATCAGAGTAGACAACTATATGTCTATCTTGCTTCCCATGGAATGATGAGACCTAGAGAATGGAGAAAACGCATGCTCTGTATGGATGGGAGGGCCTCTCGGTTGGCAGAGTGCCCACCTAGCATGAGGGTTCTATCCCCATAAGCAAGGTGGTAAGTGCCTGTAACCCCCACCCCCCTCAGGAATTGGAAACCGGAGGATAGGAAGTTCAAAGTCAACCTCAGTTATATAAAGAGTTCAAGGCCAGGCTGGGAACCATGAGACCCTGTCTCAAAAAATTGTTATTTGTAAAAAGAGAAAAGTGTTTGGTTATGGGATTTTTATTTTTTGGGTTTTTTTTTTTTAAGCTAGATTTAACTGTATTTCCTCTCTAACCACTGAGCCGACTCTGCAGTTCCAGATACTTGGTTTTTACAGTGGATGATGGCTGCTTTCCTAAGTTAGGTTCCCACCAGCATTCCCATTTACTGTGAGACTTAATGTGTGTACGGTCATCTCAACTTGCGTGACATTATGACAGGAAAAAGATCCCAGGGCATATTTGTTTCACTGAATTTCACTCTACCAAAGAGCTCTCCCTACCTTCTCCTCCCCGTCGACTAGAGCTCTGCAGCAAGGCAGACCTTTGTATATAAGGATGAAATGTGCATAACACATTAAACCAAGTCACGGGACAGTAGAGCCTTATTCCAGCTTATTCCAGAAGTACTCGACCCTCATTAGTTAGGGCTTCAGAGACTGCCTGAGAAGGTTAGGGAAGTGCTGTACACACAAAGGCATTTACACCTCTGGGAAGCAATCCCAGAGGGCAGATTACTCTCCATAGCAGGCTGCTGAATGGCTAATTTGGAATTCCACTTTCCAGAAACAACAAGCTGTGAAGTGTGGGGGTGGGGGGCAGGCCAAACCCCTTCTTTCCCTTGTGACTTAATGCCAAAGGCAGACGGTCTCAAGTGACCCAAACCCTGCAGAGTAGAACAAAAGCGCTCTCTGGTTTAGTCCTTCAGGCTTTAACCAGGAGTTCCTCTCTCAAGGCCTTTGGCATTCCATAGACAAGCCTTGTGTATTTTAAACCAGTTTCCTTTGCCAGGTGGTAGGTCACACGGGAAGAACTGTGAATATTTAGTTGGAAAAGCGTAAAGGTGCTAAGCCAAGTGGTGCCAGCGTGTAGGAGCTGCAAAAATAGTGCTTTATTGCAAACTTTATAGAGATATGAACAGCATTGTTGACTTGAAGCCAAACTGAGTGTCGCTCAGTCATTTGGTCAGGCAGCACATGACACAATGTTTAGTGTCACATCAATTCCCTTGCACTGGGAAGAGCTACTGAAAACCCTTCAGCATGTGGAAACCAAACCCAACACCCAGCCACTACAGCCACAGCCACAGCCACCACCAGAAAACCCAAGGAGGCAGGAGATGCCCAGCTGAGCCAAAGCTATCTCATCAGAACGCTTACTCCCTTTGCTCACAGAAATGGGAGCCTTTGAGATTAAGAGCTGCTGATAGCTGTCTCTGACCACACGTCCTGACGGCTGAGAGCTCTGTATTGAGGCCACTGTCTGAAACCACTTCCAGGCTTTCAGGAAGCAGAGAGGCAGCCATGTGTTCTGAGTAGGGAGAGAATCCTACAGCATGCCTGCCAGCTGCAGCATGCCTGCCATCCAGCTGCGACCCTTGAGCTAGAACAATCGTCTTCATTTCAGAGCTGAGGGAAACTTACTCTTTTCGTGTGCACTCGTTCAAAGTCACCTGTAGCCCGAGGTGTGTGTTTCCCAGAACTTGATTTCTTTAGTGAAAAAGAGGAAGCTATAATTTAACTATTTTATCATATAACAGTTCAGTTCAATTTAACCAACGCTGAGCATTTGCAATACACCCATAACTCCCTTGGGAGTGGGAACAGAAGGGAACGTATATCACATGCAGAGAGTTCCCCATCACCAAAGGCCTAGTAACTTAGGAGGAGAGATGCAGACCCAACCAGAACTTTTAAAATTACATTCCTTTAGTGTGTACATGCATGCATGTGTAAGCATGTGTGTGCATGTACAGGCCATGACATGTGTGGGGAAAATCAGAGAACAACTTGAGGGAGTTGGTTTCTTTCCTTCTCACATGTAGGGCCTAGGATCAAATTCTAGTCATCATCAGGTTTGTTGGTGAGTGCCTTTACCTAAGGCACTTGGGAGTAACCAAGATTGGGAGAGATGAAAACAGTTCATAATTTATAAGACTTGTAAAGAGGAGTGTTGAAGACTTGGCACCTCACGAGTCTTGACAGCCAGGTTGCAATTTAGCTACATGGGAAATGAGAATCATAGAACAACAGAAATGTGGAGTGGCTTGGGAAATGGTGTGTACCATGGAAGCAAGAGGACCAGGGTTCTGATCCCCCAGAACCGGTGTAAGTGCCTGGTCACCATGGTAGCCCAAGGGAAGTTTCAGCCTTGGAAAGCTGAGACAGGGCACCCCTAGAGCAAGCTGGTTTCTAGACTAACCATATCATTGAGTGCCCGCTGTGAGGAGAGGCCCTGCTCCAAGAAAAAGGATGGAAACACAACTGAGGAAAATTGCTGATTTCAACTTCAGATTTGTACATGAACATGCACCAGAACACACATACATATGAACACACGGAGACATGCACATCCGTCATGCACATGCGCATGTAAAAAGAAGAAAAACGAACTGTGTGACTTATATTAGGAATTACATTAGATTTCTATTTTTACATCAAAATACATAAGGCTACCTACACAAAGGTAGATTTATTTGACAGTTTTGAACAGCATGCCAACTCTTACGAGGTACTGCTGGGCAGTGCCACACTATGGCAAGTGGGATCACAGTAAGCAAGCACTGCCAGAGGGAAAAATAACACCCTGATACAGAAAACAGAGAAAGCTTGCTCTTTTACAGCAGCTCAGTATCTTAGAATTAATCAGACACAAGGCCCCAAATGATCCAAGACCCTCCCCAGTAAATATTTCACTACCTCAGAGTGCTACAACACTGGGGACTAAACTTCCAAAATATGAATCTTTGGAGGAAGACGTTAGGGCGAAAGAGTTAACTGAAGTCAATATTTTTCTCTGCCTTTACACCTCTTCCCCCCTCCCAGCCTTCTGGAGCTCCACTTCAAAAGTCTAAAGAAACAGCCCACAGAGAGAACAGCTAAAACATGGAAGTGACTCATGAGTCAGGAGCCAGGCAGTCCTGGTTCCAATCCCAGCTCTGCTGTGCCTGCCTTGGTGACCAGGCTGAGTTCCTTGATCTGTCCATTGAGCTAGTTTCTGACTCTTTTTTTTTTTTTTTTTTGATTTTTTGAGACAGGGTTTCTCTGTGTAGCCCTGGCTATCCTGAAGCTCACTTTGTAGACCAGGCTGGCCTCGAACTCAGAAATCCGCCTGCCTCTGCCTCCCAAGTGCTGGGATTAAAGGCATGCGCCACCATGCCCAGCTTGAGCTAGTTTCTTCGTTGGGAAGTGAGGTTGAAGACAGTCCTCTCACTTGGTGGTTGTGAGGGCTGGGTTTCCTGATGCTGTGTACACAGAGCAGGGAATTCTTTCCCATCTGTGCTTATTAATTTTATTATTAGTTATCTTATTAGTTTTACTTGCACACATGAGGTAGTTTATCTGAAAGGGAAGCAAGGGACCCCTTGCTAATACTTCTCTTCCTCTTCCTCCTTCTCCTCCTCCTCCTGCTCTTCCTCTCCCTCTTCCCACCTCCTCCTCTGTTCTCTCTCTCAAAGGTGTATGTATGTATGTATGTATGTGTGTGTATGTATGTATACAGCTTTCTGCCTGCATGTACACATGCAGGCCAGAAGGGGGCACCAGATCCCATTATCTCATCATAGATGGTTATGAGCCACCATGTGGTTGCTGGGAATTGAACTCAGGACTTGTTCTTGTCTACTTGAGTAGACAAGATCCTCTGAACCATCTCTCCAGTGCCCCCCCCACCACCACCATACCCCCTTTTGTAAGAGTTAAAAAAAGCTTTAAGTAGATAAACCTTATGTGGCACTGGCTTTTGAGAACGTAGGGACTGTAGGAGATCAGGTACCACTTACAAAACGGAAGTCAGTGCCTCACAGAGAAGCCCTTCTGCGTGGCTTACCTTCTGTGAGGGCAGCAAGCTGCAAACAGGACTGGAACAGTTGGAAGTCTCTTGTCATGACAAAATGACAGTGTCTCCAGTGGCAAAAGTCTTTCTTACTGTGACAAAACTCAATTCCCTTGAGTATAATGGCCTTTCTATACAGTGACATTGTTCTCAAGAGTAACATGTGAGAGTGCCAGGCAGAGGAGAATCATTCTTTCTTCCCACAGAGAGCCAACAACCAAAAGCCAACACAAAGCCCTCATTCTATTTTACTATAGTCAACTGCTGTTGTTGTTGAATATAATATTTATACAAAGAAATGTATGTTATATATAAAGGCAGAGTCTAGGCAACTTTATTTTGAACTGTACATACGCATGTGCATACCAGCACCCAGATGGAGCCTATATATATATATATATATATATAGCACCCAAGACACCTCTTTCAAGCCATGTGCCCATCTCAGGAAATCACCATCTTGACTTTGAACAATGTCAATGAGCCATTCTGTTTTCCTATTATTTATTTATTTATGTATTCATTCATTCATTCATTCATTCATTCACTTTGCATTCTAATTTCAGCCCTCCTTCCTCCTCTTCCCCCCTCGCCCCCTCCCCTTTTAGAGAAGGAGGAGCCTGCCCGTGGGTTGCCACTGATTCTCCTCCTCCTCTTCTCTTCAAAAAATAAAAAATAAAAGGTTCCAGTAGATAAGCCTCATGTGGCACCAGAGCACTGACTGTTGGGAACATGGGGACCCGCCCTGGCCCTGGCAGGCTTAGCTGCAGCAGCAGCACTAAGCGCATCCTTTCCCACTGTGGCCAGACAAGGCAGCCCAGCCAGGGGATACAAAGGCAGGTGATGGAGTCAGAGACAGGCCTTTGTTAGGGGACCCACATGAAGACCAAGCTGCACATCTGCTACAAATATGTAGGAGGCCTAGGTCCACCCAGTGCCTGCTCTTTGGTTCGTGGCTTAATGTTTTCCTATTTTATATAAATAATCACTATCCTATTTGCTATTTCATAGCTGTAGCTTTTCACTACATGAGATGCATACATATTGTGACTGGTTCACATTTTTTCATATAAAATTTAACGAAGAGGAGAAAGCATTTTGAGAAGTTTTATTGTGGTGCTGGTGAATTTAGTAAAGCTAGGGTAATTTGCATTTTTCTTTTTTCAATAGATGGAATTATTGCATTTCACTTACAGGTATATCTATAGGATATGTAGATACACCTGTAAGTGAAACACAATAATTCCTGTGTATGTGTCTTTCTCCTCCCCCAAACACACACACACATACACACTCACAAACACACACACACACAGATTATGCAGTTAGTTATTCTTTAATTTGTTCATCTTGTTTCCTTTCTCTTTCAGGTATAAGAACCAGGTGCCTATAAATGTCCATGCAAACCCGGGAAAGTACATCATTGAAAGCCGATACGGGATGCACACTCTTGAGATCAGCAAGTAAGAACACAGCAGAGTCTGTGTATGTCACCACCAGACACCCCACGAGCACACCAGTGTGTGTGTGTGTGTGTGTGGCTACAAGAGCTACAAGAGCACATCATTGTGTGTGTGTGTGATATCACCAGACACCCCAAGAACACACCAGTGTGTGTGTGTGGCTACCAGATCCTACAAGAGCACACCAGTGTGTGTGTGTGTGTGTGTGTATGGCTACCAGATCCTACAAGAGCACATCATTGTGTGTGTGTGTGTGTGTGTGAGACAACCAGACACTCCAAAAGCACACCAGTGTGTATGTGCGTCACCATAAGACACAGTGTATCACAAATGAAACTAATTGAACCCAGAGAAACAGGGAAGAACAGGAGAACTAGAGTGATTGAATATCAGTCTGACCTCTGTGAGGGCGTTGTCCCCCATCCATCTTTGTAAGACTTTCCTATTCCTACTACAACGTAAAGGAACACCCAGAGGTACTTTTGTTATGTCCTGAGCTGGAACTCCAATGGGAGCCCAAACATCAGTAGAATCAATTAAGTTTCTTACGTTTTGAAAAACTCCAATATGGAATGATATGAAAGACCAGCCTTGTGCAGGTTTGTGGCTCAGGGAGGCTGTGGGAAGCTATCATGAGAAGCTGCTTCTTTCTCTTCCCTGTCATCCTGATGCTAGACCGAAACCTCGTTCCTGCAGCGGGGCAGCATGGAGCACACAAGCTCAGGGTCATTATCTTGCTCCAACAGTACACGCGTGGCTGGGCATTTTTTTCCTTCAGCAGTACAAAGCAGTTACTGGATGCAATTGACATCCTTAGTACTTTGTTAACTCTTTGGCATTTTAAATGAACCAAGGTTAGGGTCACACTGGGTCACAGATATTCTCTTCCCACCCTACAGCGGTGTGAAAATCAGTAGATGACCACGGGAACAGAGACAATTCCTTCATCAGGAGACCTAAAGAGCCACGTGTGAACCATTAATTTCTGATCTGCTCTGTTAGCAAAGCATTCCTCGAGAAAACAGCCAACTGTTACAAGGGGTCACCCCCACAGTCATTGATCTTCGTGTGTTTTTTGCAGATGTGACTTTGAAGACACGGCTCAGTACCGGGCCTCGGCGATGAATGTTCAAGGAGAGCTGTCAGCATATGCCTCAGTCGTAGTAAAGAGTAGGTTTGCCTTTGCTTTGTTCAAAGTAGATTTAAAACGCCTGCCCGTGCGGAAATTCCCGCAATACAAAACAGCTCACATGTCTCCCTTCTCTTCTCTAGGATATAAGGGAGAACTGGATGAGTCTCTCCTCCGTGGTGGGGTTTCCATGCCTCTCAGCTGTAAGTTTCACAGAGCGTTGGCTAAGCGCCATCTTTAGGCAAAGTGTACCACAGTAACGCTCAAATTCTAAACAATGTTCTGAATCCTGGCGTTTAAGGCAGCGACATGATTTTTAAAAAAAATGAAATAATTTCACAGTACTTATGTATTAGCACATGCTAGGTTGGATATAATGTGCACTACCCATGGTTCGTTTGCTGTTTTTAAGTTCTTTGGTTGCTATTCTGTTTCCAAGGTTGATTTGTTCTTTATATTTTAAAATTAGCCTGTTTATATTTGTTAAACTGATCACATGCTCAGACAGTTAAGCTCACAGTTGTTGTCTGCACATTAAGTAATGAACAGTGAGTGTCGGTGACCATGTGCATACTGCTTACGACTTGATCAGATTCTTTTTTTTTTTTTAGTGGTTTTATATATATTTTTTTAATTAGGTATTTTCCTCATTTACATTTCCAATGCTATTCCAAAAGTCCCCCATACCCTCCCACCCACTCCCACTTTTTGCCCCCGGCGTTCCCCTGTACTGGGGCATATAAAGTTTGCAAGTCCAATGGGCCTCTCTTTCCAGTGATAGCCGACTAGGCCATCTTCTGATACATATGCAGCTAGAGTCAAGAGCTCCAGGGTACTGGTTAGTTCATAATGTTGTTCCACTTATAGGGTTGCAGATCCCTTTAGCTCCTTGGGTACTTTCTCTAGCTCCTCCATTGGGGGCCCTGTGATCCATCCAATAGCTGACTGTGAGCATCCACTTCTGTGTTTGCTAGGCCCTTGATCAGATTCTTATACTTACCACCCTCTGCACCCCAATCCCTTCCAACCCCAGCACTAGGCAGGAGAGAAAGAAGGTTAGAGGGGAAGGGGGCATAACTTCCTGAAGATTATTCTTAGAAATATTTATAGGTTGAGCAAATGTCTAAAAATCACCATTGACTCTCCTGGGCTAGGAAAGAAACTGCTGCATATAGACAGGTTACTTACTGTGCCAGGCACCTTATATGGGTACCTTATATGGGTACATACCTGCAACAGCCCGAAGACAGAGGCATTAGTCTTTCTCCTTTCGGATGGGGGCACTGGAACTCATGGTGGTAGCCAGCCAGTGTCATGACTTCATAGACCATAACTGCCAAAGTCTAGTTCTAGAGTCCTTTCTTCTTGTGTCTTGTCTCTTTTGCCCAAGGCCTTGAAATATTATATTGAAAATACAACCTGGCCAGGCAGTGGTAGTGCATGTCTTTAATCCCAGCACTTGCGAGGCAGAGGCAGGTGGATTTCTGAGTTCAAGGCCAGCCTGGTCTACAGAGTGAGTTCCAGGACAGCCAGGGTTATACAGAGAAACCCTGTCTCGAAAAACCAAAAAACCAAAAAAAGAAAAAAAAATACAACCTGTTCTTCATTAAGTTCAATTTTGTCATGTATTCTATTTACTAGCTATCAGTTCAGTGAAGCTCACAAGAATCCTATCAGCTAAGTACCTCCATGTTCTCCACAGAGAAACTTTTGTGTGGGACTCAGAGTATGGATAAATGACTGCCCACATTCACCCACAGAACTTTCCAGAACTTTGATTTTCAACTAACGCAGTGTGCTGCCCTCAACTTGTGTTACCAGGCAACCACTAGTCACTGGGGAAATAGCTTCTCTTTGAAGAACATCTGCCATCTACCTAATTTCTATGTGATAATATTCCAGTGAAATCTGAGAGACTTGACAGGATCCTGCCCCGCACAGGCTTCAGGGGCTGGGCTGGCTCTGGAGCTGCCCTGGGGGAGAGAGGAGAGTTATAAGGAAGTTCTCTCTATCAGTCCTCAGGTCCCAAAGCCGAGTGCAAGTGCGTGCAGTCTCTAGCTTCTCTGTATCTGCAATTGAGCTTGACTGTCAAAGACTGCCTTGGTATTCATGGGAAGTCAGCTCTAACAGCCTGGGGACAAAGCATCCCACTGTCACCTCTACTTAAGCAGTAGAATTCACCTCAAAATCTAAGATTAAAAAGCTCCGATACTATAGGGAAGAAAGTCTAGGTTAAATGTGGTTTTAATTTACATTTGAGAATTTCATGTGGCCCATTACACTGTGTTCCTTATAATAATAAATATAGACATTTATCTTATATGATCAATGAGTTACAACTTTTATGCAAATGAGATAGGCATATGTTCTACGTACTTCCAATATGGAACTTGATTTTTGTCCACACAAATAATTTGGTCTACTTTTATCTCAGCTGCTTTCTGCCTAAGCTTATTATAATACTGTTTCTCTTCAAAGAAAAAGAGAATACACGTCCTGGTGTTTATTTCTGTTGTACTCAGTTGCTGTGACCCCTTACGGTTATGCATCCAAGTTTGAGATCCACTTCGATGACAAGTTTGATGTGTCTTTTGGGAGAGAAGGGGAGACCATGAGTCTGGGCTGTCGCGTAGTCATCACTCCTGAGATAAAGCACTTTCAGCCCGAGGTCCAGTGGTATAGAAACGGTGAGTCTTTGGTGAGTTCTGCATGTGAGCCCAGTTGCAGATCTGTCTCTCAGGGCTAACAGAACCTGTAAGCTAAAGACAATACATTGCTGTACTAAGTTTTTAACATACATTTCAAAATGAAGACACCATGTATATATGTGATATATATATATATATATATATATATATATATATATGTATGTGTGTGTGTGTGTGTGTGTGTATACACATATACCATATATACATGCATATATGTAACACACACACAATTGTTATGCTGTTTAATCTCTGAGACAGGGACTCACTGTGTAACTCTGGCTGTCCTGGAACTCACTGTGTAGACCAGGCTGGCTTCAAATTCACAGAGATTTGACAGACTCTGCCTCACCAGTGTTGGGATGAAAAGTGTCTGCCACCATACCTAGCTAAAATATCATTTTGAAAGTAAGATTTCCTTGTCACCAAGAAATATGTGTAACAAATTACCAAAAAACCATGTATATTTACTTTATAAGATAGGTAATTAGATAAAGTATTTTTACTTATAGATAGCATTTATAAGATATCTATAAAACCTTAAAAACATATAGTCTCATGAAATAATTAAGTACTAATGTTATTAATCAGCAGAGTAAAATTTTAGAAGCAGTTCAGACAGTAATCTTACTTTAATGTGATAGTGTGTTTATATTTTAAAAGTTTATAGTAAATAGATTCTTCATATGAAATATGTAAGTTAGTACAAAAATGGATATAAAATAGATAAAAAGTTATAATGTTTGTTTGTTTTGTTTTTGCTGGGACTGACTCTTGGGGGCTGTAAACAATGCCAGCACACAGGACTGCCCTGGAAGGCCAGCTGAGCTGGGTTTAATGTTATGTATCCACTGGCTTGACATTCACATCATTTTATTCTTTTTAAAAATTTTATTATGTGTATGGATGTTTTGCCTGGATGCATGTCTGTGCATACAGTGCATGCCCTGACAGAGGAGGCCATTAAGTTTCTCCAGGGACTGGAGTTACAGATGGTTGTGAGCCACTGGGTGGGTGCTGGGAATTGAATCCAGGTCCTCAGGCAACACAGCTAGTGTTTTTAATCACTGAGCCATATCTCCAGCCCCCCATTTTATCTATGAACTTATATTTTATATGTGAAATCCCATGGGACTAGAGAGCATGAACATAGCAGAGAAGACAAGCCAACTAGTCAACAGTACAGCTCAAGCTAGTGATGGCATGTGGCCAGCATGCCTACTGAGCTAAGGGCCTGGCTGTCAGCTGTACATAGGAACACCTGGGACAGTCTGGGGCCCCTAAGTTTCCAACATGGTGGTTTGGACCATGACCTGGCCCAGACTGGAATTAGCAAGCAGCAGCAGCAGCAGCAGCAGCAGCAGCAGCATTGAAGTGGTGACTCTGTTTTGTTTTGTTTTGTTTTGTTTTGTTTTGTTTTGTTTTGTTTTGTTTTGTTTTGTTGAGACAGGGTTTCTCTGTATAGCCCTGGCTGTCCTAGAACTCACTTTGTAGACCAGGCTGGCCTCAAACTCAGAAATCCACCTGCCTCTGCCTCCCGAGTGGTGGGATTAAAGGCATGCACCACCACCACCCAGCGAAGTGGTGACTCTGACCCCAGAGGACAGGAGAGATTCTTTAGGGAAGCGGTAAGGGGAACCCACAGTAGGAGGAAGCTTCCCCACTTTTGGAGGACCATGCAGGAGGAACGACAAATTGCTTTAGAACTCACAGAATTCAGCCCACCTGTTGACACAACCACATGAGTGACTCTTGGAGTAGGATGGCCCCAAGGACCACGTGACTTCATGCTGTTATGAAGCTCTGCTTTGCTTGCTGCCCTCACATCCCTCTTAATCTAACAGTTGTATGAAAACTCTAAAGAGCTTCCAGTTCCTCACTGGACCGTATCTCTGGCATTCACAATCATAATGCTTGATCGCTTTCAGGCATTGCTGCTGGAGCAGGTTATGATTTAATCACCACCCTAGAGGAGAACTTAGAGATGTAGGTTGTCAGCAATGGCCACCACCCTTAGAAAACATTTGGGAAAATAAAATTGTTAGTGAAGTTAGGTGGAGATGTTTTTACTACTAACTCTGATGTAGAAAATCTTAGGAAACAATTTGAAGTTCAGAAAGGCACACACTTAATAGTTAAGCTAGGGGCTGTTTATGGTCAGGGAACAAGAACAATGGCAGCACTGGCTGATGTAACTCTCACTGAGGCTGGACTGGTGATGATTTCTTTCTTTTCTTTTTTTTTATTAGATATTTTCTTTATTTACATTTAAAATGTTACCCCTTTCCTGGTTTCCCCTCCAAAACCCCCCTATCCTTTCCCCCCTCTCCCTGCTCACCAACCCATCCACTCCTGCTTCCTGTCTTGGCATTCCCTTACACTGGGGCATCGAGTCTGCCCAGGACCAAGGGTCTCTCCTCCCATTGATGCTCAACAAGGCCATTCTCTGCTACATATGCAGCTGGAACCATGGGTCCCTCCATGTGTTTTCTTTGGTTAGTGGTTTAGTTCCTGGAAGCTCTGGGGGGTACTGGTTGGTTCATATTGTTCCTCCTCCTATGGGGCTGCAAACCCCTTCAGCTCCTTGGGTACTTTCTCTAGCTCCTTCATTGGGGACCCTGTGCTCCGTACAATGGATGATTGTAAGCATCCACCTCTGTATTTGCGAGGCACTGGCAGAGCCTCTCAGAAGACAGCTTGTTAGCTAATGATTGATTTCTTATACCCACTTTTGCTCTCAACTTTCTGATATGATTTAATAAGAATTGCTGATGAGTAGATATGCATTCTGAGGATTTATGACTGTTTTTAATATAAAAGCTTATATTTGTGATTCTTTTAAGATTCTAATAAGATTACTTTTAAAGATAACTAATAAAATAATTCATCCTTTCTTTGTGACTGCAAATTGCTGCCTGCCAATAAGAGAAACCATCCGAGAAAACTACTTTGCTTGCTTACAGTTCATTAATCTATAACAATTTGCTTAATTACAAATGTATGTGGTTTGGGGGGAATAATTTGTTTTTGTTACCTGTGCTATATAATTATTTCTGGTAAAGTTAATGGGGAACACACTGTTTTCATAATCATTGACTAGAAGAAATCACATTGTAATTTTATACTGCTTGAAAGATTTTGCTGGGGTACATAAGCTATGGCAGAAAGAATAAAGTGTGGAGGACTGGAACATTGTTCCTTCCACTCATCAACTCTGTGTGTGTGTGTCTGTATGTCTGTCTGTCTGTATGTATGTGTGAAATGCTTGGATTCTGCTTGCTGGAGCTTTGCTCTAACCAGTCTGTAGTTCTGTATGTGCGTGTGTGTGTGTATGTATGTTATGCATGTATGTATATATTTGTGTGTATAAAATTATTAGACTCTGCCTTTTGTTTCATCTACTCAGTGTGTGTGTGTGTGTGTGTGTGTGTGTGTGTGTGTGAATTTTCTCTCTCTTTCTCTTTCTCGCCTGCCCCAGAAAGAGTTCATAGTTTTTCACTGGCCACAGGGAGTGCCAGTTTCAGTAAATTAAGCTTTGTTCCCTCAGAGGAAAGTCTGCTGAGTGCCTTCTCTGATCGATGGCTGCCATTGGCAGCAGCCCCTGTAGGTATCTGGATCCACCCCTGACAGCAGCTCTAAGCACTGACCCCCAATGACTGCCTGTCTCAGTTTACCCACCACGTGTATGCCAAAGTCTGTCATTGGCACTCAGGAGACTGTCTCAGCACAAGGACGGGGATGACAGGCAGGCCGCAAGCTTGTCAGTGAGATACCACTCATCGCAGGGAGCTCGTGGACATTCTAAACAAAGTGCCTGAGGATCTTAGTCTTCTTGAGAGTTTGAAACCCCTGGTTCTGATTTTGTTTGTTTGTTTTTTTGAGACAGGGTTTCTCTGTGTAGCCCTGGCTGTCCTGGAACTCACTCTGTAGACCAGGCTGGCCTCGAACTCAGAAATCTGCCTGCTTCTGCCTCCCAAGGGCTGGGATTAAAGGCATGCGCCACCACTGCCCGGTGGCTCTGAGTCTTAAAAAAACAAACAAACAAACGAAGTTTAGTATTCAGTGGAAAGAACATGCTTTTCTTTTCTTTTTTATTAATATTTTTTTTATTACGTATTTTCCTCAATTACATTTCCAATGCTATCCCAAAAGTCCCCCATACCCCCCCCCCACTTCCCTACCCACCCATTCCCATTTTTTTTTTTTTTGGCCCTGGCGTTCCCCTGTACTGGGGCATATAAAGTTTGCAAGTCCAATGGGCCTCTCTTTCCAGTGATGGCCGACTAGGCCATCTTCTGATTCATATGCAGCTAGAGTCAAGAGCTCCGGGGTACTGGTTAGTTCATAATGTTGTTGCACCTACAGGGTTGCAGATCTCTTTAGCTCCTTGGGTACTTTCTCTAGCTCCTCCATTGGGAGCCCTGTGATCCATCCAATAGCTGACTGTGAGCATCCACTTCTGTGTTTGCTAGGCCCCGAAGAACATGCTTTTCACATAAGATTCTGTGTGGGCCAATTATTAACAAAAGGAATTATTTTTTTCCTTATAGCTGAGAGAAAACACAGTGATGAGACGCATAAGCAGGCGTTTTGGATTGTATATGACTTGTAACTTCTAAAAGTTAAGGGGCATACCAGAATAAACATTAAAATACAATTGTGTAAATTTTGCATCTAAAATTAAATTCACCTAAGACAAAAAATGATTTGTACAGCCGAGTCTGTTAGAAAAATTCTTCCTCAACACTCCCAATTCTAGGATATTAAAATTTATATTTATCTGTTGCACATAAGTTACGGCAAGCAAAACACTTTTGTTTTTGTAGTCTGTATGACCCCTGTTAGAAGTAACAAGATATTTAAAATAAAGAGAGGTTTAGTTCAGGTTACTCTTGCTGGGATGAAACACCAAAGGAGGAAGAATTTACTTTGCTTATATTTTCACATCGCCATCTATCATTGAGGCTGATGATACATCAGGCCAGCAGCTCAAACAGGGCGGGATCCTGGAGGCATGCACTGAAGCAGTGGCCATGGAGGACGATGCTTATGGCTTGTTCTGGCTTGCTTAGCCTGCTTTCTTATAGAACCCAGGACTACCTGCCTGGGGTGGCACCGCCCACAATGAGCTGGGCTCTCTCATATCAATCGCTAATTAAGAAAATGTCTTACAGCCAGAGCTTGTGGAAACATTTTCTCAATTGAGCTTCCCTCCTGTCAGAGAACCGTAGCCTTTGTCAGGTTGACATAAATCAGCCAGCACAGAGGTAAATCTCAACACTTGGACCTTCTCTGCTCTTTGAAAAAAAAGAGCTTTACATTTTAATTCTGTCAGATGTTACAAATTACATGTCTGTCCTGGAGCCCTTCACTTCTGCTTAATATTCTCCCTGATATTGAACACACCGGCATGGCTTAAAGATCTGACCTAGAGAGTTCTAAGAGTTAAATAACTTTCGATGAAGACAGGAAAGAGGGAGGGGTGGAGTAGGGATAAATCAATGAATCCACTTGTCTTTTTACTTTCCTAGGAGCACCTGTTTCTCCATCAAAATGGGTGCAGCCACACTGGAGTGGAGACCGGGCGACACTTACGTTCTCTCACCTCAACAAAGAAGATGAAGGTCTCTACACGATCCGCGTGCGGATGGGAGAGTATTATGAACAGTACAGCGCTTACGTCTTTGTTCGAGGTAGGACCTGGGAAAAAGCACACCACTGCACACAACTGCACATTTAAAACACCGAGGCCAAACCAGTCTGCGTGAACATGTTTTAGTAAGGATAAAAGTCAGTTACAAAGCCTCCCAGATCACCCAGGGCAGGAATGTTAGATGACCCCCGAGGCACCAAAACAAAGGGAATTGGTTTGCAACCCCTGCCTATCACTAACAATAGGTTCTTGTGATTTGGAAAGCTGTCTTAGTTCATGGATGCTGCCATGAACAGAAAAGGTTGCTCTCTGTCTCTCTCTGAAGGCTTCATCATTAACAAGCATCTTAGAGTGCAAATGTATTATTTCATTCCAGACTCCCCCTTTTCATGACTTTGGGTTGATGAAGAAAGAAACGGGTGGTGGAACTTAATTCTTAGGGCAGACTATAATAATTGGTTTTAGGCTTTCTTTTCCCACTGTTGTCTTAAATGGGCTGGGTATGTGCAGTGGCATGTCATTCTCCATATCTGTGGTGTCACGTTGTCCTCCATACATGCAGTGTCATGCTGTTCTTCATAGGTGCAGTATCATGTCACTCTCCATATGTGCGGGGTTGTGTTGTTGCTCTCCATATGTGCAGTAGCCTGTTGCTCTCCATATGTACAGTGGCATGTGTCTTTCAATATGTGCAGTGTCATGTCACTCTCCACAAGTGCAGTGGCATGTCACTTTCCATATGTGCAGTGGCATGTCACTCTCCACATGTGCAGTGTCACAGTGTTCTCCATATGTGTAGTGGCATGTCACTCTCCACATGTGCAGTGTCACAGTGTTCTCCATATGTGTAGTGGCATGTCACTCTCCACATGTGCAGTGTCATGTTGCTTTCCCTACATGCAGTGGCCTGTCACTCTCCATATGTGCAGTGTCACACTGTTCTCCATATGTGCAGTGGTGTGTTGCTCTCCATACATGCACACAGATGTGCAGTGGCCTGTTTCTCTCCATACGTACAGTGGCCTGTCGCTCTCCATGGGATCCTAGCACCTTCAGCCTGTATTCTGTGTTCTTTCATGTAACAGTCCCTCAGGAGTCCCACGGAGGAGACATGGAAAGCAAAGTGTCATCTTCTCGCAGGTCTCAGAAACAGGAGGCTCCTGGAGGCCCTGTGCGACAGCACCAGGGGTCCATGGCTCCAGAGTCCAAAGGTCAGGAACAAAGGGAGGACTTGGACTGTGATCTTCACTTGAGTTGTGTCGACAGGGCATGGTGTAGGCTCGGTTAGATTGACTCTGGGGGCTCTGACTCTGTGGAGGTCCCTATAAGTGCCTGGTCCTGGGTAGAGGACAGTTCGGCTGTGGGAGGCTGATTAAGAAGTGTTGCCTCCTGAGTGCGGTGGGAGAGTTGTACTTGCAGGATGCTAAGCCTAATGTCCAAGCCCTGATGTGGAGAAAGGCTGCTGTCTCTCAGCGCCTACTCTTTCAGCCAGTAAGAGTGGAGAACGTCAACACACACACAATTAATTATAAGTGTAAACAATATCAATGATTGACTGATGTTTCCAAGTATTTGTTTGTTTGTTTGTTTGTTTATTCACTTTACATCTCCATCACTGCCCCCCTCATCCTAGTCCCCCCTCACACAGTCCTTCCCCACATTCTCCCCTCCCCTTCTCCCCTGAGAGAGTGGACCCTCCTGGACACATCAAGTTTCCGAAGGGCCAGGTATATCCTCTCCCACTGAGGCCAGACAAGGCAGCCCAGTTAGGGGGACAGATTTCAGACAGGCAATGGCTTTAGGCCCACGCTCCAGTTGTTCAGGACCCACAGGAAGACCAGGCTGCATCTGCTATGTATGTGCTGGGGGCCCAGGTCCAGCTGTGCCTGCTCTTTGGTAGGTGGCTCAGTCTCTGAGAGCTCCTAGGGGTCCAGGTTTGTTGACTCTGTTGCTCTTCCTGTGGGGTTCTATCCCCTCCAGGTCCCTCAATCTTTCTCTTAACTCTTCCACAAGACTCCCTGAGCTCCATCCAATGTTTGGCTGTGGTCTCTGCAGATTTATTCATTCTTATCTCTCATGTACTAAATAGAAAAATTAACTCACAGGCATTTCGATCAAGATGGAACTGTGGATGCCATCCAGATGCCTTTAAAATAAGACCAAAGACAGCTCTGTGATTAGAGCCTTTTATCAATATAATTGATTTCTTCTGAAATGCCTTTTATGGCATTTCATAATTTTAAAGTTTCAATAATTTCAATTTTTTATTTTTTATTAGATATCTTCTTTATTTACATTTCAAATGTTATCCCCTTTCCTGGTTTCCCCTCCAAAAACCCCCTGTCCCCACTCCCCTTCCCCTGCTCCACAACCTACCCACTCTCTCTTCCTGGCCCTGGCATTCCCCTACACTGGGGCATTGAGCCTTCACAGGACCAAGGGCCTTTCCTCCCATTGATGACCGACTAGGCCATCCTCTGCTACATATGCAGCTGAGGCTATGGATCCCTCCATGTGTACTCTTTGGTTGGTGGTTTAGTCCCTAGGAGCTCTGGGGGTACTGGTTAGTTTATATTGTTGTTAAATTTCAATATTTTTAAGTCATTATTTTTAGTGGGTTTGAGAGATAGCTCAGTAGGCAAACTGGTTGCCAAGTAAGCAGGTGAACCCAGTTCAGTTCACCGACACCACAGCTGCTGGGGCTGCTCACATCACTTCTGTCTGGTGAACAAATCTCTTGTATAGTCCTCGTACAACACTTACCAAGGATGGCCGAGTGTTCCCTGCCAACACTTACAGGTCATAACAGCGAAAGGAAGGAGGAAGAGTGAGTGCAGGGAACACTCAACACACTGTGTCATATCCAACTGAACATTGACAAGCGATCACTAGCAACTGATAAAAGATAGGTGAACATCTGTAACTCGGGAAATGTGGCAGGGTGTCTCCTCCACAGAAGCATCCTTGGCAAAGCCAGGTATCCCGAAGGAAGTGGAAGAGGCAACCTTCATAAAGGTTGCTATGGAGACAGGCTCCCTGGGACTCATCAGGAAATTAGGTTAGCCACACCACCTGGATAGAAGTGACTAGATTCTAAAAGAATGTGCAAAGCCATCCCTTTCCCTCACTATCTGGAGACCACCTCTAGTTATTCCAAACAACAACTGAAGTAGAAACAAAATCCTTGATGGCCTTATTCTGGGATCTCTGGCCTGACCAAGTTGCTCTGCATTTCTCAGGCCCCACTTAGAACTGTGCCTCTGCCAGACGCAGAGAAGGGACCAGTGGTTCAGTTTCACACGTATCAGTTTTTATAATCTACAAATTAAGAAAATGGAAACATGCTAAGATGTTAATATGAAAGGATTGAGTAGATAACTGGAAAGAAAAATGTGGGGAGATTTCAGCAATTGTTTGTGAATTTAACAACTTCTAGAAAAAGCTTTGTTTTTTATATTACTGAGATGACTACGACTGTAACTATCACAGTGTCGGGAAGCTAAGGGAACTGTAAGTGCGGAGCAAACACTCTGACATTCGGCTGCATCCTTTCACTTATTCATTTGAAAGGATGTATTTTTAGAGTCTTTAAAGAACATCTTTATTTAGGTATAAACACACATAAAGTTCCCCCCACATTAACTGTACACTAAGTGTCTTTAAGTACATGAGCCGAGTTAGCAGGTCATCACCTATGACTTCCTTCATCAGCATTTCTGTCACTCCGGGTTCCCTGGAGCACCCCCCCCCACCCCCCCTCCCCCCCTCCCACCGTGTCCACTCACAGGTCTGCAGCCAGGGCTTCCTTTCCGTGTCCACATTTTCTTTCAGGAAACCTTTGGTCAGCAGTGTCCTTCTGAGTCTGCTTCCCCTTCCTTGGCGTTTGAAATTCACTTCTGTCATAACACATATGGTAGCCTGTTCCTTTCCGTGGCTAGGTTAGCGCTTCAGTGTCTAGATTGCTTCATGCAGTCTGTTGATAGGCAGCAAGATTGTCCCTACTGGTTAGTGTTGTTAAGGGTGCTGGCACTATCAGTATTCATATTGATGGGACAGTTTTTTTTCATCTCTTTTCAGTACATACCCCTGTGTTGAGTTGCTGGATCATAGGATTCATATTCATTGTTTTCAGAACTACAAAGCATTTCAAGTGATATGTGTCTTCATCCTTGTTCCGTGGTGGCCCGTGAGGCTTCTCAGAGGCACTCTTTTTTGGGGTCCAGGTGTTTTTGCTGCTTACAAAGCAGCTTCTGCATCATCACTATCACTAAAAGCACACTGTTCTGTAGAAACACTTCACAGCCGAGCACATCTGGGCAGGCTTTTATGACACAGTTAATTTGTATCATGAAAATACTGTAAACAAACAATAAAAGGAGAAGACCCACTTATAAGTTGCCATCAGAGATACTTTTTTGTTTTTTTAAAATTTTTATTGGTTATTTTGTTTATTTACACTTCACATGTTATCCCCTTTCCTGGTTTCCCCTCTGCAAACCCCTATCCCATGCCCCCTCCCACTGTTTCTAGGAGGGTGTTCCCTCACCCACCCACCCACCCACTCCTGCCCCAAATGTCCTAGCATTCCCTTATGCTGGGGCATTGAGCCTTCACAGGACCAAGGGCCCCCTCCCATTGGTGGCAGATAAGGCCATCCTCTGCTACATATGCAGCTGGAGCCATGAGTCCCACTGTGTGTACTCTTTGGTTGGTGGTATAGTCCCTGGGAGCTCTGGGGGTGGGGGTGGGGTGGGGCGCGGGGTGGAGTGAATTTATGGCTGCCTGGAGATGCTGGGGAATGAACCTGGGACTTCACACATGTGGTAGGATTTGCTAAAGGAGGCAGAAGCAGGAGGATCAGGAGTTCAAGGCCAGCCTGGGCTATACATGAACAGCAGAGTGACACAGTGGAAGTGTGCTGAGCCCATCAGAGATACTTAATGCCAACATCTGTTACATACTATCTCCCACAGTAATCCCCCCCCACACCCACATACACACACACACACACACACACACACACACACACACACACACTGGGGGGCGGGGAAACAGGGAAGGAGGGAGGGAGGAGGGAAGGAGAGAGGGGACAGGCAAACAAGTGCATGGAAAGTGTCATTAGCAACTGTAGCCTTCAGTTTTTGCATAAATTGCAGGCAAGTGACCCTTTTTATCTGCCATACTGAAAAGATAATATGATTTACAACTCCCTTGTGGGGGCTGGAGAGAGCTCAGTGCCTGCCACACACACATTAAGCCCCCAGCACCCGTGTAAAAGCCAGCTGCAATAGCACACTCTATAACCTCAGCACTGGAGGGTGTATGGCTGGGCAGAGGCAGAGGGACCCCTGGAACTCTAGCTTCAGAGACAGGTGGACCCCAGCAGTTTAGCTGACTCTACAAACTCCTGGTTTAGTGAGAGACTGTCTCAAAAAGGAAGGCAACTGAGGAAGACATCACTCCTTGAACTCTGGTTGACATACATGCGTGCACATACACATGCCTACACATATACACATGTACATACACACATATAATACACATAATAAAAACAACTCTACCAGGGCAGGGGGATGCAGAAGCCGGTCCTCCTATACGAGGCTGTGATTATGAACTGGTTCAAAGTCTCTGAGAGTGTTTTACAACTATGTATTTAAAGCTCACAGTCCAACTTCTCCAGTTCCAGGACAAAATGGACAAAGATGAAGACAAATGTGACATAAAACCAGAGTTGCTTACCAATGAGAGTTGTAAATTACAATGTCTTTATCTGTACATATGTTTTAATAAAGACGTATAAATATATATGAATACATATAAAAAGTTCATGCTTCACATAAAGAAATACTATGCAGCAGTGAAAACGAATGATTGTATATCTATACTTCCTGAAATGTATCAAGAAAAAGAAGTTTGCATGAACACCATGACCCAAGTTATTTTAAAAATTCATCATATTTAGCAGGTGTGGTTGCATATATCCATAACCCACTTTAGATTAGACGCAAGAAGATGCAAGTAGATCAAATATGAGTTTGTGGCCAGCCTGGACTACAGATAGTAATAATCATTATCATTTTTGCTAGACGTGCTGGCTGGCACACAGCTACCATCCTAGCGCCCAGCAGGCCAAGGCAGGATGATCCCCAGTTCAAGGTCAGCCTGAGCTATAAATTCTAGCAAGACCCATCTCAAAATATTTTTTCATCTTTTAGTTTAGGCCAATATGTCAGTTGTCATTATTTCTGAGTTACAAATTTAAAGGAGATTTTTAACTTTCTTGATTATCATCTCTTTCATAATCATGAACTACCTCTATAATAAATATAAACAATAAGATAACATTTTGAAAAGTTATTATTTATTTATTTTTTTGCCTATGTCTGAGGCCATAATGAGTAACAGGCTAATCTTTGACCAGATTAATCAGCCCATAGGAAGTTAGGCTATTTGGAAGTTGAGAGAGAGAAAGCTAGAAGCTTTGAAGAGGGTAAATGCTGGCTAGTGGGCTCTGTGGCCCAGGCTGGACAGCAGCTGCTGGAGCTGGACACTGAGAGCATCCCGCAGCTGTGCTGTATTCCTGACATTCCCACCATGCTTGACTCCCCACACTGTTTTGCCCATCTTCAGAACAGGAGCAATACTTTTAACTATCGTGTTTACCACTGCGTTAGTTAGGGTTTCTGTTGCTGCGATGAAGCACCGTGACCAAAAGCAACGTAGAGTTTAGTTCATCTTACAGCACACAAATCCATCACTGAGGGAAGCTGAGTCAGAGCCCAAGGGGGTGGGGGGATGATGCAGAGGCCACAGAGGAATGCTGGCTACTGGCCTGTTCCTTGTGGCTGGCTCAGCCTGCTTCCTTATAGAACCACCAGCCCAAGGATGACACCAGCCCAAGGATGACAGCACCCACATTGGCCTGGGCCCTCCCATCAATCGCAAAGGCTAAGAAAATGCACGACAGACTTGCCTATTGGCAAATCTTGTAGAGGCATTTTCTTAATTCAGAGTCCTTCTTCCCAAATGACTCCAGCTTGCATCAAGCAGACATAAAACTAGCCAGGACATAGGACAGGCACCCCCAAGAGCGTCACATGAACTTAGGAAAGCAACCCTGTCATGCCCAAGGTTAGTAAGTCTAAGACGATACAGGAAACAGAAGACACGATTGTTCACGGAGTAACATCATCACCAGACGGAGGGGCCGCCGTTCCCCAGACACAGCTAAACTGTGGTTATTCTTGTGGTATTGTGAACTAAAAACCACACAAATGAAACCTTTGCTTTCCTGGAACAATGAGCGCTTGTCAGCTGGAGTTGAAGCATCAGCTGATGAAGAAGAGGCTAAGTATCCTTGAGGTAGACTTTTCTGGGATGTGTTCTCAGGGTCAGCACATGGAAGGTGTGGTCCAGAGGTGGCCATATGCGGATGAATGCCTAAGTAACTTAATAGATCATCAAGCTCATCCCCTGAATGGCATCTTGCACCCTGTGTTATAGAAATGCTGGTCTGTGGCTCTCTGGACACCTCCTGTCCCCCTGCTTTCTATTACAACCCAGAGTGGCCGACTGCTCAGCTAACTAGACTCTGCTCTGTTAACATGGGAATTACTCCATCAGTATGTGGAGTCCTAGGCTTTTAAGACAAGGATGTTTTTGTGTTGTTGCTAGCTGTTCCCCTAGACAGAGACCTCCTCTAAGTGCCTCTTCTGGTACTTGGGCTTATCAGCATCAGCATCAGCATCACCACTGCATTCTTGCTCTGCTCTTCCTTCTGTCTCTGCCCTGTTTGCAAAGCCTGGGAAGAGACAGAAGTGCCCAGGAAAGCACTCGTTTCCTGTTGCTTGGCATGCAGGAAATGTTCTACGTTCAGCCCTGGCCACGGTTTGTTGGTGTCCTTCTCATTTAGTGTGTCTGCAGGAGACATTTTCCCAGAGAACACGCCCTGATGGTTTATAGGTCATGAAACAGAATGTCCAAAACCCAGGTAACCTGAGCTCTTCACAAGTAACGCCAACCTATTAACATTAAACCCAGAGGTCTGCAAAGGTTTCTGCCATCATATCAATCACCTTTGTAACTCACAGGCGTTGCAGAGGTGTAGCTCATAGGGAAAGATTGTTCAGTTAGGAGGAGTGTTTTCTCCTGGGTGAGTGGCTCCCAGGCCCTCCTGACTAATTCTTTTTTAAAAAAAGAGTTGTTCACATGAAAGGACGAACTGGGATTGCGGGCCCCTCCCCCATGTTGAGTGCGGCTTTAATCATTTTCATGTAAAGGGTTACTGGTGGCATATTCCCATTTTCTTTCCTTCTGATTCATTAGTTTAGCTGCATCTGGGGGGATGGGGGAGGGCTCACAGTCTGGGGGAGGGCTCACAGTCTGGGGGAGGGCTCACAGTCTGGGGGAGGGCTCACAGTCTGGGGGAGGGCTCACAGTCTGGGGGAGGGCTCACAGTCTGGGGGAGGGCTCACAGTCTGGGGGAGGGCTCACAGTCTGGGGGAGGGCTCACAGCCTGGGAATCTTACTTTACAGTGTCCTCTGTTTTCTGTATTATCGTAGACTTTTTTATACTCAGGTGTGGGTTTGGGGTCAGAGTTCTTTTTCCTAAGTATCTTCAATTTGGGACCAGTCATTGTGTGTGCTGATTTTTTTTTTTTTCTTCTTTAATGGTCTTCTATCTGCCAGGCTCTGTCACAGGATTTAGATTAGTTCACAGGATCAGATGTTTCAGCCCATGGTAGCCTGGTCCCATATTTCAGGGCCTGTAGTGACCCACCTCGTGGAACAGACCTATTGAACTCATGCAGAAGAAGGTAGCAAGAAGGAAGAAGGAACTAGGCAGGACATACCCTTTAAACACGCGTCCCACTGACCGTTGTCACCCAGCCAAGCCCTGCCTTCCACAGTCGCACCACTTACCAATAATGTATTCAATTGCCAAACCATCACTGTGTTAAACCACTGACCAGGCCAGAGAGACACGTTCACAATACACTCAGAACACACTCTCAATTCAAACAAATAGATATCAATAACCATCACGTGGTTAAAGCAGGTGTTTTTCTTCTTCAAAATGGCAATACCCAGTTAATGGTGGGCAAAGTTCCATGTTTTTTTTTTTTTTTTTAAAGATTTATTTATTTATTATATGTAAGTACACTGTAGCTGTCTTCAGACACTCCAGAAGAGGGCGCCAGATCTCGTTACGGATGGTTGTGAGCCACCATGTGGTTGCTGGGATTTGAACTCTGGACCTTCAGAAGAGCAGTCGGGTGCTCTTACCCACTGAGCCATCTCACCAGCCCAGTTCCATGGTTTTTATTTTCCTGTTTACGTGCAAGTACCATGAGGGGCTGTTCGTCCCTTTGGGAGCCTGTCAGGGATAAAGTACCATTGCCCAACAATGTTTTAAGAATGGACTCTCCGGTATGAATCACCTAGCTGACTCCCTATTAATCTCCCTATTAATTTTGGGGGGTAAATTTTGAGAACCAAGAAGAAAAAGTTCATGGGTTCTTTTCAGAGCCCCCTTTATTCTCTCATCTAATGATCTTCCACCGGAAGTGGGAAGCACACCTTGTTATATTGCTGAACATGTGATAAGACTTGGAGCTTGCTCTGTGAAGCCGACTACTTAGCTACTGTGTGGGAAATGTGTGCGCCGTGACCTCAGTCTGCCGAGCTGGCAGAGCCTGGCTGAGCAGCTAACGGGATCCCTCTGTCTCTACAGATGCTGATGCAGAGATCGAAGGAGCTCCGGCTGCACCCTTGGATGTGGTGTCTTTGGATGCTAACAAGGATTACATCATCATCTCTTGGAAGCAGCCAGCTGTGGATGGAGGGAGCCCTATCCTGGGATACTTTATCGATAAGTTAGTGCTTGGCCTAACCTCAGTCATAGTTCTGTAGGCGTCCAGATGTGCGCTTGATTTCCCCCCGTTATTTCTAAGTGAAATGCTGTCTCTGACTTTTTCTTCCTCTACCTTTCTTTCTCTCTGTGTGTGTATGTGTATGTATGTGATGTGTGTATAATATATACAATGTGTGCAATATATATGTATACTACACATAACTACATACGTATTAGTACCCACTTATTTACATTAATCCTTTGAATTTGACAATCAACTCAAGTCACTAACTTGGCAAGAATATAATTAAATTGTAAACCTATCAGCAGAGGCCACTGTAGAATTGAAATAACTGATATTCAATATACTAAACAACTGCATTCCTGGTATGACAGTCATTTAAAAGTACTGACTTTAGGGGTACAAATTAATTCCTTATACTGTATGATGTGGTTTCAAGTTATCCATATAACATAAGAAATAGTAACAAAAATTCCCAGTGTTGGGCTACACTCTTACCCAAGAGTCTTTCTTGAGTATAGCCTTCAGAACTTATGGATCCCAAGATTTGTCATTTTTGCACATTTACACATCTACTGTGTTTGAACAATACAAGCAATGAATTCAAACTATTGGCCCAAGTAGCTGATCCTCTACTTAGTTTTTCTTAGAGTGGTCGCTCCAGTTCTTTTTGCTTTGGGCTGTGCAAACAATTAGAGGCAGCTCTTTATCAATGCATCAAACCTTATAGTTGTAACAACAAGTAAAAAAAAAAAACAAAACAAAACAACAACAAAAAACTCTATTTACTGTGCTCAGTACCTGACAGAGGAATGTTTATATTGGAATAGTCGGTTCTATTTTAGCCATAGATGTAAAGTAGGATGGAAGCGTCACTTACTTCCGGTGAATGTGGAGGCTTACATAAACTCTTTTGTACTGTCAGTCTCTTGCTTTGTTGTCTTTGACAAACAGCCAAGGGATCTGCAAACTTTATAGACAGGGTAAGCAGTGCATGCTGTTCTTCTCTTGCCTTGGCCATTATAAATGACGGCATGGCTAATAGCTACTGTTTGCTAAACATTGTTCAAAACACTTCATGTACTTACCGCTAACCCTTAACCATCCTGGATAGGCCTTGCTTTTACAGGTAGGAAAGAAAGAGCTGGCCCAAGCCACATGCCAGCAAAGATACCCTGTTACCCTGCCTAAGGTCACATGGGTAGAAAGCCCAGAGCTAGGATTCAAACATAGCTCAGCTGTAGGCCAGTGCTCTTTCTGCTCCAACATGCTATACAAGCTTCTAGAGATGATGCCTTCACCTGCTCAAATGAAGGCTAAGAAGCATATTTTAGTGTCACTGAGTCACAGTGGTAATGTCTGAACAGATAGACAGACCTTGGGAGACACCTCTAGTAGAACTGCTGTAGTCTCCTCAGCTCCCTGCCATTCTCCCACACATAGCAACTCCAGAAACTCTACAAAGCAGACATTTAGGGAGAGTGGATGGAAGACATGAATTGCAAATACATTTTATGGGAATTTACATAATGTTAAGTAAAGTAGTCGTTATCCATATCAAAGAATGTAAATGATAGTGACGAAGGGGAGATCCTCCTTCCCCAGCCATATCCCAAGTTTTTGGCACTGCCCTCCCATGAGAACTAGTTGGGAATTATACATTTTGAACATAGTGCCGTATTGGGGATGCATTTCAAACTAAAAGCACTGTGTACTACTTGCAAGAAGAACAAGGAGTTGCTGTGTTACAATGCTGCACAGTTCGCTCCAGGGTTGTCTCTGGAGCTGTGTTGATTGGCTCAATGCCGTCATGTGAACTATTGCAATCTTCTGAGCAGTTCTCTGACGCCGTTCTTGGGTCCCAGCTGCTACGTTAGCAGGCAGCTGAAAGCGTTTTCCAAGCACTCCATTTCCCCGTGGAAACCATGAGCCTCGTTGTTAAATAAACAAACATGGCCAGGCAGGGTATGCAGTCCCAGACCTTAGGAGGTAGAGGCACAAGGGTCATGAGTTCAAAACCAGCTTGGGAGAGAGAACAGAGTGGAGGATGAGGAAAGAGAAGAAACAAAAATGTTATGATAACCTCCTGACCCTTGTACTCACACAGAACACAGTGATCACCAAGTAGGAAAACAGTGAGCGGCTTGCCAAACTGCAGAACAAATAGCTTTTCCTTCTGTTTTGGATGGTCGGCTCGCCCTTTGGAGAGTCTCCCTGTAGAGCCGAGACTAGCCTCAGGGTCGTGATCACGCCCAGCTGTCCAGTTATCTTTTTAGGTCCCAACTTATCCTACAGTTGTTCTGCTTTTACAAGAAAGCGCCTGAAGAAGACAGAGAGACGACTGGCAGTGGAGTCAAAGGTGTCCGTGGGGCAGGGCTGAGGGAGCTTTTTCCTAAACCTCTCCTGAATAAAGATTCTGGAGAGTCAGCTCAGTGGTTAAAGCACTGGCTTCAGAGGGCCCGGGTTCAAGTCCCACCACCCACATGGCAGCTCACACCTGCCTGCAACTCCGGTTCCAAGGGATCCAACTCCATCTGTTCTTGGCAGGCACCGTGTACAAGTGGGGCGCAGGTACACATACGTGCAGAACACGCATACACATTAAAAAACAAAATAGAAAGGATTCTGGGTACCTGCGTGATTTTCTCACTCCTCTTCTTGACACGCAAGACAAATCAGCTGCTTGTTTAGAAAGGTCTGAGGCTTCGGTCTTCATGTTCAAACATGTCTAGTTGCTGGCTGGTGAGATGCAGTGAATACAGGTGGACAGATGCCCATACCCACCTGACAGAGGAAGAAAAACCTCCTTCAAGTTGTCCTTTGGCTTCCAAACACAATTTGTGGCACTTGTGCGCACACACGTACACACACACACACAGTCACACATACAGGCACAGACATACATATACACACTCACACACACATGCACAGACACACACACAGAGTCACATACACACACATAGAGCCACATACCACACGCACACATACACACACACACACACACACACACAAATACTTGAGTTTTTTTAAAAGAAAAATTTAAAAAGACATATTGAACTTGAGAGGAACTGAGTGTCTGAAGTCTAGGACTAGGGAGCCAGGCAGGAGTTCCATGTTTTGACACAGGGAAGATCTGAAGTGAGAGGGTGAATTTGCACCTTAGCCGTAGTCCGCCTGACATCCCGCTAATTCTCCCTTCCCTCAGGTGTGAGGTGGGCACAGATACCTGGTCTCAGTGCAATGACACACCTGTGAAGTTTGCTCGCTTTCCAGTCACTGGCTTGATAGAAGGCCGTTCCTACGTATTCCGAGTCCGAGCTGTGAATAAAACTGGAATAGGCCTGCCATCCCGAGTTTCTGAGCCTGTGGCTGCTTTGGATCCAGCTGAGAAAGCTAGACTAAAAAGTAAGTCCTTTTCATTTCTCTGCATCTTTCTTGAAAAGCAAAAGCAAAAACAAAACAAAACAAATCAAATCAAAACAAAACAAACAACCCCCCCACCCCCACCCCACCAAAATCCAAAACAAAACCAAGAAACCTGTGGTAGATGTCACTACAAGTAATTCCTCTCCTGTCCACTAGAGGGAGACAAGAATACGAAATCCTTTTCCCATCAGAAAAATCCCGTGATTGGAGAAAACCCAAGAGGATAAAAAATAATTTGTTTTTGATTCATTATTTCTTCTGAGCGTTTTTTAAAACTCTCATTTTATTTTATCTTTTTAAAAACATTACTCAGGGAAGTGTACCTTGCCAATCTGTATAATAAGCATGAGGTGCGGAATGAACTATGGGAACAAATAGCTCGAAGATCATTTTTATCCACATTATTAGTGTATTCTGAATATAACTGCATTTACGGTTCAAAGTGAATTTCTTGACCTTGACATCTTCATCAAAGCACTAATCTTGAACCCCTGTGAGCGTCTCTTTGTTGATTAAAAAAATTGAGTTTCCATTTAGGTAATATAAAATAATCTTGGGCTGTCAAGATGGCTCAGCTGGTAAAGGTGCCTGCTGCCAAGCCTGACCTATCTGAGTTCAATGCCCAGGACCTCCGTGGTATAAGGAGAGTTCTGACTCCTGCAAGGTGTACCCTGACCTCCATATGTGCTTTGTGGTATATATGCAATCACATGCACCCTCACATACAAAGACATACACATGCACACGGATACACAATTAAAATATAATATAAAAACCTATAAAGATAATTATTTTACCTATTTACATCTATTTATCTTTCAAGTCTGAATGCCAAAGCCATGTACATAAATTCTGCTTTCTACGGGAACCTGTATGGCACCCCCAATACTAGGGTCTATAATAACATCGTAAGCATCCCTAGATAGTAACATTTCATTCTGTCCCATGGCCCTCGTCACTGGGCCAGCAGTTGTGAAGGGCTGTGCATGTGGGATGCTTACAGACAGCCCCGTCTCTGCCTGTGACGCGGCGACTGTATTCTTTGCCTGTTTTAATCCAGAAAGTTTCCAGACGCTACCAAATACCCCAGGGGCTAGGGGCTAACCCTTGGGGGGGGGGCGAGTTACAGGTCCATGCCGCACATAAAGTTCTATCCTTTGCCTTAGTTCCTTCTAGTGATATCACAAAACCCCAAGAAAGATACCATCACCTGTAGACTCCTCTTAGGCAGTTCCACCTCACACTTTCTTCTACTCCTTCTGAATGCCTGTAAAACAAGACGTTTGTGAATAACAAACACTGTCATCTCTGAGCCTTCCTGGTTCCTGTGCAGACTTGGATGGAAATTCCCCCTAGTAACGCAAGATTGAGCCATTGTTTCCTCCCTAAAGTATGTGTGTATGTATGTATGAATATATGTATGTGTGTGTGTATATATGTATGTGTGTATTTATGCCTGCATGTATCTTTTATGTATGTATCTTCTATTGTCTACCTATCTATCACCTGTCTAGTCATCTACCATCTATCTATCTATCTATCTATCTATCTATCTATCTATCTTCTATCATTTATCTGTTTATGTTTATCCTCTATCTTCTATCATTTATCTATCTATCCTCTATCTATCCATCTGCTCATCTATCTATCTATCCACCTATCATCTATCTTTCTATCTACCTACCTGTGTGGGTATATGTGTATATATGTATGTGGGCATGCATGCCAACTGTGTTCATGTGGAAGCCAGAGGACAAACGACTATCAGGAGCCAGTTCTCTCCTTCTTCCAGGCGGGTCCCTGGGACTGAACTCATGTCCTCAGGCTTGGGAGCAAGCCCCTTTACCTGCTTAGCCCTCTCTTCCACCTGCCGTTCTCTTTTTTAATGCTTTCAGGGTCACAAGATAGAGCCCACCCCATTCTTTTTATTTTCTTTTAAATTTTTTTTTATTCTTCTCTAGTATATTACACACCGATCACAGTTTCCCCTCCCTCCTCTCCTCCTAACCCCCCACCCACCCCTGCCTCCCTCTCACCCAGAGCCTCTATTTACCTTCAGAAAAGGACAGGCTTCCCAGGGATATCGATGACACGTGGCGCAGTGCGCTGTAAGTAGACTAGGCACATCCCCTGATATTAAGGCTGGGTGAGACAACCCAGTAGGAGGTGTTGGTCTTTACCTCTATACTCTTTCTTCCTTCTTCCTCACTCAGGAAGGATTCAGACCGACTTCCCATGGACAATACTTTTCAAAAACAATAGGAAGGGCCTGCTCCCATGCAGCTCTCCTGCCTTATCCTGCCTCCTCTAAAGATAGAGAGCTGTTAGGCTTCTGACTGTCCTAGTGGTGTTTCTTCCAAATGTGCTGTCTCTGAAGAAGGCATGGGAAAGCCTGTTTGCTTCAGGGGATGTGTATTGAGCAGTTATGGGAGCACAATTTAGCACAGTCCAGAGAGACTCCAGACACTGTCAGGGAGGGGCATGCGTCACCCAGTACTTTACGCACATTGATAGAGACGCATTAGGAATTTACACAAGAGAACTAGAACCCATTTGACTCATGCAGCCAGTTTATTGGTTTATCAAAGAGACAACAGCACAAATGAACATCTGTGACCTTTATACTTGTCCGTTCAGGTCATCCTTCAGCACCCTGGACTGGACAGATCATTGTCACCGAAGAGGAGCCTACAGGTAAAAACTCTGTCCTCGCTAGACGCCACTGTTGTCTGTGTGATTTAGCTTTCTTTTTTTTTTTTTTTTTTTGGTTTTTCGAGACAGGGTTTCTCTGTATAGCTCTGGCTGTCCTGGAACTCACTTTGTAGACCAGGCTGGCCTCGAACTCAGAAATCCGCCTGCCTCTGCCTCCCGAGTGCTGGGATTAAAGGCGTGCGCCACCACGCCCGGCTGTGATTTAGCTTTCTTTGCTCATAAAAATATATTATTGTCCGTAAAGCTTTTGAAAGAACATCCTGAGAAGGCAGATTGGTGAGGTGTGGGGTGGCGGGGGATGAGGCTGGAGCCCAGGGCCATGGACAGGCCGAGGACATACTTCACCCTATGAGCTGTACTACCAGGCCCCAAAGGATCACGTTTCATTTTATACGACATATTGGGAAGCAGTTGTCATACGATGAACTGTGCACATGTCAGAGATAAATTTGATAAGCCTCATGTGTGTGCACATCATCATGACATGCCCGGCACTTCTACCTTATCATGTTCTTTCATGGTTCCGTCTCCCTCTCACCCGAGTCCTGCTTCCTGACACCGTAGTTTGAATTGGCCACATTTTGCATAAATAAGAGCATACTCACCTCTCACCAGCATACTGAGTTTGTGATTTATCATATAGATGTAGCCATCAGTCAATTCCAACGTACCTGTACCCTGCTCGAGGTTCCTGTGAGCCATCTGTGTTTGCATGGCTATGTGGTTGTCACCTCTCTAGGGTAACTACTTAGAGAGAGATTGGTGGGCCGTGTGGCAGGTGCATGTTCTATTTCAAAGAAATTGCTGTTTACCAAAATGATAGTTCCACTTTACATTCTTACCTGCATATGCATACGTGTGTGTGTGGTTCATTCATGTTTGTATGTGCATAGGTACACATACATGCACAGGCATGTGGAGTGTCTTTCTTGGGTGTTCTCTACCTAATGAGACAGGGTCTCATGGTAGTGAGAACTCACGGGTTCTAGCTAGCACATCTCTCAAGGTTGCCCTGGGAATCCTGTGTCTCTGTGTCCCAGGCACAGCAGGCAGACACCGTGCCTGCCTGGCTCTTCTGTGGGCTCTGAGGCTGAGCAGGAAGTCTTTACCTGCTGAACCATGTCACAGGCCCTTGTGCGATTATTTGACATGATTGAATTTCAATCTGTCATCATATGTTTATTGATGACACCAGTTTTCTTCTTCCCATTTTCTCTTTTCTTCAGACTTGGACATGTTTTAATTATTCTCTCTCATCTACATTATGTCATTCTTTATTTTAAGCTTAAACATTTGACATTTTTGATATACTTAATTATCAGCCCACCTTTTCCATTCCGTGCTGCCATTGTCATACATTGTATTTGTGTATAGATCATAAATGTTAATATATTGTATTGGCTTCAAGTAGTCATCTATTCTTCAGAGAGATTTTAAAAGTTAGAAAAGAGGGTTTTTTGTTCATTTGTTTTTTGTTTTTGTTTTTCAAAACCCCATCATTTTAAAGATCTCTTCATCTTTGTTTTGTGTATGAGTGTTTTGCCTGCTTCATGTAAGTGCATCTGTGTGTTCCTGGTACCCCTGACAGAGAGGGCAGCGGATTCTCTGGAACTGGAGTTAGATATGGTTGAGAGCCACTCTGTGTCTGCTGAGATCCAAACCCTGCTCCTCTAAAGGAGCAGCTGCTGTTCTTAACCATGGAGCCCTTCCTCCAGCCCCAGGATGGTGGAGGAGAAGGTACCGTCTCTCTAGCCCCTGAAGAACGTTTCTGTGTTTACTCACATTTTAATCTCTCCTTCATCCTCCTCTCCTTCATTTCAAACAAGATCTCTCACAAGCATGTGCAACTGCATCCTTCACTTTTATTTTCTTTTCAGTGTCTAGATTCCAGAGTTCTATCTGACCAGATTTTCTTTCGGCAGAAGCACATCCCTCAACTTTCTCTTAACACGGATTTTCCAGTTATCAATCAACTTACCTTTGCGTGTCTGAAAAGGTCTTTAATATGTGTTCTTTAATATATCCTCGATGAACATAGAGTTCCAGTTTGACAGTTTCCATGCAGAGCTTCAGAGAGTTTAGTCCAGCTAGAGGCAGCAATGATGGTGTGGGAGCCACGCTGCGGTTGCCAGGCTCCATGGGGAGCCCTTGTGTCCCTTGAGCGCATGGAGGGCTTTGGTACACACCTTTAATCCCAGCACTTGGGAGGCAGAGGCAGGTGGATCTCTGTGTTCGAGGCCAGCCTGGTCTACAGAGTTAGTACCAGGACAGCCAGGGCTACACAGAGAAACCCTGTCTGGAAAAAAAAAACCTCACATACCAGACAACAAGCTTTAAATAATGATCCCAGAGCATTAAAAGCAGCCAGAGGAAAGTTGAATGAAAGCTAAAAGGTACTGAAAGTGACACTTAGCCTAAGAAAGCAGCAGAACGGGTGAGAACAGCTGGCGTCAAACTGTTGCTCAGAGCATGTCCTACACGGTAAGAATCACTCTGAGCACAACACACTGAAACCAGTCCCCAGAAGAAGTTTCTAGAACATATGCCCAATCCTGATGCTCCAAGTTAGAAACAGTAAATCTTGTAGGAAGAAACAAGTCACTGCATATTTTAACTTTAAACCTAAAACTCCGGCAAAAGTCCTCGAAATGTACATATTTTTCTTGAGTTGGTTTGTTGAAAATGAATGAATCCAGGAGCAGCTTCATAATTTAATTCCCCATGAAGAGAGCACTCCTGAGACCCATAGAGTGTGGCTTGACATTAACAGACTTGGGGGTGACGGGCCATTCTCACTGAAACTCAGTGACACAATTCAATGACACAGATACTGACTTAGGGAGGTGTGACACATTCCCTCTTCTTTCCCAGTGGTGTATATTTGATCATAACAAAGCTAGTCGAAACAGGCTTTGTCTTGACAAGTTGCTGAGTTTTTATACCATGGGAAACACAAGAACTTGATACAAATTAGTGTATTAAGTTGATATTTAGGCATTCAAATATTAAATTGGTCAAAAAGGAACCGTTTCTGACAGCCCTCCGCAGAGGTAGCCTATGTTCCCAGGACACTGTGGTTATTTCTGTAGTAAACAAATCACCAAGTAGATTCTTTTTAGTGATAGGAAATCTCTCTGTGTTCCTATCAGGACATCTGAAATCAGTCATCTGAGATAGATGAACCAAATAGCAAAATGACTTGGGATCGCTATAGACACACACACACGCACACACACACTCACACACTCACACACACAGACACACACACACTCACACACACACAGAGTGAGCTTAGCTCAGTGTGCTGCAGTTCTGGGCTATCGCAGTAACTGTTGTCACTGTGATTTTTGTCCCTGAGTTTGTAGTACATCATCTTTTTTTTTCTCTGCTTGCTTCTAAGATATTGCCTCTATCGCTGGCTTTAGAATCACTGGGTGATTCACACTGTGCATCACTGGGTGTTGTTTTCATCCTATGTATTATGTGTAGGCTCAACACACTTCTCAGGCCTGTGGGTTCACTCTTGGTTCTTTAAATATCTTTTGCTGTATACTCTTCTCCCTCCTCTTCTTTAGGAGGAACTTGGCATCACTTGAAATTGTTCCTCCGCTCATTGATGCTGTGCTCCCTCAGCCTTCATCCTCTGTGCCCTGCGGCCCCTCTGGGATTGTTACTAATAATTACTCCTCCCCTCTCTCTATAGACAGTTATTTTCTTGCTTTCATACATACGTGGGGTTTTAAAATTAGATACCAGATATGTTGAGTCTGTGTTGCTTGATGCTGGATGTCTTTATGTTTCTAGAAATGCCTTTGAGCACTGTTTTGAGGAAAGAAATCTTTTCAAGGTGGCAGGGAGTTCAGCTGTTGTGGAGGAGGGGAGGAGGGGAGGAAGGGAGGAGGGGAGGAGGGGAGGAGGGGAGGAGGGGAGGAAGGAACAAGAGGAAGGGAGGAACAAGAGGAAGGGAGGAAAGGCATTTTCCAAAGAAGATGCCAGAATGGTGAGGTAAATCCAGAGAATACCCTGTGACTCCCACTTCTGACCTTGACCTTAACCAGCCCCACCATCTCATGGCCCACTCTAGACTTGAGTTTGCACATTATGTGCTTTGGAAAATAAGCGCACACTGCCTCGCATGGCTCAGCTTGGCTTTTCACCCATTCAACTATAAACCATTTAGACACAAGTCCAGTCCCAGGTCCTTTCGGTCTGTCTGCTAAATGCACAACAGTATCATGTGGATAACCAAATGAACGGCTTTGTTTTCTAGAGAAAAGCTTAGGGCAAGGGCCCTTCACATGGTGGGGTCACCAAGAGAGAAGCATCTCTGGTTCTCCATGTACGTGTCCCTGGCTCCCCCGAATATGTGCAGCTCACTTTACCTTGTTTTTCAGAGGGTGTCATTCCTGGGCCCCCCACAGACCTCTCTGTCACCGAGGCCACCCGGAGCTACGTAGTGCTGAGCTGGAAACCCCCTGGGCAGCGAGGCCATGAGGGCATTATGTATTTTGTAGAAAAGGTAAGACCCCAGCACTGTTAGCCATGCCACTTCCTAATGGTCTTCTTAAGCCTTGCTCATTTCTAATGACAGGCGAGTGTAGGAGGGCAGCACTCGGAATACTCTACGTTGTTTAAACCCTTACAGGTTATGAACGGTCTCTGTTAAAAGTATATATGCCACACAGATCTTTATCACGGCACCCTGAGATTCCCTCATGTCCCTGAAACTACAGATTGCCTGCAGGGCGGTGTTTTCTAGAGCAGGCTCCTCACTCTAGTGTTGGCTCTTTGGCTACTGGTTCTTACGTCGTGAGGAGGGTTGTGAGACATGATGAGGGTAGATGGTAAGAGAACTCTGTACTACTGTAGATGGTAGGGACCGGTGAGGACAGTGAGCCTTCGTGCATCGCTGTGTAAGCAGTCAACAAAACAGAACAGTTTGACATGCCAGGTCTTTTCCCCAAACATCTTACACTCACGTTGGGGACCCGAACACCGAAGGGCAGCACCCAACGAAGCAGCTGGGTGAGGAGGATGTGAGAGCCCATCCGATTGATCATGCCATATCCAAGGAGCTCTGATGAGTGAATGATACAGGGACAGGAGCAGGGGCAGGCCAGGGCATTACTGAGGACAGCAACAAGCACTAAATACATGAGAATCGGCAGACAAAGGGCACAGGACTCCATGATAGCATGGCTCCCGGAAAGGAGATTTAAGAAGAATTTGACACGAAGCTCCAAGTCCATTGTTGATGAGGTTTTGATTAGAGCATAAGGGCTGTAGGCCATTTGTGATGCCTCTGGTTCTGTTCTCTCTGCCACAAAAACAAGTTTAGGATCTAATGGAGAAGCTTTTTTGTTTTTGTTTTGTTTAATTTTTTTTGTCTGACATGTAAACACATCTATGTATTTATTCAGAGTAATGCGCTGTTGTCAACCAAAAAATGAGGCTAATGTTTATGATTTAAAATTTCATCTTTGTAAAATTACATAAGAGGAGCCCCGCCCTCCCCTCCTCCCCCAAATCTGGAACTCAATTTTTCTGTTTTATCTAGATTGTTACTCTGATCATTTATATATAAATGAGTTATTTATAACTTATTTATAAATGAGTTCCTGTCGGGCGTGGTGGCAGCACTACGGGAGGCAGAGGCAGGCAGATTTCTGAGTTTGAGGCCAGCCTGGTCTACAGAGTGAGTTCCAGGACAACCAGAACTATACAGAGAAACCCTGTCTCAAAAAAAAAAAAAAAAAAAAAGAAAAAGAAAAAAGAAAAGAAAAAAATGAGTTCCACCATGGCATTTTCATGCGATTTTACATCTTTCTCTCTTCCCTTTCTTCTCCCCCTTACCCTCCTCTTTCTCTGTCCTATTGTCTTATTTTGTTTTTAGAGGTTTTGTTGCTGTTGTTGTTGTTTGGGTTTTTGGGTAACCCAATGGGTTTCATTAGGGTTGCCTACAGGAGCATGGTTTGGGGATTGCTCATAAGAGCATAGGTGCCTTACCAGTGGCTATTCAACTAAAGAAAACATCACACCTTCACTACCAAGCACTAACTCATGAGCACTGCCTACCCAGTGATAAAGTGTTAACCAGCCTAGTTATGTACAGATCTTTCAATATATAGATCTTTCAATATACACATTTTAAATATCATATAAATTATGATATATATGCATATGTATATATGTATGTATACACACACACACTCATACACTCATACACTCATACATATATATAGTGTTTGCCCATGGGCACCACATGTACCAGATGTCAAACTATAGAAGTTAATTTTCTCCATCCTCCGTGTGGGTCTCAGGATTCAGTGTAGACAGGTAGGTTTGATGGCAGTGACCTTTATCACCCTGAGCCATGTCACTAGTAAGACTTGTCAACATCTTAATAGCCTTTTATTTACCTCACATTGGTGGCTCTTGCTAATTACACCAGAGTAACACATGTCAGGGCCTGTGGCTTTTCTTTATTCTTTATTACTTTTCTTGCAGTGAACTTTTCAGAGGTCCCCGAGGTGGGATGGCCCCCTTCTTATTTCCAGCAAATTGCTAACAATAAACTTGTGACACTTTTCCCGTGCACCATAGGCATCTTCCAAGAGTGCAGTTTATGAAATCTAAAAAGTATACATATAGCTTCATATTTTATACATGTCATCCCCAAATGAAATATAACTTGGGAGGTATCCTAGGCATTTTTCTACGTTAATAGAAGCAATGATAGAATAATAGCTAAATGGGTACTTCCTGGTATATCTCACCCCCCACCCCACGCTCACTGCATTTCTTTGACACACTCCACAGGAAGAGGCTGTGAATTAGCCCTGGGACTGTAATTACTGCGTTGCTGAGACAGTGACTCAGAACAACCTACCCTGAGACGTGGTTATCACACGAGTCAGCACTGGCTTCTGCTGACCTTTTCCTTTGGTCACGTCAATCTAAATTTTTCCATGAGAAGTCTGTAACTTTCCCAGATCAAAATACATATCATCTGTTATTAAACAATTAAATACTTTTTTTTTTACCAGCATGCTCAGTTGGATGGAATAGAAGATAATATTTACGAGCGTGGAGAAGTTACACAGAGGGTATCCCACTCTTTTAGCATCTGGGATGCTAGAGGAGTTAGGGCACAGACCTAGGATGTTCAGAGACCTAGGATGCATTTACAGAATTTTCTAAATGTCAAGCCACTGTGCTAGAAGCCTAGTTATTTCCGGCGAGCCATTTATGAGGAAGGCGTTGGCCTTTGGACAGGTTTACTTTCGGCTCTCCTGACATGGTTTCACCAGCCTAGACTGCTCATACAGCCCAGGCTGTCTCCTCAGATATCCCCTGCTTACACTTGATGGGGCTTTCACTGGGGATCTGTGTGCACATGAACTGTGCGCTGGTCTGTCGGGCCACAGTCCCATAGTAAATAATGTTGAAGCCGTGCCTGCGGTTGCTAAGACGGTTGTAACGGAGGGCTTCAGTAGCAAGAGAACTAGGTGAATCAAGGGCTTCCTTTAGACTACCCTATCCTGTGTTCTTTCCAGCCTCAAACTTGCCCTCAGATATCTCATGTCTTGGGTATTTTCTCTCATTTCTCTTTCAAAAACCTGGTTCTGTCAGGCACAGAACGTCTCTCGCTCACACTGCTTCTATCTTTAGGAATGAAAATAAGCGGTGTTTGCCAGAGGCCGAGTAATGAACCTTCTCAATTCTTAAAAGCAACCCTGTGAGGGTCATATTTTTATTTTCATGGTGCCTATTTTATAAATATGGAAACTGAGTCATTGGTAGATTTTATCATTTCTCCCAAATCACACAGTGGTTACAAGGCAGAGGTAGTATTTTAACATGGGTAATCTTAGCACAGATCCATAAATTCAACTAGAGGATGAACATCTCTAATACAAAAATCTGAATTCATGATCCAATCCTACACACTCAAAATGTTTTAGATTTTAGGTTGGGGATATTTAAACAGTAAAGTCTATGTAGATTTTACACACGCACGCACACACACGCACATATGCATGCATGCACAATTCTAAAATTGTATACACTTTTAGTTCCGAGCCTTTGAAATCAGGGATAATCCTCCTGCGTTATGCTGGGCCGCTTCCAGAGCTTACAGTTGTTCCTCTCAATAATGGTGGTATTGCAGCTGAGCGGGTTCAGTTATAATGGGTTATATTATCCATAGCATGGCCGAAAGCAGATATTGTTTTTTTTTATTATGGAAGTAAAAATTATTAATAATTGCTTCTGTATTTCCCTGAGGAGGCACGCCAAGAATATAACGACGTGGGAGAGTCTCGCACATCACACATACAAATGACACTTTTCCATGAAGTGTACTGAAGGAACACCAGAGTTTCACCTTGTTAAATTTACCTGTTATACAGATGATGATGTTGAGACCAGGAGCACCCATTTCTCATTCCAAGGTCATCCAGGTTATTACTGGCTGGGACCAGACCCTTTGAGTCCCTTCTGCCATGCCACCGAATCATGTCAGGTCAACAGAGGTCATGCTGAATAGTGTCTGGAAACTTCTGTGTCATCTTTGACAGCTAGTCTACCTCACAAAATATAGATTTCTGGAAGATTATGTCAAAAATTATCCTGTAACAAACTCAGGCAAGAGCAACGGAGTGTGTGCTTTTGCTGACCGTGAGCGGAGTTGGTAGTAGGTCTTTGACATGTCTTCAGGCTGCCCTATCTGGTTGGACTTCTTACTGTGCTACGTCCTGTCAGTGTGTAAACTTATATCTTCATTCAGGGGTTTCCAGGTCACCGTAGGAATTGAATTTATTCATTTATCCATTGCTTTATTTATTTATTTAGAGACAGAGTCTGTTCTGCATCCCAGTTGGCCTGGAAGCCACTGTAGCCCTTGTGTCTTCAAACTCATGACTTTCCTCCTGCTTCAGCCCCTTGATGGCTGAGGTAACATACATGTGCCACTACACACTTGAATATCTTTAAATTTGTCTGTCTTTTTAAAAAGCATTTTATGATTTATCCTAAAAGTCGGGCGCATTTTCACAGAGGAGCATCTTTTGATTTCTGTAACCTTACCCATTGGTTCATTTATTCGGAGAAGAAACTCCGAGTGCCCCTCTAGGCTGAGGTAGGACAGTGAGCAAGGAGGTCCCCTGAGCTCATGGAATGCACCTTCCGGTAGAGGGGACAATAAATAAATACATTTCTACTAGTGACAAATGTTTTGGTCACTAAGTAAAGCAAGGCAAGGTGGCAAGAGAAGGCCCTGAATTCTTCCACACTGGTGAAGGGCGGTAACCTAGACAGGTGTTTTCCAGGAGGTGGCCACTGAGTGCAGGCCAGATGCAATGTTTCAGAAATGTAAGTATTGAAGACAGTTTATCAGATCCATCAACCCTATCCTTGAAGTAAAGACTTCTGTAGGTGGATAGCTTGTTTATATTCACATGAAGCCAAGTGTTACAATAGTTTATCAAACAGACTAGGAAGCTGCATTCGGTGCAGCTGCATCCTGTGGCTTTCCAATGTCCCTTCCCCCCCCCATACCTCTTCTCTAAACCAGCTCTAAAAGACAGGGTGGTTTGTCGGCAGTAAATAAGCATGGGCCCTCTGCGTGCTCAAGGGGCTTCCAGTAATGCCAGCGTTCCTGTTGCAGTGTGATGTGGGAGCAGAAAACTGGCAGCGGGTCAACACAGAACTCCCAGTGAAGTCTCCTCGCTTTGCTCTGTTTGACCTGGTGGAGGGGAAGTCTTACCGCTTCCGTGTCCGCTGCTCAAATTCAGCAGGAGTTGGTGAGCCCTCAGAAACAACTGAAGTGACCGTCGTAGGGGACAAACTTGGTAAGTAGAGGGTCAGACCAGGAAACTGGGACCTTGTGGGTTAAGAGAAAATTCCAAACCAAAAACGCATAGTGTGGCTTTGCTCATGCAAGGCGAACATCACAGGTTTCAACAGCAGATATAGTTTTCAGTATCCACAGATATTCCACTTACTAAAATGCTTCCTAACTGACACTTCTTCAGCACAATTCATTATAAAACAGAGCAACTATATGTATTACATGATCGTATGAAATAATTATGAATGTGTGTTTCCGCATATGTGATGGAGATGAAATGGATTCAATGACCTTGAGTTTGAGCACCATTTTCTTCTTTATGCAGATATACCTAAAGCCCCTGGCAAAATCATCCCAAGTAGAAATACAGACACCTCAGTGGTGGTGTCTTGGGAGGAGTCCAGAGATGCCAAAGAACTGGTTGGGTACTACATCGAGGCCAGTGTTGTTGGCTCTGGCAAGTGGGAACCCTGCAATAACAACCCGGTGAAGGGCTCACGGTAATGTGTGTGTGTGTGTGTGTGTGTGTGTGTGTATGCACAGGTGTGTTTTCCTGTTCTTGTTCACTTGTCTGTGTGCATGCGTGTTCCAGGATCACTGTAACTACATGTAGTATACACATCCAGTGGAAGAATAAACACACACACACACACATATCCTGCTCTTGCAGAGGCCTTCAGCCCCCTATAACTCCAGCTCTAGGGGGGTCTGACAGTTTCTTCTGACCTCTATGGGCATCTCCATATACAGGCACACCCCCAAACATATAGATAGAATTTAAAAACAATTAAGAAGACATATACACATTTAGTGTAACTGGTCAAATGAGTTTAAGTGTGAGTATGGGCTGGTGTGATATATTTGGGAAAAAGAACTTAAAATGTCAAACACTTAAAAGAAACGTAAAATGCCACCTAAAAGTTTTTTTTTTTATGGTTCTTCCCTGATTCTTTCGATTATTTTTTTCCAATGATAACTCAAGGGCCTTTCATATACAAAGTAATATTAGACTCTGAGGACCTAACATGCTCTACTAAATGTGTATACCTTGGTATTTTAAAAGAACAGAGAACAGACTATTAGCACTTTATAAACTCTGAACATCAACATGATTAAACCCAGGACCAAGCAGTCAGAAAATCCCATCGGAACAAAGACATTCGGATAGTTTGCCACCTCTTTGTATCTGTTTTCTTTTCTTTTTTTTTTTTTTTTTGGGAAAATGTTAGCATTTAATTAACCTCCGGTGTGGCTTTTAAGCCACCAGAACACAGGCACCTCCAACACCCTTAATCTTCTCTTCAGCTCTTCTTTTTTTTTTTTTTTTTTTTGGTTTTTCGAGACAGGGTTTCTCTGTATAGCCCTGGCTGTCCTGGAACTCACTTTGTAGACCAGGCTGGCCTTGAACTCAGAAATCCGCCTGCCTCTGCCTCCCAAGTGCTGGGATTAAAGGCGTGCGCCACCACCGCCCGGCTCCTCTTCAGCTCTTCTGCTGAAGAATTTGGCCTTCATGATGACAGGTTGCTTAGGGAGCTTTCCCTTGCCCAGAACTTTGTAGTAGCCTGATCGAACAACATCAATGATGGGAGCATCTCCAGTCTTGATTTTTGCTGCATTGACCCGAGTCTGCTCGCTGACCAACGTCCACAGTTTATCCAGGTTGCCTGTTGGGCAGAAGCTCTGGTTCCTCTTCAAATGGTAATGCCGCATACCAACTTTCCCAAAGTAACCTGGGTGATATTTGTCAATGTTGATCCTGTGGTGATGCACGCCTCCAGCATTCCCGAGGCCGCCTGGGGGCTTGCGGTGCTTACGATGCGGCCGTGGCCGTGGCTCACGTGGCCCCGGAGTTTCCGGGTCTTCCTCAGTCTGGATGGCATGACGGTGGCAGAAAGGGAAAAGTGTATCTGTTTTCAATGTGAAGAAAGCTGTTTGGTTTTTTTCCCCTTGGTTATTTTCTCAACCAGGCAAGCCTGCGTTAGTTTAGGACCAATCTGAGAAGAGTCCCTAGAACGTATCTGATGGGCTTGTTGGGCAGCTTCTACTTGGCCCTTTCCCAAGGCTACAGACTCCCAGAGCCTGAGAGGCAGGAGGCTTTAGGTTAAAGGGAGAGGGCAGGATGTCTCACAGGGCATTTATTTCTTAGATTGAAAAGTCCATGCGTTCCATCTCTATCCTGGGGCATTTAGAAGCCCCAGAACTCATCATCTACCTTTAACAACAAAATCAGGAGCCAGTGAAAGGCAGACACAGTGTTATTCATCTTCATATCTATAACTAGTCCAATGCCGTGACCCCTGAAATGTTCAATAAATATTCACTAATCCAGCTCGACCTTACCTAGACTGAAAGGTTCCACTTCCTTTAGTGAACATTTGAACACTGAGTGGTAATAGTGTCTTTAGCAAAACTGTTATTTCCTTTGGGTTACAGTGTTCAGGGCTGATTTTCATGTTACAGTGGTTCATGGACTGCTACTTATAGCTGTAGCAGCTGTCGAGGAGTATGGTGGTTTTAAATGTGAAGAAACTATCATGGATCCATACCTTGTAGTTGGAGCTTTGTATTTAAATGGCAGTTCTAGATCCAGATTCCAGTGCGATTTCTCAAGTGAGGATCCCTTCCCTGGCATAAAGGAGGTAGCACTTGGGTTTATGTGACAGGATTTATCAGCATCTTACATTTTAAGAATATACCTGAACTACACACATATATATATATATATATATATATATATATATGTAGTTCATATATATATATATATATATATATGTGTGTGTATATGTATATACCTGAACTACCTATAATGTTGTCAACAGACCTATTATTTATTAACTGCCTCATTTGTGCTAGACCCACTAATGATATTTTAAATACTATATAGTTTATCTTTATGCAGAATTAATATGAATTAGTCTTATTATTTCCCTGTTGAATATCTGATGAACATTCAGGAGAAGCCAGGATTAGCTGGGCAGTGGTGGCACACGCCTTTAATCCCAGCACTTGGGAGGCAGAAGCAGGTGAATTTCTGAGTTCGAGGCCAGCCTGGTCTACAGAGTGAGTTCCAGGACAGCCAGGGCTACACAGAGAAACCCTGTCTTGAAAAACAAAAACAAAAACAAACCATCAAAAAGGAGAAAGGAAAAGCTAGGATTTCTCTATCTCTGTCTCTCTATCTGTCCCTATTCCTCTGTCTTTCCGTGTCTGTCTCCATGTCTGTCTGTCTCTGTCTGTCTCTGTTTCTCTCTCTCTCTGACTAAGATTTATAAATTGCCCACATAGTCTTCTTGTTTAAGGTGCATATATTACTGGAAGCTCTCAGTGTCCTTTTGGAAAATGAATCTTTTCAGAACAATCCAAGCTGTTCAGATCATTCAGTAAAGCTGCCAATCACTTCCCTAATGGCCCTCCTAGGACAGGGTTAAAAGCTGTCTTTTATCTTTAGATTTACTTGTCATGGACTGACGACTGCTCAGAGCTATATTTTCCGGGTCAGAGCAGTGAACGCAGCTGGACTTAGCGAATACTCACAGGATTCGGAAGCTATTGAAGTCAAAGCTGCTATCGGTAAGTTCCTTTTATGCAGCTTGGTCAAGGGAAATACTCAAGTTTTCTAACTTTCCATCGTTTCCATAAACAGTTTAAAGTTTCTAATGTCTCCATGATTCCATCATTAAACGGTCATTTTCCTGGACTCCATTTGACACTAACCTTCCATAGCTGACCTTTTACAGATCTCCATCACTTACCAGTGTCTACATCTGTAGTATTTCCATCTTCACATCCCAGTCTCCTCAGGCATTCCCCAGTGTATGAAACTTCATCCTAACATCATGTTCATCCTGGGTCCTGGCAGGCCGCCCTGCATCCATGAAGTGGTACATCACTGTAACTTGTATCGAACTGTATCTAAAAGCCATTTCACCTGCAACAGAGCTTGGCTTCTTCCTAACAGCGTATTACCATGTCGCTGAGATTCATGCGAGGCACATGTGGTTGCTTAAGCACATATTTCATCTCTGTTTGCAAACTAACCAACAGAGTAACACCATTAAAAGGTAATTATGTGTATATATGTGTTGTACCTACCAATCTCGGATAGAGTGGGTAAGGGATCCGGCTAGTTCAGAAAAACAGAAAGAAAATGTGCACTAGGCTAACATATTAACAGAAATATTTGCTTGAGTATGGATCGCAGTCATAGAGCACATAGTTATGATGTACAAAGCCCCAGTGTCACTGAAAAAGAGGTTAGGTGGGTGTGATGGTTCACACCTCTAATCCTAGCAACTGGGGTAGCTGAGGCAGGAGAGTTATGTACTCAAGATCCGAGGCTACATAGCAAGATACTGTCTCAAAATGTAGAGCAACAGATACAATAACAACGAGATTTAATACCAGGTGTTTTCCTTGGGCCTTACTGTAAGGTGTACAGTAGCAGACATATTGTTTTATGGGTTGGAAGGTACAACATTCCTGTTGCACTAGCAGTCATGGTTTATATAACTGTTATACAGTGTGTGTCTTTAATTTTGTGTCTGTGCACTGTGTGGTCCTTTCTCTGTTCTGTTGAATATTAGAACATCTATCTCCCAAGAGATGTCCCGGGTTTGCTTTTTCCCGTATAAATACGCCAAAAACCCTTTGGGTTCTGCAAATAGAAATGGTTCCCGTTCTGTCTGTGGTTTGTTTCTGTTCTTATTTCTTCTTCTTCCAAACTATGGGGAAGTTGAAGTGCTCTCTGGTGCAAACTGTTAAACCAAGATTGGTTTTCGCTCTGCTTGCAGTCCTAAATGTCAATGTTTTGTTTTGCTCCAAGAGTAACGTGTACAGGGTCTGGCTCATGTCGTTTCTGTTGTTGTCTGGTGACTGTAGGGGGAGGAGTGTCTCCAGATGTGTGGCCTCAACTGAGTGATACGCCTGGTGGACTAACAGACTCCAGGGGGGGCATGAATGGAGCCTCCCCACCAACCTCTCAGAAAGATGCTTTGCTCAGTAGCAAACCTAATAAGCCTTCATCACCCAGTAGCCCTTCCAGCCGGGGCCAGAAAGAAGTAAGTACAGTGAGTGAGTCAGTTCAGGAGACGCTCAGCTCACCGCCCCAGGAGGCAGCTCCCGAGGAGGAGCAAAGTCAATCCGAGCCCCAGAAAAAGAAGAAAGATCCAGTAGGTGAGAACTACCAAGTCCAGCTCTTCATCCATCTGTCTCCATCACTGCCTTCACCTCTCATTGTCCGATCACTGCTTCCTCTGTGTTCATGCCCCATACTGCTTCTGGATTTGATGTTTCTGTCAGTCATTCAACATGATTTGACCTGATAACGCTATCAGAGTCACCTTGTGGGGTTCGCATTTATGCATTATTTCTTGGGCTTAGAAATGACAAAATGTTTACAGGACCTTTTTGGATGAAGGGGAGTGAGTTGGGAAGATACTGTTACACCCTCGACATGAAAGTAGGAAGGACGGGATGAACAACCAGGTCGAGTGGCAGCTCTTTGACATGTTCATGCTCAGGACATGCACAGAAAAATATTTCACGATCAAGTGACAGTGTGTCAAGGACAGAGTTACTAATTTCTATTTTTCAACCCTAGGCTTTTAAGCAACTGTTCATATTTCATTTAAGTCACTAGTTCTTGGCAGCTGTGAAAAGCTTGGTATAGTATTATAGTCATGGAGAGCTACATCCCATAATACTCCTTCCCAGAAGGGACTCATGGGAGACTGTTAGCTAATCATGAGCTAGGTGGGTTCTTTGGGTTAGTGTGTTCTAGGAGTCAATATATCACATAAAAGCACTGATAAATTTTAAGCGTCTCCTGTCCATTCCCAATCTCTACCTCACCTCAGCTTTCATAATTTCTCTTCTTTCTTGTTTTTAACCCTTATTTTTGTCATTAAATAAGAATAAGTGGGATAGTCTTCATAAGTGCTCTGAAATAGGACACACACACACACACACTGACACACACAATGACTTTATTCCAAAGGTCTTCTTTGTTCCCTAAAGTTGCTTTGAAAAGGAATGTGATAATTTATGTAACTCTAATAATTCAAACAAGTCCCTGAAAGCATTGTGCTGTGCCATACATCTAGAAGGACTTCTTGTTGTCACCGCACCCTTCGTTCATCATTGAAAACTATCATTTCAGTGGCCGGATATGAAGGGACCAGCAAAGTCATGTAAATATACAAGGAGTTTTGAAATATACTTCAGATATTTTTTCCTACCTGGGCACTAGCAAATGCAGCAATAGCTACCTAGCCTTCTGTGGAGTTTAAAAGCACAGGAGTTAAAAATACTGTGACAAACATGTATCTACCAAGAGAAAGACATATGGCAAATGGTGCCGTGTGCTATAAAAAAAAAAAAATAAAGGTGTATTTAACAAGAGCTCCATGATATTTTCTTGGCTGGAGTTTACACAATTTATCAGGATGAGTGTATTTGAATACAAACCGTTTGGAACTGTATGGAGATGATAAATAAGCAAACTGAGATAGAAACCGAGATATGTACAAATTCGGTTGCCATCAGAGGCCAAATAAAAACAAAAGTGTAGATTCCTGAGGGGAATATTTTGCCTTATGAGGAGAAGAACACTTTGTGGAGGACATGCCATTTTTCCAGACAGATTTTTAAAAAATCATAGTTTGATAATTTCAGTATACTTCTCAAGTGTCTATTTTTTTCCCTTGTACGCCAAGCCAGGTGCCAAGTTTCAGACCCACCTCCCATTTTCATTATGTCCTATGTCTAGCGCTCTCTTCCATGGTGCCAGGCGGGGATGGTGAATGCATTCAGGCTCAGAAATGCCTCTCTCTTACTCATGAGCTCTCCGTCTTACGACAGCCGTGCCATCTGCGCCCTATGACATCACTTGTCTTGAAAGTTTTCGGGACTCAATGGTTCTTGGATGGAAGCAGCCAGATACGACCGGAGGGGCAGAGATTACAGGATATTATGTGAACTATCGTGAGGTGATTGGCGAGGTACCAGGAAAATGGAGGGAAGCTAACATCAAGGCCATCAGCGATGCAGCGTACAAGGTAAGCAGGCACGTCCCTCTGTGGCCAGATTAAATCAGTCAGCTTTAAGAGGACTTTGAGTCATCACAGCTGAGTTGAATCAACCAGCCAGAGATCAGAAGGGTGTGCTTACACGGCAGTAAGTCTCAAAGCTGAAAACCTTCTAGGCCTACATTAGATTGTACAGAGCCTACAAGATTTTTAGGACTAAGCCCTAGGTTAGCAGACTGAGGTAGTGAGCCTCAGAGATGACAACTAAACAGAATAAAAGTTACGGTTTGCAGGTTTTAGCTACATCAAGCATTATAGCAATAATGTCACACGTGTATGCTAATACACATAGGCGCTAGTTTCTAGGCAACTAGCCTGGTTGAGTTAGAGCCTCGGCTTCAGTCTTCCTGTTTTCTGCACAGCTCTCTACTCCTTCCTGAAGTGTGTGGAATCCTTGGCCTGCCTGCATCCTTGCCCACATTTGGCTATTCAAACATTCTCAGTTTGGATAATTTGAGTGTCAAATGAGTTCTAGGGTCTTCTCCCGTACACAAGCTCTGTTTTTATATACTCTTCTCTAGAATGCCCATCCAAAGTCTTGCTCATTTTCCTCATGGTTTTCCTCCTGACGTGCAGCAACCTTTAGTGTTGTTAACACAGTCGATGACCACGTGGCTCTTAGCAGAAAGGTCTCCCTCATGCCAGGGCCACAGAGATTCTGCACTTGTCTATGTTCTAGAAGCCTTGCAGATTCTCATATTTCAGTTGCTAATTCACCTTTGCAATTTGAATGTGTTGTGAGCTGATGGTCAGAATTGATTTCCCCTAATGGAGGCACAGCCAACCAGAAGCACCTAGTGAGACTCCTCTCTTCCCATGATCCCTTTCACTCAAGTCTATCCTGGGCTCTGTCCTCTGCATTGGTCAGTTTGTCCATCTCTGCATCACAGTTTCATGGCAAGTGACCCACTCTCCCGTTTCCTTGGTCTTTCAGGGTCACTCTTAGTTCTTTGCCCTTGGGTATAATTACAGAATTAGGTATCTACTAAGTTCCGCCAAAAACAAAAAAACAACCAACCAACCAACCAAACAAACAAACAAACAAAAAAACCAACCAAACCAAAAAAAAAAAAAAAGACAAAGTATGAGGAAAAGTAATATGTTAAACTGAAACCTGTTAGAATTCTGATGGAAGGTGAATAGAATTTATCTGTATGTTGAGGAGTAATCACATATTAAATATATTGATTCTTCTAACCATTGAACATTAGTAATTTTCTTCGTTTGTTTTTTGGTTTTGTGAGGGAGCATACGTGCGGAGGTCAAAGGACAATTCACAGAAATTAAAAAAAAAATACAAGTAACATATACTGAATTTACATATAGCTGTTGTAGTTTTGTTAATTTAAAAATGAATTTATAAGTTCTTTGGGAATCTCCTAGAAACAGCCCTATTAAATGCAAATAATATATTTACATCTCCACACCCAAATCTTACAGTTTATGCTTTGTTCTCCTATGTTTCTTTCTCCCTATGACCTGGAGCAGGAGTGGCGATGTGGTCAGTATAGACATGATCCTTTGGGGGTTTTGGTTTGTTTGCTTGTTTGTTTTATTTTTTGATATGAGGTCTTACTATGTAACTCTGCCTCACATCTGAGTACTGGGGTTATAGGCACATGTCACAGTACAACCTTGGGTTTTTTTGTTTTGTTGCGTTTTGTTTTGAAGTGCTAAGGCTGGAAGCCAGGGCCTCATGCATGACTGATAAGTACTTTACTTCTGGACCACAGCATCAGTCCTTGGTCTTTATCGTACAGTAAGAACATTCCAACATCAGGATCACATTTGCTATAGTTACTTTGTACCCAGCATTACCAGAGAAAGGAGAGTTTTTATCTTACTCCTTGTTTGTTAAAAATGAATTTGAATTATTTTTAAAAAACGAGTCAGAGTGGTCACACACACTCTCTCCTTAGTATAGTCAACTAATTGACTAGAAACAACCTGTAGTCCTTTGGAAAAAAAATATATATACACCAGATTTTGTTGCTAATTGTCACCTAAGCTTCCTGCCGCAGCGTTAATGAATGAGATTTTCCTGAGAGTAGCTAGAATTTCATACCAATGAGTGGTATGAGCAATACAGGAAGAGAAGCCCGTGGGACCAGCTCACCAGAAAACAACCTGCTCATTTTAAATATTGCTTTACATGTTCGAGATGGCATGATTACAGGAAGACAAAGTGAGTCTTTTCATGCAAATGGTAAGTTTTGCCTTAAAGGCGGTGTTTCAATCATTGGTGAGAGTGAACAGGTTTTTTGGTTTTTTCGTTTTCTTTTAGTTGGTGTTTACATGGCGTGTAGCTTTTTATCATTTGATTTTCAACCTTTCTGTATTGTATCTTTATGCTTTTCATGTGTTTTAGAAATAGCACAGAATTAAGTCATGTGGTGTAAGTGTACGGTCCTGGTATTGTAGAGGTGAAGGCGGGAGGGCCAGGAATTCAGGGCCAGCCTGAGCTATCTGAGACTCTGCTAAACAAACAAACAAACAAACAAACACCCCAAAACAAAAAAACCCCATAGAATTATAGAATTACACTAGTTTCTGTGGCCTGACAGCTTATATTTTGTATCACTTAGGAATATTTAACCTTATTACTGATTTTTTTTTTAAAGCTAACCACCATATTATGTACTTTCTGCTAGGTCTTTCTGTGGCACGTATTTTTCTGTTATCCATTGCTTTTGAATATGTAAAACATTTGTGCACATTTGTTAATTTGCACCCGCCTACATGGAGGTCAGAGGTCAACTTGCAGGCGTCAGGTCTCTTGCCATTCTGTGGGTGCTGGAGATTGATGTCTGACTGGGCCTCAGGCTCGGTTTTGTCTTGTTGTTTTATTGTTGTTGTTTTGTTTTTGGCTGTACTATGTAGCCCCACAGACCTGGAACTTGCTATCCAGCCCTGGCAGGCCTCAGACTCACAGAGTCTCGCGTATCTCTGCCTCCCATGTACTGAGATTAAAGTTGCACAACACCTTGCCTGGCACAGTTACTGTTTCCTGAATTTTATTTTTATTTATGTGTATGTGTATGCAGACCTGCTTGTCTGTATATGCAATGTGTGCATGCAGGTACCCTTTGAGGCCAAAAGAGGGCATCAGATTCCCTGAGGCTGAAGTTACAAGCGGATGCTCTTTAGATTACAGCAGGGATGTGATTATGAAAGGGTGTGACACCTATAGGATTGCAGACCCTTTTAGCTCCTTGGGTACTTTCTCTAGCTCCTCCATTGGGGGCCCTGTGTCCCATCCAATAAATGACTGTGAGCATCCACTTCTGTGTTTGCTAGGCCCCGGCATAGTCTCACAAGAGACAGCTATATCTGGGTCCTTTCAGCAAAATCTTGCTAGTGTATGCAATGGTGTCAGCGTTTGGAAGCTGATTATGGGGTGGATCCCTGGATATGGCAGTCTCTAGATGGTCCATCCTTTCGTCACAGCTCCAAACTTTGTCTCTGTAACTCCTTCCATGGGTGTTTTGTTCCCAATTCTAAGGAGGGGCACAGTGTCCACACTTTGGTCTTCATTCTTCTTGAGTTTCATGCGTTTAGCGAATTGTATCTTATATCTTGGGTATCCTAAGTTTTGGGCTAATATCCACTTATCAGTGAGTACATATTGTGTGAGTTCCTTTGTGATTGTGTTATCTCACTCAGGATGATGCCCTCCAGGTCCATCCATTTGCCTAGGAATTTCATAAATTCATTCTTTTTAATAGCTGAGTAGTACTCCATTGTGTAAATGTACCACATTTTCTGTATCCATTCCTCTGTTGAGGGGCATCTGGGTTCTTTCCAGCTTCTGGCTATTATAAATAAGGCTGCTATGAACAGAGTGGAGCATGTGTCCTTCTTACCGATTGGAACATCTTCTGGATATATGCCCAAGAGAGGTATTGCTGGATCCTCCGGTAGTACTATGTCCAATTTTCTAAGGAACCCCCAGACTGATTTCCAGAGTGGTTGTACAAACTTGCAATCCCAGGAAAGAGAGGCCCATTGGATACACAAACTTTATATGCCCCAGTACAGGGGAATGCCAGGGCCAAAAAAATGGGAATGGGTGGGTAGGGAAGTGGGGGGGAGGGTATGGGGGACTTTTGGGATAGCATTGGAAATGTAATTGAGGAAAATACGTAATAAAAATATTAAAAATTAAAAAAAATAAAAAATAAAAGAAAATGAATAGAAAAAAAATGAAAGGGTGTGACTTACAGGCTATAACCTAGGATATGTCCAAGCAAAGAAGTAAATTACATGTGAAACAACAGATCCCCATAGGATGCGTTGCCACATCGGATTACATAGGTAAAATGCTGACAACTGCTTGCGATGTTATCCATGTTACAGATTAGCAACTTGAAGGAAAACACAGTGTACCAGTTCCAAGTGTCAGCAATGAACATTGCAGGGCTGGGAGCGCCCTCCACAGTGAGCGAGTGCTTCAAGTGTGAAGAGTGGACCATTGCTGTTCCAGGTAAGCTGGGGACTGTGCCTTTCCTCCAGCAAGTTGGAGTGACCTGAGGTGCTCTCTAGATGGCACTTGAGAGACAGGAATGCACTTGCTGTGCCTACCTAAAATGTCTTACGATAACAACATGAAATGGTTGATAGCAATGTAAACTTGAAACTAAATTCCTCATGCTCCTATTCAGCTAAAACCCATAGCTGCCATTGCTCAGCCTCTGCTTGGGAGACCGGCCGAAATACACACTTTGAGCCAAGTGAGCTCTTGGGAACTTTCCATTTGTCTCTTAAAGGCCAATTAAGAGCATTGCAGATTTACTTCCAGAACCATTTACCGCATCCTTCAATGCTGCTCTCCCCTTCTCTGAAGCACACACCTACCAATACCCAAATCCCCCCCTAGAGGTCAGGCAGAGATGGTGGCTTCTCCCAGTTATCTGCCCTCCCTCCTCTTCCTAGCTCGCCACTAAGTTGCCTACATTGGCTTATCATGCCTGAGTGGGCTGTGAGCCTGGCTTCTCTCTACTAAGCCCTAGTATCTATATGTCCACACAGCACACCCTCCCCTCAACAGTCATGGAATCTGGTTAGCAAATAGTCTGCTTTGGAGGTTGTCATGGGGGTGGCAGGGACACAGGAGGAAGAAAAGAAAGAAGTAAGCAGAAAAACTTACCCATGTTTATGCCTCATATGATGCCATAAAACCAAACACATATAAACGTTAAATATTAACAGACTTACTAAGTCATTAAGGTCCCGACTAGTAATGGACCCATGGTAGATTATTTAATTTTGCTATTGATTTCTGACCCAAGCACACAGAACTCCTTGGTTTTATAATCAGCATATCGAACAACTGTCTGTTAGTATCCTAAGTTGTATGAACAGTTCAGATCACACAAAGGCACAACCTGTGTGGGCAGCCACCCTGCCCTCTCCACCCATTCTTCTACAAACTCCTCTGTTTGAAGCCCTGAAACCCTGTGTTCCTGAAGAACTACCATGTTGCCCTACGCAGCAAATACCTCTCTGCTTTCCTTCCTCCAAATGCGAATACAAAGTTAGCAAAAAGAAACAAGAGTTGGTTCAAGCCTTGTTCAACACCAGCAGATCTGCAGAGGCAAACGCCTGCCTTTGAGCCAGGTGTTAAAAAGTCCTTTCTGCCACTGCCACACAGGTAGATGTGTTTCTAGATTCTTACAGTTCTGAAAGTTCAGTGTGACTGTCTTCAGACTTAGCACCCACCAAGGAACCATGCTGATGAAACGGTTGCAGGGTGGGCTCAGTAGAGAAGCGTCCCAGGAACCTCCCTGACGGGTCCTTGACTTGGGGAGGAGTGTTGGGCAAGCAGCTGTCAGAATGTTCTAGAACACAGTGCTTTGCCTTGCTTCCCCTGTGAAGGTGACTAACCTAAGGGACAACTTAATGACACAAGGAGAGTCACAAGGGGAACAAGGAAGTGGCAGGGTCAGGACTTGAACTGTAGCCTTCCTCTTCCCTGAGGTGACAGAGGAGCACCTAGTCCACCTGTATAGAAGGCTGACTGCCCCACTGGCTGCAAGGATGACCCAAGTTCACGGTCACCAAAGCCCTTTGCTGAGCAGAACATGCCAAACTATTTGATGATAATATTTAAATATATTTCCATAGAAAATATTAGGAAACAAGAACGGTACCTACTTGAAATTGCTAAACCAAAGTAAATAAGAAGGCAAATATTGAACTGCCAGTTGCGCAAGGCTGAATGAAGCCTAGCATGGCAATGTCAGTGTTTGCAGTTGTTGTCAAGTCACTGTGAGTCACGTCAGGTGATTCTGATTGGTTGGTTCGACAGAAGTTGTTTATTTGAAAGAGAAAAAGAGAGATATGTGCTTGAATAGCAGCCAGTGGTCACACAAAGATACACATGGTGACATCATAGTTTAGAGTGGAAAAAATGCAGCCACATACACACAACAGACATCGTAGGATCTTTTCTTCAGAAAGTTGTCAAGGCTCCTGAGGATGTGTGCTAGTTACTCTCAGAGTGACTGAAATAAGTGAGGATTGTGTCTACCCTAAAACAGCCTGTGTTCAAGTGGCTGTAGAGCAGCCATGGACACTTGCAGTGGCTACAATATGCCTACTTTCAGGAGACTGATAGGTTTTTAAAGAGAATGCCATCCTGAGGGTCAGCTCAGAGACCCTAAGGGTGACATATGAGTGTGCTCAGAGTGAGTCTCCTCACGTACACAGACTTCTGCTGCTCTCTCTCCCTGACTCAGGACCACCACACAGTGTGAAGCTCAGTGAAGTCAGGAAGAACTCACTGGTTCTCCAGTGGAAGCCTCCAGTCTACTCAGGCCGGACTCCAGTCACGGGTTACTTTGTGGACCTGAAGGAAGCCAGTGCCAAAGATGACCAGTGGCGAGGACTTAATGAGGCAGCCATTGTGAACAAGTACCTGAGGGTGAGAGGCTGCCTGTGACTTAGAGCTTGCTTCCTCTCCCTAAGCAGGAAAACTACTAACACTAAGCTAACATAGTCAGACCCAGTTGCATATTTTAGGCTCCTGGTAAGATTCCATCCTCTTGGCAGTCATTAGTGTTGGGGTTTTCTTTTTTGTTTGTTTTGTTTTGTTTTTTTGACTCTTGAAACATGGGTACCTTTCACCCGAATTCTTTATGCTTGCATGAACATGGAGAGCCTACTGGACTGGGTTCACTGGCCCTTGACCTTCACCTCACCCTTACTCTAGCTCCCCTGAGTGTGCTCACTGAACCCGCGCCTCACTCACACGCAGGTGCTGCTTGTAAGCAGCAGGTTCTCTTACTTGTGTGGGCTGTGTCTTGTGAGCCAAAGAAGACTGTTCTCCTGCCCCGCATGGGGACACACAGAGTGCCTGAAGACTTTAAAGACGTAGCAGGACAAGAAATAGGATTCCATGGCATAATCAGTGGGACATGACCATAGCCACTGAGGTTTTTCATTACGGCATTCTCACCAGTCGGTTCACACCGGTGTTGGAAATCTGAGCATGTGAAATGAGGAGTGGATAGAAGGACAGTCCCATAGGAAGACCAACAGTATCAACCAACCAGACCACCTAGAGCTCCCAGGGACTAAGCCATCAACCAAAGAATACACAAAGAGGGATCCGTGGCTCCAGATACATATATACCAGAGGATGGCCTTGTTGGGCATCAATGGGAGGGGAGGTCCTTGGTCCTGTGAAGACTTCATGCCTCAGTGTAGAGGAATGCTAGGACAATGAGGCAGGAGTGGGTGGGTGGGTGAGCAGCCTCATAGAGGCAAAGGGGAGGGAGAATAGGATTGGGGTTTGCAGAGGGGAAACAGGGAGGGAGGATAACATTTGAAATGTAAATAAATTAATTAACTAATTAAAACAAAGGTTATAGGAAAAGAAAAGAAACCCAAGAGTACATATGCATAGATTATGAATGTGTCATGATGTTTTCCTTGAGCTGGGGTGATGGGAGAGTAGATGTCTTCCTCTTACAACAGGACTAGACTCTGGAATGTGGATCTCTTCCTTGTGTGTTGCGGAAACTCAACTCACAGCCACTTACCCCCTACATGTCACTGCAGATGTGTCAGACACCTGGTGACTGGGCTATTTTTATCACGAGGAAATATTTCTGTTCCTTTCTTAGCATTATTTTTCAATGTAGAATTTTAAATATATTAAATTCTATGCAGGTAGCCTGTGCCCTAGTTCAAGTTCATTTACAGATTGAAGTTATTTCAATTTTGAAATTATTTTTGAAAATCCATTAGCTCGGCTGAGTGGTGGCAAGTCTGTAATTCTAGCACTTGAGAGACAAGCAAGAAGATCAGCAGTTTAGGGTCAGCCATCACGATGTAGTAAGTTCCAAGCCAGCCTGATCTACATACACAAGACTCTGTTTCATAGAACAAATCGAAACAAAACAAAACAGCCAAATTCATTAGTGCCAGTGAGAGCTATTGCTGTATAATAATAGTCGGATGTCATCAGAATATAATCCAATAGTCAGACTTAAAACCTCGCAGTTCAAGCATGAATAGTCTAAATTCATAGTCACATATGTTCACCAACACTGTGGTTTAAGTCAGATTTTTGAATGTTGGTCTCTACCACAGCATTAGGGGAGAACTTACATGTAAATATAATTTCACAATTATATTAGTATCCTGTCTAGTTAGTGAGAAATGGGCGATAAAGGTACAAGGGTGGTGTTTATGTTTTAGTGCTGGATTATATTTTTAAAGTTATTTTTATTTTATTTTTTTATTTAATTATTTTTTATTAGATATTTTCTTCATTTACATTTCAAATGCTATCCCCAAAGTCCCCTATCCCCCCCCCTGCTCCCCAACCCACCCACTTCTGCTTCCTGGCCCTGGCATTCCCCTGTACTGGGGCATATGATCTTTGCAAGACCAAGGGCCTCTCCTCCCATTGATGGCCGACTAGGCCATCCTCTGCTAAGGTACCTACAGAAAAGGAACACACATGCATGCGTGACATAAGATGCTCATTATTTCTAAACCTGCTTATTCCAGGTGCAAGGCCTCAAAGAGGGTACCAGCTACGTGTTCCGTGTACGTGCTGTCAACCAGGCAGGCGTTGGAAAGCCTTCAGACCTTGCTGGACCTGTTGTGGCTGAAACACGTCCAGGTAGGTCCTTACTTTTTCATTAATATTCATCTCTGGCTTGGGGTACCACTTGGAAATAGCGCATTTTACTATGGTACACAGGAACCAGGGGTTTACCAAGTACCAAAGGGGGGAAAATATGTTACCTGTGTAAGTAAGATCCTGAAGCCACTTTGGCCTACCATTCTTCATTCTCTGTAGGTGCTGTCTGAGTAGTTAACAAATATACCCTTAGCATGGGAAAGTCATGTATTCCTTCAAAGGATCCTCAGATCTGGGATTAGCCAGGTTTGAAGTGGTCTAGGAGGTACCGTGGTTAATACCTAATCGCTTCATAGTCTGAACCAACGTAAGCATGTACCCATTACCAGGCTGCTCCTCTTAGAACTTGGCTGTTAGCCCTGATACTTTACAATCACAGAGGGACCTGGAATATCCCAGGAAGTGGGCACATTCCTTATACAGATTAGGATGTATACAAATCTAGCTCTGAAGTTAAACTGGAGGTCAGCATACTTTCCGTCAAGGGCAAGGTAGTATTTTCAGCTTCTCAGCCTCATGGTCCTTGTTCCAGCTCCTTGGCCTGCCAGGGCATGAGCAGATGTGGCTGTGCTCTAACAAAGCCTTTTCATGTGCATCCCATACATGCAGCATATAATATTATGCATTCTGTATATTACAAAAATAATAACATATAGTCTGCCCCCTATCAAATTTGAGTTCCATGTTATGCTCTCATACCTTGAAATATTCATCTTCTTTTGATTTTGTTCACCATGTGTTTCATCAGCCAACAACATAACAATGATGATCTCGTTCCTGTTCAGTTTGTTCTGTTTTAAAAGTTTTATTTCTGTTCACTGAAGTAAGAGTAACAGTAAGGGGTAAAAATTATTTTCCAGTTACTTTTCTAAAAAAAAAAATTCTAGCATAAAGGGCCTTTGCTTTTGTGTGCCCATTTTCAGAAACGAAACAAACACAGGGCAAAGAGAAAAAGTCATATTTATTTTCCTGATGAGAACACTGTAAACAGGAAATTTCTACTCCTTTTATTACTTGAAAAATATCAGCAGCATACTCTCCAAGTCTGCCCGCTGCTTCCTGTTTCTTCATGACCGATTTTGTCTCCTCCTAAACCCGTTGGTAGGTATTTATTGGACAAAAGTGATCTTTACAGGATGAGGCAGATAATTCTACACTTCACAGTAACCTTTGCAAAATTCCCAAAGAAAGATGAAAATGCTATGACCAGATACACGAAGACACCAGGGCATGTATAAGTGCGCACATGTACAGGTGACTTGGGGTCAGACTCCTCAGCTGTGAGCATCAGTGGTATCAAATAGACATGCATATGGGTTCATGTGCAGTATCTACCCCTCAGAGGGCATTTAGATTACTGTATAAGGGAACTGCACATCTAGAACAAAGCACCTGTTAAGCTATAGGTTCCCAAATAAGTCAGTACCTTCAAAATGGCAGGCTGCCAGCCAGATGCCGTGTTAGCATGGCTATCATTGGGGGCTGGCTGTGGACCTCTTGAACACAAGTTCCGTGTCCCTGATTTGGAAAAGGCACCAAAAGTCACATCTACGGCCATTCCATTCTTGGAATGTAACTCAAGTTAACAGCTGCAGACATGAATACACTTAGCCGCTCACAGCTTAGGAAAGACTCCTCGGGCACACAAAGCCAAACTGCTTCCCTGTGATGTTTGGAATCGGTTTCTAGTCAGCAGGCATGGTCACTCTTGCAACATGAGTTTCTTGCAGCATGATACTACGTGGCAGGTCCTGTATGTGCCCTGGGAGAGGCTCATTAGGTTTATGATCACATGGGATCAACAGAGTGTACAGCTTGGTATGGTGAGAGCTAAGGTAGACCTTTGTACAAACTGCAAAGCCAAATAGGCTAGGAACTAGGATTCAAGGTTTTGTAAGTGGCTGGCTAACAAAGCTTAAATGTAGACTAAAATTTACGTAATTTCCTCGTTACGTTTCTAAGTGTATTGTTTTGCGCACTTTATGTTAGAACGGATAGAAGGAAGAAGGAGAGAAATGTTATCAATTTCAAGACTTTGGGTGTGAAACTTGCAACCTTTAGCAAGAAAATACTCTGGATTCTGTTTAGATCATTGAAACCCTTTGCCTTTATTTGAGAAAACCACCTTCACTTGCAATACATTATTAAAAATCTCCGGTAAAAATACGGCTTATCAAGTAACAGCACACTGAAAGTACACTGAACGAGATACCTCGGCTGTAATTAGACGTCAGCTGAAAGGTCACTTAATCCACTGGAGTCAGTAGGATCATCACCCTCCCTTTGAAGTCAAAGAAGCTCCAAGGAGATATTGTCCAGCCCTGCTACAAAGTCTAATTGTGTTGGTAATGAGAAGCCAGACAACAGACCAAGTGTGCCTGTGGTGATTTCCCAAGACAGCTGTTAGCTAAAGAAACCCTCAGACAGAAGAGGTTAGAACTATTTCGTGTAAATTTGGTGGTGCCTAAAAAGACTTTTTTTTTTTCTTGATGCTTGACACTTTTAAACAGTATCTGGTTGATTGTATCACAGCAGCAATGGAAGTGGGGGCCAGGTGAGCCAGATCAGATAGGGGATAAGAGAGACCTGGCCTGGCAGGTGATCGGGAGGTTAACGGGTTGGTGGTGCAGCTTGTAGTTATTCTGGTCAGAGAAACAGGAGTCACGTGATGGGCAGGAGACTCCCCCCCGCCCCCCCACCCCCAGACACCAAGCAGGGCCTCAAGTAGGAGCTGGGCCCAAGCAGCAGAGCAGGCTAGGAGACTACATTCTCCCAAAGAAAAATGACTTGGGATTTAGCAAACAGCTGAATGTCTACAATTTGGTTGATGCAGCACCTAGTAAGGCCCTGAGAAGGCAAAGGTAGACAAGGGGCCTCAGGGTGGACTCTAAGGGATTCTGAGGCAGGAGGCTGGCTTCCTCTGCAAGATGAGCAGTAGTGGCTAATTAAGAAAACTGCTCTCATACCTGCTTCCTAACTGTCCCTTGGACCCCAGCACACAGTTCTCAGTGGTAGCAGCTGTCGGACATAATCTTCAAAGGAGGAAAGATTCATTGACCTTGTGGTCTGAGAGGTTTTAGTCCACCATACAAGGAAGACATGGTGGAGCAGCTCATGTCATAGCAGACAGGAAGCAGAGAGGAAGAAAGGGGCTGGAGACCATCTTCAGTGACTTACATCCTCAGCATAGGCCCTACTTCCCTTGGGCCCTGGGCTTCCCAAAGTAGTACCACAAGAATCACCACAACCAACACCGCTACCACCAAGCATCACCACACGAGCCTATGAGGGACATTTCATATTTGACCAAGAACAACTACGGTGACTTGAGCAGCATGACTCCCGTAGCATCAGTGTGTGCCCTTCATCCTAGGCATCTTGTCGCTCACATGGTGGTGAAGGATGAGCTGGGAAAGCCGGGTCTAGTGGAGGTCACAGGGTAGGCACCAAGATAGTCGGCCAGTTGAGTGTGATAAATATAAGACAGTTCAGAGATGCGAGCCACTGGTGACAGTTGCACACCATTGTTTGACATTCTGCTCCTCTTTTGAGGGTTTAAAAGCCATGCGTATGTCATCCTTGTGCACATATGTACACGAAGCAGGACAATAAAGCTTAGAATACTGCCCATGTAAAAGACTTTAAAATTATATCTTGTTATGAGATGGGCAGAAAAGTAAGCAGCTCACTGAGTTTTAATCTTTTAAGTTGTTCATCTATTTACTTTTAGTTTTAAGAAAGAGAAAAATGGGATAGGATCAGTTCATTTTCAAGTAGTTCATCTTATCTCTGACCATTTCTTAGCCCATTATCATCCCGAGAGTTCCCAATGTCTGGGGGGGCCCATTGCAATATCATCTGTGAGATCACATTTCCCGTGTCTACATTGAGGATTTTTATCCTTAATATTTGAGGACATTTGAGGTTGAAGAGCTGACTGGAGACAACTTTTCTTTTTCTTAAGGATTTATTTTTAACTGTGTGTTTGTGTGTATGCATGCATGAGGGAAGAGGAAGAGAGAGAGGGGGGAGGGAGGAGAGAGAGAGAGAGAGAGAGGGAGAGGGAGAGGGAGAGGGAGAGGGAGAGGGAGGAGGGGGGAGAGGGATGGGGAGGGGGACTTTGTGCACATGAATGCAGGTGTTTGTGAAGTCTAGAGAAGGTGTTGGATCTCCTGGAGCTGGAGAACAGTCAGTTGTGAGTTGCCTTTTGTGAGTGTTGGGAACCAAACTCAGATCCTCTCTAAAACATAGCCACTGAGCCATCTCTGTAGCCCCAGGACAACTTTTAACACCTTGTCAGGACAAAGTAATCTCTCATTTTTTTTTCTCTCTCTACTCAAATCTCCTGGTGTAGGAAGTGAATTTTCATGTTCTTAAACAGATTCAGAAGGAGTTCCTGAAAAATCATTGCAGACTTTGGTTCCCTTTTCCAACCCAGCATTAAGGAAAGTGTCTTGCCCTTTCTCCTAGATGAGACTGTTCCTAGGGAGTCCTTTCTTTTGACAGCAGAGCAACAGACTTGATCTTGATTAGGCTCTTAAGTGTAAGATGATGTAGAAAAGCTACTGCCATCAGCACAGTGCTTTTTTTTTCACTCGCCTGTTTATCAAAGTATGAATGCATGGATAAATAATTAAAGTTCAGTTTTAAGTATCTAACTGTTCTATTTATCTGAGAACACACTGCCAAACCATCAGTTAATTTTCACTTTAAGACTCTCCGTGATTGTTTGAAAAGAGTGTGTGTTTCAATAAACACTTTTGGATGCAATGTACCGGACCTTATTATTTACTTTCTGTATCTGGCTCCGAGCCATAGTTACAAACTTTATTTGTAGCACAGGATTGCAATGTAGTGATACCTTTACTGGACAGAAGGAATTTGGTATTTTTCTATCTTCTTTCTGGTTGTTTCCTGTTCTTAACATGTTTAACAGAAGTAGGTTCATCTCTATTTATTAAGCTTAATCTGCTAAGGAATTCGCCAGTTAGAGTTGCCAGTAAAGTATAAATAGATTTGTAAATAGATTAGATTACAAGTATAATAAATATAATAATAATATAATAAATAGATTACTTCACTAGTAAAGTATAAATAGATTTGGTGTGACAGTCTGGAATTCCCGGTGAGCAGGACCCTAAGGCAGACTTTGGCACATGAGCTTAGAGAACTGTGTCCTTTAATTGTTGGTTTGGAGCCAGGCTCCAGGTGGGTGAGGCTTTACAGTACAAAGGTATCTGCTGAACTGAGAGAGGCGGATTCTTTGCATTGAAGTCTCATCTTTAGCTTTAGCGGGGGAAATTAAGATTTTTAGACCAAACATCTTTTATAAACTTAAGTCATGTCTTTACTATAATAAAGAGAAAACAGGGTGATTCATTGTCTCTGGGAAAGGATTATAGGTAAGATAATGGTTGATATGAATAACTGGTCATGCTTCCAAAGCCAACACTATGCAAAAAGGGAAAAAGAGTCAGTAACACCCATACAAGGAGATCATCACTCTGTCCTCCTCATAGTAATACAGATAGACAAATATGCTGAATTTATATTCTCACAGTGACTCTTGCAAACCCTTGTAATACTAGCTGGGCCCAAGTGTTCTTCAGCACTGGCCTTTACCTAAATTCCAAAAAGCACATTGGTTCAGTACTTTATAACGATAGGTGTCTGGATTAGTCACGTGCTGTCAGGAACAACAACAACAAAAGACAGGGCCTATAACTTTACAAGGACCACGTGGCAGATGTGCCACTTAAGGAACAATTAGACATTTAATTGATTGTTATTTTAGATCAGCAATGAGTCAAATATGATGATAGCCATTTGTGAAAACTCAGCCTGAGAAAGGCTGCCAGACCTATTGCTGTCTCTGCCTCCCTCTCTCTGCTCTTTATGTGTGTTAACAATTACTATTTGGATGAATACATAAATACAGAAGTGAAAGCTTGTGTTGTTGATGGGAAGGACACAAAGAATATCAACTATCAGGATCAAGGTCCCGGATCCTCATTGTCTGGGCTTAGCCTCCTCGCGTACATCTCCTAACAAGACGTTGGCTCTCCCCCAACCCCACTGATGGTTATACTGGACAATACCTGGAAGGATGGACTTTAATGATACTATCTAGAAACAAAATAACATTGTTCTGGGAAGCATCTCTGGAAAGTTTGCTAACACTTTGAGAAAGAACAAAACAATAGATGTGCTGTTGTACAAATTTTATTTGTTTTTGGTTTTGTTTTTCGAGACAGGGTTTCTCTGTGTAGCTCTGGCTGTCCTGGAACTCACTCTGTAGACCAGGCTGGCCTTGAACTCAGAAGTCCACCTGCCTCTGCCTCCCAAGTGCTGGGATTAAAGGCATGGTGGTGCCACCACGCCCGGCTCAAATTTTAAATTGCTATATTGAAAGCCAGTGTAATTTAAAAAATAAAACAACTCTAAATTATTTTCTTTTCAAACCCAGAAATCAGTCTTCTTGAAACACATTGGATCTCTTGAAATTTATCTCCATTTACATTTTCATATGGCTCAAAAATAATCTTCTCCAGTTGTCATTTCTAATCTAGAGAGACCTCTTCAAATTGATCCGGTTGGTTATGGGGTAAGCAGGGAAAGTTCCCATACAAGCTTCCTTTGGAAATGACTTAGGACTCTGATTAAGAAAATGTAGGTAGCGCTTATTCTTTTTAGTTCCTCTTGGAAATTTCTTGTTAGTTTAATAATATCTTTTTATTCTTTTCTGGTAACCTAGTAGATACGGGATTTACTGAAGCAAAAGTCATGAATCCAGTTTCCCTTTGCTCAAGGCTTCTTTGTCCACAATGACGATCAAGTCCATTCCCAACTGTGGTATCCATTTCAATCAATTTTTCCTCAGTCCCAGGCAGACAAAGCTGGCTCTAGCGCTGCCTCCACATAAGAAACACGACAGATTCACTTGATTCCGTGTCACAGGATGGAAGCTGAACTGCAGAGAATCCCTGGCCCAGTTCAGCCTTGCTCTAAGGCTGAATAAAGGAAGGGACCTGAACACAAGAGCTCTTAGCTGAATGGTTTTATCACAAGTCCCAACTGCCTTCTTTATGATCTTCTAGGCACCAAAGAGGTTGTGGTGAGTGTGGATGATGACGGAGTCATTTCCTTGAACTTTGAATGTGATCAGATGACTCCCAAGTCAGAATTCGTCTGGTCCAAAGATTATGTACCTACTGACGACTCTCCACGATTAGAAGTCGAAAACAAAGGCAATAAGTAAGGAATACCTCTAACCCAGTAACACATTACCTCTTCACTAGAAGAACGTAAGATAAGCTCCTGCCCCTACTTAACCTCCACGCCATAAGAAGATGACGTCGTTACTATTCTACATCTGGTATTATAAAACACCCACAACCAGTATAAGCCTTAAAATAATCCTTCAAATACACAGTTCTTGGAGTAGAACACATTTGGTTAAAGAAAAAAAAACCCATCAATCTATAAATTTCTCTTCTGGTAACATTAAAATGTTCAGTTGATCTTAGATGGTAGCATGGCTGGTAATGGAACTTGAGAAAATGAGGAAGCATGGTGAACTAGACTATTGATCTGTTCATTCATTAACTTGTGTATTCCAGAGGAAGTGCTGGGTGCCAGAGAAGCAGCAGATAGCCAAGCAGAAGCCTGTCTCTGAAGGCACAGGCACTGTACAGGAGCATGGCCCCCATTTACCATCAGTTCTGACAAGAGAAATACCCAGAGTCACCTGCCACATGTTCTGCCCTATAGGAGAAAAACTTAGGCTCCTCAGAAAGGGTGAATCAGGAGACTGTCTCTCTGTAGGATGTGTATTAATATGCAGCAGAGCTTGGAGATGGGACATTCATACCTGTGTCCTCATCATCCTACAAGAAACCAAGAAAGTCTTCCTAGTGGAAAGGATGTTCAACCCAAGACACCAAGAGCTAATGATCTTTAGCTCAGTGGGGTAGGGGTAGGCAGGGATGTGACAAGTGACATTAGGGATAGTCCTAATGACAGGACTATCATGTTTAGGGGGTCAGAAATGAGAGTGGCAGGCCCACAGATCATGTACAGGCACATTTCTAGGAAACATATTTTGTTTTGAAGGACAAAAATGACCTTTAAAGACCTCGGGACAGATGACTTGGGCACCTATTCTTGTGATGTGACAGACACGGATGGGATAGCGTCAAGCTACCTGATAGACGAGGAGGGTGAGTTTAAATCATTTCTCCCTGTCTAATGTTGCTTTCATTTCCCCGTTGTTATCAACTGTGATAAATGGCATTGGCTTTAGTAAGTAAAGGTTTGTCTTCCATTTTTCTATACAGAAATGAAACGTCTGCTTGCCCTCAGCCAGGAGCACAAGTTCCCGAGTAAGTATCCTGGTACCCATGCAGATTTTAGTGGTTTTGCCAGGGTTCAGCTTCTGCAATAGAACAAATGACAGCTCAGATGGAATTAAGAAAAAGTTTAAAGCCTTACCTGATGGCACAGTGCTGTAATCTTAGTTACTTAGCAGAGACAGGGAAAAGGCAAGTTCAAAGTGGGCTACAGAGTTCAAGTTCAAGGCCAAACTAGACAACCTCACGTGTCTATTTAGACCTAAAAGGTGTTTTTTTTTTTTTTTTTTTTTTTTTAAGAGCTGGGCAGGGGAGTCCTAAATTCATGGTCTGGTCTGGCTACATGGTGAAACCCAGCAAAGGAAAGAAAGGAGGAATGAGGGAGGGAGAAAGGAAAGAGAAAGAGAGATGGGGAGAGGCGTTAGGATGTACATCACAAGCCAGCAGCCACAAAAACACCTTCTAGAAATGACCCCTTTCTTTGCCATTTTCCCCGAGAAATGCCAAGATACTACCATAGGAAAAGTACCCCACGGGCTGTGTGCTTCTCTGGCATGAAGAGAACCCTGGATTTGATCCCTGGCATTGCATAAAGCCAGAAATGATAGCATACCCCTGCTGTCCCAGCACCTGACATCCCGAGTTCAAGCTCACTCTGGGTGATAGAGCAAAACAGGAAGTTAGAGGCCAGCCTGGGCTACCAGGGACCCTGTCTAAAAAGAGAGAAACAAACAAGAAAACGAGAAGGGGACCAGGAGGAAAGAGAAAGGGAAGGGGATGGAAAGAAAACCCACACCATGCTTCATTCTGCACGGCAGTGTGAGGGGCCGGAGATGTATTATGAGTAAATCTGTTTTTCAATTCTTAACACGTGTGTTTTGGGATCACACCCATATGTTCTAAACACACTCATTTATATGTTTTAGACAAATCTGTAATGTTGGCACATAGCAGGAGACTCAAAGCTCTAAACAAAGCCAATCTAAACACAATGTTTTGTACTCTTGGGAAACCGGATAAAGGGCCCCATTCTGAAGTAGAGCCCCTCTGAACTGTTTCCATGCCCTTAGACAAAGCACCTTCCATATAAAAGATTAAACCCTACAGCCGACACCTAACAGAGGGAACGCTTGAAATAACACCTCGCAGGTTCCGCTGGCCTGAAAGGATCCCTTACTCACTGGCCAGTCAAGCACACTGTCATGTTCGAGAAAGCAGATTAAAGAGTGGTGAATGCTCTCCCTCTTTTAAATGGAGACTCTAAAAGATTCCTCAATGCTTGCTTATATTTCTTATGACTATGGAGTTTCAGGAGGTCCCAGCCCATGCAATTAACTTCCTCTGTGTGCTTAGTCACCATAAAGCTGGAAAGTATCATTGTGGATGATAGAGTTAATTCTGAAAGCCACGTGGAAGGTGGAGGCCTCCCTGGACATTCTTGGCTCCGTGACACCGCATGAACCATTTCCGTTTCCCTGGGCTTCGGTTTCTTTTTCTAGGACTGGCAGTCGTGACAGTTCTTAGGCCCCAGTCAGAAGCTGTTTCTAAGGTACATGTTTACATCCTCTGCTCCAGCCTGATCGAAGTGGAAAGAAGCACTAATCTAGTTAGGAAACACTGCTCACGTATCCAGGCAACAGCCTCCCCAACAACATTTATATTTAGGTTAAAAGACGGTGTCACTGTTAGGTTCCCATCGCCTGGGCCTCCCCGGGTTGATGAGCACGTGGACATGGAGACAGTATAATTAAGGGCTTTGTAGCCAGCTCATATGGTCGGCATCTATGCCGATGCTTTATCCTGCTTATGCCTAAGGGTTTAATCATCGGTGCTTGGAGAGGGCGAGAGCAAACTCAAGGCTTCCTTACTGCAGACCAGATGTGACATCATGGCCACCACACAGGGAGAGCCCAGGGACAGGTTTTAAGCTCTGAGTGTGAATATCATACCCCAACCCAGAGAAGCTTTTCTGAGACCCTTGAAACAGCATTGTAAAAAGGACAGTTCCAGTATTTTCTTTCACCAACTGCAATGATGAGGTTGTGAAAGGAAACCTTCAGAGAACTGCCAGCGGGTCAGGACAGCATATCTCTTTTCTCAGTTCACACCCACTTCCTCCTGGTCAAGGAAGACATCAAGTCATTTTCTTGAGATTTATAAGGTTCTACATGTCTCATTTCTCACTGATTGTAAAATTTAAAAATCCCGTTCCTTTATCCTTTGAGATAGCAAAACTCTCCTCTAAAGCTATTTTCAAAAATATTTTGAAAAACAGTAAGCATATGCCTTCAGTCTATAAATAATATGTTTTGCTAGAAAAAATAAACTGCCAGAGAAGGTGATTTGGATCTGGAAACAGGAAAAGATTTAAAAAAAAAGTAGAGATGTAAAACCTGAAAATAATATAGCCTGCCCTGCATTATTAGTGCTGAGTTGCAGTGTGGCAAGTCAGCTTGTCTGAGCATAGAAGATGCAACAGCATCAACATCCTGCATCAAGGTTCTTCATTTATAGATATTTGCTACCGTCCTACCTACACAGGTAATGTATTGTATGCACACACATAAGTGCATATCCATAACTATAAACACACTGCTAGGTGCTCCTAGTTTTCAACACATTATATTTAATAATTATAGAATATTGTTGAAGCAACTGGAGGAAAAAGCAGATACCAAAATATGAAGAGCATATATTGTATGCCAGGCCCTTCCTGGGGCATTCAGTTGGAATCCACGGATGCAGAAAGCACTGTGGTGGTTTGATTTTAGAGGTTAAGAACACATGAGACCCGCAGATCCAATAATGAAACCAGTTACATGTAGCTTGTTGAGTCTGTCTCTCTGAATGCACATGTCATGCTTGCTTGTTCCCTCAGTGGCAATTATGGCGATCTGTGTTCCTCTAGACAATGTTCTTGTGACTTGGGGGCAGACAGAGAACATCAAAGGCTCCCAGGAAAGCCAGTCCCTTACTTGGCATTGCTGCTTCGAGTCACAGTACTATACATTAGGTCCTCCGTGATGGGCTCCCCAGACTTTTCTGGAACATTCTCAAGATTTATTTATAGCAAGAGTTAACCTCTAGTCTTGGGAACTTTTATCTCCGCCACTCAGACTTTTATCCACACTGGAAAACCATGGCCTTCTGCATAGAAATGGAACTGGAACAAAAACCAGCATAGACTAACAGGGGTTATCACAGGGATAATCTCTGTGTCTCCGGGGTCACCACTCTTTCTTAGCATTCAGCTTTCTCATCAGTTAACGTGGTGGGGGACAGAGAACTTACCTCCATTTACTGATCACTAAGGTATTGTTACTTCCATCTACTGATAATTAATGTATCCTGTTGTTCCATAATTAACTGTCTGATTGCCAAGCAAGGTGCACGGTGTCCATGTTGACAGGTGTGGAGCACCCTTGACCCTTGACCAATGTCAAGATAATGTTTCAGCCTCAAAGTCTATCTTCTCCCCCCACCCCCAGATGCTTCCCCTCGGTACAGAATACCCAAGAGTCCCTTCAGGTTTGAAGCAGAATAAATCTGTAACTGATTTTACGGAGTAGAGGGGGAAAACCCAAAGAAAGGAATCCCTGACATCTGCCTGTTTTTTTTACTAGCAGATTTGGGGCTATACACTGGCCGTTCCAGGTTATCTCTCATTTTACCTTGTGACTGCCCTTGAATGACCTTGACTAAAGCTGCAGTAGAGAGTCCCAGAGGTTAACTTTATGTACCCTATAGATAATGTCATCCCCATTGATGGGACAAGAGACAACCATGCTTCAAAAGGGGTGAGGTCCCATGTATGTGACTCAAGGTCTGAGGTCCCCCTGTAATGATGTCTGTCAGTCTGAGGCCTCCCCATAATGTGACCACCATCCCTGGATCATGTAGATGAAGGGTCTACAATTGCTATCGGTACTGACCATCTTTTCCACTTGTTAGAACGTCTGTATCAATATTGTTGTTCCCCAGTGACTTACTATATCTATTTTTATTCTTCCTAGCTGTCCCTACTAAGTCTGAGTTGGCAGTTGAAATTTTGGAGAAAGGTCAGGTCCGGTTTTGGATGCAGGCTGAGAAGCTGTCTGGCAATGCCAAAGTCAGCTACATATTTAACGAGAAGGAAATTTTCGAGGGGCCGGTAGGCTTTACACTTGTTGTTGCTTTCAGTTAAAAATATTTATTTTTGATATTTTGATATTTTATTTTTATTTAATTTTAAAGAATTTCATGTATGTGATATATGATATATATCAATATATCTACATCTATACCTATATGTCCATATCTATATCTATCTGTCTCTATCTATCTATCTATCTATCTATCTATCTATCTATCTATCTACCTATCTATCTGTCTATCTATCTAAAATGTGGCTTGTATGTATGTATGTGGAAAACCAGCTGGGATTGGGTAACCTATTGGGCTCATCCTAGGAAACGACTGACTCTCCCCCTCTTGGCAGCCTTGGCTCTCATTTAAAGATGAGGCATTATGAGATTTGCCCCATCTATGGTGGCATGTCAACTGTGAAGGTCTTGATTAGGGAACCATATTATTGAGATGTCATGGTCAATTTCTGTGTACGCATCGACCCACATAATACATTCCTTGTTCCATGAACAAGATATTTAGACACCATGCTCAGTTGTCTAGAAATATTAAAATTCTGATTTTGTGGGGGTTGTTTTTTTACTTCATCGGGGTTATTGTCTTCAAAGCAAAATATTTTCCTTGCTGATGATTTCTTTGGCTTTGTGTTTGTGTTTTTTTCACATTGAAGAAATACAAGATGCACATAGACCGAAACACGGGCATCATTGAAATGTTCATGGAGAAGCTACAGGACGAGGATGAAGGGACATACACATTCCAAATTCAAGATGGAAAAGCAACTGGCCATTCTACTCTTGTTCTCATTGGAGATGGTAAGAACTCTGAAGGGCAGTCAGTGGGACACCTGGTGACTTACGTCAGTACTAATACTGCATGGCTTAAGAGACGTCCTTGACTGCTGGGCTGGAACTGTTTATTGGATTCCTGCATCAAATTAAAAATCCAGTCAGTACTTCCGGTAGTATCCCATTGCCTAGCAATGAACATTGCTTTAAGGGAATGCCAGAGTCATCCCTGACTGGACTTAAGTCATTTTATACATAAACAAGTGTATATTGCTAAGTTCTCTAACCTAGGAAGTTTCAGGGCGCCCAGTGCTATACAGACATGCATAGACTCAGTAACGAGCCATGACTCTATCTTAACAGCATGTGGTGGTTACCGTAAGTTATTAAACTTTGGAGAGAAAAAAAAAGTTAAAATATTGTTTGTGTGCCAAACCAATAAATCATATATATATAGTAACTAGACTGTAGAGGTCAGCTGTAATAAAGGTCTGTGGAAACCATCATGGTTTAAAATGTGGCACTTCACCAGCTTCGAAAAGACTGCCAGCTGTCTATGTTTATAATAGCTGGTATGGTTTTACCATTTCCCGGCTTTATGACCTTGGGGTTGGGGAGATGGTTTATTAATAAAGTGCTGGAGGTACAAACAATAAGACCTGCATTTGGATCACCAGTGCCCACATAAAAAGTCCAGCATAGCACCATTTACTCAATCCAGGACTGGGAACACGGAGGCAGAAGACTTCCTGGGGCTTGTGGGCAGCCAGACGAGCCAATCAGTGAGCTCTAGGTCTAGTTTAAAATCCTACCTTTAAAAAGGAGAGATTTGTTTTTATTCTTAAGTGTGAGAATGTGTGTTTCTGTGTGGGTCTCTGCAGAAGTTGTATGAGCTGGAGTTATAGATGGCTACCAACTGCCCAGTATGGGTACTGAGACTTGAACTCAGGTTCCGTGTAAAAGCAATACCTGCTCTTAATTACTGAATCATCTCTCCAGTCCCCAAACCCGGTCTTAAAAAAAATAAGGAGAGAGTTGGGTTTGGTAGCACAAATTTTCAATCCCAGCACTTGGGAAGTAGAGGTAGTTAGATCTCTGAGTCCAAGGACAGCCCAATCTACACATCAGTTTCAGCACAACCAAGCCATATAGTAAGACCCTGTCTTGGGGGGGGTGTAGGTAGAGAGCAATTAGCAAAGATATCCAATGTCTATTTCCAGTTTATATACACACACACACGTATACACACACTCACATACACAGACACATACACACACTCTACTCATACACTCTCATACTCACACACACTCACATTCACACACACATACTCAAATTTGTACACATATACTCACATAGACACATACTCACACACATACACTCACATACACTCCCCACACATATACATATATTATACACGTACACTCACACACATACACTCACACAGTCACATACATACTCACACACATTCATACTCACACTAACACACATACACACACATATATACCCTCATACACTCTCACATTCACACATATACTCACACACATATACACACATACATGCTCATATATGTACATTCACACACATACTCACACATATACATGCACACACAGTCACTCACACATACATACACACTCATACAATACACTCACACACTCTCTCTCACACACACACATAGACACATAAACATACATGCATACTTATAAACACACTCACACAGACTCACATGTTCACACACACACAAAGTTACATAGTTTTCAAAGGCTATCTCTTTATAAAAATCAGAGCAAATAGTGTCATCACAATCTATGATATCATAATAATGAAAATAGGTCAGTGGGTCACTAACACCATGGCTGTCATGTGGGTCTGTGCTGCTCAACTCAGTTTCACACTTCCTTGTCTTTCAATTTCAAGTTTATAAGAAGCTACAGAAAGAAGCTGAATTCCAGCGACAAGAATGGATCAGGAAGCAAGGTAAAAATAGACACTTATTTAAAAAAAATAAAATATTCCAAAGTTATTTCCATAGCAAGTTTAAATGAGCAGCATTTTATGTTTGCTAAAAAATAATTTAAAATAGTAAATATTAAATATGCAGGCATTAAAATATTTTAAAACCAAATCCCTAACTTTAAGAAAATCTGACTTCAAATATAAATCGCCTCAGGATTTAGGGATGCGCTTTGATCTTGCGTTTGCAACTCGTTAAGAGATGGCTTATGTCATTACAATTTCACAGGCCCACATTTCGCTGAGTATTTGAGCTGGGAAGTGACTGGTGAATGTAACGTGCTGTTGAAATGCAAGGTAAGAGATGGGCGTGTCTTTACTATTTGATTCAGGAGAAATAAAGATAAACTGAATGTGGGACAGAGATCAGCCCTCCACCTCCCAAGCAGCAGACACAGCCTTTCTGTGAATGTGGTGGACCCTTCCGTTGGAGAGAGCCAGGGGGAAACCATGTGAGAAAAAGTGATGGCACCTGCTGTCGCCCCTGAGCTCCTGAAGGGCAGCCTGAAGGCCCCTTCCCCAAAATGCATGGGGAAAGATGGCTCAGTGGTTAAGAGCACTGACTGCTGCTTCCAGAGGTCCTGAATTCAATTCCCAGCAACCACATGGTGGCCCATGGCCATCTGTAATGGGATCTGATACCCTCTTCTGGTGTGTCTGAAGACAGCTACAGTGTACTCACATAAAATAAATAAATAAATAAATCTTTTTTAAAGATGTATGGGGATTAGGGTGGATTTTGTTTTGTTTGGGATTTTTTGAATAATTGTGCTTGTATACTGAGACATCTGAGAGAAAACCCCACAGATACAGTGTTTTTTGTTTGTTTGTTTGTTTGTTTTTGTTTTTAAGTTGGAAAGTACTTCTTTGATGTGCCTTGATTGAATGGGCACATCGTGCTCTTTCTCCGTATCACTTTTAATTGGTTTTGAAACAATGTAGCATCAACAAGCTGGCCTGACTACGGCTCTCTCTGCTCCTTTAGGAGTGAGCCTGACAGTAAGATAGTGTCCATTCCATTCCAATTGTTCCAGTCTATCCATGCAAAAAGCAGTTCTACAGATGTAGACTTTCTGTATTTGTCATGGAAATGAGATGTTACGACAATTTTTACCACTGGAGACAGAGATGCTTCTGATTTAAGCTTATTGTCTGGCATTCACCTTATTGTAACTCCTTTTCCACTAAAATCATTTCAGACCGATTTCTTTACAACCCTATGTCCTCTGACTCCAAATTCAGTATTTTTTCCTTTAATACTTGGATGCATAAGAACTGCTTACCTTCATAAAAATGACGTTTATCTCTCCGAGGAGGATTATCATAACTCTTCTTACAGGTGGCAAATATTAAAAAAGAGACTCACATTGTATGGTACAAAGATGAACGGGAGATCTCCGTGGACGAGAAACATGACTTTAAGGATGGCATTTGTACCCTGCTCATCACAGAGGTGGGTGGCCATGGACATGTGAGCTGCTGGCTTTGTACTGAGGTTTGCTCAACAGGAACTAGATTCATCATTCGTTCCATGCCACGAGTTACAGCAGCTTACAACTAACTGCTATATGAACACACTTATAATCCCAGCGGTGGAGACAGAGAGACAGGTGGATCCTGGAAGCTTCGTGGTCAGCTAGTGTAGCTGAATTAGAGAGCGCTAGGTCCTATAAGAGACTCTGCCTCCAAACACAAGGTCGTAGCTGGAGAGATGGCTTAGTGGTTAAGAGCAGTAGTTGCTCATCCAGAGGACCTGGATTTGATTTCCAGCACCCACAGGATGACTCACAACTGTCTGTAACTCCAGTCTAAAGAACCCAGTGCCGTTCTGTTCATTTTTATAACCCTTTCTCAACTAAAATAGTTTGGGACTGATTTCTTTAGAAAGCCATGTCACTGTTCACAGTTACTGCATGCCTGTGGTGTAGAGACAGACGTGCAGTCAGAACACTCATTCACATACAATAAAAGTAAAAGGTTAACAGCAAACAAGATAGATAGACAGCCCCTGAAGAGTGATGCCCAAGAATGAGCTCTGCCTCTACTCACATGTTGTATGTTCATCCATACGTAGCCACATGACACACATGCATTCACACATGAACATATGCTCACACACATAGCCACATGACACACATACATTCACACATGAACATATGCTCACACACATGACACACATACATTCACACATGAACATATGCTCACACATACATGCACACACAAACACAGACACACACACACACAGTTGTAACAACCAAATCCGAGCTATGGTAAACGCTCATGTTCACTGTCTCCTCAGTTTTCCAAGAAAGACGCTGGATTTTATGAAGTTATCCTGAAAGATGACCGAGGAAAAGATAAGAGCAGATTGAAGCTCGTGGATGAAGGTGAATCTGCCAACTGCTGCAGTCTGTCTAATGAGTTCTACAGCTACCAGAATTATGACCAGGGCTGGGCTGGCCATGGACGACATGCTGATTTGTGTCCACTGATTTTAATTTAATGGAAATTCCAGCGGAGCAAAGTACTGTTCTTTTTCAAAAGCATTTTTCCTTTTCGACTTCCTAGAAATCAAAATTATACTTTTGATCCTTAGAGAATTTATAGCCCACAGGGCACTAGAAGTCTGTTTTCAATTTAAATCATCATTTTGTTTCAACTCTACAAAAATGTTCTAGGATCAAAACCTTCTGTAGAAGAATGCCCCCAAACAGCCCATTGTTAGAGCGGTAACAAAGATTCGTGTGTGAAATCTGAGATCTCACAAGTTATTAGCAGATCAAAGCAGCCATTCCCATTTTTCAGAGACTTTTACTAAGGGCAAATATATCATGATAACAAAGCTACTTCTAACCCCCACCCCCAAATGTCCAGTTTCCCCCTCAATACAGCAGGGTCGCAATCAGCCTCAGAGACCGTAGTTCACCTTCCAGTTCTCAGTAGAGGTGGGACTACAGTTGACAGAGACAATTAATTTCATTATGAATTGATAACACAGATAAGAAAACTCTTGTAATTCAAACTAAGGCTTCCTGGGGCTTAAGAAGAAAGAGCATCCCAAAGCCATCAGTTTTTCTAGAGATGCCACTGTGGCCTTTTCTAGGATATATACACGGTATTAGTTACAGATCAGTCAAGGAAAGCATCGGTCAAAAATAAGCAGAAATCTTTTAAAGCCTTATAAAAACTGAGTTATTTTACTAAACAAACAAACAAACCCCACTATCAGTGGGGTCACCAAATTTACCTCCTATCAAATGGCTTTCACTAGGCAGGGACTGTTTGAGAGCTAACAGCTTAAAATTTGACCTTATATGGAATATTCTTATGCTAAAGTTTTGGCTCTGACCCTCTATCTACAGCCTTCCAAGACTTGATGACTGAAGTATGCAAGAAGATAGGTAAGTGACCATTCCCTTGCTGCAGCAAATGCTTCAGGACGCCCCTTCCAGGAGGAACCCGCAGGTAGGCTAACTGTGTTGCTCTCTTCCTCAGCGTTGTCTGCCACAGACCTGAAAATCCAGAGCACAGCGGAGGGCATCCGGCTATACTCCTTTGTCTGTTATTACCTGGATGACTTGAAAGTTAACTGGTCCCACAAGTAAGTGCATGCAAACTTACTTGCCTGGTAGACATTTCCCCCCACAGGCAAGTAGGAGTAATGAAAACCAAAACCCAGCCCCTTTCAAGAAAGAGGTGTCATATTGAAGAGCATAGGGCAGAACACTGAGTCCCCACCCTTATGGTTTTAGCCTTTTCTCTCAACACACACACAGTGACGTCCTAGTAATGGCTGGTATTATGTCTTTGCTTGTGATGGACGTATCATCTTTTATCAGTATCTCTGGGATGTACCTGGGACAGCCATACACAGGCTACCTCTGCTACCAAGCACCCAGAGCTGCGTTTGCAGCTCTGTGTGTACAGTCAGCGCATATGCTCCAAAACAAACTGAAGCAGAGAGTGCTAGGAGGACTCTGAGTTTCCTATACTCTGCACTCAGAGCCATTTACCATGGAAGTCTCATCCTGAGGGGAGTCCTGGCTTGTTGCTGACATAATTAGGCATTAGCATCTTGTATCTTGCTTGTCCAGCTCCAGAAGGCTTTGGGGACCTGTGTTTGAACTGTATTAATCTGGAAGTCTACCCTCTTCCTAAGCTACCTTTGTGAGCATTCATATTTACCTTGAATTCCATAGATATCTGAATCAAACCAGACTTTCAAACCTAATCCTGATAGTATACTCAACCCCTGGGTTCCCTGAGACATCCTTGGCAGAAAGAGAAAAGAGACATGGCCTAGAAAATCTGTGGGGATGCAGCCACCTCTAGTCCAATCTAGTTTAGACGTTCTTTGTAAACTATTAACAGAGTCCTGCAGCATCCTTGAGGAAGCAGACAACAATGGCTGTTTATATTATTCCTTCCCTGGGCACTAGCTGTCCACTGGGCATTGCTACCAACCAGTCAACACGTGGGGTCTTTTGTAGCTATATAGCTCTGTGAAGTAGGCATTCTTCTCTTCAGGGGAGAGAAAGCTCAAACTTGGGAAGGTGACTTGTTTGTGAGCACATAGCTAAGTGAACTACTGATGGCTGTGCTTCCTCCCCACCCCCCGTGCATGGAAAGTTTCAAGTGTGGGGGAGAAGAGGCGGACCATTGGTTACTAGGGTACAGAATATAACGAAGAGTCTTTGCTGCTTGTGACTATGACTAGCTATAATACATTGTATATTCCAAAAAGCTATAGAAAAAGATTTGGGAAGTTTTCACTGTAAGGAGGAACAACAATATGAACCAACCAGTACCCCCAGAGCTCCCAGGGACTAAACCACCAACCAAAGAGTACACATGGAGGGACCCATGGTTCCAGCTGTATATGTAGCAGAGGATGGCCTTGTTGAGCATTAATGGGAGGAGAGATCCTTGGTCCTGGGAAGGCTCTATGCCCCCGTGTAGGAGAATGCCAAGACAGGAAACAGGAGTGGGTGGGTTGGTGAGCAGGGAGAGGGGGGATGGGATAGAGGGTTTTCAGAGAGGAAACCAGGAAAGGGGATAACATTTGAAATGTAAATAAAGAAAATATCTATTAAAAAGAAGAAATTATAAGCAGGCCATGTGTGGTGGTGCTTACCTTCAATCCCAGGACTGGGAAGACAGAGGCAGACAGTTCTTTTTGAGTTTGAGGCAAGCCTGGTCTACACAGTAAGTTCTAGGCCAGCCAGGCCACATAGAAAAGAAAGTTAGTTTGGGAAGATATTTTTAATCTGATTTAAATACACCTCTGTCTCTTTATGATATAAACACACACTGAGGATTGTCTTACATATATTATTAATGCATACACACACACACACACACACACATATATATATGAGGTACACACATATACACACACACACACACACACACACAGGTCAGAGGCTGGGAAGGAAAGCCCCTAGACTGCGGAGTTTAGGGTACAGGGCATGGTAAGAAGGGCTAAGAAGAGCCAGGACACTGTAACAGGTATTCTTGATGCTGAGAGAGATTTGGCAGCCAGTATCTGCTTTGATATGGTAATCAGACACTTCAGTTTGCCATTTGTCTTGAGTTTGAGACCTAATGATAACATAAGGCATGGTGGCACACAGCTCTGATAACAGTATTTAGAAAACTGAAGCAGAAGAATTATGAGTTCAAGGCCAATGTGGGCAACCTAGGGAGCTTCCAGCCAGCTGGACTGAATAGCAAGTGCTTGCCTCAAAAAACAATGTCAGAAGTCACGTGATGCTGAGGATGGTAGCTTACAGGTGCACATCTGTAATCCCAGTTCTAAGGAGATAAGAGGATTAAAAGTTTGAGAGCAACTCATACTACAGAGCAAAACCTGTCTCAAAACAAGGGAGCAAAACCGAAACAATAAGCCCAACACTACCCAACTAAACCATGTGTCAGTGTAGCTCAGTGGTAGAGCACTTGCCTAGCATACACAGGCTGAGTTCAATCCCTAGCACCACAAAGAAGAAAGGGAAAAAGAACAGGGTAAGTCGAGCAATTAACCAGAGCTGGGCCCCACAGAGCATTCACTAGTGTTTACTAACGTACAGACTGGCATCTGACGGAGCTCTTGGGCATTTGCTGAGTTCTAGAATTAAATAGAAAAATGCCCGTATGGAACACTGTGTCTTTAGCCCTTTGTTCTCTTTTTTCCCCCTGAAAATAGTACAGAGAAGTAATTAAAATTTAAAATAAATCAAATCCTAGGACATTCCTCTGTGACACCCAGGACACTATAATATATCAGTGTGAAGAATGAGGGGAGCAGAATTAGCTGGATCATCTATCACAGTGCTGAGCCTTAGAGCCAGCGAGGTGGCTTAGTGGGTAAAGGCCCTTGGACGTGAGTTCTATCCCAGATGGAAGTGGAAGGAAAGAACTGAATAACAAATTGTTCTCTGGCCTCCACATATGCACTGTGGCACACCACACAGGCACATGCACACACACATGCACACTCTCATATACACACACATGCACACACACAAACATATACATACATACACTCATGCACACACACTCATGCATACACATACACACATGCACACACATGTACACACACACAGTAATAATTAAATACATAAATGTAGTATTTTAAAGTTATGTCCTATGTAAAAGAATCATTTATTTAAGGACTAGAGAAAGTGCTCACTAGTTAAGAGCACATAATGACCTTCTAGAGGACCTGAGTTCTATTTCCAGGACCCATGTTAAATGGTTCACAAACATCTATAACTCCAGCTACAGAGGATCTGACATCTCTGGCTTCTACGAGCAACTGCACTCAGGTGTACATAACCTTTCCCCACAAAACACATGTACATAATTAAAATAAGTCTTTTAAAACCATAATTAGTTTTTTTAAATACATGCACATAGTTAAAATAAGTCTTTTAAAACCATAATTAGTTTTTTTTAGTGAGTGCATTGAGAGAATATTTTAAGAAACTTATCGTTAGAGTAGCAAGGCCTGTGCTTCCTACCGTGTTAGTCTCATTTACATGAGTTTGTCTTATACTTTTGTGTCTACACAAAACTCAGGGCTTGAGAATTATACTACTGTGGGGTTTTTTTGTTTTGTTTTGTTTTTGTAAGTTGGAGGCATACTGAGAAGAACAAACACACCTTTAGGTGGGAGTTAGCCTTGACTTTGTTTTATCTTCTTTGGCAAATCATTAAATTCTATGAATTTTATTTTTCTCATGTAAAATAAGAACAATATGATCCATTGTGTCCGAAGCACTTAGCATATAGAAGGCACCATTGTGAAAGCCAGCCAAAGACTAAATAATTCAAGCAAAGCAGAGGTCTGTCTTCCTGTCCCACTCTCTAAGAAAAAGCTATTATTCAGACTAAAAACTACAGGATACAGATGTGTTTCTTTGCCCTACTTTTATGGCATTTCAATTGCTAATAAATTTAAAGATATGTCAATAAATATGCAATACCTCATAGCATTTAGTATTATTAGAAAACACTAAATATTAATTGGAAGCTAAATATTTTTAGGTAAAAATATTTTGTTTAAGTTCATATTGAAATTGTATTTAAGCTATAAACTTCCTACATGCTTTTTTGGAAAATACATATGTAGATACTATGAAATAGAAAAATTTTTTGGTGGGGGATTTGAAGACAGAGTTTCTCTGTCTCCTTGGCTGTCCTGGAACTTACTCTGTAGACAATAGCCTTGAACTCAGAGATCTACCTGCCTCTATGTCCTTATTGGGTTTAAAGCTGTGTGTCTAGAAGCACTTATAATATGATATCATCAGTAGTTTGGTTAGCCCCTTTATGTACATTTAAGGTACTTTCTTATAATTTTTCTCCTTATATAATTATTTTATATACGTACATATATGTCAATTTTTATACTGCTTTAAAAATGTATTACATTTAGTGTGTGTGTATGTGTGTGAGCACATCCCACAGCACATGTGGAGATCAGAGGACAGTTCATAGGAGTCAGTTCTTTTCTTACCATGTGAGCTTTGGGGATTCACTCCAGTTGCCGGGCTTGGCCACACACATCTTTACCTCTGCACCATTCATTGGCCCTATGCTGCTTTTTAAAATTTCTTCACAGTCTCACAAAATCTTTATGACGCGCCTCTTGACAGTATGAAGAGACTGTTCGACTGTGCCCTGTTTTCTCTATAACCATAATGTTTTTATGTGTCATCAGGGTCTGCTCACAGTGAAAGGGCTGTGTTTCCTTCTGTTTTCATACGTGGTCATAGCACATGCCTCACTCTGTTGACACCCACTCTGCTTTTCATTCACATTTGACTCTACTCCCAAGTGCATATTTATGTACGCCTTAATAGCTCTGGAGCGACATATGTCAGGAGCCCCTATCAGTGTGCTCTTTTACTAATCAAGGTTTGGCCATAGAGTATTTGTGTTAAATATGCAGGAAAATAGTACTTAGTTTGGTCTTCCACCTTTAAAGTGTCTCTTAATCCTGCAAACAAACCCAAGCAAACCTGAAGATAGTCAGGCCCTTGAGAAAGACTGGTCTTGAAATTGATATTCAGTCTACTGTAATGAGTTAGTAGATGTTTGGGCTATCAGTTAGTTCTTGGTCCCTGGAACCCAAATGGTGGGCTTCTGGGCCTATATATAATTGCCCCAAAGTGGAATGGCTTAGGCAGCAGGTCTCATGCTTTCTGAAAGCCTGTGAAAGTTTATGGTATGTCACCTAGTAAAAGCAGAGGAAAGATGAGCTGTTCACAGAAGGAAGCACTGAGGACACTCTCTTTGCCCTAACAGTGGCACTGGGATTAAATACACAGACAGAGTCAAGAGTGGAGTGACTGGGGAGCAGATCTGGCTGCAGATCAACGAGCCCACTCCAAATGATAAAGGGAAATACGTGATGGAGCTCTTTGACGGCAAGACTGGACACCAGAAGACAGTGGATCTCTCTGGACAAGGTAAATGTACTCACTCACATTTACTATAGAATGGACAAAAGCGAAATGAGGTTGTTACACGGGGGATGTCAGAGGAGTTGGTGTTTGAGTGGGTCTGTTCTGATTGGTTACTCTGAGTCCCAATCGTTTTTTTTGGAGCCAGTCTTGTTTTTAAGTTTAATTATATGTCACCTTATGTGAGTGATGCCACTCTACTTAGATCTGGTCAGCTGAGGACTAGTGTGGGCTAGGTTAACATAATGGCCTCCAGTGCAGTTTATTAATGGTGATTTCTTGGCAAGGTAGTCTTAATTGTGGAAAACTTAGTGGACAGACAACCGTAAAAAGCAGGTGGAGACGGCAAACGTGGAGAGAAAGCACGGCTCTTCACGGGAAGACTTTTAGAAGAGATCCGCTGACTCATGATCACATCCTTAAGAGCAAAGAGTGGAAAGGAACTGTGCACAGGGGTGGAGATCTGAGCATATTCATCCAGTCCAGGAAACCGTTGCTTGAGTGGAAAGCTGACTATGAAGGGAATCAGTGACCTACCCAAAATCCAGGAAGTGGTCGGTGAGAGAGCAAGGGGAGAAGGCAAATGGTCACCTCTGAAGTGACAAAGGGCTTCTCTGTCTAAAACTAGAGAGGAGTGGGTGAGAAGAAGCAAAGGAAAGGAGGAAATGCTGAGCAGGACAGGAGGAAGCTGGAGAGATCGCAACTGAGGGTCCCAGATGTCTTAGTGATCTGCGGAGAGACCGGGGCTGGCGCAGGGGCGGGAATTGGGGAGGTTCTGGAGATAAAGGGGGTGAAAAGAGGAACAAGTATATGACTGGCAACAAGCAGTGACCCAAGGTGGTGGACAACTACTGAATAAAACTGAGAGAGTTAAGTGAGCAGCTAATACCAGCATGCTGTTTCTCCCCATCCTCTGGCTGTATTCTCCCCTCTGTTCTTTCTGAAAGAATAAAACCCTCGAGATGAAAGCCACCACAGGAAAACAGGCTAAATCTGACTCATGCCCTTGTGCACTAAGATGCAGTCTTGGGGTATCATACTCTTCGTGTTTTTCAACCTCAGAATAGATTCACAATTTAGACAACAGCTTTCTAAGCATGCAATGAGGGCTTGTGTGTGTGTTTTCTCTGAATCCCCTACTCTCACCCAATCCCTACCTATGTGCCTACAAAGACTCGATGAAGGATCTGCAGTCACAGGAGAAGGTGCAGCAAACAGGCAGGGGCCTTCTGACCCATATTGTACAAGCAGCGCTGTGGATCTCTCCCACCGTTCATCTGACTGTGGGCAATACAATAGACAGGGGAAGCCGCAAGTAGATTTAAAACATTTCAAAAATTATTTTTAACAACAAAGCTTAGGCAACTACCCCAGTTTAACCCCTCATAAGACAAAGGCTGTGGATCTTCTCACCAGGTTGCCATAGCCACCAAACACATTAGCTTGACCATACATTTCTTTTTCTCAGAGTGGTGTGTGGACCAGAAATAGTTCTGTGTTATCACCCTGTGTTCAACCTGAAGCTCAGTCAGTTTTCAGAGGAGAAAAAACAAGGCCTGACTTTATCCTTATTCTTCCATATGTAAAGTGTGTGTGTGTGTGTGTGTGTGTAGGGGTGTGGATTAATGTAACCCAGTTAAATCCATACTCTCTAGATATAAGTAGGATTCTTGGCTGGGGAGATGGCACCGTGGGTGTGAGAGTCTGACGGCCTGAGGCTGGTTCTCGAGGCCCACGTGGAAAGCTCGATGTGATGGTACACATCTGCAATCTCTACTTCTACCCTGCCATAGGGATGGGGTGGAGACAGGAGAATTATCAAGACACTCAAGGCCAGCCTGACCCAGTAAGCTGAGCAGCTGCAGAAAGGAGACCCTGCCTCACTGAGCAGCTAGTGAGAACTGGCTCCTGAAAGTTGTGTTCCGATCCCTCCACACAAGTCAAGACATACCCTCAACTCACATGAAAATAAATCATATCTATGTGTGTGTGTGAGAGCATGTGTGTGCATGTGTGTATTTATGTGTGTGAGTGTGTATATGTGCGTATGTTTGTGTGCATGTGTATGTTTGTGTGCATGAGTGTGTGTGTGAACATGTGTATATGTTTGTATGCATGTGTGTGTGTGTGTTTCTTGGGCTACAAAAGGGGTGGGAAATGAAATACAAGGATTTCTAAACAAACTTGCCTTTTTTCATGAACTTCAGTCAAGTGTCTCACCCTGAAGTCACGGGGATAAGATTATTTTAGAACCCTGTGAGGCTTGTTTTCTTATCTCAGTCGCCTCCATCTCTGCTCCATTGTGGCTTGAGAAATACTGCTTCAGTGAGAGGAGGGAGAACAGACAGAGAAACAGTGCTCAGTGAGAGGAGGGAGGAGGGACAGAGGATGGGGAGGACCATGAACAAGGCCCACCAGTACGCGTGTGAGCAGTGCCTTAGTGACACCTATTGTTTTCTATGGTAACAAAATTGTATTTAAAAAATAATAATAACAAACAACAGTCTGTGTTCTGTAATGGAGAGCACTGGATTTCAGGCCAGTGTTGGCATACATTGTGATAACTCTGATTCAGTGTGCTCTCCTGCCTAAATGGAGCAGAAAACCTAACATGAACACACTTGAGCCATCTAGCCAGGAGCCTAGGAGGGCTAATTTAATAAGAAAAGGGTTTTTTTTGTTTGTTTGTTTTTTTGTTTTTTCCTTGCAAGGATGTTTAGACAACACACCTTTGTTTGAAAGACTTTTACTGGGACTGTTAGCTAACTTTTTTGTTTAAGGTTGAAGGCTCCTTGCTGAAATGAAAACATCTAAAACCTACTACTTCATACTCCCTACACAGAAAGTCCTTATCTGTCGTGCTGAGAGCTTTATGTGACGCCATAGGCAGTCTCATGGAAAGGTGGTCAGTGACCTAACCTTGTGACTTTAACTTTGGGTTATCAATTCTGACTGATAAAGTTTTAACTAACTTTCTTCTTTCTTTCTTTCTTTCTTTCTTTCTTTCTTTCTTTCCATTTTTTTCTTTTAAAGCATTTGATGAGGCCTTTGCTGAATTCCAGAGGTTAAAGTAAGTTTCCCTTCCTGGCAAGGGCCATTTCTACTCAAGTTCTATTCCTGGAACCCTGTGTTCCACTGGCCTATCTGAGCATCAGAAAGTCTTTTGTTTCAGCAAGCACAGGAAGAGTCCACTTGACACTGTTAGTCGAGCAGCCAGCTCTCTCCAGAGCTGAGCGGAGACTGACTTTCCCCCTCTCTCCTCTGTGTATTAAATGCAGCCTGGTTTCAATGCAGCTCCTCATGGAACTCAGAGCAAATTTCCAATTGGGAGAGCAGCTTTGCCAAGCCTGCACTGACAAATGCCTGGGTGTGTTTAAGTGTGTGGGGGGAGCGGGAGGGGGAGAAGAAGGGAGAGAGAGAGAGAGACAGACACACACACGGGAAGAGAGAGACTACTTGAAATGATACTAACACAGTTCTTCTTTGTCTCTCTCACCCACAGACAAGCTGCCATTGCTGAAAAAAGTGAGTAACTACCTCATACTTAGCACAGAGGCAAACTCAGCATCAGTTTCATTTCCTGGCATATCTACAGATGATAATGGATTCTTTTCTTGCCGGGCTTGGTAGTGTAAGCCTTTAATCTCAGCACTTGAGAGACAGAGGCAGGCAGATCTCTGACTTCGAGAGAACCACAAATCTTAATGGAGAGGCTCTGAGCTAGGTCTGTATAGGGAGATTCAGGACAGTCAAGGCTACGTACTGAGAGCCTGTCTCAAAAAAGAAAATGGGTTTTGTCTCCTTCCTTTTATAAATTATAGATGATCTACATATGTTTTTCACTTTAGTCTTGTGTCTATAGGAAGGTCTCAATTATAACATCTGGTTCTTATCCCCTGCAGACATTGTAAAAAAAAAAATCCCTTGGTTACAAACCATATGATAGATATTAGTCACTTGTAGATACAGTGTATCAGAAGAAAATTAGGCCCAATGAATAATGGAGGAGTCTGAAACACTGTCTTTTTGACATTGGACAAACAAGATTGAAGAGTCACAAAATGAAATAAGACTGGGAGCTATGGTGTTCTGCCAGAGAGGAAGCCTTGGAGTGTGTTAGAGAAGGGCTCCTTCATCAAGTATCGAGACAGTCATACCCAGAACATGCGTGTGTGTCCAGCCCTAGAGTTCAGCACCTCTATTCTCCTATTATTGATATACTCAGCCTCAGAGAGACTGGCCCAGCACTACCAAGAACCAAGAAAAGGGAGCTATCTAAGGAGAACCTCAGAGGAGGCCCACAACTGCACAGCCCCCCAGAGCTCCCAGATTATAGCCCTTCTAGTATGCAACTGTATTCATCATAGGGAATGATGATGGGATGTTGTGCTTTCCTGAGCTTACACCTGCTGAACTACACAAGGACTAGAGCTGGATATAACCATGAAAATCATACAGCAGGTCTTTATGTGACAAGGTAGGTCCAAGCTGGTGCTATAGGTACAGCTTCGGGCACCTGTGCATGTGCGCAGTAAGTAAAGAAGGATTAAAACCAGAGCCACTGCCGGGCGTGGTGGCGCACGCCTTTAATCCCAGCACTCGGGAGGCAGAGGCAGGCGGATTTCTGAGTTCGAGGCCAGCCTGGTCTACAAAGTGAGTTCCAGGACAGCCAGGGCTATACAGAGAAACCCTGTCTCAAAAAAACAAAACAAATAAACAAACAAAAAAAACCAGAGCTGCTGAGTCATTTCTCATTTTGCATGTTGAAAGCAGTATGAAATAACCACCAGGACAGGAAAGAACAATGTGGGAGGTTTGTGTCATTAAGCATTTTGAGGCCATGGTCATTGGCTCTCCTCATTGCAGAGATTAACCAGAAATTCCTGTGCTTGCAGATCGGGCCCGGGTGTTAGGTGGTCTCCCTGATGTTGTCACCATTCAAGAGGGCAAGGTGAGTATTGTCCTGTGTCCACATGGAGAAAGGTTCCATCCCCTACACCATGGTCCTTCCTTTTGTACCCCACCATCTCTGTCTTATTTCCTTGGGCCTGCACTTGACCAGAATCACCAAATACAGGGCTAAAAGTTCAGCATTCCTGTCATAGTTCCTTGTCAGGCTAGCATCAAGATGAAAGTTTATCTTGTGAGCCTGGATTCAGGCCATTTCTCTAGAGTCATGTTTTTAAACCATCAGGAGCCATTAGGCTGTTTGAAAACGAACCTGAGAGCGTTAGCTCTTAACCGTGTAACCATAAAAGAAAGAAATTATTCCAGCATACTGGAAGGTGCCATGCTATCTCGTGGTTACAGGGAAACATGCTGCCTGCCCCATGAGTTTTTATTAGCTCCATCCCTGATGAAATCCAATCTCTCCATTTGATGCTAAACTGGTATTTCCTGGCTTCTTCCATCCAAGAGGCCATGGCTGTGCTCTCTGACCTGTAAAGCAGGCAGAGTGGTCCTTGCCTGTAATCTAAGGACTCAGTGGGGAAATCTAGAGCTCAAAGCCACCTTTGGCTACATAGCCAGACCCCACATCAACCAAAAGAGGTTTAATATACATCTTGTGAGTCCAGAGAGACCCGTAGTGAAATAAAACCTTTTCCTACCCAGAAGAGCAGTGGCTGCATCGGTGTGGGTGGGAAGCCAGGCAGAGCGTCTGGATCAAAGCAAGGCTGTAGATTCTGTGCAATACATTTCTTTGTAGGTAGAAAATACCATAGTCGCCTTTCAGCTCAACCTCTGAGAGCAGTTTCTGTTGTTACACTGTCTCCTCTGCTTTCCTCACTCCACGAGGGTGAACTCACTGGGCAGTAGTGACAATTAGGGGAGAATGTATGTGAAAGTACTCCACAGCTCAGCTCTCAAGGATGGATGCTCGTCTTCCACAATGCCTGCCTACAATGTTTGCAGTTTCAGTTTGACTTAATTACATTTCACCCCAAGTAATCCTCAGATTCCCAAACCTGAACCTGGTCTGTTTGGGTACATTTAATGATAATGATTTGACTCATTTAAAAATTATACATGCATTCATTCCTTTATTGGAGGACGTGCTATAGTACGTGTGTGGAAGTCAGAGCGGCATTTACAGGTTTTGGGTCACTCCTTCCACAGTGTGTTACTCGGGGATTGAACTCGAGTCACCCAGTTTGGCAGCAAGCATCTTTACCCTCAGAGCCATTTTTCCAGCTTGTACTTTTCTCGTTCTTAAATGGAGAGTAGTTCAGTAAAAATGCTCATTTAAACTAGCATGGCAGCACATGCTTATAAACCCAGCATTATAAGCGAGAGAATCCCAGGTCAAGCTTGAGCTCCACAGCCTGTCTCTAAAACTTGCTAACTAATGATGAGATGTAAGGAAGTTCTGTGAGCTACCCGGCTGTGCTCCCACAGAAGAGGCAATAAGTTAAGATCTACTGGGAAGATCTCTAAAAGAACACTCCTTTCTGAGTAAGGCCAACTTCATTCCTAATCAAGAATATGTCGTTTAGCCCTAGCCATGGAGAGTGGGTCAAGAGACCATGAACTACAAGGCACCCGCCTCAACTCCAGTGATAAGTGACACACAACAGAAATGCACAGTGTCAAATGCAGGAAGGGTGTGGGGAGACTGGATTACTTATGTGCTGTTGGTGGGATGTACGCCAAAATTACATCAGCTTTAGCAAAAGAGCCTGGCAAATTCTAGGGAGAAAAATGAATCATATATTTATCATACAGCCCAGCAACTGAACCCTGGGCATTTACCCTAGAGACATGGAAAAGCCTGTGCTCTATTCATAGTAACTTCGTTCATGGCCGCCCCAAACTGGAAACGGTACACATGACCCTCAGGGACACACACATATACTGGCACATTCGTCAGCAGCAAAGAGCCAGGAGGCTGATTCAGCAGCCAGGTGGATCTGCAGGGAATTGTGTGCGGACAAAGAAGCAGTTTGGGAAGTTTGCTTACTGTAGACCGTGTTTATATAACATTTTGAAATGACAATGTCTTATAAATGGAAAATTGAGGAGTGGCTGCTGGAGGTTGAGAACAGTGTTGACAATCAAAACACAAAGCTGTGGAACCCAGTCCCAGTGAATTCATCTATAACACAGCTCCCATACCCCAGGCCTGGGAATCACTGCAGAAGAGGGGGCGGAAGGATCAATAGGAAGAGCCGGGGGATCGGGGAGTTTATGTGCAACTGTGTCTCCTACTAACATCAGGGACTGACCCCACCCACCCCAATGTGAGCTGAACAAAGACAGCAATGGGCTTGCCAAAGTAGACAGGGAGAGGAACAGGAGGTCCAGCTAGAAATGCTGAGAGCCAGAGAAACAGTCTTCCCCAGGGAAGAGAAAACCAACTGGTTATCCAATAAGAAATGTTCAGTCCTGAAATCACACATACAAGTAACATTATATTTGTTGTATGTAGGAATATATATGTATGTATGTGTGTGTGCATATATATATATAAAACAACAATTAATGAAAAAAAAAGAGGCCATGAATTTGAAAGAACAAGGAGGGGAGTGTGGGAAGGTTCAGAGGAGGAGAGGAAGGGGGAATGATAAAGTTTTAATCTCAGCAATTATATTATAATCTCAAAAATAAAAGATATGTATTTTTTAAAAGGAACTAGGTTGAGAGGTTGGGGTGGTTCACGGGGCTTTGAGAGCACAGCATAAAGAGCTTGTGGTGAGGAAAATATATCAATCATGGCAGTGGGTACACAACACTCCCCACTGAATGGAACAATCTTAAGCACAAGCCTCTACAGTACTCCTTAGAGTTGCATACAAGAGTCTTACATTTTCTTAATCAGGCAAAGTAAAACTGCAGCCCCAAATGCCAGCGTCTCAGAAGAGTTTCAACACGCCGGGGAATATTTTATTTAGGATGCATTTGGGCCAAGTGCCTCTGCCACAGCACAGGTTTGGCAGGGCCCAGGGAGCTAAAGAAAATGAGGAAGATGGAATGGGGAAATTACTTAGATGATGTAGAGCAGCTGCTGCCATTCCACTGCTGGGCCCTGTGACGCAAATGCAATGCCTAACTGAGCAGGTGGCGAGGAGGGAGTGAGATTTCTCGACTGATGAAGAGGCCCACATCGAAGGGAGTGAAAGGTGTCTGGGTGTTTATGGAGGAGAGAGGAGAGATGGAGAATGGAAAAAAAGAAAGCCCTTCGGTGTGCTGACACAGACAAGCATGCCAGAGTTCCAGAGTCCTACCCTGAAGATGCTCCTTGCACCTTATTCAGAGCATAGCCATGGGCGCCTAACTTTAAACTATGCAACTATTTAAACTCCAGCCCTGGGGCCTTGCAGTTATTGCTGATATGGAGTTGGATTAGAACTAGCTGATTTATCAACTCCCTTCCCATAATCCTGTCTTGCAGGCACTCAATCTCACTTGCAATGTGTGGGGTGACCCGCCCCCTGAGGTGTCCTGGCTGAAAAATGAGAAGCCACTGACCTCTGACGACCACTGCAGCCTCAAGTTTGAGGCCGGGAAAACCGCCTTCTTCACCATCTCAGGCGTGAGCACGGCAGACTCCGGCAAGTACGGGCTGGTGGTGAAGAACAAATATGGCTCGGAGACCAGCGACTTCACCGTTAGTGTGTTCATCCCAGAGGAGGAATTGAGGAAGGGAGCAACAGAGCCTCCCAAGGGCAACCAGAAGTCCAAGTGAGCAGAGACTGGGGGAGTTTTGAGGAGAGCCAGGACCAGCTGGCCATATCATGCTGCTGTCGTGAAAAGGATTGGGCTACAGACAATGAAATCCTCCTGGTGGCTCCGTTTTGTGCTGGCTTAGGAGGAAGTCATCAGATTTCTTATTCCTATAGATGAGGATGCACCATTGAAGACCACATTAAGGGTTTTAATCTACAATTTATGTAGTAAGAAAACATTAGGAAATGATTTCAAGGAAGAAAGGCAGAGGATGTTGGAGAAGTGCTGAGCGAGAGCAGAAGTGAGGTCGGCTTGGAAGCCAGTGGAACTTTACCTCTTAGGAATTGTGTCCATACCTGATGTTCTATCAAAATAGAGGCATGTGGCTGTGGGCTTGAGTGTGGTGGGTCCCTGTTAGTAGAGATGGTGCATTTCTGATAGCAGCCTTGTGAACTGGCCTCCCCCAGTGTGAATAAAGTCTCCTGCCTTTCCTCTTTCCCCTTGTGTCTCTCTGATCCTCACCATGTTGGGGCCTTTCCACCTCTTCCTAATCATTTCTGTAGCTCATCTTTCGGTTTACACCCTTAGGGCAAAAGCAGTTCCTTCTGGACATGGTCAGATAAGCCATCTGTGGTCAGCCAAGGCTCAGAATTCCAAGTCACACTCACATTGCACATCTGATCACGTAGACTATACTTCATCACTAAGATGGAGTAGTCTTTGATTGAAGTGTGTCAACTAATTATGACAGAACATCCAAAACTAATGAAAAGAGATTAATTTTTTGAAGTTCTGGAGGCACCGAAATCCAAGATCAAAATCCTGGCATCTGGAAAGGATAGGGAGCCAGAATCTTAAGGACTTTTTGGCTGCCCTGTGTGATGCCAGGAAGACAAGCAAGAGAGTGAACTCTCAGAAGTGAGGAGGTTGCATACAAAGTCAGCCTTTTGTCAGGAACCCTCTCTAGAGGCAACTAAACCAGTCTACTGTGCACACTACCAACATTCATCCCTGCTTTCCTGGTTAAATACCTGTTGAAGACCCCATTCCTCCACACCAGCAGACATGAGTCCTGGTTGTGAACACTGGGGCACATTCAAACTATGACACCAAGAACCAAGCAGTCTTCCCTATGCTGCAGAAATGGCTCCTAAGCATATAGAGCTTTTAAAAGATCAGGGCTGAAGTTGGCTCTAATCTGACTGTTGGTCCTTCCCTGTCCAGCTGAGCGTCAGCTGCTGCAGCGCTGAACCCAGGCAGGAGCTGGGCACTGAGCTCTTGTAACAGGAAGCTTGGTTCATGAGAAGGGCTTGTTACTTGGATGGCAGCTTCCTCTCTGGTGATGGCAGCCCTCACTCTCATCAAAGCCAAGTCTGGGATTGCCTGATCTTGGCTGCTCCACTTCTAAACTAAGTAAACTTCATTTTTTTGCAAAGCTAGCAGGCTTCAAGTCCTTCAGTATGGAAAAAATATACACTCTAGTGTAGTTAACAAATGCATTTCCTGGAAACCAAGTGAACCCCAGTTGTAGGCCACTTTCCAGACGTAGTCCAAATTCTCCCTGCTTCAGCAAAAGGCTGCTTGGGCTCAAGTAGACCCAGAAGGAAAGGGCCACTGGATGCGTACCTGCCAGAAAGCCTGAGAAGAGTCCAGCAGAGGCAGTCTCTCATGCTGAGATAGGGGCTCCTGAGCCCTTTGCAGAACTCACAATGCAGCAACCAAAGCAGCAAGCAGGGTCCCAGTGTTGGGTGACTAGAGGTGGGAGTTGATCCCATCGCCGTTTACTGAGAGAGACCTACCCAGGCTGGAGAAGAAGGCATGCTAAATCACACACACACACACACACACACACACACCATGTTCTGACTTCTGAAATTGTACAAGAACATGAAACCAACATGTACTCCCACTGGGAACCCCACGATGTGGTAGGAGAACCTGATGGGATAACAGCAAGGAAAGGGAGAGAAATGTTTATATCAGGGAAATAGATGCTAAGATTCCTCAACAAACTGACTCTAAGAACTATCCCAGCCAGTATAGTGACCAAACTGGACCACATCACTATCGAGTAGCTTTTGAAGCTATTTCTACATAGAAGACCACAGCTGAAACCACAGACATGTTGATAAAACTATTCTAAAGTTTCCTTTTAACCCATAATTTATGAATCTGTGGCCTGCTGCAGGCAGGCTGTTGATATAGTCATCCTGGAACGTAGTAAGAGTCTGTTTTTATAAAATTAATATATACAGGCCAGTGACAACTTCTGAACATTTCCAAGTCCTTGAACGTACATCCTTACTTTTTTTCTATTTAAACATTTAGTCATTGAGAAAATTAGTTTTAAGACTACTCTTTATAGTGTTAAAAAGTCTCTTTAATTTGTTAAAATATATTTATCAACTGATCATTTTTCCATTTTAATCATTTTCATTATCTGGCTTAAACAACATTCCCAAGAAATTAACCTTAACAGCCAAAAACAACAACAACAACAAAACAAAAACAAAACAAAAACCCCAAAACCCAGAAAATTTGAGTTCTTTTAAATGTTTTCATGTTATATATAAACCTAGATATAAGATGATAGTCAAACATTCTAAGTTAGAATCAGAAACCTAAGCTGTTACCAGGTTAAATTATCTGAAACATTCCAAGTACATAAAAATAAAGAGACTGGAAAGGTGGCTCAGTCGGTAAAGGACGTCCCACACAGGCATGGGGGAGACCAGAGTTGGATCCAGAGCACCTCATACAAAGCCGAGCATGGTGTGCACTTAGGATCCCAGTGCTGAGGAGGCAGAGGGAGGCCTGAGCATCCCAGGGCCCTCTGGCCAGCCAGTCTAGACAAAGCAAGGTAGATGGCTCCCCAAGTATGTCACCTGAGGTTGACCACATTCTCACACACTCATATAATGTATATATACACACACCCATACACAAACACTCACACAAACATACACACCCCCTTACACACATATGCACACACATGCATATACACTCACAATACTCATATACACATTCACACACACCCTTACATACACAAACATACTCACATGTGAACACACTCATACACACACTCCTATGCACACTCACACACATACACTCACATAATATTCATATATACACACATAAAATACGCAGACTCTATAAAGCCATAATACAAATTTTATATAGATAGAGGTCCTCACAGCAGGGACTGGAAATTAATACTAACCCCAGAACAAGAGGTGCGACTCACTTGTTCAAAGTGGGCTGTGCAAAGGCAGCTTAGACAAAACAAAATTGGTCACAGTAAAAAGTATCGCCAACTGGCATGGGGATGCTCGCTGTATAAGCCATCTGCCTGGAGGTGGTTCCGGGAAGAAAAAAAAATTAACAGACTCTTCAAGTCAGTAATGGTTGCATGTGGGGTCCACACTTACAGAATATCATGGTATGAGTCCCACAAGAACACCCATAAAAGTGGAAATGATGTCTGGAGTCCAGAGAAGCAAGTGTAACCCTTCATTCACTACGGGAGACTTCTGAGTCTAGCCACAAAGGATTACTGTTAGGAGGATTGTTCTCCCACAGACGGCTAGAAAACTTGGCTAAATATAAAGCAGAAAATGTCTGGGGCCTGGAGTAGCCCACACACATAGGACTGTGACTCCTAAGGGGGCTGGGAATGGGTGATAGCAACAGCTGTGACTTCTCTGGCTGCTTGCTTGGATGAAGAGCTCAGGCTACCGCTCAGCTTCACTGAACTGAAGAGGGGGAGGCGCCTAGGAAGCTTATGAGTAAGAAGAACTGCACAGAGGACAGGGGCCAGCGTGCTGCAGGTGGCCTGCGGGAGTTCTGGAGGGAGCCACTGGACTGATCAGACAAACAATTCTTAAAGCTCACACGGGCTGGAAGTAGAGCTCATTGCCGCCAATGCAAGTGAAAAGTGTGGTCCACGCTGGGTTGGGCAGATGGACCAGAAGTTTCTCACTTTCCCCCTGGAGGCCAGTAGTCCTAGACTGAAAGCAGCAAAGGAAGCTAGCTGCTTCAGACCCCAAAGTGGCTCAGGAAGCTGTGCGCATATGGAGCGGTGCCTCAATGGCTGAGCGTGCCTGCTCTGAGAGCCTACGGAAATGAGTTCAAATCCTCAGTGTCCGCATAAAGACCAGGTATGGCTCCAAGTGTCTACCATTCTAGCATGGGGGCAGAGACAGGAGAGCTCACGGGCCAGCCATCCTATTCAAAATGGTGAATTTCTGCTTCCGAGAGACTTGTCTCAATGTACGAAGGCAGAGAATAAAGAGAAAGACAGCCCACATCACTTTCTGGCCTCTAGGTGTACATACAGGTACATGTGTATGTACAAACACACACATACACACACACAGAGGCACACATGTGTGCACACACAGAGGCATCACACACAGACAAATGTGTATGCACACACACACACCCCACATATACACAAGGACACAAACACAAAAGGAAACAAGCCTAAAAGGGATGACATTTCTGAAAGAGTGGAAACGATGTGTCAGAATCATATGTAAAGCACTTCAAACGCGGTCAGGATTGAACAGAATAACAGTTACAAGAGCACATATCCAATCCAAATTTAGTAGGCTTTTACACTGGGGGTGTTGCTTCTGGGAGAACACCTGCCTCACACAGGCAAGGCCTTTCTCAGTTCCCAGCACCCCCAATATATAATACATACTACATATATACATACATATATACACACATACATACATGTGTACATACATACATGCTTATATCCACCTATATACATGAACACACATATACATACACACATATATACATGTACATGTATATATACACACATACATACACACATATATACATGTATACATACACATATATACATATACATACATATATACACATACATGCATGTACATATATACATATAAACACACATATACATTTAAACATACATATATACATATATATGTATATATACACACATATATACATATATACAGACAAGTAATAAATAGCATAAGACATAAGATGGTTATAGCTGATGAGTAGAAGAAAAATAGTCATAAAAATAATCCCAGAAATGACATGAGCATGGAACACATGTTTGGAGAGTAAGCAATCCAAAGGATTCATTATAAATATAGTATAGGCTGGTAGCACAGGCCTGTAATACCAGCAACTAGGGAGGCTGTGGCAGGTGAATTGTAAGTTCAAGGCCGGCCTGGGCAATCTTGTGAGGCATTGTCTCAAAATAAAAAATGAGAAAGCCAAGAATGTAGCTCATTCGTATATTACTTGTGCAGAGCATGTGCAAGCTAAATTCAGTCCCAAGTACTGACTGCAAAAAGACTTAATATCTTCCATGTATCCAAGGAGCCCGAGGAGAGACTGAATACATTAAGTAGGAAATGGAAGTCTACCAAAATATAGTGAATTTGCAAAAGAAAAATATTCATAAAGAAAACTCCTTTTCTGACTCTAAAGCAGTCAGAAGACCACAAGTTACACTGCAGTGGAACAAAAGTAGACTGTTATAAGACTCTGCCTGAGAGGCTATGGAAACCAGGGGGGAGGATCAAGGACTTTAAAATACCAAAGAGCAGGGCTGGAGAGATGGCTCAGTGGGTAAAGGCACTTGCCACCAAGCCTGATGACCTAAGTTCAGTCCCCAGAAACCTGAGTTCAGTCCCCAGGACTCACAGTTGGAAGGAGAGGACCAACTTTCACGGATTGTCCACTGACCTTCACACACATGCTGCAGCACACACACACACACACACACACACACACACACACGTCTTATTCAGGGTTCCTATTGCTGTGAATAGAAACCATGATCACTATAACTCTTATAAAGGACAGCATTTAATTGGGGCTGGCTTACAGTTTTAGAGGTTTAGTCCATTGTCATCATGGAGGGAAGCATGGCTGAATGCAACCAGACATGGTGCTAGAGAAACTGAGAGTTCTACATCTAGACTGCAGACAGCAGGAATAGAGAACCACTTGGCCTGGCTTGGGCTACTGAAATCACAAAGCCCCTCCCCCATTGACATACTTCCTTCAAGAAGGCCACTCCCACTCCAACAAGGCCACACCTCCTAATGGTGCCACTTCCTATGAGCCTATAGGGGCCATTTTCATTCACACCACCACCCACAACTAACCACCTACATACACACACACATCTGCTATAAATATTATACAAAATTAAAGTAAAAGGGACTTTTGTTTTTCAACCATTTATTGTTTATTCAGAAAGAGACTTACACAGGCAATAGATAATAAATTATAAAGTGTATTTTTAAAATTAAATATTTCACAAGTAAAAGTTTTAGAAATCTTAGAAACTTGTAAAATAAAGGTCTAGATAAAAACAAAGTTGTTGATAAAAAAGAGCACAGCTGAAACGTGATCATGAAAATCTTAGTTGAGGGTGGTCCCTGATGACTGTGGGGAACAGAGATTATATTCTAAAAAGAACATGCAACATTTTCAGGTGCCATTAAGCATTGGTAAAATGGACTTTCCCTGTCAAATGAAAGCTGAGAAATCTACCACCCACAGATCTGTGCTGCAGGAAATGGTAGAGAAAGGTCCTTTGACAGAGACAGATGGCACCAGGTGGGAGTTCATATCCACTGAGTGGACATTATGGAAGTGTAAATACTTGGCTACCTACAGAACAGTTCTTCCCATGTCCCTTCTCTGACTCCTGGTGCACCTCATCTGGCCCAGCATAGAGGACCAGCACCCAAGCGTATCAACCTATAGCAGAACCAGGCTTCTCCAGTGTCAGTGACAGTCCCTTCTCCACCTCTGTACCTGAACCTTTGGGAAGTCAATTCTTCCTTGGTCAGGGCTACCTCGGAGGCCGCTATGGTGACCCAAGAGAAGGATGATGCCCAGGCTGGAAACATATTTCGGAAGTGAAATGAGGAAGTCTGGTCTGGGGATAGTAGAATGCTAAGAGAGAGAATTGATCAGGGGGTGTTGCCTACCTATATGCAAGAACAACCGGCTGGATGGCTCTGCAGCTGCTAGGAGACCATTTAGAGGCTGAAGGAGAGGAGTATGAAGGGTAGCAAGATGGCAAACATATGGCATTTACTAAAAACTATGCTTTTAGGGCCTGGAGAGACAGCTCAGTGGTTGAGGACTGGGGCATGAGTCTCTAAGAACTCACAGGAGTGGCGTGTAGCTGTAGCTGTCTGATTGTAAATCCATCTTCAGAGGGCAAAGTCAAGGAACCTCCAAAACCAGCTGGCGAAAGCATGTGAACACACAATTGTACATGTGTGCCTATACATGAAAACAAACAGACATTTTAGACGCTAACCCTAAGGTGATGGGAGATGTGTGAGGTGAAGGCAATGGGGGGACAGTGTGTCATGGCTGCAGAGGCTGGTGTCGAAGAACAACTAAAAGACAGTGAAGACACCAGGAACTCTGAATTCTGTTACCATGCACCCCCAAATCAAAGCCCCTCATCCTTGGACAGATTTTGTTTTGCTTTTTTTTTTTTTTTAACCACAGTTGCTGGGTTGAAAATAAGTTCCCCCAGCCATGACTCTGGAATTTCTATACTGCTCTGTTGCTTCAAGTTCGACCTGACATCTACACACCAGGCTAATAACTAATAACACTGCACTGTCATTAGCACAAACTGTATGCTTTGATTACTTCTAAGTATTTACTGCCATCAACCTGCCTCTGCTTCTCTCATCCCATGATGGGTGATTACTTGTGCACACAACCATGCTTGATGGGTTACTAGTGCACACAACCATGCTTGGTCTTTTACCCGGATGCTAGGGATTCAAACCTTGGCTCTCATGGTTTTGCAACCATTGTTCTTACCCACTGAGCATCTCTCTAGTCCCCGGACTCCACCTCTGAGGACAGATATTTGCAAACCTTGAAGAAAAGGAAAGGACTACATTTTTAGAGGTTTGAAAAGATTAGGGGTGTCACTGCATAGAAAAATATTCGTCTAGTAGGCACCAGACCCTGGGTTTAATCCCCAGCAGCACAAAAAAAACAACCAGCTTTGGATCTCAAAGGCCTTGCTGTGTCTAAGCCAGGAATAAAGGTTCCATGTCACTGGGACAAACAGAACTCAAGGATTTCCTTCCAGAAGCCAGTTATGTCCCTTGTATTGTTTTGTGTCCTTTATCTGATGGCTCTGGGCTAATATTGGCTATCTCAACAGTGTTCAGGTCCTGCCCAACAAAAGCCTTCCACAAGCAGCTCTCCATTGCCAGCTACAGCTCATGTATGTAGCTCATGCATGCAGTCCATGCATGCAGCCTGTCCATGTAGCCCATGTACACAGTCCATCCACACAGCCCTTCCACTCCCCATTGCTCTCCACAGCTTAGCATTCCCTGCTGGGTCACCAGGCCTGGAAAGCATCCGTGCTCACTGCCATCTGCCAACACAGGCACGCCCTGTTCCTTTACTTCTAAACAGTACAGTTCCATTCACCAGAAAGTCACACAAGAAGTGTCCCTCTACGCAACCCAAGCCAAGGACCCCTGATACCAAGAAGAGGGCTCATTATTTTATTTCACAGAAGAGAAATCTGCAGAGGGAGAAGTGAAGTGGCTCCTAGCTACACTTGAACCAGCAAAGCTGAACTCATCCTTTTCAGAGCCTGCCATTTTGTGAGTCACAGAATAAAGAGGAGACGATGGTGCCAATGAAATCCAGCACCTGATGGCCTCCAAGCTGAAGAGGAAAGGGATTACCTCTACATCACTGTCACTGTGTCATATATGTCTTCATCTTTTCCTCATTTAGTAAGTAGTTACAGAGTTCACAGCTAATATTGGCCATCTTCACAGAGCCCTCAGCATGCAGCTGAAAACCCCTGACATCCAGCAAGGCTGCTGCCCAATGTAAGTGGAAAGTTACTAATGGCTTTGACCTCTGCACACACACTGCTGAAAGTCAAGGAAGTGCCTCCGGGTGCAGAACTGTTTCTTCTAGTGTGTCCGGACCCAGTTCCTCACAAGTGTCTAGCATTGTGTGGTGATGGGGGAAAAAAAAGAAGAAAAGATGGAACAAAGTCCTGGCCTAGTCACATGAACATCATGCCTGTGAAGAACTAGTCTACTGCATTTAATCATTATTCAATTAGAATACTTCTTAATTTGATATTTCTTAAGGCTCATTACACTTAATATAGTTTCTTGACAAGGCCACATTATGGTCATTAGCATTTCTAAAAGCTTGCTGAGCACTTTAAAAGCCATGTTTTAATAAAGGTTATGTCTTTAAATATGTGTCCGAAGTCAGGAAAGCTGTAAGCAAAGGTGTAACAATAAGCAAGTTTGTCTGTAGGAATGGAAAAGTTTTCTATCCATGGCTCACTGGTTAAGAGCCCTTGCTTACTGCTTTTCCAGAGGACTCAAGTTAAGTTCCCAGCACCCCTGTCAGGAGACTCACAACTGCCAGGAACCCTAGGACTCCAGCTCCAGGGGATCGGACACCTTCTCTGACCTCTGAAGGTACCAACACACACATGTGCCCCACCACCACCCCATTAAAAATAAAAATCATGAAGCCATTTAAAAATCCAATCATGCAAAGAGTCATTTTAGCCTATGGAGGACATTTCTGGGACATCTGACAGGGTTCGAGTGGGCAGCATGCAAGCCACATTTAAGAAGCAGAAGTAGCTGGACCGCCGGCACAGTGGCGCACAGAGCCAGCCAGTCTGTCCACTCCACTTCATTAATTCAAAACTAAAAGAGGAAAACGCATCACCCCAAGGTCAGAGTATCCAGTAAATGATCAGATCTTTGTTAATTAATCACTTAAAGCAAAATAAGACAAAAGTCTAGAAGTTAAAATAAGCAAACAAAATCTCACTCATTAAACAATTACTAAAGTGGTATATTGTAGAGATACAATTATATGTTATTATTTCTGTATTGTTTATTATGTAAAGCTGAGCTTTTTGTTACATAGAGATAGTATATGGATATAATTGCGTATTGTTTTATTATAATACTATATTATAGTTGTTTACTATAGAGCTATAAGTAAGGTAAAACTAGGGATCTTGAATTTTAAAAAATATTGCATAAATGCTTTAAACGAAACATTTGAAACTGCTTCTCGCTTCTCCAGTAGCCACAGAAGCAGAAATGCACTGTGTCTCTTGTCAACACAGGAAGTTGGCTATAAAGACACCATTCACAACAAGGGTCAAATGCTGGGAACGCCTTTTAAATACAACGGGTGGGGGAAGGGTGGATCAGAACGCATTTACTTCCATTGGCTCCAAAATACTTTATATAGGGACTGTCGGTGGTTCAGTAAGTCAAGGTGCTTGGCATGCGTTGTGTGACAAACTTCCTGGGGGAGATGCAGCACACAGGTCTACTCACCCTGGACAGGGAGCTCACAGCACATCCCTGATACCACCAAAGTCCAATTTGGTGACCCAATGAGTTTTAGTGATTACTTAATAAAGGTATGGGTGACGATGAGTTCCTCATAGGAGCAGAAATGACTCCAAGACAGCTGCATCACCAAAGTCCACACCCCAGCCTGGTTAACAGCTCATAAAGCTGGGAGCCTGCAGCACAGCACACAGCCTTATCTACTGCGCAACAGGATGAGGAGGGACCTCTCCTGGTGCCTCGGTTGCTCTAGACGTCTTCCAGATGGCTCGGCTGCTCTCTGCTTCTTTCAAGCTGCTGTTCTAGTCTCGGAGCGTTCTTCCAAGCCCAGTTTGTCAGAGTCTGGGCAGCTCAGCTACTTTGCAGGTTACTCCGGCAGGGAGGGGCCTAGTGAATCTGACCATTTTAAGGGACTTCCTGAAGATATTTTGAGTTGTTTACCTTCCTTTTTAAGGAGCTTCCTGGCTGGAGGGGCTGTTTTGATTTAGGAGGAAGCTGGTTCTCTCCAGCGTGTAAACCTGATTACCCAATTTTGATCCCAACAATCTGACTTCCAGTCCCAGAACCCACGCAAAGGTGGAAGGAGAGACCTGATTCCACAAAGTTGTCCTCCGACTTCCACACACCTACCATGGTCCACACACACACTATGGTACACACACACACACACACATACACACACACCATGGTATGCACATATGCACCATGGTGCACACACATGCCATGGTACACACTCGTATACACATACACACACCATGGGGTACACACACACACAAACATCATGGTACACTCTTATACACATATACATACACCATGGTGCATACACACACTATACATACATACATACATACACACATACAGACAGCATGCTGCAAACACACACACAAACACACACACACACCATGGTATACTCTCATATACACACACCATGGTGCACACATATACACCATGGTATACACGCACACCATGGTATACACATATACATATATTTATACACAAACACCATGAAACATACATACATACATACACACCCCATGGTGCACGCATGCACGTGTGTACACACACACTGATAATAAAGTTTTAAAGAAATTACTTTATATAGGTAAGTAGCTGTGATTAAGAGCACTTACTGCCTTTACAGAGGACCCAAGTTTGTCTCCTCACACCCACATGAGAGTTCACAACTACCTGCAACTCTACCTGTTACTCTGCCTATAACTCTAGTTCCAGGGTATCTGACACCCAACCCCCCCCCCCCCAAGACTCCTGCACACATGCGGTGTACATAAACTCATGCAAGCAAACACACATAGCATAAATAAAATAAGCATGCTTTATGTAGTAATCGGGCCATCACTGACCCGTGTTTGCATGTGCTGTGGACCATGTGTGCACAAGCCTCAAAGTGCTGTAATAATAGCTTGTTGCTCGCTCTCTTCCTAGGAGTCCATCTGACCCATAAAGGAACAGAGTCATTGCGTGTTTCCCCTGTGCACACAGTAGGCTTCTTAGACATTTACCTGAAGAAGCCAGGAGAAGTTACACTAAGCCCCTTATGTCTTCAAATGAGTCAATTATTGATTGGGGATATTTTTGGAACATATTAATACTCAGGAGAGGCCGCCAGGTTTGCTGTGCCAATAACTTATCCTTCAAAGCATATTGAATGAGCAGGAGCTATGAGGATATAAAGGCAAGCCACAGGGACACTTGCTTTCAGGATGCTTACTAAACACTTAGCAGAGCAGTAAACAGATGTGTGTACAAGACAGATAGGTGCTCTCAGAGATGCTGCAATTGCCATTGGTAAGGATGTAGAAAAAAGTAAGAGCCAGGGTTGAGAAAGGGCTCTGTGTGTGTGTGTGTGTGTGTGCTTTCTCCAGGCTTTTAAGTAGCTGGTGAGTCTCACTCATTTTGAAACCAAAAGGAAAAGAATTACCACCAGAAATCACTCAGCATCATGAAGGCACCCCAGAGAAGAAAAGTGTACTAGAAAAATGGTTTAATAGATGCTTTCAGAAGAGGTGTCCAACAGAAATAAAGTAGAAAAGAGACTACTCGCTGGGCAGTGGTGGCACACGCCTTTAATCCCAGCACTCGGGAGGCAGAGGCAGGTGGATTTCTGAGTTCGAGGCCAGCCTGGTCTACAGAGTGAGTTCCAGGATAGCCAGAGCTACACAGAGAAACCCTGTCTCGAACCCGCTCCACCCCCCCCCCCAAAAAAAAAGGAAAAAGAAAAGATAAGAGACCACTGACCATGGATGGTTGAGAGACATGCAAGGGTTAATTGTGGTTACCACGATTGCAAAGGATCCCAGTTTGACTCCTAGCACCCAGGTCAGGTGGCTCCCAACCACCTGCAAGTGTAGCTCTGGTGCAGTCTGACATTGCTGGCCTCCTAGGGCTCCTGCACACACATGCACATGTGCATGCACACACATGCAAATGCTGTGAGAAGAGAGCCCCATAAAAGCCAAGAGACCACCTCATCTGGAACCCAGAAACTAGGACATTCTAACGGGACAAGCAGGCGGCTAACTCTGAGACCGCCTGATCTCTTGGAAGTCTGTCTACACAAGCCATAAATTGTGGGGCAGAGAGACAAAACAAATACTACGGGCAAGTTCATGAGGGAAAACTCAGAAACCACTCAGGAAAAGATGTCTCATGTAGAAGCACGCCAGAGGAGATTCTTCCGGTAAGAACAAGAACTGATGGAATAACAGAAAATCATTTTTAAGGTAGTTGTGTTTAAATATAGAAAGAAGAAAGAAATGCAGGAGCCTGGGAGCAGGAGCTAGTTGCCATAGTAACAAGCAAATGCATTTGGAAAGGAACATCAAAAATTTATTTACTGAAATGGAAGAAAAACTTAATACAGAGTTGACCAGAGAAGTAATTAGTGAATTAGAGAGTAAATGGAAGGAAATAGCTCATGAATCAGATTATATATGTATCTGATTATATGTAATCTGATTATATGTATATATATATATATATGTATATATGTGTGTATATATGTATGTGTATATGTGTATATATATATGAATGAATGAAAACCATAGATCATTTGAGAGACCCAGAGTCTAAAATTGAAGGAAAATGAGATTTTGTAACTTGTGATTCATGTAAAAGAGTTGTCTATGAGCCCGAGGCCTGGGGCCGAGAACAAAGCAGAATAGACAGGGCTGTTGTTAAGACATTCCTAAGAACAGCTTGACTGTAAAAATGAAAAAATACAAGGACAAACAGAGCTATCTTGTCTGGGTCAACACCACCTGGCCGGAACCTCCTCTCTGTCTACTGCCCCTTGATGCCGGGTAAAGTCATACATCAACTGGTTGCTATGTGAACAAGATAAGCCCCCAGCCCACAGGATCAAAGTCCTGATGCCCTTTTGCTGACATGTAATCTTTCTGTTAATGTTTGAATAAGCCAATAGTGTGTCTAGTGTGTCGCTATGCTGAATTCCACACCCTTAAGCCCCTCACCCCATAAAAACCCCCTAGATTTCGAGCCTCGTGGCAGACATCCGTTATCTCCTGTGTGAGATGCATATCGGTCCGGAGCTCCTTCATTAAACGACCTCGTGTAATTACAGCAAGATGTGTCCTCGTGTTTCTTTGGGTGCTCTCTCCCTCCCGAGACTAGAGTGGGGACCCCCGAAAGGGGGGTCTTATAAAATGAGACATATTAGGGGCCTGAGGGATGGCTCAGAGGTTAATGGCACTGGCTGTTCTTCTAGAGGAAGGAGGATCAGTTCCCAGCACCTACACTGTGAGTCACAATTCTCTGTAACTCCAGTTCCTCCTCAGGCACCGGGCACAGACATGGTGCACAGGCGTGGTGCACAGACATACACTCAAAACACCCAATGTATGGACCGAAGGGCAATCAATCTTTTCCAGGAGCCATATCAGTCCAGGAGTGGTGGTGCATACTTTTGATTCCAACACTTAAGAGGCAGGTGGATTACAATGAGTTGGAGGTCAGCCTGGTCTACACAGCAAGTCCCAAGCCAGGCAAAGCAATATAGTGGAACTCTGTCTCCAAAAATCAGTAATAATTAATAATAATGACAAAACATATCAATATAAACCCAAGCTGAATTTCAGAGAGGTGAGTAAGAAGAATACGGTATTATATTTTTATTTCAACTTTTAAAATAGCATGTTAGGTGCCATTGTGATAGTTTAATGTTTTTATGATATTTTCACACGTGAATATTCTGGGTTTCCAATATCTTTCTTTTAAAGTGTGTGTGTGTGTGTGTGAATGCCATGTGTGCAGGTGTCTGAGGAAGCCTGAGGACGGTGTTGGATTCTCTGGAGCTGACGTTACAGGCTGTGCTGCTTAGTTTGTGGGGGGTCTTGTTGGGTTTTGGTCAATTTGTCACAAGTCACTGCCATCTGGGAAGAAAGAATTTTAATTGAGGAAATGCCTGCATCAGACTATCTTGCAGAAAAGCCTGTGGGACGTTTTCTTGATTAAGAGATTGATGTGAAGAGCCCAGCCCACCGTGGGCGGTGCCACTACTTGGAAAGTGGTCCTGAGATGTATAAGAAAGCAGGCTGAGCACGTCTCGGACAGCGTACAGCGATCCAGTGAGCAGCCTCTGCTCCAGGGCCTCTGCTTTCAGCTGCCTTCCAGTTCCCACCTCAGATTGCAGTCTTGGCTTCCCTCCATGACAGACTGTCACCTGTAAGTCAGATAAACCCTTTCCTCCCCAAGTTGCTTTAGGTCATGATCTTTTAGCAAAGCAATCAAAAGCAAAGTTGGACACAGCTGGTTGTGAGCCACCTGACGTGGGTCCTCTAGAAAAGGACCTAACTCCTAATTGCTGATGCCTATCTCTCCATCCCCTCTGCAATATTCTGTCAATTTGTGTGCCTCTGGTTCTCTCCTGTCTTCCCAAGACCTCTTCTTTCTTTATTATCACCTAATATTAGACTCTCTTGGTCTCCTTTCTAGACTTTTAGACTTTATCCACATCACACACACACACACACACACACTCTCTCTCTCTCTCTCTCTCTCACACACACACACACACACAATGAACACGCACATGCACGCACTCGTGTGCCACACACACATTATCAGGGGAAAGGGAGTTGTTTATTCAAAAAATATGATTCAGTTTCATGAGCAGGATAACAAAGGGGAAAAAAATTCTAGCACTGTGGTTCCCAGCCTGTGGGTAGCAACCTCTTGGGTTGAACAACTCCCAGGGGTCACATATCAGATATCCTGCATCCCAAATATGTACATAACAACTCATAACAGTAGCAAAATTTTGGTTACGAAGTAACAATGAAAGTAATTTTATGGTAGGGAGTTATCACAACCTGAGAGGCTATGTTAGGGATGCTGCAATGTTAGGACGGTTTCGAGTCACTGTATTAGCACTACATGTGTGGATAAGGCATGAGAGCGCACGGCAGCCCATGTGGGGAGCAGGTATGTGGCCAGCTTTTCCTCGTGGCTCACTTTTGAGTCACTTTTGAGTCAGAGCTTCAGTGGGCCAAGAGAGAACAGCTCTAGTCTGGGTGCTTAATGGAGAAAAATGGATTGAGAAGCAATTCAAATGAAAGAAGAGATTAAAAGTTGGTCTTGCATCAAAAATCCAGGTGAGATTTGATCAATTTAGACTATTGTTAGCAGTAGAGATGGAGAAAAACAGAAGAATTTGAGATACAATTTGAGGTTTAAGATTCCTTAATTCTGCGCTGGGGAGAGAGCTCAGTCCTGAAAGTGTTAACTTTGCATACATGAGAACACAAGTTTGAGCCAAAGAGCCAATATGACAAGAGGGAGAGGGGGAGAGAGAGAATAGAGGGAGGGAGGGAGAGAGAGAGAAAGAGAGAGAGAGAGAGAGAGAGAGAGAGAGAAGAAAGAAGAGAAGAGAGAGAGGGAAAGAGAGAAAAGAGGAACAAGGAGGCTGACCCAAAGACAAAGATATTTAGCAGTCATTGTCCTGGCCTGTGGTACCCCGTGCTTCAGAGACAGAGACAAGGGGGGCACAAGTTTGAGGCTAGTCGTCATGAGACCATGTCTCAGATTTTTCCTTAAAGTCATCAAGGGTCAGTAAGATGGCACGGTGCTTGCCACCATCCCTGATGACCTCAGTTCAGTTCCTGGAACCCACACATCTGAAAGAGAAGGAACTTCTTCAAGTTGTCCTTTGACCTCCGCCTATGTGTCGTGGGACACACACGCCTCCACCTATGTATCATGGTACACACATGCCTCCCTCTGACACAGAGTTGGCTAATCAACTAGCGTAAAAAAAATATTTATCACTGTAACACAGTTACTCCTGAAGAGTTTCAGGCTTTTAAGAGAAGACCATGTTTAGAGAAGAGGAAGCAGGCAGAGAGCCTTACTTCACACTGGTGTTTAAGGTGCTAGGAGAGAGGATGAGGAAGCTACCTCCTGAAACAACCAGGGAAGAAGGAAGTATCAGAAAGGCAAAGAGAAACCTGGGTCCCCATCCTACCCCCAAATAGAGTGACCAGCCGGGTGAAAGGAAGGAAGCTGTCTTTGAACTCGGGTATCAGGAGCCTTGGTGAGGACTTTCAAACATAGAGGTTGAATCCTGGAGATGCAGAGTTGCAGGCCGTGGTTGGTTCATAGCCTGAGTGGAGAATAGAGATAAGGAAGGAGCTGAGGGGCCAGGGGTTGGGGGGCAGGGGGAGGCATCTCTTTAGGGGCATGGGTATTAAACTGAAAGATTTCATGGGTATTAATGAAATCTGTCTGAGTCAAGATAACAAAGACAAGGACCAAGTCCTGAGTAGACAGGAAAAGGCAACTTGTCAGAGAGCAGGTGGCAATTGTACTATGCTTGGACAGGGACCAGGGCCTTCTACCTCTATGTGACAGAGAGGCAGGTAGCTAATGGTGAGACAAGGGGGATGTTTCGATCTAACTGTATCTTTGTTTTGCATAGGATCTGTCTATGTAGCTCAGTGTGGCCTCAAACTCAAGCAGCCTTGCCTTGATTTCAGAGCCTCTGGTCCTAGCCTCCTGACTGCTGAGATTATAGGTGGAGACCACTAGATGTTTTCTTAAGGAGTCATGATGCTAAGCCACCAGCCTAAAGGGAGGGATCAAAGAAGAGATAGAGGATTTAGTTTTCATTATTAAAAAGGAGGAAAGGGTTTGGCATAAGGATCTTAGAGAGCTGAAGACATAGCAGGATTTCTAGGAAATGCAGGGCTTACGTGAAGCTCGGTGGCCTGTGTTTGAGAAGTGGCTCCTCAGCACAGCTGGGCAGTGCTGGGCAGCTGTTATGATGATGAAGACGGAATCTGGCAGGTGAGAACGCAGAGGAAGAATGGGGAAACTGAACCGGGGAGAACTACAGAGAACTGATTATAGTGCTGGACCTCATTGTGAGTCAGCTTAGGAGTGTCACTGCCATTGCTACCAGATGCCTGACAAAAGACACCTAAGGAGGGAGTGTCCAGTCTGCCTTACAGTACCGGGGTAGACAGTCCATCCTGCAGGAGAAGGACGGGGCTCACCACTGCATCCAGTTAGGAAGCAGAGGCAGATAGCCTATGCTTAGCCCACTTGCCCTGTATTCAGTTCAGGACTCTATCCCACAGAATGGTAGCTGCATCCCACATCTACAGTCAACCGGCTCACTTCTGCCTAATCTACATACCCTCCCCCCAACACACACATACACAGGCACGCCCAGAGATTTCTTTCCACTGTGAATCAGATGCGCATCAACTCGGCAATCCATGTTTCACCACGGCCCTGGATAGAACAGAGGAAAGTTATGTTGGGTGAATGTGAAGTCTTGAGGAAATATAGTAGATTGGAGGACAGCATCCTAGTCAGAGTGTGGAATACCTGGATATGAAATTTCAGAGACATCCCCCTCCCTAACCTCTACTTACACATCTGCAGAATAGGTGACCATCTCTAGGATGAAGCAGGACATGGTGGCACACCCCTGTAATCGCAGCTCTTGGGAGGCAGGAGGGTCACTGAAAGTTTGAGATCAGCATAGTGAGCTCCAGGTCAGCCAGGGCTACAAAGTGTAACTCAGTCTAGAAAACACAACAACAACAACAGATCATGGGATGAGATTCAGAAACGACAAGAAAGGAGCCAGCAGGATATCTCCATGGGTTCAGGGGCTTGCTGCAAAATCATGAAAACCTGAGCTTCTTCCTCAGAACCCAGATACATGTGGGAGGAGAAAACTGGCCCCTGCAAGATTCCCTCTGACCTGCACACATGCCCACGTACAATAATGATCATGCTGCAAAAAAAAAAAAAAAGTTTCAAAAGAAATGGCAAGAATGGGGCATCACTACACCCAGGATATATGCCGGTACCTCTGCATGGTTGGCTGAAATCACATTCTTTCACCATCTAGTTATTTTCTTGTTTTAATTTTATTTTATTTTTAATTTATTTTTTATACTCCGTATTCCATTCCCTGCCCCTGCCATCTACTCTCTGACTGCTCCACATCCTACCCACCGGGTCTCCACATGGATGTCCCCACCCCCCACCCCACCCCACCCCACCTGACCTCTAAACTTCCTGGGGCCTTCAGTCTCTTGAGAGTTAGGTGCATCATCTCTGAATGAACACAGACCCGGATGTCCTCTACTGTATGTGTGTTGGGGGCCTCATATCAGCTTGTGTATGTAACCTGGTTGGTGGTCCAGTGTTTGAGAGATCTTGGGGGTCCAGATTAATTGAGACTGATGGTCCTCCTACAGGATTGTCCTTCTTCTCAGCTTCTTCCTGCCTTCCCTAATTCAACAACAGGGGTCAGCTGCTCCTGTCCATTGGTTGGGTGCAAATATCTGCATCTGACTCTTCCAGCTGCTTGTTGGGTCTTTGGAAGGGCAGTCATGATAGGTGACTTTTTGTGAGCACTCCGTAGCCTCAGTAATAGTGTCGGGTCTTGGGACCTCCCCTTGAGCTGGATCTCACTTTGGGCCTGTCGCTGGATCTTCTTTTCCTCAGGCTCCTCTCCATTTATAACCCTGTAATTCTTTTAGACAGGAACAATTATGGGTCAGAGGTATGACTTGGGCCTGGCAACCCGTCCCTCACTTGATGTCCTGTCTTCCTGCTGGAGGTGGGCTCTATCAGTTCCCTCTCCCTACTCTCTGGCATTTTATCTAAGGTCCCTCCCTTTAAGTACTGGGAGTCTCTCACCTCCCAGGTCTCTGGTACATATGCGGGGAGGGGAGTACCCCAACCTCCTATTTCCTGAGGTTGCCTGTTTACATTCTTTCTGCTGGCCCTCAGGGCTTCAGTCCTTTTTCCTCACCCAATACAAGATCAGGCTCCCCTTTACCCCCCATTCTCCCCTCACCCGGTTCACTTTCCCTCCCTCCCCACTAGTTATTTTTTGTTAAAATCACTGTAGGAGTTATATTGTTTCACCATCTAGTTATCTTCCTTTCTTCCTTTCTTCCTTCCTTCCTTCCTTCCTTCCTTCCTTCCTTCCTTCCTTCCTTCCTTCCTTCCTTCCTTCCTCTCTCTCTCTCTCTCTTTCTCTCTTTCTTCCTTTCTTTCTTCCTTCCTTTCTTTCTTTCTTTCTTTCTTTCTTTCTTTCTTTCTTTCTTTCTTTCTTTCTTTCAACTGGCTATTTTCTTTATTTACATTGCAAATGTTATCCCCCTTCCCAGTTTCCCTCCCTCCCCGAAACACCCTATCACATCTTCCTTCCCCCTGCTTCTATGAGGGTGTTCCTTTACCCACACACCCACTTCCACCTCCCCACCCTTGATTTCCCCTACACTGGGACATCTATCAAGCCTTCACAGGACCTAGGACCTCTCCTCATATTGATGCATGACAAGGCCGTCCTCCTACATATGCTGCTGGACCCATGTGTACTCCTTTGTTTTTGGTTTTTTGGTTTGGTTTGGTTTTTTGTTTTTTCTTTGTTTGTTTGTTTGGTTGGTTGGTTGGTTTGGTTTGGTTTGGTTTGGTTTGGTTTGGTTTGGTTTGGTTTGGTTTGGTTTTTCGAGACAGAGTTTCTCTGTAGCCCTGGCTGTCCTGGAACTCACTTTGTAGACCAGGCTGGCCTTGAACTCAGAAATCTGCCTGCCTCTGCCTCCCAAGTCCTGGGATCAAAGGCGTGCGCCTTTGTTGATGGCCCCTGAGAGTTCTGGGGGGTTCTGGTTGGTTGATATTGTTCTTCCTATGGGGGTTGCAAACCCCTTCAGTCCTTCAACTCCTTCAGTCCTTTCTCTAACTCCTCTATTGGGGATCCCGCACTCAGTCCAATAGTTGGCCTTGAACATCCGCCTCTGTACTTGAAAGGCTCTGGCAGGGCCTCTCAGGAGACAGCCATATCAGGCTCCTTTCAGCATGTACTTCTTGGCATCCACAAGAGTGTCTGGGTTTGGTAACTGTATATGGGATAAATCCCCAGGTGGGACAGTCTCTGGGTGGCCTTTCCTTCAGTCTCTGCTCAACACTTTATTACCTATTTGCTCCTGTGAGTATTTTGTTCTCCTTTTAAGAAGTACCAAAGCACCCACACTTTGGTCTTCCTTCTTATTGAGCTTCATGTGGTCTTTGAATTGTATCTTGGGTATTCTGAACTTTTGGGCTAATATCCACTTATCAGTGAGTGCATACCATGTGTGTTCTTTTGCGACTGGGTTACCACACTGAGGATGATATTTTTTAGTTCTATCCATTTGCCTAACAATTCATGAATTCATTGTTTTTAATAGCTGAGTAGTACTCCACTATGCAAATGTAACACATTTTCTGTATCCATTCCTATGTTGAGGGATGTCTGGGTACTTTCCAGCTCCTGGCTATTATAAATAAGGCTGCTACAAGCTGGAGCATGTGTTCTTATTACAAGTTGGAGCATCTTCTGGGCATATGCCCAGGAGTGGTATAGCTAGGTCCTCAGGTAGTACTATGTCCAATTTTCTGAGGAACTGCCAAACTGATTTCCAGAGTGGTTGTACCAGCTTGCAATCCCACCAGCAATGGAGGAATGTTCCTCTTTCTCCACATCCTTGTCAGTATCTGCTGTCACCTGGGTTTTGATTTTAGCCATTCTGATTGGTATGAGGTAGAATCTCAGGGTTGTTTTGATTTGCATTTCCCTGATGACTAAGGATGTTGAACATTTCTTTAGGTGCTTCTCGGCCATTCAGTATTCCTTAGTTGAAAATTCTTTGTTTAGCTCTGAACCCCATTTTTTAAATGAGTCTAACTTCTTGAGTTCTTTCTATATATTGAATACTAGCCCTCTATCAGATGTAGGGTTGGTAAATATCTTTTCCCAATCTGTTGGTTGCCTTTTTGTCCTATTGACAGTGTCCTTTGCCTTACTTTGCAATTTTACTTACTTGCTTTGCAATTTTATGAGGTCCCATTTGACTATTCTTGATCTTAGAGCATAAGCTATTGGTGTTCTGTTCAGGAATTTTTCCCTTGTGCCCATGTATTCAAGACTCTTCCCCTCTTTCTCCTCTATAAGTTTCAGTGTATCTGGTTTTATTTGAAGGTCCTTGATCCACTTGGACTTGAGCTTTGTACAAGGAGATAAGAATGGGTCGATTTGCCTTCTTCTACATGCTAACCGCCAGTTGAGGCAGTGCCATTTGTTGAAAATGCTGTCTTTTTTTGACTGGATGGTTTTAGCTCCTTTGTCAAAGATCAAGTGACCATATGTGTGTGGCTTCATTTCTGGGTCTTCAATTCTATTCCATGGATCTTCTTGCTTGTCTCTGTACCAATACCATGCAGTTTTTATCACTATTGCTCTGTAGTACAGCTTGAGGTCGAGGATGGTGATTTTCCCAGAGGCTCTTTTATTATTAAGAATAGTTTTCACTATCCTGGGTTTTTTGTTATTCCAAATGAAGTTGCAAATTGCTCTTTCTAACTCTATGAAGAATTGAGTTGGAATTTTGATGGGGATTGCATTGAATCTGTAGATTGCTTTCGGCAAGATGGCCAATTTTACTATATTAATCCTGCCAATCATGAGCATGGAAGATCTTTCCATCTTCTGAGATCTTCTTTGGTTTCTTTCTTCAGAGACTTGAAGTTCTTGTCATACAGATATTTAACTTCCTTAGTTGGAGTCACACTTTAGTAATAAAGTGTGTGTATTTTTATATTATTTGTGACTAATATGAAGGGTGTCGTTTCCCTAATTTCTTTCTCAGCCTGTTAATCCTTTGAGTAGAGGAAAGCTACTGATTTGTTTGAGTTAATTTTATACTCAGCCACTTTGCTGAAGTTGTTTATCAGGTTTAGGAGTTCTCTGGTGGAGTTTTTGGGGTCACTTAAGTATACTATTAGCATCTGCAAATAGTGGTAGTTTGACTTCTTCCTCTCCCTTTGGCCACCTTTTGTTGTCTAATTGCCATAGCTAGAACTTCAAGTACTATGTTGAATAGATAGGGAGAGAGTGGGCAACCTTTTCTAGTCCCTAATTTTAGTGGAATTGCTTCAAGTTTCTCTCCATTCAGTTTGATGTTGGTTACTGGTTTGCTGTAGATTGCTTTTACCATGTTTAGGTATGGGCCTTGAATTAGCATGAGGGGATGTTCAATTTTGTCAAATGCTTTTTCAACAGCTAATGAAATGGCCATGTGGTCTGGTCTTTTTCTTTGAGTTTGTTTATGTAGTGGATTACATTGATGGATTTCCATATATTGAACCATCCTTGCATCCCTGGGATGAAGCCTGCTTGATCATGGTGAATGACCGTTTTGATGTATTCTTGGATTCGGTTGGCAAGAATTTTATTGAGTATTTTTGCATCAATGTTCATAAAGGAGATTGGTCTGAAGTTCTCTTTCTTTGTTTGGTCTTGTGTGGTTCAGGTATAAGTGGAATTGTGGCTTCATAGAATGAATTGGGTAGTGTATCTTCTGTTTTTATTTTGTGGAATAGTTTGAAGAGTATTGGTATTAGGTCTTCTTGAAAGGTCTGATATAATTCTCCATTAAACCCATCTGGTCCTGGGCTTTTTTTTTTTTTTTGGTTGGGAGACTATTAATGACTGCTTCTATTTCTTTAGGGGTTATGGTACTGTTTAAATGGTTTATCTGATCCTGTTTTAACTTTGGTACCTTGTATGTGTCTAGAAAATCGTCCATTTTATCCATATTTTCCAATTTAGTTGAGTATAAAATTTTGTAGTAGGATATAATGATTTTTTTGAATTTCCATAGTTTTCACTGTTATGTCTCCCTTTTCATTTCTGATTTTGTTAATTTGGATACTCTCTCTGTGCCCTCTGTTTAGTTGGGCTAAGGGTTTATCTAACTATCTTGTTGATTTTCTCAAAGAACTAGGTCCTAGTTTTGTTGATTCTTTGTATAGTGTTTCTATTTGGTTGATTTCAGCCCTGAGTTTGATTATTTCCTGCCATCTACTCCTCTTGGGTGTATTTGCTTCATTTGGTTCTAGAGCTTTCAGGTGAGCTGTCAAGCTGCTAGTGTAAGCTCTCTCCAGTTTCTTTTTGGAGGCACTTGGAGCTATAAGTTGTCCTCTTACCACTACTTTCATTGTGTCCCATAAGTTTTGGTATGATGTGTCTTCATTTTCATTAAGTTCTAAAAAGTCTTTAATTTCTTCCTTTATTTCTTCATTGACCAAGTTATCATTGAGTAGAGCGTTGTTCAGTTTCCATGTGTATGTGTATTTTCTGTTGTTTTTGTTAAAATTTAATACCAGCCTTCGTCTGTGGTGATCTGATAGGGTGCATGGGGTTATTTCAGTCTTCTTATATCTGTTGAGGCCTGTTTTGTGGCCAGTTATATGGTCAATTTTGGAGAAGGTGCCATGAGGTGCTAAGAAGAAAATATATTCTTTTGCTTTAGGATGAAATGTTCTATAAATATCTATTAGATCCATTTGGTTCATAACTTCTGTTAGTTTCACTGTGTATCTGTTTAGTTTGTGTTTTCATGATCTGTCCATTGCTGAGAGTGGGGTGTTAAAGTCTCCCATTATTATTGTGTGGGATGCAACGTGTGCTTTGAACTTTAGTAAAGTTTCTCTTATGAATGTGGATGCCCTTGCATTTGGAGTGTAGATGTTCAGAATTGAGAGTTCATCTTGGTAGATTTTTCCTTTGACCAGTATGAAGTGTCCTTCCTTATCCCTTTTGATAACTTTTGGTTGAAAGTCGATTTTATTTGATATTAGAATGGCTACTCCAGCTTGTTTCTTGGGACTGTTTGCTTGGATATTTGTATTCCAACTTTTTACTCTGGGGTAGTGTCTGAGGTGCGTTTTACTTTGTCTCTGAGGTGCGTATTCTGTATGTAGCTGGGTCTTATTTATGTATCCAGTCTGTTAGTCTATGTCTTTTTATTGGGGAATTGAGTCCATTGATGTTAAGAGATATTAAAGAAAAGTGGTTGTTACTCTCTTTTTTTTTAATTAGGTATTTTCCTCAATTACATTTCCAATGCTATCCAAAAAGTCCCCAATACACTCCCCCCCCAGTCCCCCATCCACCCACCCCCCCCCTTGGCCCTGGCATTCCCCTGTATTGGGGCATATAAAGTTGGCAAGTCCAATGGGCCTCTCTTTCCAGTGATGGCCTACTAGGCCATCTTTTGATACAAATGCAGCTAGAGTCAAGAGCTCTGGGGTACTGATTAGTTCATAATAATGATCCACCTATGGGGTTGCAGTTCCCTTTAGCTCCTTGGGTACTTTCTCTAGCTCCTCCATTGGGGGCCCTGTGATCCATCCAATAGCTGACTGTGAGCATCCACTTCTGTGTTTGCTAGGCCCCGGCATTGTCTCACAAGAGACAGCTATATCTGGGTCCTTTCAGCAAAATCTTGCGGTTGTTACTCTCTTACTCTCTGTTATTTTTGTTGTTAGAGGTGGAATCATGTTTGTGTGGCTATCTTCTTTTGGGTTTGTTGAAAGATGACTTTCTTGCTTTTCTAGGATGTAGTTTCACTCCTTGTGTTGTTTTTTTTTTCCATCTATTATCCTTTGTAGGGCTGGATTTATGGAAAGATATTATGTAAATTTGTTTTTTGTCATGGAATATCTTGGTTTCTCCATCTATGGTAATTGAGAGTTTTGCTGGGTATAGTAGCCTGGGCTGGCATTTGTGTTCTCTTAGGGTCTGTATGACATCTGCCCAGGATCATCTAGCTTTCGTAGTTTCTGGTGTGAGAAGTCTGGTGTGATTCTGATAGGGCTGCCTTCATATGTTACTTGACTTTTTTTCCTTACTGCTTTTAATATTCTTTCTATACTTAATACATTTGTTGTTTTGATAATTATGTGACAGGAGGAATTTCTTTTCTGGTCCAGTCTATTTGGAGTTCTATAGGCTTCTTGTATGTTCATGGGCATCTCTTTCTTTAGGTTAGGGAAGTTTTCTTCTATAATTTTGTTGAAGATGTTTACTGACCCTTTAAGTTGGGAATCTTCACTCTCTTCTATACCTATTATCCTTAGGTTTAGTCTTCTTATTGTATCCTGGATTTCCTGGATGTTTTGGGTTAGGAGCTTTTTGCATTTTGTATTTTCTTTGACTGTTTGTCAATGTTTTCTATGGTATCTTCTGCACCTGAGATTCTCTCTTCTATCTCTTGTGTTATGTTTGTGATGCTTGTGTCTATGACTCCTGATCTCTTTCCTAGGTTTTCTAACTCCAGGGTTGTCTCCCTTTGTGATTTTTTTTTTTATTGATTCTATTTCCATTTTTAGATCTTGGATGGTTTTGTTCATTTCTTTTACCTGTTTGATTGTGTTTTCCTGGATTCTTTAAGGGAGTTTTGTGTTTCCTCTTTTAAGGGCTTCTACCTGTTTACATGTGTTCTCCTGTATTTCTTTAATGGAGTTATTTATGTCCTTCTTAAAGTCCTCTATCATCATTATGAGAAGTGACTTTAGATCCATCTTTTTTTTTTTTTTTTTCTGGTGTGATGATGTATCCAGGACTTGCTATGGTGGGAGAATTGGGTTCTGATGATGCCAAGTAACCTTGGTTTCTGTTGCTTATGTTCTTATGCTTGCCTCCCACCATCTGATTATCTCTAGTGCTCCCTGCCTTTGCTATATCTGACTGTAGCCTGTCCTTCCTGTAATTCTGGTTGAGTCAGAACTCCTCAGAGTCCAGCTGTCTCTGTGATCCTGTGGTTCCGGGATCCTGTGATCCTGAGATTCTGAGTGTGTCATTGTTTCTGGGAGTCAAGCTGCCTCTGGGTCCCTGAAATCCTGGTGTGACCAAGATCCTGTGATCCTGTGATCCTGTGATCCTGTGATCTTGGGTGTGCTAGAGCACCTGGGAGTGGAGCCTCCCCTGGGGCTGTGGGACTGGCTGTAGAGTTCATGTCTAAGGTAAACTGGCACAGGCCAGAAGGAACCCAACCCACTGGTCCTAGTTATTTTCTATCAAAATCTCTGTAGGAGTTAATGGGGTGACAAGCTGTTATCCCAGCACTGGAGAGAGACAGGCAGGCAGGTCTCTGAGTTCAAGGCTAGCCTTGTCTACATAGTGAGTTCTAAGTCATGTAGCACCACACAGTGGGACCTGTCTCAAAAAGAAGAAAAAGAAAACAGGAGGAATTAGTATCAAACAAGTGTGTATAGAAAAACAATTTTGGTTTTTCAAAAGAAGAATTGATTTGTGTGAACCAAATGTATGTGGATCATTGTTCAGCACTATTTTAACTTTTTTATTTGCCCCATTTTTGCCTCAACTACTATGGCACACAGCCCTCCACTGAAGCAAATGTAACTATTCAGAGCTTCCTGTTGAATTAGGATGTTAGACTCTCCCCCTTAGGAAACAGGTTCAAACATTTATAATCACTCTTTAAAAAATAAATAAACCTACTGGTAGGAGAAATCAATTTTGTAAAAGGGCATATAAAATTTGTATCAAAAAAATCTTTATGACTGTACCCTTAGACACAGAAAATTTTGACATTAAACAATTTAGCCTAATATAGTAGAGGGTGGCTTAACAATTATGTTCATCACAATTTTATTTACACTACCACCAGACAAAAGGCTATTTTGATATTAAAGAATAGAAGATTAATGAGAAAAACAAACAAATAAACAAACAAGCAAACGACCTTAGTAATCCACTAAGGAAGTGCTATTCAGTCTTTCAGTATGACTGAGATCTTATCTAGTTAATAAAGCTTTTATTTTGCTTATTTCTGTTGTAGCCTCTGCAGCTGCTGCTATTAATGCTGTTTGGTTTGGTTTGGTTTGGTTTGGTTTTCTGAGGCAAGATTTCAGATTTACTGTGAAGTTAAGGGTGACCTTAAACTCCTGAACCTGAGACTTCCAAGTGCAGAGATTATTGAGGTGAGTCACCATACCCGTGACCTTTGCTTTGTTTTAAGCTCAGAAGTACATAAATAAATGTAGGGGACAAAAAGCTGAAAGGGGCACGTGTATATACAACTGTTGAAGAGTGGAATTATGGGAGGTTTTTGTTCAGTTTACTTTGATACTTGATGCTTTACAGTGTTGGGGGTTTGTTTTGATATCTGGATGTGATGCATGCCTTTAATGCCAGGGGTCCAGAAGCACGGTCAGGAAGATGATATGTCTGAGGCCCAGGGTTCATACAGAGTCCAAGGCTAGCATGAGTTTGCTACCCTGAGTATACATAGCTATCAAGGGAAATATCCAATTTCCTTTTGTTTCCTATCTGTGTGAAATGTATCCTTCAATGGGTTTCACAGTTCTGCCTTAACTCTTCCCTAAGCTGAGAAAATGGTTTAGGGGGCAAAGCACTTGCCGTGCAGGCAGGAAGACCTGAATTCTGACTCCCCAGCTCCCGTGAAAAGGCAGACACACAGAGAGAACCTGAGGTAGGTTTATTCCAGCTTTTCATCTGCCTTTGGTCCGATGAAGAACTCAGAATTGCAGGCCAAGAGCTGAGGAAGAACTCCATATGATATGTTTAATGCTTAAAAAAAAAAAAAAATCCACTTCTTTGGGGACTCTGTAGACATAAGCAGTTCTGGCATGAAGGGACACACCCATGTGAGAAACCTGAGCCTGTTTACATTAAAACAAAACAAAAAACAGAGTAAAGATGAAACCTGTTTACTTGGATTAATGGTGAATTCTCACTCAGACCATGTGCCCTCAAGACCTGTCTTAAAGGCAAAATACCTTTAGATAAGCCAGTCACTAAATTTAAGATCATCCTTGATATAACTATTCAAATAATGTATCTGTTCCATAGTGTGGTTTTTAATCATTCCAGTTGTGTTTTTTAACCTATCCAGTGACAAATACCAAACATTACTGGATCAATTAAAAAAAAAAGAATTAAAAAAAATCCCCCCACCTTTTTTTTTCTAATTTGAATTTTAGGAACACTAACTATGTAAACACTCAACAGAGTCTTAGAAGTTGGGTTTGCATTGCATACACTAGTCAACGTTTGCTGAAAAGACCCTGATATAGCTGTCTCTTGTGAGACTGGGCCGGGGCCTAGCAAACACATAAGTGGATGCTCACAGTCAGCTATTGGATGGATCACAGGGCCCCAATGGAGGAGCTAGAGAAAGTACCCAAGGAGTTAAAGGGATCTGCAACCCTATAGGGGGAACAACATGATGAACTAACCAGTACCCCGGAGCTCTTGTCTCTAGCTGCATATGTATCAAAAGATGGCCTAGTCGGCCATCACTGGAAAGAGAAGCCCATTGGACTTGCAAACTTTATATGCCTCAGTACAGGGGAACGACAGGACCAAAAAGTGGGAGTGGGTGGGTAGGGGAGTGGGGGGGGGAGGGTATGGGGGACTTTTGGGATAGCATTGGAAATGTAATTGAGGAAAATATGTAATAAAAAAAAAGAAGTTGGGTTTGAATTACAAATGAAGTTGGGCTTTACTGTTTAAGCTGTAGTTCCTATAATGAGCTACTTAAGAAAGAAGCACGGAGGGCCTCAGACCGACCACTAGAAGCTCGGAACCCATCAGCATGTCCTGTTTATTTGTTCCTGTATTTGGTTTTATGTAACTTAATAGCACTAAGGTTGTTTGTAAGATAGGCTTGTTAATAGCTTGGCTGTGGAGAGCAATATAATTATAAAATGACAAATAAACACTCAGGCAGCCTTTCCAAATCAGACAGAAATCTACTTACAACGGTGACTGGTCAGCGTAATGGAGGTTACAGAACAGAACAGAACAGAACAGAACAGAACAGCACAGCACAGCACAGCGAGGGCTCCCTCTGTGTATATGGACAGAAACCCTTCAGAGTGTGCCGGTTGGGTTTTGCCTGACTCGTTTGTCTTTCGTACTTTTCATAAGAACAGAGAAAAACTGTGAGAAAAATAACACAGGTCATAGCAGGATTAAAACCGAGAGAGTGTTTTCTCAGAAAACTTCTGTTATTATAAAATGCAAACCCTGCATCTGCACTCTAGGTTTGGCTGAAATTCAAGATACACACGAATAAAGACTAAGGATGTAAATGTAGTGAAATCGTAAATTATTGGAATGCTAAGGGAAAAGATAAAAGACCCTGCAATCTAACAATGAATTACTAGAGAATTTGTTTTTAATGTATTTGTTAGCTTAGACTTCCTTCCCTATGAAATCAATCGATTGTGCTAAGTGGTTAACAGATGCAAGCCCTACTTAGCATCTGATTTGGCCTTGACAAGAAAAGGGCAGGCTTTTATAAGCAGCACGTTTAGGAATTTGTATCAATAGCAGATATTTTAGCGGGCTACAATTTACAAATTACTGATATATTCCAGATACCTCTAATATGTTTTGACTACTCTGGAAATTAAATCCCTGTGGTGTGTTGACAAGGACCAACAAGTGGATTGCCTCCACCGTGATCCTTGGGCACTGACAAGGTTCTGCCCTCAGACACACCTCCCTAGGGCAGAGAGTTAAAGGCCCAGCAAATGATTGCATCTCAGGGCTACACAGACAAAGGCCTTGAGAATAAAGGGCACTTTGGAAGCTGCCCAGAGGAGACACTGCTGTGGACAGTCTGGGGACTCTGACAGAAGCCTTGGCTCCTGACACTTGCTCTCTGGGTCCTGCTTTAGCTGTTTTTCTGAACATACAACAATTTTCTTCTGGACTAGAGGCCAGTTTTGAACCCTGGTTTTGTTAGAGTTGTGGGTTTAGTGATTCTATCCTTATAGATTATTGTGATTATCATCAAATACCCGAAAAATAGTATCCATAATTTCCAAGAACAAACAACATGAGCAGTTGGGTATACTTATGCAGGCAAACCTGCCTGAAAGGTCAGTGATTGTGTGGGCCTTCCCTGCACTGAACAGTACAATTCCTACCTCATTCTCATCAACAGTAAGTAAGCTCGTGGCAACATTCAAAAGAATTACTTGTGTCCTTAGATTAGATTGTAAGCCCACTGGGCAGATACTGTGTATAATATTTTGTGTGGTATCTATCCCATTGTTAGAGTTCAATAAACATTCAATAACAACAACAAAAGCAAGCAAATAACAACAACAAAATGCGCACATTTATAACTATGTGCTGTGGCAAGCAAGAGACCCCCGGGACTTGCTGGCCATCCAGGCTAGCTAAATTAGCAAGTTCCCAATTCAGTGAGAGACCCTGTCTTAAAAAAAAACAAAAAACAAAAAAAACCATGGAGAACAGTAGAGGGAGACGTGGATCTGGAACTCTGCATCGATATCACTGGTAGCCTGAGGGGACATGCCCTAAGCAGGATCTCGGTTTGAACTCACCTCATCTACAGAATATACGTGTGAGTTTTGAGTTGCCATCAGCTACTCTGAGTTTTTTACACATCCCAGCGTCAATGACAATCAGATGTTTACCATAATGACCCTTGGTTCCTTCCATTTCTAGTCTCCCTTCATGTCCCTTCTTTGATGGTTCTATCTCTGTCTTCTTCCACGGACTCTGCCCCTGCTTTCTTTGGGCCAGGGCACTAGTACTGTCTACTGGAGTAGGCCACTCATGGTACTCAGATGGGGCAGTCTGCACAGCTAACAAACCTCTCTCCTGCTCAGATTGTTACGGTGTCTGCAAGCCGAGAGAGGCAGAAGCAGAGAAAACACCTCCATATGTGCATATGCTGCTTATCAATTATTTTATGTTTAAATATAATACAAAGAAGAAATGCTATTATAAAACTGAATTTTTGTTAGAAAAGGTCAGAGTTCTATCGCAGTTTCATTTCTGTTGCTGTGATAAAATAGTCTGACACAAAGCAACTGATAGAACTGGTTCATCTTAGGCCATTCCTGCTGGAAAATCACAGTGCTGGAGGCTTGTAGCAGGTAGTCACGTCACACCCACAGTCAAAACAGAGAAATAACATGTAAACTTGCTTGTTCGCTTGTGTGTGCTCAGCTCCGTTGCTCCACTTTTAGATAGTTCAGAAACCGCTGCCTGGGGAATGGTACCACCCGCAGTGGGCTGAGTCTTTCCACATCAATTCTCAGGTGATTCTAGGTTGTGTCTGCTTGACAATGAAAGCTAGCCATCACAGATGCTAATAATTTAAACCCCCAAATAACAAACCACACAGAGGCAGATTTCCCTCTTATATCAAATTCACAGGTAGATATTTACTCCAGGCTTGGAATAATGATGCCATCTCCATGAAATTCTAAAGGATTTGCAAGCCTGTATAGTTCTTGTCCCAGTATAGAACATGGTCACAGCTCAGGAAGTCTGGTGTGTTTAAGAGCACGTCTAAAAAAGATCAGCAGAAAGATCCAGGCCACACAGACACACTACAGAGCCAGAAAAGAGAAGAGATGCTGAAGAAAGCCAGTCTCTTAACAACAGACCTACATCTAATGTCTCATTACCCTCCCAACGCCCCATCTCATAGAGGCTTCATTTTATTATGGACAGAGTACAGTACGTCTGCTTTTTTTTTTTTTTTTTTTTTTTTGCATGACACTAAGCCAGATCCAAAGAGGGGGGCTCAAAGAAATCTAATTTGAAAGTACAGATAAACAGTACTCTGGCAGGAAATAAACCAAGAGGAAGTCTTTGCACGGTGTCTCCTCAGCTGAACCAACAGCCAAGCCTGAGGTAACCTCTCTGCCCTGTGCCTGACTATTACCCACCAGCAGGCACCGTCTGGATATTTTCTATCTTATGTCACAGGTCCCCCACCTTTACCCAGACTTCACTTTACAAGGTTTCTGTAAGAGATAGTCACCCGATGTCCAAAAGAACTAAAAGGAAAATTCCAGAGACAAACAATTTTTTGTTTTAAATAATTTTTATTCCTTGTATATTTTTTCTATTTTATTAGTGATTACTCTTGCCACTCTCTTAGTGTGTCTACTCTGTGAATTAAACTCCATCATGGCTCTGCATGTATAGGGAAGAATATGACTGTGTAGAACTATAATTATATAGTTCTCATAGGAATCTATGCTATCTGATGTTTCAGGCATCCACTGGGGGTTGGTCTTAGAATGGAGTCCCCAAAGATAACCGGTCCCTTAGTTCCGGCCATAGCATGACTGGTAGAAGTCTGGCTTTTTGTTTGGTTGGTCCGTGCATCAGATAATCAGGTAATCTGATATAGAAATGTTGCCTTTCACTTGCTTTTCCCTCCCTCTCCCAGCTGGCCTTCATCATGCAATCTGCTTTGGTCATTTTCTAGTTCTCCCAGTAGCTGCTGTGCAGCGCCTATCAGCCTCTCTTCCTTCCACTCTTGCTGGGCCTTGTAAAGAGCACCTTTAAAGGCATGCCAATGCTGTGCAGCCCAGGTCCCCCCCAGGCTGGCATTTCCTACCTGTCTGTTCATAGACTGGTCCTCTTTCAACACCCTCCTAGGATGCCTAGTGTAGGCCGTTTAGATCTTGGCTGCATTCCACAGGATAAGGTCCTTGCTCAGACAACCTTGAATAAATACTTAACTTATCCCTGCCGAATCCAACCTCGGGCAGTCAGTGGGTGGCCCATCTGCACAGTCTGCCCATTCAGCAAGCAGAAACTAGACCAGACCTGCTGTTAAGCCTTAAAACCTTTGAGAAATCGTTTGCTCTGGGATTTATTGACTACATTTCCACAATAGAGGCCTTGTCTGAAGGGTCTGGTTAGGGGGCTTGAGCAACTCCAGGCAGATCTGTGAGTGCAGCAAGAGCAGCAAGGGCAGACTTGTTGGCCTCTATGCCACAGGAGTATCACAGAACTCTTCAGCAAGAATAACCAGTGCCGCGGCTTTCCTTGTATTCCATGCAGAGGTTCCAGCTTACAAATGAGAGGTTAGCACCGTCTACTTTACAGAGTAGTCACCCGGCTAGACCAAAGATCCAGACCCAGAGCTCCCAACAGTGACAAGAGGTGTCCCTGAGCCTCTTACATCAGACAGTTCCTATCTTATCGATCACTGCAATGGAGGCAGAAATGTATCCTGGAGCTGAGCCCATTCACGAGTCTTGCTACACACCATCAAAAGCTCTCTGAGGCTAACTTCAGGGCTGATTAACAGCCATCTGGGACCAATACAAGTCTCTGGTGGGAGTCAGCTTAGCTCAGTCTCAATCTGTTACGGATTTTCCATGGTGGGCCAAGGATCATGCGTGACCCTGCTCAGTAGGAGAATCCCAGAGCTAGGGAGATGGACTCCACCTCCTCCTTCCGTCTGATGCTGAGTCACCTGTAAATGGAAAGAAGGACACTGCTGTGTTCCCCACGTGGAGACTAAGCAAGGATCAAATGAGACCATCTGTTTTATAGATATCTAAAGGAGAGAGGGGGCGAGAAAAAGGCAATGACTACCTGCTAAGTGATGAACACAAGTTCTGGGACCTCGGATGGCTCGGCCAGGAAAGGCACTTGCCATTAAAGCCCAAAACCTCAGTTTGATTCCTGGAACGCACTCGGTGGAAGGGAAAAGTTAGTCAACTGCGAGTTGTCTTCCGACTGCCACATGCATACTGTGGCATGTGTATCTAATACACATGTTTTAAAATATTACATGATAGACCATAAATGTATGTAAGACTTTCGTGCTGTTGTGGGCCAGGTAAAAACCGCTTACTCAGCAGGCAAGGTGGCTCATGCTTGTCTTCTCAGGGAAGAGACACAGGAGGATGGCTGCCAATTCCAGGGCTGCTTGATTTTTATGGTAAGAGATAATGAGTGCACGAATGAATTGGAAGAAGCGGGAAAATGTGCCAGATAGAATGTTCCGTGACTTAGTTGATTAGTCACGGGGTTCTTCTTTCATTTTGCTGCCCTTTACTTCCTATCTCACTTTATTGAGGGCCCCTGTGGTGGTTTGAAAGAAAAGGACCCCCATAGGCTCATAGGGAGTGGCGCCATTAGGAGGTGTGGCCTTGGTGGAGTAGGTGTGGCCTTGGTGGAGTGGGTGTGGTCTTGGTGGAGGAAGTTGGTCGCTGGGGTGGGCTTTGAGGTTTCATATGCTCAAGCTAAACCTAGTGGCACTCTTTCTTCCTGCTGCCTGCCAATCCAGATATAGAACTTTCAGCTACCTAACTCTCTAGCACCATGTCTGGCTGCATGCTACCATGCCTCCCTCCATGATGACAGTGGACTAAACCTCTGAACTGGAAGCCAGCCCCAATTAAATATTTTGGTTTGGTTTGGTTTTCGTTTTGTTTTATTTTGTTTTGTTTTAACAAGACTTGGCGTGGCCATGGTGTCTCTTCACAGCCATAAAATTCTAAGACAGCCCCTTTTCAAAAGATAACAAAACATATTAAGACATAGAGAGAGCTTCCGTCTTCCCCTCCCCCCATAAAAGTCTTTTAAGCGTGTGAAATCATTACTTACATTGCCCTAGAATTTTACAGCAACTATTTTATTATTGTTGAATCAAACCCATTTTTAATGCTTGGTAATGGGGACAGCTTTTCTTGTACATGAATCATTGATAGAGTGTAGATAAATGGAGGAGGACTGTGGAGGTAGAGTCACTGGCCATGAGGGAAGAAGGGACTGTCTCTCTGTACCTCCACATAAGCTGTTTCCTAATACTGGCCTTTTAAAGCCCAAGGTTGGAAGGTGGGCACCTGGCTGTACTAGATGACTCCTGGTTTTGTCTGTGAGGGTCAAGGAGCAGATGTAGGCTGTGGACATATCTCAGACATAGAATGCTTGCCTGAAATACATAAATCCTGAGCTGGAATGAACACAGGCACATGCACAAACATGCATGTACACAAACCATACTATACACATATACACACATACCATACATATACATATACCATACACAAAAATATACCATACACATCATACACCATATACACACACACTTACACACATAAGCACCACATGTGCACATACACATATACTCGTCACACAAACACATACCCAAACATAGGGAGTAGTATAAACACACGTCTTAATTACATGGCTTAGAGGGAGTGACAGCTCTCACTAACACATGACAACTTCCTCTATTTTGCTGCTTTAGAAAGCTTCAGATTCCAATGGCCCTGCCCTGCCTTTAAAAAGGTGCTATTACCTGCTAAAGAGAGAAAGCTTTGCCACTGCAAAAGGCAAATTACAAGTGGAAAGGATGAAACAGAAGATGAGAATCAGGACGAAAGCTTGCATGAGCAGGCTTTTCAGGGTTCCATGGACACAGATGGCAGTTGTTTGCAAAAAATGTTTTCAAGGCCCGTTCTTTCTCTTCATTTTGACTTGTTTTGACAAGTGGAGTTGAGTTTTAGGCAAATAAATATAGTTGATCATGATTTACCCTTAGTATTGGGACAATTAAAGCCGTGAGTTTCTGCAGGCATTTATGTAAGAAGTACCGCTGTGACATGGGTTTTACTTGGCTTTCTGGGCTGGTTTTTTAAATTGAAACATAATATTTGTACATTGTATAATAATTTGCTATATAATATATATCATATGCTGTGTACTATATATGATACACTGTATAGTATACACTATACTATATACTACATACTACACTGTATACTATATACTATACTGTATACTATATACTAAATACTACGCTATATACTATACTGTACACTATATATTATATACTGTATTCTGTATACTATACACCATATACCATATACTACATACTACACTGTATACTATATACTGTACACTATATATTATAACACTATACTGTATACTATATACTACACTGTATACTATATACTATACTGTATACTATATACTAAATACTACACTGTATACTATACTGTCTACTATATATTATATACTGTATTCAGTATACTATACACCACATACCATATAGTACATACTACACTGTATACTATATACTGTATACTATACACTATACTGTATACTATATACTATACACTCTATGCTATATACTATACTGTATACTATATACTACACTGTATACTATGTACTATACTGTATACTATGTACTACACTGTATACTATATACTATATTGTATACTATATACTACGCTCTATATCCTATATAAAGTGTGTAACAGTCATAGCATCTACTAAAGGTAGAACCAGAGTGGGCCCAGAGCAGGTTGTGAAGCAGAGGAATGATTTTCCTCCTCTCCCACTTTATGTCACACACCTTCTCTGAGTATGGTTGTTCCACCTGTGTCCCACAAGCCTGAGGCAGAGTCCAGCTGACGTCCTGCGGCTTTGACTGGCTTCAGACACACTTGGGGCTTGCCTGTCACAACAGTCCTCCTGACCTAAAAACCAGGCCCAGCTCCGGACAAAGTGTGCTGTGGGTCGCTAGAGTAAAATAATACTTCCAGTTAGGTGTGGTAGCAAGTGAGTCATAGGATTCAGGAAGCAGAGGCAGAAGGATCTCTGTGAGTTTGAGGCCAGCCTGGTCTACATGGAAACTTTCAGGACAGCAAGGACTATTATAGTGAGGCTCTATCTCAAGAAAGAAAAAAAAACAAAAAACAAAAAACAAAAAATAAAATTGAATAATAATACCCTTTGAAAATTCATACTTTATTTTTATTTTGTGTGCATGTATGCTTGTGTCTATGTGTGTGTGCACACATATGTGTAGAGGCCAGAGCCACTTTCCATGTTAATATTTTTGAAACAGGATCTCTCGCTGAACCTGGAACTTGCTAGTTATGCTAGGTTGGCTGGTTAGCAAGTGCTAAGAAGTTGCCTGTCCCCGCCTCCTCAGGGGTGGAATTACAGATGTGCACTGCCACACCCAACCTTGTCTATGGGTGTGAGGAACAGAACTCAGGTTTTCATATTTGTACTGCAAGCACATTACCAATGAGCCGTCTCCTCCAAACCATGAAACACACATTTTGGCGAAGGGAAGGGTCTGTTGCTCAAACCTAGAATCCCCAGTAGGGATCACATCTTAGAGAAACAGGATATTTCAGAATTCCAGGCACGCTATCAGGCTGAGCCAACTACAAATAATAGGCCATACACATCACCTCAGTGCCGGCTCTCAAAAAGATCATAATTTTAGATCTTGGGCTATAACCTCCTGGTCTAATGGGACACACAGGACAAATGGATGGAATTCAGCCAGGCGAGCACAAAATCAGTGAAAGGTTGATAGAAAGTCATGAAATTCAAGAGCAAGTAGCAAGAGAGGCTATATGCAAATATATTTTATATAACTATATATAAAGTATATGTTATATATTTTATATAAATGAGAAAAAATATATAAACAAGAAAACATTATGTTATATATTTTGTATTATATATTATGTATAATAACATGTATTTTATATAACACACATATATGGTACATATAACATATAGAATATACTTAGTGGCAGGTGTCAGACGGTAAAGGTCAGGAGCAAGAAGGAAATAAATTGATTATTCAGAATGATTTCCCTATGAGGTGATCAGTATAAGTTGACCTGATCAGAGCTTTTCTGATTTAACCATGGCAGAAACAGATAGTCAAGTGTAATCTAACTAGGGTCTAACCTTTGGGAGAAAAAAAAAATCTATGCTTTCTTTTCTCTTTCTTTCTCTCTCTCTCTCTCTCTCTTTTTTTGTCTTCTTTTGATTTAGGTTTGGAAAGCAAAGAGGGTGTTTGGGGTTTGCTTTTGTTTTTTGGGGGGGGTTGTTTTTGTTTTTGTTTTTTTGATGTGTCAATTGCTCGTTCTTGTTTATTGATTTATTTGATTTTTAGACAAGGTCTGGGTTGGCCTAGAACTTGTACTGCCTCTTGCTTCAGCTTCCCAAGTGCTTCTGTTGCAGGTATGAACCTCCATACCCAGCTAGTTTGCTTCTTACAGAAGTATATTGTGAGATGGTAAATGCAGAGTTTGGATCTCCAGAGCCCACATAGTGCCAGGTGGATGTGGTGGTCTACCTCTAACTACAGAGACCAGGATCCTGGCTAGCCAGACTAGTTGAATGGGTGAATTCTGGGTTCGAGTGAGAGGCCTTGCCTCTATCTATGAGATACAAATCAGTCCCATGCACAGGGATTCATGTACACATGTACAAGCATACATACACATATGTGTACCACAGCATACACATGCCAGAAACAAGAAAAATGGATTTCTTTTGCAAGTTGTTTGCACTTATATGCTACTAGTAAATAGCATTTTTAAGAAAGTTTTTTTTTTTTCACCTTCTAACATCTGCTCAGAGTTTCAGTCCTGCAGTAGTGCCTGCCTTTTGGTGAGGGCCCAACTTCCTTGTGTTCAGAGAAGACCACACGCCATGAGTTTCATAGGGGAAGCTGATAGGACCACATGCTACACTTCTGTCTCCTGTCGTATTTAGCGCTCTGCTAGGTCGTATCTGTGAGTAAGCCAGATTTGTCAACAGGAAGAAGGAAGATTTCACAACTTGGGAAGACAACATAGTGAGTCAGGCCTTTCTGTTCCATCCCCAGCTGACTGTGCAGGGTTAGCTGGGTAATTTGAACGAGTCATACCACATGCTCCGTTGCTGTTGCCTGCTACATCAGCATGTATCAAAAGGAAACAAAGTTGGTGACTTAACTGGATACCTATAGAGATTAATGAGTGAGTGAAAAATAACAGGAAATAAACTTTATTTACATTACAAACTGAAATGTAAAAAAAATGTTTACCTTACAAATAAGTATTTTTAGATTGGGTTAGTTCCATTCCTAGAAATTTCTATACTATGTTATTACAACTATCAATTAATTTTATTCTTAGCATAATAATCATAAATTTTAATTATAAAGTAAAATAAAATTTTTGTCATGCACCCAAATTTCAAAATTTCAGAGGTTTTTTTTTTTTTTATGTTTAGGTAAACATCCTCCAACATCTTTTATTTAATTGGAATTTATGGAATAATTGCCACTATTTTAATTTAATCAGACCCCATAGTTCCAGGCTTGGGAGTGAAGAACACATATTTCTTTTGCAGAAGTCCTGAACTCAGCAGGACCCACAGCAGATGGCTCACAATCTCCTGTAACTAAGATCCTTGGAACTCAATGCTTCTGGCTTCCCCAGCGCTGTCCTCATGTGCACACACCCACACAGAGATACAATTTAAAATAATAAATATAAATCTTTTTCTAAAACTGCATAGTTCCTATTCTATTACTCTGTGTTAGGCACCCTCTTTTCCTTTTAGGAGCTTCTACTAATTTCATTTCCATATTTCACACATGTATTAGTAGACAATGTTGTAAGGAGCATTACATCATTTTCAAACATAGTCTGTTCTAGTTACCACTCCTCCTTCGTCTTCCCTGTCGCCCTGCCCCCACCTCTACCCTCATCCTTTTTCTTTCTTCCTTCCTTCCTTCCTTTCTTTTTTCTTTCTTTCTTTCTTTCTTTCTTTCTTTCTTTCTTTCTTTCTTTCTTTCTTTCTTTCTTTCTTTCTTTTGTGTGTGTGTCCTCTTACCCTCTCCAACCCCAACCTCTACTGCCTCTTCCTCGGCATCTCTTTTTATTTTATTTTATTAATTTATTGTATGAGTATTGCTGTTCTTTCTACATGGATGTTCTAGGGACCACATGCATGTGTGGTTCCCTATGAGGCTATGCCTGGAAGTAGAGTTACTGATAATTGAGCTGGCGTGTAGGTGCTGAGAACAGAGCCCTGCAGTACTGGAAGAGCTGCTAGCCATCTCTCCATCTCCTCTGTCTCTCTCTTCGCCTTTGCTTGGTCTGTCTCTTCTAGTTTTTTTTTAAGGCTCCACCTATGTTTATCTACATGAGAGGGTAGGAGGGTTTTTATCTTTCAAGTTTTATAATTTCCTTTCTCTTTACAGATTAGTAAAATTCTGTTCTGCATATGTATCACATTTTCATTATCCATTCACCTGTTGATGAGCATCCAAGCTGAGTCCACTCCCTGGCCATTCTGAGTAGAACAGCAATGAATATGTACAAATCTCTGTGCTAGAATATGGAACCACTGGGTATATATGGCCAGGTGGGTCATAGGGCAGCTTTTGTTTCTTGCTGGTTTGTTTGTTTGTTTGTTTGTTTGTTTGTTTGCTTTGTTTAGAATCCTTCGTGCTGATTTTTGTAGTTCTCATTTCTGTAATAGATACACTTGAGAACTGTGGATTAGAAATTTCCCCCATTACCTCTGTAGTAGTAATTACTCCTGTGAGTACTAATTCTGTCTCCTCCAAACGCTTCCTTCCAGCTCTCTTAAATGATGTAAGGCTGAGTAAGTCAGCTTTCCTTTTGCATAGGTGAGCACATACCCATTCAACATAGGCACCTGAGCTCCTGGGCTCATTCCGTGTCTCTTTTATCAGATTGTTGTAAACAGTACCTCACAGTCACTAACTGCAGCAGTCTAAAGTACCAACATGATTTATGCTGAGAAGCTAGGCTTAAGAGAAGGACCACTGCTGTTTATTGATCTGCCTTGCTGGTTTTTTTTTCCAGCTAAATTCGATGAAATGAGACAGGAAAAGCTTTAATTAGAAGTGCCAGTGGTTTAGAAGACACAGTGTTATCATTAGCAGTTGCTGTAATTTAAATACTGTGTGTGTTTGTAAGAAAGATACTGTTCACCTCGGGTGATACTGTTGCCGTGTTCCTGAATAACATTTGAGATACAAAAGCAATTTTGGAAAGGGAAACTTCCTTTTGAAATCTGTCTTGGATCTCTTTGCAATACAGGAGGCATTTAGCAACAAGCTACCGATTTATATAATCAGTATAGTTAATATAATCATTTATAAATAATATAATCACTTATAATATAATCATATATAATTTATATAATCAGTGTAGTTATATAATCTATATAATCGACGTAGATTTTAGCCTAGAAGTGAAAAGTACACTGGGACTTTAGGTTTTGGGGTTTTGTACCAGTAAATGTTTATTGAGTAAGTGTGACACACTGCCCTGTCTACTGGAGGGACCGAGGGGAGGAATAGAGACAAGATGCTGTTTAATGATGTATGCAGGCTTGAGGATCAATGAACAAGCAGGGTGGTGGTCACAGGAGAAAATGATGGGGACATGGAGTTTCACGAGGAGCAGAGGCGACATGAAGGCCGAGCCTGAAGTAGCATGAGCAGAACGAGGAAGATCATTCAGATCTGAGTAAGGCCCTCTTCTATTAGCCCTAGGCTTGTCAGGTGCACACAGGTAAGAGGGTGGAGACTGATGCGTGTGCATGTGTCTGTTTGTGTGTGTGTGTGTACATGTGTGGTGTATGTGTGGTGTATTTGTGTGTGGTGTGTATGTGCATGGGTGGTGTATGTGTGTGGTGATGTGTGTGCATATGTATGTGCATGTAGTATGTGTATGTGTTAGTAGTGACACTTCCATGTCTGACAACATTCCAGAAGTATAGTGGGTTATCTATGACAAAGGTGGTAGCAGGAACAGGGACAGACACTTATAATCACCATTGTCATTATTTCCTAAACTCATAACAGAACTGTAAATAATCGAGGGACATATTTTGGTCCCTGAGGAAGTGGCAAATAAGTTGGATAAAGCAGCCATGTATATGGAAAAATAGATGAAACTGGAAGTTCACATAGGCTTGGTACCAAATAGATGGTGCTAACATTTTATGTTCTAGACGTTCCAAAGTAGGACAAATTAATAGCAATTGAGACTTTAAGTTTTGGTGTGAATGCTTGGCTCCTAACACTAGGTCATTTATCCTAAATGCTTTCAAGTCCCATTTCATGACATGGAATGGAAGCATTTTATCAGACATTGTTAATAGTGTTCACTGTGTATAGCACAAAGATCAGTTGACAAGCCACTCTGGAGCCTGCCTTCGCAGGAGCTCTCTTATCTCCAAAGCTTTAACAGAAGCAGCACAAATTTTCCTCCAGAAGCCTAAAAATGAATGAGGGGAGAGATGCTGGCCCAGCATGAAGAGCTGGTCAGTCATGTGCACACTTGCTTATATGGGACCTATGTTTAGACTCCAATTTGAGAACAAAATGAGGAGCCCTTTTTCTGCAAATTCCACACCCCCTTGGAGTCTTGTGTGCAGTCATTCCTGAGCATTTTTTCCTCTGGGCTTCATCCGTTTCTGGACAGTTGGTTATACAGAGTCGTGCTCTCTGGCACCAGATCACAGAAAAATTCCAGAGACTTCTTCAAAAATTGAAGACACATAAAGTTTGGAAAAGAAGGTGGTTTCTAGGTATCAATACTTTCAGGCTTGGGGAAGATCCTCTTCTTCTTCCTCCTTCTCTTCCTATCCCTCCTCTTCCTCCTCCTCCTTCTTCTTCTATCCCTCCTCCTCCTCTCCCCAAATATAAAATTGTTTTTCTTGTCTGGAGGCATCCAGCCTGGGCTTTCTTATCCTGGTCCTCCTCATCCCTCCCCAGTTTGTACATTTCCTTTCTCGATGAGAACAAAGCCTGAGTATCCTGCGGGCTGTGTCTTGGAGGGGAGGATGCCGTGGGAGCAGGATGTGTTGTTTGCCGGCGATGAGCTGGGGACAGCAGCTGTTCAACAAGGACACACTTGCAGTCTTCCCACTCAGCCGTCCCTGTGCCTTCTTCATATGCTCTTTGAGACAAGTCTTGACTAATTCTCTGCCTAGGTGTTGATGCTAACACAGTGGGCTATCCCTGGGCTGAGGAGTACACTCTTTTCTCATCAAAGTTTGTGGGTAGTGAACAACCAACTAATGAGCTCAGGGGGTGCCCATACATTCACCGATCAGTTAAGACATATACACACTGTAAAGCGACTGCGTATTTATCCTGCAAACCCTGGGGAATATTAACAGAAGAATTGCTTAGCAAGAAAGGACCAAGTCGGCAGAGTAGAGGACAGCCTACAAAGCTGTCTGCCCCCTCCTCTGTCTGGATCATCTGCCTACCATGACTAAGCTATTTAGAGAAATATAAGGAGACAGGAGAAATATGGGTGAGAAGACCTTTCATGAGAGAGGTGGGGAGGTTAATACAGGAGGAAGATGAGGAAACCATACAGCTGCCAAAGACAAATTCCCTATAACAACGAGGCCTTGTCCTGGTGAGAGCGCACCTCAGCCCTTCCCAGGAGGAATGGGATGCTCTGGAAGTTTCTTAGGAAGAATTTCAGAGACCAGATATCCACCTTCCCACAGCACATTCTTAAAAACAATTTGCAACAGTCCAGGCATTCCATTGAAATTAAGAACTGTTTTTGAAAAGAAATTGAGATATTAGCCACTGACACAAGCAGTCTGGAAGAATGGGACAGTTAAGACTCATGTGTCATACGTTTTCCAGGACAGGCTAAGAATCATAGCTGCATTACAGCTGGCTTCCTGAAAGCCTGCGCGCTTGCTGTGGGCACATTCCTTCTGAGGTGAGTGACACTCAGAATTCCTGTCCCTCTTAGCTGATAAAATGATTTTGTCATTAGCTGTTGAATTATATAAACACCAATGTTTAGTGCCAAGGAGCAGAAAAACCACAGAGTGCTTCTTATGAACAACCTTTAGTTTCTTTTAACAAGGTCTAAATATTATCTATATTGCCATGTGGTTAATCTATTTGAAAGATACAGATTTCTAATTATTTTTCCTGTGACCAGTATATTCATATCAGAATATTCATTTTCTTCCATTCCCCCTGTGCTTTGGACATAACTTAAGCAATGCACTTTGAGCTATACCTCTGGCCCTGGATACCTTTGTGAATGGGTAGGACCTGGTTGAGGCTTTTGATAGGAGTAAGCTCTAGAAGGAATCCATTTCGTATCTTTCCACATTGTCTTAGTTTATTGAGTGACAATAACTTTGCAAACTGGGTCATTTTCATTTTACATTTTGCCTAGTTCACTATCTTAATCCAGGTTTCCATTGACGTGCTAAAACACTATAACCAAAAGCAACTTGAGAAGGAAATGTTTTATGACAGCCTGGAACGTTTAGGTGACAGTTCAACACCGAAGGAAATCCAGGCAGGAACTCAAGGCAGAAACCTGCAGGCAAGAAGTGAAACAGAGGCCATGCAACGGTGCTGCTTACTGGCTTGCTTTCCATGGCTTGCTCCTCCTGCTTTCTTACAGATGCCAAGACCACCTGCCTAAGGTAGAGCACCACCCCAGGCTGGGCCCTCCCACATTAAATCACTACTTAAGAAAATGGCCATCTCATGGAGGCCTCTTCTTAACTAAGATTCCTTCTTCTGTGTATGTCCAGGTTTGTGTCAATCTGACCATTTACCAAGGTACTCCTGGCTATTGACAAACTCGGGTTCCTCAGTTCAATCTTAATTACTAATAATGTATCAGGCACACACACATGCGTGCATGTTTACTTATAGAATGGCCACAATGGTTATGGTTTGTTTGTTTTTTTCTAATTTACATGGTGGTAGGTCTGAATGGCTTTTTTTTTTTTTTTTTAGCTTGTTCTTCCTTGTTCCATCCTGTTTGTACCTTTTTTCTTTTATCTTTTTTATTCTCAGCTAAGACAAGTCTGGGTATCATATGAGTTGTATCTTGGAGGAGAGCATGCACATGCATGCATGCTCACACACACACAGACATATATACATGCATTCTTATACACACATAGTTACACACACATTTACAGGCAGTGTGAAACAGGCTATAAATATCTTGGGCAGGAGAACCTGAACTCGAGGTGGAGCCCAGAAACTGAGGCAGAGGTCCTTAGCTGCAGCAATTCCCCTGGGCAAGACTTACAATGGGTGACTGAGTGATGGGTCAATATGCTGCCATGACTCAGCTTTGGGATACTCCTTCTTTTATAGTCCTAGATAAAGGAGTGACGTCTGGTATCCTTGATAAGCCTGGCTTCTATGATATGATTTTGATAAGCCCGTGTGTCCATGTCTTCCCGACTTAGTTTTATAAGTTCATTGTCAATAATACTTTATTTACATGAGTAAGTTGTCAGTCTGAATGGTCTGTTCTAGACAGATAGTGGACGGCTACTTGCAGAGTCATTCTGCCTCAGTATTGACACCCAAAATGGAGTCACCCAGGGCAAGGGACAGCCTGAAAGACATAATTCCGTGTATTATGAAATAACTCAAAACAAGGACCAAACTGGTCACCACAGCTCTGATGCCCCCTTCTTATACAGAATTGGCAGCACACATTTTTCTCTAAACTGGCTAGTTGAAAACAATGGGAGGTAACAGATACTCCAAATAGTTAACGTTCTTTTGCGAGATTCTGCTCGGCCTTCTGTAGATAGGTTTGTCTACTGGGCATAGCAATAGTCCTAAGTGCTGGCTATAGCATAAGTTCCCATGGACATGCCCCAAGGAATTCTGCCAGACAGTCTCCAGGGAGTTCAACCTCAGCAATGATTCCAATGCCCTGGTCTCTGAGGACTCCAATTTTATGAGCTAGAGGAAGATGGCAGCAACAATAGAAAGCTCACGGAATAACTAGAAGGGTAGATGTTCTGGGGACAAAGAATTGTAACCATCATTCTGAAAGAAAGCAGAGGAGACAAGGGATAATCCCATCAGTTCACAACTGAGGCTGGAGGATCACGAGTTCTGGGTCTTGAGTATAGTGATACATAGGAAACCCTATCCTGAAAATAAATTAGTGGGATGAGAGAGAGAGAGAGCTCAATGCAATCGTCAAAAGCATTTGCTCCTCTTCCAGAGGAACTGGGTCCCATTCCCAGCACACACATAGTAGCGTGCGATCTTCTATAACTCCAGTTCCAGGGGATCGTATCCCCTCTTCTGCCCCCAGGAGCATCAGGCATACACATAATGCAAAGACGTCCGCTCGGGTAAAACAGTCGTACGTATAAAATACAATAACTTTTAAAATAAATAAATAAAATGAAAGAAAACTAAAGGAGCTGAAAGCACAGTGCAGGAGAACTACACTCGCCTAGTGTACCTGACGCTGTGCGGTGCCAGTTTGAGAGAACAAAACAAAAGCAGAGGCGTACAGGTAACGCACTGGGGCCATGCAATGTATATTGCAGACAACCTATTAAAAGAGCTCCCATGCTTCAGCTAGTTCTTTTTTTGCCTGTCTGACCTATTTTACATAACTCTTTCCTCAGCATTTAGAAGGGCTTCTTACAAAACAAATTGTATAGCACCCTGTTTGTTTGTTTGTTTGTTTGTTTTAAGCCATTCCTTGCAAGGTGTTAGGAAAATTCTTAAATGTACAGATTTTTGTCTTGAAGGTAATACTTAACAAAGCTTAAACGTATACAATAACTTGGGGAAAGCCTATAGAAATGTATTGATTTAACTCATTTTCCTGTCTTAAAATGTATTGTGAAATAAAGATGCAAAACTGCAGTCTAAGCAATAGCACATGACCAGTACAGAGATACACTGTGCACCTCTCAGATTGCAACAACCTTCCTATTTATCAGGCAGTCTTTTCCTGAAACCGGTTGGTTGATTGATTGATTCTTTGGGGTTTTTTGTTTATTTGTTTTATTTTTTTGTTTTGATTCAGAGTCTCTTGTAGCTTAGGCTGACCTCAAAAATCATGGTGTAGCATGAACTCTTGATCTTCTGGTCTCTGTCTCTCCAGCACTGGGATTATAGGCTTCTTTTGTGAAAACTGCTGTTGATTTCCTTGTTCTTTCTAGTGTTTATTGCCTTCAATTTCATCCTTAAACAATGTATCATGGAATAGAGCTTTCAGAAGAAAGCATTACTCTTTTGATGGCTAACATTGTATCCTCCAGACTGATCCATGCTTCTTCTAAATTCTTCTGTATTCTTCTGTATGTCTTTGTATGTTCCTATTCCTGTACTAATTCCCTAGGGCAGGAATCTAACTCTGGAACAGCTTGTGGATATAGACTGTTGACTTTCTATCTAGGAAATATCAAACTGTTTTCTGAAATCATTACAATGTGAGTGGGAGCCAGCAGTGCTATCTGAGATTTGATTGGCCGCATCATTATCTTGGCGTTAATAGTTGACATTTTACCCTGCTAAGGACCATCTAGAAGTGTTATACTACATTTTTAACTTATGTTTTTCCATGATAGCTAAGTAAAGGCATGATGGTCAGAACAGCTAAGAGTTCGTTTCTGGATCTATACGCATAAGGCAGAGAGCTGAGAATGAGACCAGTCTTCTGAGATCTTAAATCCTGCCTCTAATGGCACACCTCCTTGAACAAGGCTAACCCACACCTGCTAATCCTTCCCAAACTGTTTCATCAACTAGTGAACAAGTTTTCAAACAAAAGAGCCTGTGGAGGCCATTCTTATTCAAACCATCACAGGCATCGAGGGAATGAAAAACAGACACACAGAAAGTTGCAGTTGGGTACACTGGGTAAAGGAGAAGCCCCCGAGAAGCTCAGAGTGTATTTTATATACAGTTGAACAGGGTTCTTGCATTTAGATAAGGAAGGAGGCAGGATTTTGGTATACAGCTGTATACAGCTGGACCAAGGAGGCAAGCTTAGCTAATCTTGGTAGGAACAGTGTTCAGGCCATAAATATGGTAGCAGGTAGGGAGAAAGTTATGGTGGATATTTACTGCATACACTATCAACATCCACACATACAAGGCTTTGCTGCCCGTCTGAGCCCCACCTAAAAGGAAGGCTTTGCCATTTTCCCATAGGTCTAAGGCTGAGTTTCTTGACATGGCTGTGTGATGTCAAACAATACACATTGACTCAGGATTTTCTCTGCTCCCCCTATTACATCAAGCTAATTAACATAGCCATGCATGTGTCTTCTTAAAAACGCAACCTTTCTCTGTTTCTTCCTGTGTCTCTGTTTGTCCCCCCCACACACACACACACTTACACACATGGTCTCACTGTCTCAAGTAGCTTACTGACCTCAAACTCACTAAGTAGTTGAGGATGACCTTGAATTTCTGACCCTCTAACCTCTCCTTTCCAATAGGATTACAGGCATGCTCCCCTCCTCCATCCAGTATTGAAGTTCTGGGACCAGAACTCAAAGTTTCATGCACGCGAGTCAAACACTCTATCAGCTAAGCTGTATCCTCAGTGCCTGCTCATGTGTTTGTCATGGGGGCATTTCTATGGTGTTTATTAGTGTATAATCATTGTACAAAAGTATAGATTTCATTAGGACATTTCACACACATAAGTCATGTACGTTGGTCAAATTCAGTCTTCATTATCCTTTCTCATTCCCCTTCCCTGACTCTAAAGTGTTTAATTAGTCTTTTTGTCTATCCCAGATCAACACCATCCTGCCTCCTTATTAAAGTTTTTATAGCTACAAGGTAATTCTTACTTTTATCTTCTTTAGAGCTTTCTTGGGAAAAAAATGGGCCTCTGTGTAACTGCATTGATTCCATAGGGTAATTATTAAGATCTTTCTGTCTTTTATTTCTAGCTGGGTTTAGTGTTATATACCTATAACCCCAAGCACTCAAGAGGCAGAAACAGGAAAATCCTAACTTCAATGTCAGCCTGAGTTACAAAGAAACACTGTTTCATAAAACCAAGGACAGGGAGTGTTAGCTCAGTGGCAGAGTGTAGCTCAGGGCAGAGCTTGCCCAATGCTTTCATTTCCACCCCTGGTACCTATAACCTCTGTAATACAGACACACAACTGCACACACACATATACATTATCATGTCCCTTGTTCTTTCTCATAATCATAAGTAAGGTTTTAGAATAATCTTTATAAAGGTCAGACATGTGTTCTGTCAGATTTGCTCCTAAGTATCTTGGTTTTTGTTGTTGTTGTTGTTGTTGTTTTGCTTGCTTGTTTTTTCTTTTTTGGATATCTTTCTAAGTAGATCTGTTGCTGAAGATATAAACAGTGTCTGCCCCCTTGTCCTAAACTATCAACGACAAGCTAAGGTACAGTGCCACCTGTACTCAGGAGCACCAGTGGGTTTCTTGGGTTGATTTACAGAGCTATGAGTGAGGGATTCTGGGCAGGACTGTGGGTCGTTTTTAAACAGCCATACCAGAAGGTCTCCATAACATTGAAGATGATTTCCCAATGGCTTCTAAGATGAAGCCCTGCCTCTAGTCCTTCCTATATATTCCAGCCCCTTACTAAGACCATGTGCAGTTAGAGCAGAATGGCAAACAGCCAGTTAAGAGGCATGGCTGGATCCTTGGGTCAGGGTTCCACAACTTTCTCTGCCTTTCCTCCTGATATTTCTAGGGGAATGTCAATAGTCAATGAATGCAACAGTGATGGACTTTTTGCAAGCAGGCACAGCTGATCTGATGAAGATGGTAACAGTTTGTCTCAAAGAACATGACACAAAACAGGATTTTTAAAACAAACAAAAACTCCCTAACTATTTATTGCCACTGTTTTTAAAGTGCTACTGATTTTATATGTTGATTCTGGCATCCAGCAACATTGCAATGGCTTACGGTGTTCACGTTATTTTAAGTATGTATTCTTTTGCATATTTGCATACTTCATCCCATCCTTATGGGTTTCCCACTGCAGACTTGGATATATTTTACCTCTTACCTTACCTCTCTGCTTTGGTCTACTGAGAAAAAAAATGTGGATAACACAACATTTTCAAACGAAGGGTAGCTTATAATATTTGTTGTAGGTTTTGATAAATGCCATTTATCAAGAAAAACATTCCTCATAGACATGGTGGCTGAGGACTTTAATCTTGGCACTCAGGGAGGTGGAAGTAGGTGGATTCCCTGGGTGGGTTATGAAGTCTGCATCTGTTCAGATCATCACCAATTCTTGAATGTGGTGGGCGACATTAATTGGCTTTGTCATTGTAGCCCAACTTGTATTCTCCAAGATTTTAGTTTGATTATGATGTCTTGTCTTGTCAGGTTGATACTACTAACATTTCATTCAGGGTTTCTGCATCTATAGTTGAGTGAAATTGGACCTATTTTTTTTTCTTTCTTGTACTCTTCTGGTCAGATTTTGGTGTAACAATACACTAGCTCCATGAAATGGGACTGAAAAAGAAGCCCCTCCCCCCTTTGCACTTTGGGATGGTGCACATGAGATTGGAATTTCTTACCATTTGAGTGTTTGACCAAAAGACCTTACAAAACAGTTTCAGCCTGAATTTTTCCTGCCAGAAAATATCTACTGATGACAGTTCTTGCATGATTATGACTCTGTCCTGACTTCCTCGTTTACTTTTCAAATTAACTAATGAGAAAAAAATCCACCACATTCTCTTTGCAATTTCTAGATTGTGTGTAATTATAGTTTTATGTTATTCGAATTGGTGTGTTCCTTTCTCTCTTCCTTGTTTTTCTGCAAGGTTTGTAAACTTAGGAGTCTCAGATAGACAAACCCGAGCGGGTATTCCTCCCGCCGTCTGCTGTTTCTAGCTATATTATTTGACCTTTATTACTTTCTTCTATTGGACTTTATGTTGCCGGGGTTTTTTTTTTTTTATAACCTGTAAGCGCTTTACATTTAAAAAGGTTTATTTTACAACTCTCATTGATTACTTGCTCAACTTTGATACATAGTATCAAATATCTCATGCACACCATCACAGCATTTCCACACAGCCTTGTTCCTTAACTACAGGCTTACCACCCAGCTTGCTTACTTATTTTTATTTCTTTAATTTTAAATTAATAATTTTTATTATCATTTGACATAAGGTTTCACTCTATACCCAAGCTGGCCTCAGTCGCCTCCCTCCCAAGAGAATTACAGCCATGCAGCACCAGGCTAGTCACTTGTCTCAGTTGTTTTGTGGTCAGAGACTCTAGTTAGTGCGATCCAAATTTTTCAAAATGCTTATAGGCTTGCTTTATGGCTTCCAAAGTGTCAACTTTAGTGAGGTTTTGGAGTGGGCTTGTGAAAAACTGATATTTTTTCCCTCGTTCTTTTATTTTGTTTCTGGGCCTATTTTTATTGGTCATCTATTAAGCATAGGGTGTTTTTTCCTTTTGCCCTTTAAGACACTTGGGGCTATAGGAAGCGTTGTTTAAATTCAAGTTTAGTAAATACCCTTCAGGCCACTGCTGAGTTTCTGCCTTCTGGCTTCTGGTCTCCATCCTGTCTTGCTGTCTTAGTTTATTGCCAACTTGTAGACTTTTCTGGAACATATTTTATACATATTTCACCTTGGTGAGGAATGGAGGAAGCCTTGAACATGTGGGGTCCTGAGTGAATGTGTGTGCTGTTGTTCTGGGATCAGCCATATAAAGAACCCGAGCTGTAGACCCAAGGGATATGACAACGTGTTCCCTTTTGGTCTATGTGGATGTTGACAATTCATGCAGAACATGTCTGCTGTGGCTTTCTCCCTTGAGATATTCAGGGCCTGAAGACTGTTCCCCTACAGAGGCTGCTTCTACCAAGACTAAAACCTGTCTCCTTTATCCAGATAAAGACCATAGCCTCTCTCTTCTTGTTTATCTGTACATAACGGCCTCCCCTCTTTGTCCGGCTGTATTCAATAATCCCGGCTCCATGTCCAGCTGGATAATAAACATGCTGTGCTTCCTGGGTGTTATAGTGTCTCCCTCTGAGAGTCCAGATCACTCAGTACCAGATTTCTGTGTTTGTTTTATTTTGTTTTGTTTTGTTTTGTTTTTGTTTTGTTTTGTTTTGAGTCTCTTGCCACCAGAGGAAGGTTTGTCCCTGGAGCCATGCAGTGACCTTATATTGTTTTGCTTTTAGAGGGAGAGGTGGTCTGGACCCCTACACATGCGTATTCCTAGGAAGATAAGCTCACCTTTATTGTTCTTCCAGTGTTTATTGATTGCCTGGTATGCCCAGAAGAAGAGCTGAGGTTGTTACCTCTATGTGGTCAACTACAAGCTTAAGAAGAAAAAAAAAAAAAAGAGTCATTGACTGGGGAAAGGCAGTTGAAGCCACTGAGATAAGGTGATGGAAACTAGTGGCTAAAAATACAGGTTGAGGAACATTCTCACTTACACTTAAAAGCCAATGCTGATCTCTCTAGGACTGGAGGATAAGTGGACACAGTGTCTATAGAACCCTCAAAGGGTGTGGGAGGTGGGAATGGAGAGAGGAGGGCTAACAGGGACAGGAGTGTAGCTGGATAGGAGAAAGAACTTCTAGAGTTTTGACTGTGGTTGGCGTCAATTAACTGCATACTTAGAATTACCTATAGACAAGATCACGAATGTTCCTAAAACAAAGAAACTAAACACAAGCCAGTTTTCTTCATTATCATTACATTCCTTAGAGATGTGTTGAAATGTCATGCTATGTCACCTAAAAATTTACACTATTGTGAGTTAATTAGAAATAAAGCATATCTTCCCCAAAACAGCTTTCAGGGTCACGGAGTAATGAGGATAGTGTTCAGCACCACTAGTTACAAGCTGTGGGAACTGACTTGAGTCACTCCTGTCTCCGTTGAATATAATTACAAAACGAGCTGGGTCTACTGTGGCGGTGCAGGAAACCCAGGCTGTCATTTGACCCAGGGAACATCAAAGCCAGGAGCTTTTCTCCTGACTCCAGAGAAAGCTCTCTTTCAGGAATGAAAGGCACCTTTTCTCCCTCTTGACTTGGGTTCTTTGGTGATTTTAGAGTTTGGGAAATAACAGACAGGAAGGAAACATCTTGCAGGCAACTTCTGCTTCTCATCTCCCCAGCAGACTTCCCCAAGACAAGTGGCATGCCTGCTGAATTCTTGTAAAGAGGAGCGTGCAGGGAGAAATGTGGAAGCTAACATTTAAAAAGTTATCACACTGCAGAAGGACCGGCTGGCGCACGTAGAACGGGAGAGACAACTGGAGCAAAAGGGGGCACTGCAGATGTGCTTCTTGCGAAGTCAGACGACTTTGTATTGAAGGCAAAGGACGGGCAAGGACAGATCTGCCCAAACTAGAGTGGGTGGTTAGTATTACTGGCTGGAGGGATAGGAAGAAAGCTCTTTTGCCCTTCTGGACTTTCAGAGGAATGGAGAGATTTACTGCAACCAGGGAGAGGTCACATATTGGTCAACTGAAGAGGATGTGACTTGTGCTTATTGTAGCCATTCCTTAGAGAACTTTAGACAGTAGACATGCTGAGGTAGGGTGGACATGTGATGACAGTACTGGAATTGAGACTCTTCCCTAGGTTTCCGACAAAGATGACTCAATGGTTGGTAGTGCCATTAGCTGGGATATGAGATTCTGGGCCAGGGTCAAAGAGGAGTACAAAGGGTGGACTAGAATCTGACGTCATTGTGAAAACCACCCAGCACATGCACACAGATTTCCCAGGTGTTCAGCCGACGAGAGCAGGAAGGAACTTCAAGGAAATGGTGGTCAAGAGCGTCTCTCCAGATGCAGGTCCCAAAAGGAGTCCGCCATGTTTGGCTTCGAGAGGGGTCTTGGTGACTCCAGCCTGGGCAGTATCATGGGTGGGGGAGGGACAGGCTTTCCCAGGAGAAGCTTCATGCTATTCCAGGTAGCTGGGCCTGGTAATGCAGCCTCAGAGGGAAAAGTAGACAGCTTGAACGGGAGTGTTGCCTAAGTTAGAAAGAAGGAAGGGGATGGAGGCCCATTTTTACAGATCTCACAGCTCATTAAATCCTTCTAAGATTTACTGTGCCTAAATAGGGAAAGAATAAAGACAAATTAACCTCACACGGAGGATAGCTGACACCCATTAGTGAGCTCCAGGTGTTTGATTAGGATGAAACATACCTTTGTGGAGATTAAACCTCATTAAACGTTTGAGGCGCCCTTTATGAGTGGTTTTCATGTATTTTGAAGTCTACTATTTGAGACCACAAACTCACACGTGGCACCCAGAGAAGTTTAGGAGCACGGTTATGAGGAAGAGAGAGCTTGCTGAAGATCAGATTGGAGAAGATGCCCACCATTTTTTTTTAAAAAAAACTTTCTCAGGAACCAGGCTTTGACACAGAAAACACCTTAAGTAATTACTAGCTGAAATAATGTTCATGCGTATAATGAAAACTGTGGCCTATTCATATTCAAAACATCCATTTTCCAATATTTAAATCGATGAACCACTGTAGTAAGATATCATGCAAGACCTTAGCAACCGTCATTTTGGTTTTCTCGATACACGGACTTTTATTTTTTTTTTTTATTTTTCTTACATTACCCAACAACAGTGAGTTCAGGTACTACCTAGAAACATTTTAATAATAGTTTAGCAAAGCATCCTATTCCACTTCTTAATTGTGAAGAATGTTACTTGGGCAAATTAAAAATAGGCACCAGATAAACAGAGACAGCCTTGTCAGTAAATAAGATTATGCCGCTCTTCTTCTCTTCCTTCTCTTCCTCTTCTCTTTTCCTACTCCCCTTTCTCCTCCTTCTCCTGCTTAGGCTTACTTGCCAGCACATCTGTTGGAATCTACTTCTTCAGTCTTCCAGCTCATACAGAAGACCACCTGAAACACCGACCCTTGTGGGACTGAGCAACTCCTAGACTCCTGACTTCCCATTCACAGTTGCCCATTGTTGGGCTGGTTGGACTGCAGACTGAGTATAACTAAGACCCTGGGGATTATAAACTAGTGTAAGCATATGTGGCATCTACATCTGGATTCTGGGGAGTAAACCCAGGTCTTCATGTATGGAAGGAAACAGGAAGCAAGACAGGAAGCAGTCAGAGGTGACATGTCTCCACGTGCTACAGTAACTTACTTCCTCGAGTTTAGTCTCATGTCCTACAGTTCCCAGAATCTTCAGAAATCATTCATCATCTGAGGGCAGGGCTAGACCACTCCTCAGCATAGTTCCAAAGAATTCCACATCTTACTCTATAGAAAGCTGCTCAGCCCTCTTCACTGATGCTCTATCCACAATGGCTAGGAAATGGAAACAACCTGACTGTTCTTCTACTGATGAATGACTAATGAAAACGTGCTACAGATGGACTATGGAATATTACTCAGCTGTAAAGAAAAAGAAAATCATGAAAATTTCAGCAAACAGAACCGAACGTCTTCTGACCTTATAATAAAATGGCTTCCATCACTCAGATGGAGTCAGGCTGGTCTATCACTAGCCCCAACCAATATATCTACAACAGAAATCCTGCTCCCAAGGCTCAGGAATCATGTGGAAGAAGAGGAGGCAGACCGATTGTAAGAGACAGAGGGAACAGGAAGTTTGCTATGAGATTTTTGTCTCAGAAATGTCAAGGAAGCTATACCCACGAAGTCTCAACTTGGCTGTTTCAAAACCTGAACAAGGACCATACCAATAGGCATATTAATATGGAATGGAGAATTCTTAGGGGACCCCACCCCTAGACAAAGAACTGCAGACAATTAAGTAATTCTGAGTGGGAGAAATAGTCTTCTCTAGGGAAGAGACACCCCAATTAGTTATCCAGTACAAAATGACCAGTCCTGAAATAATATACATAAAATTAACATGTATGTGTTTATGAGGCTGATTTATATATCTATGAATGTATGTATAAGCAATGAAAAAAAAGAGGCCATGAATATGAGCGAGAGCAAGGAATGCATGAGATGGGTTGGAGGAAGGAAAAGGAAGGGGAAATGCTGAATTATTAAAAATAAAAACAAAAACAAACAAACAAACAAAAGAATATGCCGTTCCATGGCTTGTAAGGAGAGGCCGCAGTGCACGGGGGTGGGGGTGGGGAATCCGGAAAGGATTTGGTTTTTCGAGACATGGTTTCTCTGTGTAGCCTTGCCTGTCCTGGAACTCACTCTGTAGACCAGGCTGGCCTTGAACTCAGAAATCCACCTGCCTCTGCCTCCCGAGCGCTGGGATTAAAGGCGGGCGCTACCACACCCGGCTCAGAAAGATATTCTTAAACAAAACATCAAGACAGCTTGCTACTCTAGAGTCAAAACATCTCGAGCCAAACTACATTAGGGGCAACAAGGTCTTCTCTCTTTGAAATGAAAGATACATCTAGACTAGCAGATGGATGATTGGTGGGGGAAGGTTCTTGGCCGTGAAACTGGAAGGTGGTAGAGTCAGAAGGTGAGGAAAGACTCTGGGCAGCGAAGCAGATGGGAGTTGGGTGTGCCCCAACTTTACAGGTATCAGCTGGGGGAAGTCGAGGAACAGTCAACAAATATTTAATTAGTTCTTCCTCTGCCTCAGTAATAGTATGAAGCAGGCAGCCACTAGAGAATGAGGAAAATACTATAAACATGAACCAGTCCTTCTGAGTAAGGTGTCAAAGCCCAGAGGGGGCGGTGACAGAGGAAGGGCGGGTTGTCTGCTGCTTTCTGCATGAAGAGAGGAAGGAAGCGTGAGAATATTTCCCTCCCAAGGTAGGAGGTAATGAAATTATCCCGAGAGAAACAGGAAAAGTCAAGAATGAAAAGCTAGAGAACAAACAGTAACAACAGCGTGTTCTACAGTCCAGGCTGCAAGCTACATTGGGCTCCCTATGGGAATCACACGTAATACTCAAAGCGCCCCTCGAGGAAGGTGTAGCTGTCCCCAGTGCATTGACTTGGGGATTGAGGACTGGGTTCTCTGGGTTTAACTGCACTTCCCCACAGCGGAGGAGTAGTATTTCTCGAGCATTTACGGGAAACTTTCAACCTTGAAAACATTCCTTTCACTGGTAGATCAAATGAAGAGCCACGCTGAAGTGAAAAGTCCCAGTAGGCTTGGGTGTCTCTGTGGACCTTAGTAACTACTGAGGCAATCTGGTTGAATTCCACAAGGCCGTACTTAGGCAGGGAAACGAAAGGTTTCCCGGGTCCTAGCACAAGACTATGCGCACCGCGCTTCATTGTTGCAAAGAAACTACTGTGCCCAGGCCCATACAGGAGAGAGTTTGTATAACTGCATGGCTCAGCGGCCGGGAGACTGTGTCTCACTGTTCATGCTCGCGGTGAGCACGAAGAAATTAACAAGCATTTAGAAGTGATGCCATGGCCTTCCACCTCTACTTCCATCGAAAGAACCAGCTGCAGATAAACAAGACGAAAAGCAGCCGCCGCCACTAACACGCGCAGCTGCAGCCGTTAAAGTGCACTTTTTAAGTAGGCGGTGTTATCACCGAGCTCCAAGGGTAAATAAGGAAAGATACGGGTTCTGCAGTGATCCCATGATGGTGCACTCGCGTTACGCGGGGACACCATTATGCAGCAGACCGTTTGCACCCATTTTTTGGCAGCTGGACTCTGAAGCCCGGCGCAGCGCCGCAAGGTTGCCATGGGGACCGGAGGAAACTTTTTTAAAGCGCCCTTCCGAGGCCCGCGCCGGCGTCGAGCTGCTCTCTCCCCGGAGGGGCCCAGGGCTCGAGGCGCGCGGCCGGCGGGGGCGGAGCTCGCGTCACGTGGCCCGGCCGGGGCGGGGCGTGCGCGCAGTCTACCGCCAGCTCGGCCGCCGCCGCCGCCGCTGCCGCTGCCGCCGCGTCCCATTCATGAGGCCCGGCGGGCTCCGCTGTAGCCCGCGGCTTCGGAGGCGGCGGCCCCGCCCCCTGCTCGCCGGCTTCTTGGGGCATCCCTGCGGGGCTGCACGACAGTCCGCCGAGTGAGAGCCGCGCGCGGTGCCGCAGGTAAGCGGGCCGGAGACAGCGCCGGGGCTTCCCGGGGGGCCGCGTCCCCGCTCGCGGCCTCGCCTCGCGTGGGCCACGTAGCCGCGGCCGCGCCGCCTGAGGACGCGCGGGCGTCTGCGGAGACCCTCACGTCGGCAGCGGTCCTCCGAGCCGCGGGCGGCGCGCCCGGGGACCGCAGCCCCGGGCCTGGGGGAGGGGAGCGGACGCCGGCGCGCGGTCGCGGTCGCGGTCATCCCCCGGCCGGGACTGGTGAGGTGCAGTTATTCCCTCAGGCCGTTGGCTTGCCCTCCGCCGCCGCCGCCGCCGCCTCCTGCAGGCCGCCGACCGGGTTCAGATGTGAGTAGCCTGTTGCCGGCGACCCCCGGGGCCCTGGAAGGTTCTGGCGGCTGTGGGAGCCGGAGCTCTGAGGCCCAGTTTTGAGCGCCGCGGATCCACCCCAGCCTAAGAAAATTATTTTCATTCAAATTTAGGATGGCGTTTCGGAGCCATAATTATGCAGAACAAGACTAGGAAGATCGCCCTCGCTTTCAGAAAGTACTGGAACGCAGGATAGTTGGAGAGGCACTGAGGGATTACTGAACAAGCGGCCACACACGTATTTTAATGCATCTTTGAGACTTAAAAAAAAAAAAAAATTAAAAATGGAAACGGAGGCTCTTGCATGGCGCTGAAGCTCATTTGCCCAGCAGTAGGGATGCTGGTTAAGTTGGTACCAAACCTCGCCTCACTAATTTAAAACGTTACGATAACACAAGTTGAATTTTGAAATCTATTTTGGGATCATTTGCCGGTTAGTGTCTGTGTTGATCCGACGTTGGTTGCTTTCACTGGCTTAAGACTACGAATCGTGGCAGGTATTGCTAGACTGGGTTAGCAACCCAGCCAGCGACCAAGTGTGGGAGGAAACAGGTGTTTTAGCCCTCATTGGGCTGCCCTGCCCGGTGTGCCCTCTCACATTGCCCGTGGGTAGCCACCTACGGGGCTTCCTCCTAGTTAAATGTGTTCTTGATTGTGGTTTATCGGCCCCAACGATCTTCAAGTTCGAAGTAGAAGCAGAATAGCTGTAGCATGCTAGACATGAAAAAATGGCTGGGTCTACTTTCGCGTTTGTGGCAAAATTGAGACTCGGCAGAGCAGCTGTATGCTTAAGAGGCTCTGGAAATGGGAGCATTTGAAAACCCTTGAACGCCAAGTGCAGTTAAGCAGATAAAGGGATAAAGGTCGGAGCTTTGTTTCTTGAATGGCTGTATGTTTGTTCTCCTTGCTTAGCCTTCTGCGTTTTGGTTTACTGACTGGACTATCCCCTGCACTGGGCACAGGATCCCCGCAGGCAAGACTCCAGTAGCTGTTTATTACTAAGCACAGAGGCTGGCTTTTAGAAGAGCTTTGGTTGGGGCTTCTTGAATGAAGGGAAGAAGCTGCAAGCAGTTTGTCCTTGTAGGTCAACTGGGAGCCAGTGGATCTTCCTGAAATGAAATCATCAAATTTTCTTGTGGGATAATCTTGGTGCTATCACGGGTCAGAGGTGGTCAAAGGTAGACCAGTGACCATTACGGTGGACATTTTGTTGTGTTTAAATATTAATATTGGACTTAAATATAGTATAGGTCACTGCAGCTATCCTCTCTGATGGTATGCATAATATACTTCAGAAGTGGGATATGAAGTTGGAACCCTTCTTGCTGGGAGGTGCACTGGGCTGCCTCCCTTAGGTGTCCAGCAGCCTGTGGGCAAGATTTTAAGTCTAAGTTAAGCCTATGTGTCTTTTCTTTGAAATCCTCTGTCTGACCCCAGGGCCTGTTGTCATTTTGTTTAGGGGTGGGGCTGTAGGAAGCGTACCTTCTCAATCAGCTGGTCGGCAGTGTTGCAGGAGTTGATGAGCAACTTTGCTTTAGCTGTGTCTGATTCCCTTCATTGCTAAGTAAATTAATACTTTTGGCTTAGGTTCAGGGTCCTAGGACCTGTCACCTTCATGGCAAAATAGCTTATAGCTTTGTAGTCGGGGCTTCAGTTGTCAGAATCCTGTGTGAACTATGTCTCATTAAACATTGGAATGGGGGCTGGAGAGATTGGCTCTGTAGTTAAGAGCATTGACTGCTCTTCCAGAGGTCCTGAGTTCAATTCCCAGCAACCACATAGTGGTTCACAACCATCTGTCATGGGATCTGATGCCCTCTTTTGGTGTGTCTGAAGACAGCTACAGTGTACTCATATATATAAGATAAATAACTCTTTAAAAAAATTTGGAATAGCTGGAAGATATACCCTGCAGCAATAACACTCTGATGATGTCTTGATAATAAAGTTTTTATGTGTTTGAGACAGTCTCATACAGATAGTTCAGGTCTTGAACTTACTCTGCATTGTGTGCCACCATAATTGGTTTAGGAAGTTCTGAGACTTGAACTCAGGGCTTTGTGCATGCTAGGCAAGTACTCTACCAACTGAACTATATCCTAAGCCCCCTGTAATAAAATATTTGAATACATTTTCTTACTCACTTTGCTAACAGTTAGGGGATCTACCTCCCCTACAAATTTCATAGGTAAATGTGTGTACCTGTGTTCATGTAAACAAAGAAGGGAGTCAGGTGTCTTCCTCTATTACCTTATACCATATTGTTTTCGGACAGGGTCTCTCCCTGAACCTACAGGTCATATATTTAGTTACTCTGCTAAGCCAGCAATTCTAACACCAGTTGTCTAGACCTGATGGTGCTGGGATCTGAACCTAGGTCTTCATGATTGTACAGCAAACATTTTTAGCCAGTGATTGATCTTTCCAGCCACAGCAGTGTATTTAATAATTAAACACTTCACATGTTTCAGTCCTGTATTTTTCAAGATGAACATGTAAGAGAAAATCACTCACTCTTGGGGACCACATGAAATCAGTAGGGATCCCTAACTATTATTGGTAGCAACCCGTATGTGGTGGCAGGATGGCCGGAGTACTACTCCCCTGTGCATTCTGTCTGTCTGCCTCACCTCCAGCCCTGTTGTTTATGGCAGGAAGCTTGAGTTGATCATCTCCTCCTACTGTTATTAGAATCTGGAAAGAGATAAGAGGAAGAACAAGAAGAGAGGCAGCCCAAGTCGTTATCCCAGTGCTTTGGGATCCGGAGTCAGAAGGAACTCACCAGTTCCACGATTAGCTAGCCTGGGGTACAGAGTGAGATCTTATCTCAAAACCAAGCAAAAACAAACAAAACAAAACCCGAGAATGTGTTAGGAGACTTTATTACATTGTAAGATCTATACCGTGCGGTATGACAACACAAGCACTTCTTTTCTAGTTTGATTCACAGACTGCAGTTGAGTCTTTTTAAAACAGCTTTTTACATTTGCTGATTTGTGACCCTGTACATGTGTCCTTCCAGCACGTGGGTTCCAGGAACCGGCCTCAGGCTGACAAGCTTGCTGACCAGTGTCTGCCGAGCCCTCACAGGCATTAGAGTCCTTTACGTCAGAAGCCTTTGGATATTAACATTAAGGGATCTTTGTAGATAGCTGTTAGTGATGTTACTAAGAAATCAGGAAAGAAGGTAGAACCCTAACTTGTATATCATGTTAAAAACAGTCACCTCTACCTCACCTCTGTGCAAAGCCAAGGCAGTGTCTCACTGCTAATAGTTTTACAATTCTTTTGGATTATTAGGGTTACAATTGAAAGAAAAAAGGTGTGGTGGGGGAAACGGCTCTGGGAACGTGAGCTTTTCAAATGCTGCTTACAGGACGGCAGTTTTTCTTACTCTCCGAGCTTAGGTTTGTAATTGGGTGCTGGTCCTTATGTGTAATGACACACATTTTGAATAGGAACTGCTGTCCAGTGTAAGCTTTGTATCTTTGGTGTGTAGACGCTGGCTTCCAGAAGGACAGACCTAGTGGGGGTTGGGCTGCTTTCCTTACCCAGCCTTTGTGCGGTTTCTCAGAAGGCTCGCACTTCTAACTTCATTAGCTGTAACGGAATTAACATTATTAGCTGACACTGAACACTAAATTAAATGCCACTTGACTATAGCTTCATCTGCTTCTTGCATTCCCTCCATGTATTGCTGAATAGTGTGTGCACTGTCTCAACTCTTCATTTTTATCAGCTAGACACATAAAATGTTAAGTGACGGTTTATAAATTCTAAGTTGTCTTCAACTCTTGTCTCTCCTGCTCTAGAATATGCAGTGATCCATTCTTAGTTTTCATCTTTGTTCTCTGAGTTTTTGGCTTTTTTCTTCCCAGACGCTAATACCCCCAGCTCCCCACATCTTGACTAACTTCTGCTTTAGGCGTCAACCCCCTCACACGTGGTGGCATGCGACTTTGTGTTGTGTGCTGCTTGGGTATTTCTTGTAGTTGTTAGTCATTATCAGGGTGAGTAACTTGGCCTTCTTAAACTTTCTGCCGTCCTGTATAGGCAGAGCCCCTTTGATCTTTCTTTAGTGTAGGTGCTGAACTAGAGGGAAATGTAACCTTGAGTCCAAATCCTGGGAAGTGAATCCTTGGCGGTACAGCAAAGTCTAGTGGGAAAGTAGGACTTGAGGACTGGTGGCAAGTTGGGCTGACACCTGTGGAGTAGGAGTAGCAAGGTAGGATCTGTCAACTACACGTGCTTCTGTAGGGAGAAGAGGAGACCTCAGAGCAGGTGTGCGTGAGAGTGCTAGCGGGGCAGAGGCACTGCTGAGACCTGTGAGCTCATGGCACTGGGGTGTGTTTTAAGGTTTGGAGTATTCTTTCAGTATTTTTGGAGTAATAGTTGAAATTTAAGTAGCGTTTAGTGTGGCTTAAAGAGACCAGAGTTGTAAAGTTTAGGAAACATGATTAGAAACAAGTATTTCAATGAGAAGATTCTAGATGTGATCTTCACGGTTCCATCAGATAAGGAGGAGGAACTACAGGCAGGAAAAGCATCCTTTAGATGTGCCAAGGTTGGTCCAGGAAGAGAAGATAGGTATGTGGCATCCAGTACCTTCTTTAGTTGCTGGTTGAACTCTTGCTCTTATATTCTGAAATGTAATTCCTGAAATGTAATGGAAGGGATAGTTGACACAAGAATATTCATTTAAACACCTATTTTTAAATCTATATGGTACAATGGCTTCATTTTTGGAAACAGTCTTATGCATCCCAGACTGGCCTTGGACCCCTAGTCTTCCTAATTCACCCCCCCAAGGCCTCTACCTGGCCTGACTAAAAGAATTTTTTTAAATAAAAAGTTACTGAATTTTAAACAAAAAGCTCATCGATGAGGACTGAAATGGAGCAGTGTTATCTGGCGATTTGGTAACGGGAGGTTTTGGACTGTTATCCCTTACGTCAGTAGTTAATGTGTTTCGAAGCTTGGGTTGGCGTTGCTTGGATTGTGCTGTAGTTTCCTCCCCGTGGCTGAGTCTGTAAAGCTGTGCTCTTTAGGAAAGGAGGGGCTTCTCTCAGGAGAGGCTGTAAGTCAGGAATGTCTGGGCTTCATGAAGCATCTGTGGGGAAAAACCCTTTTTAAAGGGATGCCCTCGTCATTATTTACCTTTTTAAACACACCAAAACATCTATCCACATGCTAAGTTTCCTTAAATTGCCTTGCCCTTGTTTTTGGTGTGTAAGAGGCACCCATCTGACAGCTGTACCATCCAATTAAATATGAAGGATGACTTAGAAAAGAGAAACTGACTTACAGTGTATTGGACAAATGCCTAATAGAAAGGGTTGGTTTTCAGTTGTAAGGCTTTCTAATGGTTCGTGGCTTACCTAGTTCATAGTAGCCTACCTAACCAGTGTGATGCAAAAGGGTGAACTTGAGAATCTGAGCCTTCAACATGGTCTATGCACTAAGCTCAGTCTGTCACGTGGTGTGATGCCTACTAGACTCATCTAAGGATGTAGCTTAGCTTTATAAAACATATTGCTACTATCATCACTTGATTAACACCTTCTTTGGGCAGGCATGTATGTGCTGAGAGCTTTATACTCACTAACTGTCTTAAGAGTCCCTATAATACTACCAGGTAGAAAGCATGGCCCTGCTTTCTATGTGAGAATTCTGAAGCCAAGAGATGTAGGGAAGGGCTCACAGCAAATAGCTACCCTCCTTTGGTCCTTGGGCCTTGCTGCCCAAGGACTTACAATTCATATGCATTTACTTGATATCCCTAAGTCAACTTTAGGAATCTGTTTTTGCTTGCATTTGCTAGAATAAGAAACTGTTCTTAATGCCAGCATTTATAAACTGGTAGTAGAGTGCACCTGCTGTGGAGCCCTGGGTTTCTTGGAAGCATTTATGTGTACAAGGCCAATTGAACCAGGGAGAGGAAAAACATCTGGGAAAATAATGGCATTGAGAGGCCCCACCATTGCCTGTCAGGTGCCTATTCTGGGACGAACATCATCCAGCTGTTGTTCCCCTGGGGACCTCTCATTAGCCTGAGACTGGGTCAGAGGAAATGTTTAAAAATTGTTTTTCAAGTATGGAAGGTGGCTCTGTGTCACTGTTGGGAAGGAGGAGAAATGGTTGTTAGACTGTTTGACACACGCGTTTCAGCAGCCACTGTGCTGCTGCCTTAACGGATTTGCTTCAGTCATCTTGACTGTTTCTGACTTGAGAGTATATACCAGATCCCCTCAGTACAGTACTGAGCAGAGGGACTACATTAAATACTGAGCATTAACCTGTCAGCATTAGATGTAGAAGTGCCTGTCTCTTTCTGTGTTCCAAGTCTGGATTCCATCACACTGGTACCCAGCTGAGACCTCAGTACTGCACATGGATGGATCCTGTTTGTCCTCCAGGGCTTTCCTCAGTGTCACTTGACTCACTCAGTACCTCCATGTGCAGATAAGGTCCCCGTGATGGGACCTTTTATTTTATGTAATAGAATCAATGAGTGGCTAAGAATCTTTCATTAAACGAAGTATATTTAGAACCACTTTATATGTATTAGCATATATTAATTGTTAAAATAACTGACTTTATCGAGGCATTTTCTCATGAGACTTTTGGCACATGGTTCACTCGGTTGTCTCTTATTGGAGACCTGCATGCCTGCCCGCTTGGCTATGTCTGATATTAGATGAGGGTGTGTGTTAAAGCATACCTGTCTGGAAGACTGCGAGCTGAGGGCAAAGGGAAGCCTGAAAGTAACTTGTAGTGCTGTAGGGGAAGTGAACTAGTCGTCTTACATATAAAATAAAGCAGGGTTTTCTAAACGGAGGCACTGAGGGTTAGGAATGGGAGTCAGCTTAGAGAATTGAAAGTGAAAGGCAAAGAAGTATCTTAGGGAGAGCTCCTGTGTTTATATTTTTAGTGTGTCAATGTTTAGTTGAAAGATTTTTTTTTTAATATTTCAAGGAAACCATTTTGTGTGCTTGCATAGATTTTCTTCCTTGACTCTTGCCTTCCTAGCGACAATATGAGCAGTTTTGTTGCTGATGGTTGATAAAGTTAGGAGTGAATATTTTTGTGTAAATTCTAGTTCATGTTAATAAAAATTGTGAAGCATTTGAAATAATCTTATTCTGTGTATTGGAAAATCCTGTGTGACAGTTTTAATTGTCAAATTGATACAGCCTAGGAGTTAGCCTGGGAAGGGTTGTGCACCTTGGTTTGGCACAGCTGTGGGCACAGCTGTGGGGATCATCTGGATTTCTTTACATGATGTGGGAAGACACAACCTGAAAAGGGACTTCGAGGTTTCCTGGTGTGGAGCTGTGGACTGTGCAGAAGTGAGAAATTTGCCTAGGGTAACTTCTCAGTGTAACTAATATTTATCTAATATTTAATACTCAACTGGTATAAGCAGTTTTCACTGCTTATGTTTTCATAGGTAAATAGTGTGCAGAATTACACATGTGCAGTGATTTTACTTTTTCCTATACATTTTGTTTTCTTTGTAGTGAATAGTGGTATGCTGACTTTGCGTGACTCCGGGCTCACATTGCCTGACGGTCAGTGGGGTCTGCGTCCTGTTCTGAGTATCTGAGTCTCTCCCCCGTTGGGTCCCTTGTCCTGATTCTTTATTCAATTTCTTGCTTATCTGGAATTGTTACCTTTGTGGCATTTACTGGGTTTTTTTTTCTTTCTTTTTTTAATTTGTGGTTCTTTCTCTCTCCTCCTCCATCTCTTAAATCTTCATGTTCTAACTTTGCCTTCTCTTACTGAAGTGCCTTGGTTTATGGCTCTGATTTTCTGTGTCCTCACCTGGGAAATACCTGCCTCACTCCTGCCCTTGTTTTGTCCCTCACACCTGAGAAGGAAGATGTGTTACCAGAGTCTGCAGGCCAGAGGGCGCGAGAGCACCAGAGACTCACGGGGCCTCTGTCCTTGTGAAGCTGAGGAGGTCAGAAGGCAACTCTCCAGGAATTGGTTCTTTATTTACACATTGTTAAGGCAGGGTCTGTCTCCCTTGTTTTTGCTGCTGTGCTGGGTATGAAAGCCTCACCCCATCCCAATTCTCTGATCCCTACCTTCCATCTCCCCAACCATCCTGCTGGCCCTAGTTTATGTCTTCTAGGGGCCAGGACAGCCAGGGCTACACAGAGAAACCCTGTCTCAAAAAACCAAAAAAAAAAAAAAAAAAAACCAAAAAAAAAAAAAAAGAAATTGCTCTCCTAGCTGATATCTAAAGGGTGGGAATTACCCATGTCATTTTTGAGAGTACAGTATCATGCATTTGGAATTTTATATGAGAAATAAGTATATCATTCCAGTTGATAAGTTGAGGTTGTTTGCTTGCATTGGAATAGATTCATAGATAGCCTCTGCTACTGTTGTTTATGATGTAATCCTGTGTGTGTGTATAGTTTGTGAGGGCATTATGACAAACTGTGGGTTTAGGTAGCGTGAACAATAGGAAGTCATTGTCTCAGAGTTGACTCAAGCTAAGATCAAGGCTGTCTGCAAGGGTTGTTTTGTTTTCTTTGTCTTCACCGTCTTTTGTGTATGAATCCATTCCAAATCTCCTGTTTAATGTAAGGACCCTTTTATATTGGATTAGGGCCCATTTGTTTTTGGAGGTGGGGTATGGTCTCTCTGTGTAGCCCTTGCTATCCTAAAACTCAGAACTCTGCCTGCCTCTGCTTACTAAATGCTGGGATTACAGGCCATGTGCCACCATACCTGGCAATAGCATTTTATTTTCAATATTTTATAACTTTTTTTAAAAAACTGAGCTAAGAACCCATTCTGAAGAACTAGAACCAGAGCTTAGATTTCATGTCTCCATCCCCAGTGAAGGGTGTGGAAACATTGTGTCATTGTGTGGCTTAGCAGGATGTATAGTTACAGTAATATTTTTAAAAATGCCTTGAGGCACTGTCTGCAATTTTCACTGAAGATCAGAAAGTCCTTAGGAAATAATTCTCAGATTATAACTGAAAGTTTTTGTTCAGTCTTGTGTAACCACTAAAATTTCTCAGATGTTTAATAGTTTAGCGTACTTCATTCTTATTTGTTTTCTAAAGTAATTCAGAGGTTGGCAAGAACAAAGGATCCATCGGTGGGGCCTAGCACAACAGAATTAGTCAGGTTTCTTCCAGGAGAGCCCATTCTGATGCTTCCTAGGGTCTTTATACTCCATTTTCCAGTTGGCAACCTTCCTGGAGTTCTCCTTAGTTTTCTTATTCTGGTCTTTCCCTGTTCCTACATGTTAAAGTAGCCTCTGCCCCGTCCCACCCCACCCCCTCTTACTTTCCTCTCTCCGCACCTTCCTCCCTCATTTCCCAAACATTTAGATTTTATCATGGCACACTGAGGGATGACTGGCTCAGTGGGTAGGCATTATAATACTGTCTCAAAGGGGAATGCTGTAGTTTTGACCTCAATTGTGTTCCTTTCCATTTAAGTTAGGTTTAGAGAAATACAAGCCTCCAAAAGTGAAATGTGCATAGGCATGAAGTATTGCCACTGACACCTGCTATGCAAAAGTTGGCAATGAGCCTTGGAGTTAATAACAGGTACAGAGATTTTGGTGGCTGAGAGAAGGCCTTTGGGAGAACCAAGAAATACTTGGTGTAGGGGCATTGTTCTGTTTGTGGATGTGTGTGTGAAGATGTATGTGGGGAAATGCTGTTCTAGGGTGTAAAAGTATCAGTTCTTTCTGCGTCTTCCCTGCCTAGTGAAAATGGAGTATTGATAGCCCATTACAGATGGCATGTAACACTGTTAATGGCAGCCTCACCTATTACCAAATTATAACTTTAGTAGTTTTTAGTATTACCCTTTATTATATGAGTAGTGTAAGGAAACTGGTGGCTCTACTAATGAAAATGTAGCTATGAAAGAGAATGATTAAGAACACAACCAAAGGTACAAAGACTGCTGTGGTGTGTGTGTGTGTGTGTGTGTGTGTAACCTGACACATTTAGCCCCTTTTTTGCCCATGCAATATATACATTTATACATTTATATACATTTCAATTATTCTGTCATACTGGAAAACACCTCTCCCAGTAAATCTTTTAACGTTAGAGGTATTTTTCACCCTTCACGGTAGATTAAGGTTTTACAAATAGTTTAAAAAGTTACTCACTGCACTATCTGATGATGAGTCATGCATATAAGAGAAATGAACTAAGTTTTTGGCTTATGAGTATTGTGACTATTGAAAGAGCACTCTTAGAAGCTAGATGGCTCCCTTTTCAGAGCCACATTGGGTTCCCAGTATTCATGACAGATGGCTTACAAAGACCTGTAACTCCATCTGTAGAGGAACCCAATGCCTCTGGCCTCCACAAGTACCTGTTAAAATTAATAAAAATAAATAAGAAAGAATTCATGGGTAGGAAAGAGGAACTGATAATGTGCTAGGTGGTAATATGTTGATTATCAGGGCCTTAAGAGGTGACTCACACATAGCCTTCATGTTAAATAGATTTTGCAGAGATGTGAGTGTAATTTGAAAGTGTTGCACACCGTGGGGAAGTGCCCCTACCTGCCTGAGTACAGGCCTGGGAGAGCTCAGGCATTTAGCTTCACCTTTACAGCTGTTTCATATGGCTGTAGGCTCTTCTGACCCATTTCTGTCTTGTCCTGCCTGCTTGTAGTTGGACTGTGAATTAGACCTATCCTGTTCAGCAGTGAACTGAAGAGTGGCATTCAGTTGGTTGAGCTCCTCAGAAAGGGAAAAGGATTCGCAAAGCTAAAAAGACATAAAGCACTGTTGATGGCAGTGAGAATTTAGATGAAGTCATTTGTATTTTCCTGTGTCCCTCTCTAAATAGTGACCTCCTTCATGGTAGGGACCCTATCGACAGTTATTGATTAAGCGTGGACTGTGCGTGGGATAGTTTTTGTCTTTAAGTAGTTTCTGGGCACCACCTCATGGAGTCCTAACCACAGTCCTACCTGATAGGTGTTCCTGCCCCAGGTCAAGCTGAAACTGAGAATGGTTATGTGCTGCAGGTTCCTATCATAGCAGGTGAGAGCGCTGTGTATGATGTTAGACCCACTGCCAACACTTCTAAGCACCTAGCAAACCCGTCAGTCACAAATAAGTCGTGTAACTTGGTGGCTCTTGTGTTGCTCGTGAGGGCGTATAGCTGTAAACCCAGCACTGGGGAGACTGCAAGGAACATCATGAGTTTGAGGCCAGCCTAGGTAGGCTACCTAGTGAATTTTGCCAAGGCTGAAAAATGAAAACCTGTCTCAGACCTAACCAACCATCAAAAACAAACAGAACTAACTAAATATACAAATGAAGAATGGTGATTACCACCTGGGGGCAGGTTTGCTGCCAGCAGACTTTCAAAAGTAACCAGAATTTGTGTTTGTTTTGTTTTGTTTTGAATTGTTACAGTTTAGGAGAGGGTGCTGCTGACATCTAGTGGTTGAAGGCCAGGGACGCTGAGTGTCTTTTTATTCCCAAAGATTTATCTGACCCCAAATGAAGTACGCTAAGACTGGGAAAACCAGACTTAAAAATGTATTAAAAGTTAGAAAGCCAGGCCGGGCATGGTGGTGCATGCCTTTAATCCCAGCACTTGGGAGGCAGAGGCAGGCGAATTTCTGAGTTCGAGGCCAGCCTGGTCTACAGAGTGAGTTCCAGGACAGCCAGGGCCACAGAGAAACCCTGTCTTAAAAAAAAAAAAAAAAAAAAAAAACAACAACAACAACAAAAAAAACTAGAAAGCCAATCAGCATTCCTGTGGTCTGGTCACTGACCCCCACCCCCACCCCCACCCCCACTCACTGCTCTGCTGTTCTCCAGCTGTTTTTTTGTGCAGCCCAGGGCATGGTATGAGGCAATCTGACTGATGCTAACCACCAATTCTCTTGGGCAAATTGAATCTATGTTTAAAAACGTAGCTAGAAGTCTGCAAAGAGAGAAAGCCAGCTTATGTTTCAAATGTTCTAATGTTGCAGTCTTTCTAGAGTGCAGGGAGCAGAGTTAGAGGATGGCATGGTTCCTGGCCTGTAGGAGGAAGTATTTGGTTAGTGGACATTGTATTTCCATATCCAGATCTTGGAGGGATGAGCGTGCATGTGTGTACATCCTGTGCTACTTTAAGGACTGTTGTCATGTATGTAGTAAAGCCAGACTGAGCTTTTGGCTTTACTACATGCATGTGGTGGCTCTTGGTTGTCAACCTTGACTATATCTAGAATTAACTAAAACCCAAGCAGCTGGGTATAGCAGTGAGGGGTGGTTTTTCTTAATGAAGTTATCTGAAGTAGCCAGACCCGCTTTTAATCCGGATCTTCTTATGTGGGAAGACCCACCTATAATCCAGACTTTTGGAGGTGAGAACATCCACTTTGAATGTGGGCCACACCTTCTGCTGGCAGTCTATAATGTAAGGACGTGGAATAAGGAAGCTTATTCTTTCTACCTGCCTCTCCCTCCTTTGATGGCTTTAGAGTCCACTTCTCTGGAATTCTGGCATGTACTGAAGACCAGCTGAGCCATCCAGCGTTGTGGACTGAACAGCTACTGGATTCTTAGCCTTTTGTTGGTAAATAGCCTTTGTTGTATTACCTGGAGCACAACCTGTAAGCCATTATCATAAATTCTCTTTCTATATATACATAGATTTATTCTATAAAATTTGTTCCTTTAGAAAACCCTGCCTGATAAAGCATATTTTAACTACTTTGTCTGAGGAATAATTGAAAATTTTTCTACATCTGCATGTTCTTGTTTCACAAATAGTAGTTAACTTAGGTTCTTGGGCTGGGGGCAGTGACTCAGTGAGAAAAATGTTCATTCTGAAAGCACGGCACCTGAGTTTGAATCTCTAGATCCACATACAGCTAGACACATTATCAGTTGTCTGAATTCCGTGCTTCTATGACAATATGGGAGGCTGAGACAGGAGAATTTATATAGTCTGGATATTAAACTCTCATCAAAGAGGAGTTAAAAATATTTTCTTATATTCTTAGGTTGTCTTTTCATAATGCCCCTTGATATAAAATATGCTTTCAATTTTAAGAAGAGTACTCTCTGCATATTTTACTCATGTTCATCCATGTCATTGCAAAGATGATTTGACAGGAGAGGCCAGAAGAGGGCATCGGATCTTCCCAGAACTGAAGTTACTGAATTTGTGAGCTCTCATGTTGGTGTTAGAAACCAAGTCTGGCTCTCTGGAAGAGTAGCCAATGCTCTTAGCCACTGAACCGTTATTCCAGCTCCTCTGACATCTCGTTGAATCTCTTATTTTGTAATCTGTGAGGGAAAGGAGTAAGAAAATGTACCTTTCATCCAAATTCTAAGGATCAAAGATGAATACATACGAAGGACTAAGAAATGTGACTTTTCCATCTGAGAGTCCCCAGCTAGCCAGCAACTCTGACAGTGTGGCATCAGTCTGCCCCAGAGGAGCATCTTGACATTGGGGATCACAGGACCCCATGTTCTGTTGCTTTAAGTGGAAGACAGACTCCTGTGGTTTAGCTTACCCAAGGTCTTCAGCCAATCATCCAAATAACTGAAAATCCAGGGGTGGTCTAGAAGTCTGGGGTACTGAGCGATCGGTGTGTTCTCAGTACACTTATTTGCCAAGTTTGTATATTGAACACAAAATTATACAGTATTAGTTATTAAAATGCATCCTAGAGAAATTTGCCTAGCTCCCTGGAGAGCTGGCATGCTGAAGACACACATCAGCCACCTACAACAGGTGTTACTAATGTACAAGTATGTGGTAGAGAGATGGTAGAGACAGAGACACAGAAACCGGAGATTTGGGGGTGGTAGGGAACAGCCTGATGTGAGTAGCCTATACTGCCACCTAAGGCCATGATGAAGGCCAGCCTGTGCTGCCTCAGAGGGTCTCGTCAGTGTCTATGGCCATGCAGCAACAGGGGTCTGTGTCAATGTCTGTGACCCATGTTACCACCAAAGGCCATGTGAGAGCCCTGGGCTGCCACTGGGGCCATGTAGATATTCAAGGGCTGCCCAGAGCTGGCCATGCCCCTCACCAGCTACAGCACTCTGGAGAGAGGTCCCCCACATGTAGAACTGGGCAGCACAAGTAGAGCTGGCCCTGGTGGCAGAGCCATGGGTGATCCAGCCCCACGGCTCTGGAGCACCAGAGAGCTGGTACCAACCCTCGTCTGCTGTGAGGTGGTCTGGGTGCCGGAGAGATGCTGCTCTCTTCCTCTCACCCTCATCCCTTACGGCAGCAGGAGAGCAGCCCCTGCACCTCCCCTGTGCAGCACAGTAAAGCTGACTTGGGGTAGTGAAGTTGTAGGTGAGTGGGACCCAAGGGAATGGAATGGGAGAGGGGCAGGGGCGGGGGCAAGCTGGCCCCAGCTGCAGCAGGTGAGCTAGCTGAGGCAGTGCTGGAGAGCTAGCACTATTAGTGTGGGTTCGAGAGAGCTGGTGTGCTTACTAGCTCAGATATCACCCAGGCCCAGATCCAGGGCTTTGAGTTGGCCCACCTGTATATCTAGCCCATCTATGAACTGCTGAAGTGGGTAAAGGGGCCAGTCCTACAGATCCAAAGCTGCTGCAGGATCTCCATGAAACAGGACAACAACATATATCCAAGAGGAGTCTGTCTGGGGATTCACTATTGTTAATGTAGCAGAAGCCAGAGGCCCCAAGCCTGACCATGATTCATTACAGTGGACATTTGTAAGTAAAGATGTTTGTGCAAAACACTGTGACACACTGCATCTCCAGGGCAAGATGGAGTGTTGGTTTGTTTGCTTTTTGTTTGTTTCTTTTTTGTGGGCAGGTTGCAGAGGTAGAGGGCAAATACAAAGAGACAGGGAGATGAGTGGGATTGGGGTCCATGATGTGAAACAAACAAATAAATAAAAAGTTTTAAAAAGAGGAAAGGAAAAAGAAAGGAAAAGGAAAAAAGGAGAAGGAGAAGCCCACCACACCTAGCTGTCCCATGTACTTAATGAAAAAACAGAATCTGATTCTCTGGACATCATTTTAACTTGGCTTCTTGAAGCTAGGTGCAAACTTAAATCTTAGAGACTTCTGTCCCTCCTTTCCTTTCCTTTCCATCACCAGACAGTCTTATTTTACAGTACAGACTATCTGGAACTTTCCATGTAGCCCAGGTTCTCCTCACTCCTGAATCACCCTCTTGAATGCTGGCGTTGGAGGCATACACCACCACATTCTGATCCCCACTTTTCTTTTCAAAGTCTCAAAAGAGCCAACATAGTGGCCTTTCCCTAGAGTCTCAAGACTTAGGAGGCTGAGATGGTAGTATTGCTTGAGTCCAGCCTGGGCAAAGTGGGGAGATCTGCTTCCGAGGGTCAAGGTGGGCAGATTAAAAAAAAATGCTATGCAAAAGTAAAAATAATTTTCCCAGGATTCAACCATTTGTATAAAAAATAAAACAAATCAAAACAAACAAACAGACAGACAACCCTCATTTAGCCCAGGCTGGCTTGGCTAACACCCACACGCTTGAGCCGATGCTGGGCTTCCTGACCCCCCTTCCTTCTCCTGAGTGCTGCGACTGCAGGCTGCACCATCGGACCTGCTTTATTGATGCTTTAGGGACGGGACCCAGGGCTTCCTGAAGGCAAGATGCATGCTCCTTCTAAACTGTGCTCCTTCCAAAGCCCTCGGAGTCACTGTTATCCTTAACCTGGACAGAAGAGCTGATGCTTTTCTTTAAAAGTTATGGGGCTGATTGGAAATGGTTGCCTGTGATTTGACTGTGTGTTGGACATGATGAAAAGTGCCACCGGAGCAGCCTTCAGGAATCCAGAGGTGTAAAGAGGAGCTCGTCTGTGATGGGTCCAAGGTCCACGCTGCTTTGCAGGCAGGACAGTTTGTAAGTTATTATCAAAACAGTGGCATGATACTGAGGTGGGCAGGAACTCGGTGGCTAGTGTGTTTTGTAAGAGGCCTTTGGAGTGACCCTTGCCCACAGACTTTGTTACAGCTGTCTCTGCCCTGCTGAGTTTCCACACTCTTCACTTGTTGAGCCATGGCCTCTGAGTCTGTCAGCTGCTTCTCTCTGGGTCTCAGCTCTCAGCAAATGAAACAAATAAACCACAGAAAGAACTGGAGAAGCTGGAGGGAGTCTCATTCTGTCTGTACCTGTGCCTTCTTCAGCAAGTGACCTCTAGTTAGTAGCTTGACCTCTTTCTGGGCCAGAGTTAGCTTCCTCACATTTAAAACAGATGATTTTTCTCTTTTCTGTCTCCATCTACCCTCCTGCTTAATTCTGCCTTTTCCCATTTCTCTCTATATAGTTTCTTACCCACATTTTATTTCCTCTGCCTCTAACTTTTCATCTTAGGTCATTTCTCCTTAATCCCCTGTTCGTTTTCCTCCCATTCTTCTCTCCTGACCTCTCATGTCTCCCTCACCTCAGAGTGACGTTTTATTGCTCTTGTCTGATGCCAGGGGCCTGGAGTTACTGCAGGTCATGGAGGCAGATACTGGAATTTTTGTCCATGGCATAACATTTCCGCTGTCAGAACGCTTCAGTTCCCCGGGGAAGGGGGGGAGTAGTAAATGTGATGTGTAGTTAAATTGCAAGCGAGTATGGATGCTTTGTTAATCTCTGACAGCAGCTGGGAAAATGACTTGAATATAATGAATGGGTTTCCTATTTTTAATGTTGGGGAGATTGATTTTGCAATTGTTCTCCTTATTTCCTACAATTTGTTTTGTGGGTGGAGTGCCACAGCATGTATGTGAAGGACAGAGGACAGTGTATGGGAGTCATTTCTTCCACCATAGGAGTTTTAGGGACAGAACTCAGGTTATCGGGCTTGGGAAATGCTTTACCCACTGAGACACCTCCATCACGCCTCAGTTTGATGGTTTGAGTCCTGATGGAGTGTTGCTACAGTTAGCATTTCCATCCCCTCTTGGCCAAAATGTTTGAGTGAATCAGAGGGTTGATGAACTAAATACTTGAATAGAATGATTAAAATCCTGTTATCTTCAGTTCCTCATTAAGAAAACATTTCGCCTCTCCAGATTCTTTTGGTGTTAAACAGTGGCATACAGCAGAAATTGAATGTGTGCTATATGTGTAACTTCAGATTTCCTCCCTGTCACATTACTAAAAGAAGCAGCAGAGACTGGAGGCAGCTCTGTGGAAGAGAGGTGCCTGCTATGCAGCATAGAGGTCTGAGTTGGAGCCCAGCACACATGGGAAAGCTTATGTGCACACCTTTAGCACTGCCGAGGATTGCAGAGAAGGATCACTGGGGCTTGTTGGCTGTCACACAAGCTCTAGGTTCAGTGAGAGACCCTGTCTCAAAGAAATAAGGAAGAGCAGAGTAATGTAGCAGACTTGACTTAGTCTGTCCTCTGAACATGTGCACATCACTCTAAGCATGTGCACCTGTGCCATACTTTAACACACAAGATGTCAAAAGAATCCAAAAAAGTCAATTAGTACATTTAATTCAGAATATAGAATATCATTTCACTACACATATACATCACAATTTCTTCACTTTCTTTTTTCATATTAAGCCTTCCAAATCAAGTGGCTATCTTCACTCATCTTATTAATAGCATTTAGTACTAGCTTGCAAATTCAATAGGCTTATATGGCTGGAGGCTATTTGTAATAAATTCCAGAGTCTTAGAAAATGACTTCAATAAAATGTTTTAACTTAAAAATGAAGTATATATGTGTGCCTTACCTATGTGTATCATGTGCTCTAGGGTTCTAGAAAAGTTTGAGGTTACCGTGTAGGCATTCTGAGAGCTGGCAAGTAAACACTGAGAACTAAGTGTTGCCCTCCACACTCGTGAAGTCATCTAGGTTTGTCATTTATAGAGTGCTGAGCCAGGGTATCTCCCAGGTCTGTGAGAAGTGCTAGGTTATGCCAGTATAATGAAGTAAATATATCTAGTAGTTAGACTGTAGAAGCACAGTGATGCAGTCTAAGCATATGAAAAGTTTTTCCCTCGCATGACTACAGGAGTTTTTTACCCCCTGTGTATAGCTGTTTTTATTTCTGCATATGAAGATGTGATTGGCTTAAGGAATCATTAACTCAATCCCTGTTCTGTGTGATGGAAGCTGTAGTTGACCATCTTGTGATTGGGCAGGACTTGGTACCTATCAGTGTAAACACATGGTGCGGCCTGCCCCATGCCCCTGCTTATCATCCGTGGAGAGATGGGGCTGAGGCATTTTGAGCAAATCTCATTGGTAAAGTGGTGTGTGCATTGCTTTTTTTTTTTAAAGACCTGTTTGCTTTCAGTTTTAACTATGTCCCTTTCTGCGGCAGTTAGCACTTGGTTGTCCACAGAATACGTTTTCGTTTGTTGGTGCCTTCACCTCTGTAGGTAGTCATGCTTGAGTGGTCTCTTTAGTTTTAAGATGCTTTACCTAGAAGATAACAGTGAAGATGAGAAGACGGTTCGGGAAAGCTCGTTGAGTAAAACGGCAGGTGTTTACCATGGCAAGGCCCCGCCTGGGATTCTGGTGAGTTCCCTTCACCCACTTCTCTTCCCCTTTGCTTGAGGCTCAGTCTGGGTAGCACTGAGAAGGGACAGCACCTGCTAAATGAAAGTGGTGAGTGTCCCTCGTTTGGAAAATGTATTGTTGTGGTAAGTTTCTAATCTTTAAAATGTTATAAAGAACACAAAACTTTGGCTGCCCACTCTCCGCCCTTGCCTTTATGCTTTCCTTACTCTGTTCGTTATTATTTAATAACTTTATGCCTAGAAAAAAATGTGTTTGCTCTAAACTGAGAACTTGTCTACAGCTAGATTTCAAAGTAATGTGCTGAGCTCTGTTCTTGCATCTCAGGTGGTAGTTGAGGGGCTAGAAGTCACTTAAGTTTTATGGGTTTTATTGTCCTGGCAAACTCTCTTGTAAGGCTAAGCAAGTATTTTGAAAGTGGCATTTTGTTTGGCTATGTGATACAAAAGAATGACGTTAGGCTGTCCCTTTTATGACTATGAACAAACGAAAAGTATGCCTGAAATATGTGTGGGATGGAGTTGGAACTTTTTAATCTAGTTTTCTCTTGCTACAAGGTACAAAGTCAAATATGACTTCTAAGTTTTGAGTTCTAGAAATCTGTTAAGGAAACAAAGTCAGATAATGTAAAGATAAGATCATTTAACTCTGCTGGTGGGACCTTAAAAAACAATGTGTTTGAATACGTCTGACTTTAATTACATTGGTTTTTGTTTTGCATGAGGGTCTTGGTGTGTTGCTCATGCTGACTGCTTCTATAGGTTGGCCTTGAACTTACTATCCTCCTGCCTCAGCACTCCTGAGTGTTGGGATCACAGTCCTGTGCCACTAGGGTTGACTTAAATGCTCATTTTAAAGGCAGAGGCTAAAAAACTACATTCAGATAATCAGGACCTCCAAATGAAAGTACTGATGTTGTATCTTCTCATTAAATTGCCTTGGTTACTTTTTTTAAAAAAGTGAATTAGGTTGAATATTTTTATGAAAACCAGGATGAAGTCAACAAAATAAAAAATGAATAAATTCTAAAATCTGTTAACCTCGTTGATTTGGGTTTTAAAGGCATGAGAGTGCTTATGCTGCCTTAGAAGTTTTGCCATCTTCTGTCTGATATTGATGAGGTTACCGGTGTCCACATACAGACTTCACTCACTAGTGGCAGCATTAATCGCGTATGAATATGAGTCACAAGATTCTGTGCGAGGCAATTTTATTTTTAAGTCTGTCATAATACAAGGGTATGTTCATATGCCTTCATGCACGTCTGTCTTAATGGTCAGAGGGAAGGGTATGGACACACTTATGTCTCTGTGGAATAGTTCTAAAGTCCACTTAGTGGTACCGCATACGGACTAGACTGCCCATTGCAAGAGAATTTCTTTGATGGTTTGCTACTGATGTTTTCAAGGGCAGTCAGAGACGCTTGCTTAGACTGCAATTTGTTAACAGTTCCCTCTTATGTCATTGATGTGCCCTGAGTCAACACCCCACCCCAGGAGAATTTTCTGAATGGCTAGTGACTGGCATACTAGATTTGATATCTGCTTTAATACGCTATGATAATTATTTAAGAGTTTGACTTTTGAACGAACATGGGTGTGTGCAGTAAAGAGTCCTGGCTTTTAAATTAACCAGAGCTCTAAGTGTTGAATCAGGCCGACAGACAGAAGGACAATAAGGCAAGAAGTCCTCTGTTTTCCTGACTACCAAATTTGTTGAGGAAAGTGGTTTGGAGTCTAAACAGGACTTAGACAGATTAAACAGATGTCTTCACTGTACTCCCCAACCCTGGCCCTGCCAGTGCCCATGATGAGCTGAGCCCCATGGCTTCCCTCCCCCACCTCACTCCCCAAACTGAGGAGTCGCACTGGGTGTGCGCTAGCCCTGCAGAAATCCTCGTATCTGAGAGTGTTCTAAAACACCTGGGCGAAGTCTGCTCTGATAGAACCTCAGACTGCTGACTTGGTCTTAAAGGAACTGGGACACAATTCTCTAAAAGGTCTAAAATCTTACCCTTCTTGGGAAAGTATTTAATACCATTTATGTATTCTAACCCAATTCTACTGGGTTACAAAATCCACACAGTAGGAAAAGAAAACTATAGGCTCACATTCTAGAGTAAATGGTTTCTACGTGTGATGTTGTTTTTTACCTAATTGAAAATAGGGCAACTTTTGTGAGTTTTCACAGCTTTCATGTCTTATTGTAGAACTTTTTTTTCCTCTTCCTCAAATCCTATTTATGCTCCGGAGGACTTATCCAAATGTGTTTTGTAAGTCATCAGACTGCTGTTGGTCTTTTGTAAGGGTAGCATCTTAACTGTGCTGAAATCCTATTTGTTCCTGGTTGCCTTTGGTAGATCATCTTAGCATTAGCTGCTGTCCATCTGGAAGGGAGCTTACCTAGCAGTGTGTATGCAAGCATGCTGTAAGGGTCTGTAAATATGGTGGCTCCTAGGCTCAAGAGGCAGAAGCAGAAGACTGGGCTTTTTGTTAAACTGTCTCAAAGTGAAAAACAAAATAGAGGTAAAGACAAAAAAGAAAAAAAGAAATCCACCTAAAGTGAACCCCGGGGCAGCCCTGAAGGGAGTTGTGTAATCTCAGAAGTGTTATTACATGCACAGATTGACCAGCAAACAAGTGGATCTCCATCCAGGTCAAGGGGCACAAGAGCTGAGATTGTAGTGGTCATCTATCACCTTATATGCCTTACTTGGTAACAGTGCACAGTACCATAGCCCATATAGGCTGACATCCATTCATGAGCTATATTGAAACTATATTGGAAAAAAAAACAATTCCTTCGAGGACAATGAAACAGAAAAGAAAAAAAAAGCAGGAAGTATCACCTTCAACTTTGAGAACTGAAAGCTTGCCTCTGGTCATCAATTTAAAATAAAGTGACATTTAGGAGTCAGTCACTTGAGGACTTGGGAAATACTGTACCTGTAGTGAGGTTGTATGCTGGTCCTAGGAATGCCTCAAGGGCCTCTGATGTGAGCCAGAGAGAGAAAACGGGACATGGAGTCCCTGCCTTTAAGCCTGTACTTTTCCCTCACATGTATGTACCAAACAGACTGAAGCAGTAGGGAGCCCAAGACACGCACACACGCACACACACATGCACACATGCACGCACGCATGCACATTTTCTATTTCAGAATCTGCCTCTCTGGTTGCTGTGTGTCCTCAGTCAGTCCCTTCCAACCTTCTTACTCTTCCCTCTTTTCAGGGTCTTCACGTTTCAGTGAATACTGATCAAACATGCTGTATCCTTAATTTTGGTTTGTCTGATATCACCTCACAATTAGATTGGGATTTTGTGTTTTTGACAAAATACCACAGAAACAGTGAATCCGTTTTAACGAGTCACCTCTTGATTATGGTAGTGCCTGAAGGTCCCACACTGTAAAGCTCCTGTCTTCCCTTTTGTATAAAAGTGTGACCTGGCTACCTGAGTGTTCTGAGTCACCAGAGAATGCTTAGCAGGTTCTGCTTCCCCGTAGCCATGCTTTAAGTACAGCTGGGCCAGTGAAACAACAAACTCAGAATTTTACTAAAACCAATTCTGTTTTAACTCTTAAGTATAGCGTTCTTTCTATAGAAAATAGTATTCTATCAGACTTATTGATAAACAAAGTTCTTAGCTTTGAGTTGTTGAGAATGTCACTGACCTTTGGGCCTGCGAGTGTTAATAGCTGCCTTGTTAATAGAAGTGCTGTGATACTCTTTAAACCACAGTGCAGTTCATGTGGCTCACTGCTCCCTGGGCTTTACCAGGTCACCATCAGATTCAGGGAAAGACCTTCAGCCTAGAGAATTCATACAGTTGTATGATTTCTCAGTATCAATGTCCCTTGGCTGTAGGCTTTAAAACTAAGGCTGTTTTAAAGGGGGTGGAAGGGGGCAAGAAAAGAGAAGACAGAAAGATAAATGAAGTTTAGCATATCTTTTCCTGGGGCTACAACTACATGAATATTAGACTCTGGTGGTTAAAGGACAGCTTTAGCCTGGTTACAGTCTAATCTTCATGTAGGTTGTAAGCCCAGGGAATGTATTGATTCTAAAAGAGTCATATTAATCTTTTTTAAGATTTATTTCATTTATGTGAGTACATTGTAGCTGTCTTCAGACACACCAGAAGAGGACAGCAGATCTTATTACAGAGCCACCATGTGGTTCTTGGGAATTGAACTCAGGACCTCTGGAAGAGCAGTCAGTGCTCTTAACCTCTGAGCCATGTCTCCAGCCCAGAAATGACAGTTCAGATGGCTGGGAGCCATCAAACAGTAGCTGGGGTTCGAACCGAGGTCTTTTGGGTCCACAGTCAGTGCTCTTACCTGCTAACCCACAGCTCTAGCACATATTAATTCTTGGCTTAGAGGTCAGTGCATAAGTTAAAAAGAACCTCCAGTAAGGAGGGATGCTTCAAAGGAAATTGTGTATTGTACTAACCGTATCTTTAATAGTCATCCCTGGGGTAGAAAGTATGGTTTCCATAGCAACTTACTAAAACTGGATGACTTTATGTGGAAGCCAAAGGACCAGACTTCTGTGTTTATTTTAGAGACCTTGAAGTTATTAATTATCACTACCAAAATAAACTAGTAGTATAGTTATCACATTGTAAGTAGAAGGTTTAAGGCTGGGAGTGTGAGGGAGAGAAAGTTTAGAACTTGACCCTTTAAACATATGTTTCTGATCATAACATATCTAAGTCTACTAGTAATAAGAGGCCTGTCTTTAATGTACACTAGCATGTGGAGACTCATGGACTTTTGTGGGTTTTGTTTTATTTGGGGGTGGGGAGTGGGGTTCAAAACAGGGTTTCTCTGTGTAGCCCTGGCTATCCTGGAACTCACTTTGTAGACTAGGCTAGCCTCAAATGCAGAGAAATCCTCTTGTCTCTGCCTCCCAAATGCATGTATGCCACCATGCCCCATCATGGCCTTCTAAAGCCTATTGAAATTTCTTCTTTTTCCTCCTCCTCCTCTTCCTCTTCTTCCTCCTCTTTTTCCTCTTCTTCCTCCTCCTTTTTCTTGATTGATTTATTTTATTTATGTGAGTACACTGTTGCTCTCTCCAGACACACCAGAAAAGAGCATCAGATCCCATTACAGATGGTTGCTGGGAATTTAACTCAGGACCTCTGAAAGAGCAGTCAGTGCTCTTATCTGCTGAGCCATCTTTGCAGCCCTTGAGATTTCTTTGTACATATATCTCTGAAAGTTCCTAAAAGACAATGGCATACCAGAAGATGTGACTGGGCCTGTCTCTGTGAAGCTGCTTGACTTCAAGTGGGAAGTCTGTCCTCTAGGGGCCTGATTTTTACACCTAACACAGTCTATACCATATGCCTTGTCTAATGCTGAGGGTTAAATACCTGTAAAAGTGAGATTAAAGTGCTATTTGAAATCTTAAAATTGTATTTCAGAAAAGAGATAAATATAAACATTTAGCTAAAACTTTTCCTATGTAGATAATCATTCAATAGGTTGATAGCTTTCAAAATCTTAAAACTCATTACATTTTCTAGTAATTTTACTTTTTATATTTCTCCTTATTTTTTTAGTCAAGTTAGATGTTAGTCAACTCATTCTGGACATGAAGACTGGGCATATTTTATTTGAGAGATAAGAACTAAATTATTGGAAAACTTCATAATAAGACATTGTCCTGCAGTTAGAAATGAGAGAAATGGGGTAAAAATACAGGTCTGGGCATGATTTCATTATATGTTACAATGATAGCATCAAGGGGACAGGGCATGGCAGTGTTGTGGTGGGGGTTGGGGAGAGCAGTTGATACCCCATCTCCTATGCGCTGCTTGCCATGTTAGCATCTGCTCGGTATTTTGAAATCTGGAGATGTGTACAAGAGTAAGCATGTAGCTTTTCTACTCTATTCTAAATATGGCTACTGAATAAATATACTTGTACATTAAACTGTAGCTCTAACATTCTTGAAGCCATGTTGTGTAGATTGTAATGTTGTGTGTTGAAATAACCCTGGCCCACCTTTCATTGTGTGTGTGTGTCACCTAATTATTACCCACACTGACTCCCACAGGAACTTCCTTTCAGACCAGCAGACTCTCTTTTGTCTGCAGTTTTCTGCTGGGCCACTTAAGGGTCCTTCAGAATGATCTGTATGGCTGTCGTTTGCTCTCACAGGTATATTTTGAGACTTAACATTACGAGGTGAGTGTCTCGACACTGTCTAAGTTAGATCTATGCAGGTTTTCCCCGGGGAGGCTATTGATACTGTCTGGGGAAAAGTGTTCCGTTTTTGTTGTGTGAGCATCACTTTTAGGACTTTGAGTTGACTGTACGGGTATCTAAAAAAATGTGTGTCTGTGTGTGTCTCTGTGTGTGTGTGTGTGTGTGTGTACACAAATTGGGAGCGCTTTCACAGGCTTGCAGCTGTCTTACTGTGTCCTCACATGGCAAGGTAAAAGGATGCTGGCTCTTAACTTTTTCTATAGGCACCTGTGAGGATGGGCACTAATGTTCACTCTCATGACCTCATCTAAACTGATTACGTTTAAAGGCCCTTCTCCAAATACCTTCACTTAGCATGAGGGCTTCAGTGCATGCAGTGGGGGTAGGAGGCACATAGAAACATCCACCCTGTAACATCGCCCAATGTATCTGAAGCTTCCGTTTCTTTAGTTCTTAATACTTGGAGGCCAGGCATGGTGGTGCACACCTTTGATGGGTATATGTGACTTTGAGGCTAGTTTAGTGTACAAATTAAATTCCATCTCAGACAGCCAAGATCATACCGTGAAATCCCATCTCAAAATAAGGTCTATCTGGGGTAAGTGGGCTCTCTGAGAGTTACTGCTACTAGGTTTCCTGTGTAGTCAGCAGTTTCCTGTGTGGTCAGCAGGTTGCTCTGGCTGTTTCTGGGGTAAGTATCTGTTTCAGTCCAGGCCTCCGTGTAACTTTTGTTTTTGTATCCTACAAAATTTAAACCCAAAGGGCTTCATGCCTTCCAAGAGAAAACAAGTTTATTTTTATTTTTTACTTTTTAAACAATTTTTATTAGATATTTTCTTCATTTACAATTCAAATGCTATCCCGAAAGTCCCCTATACCCTCCCCCCGCCCTGCTCCCAAACCCACCCTTCCTGGCCCTGGCATTCCCCCTGTACTGGGGCATTTAATCTTTGCAAGACCAAGAGCCTCTCTTCCCAATGATGGCTGACTAGGCCATCTTCTCCTACATATGCAGCTAGAGACACGAGCTCTTGGGGGTACTGGTTAGTTCATATTGCTGTTCCACCTATAGGGCTGCAGACATCTTCTGCTCCAGAAAACAGGTTTCTTAACAGGCTGTATTTTGCTACATTTAACAACTAAATTTCCACACTAGATTTTCATGTATAACCGCATATCTCTTAACCACAGTAATTAAAATCATCCTGAATAGATGTTGTTATATTTAATTATGGATTGGATGCTCTAGTTGATATAAGCTTGTTACATATTTAGAACATGGTTGTTTATGGCTGAATATAGATGTTTAAAAGTAGCCATTTTCAGTTTCTTTTTTAAGGTCTATACTATTATGATTTTTCTTTTTTTTTTTTTTTTTTTTTTTTTTACAAATTGTAACAGTATTCATTTTATCATTACCACCATTGGTCAGTCATATAATACTGGCTGCTTAGTCTGGTGCAGCAGATAAAACAGCATACTTTAAGTGTGTGTAACTTAAGAGGACAGGAATAGTCAGGTGTGGTAGGTGGCAAAGAAACATTTCTGGTAAAAGAGGTGATGAGCTGAAATACCTCCAGATGAATTTCACCTCAGTTCTGGTTTTGGAGATAATCTGTCTTTAACATAAAACAGCAGCATACCATGACCACAGAAGTGGGAACAAAGACCTGCATTTTCTTCCCTTCTTAGTGCGATGAGGATTCTTTGAATCCTGTCATGTCATAGTCAGACACTCGTGGGGCAGAGCAGTGCATGGAAAGACAGATGTTCAGCTTTGTAATCATGGCCAAACAGTAATGCTTCATTGTGTGCCAATGCCAGCTAACTTCACCTCGTAGACATTGCTGGTGGGAAGATAAAATGGTAGAGCATTCTGGAAAGTATTCTGACTGTTCTGAAACAGCCACGCCTGTAGCGGTTTACAACGGACAAGCTGCACTCGGTTGTACACACAGTGTGTGGATACTTAAAATTGTGGCTTTATCTGTAATAGCCAGAAACTGCAGTTACTTGTCCTTCAACAAGAGGTGTGTGTGTGTGTGGGGGGGGATGTTTTGTTTTGTTTTGAATGGTAATTCTATACCATGAAATACTGTGCGGCAATAAAATAGAATGAGTTCATTAATACAGCCATCTGGATCAGTCTCCAGAGAATTATGAGGGAAAGAAGGCAGTCCTAAAAGGCTACATTCTTCATGGTGCTGTTTGTATGACTTCCTTTCTAAATGGCAGACATTTCAGGGACTGGGGAGGAGAAGGCAAGAGAAAAATGTGTGTGACTGTATGGGGCAACAGGATTGTTGTGCTGATGGAATTTCGGGTTTTCACAATCCCACCCCCATCCTAGACTGGGTTTCTCTGTGTAGCCCTGGCTGTCCTAGAACTCACTTTGTAGGCCACGTTGGCTACAAACTTAGAGATCCACCTGCCTCTGCTTCCCAAGTGCTGGGATTAAAGGTGTGCATTAAGGCTGCCTGGCTGTTCAGGTCCTTACCTGCGATTGTTGACATCCTGGGTATGATATTTTGCTTGTGCATCCCAATTAACACCAAGTAAAGGACACTCAGTTGAGTGGACACTCATTTGAGTGGACACTCAGTAGAGGATTTGGGGGCAGCCATATTCTTTCTTGGAGCTCTGAAGGTCTACACTGATCTCACAGTAGTTTACTTTTGTTTATTTGCTGTATTAGAGGTAGGATCTCATGCAGCCCAGGCTGTCTCTGAACTCTGGATCCAGAAATGTTAATTTTTAAAAACATAATGAGCTAGGAACAGTGGTACTCAGGAGGCAGAGACAAGTGGGTCTCTGTGAGTCAAGGCTAGTAGGGTCCTCATAGTGAATTCCAGGCCAGCTGGGGCTACATAGTAAGACCATTTCAAAAAGAAAAAATACAATGAGATAATCCATGAGTGATCTGATGGAATAGCATTTCTGCTGCACACAGTATAGTAATGACTCTTAGCTGTTTATTGGTTTTAGCTTGTTTATTGGTAGTTCATTTGATAGTTTTTTCCTTATTCAAGAAATAATTATTGTCAAATATAGTAGCACACACCTGTAATCTGAACATTTTAGAGACTAAAGTTGTCTTAAGTTCTAGGCCATCTTGACTACAAAGAGACCCTGGAGAGAAAGGTTGGTCAGGAGTGGTGGCACCTTTAACCCCAGCATCCAGGAGGCAGGGGTGGGCAGATCCCTCTGTGCTCAGAAGCAACCTAGTCTACGTCTTGAGTTTCAGGCCAGCCAGGACTGTACAGCGAGACTCTATCTCAAAAAAATTTTTTTTCAAAAATTAAATATTTGATGTGTGCTTAATCTGGCCTTGCTACCACCCTCATCCTAAAACCAAAGCTACCTGTTTATAGTTGTTTCATGGTTATAACATGTTTTCTTTATAATTATGACATCTCTCCACCTTAGGAGATCGTAGTCAATGTAGCTGCTTGTGTGCATTGCACAAAGCAAGCTCTTTGGAATGTGCAATTGGAAACCTTGGAATACCCAGGGGAATAATCCGTATTATATGCTTCAGGCTACTCAGCAGCTAGACTGAGGTTACAGTCATCTCTGTATAGACTGTTGAGTGGAATCTGTCTTGCCTTAGGCACTGACTGTCTCTGGCCAGTGGGCTGAGTTATGTGCTGATGGGACCTGGCAGGTCCCCTTCATTTTTTTAGGGGATCAGCACTTTGTCCCTGTTCCACCCAGGACTTACCTGACAACACAGAATGTCTCTCTAGAACTTTGCAAATATGGAATCTTGAGCTTAGGGCAACCAGAGCTGGTTTAGAGAGGCCACTCTGCGCAGTTAATAGTTTGGACTCATTACTCCTAGAGTCCAATAAAAATTGACTTCTGCATTAGCCTAAAACTGGAGGGTTTTTCTGATCCTACATCAAGGGGAAGGACTCTCTGTGGATTTGGCTTGAGTGATGGGTGTTCACCCGCTGGAGGGAGACTGACAGCCTGAGGACTAATGGGTTTGTTTTGGTGTGGGTTGGGTTTTTCAGTGGAAGAGTCGGGGTAAGGGGTGAAGCCAGGTTTAGATGTACCCTCTCTCTTTTGAATTGCAGAGCTCTGGTGATCTTGATTTGAGTAGTGAGTTGAAGTTGAGAAACGAAAACCCCTTTTGTGCTCTGAACATTGTGGGACACAAACGTTATGTCCCGTTATGCTGTGTTGAGGTTCTGAAGTCATGCTACGTGTGTTAGTCTTGGCGCAGCTTACCACAGCTCGCTTGACGCAGCATGTATCTGATGTATCTGATGTATCCAGACGATCTCAGTTCTCAGTTGTATCCCTTGTTTCTCTGCAAAGTTAAATCCCAAGCTTCTCCTGGAAGTGACAGTCCCCTGGGCCTTTTGTCCTTGCCTCCTGTGGTCAGAGTGGTCCTGAGCTGTTGGTGGAGGGAGGTGAAGACAGTTGGCCCCACCCTGGGGTGTGGAAGGAAACGGAACTTCCACAGCCTCCAACCCCACTTAGAGGCACTGCCAGTCTGAGACTTATGTGTGATGTAGCTGGGGCAGCAGGAGAGCAATGGGCTCTGAGCAGCAGAGGAGAGTGTATGTTTACTCAAACTCTTTATGTCATTGCTGTTAGTTGTCAAATTTAGTGCTGACATCATTTCTTTTCTCAGTCTCAAACCATGAATTATGTGGGCCAGCTGGCTGGGCAGGTGCTCGTCACTGTGAAGGAACTCTACAAGGGCATTAACCAAGCCACATTGTCTGGATGCATCGATGTGGTCGTGGTGAGGCAGCAGGATGGCTCCTACCAGTGCTCGCCTTTTCACGTACGCTTCGGGAAGCTGGGTGTCCTGAGGTCCAAGGAGAAAGTGGTGAGTGCACAGGTCACCATGGTGATGGGCCCCTTCCTCTTACTCTTTTTTTTTTTTTTTAAACTTGCATGCTATTGAAGACCATGGTAAGAAACCAGCTTTATAGGTACTGCTTTTGAATTGGCTTCTAAATTCAAAAGACTCTCTTATAGAAAGTTTCTCCAAATGAAAAAGAAACTGAAATTATGAAGAAACTCGGAACAAAACTGGAGATAGTTACAAATGAGGAAGTTGGACTTATTTTGAAAAAGAAATTTTACTTTATTTAATATAGCACTTTAAAATAGTGTAGGGCCAGCAAGATAATTCAGTGGTAAAGGCTCTCACCATCAGTCCTGATGACCCTCAGGATGGAACAAGAGAACATACTCAGAAGTCATCCAGTGACTTGACACGTGGACCCTGTGGCTCATGTACACGCTTTAAATCCTCAGTTAAAAAAAAAAAAAAAGAGGCTCTCTAAAAATAAAATAATGCAGTCTGGAGATACAGCTTAGTCAGCAAAACATTTGCATACCATGCACCAAGCCTGTGCAGGCACTGAGGAGGTAGAGAAAGAAGGACAGGAGCATTCTCAGCTCAGCCACATAGCAGAGGCGAGGCCAGCCTGAGACACAGGAGAGCCTATTATTTGATTGATTGATTGACTGATTGATTGATTGATACATACACACACAAACATATATGATAATATTGTTGTACTGATTATGAGTAGGTAGACTAAGCTCATGTAATCAAGTGTAGATTATATTTATTTAAAAGAAATAAACACCCCAATTGAATGTTTGTATTTTTTCCTCTTTTGCATTTAATGGGGGGCGGTGTTTGGATGTTTTTAAATTATCATTTCCCTCAAGTATTGGGCAATAAGGTTTTCGAGTTGTGTGTATGTAAGTTTTAAAACAGACTTAATGATAAAACTTTGTAGAACATGTATTTGGCAACTTTTCACTTCCACATTGTGATGATAATGTCAGTAACTCTTCCTAAGATTTCGGAGCGCTTTGCCACTGGGCAGCACAGGTGGAAGGTGTGTGCCGAGGACCAACATGCACAAGTTAAAGAGGTTTTTGCTGGTGTTTTTCGGATATATATCTCCCTCTACTTAGGCTTTAGGCTTTTGAAACTGAAAGAAAATGGGTTTCCAAAACTAGACTTTCTCTTTTCATCCTGAGAAACCATCTCTTTGGGTGTTATAAAATCATTTCCCACTGGATTTTTCAGACTAGCCTTTGCTTGATCCCATTAGAAAGCAGAAGCAGCTACAGTGTTACTTCTTGGCCTGGCAGCTTCTACTCTAGGGCAGTGTTGTCTAGCCATAGTTAGTGCTTTCTGTCTTTGTTTCCTTTGTGGTTTTTATAGCGACACTATTAGTACTTTCATATTAGAGCTGTTTCTCCATAGATGTTCAAGGATCTGTTTGTAAAGTTTCTTTTGGGGGTCTTCCCAGAAGTTTCTCCCACCATACCATACCCGCCCCCCACCATACTCTGGAACCAGGTTTCTAATTGATAGGCTGGCTCAGGCTTTTGGCCTTTGAGTGGAGCTGCAGCAGATGTGTGCAGGCATTTGTCCTCTGTGTAAGTGAGAAGCTGAGCAAATGTGTGTATTCTCTGTGCACTTTGTAATTAGAGATGTAATTTCTTTACCAGGTTACACAGGTGATTTCATTAACCATTACCTGTTAAATACCCAAAGTTAAATACCTTGTCAGACACCCCATTCCCACCCCAAGTACTTTTAGGATCATAATACACAGGGCCCAAGAAAAGAAAAAATTTCTTCTTTTCTGTTCCCTTCCTTCATATCCCAGAATCTCAGGAGATCTATTGGAGAAGAAATCTGTCCATTTGATTTATCAAGACATAGCTTTCTTATGAGAGTAAACCTTGAGCTTTATCTGTCTTAGGCACACTGGTGACTTACATTGACCTCTTGTCGCAGGCCTTTCTGCATTAGGGTAAGCTGTTCATTGATTTTTAAATTCAATAAATTTTTATATGTGGGAGCACCTGAAATCACAACTACTTTAGAACGACGGTTTAGAGACAGTCATTTCCTATGATATACTCATGCGTGATAGAAGACCAGTACGCCTGTAACAGCTCGTAACTCAGAGAGCACACGCTTTGTCAGTGTTTCACAGAATCAGTATCATGATTACTTATTGAAGTTGTTTGCCTAAGAAATTCTTGTACATTCTTTTTGCTTTGCTTTGCTTTGCTTTGTTTCGAGACAGGGTTTCTCTGTATAGCCCTGGCTGTCCTGGAACTCACTCTGTAGACCAGGCTGGCCTCAAACTCAGAAATCTACCGTGCACATTCTTTTAAGTGCACTCAGTACTGGCACAATTTGACATATGTTTTAATTTTGGGAAAGACAAAACTTTATTCATAGACAAATGAAGAGAGTAAATAAGTGAACATGTTGAATAATGTATTTGAATCTCAAGATAATGGCTGTGAGTGGTAGTTTTTCTAAGATGATGCCTACGCAATTTAGACTTTGCATTTGCATTTTAAAAGAAGTGTTATTTAACGTTATCTCCATTGGGTTGAATGGATAGCATCCAAATAGGAAAAATTCAAATACACCGAATGTATTTTTATTAAATGTCAGATACATAATTTCATTTAAATACTTGTATTTACCTTTAAGTTTTTTTATTTTTTATTTTTAATGTGTATGTGTGTGTAGCTGCATGCGTGAGTGTAGCTGCCTGAGGAGATCAGAAAAGGATGTCAGCTTGGAGCTGGAGTTACAGGTGGTTGTGAGCTGTCCTACGTGGGAGCTGAGAATTCAGCTCAGGTCCTCTGCAAAGGCAGTTGGTGCCTTAACTGCTGAGCTGTCTCTTCAGCCCTCTTAAAAAGTACTAAGTTAGCAAACATCCTTCCATGATTGTAGAAGTTGCTAGGCCAAAAGCCTCTCAGAAACCATAGTTCCATTCATTGGTTTCTTGGCAGTAAATAGTCAGTAAAATAAAGAAAGCTGACTAGAAAATGAGGCAGCGTAAATGCTCTTTGGAATGGCATTGGATGGGGTGACTCACTGGGTGATAGTGCTTGCAGCAGGGTGATGGATGACCCATTTCTAATCCCAGCATACCAGAGGGACAGACGCAACCCCTGGAGCAAACTGTGTAGGTACACTAACCAAAGTGTACCCTAGGTTCCAATGTTATGTGTTGCTTCAGGATATAGAGTGAGGAGCAATGAAGAAAGAAAACACCCCCCCCCACATACACACACACATACACACACGTGTACTCACTCACACACACACACACACACACACACATACACACACACATACACACACGTGTACTCACTCACACACACACACACACACATACACACACACATACACACACGTGTACTCACTCACACACACACACACACATACACACACACACACGTGTACTCACTCACACACACACACACACATACACACACACATACACACACGTGTACTCACTCACACACACATACACACACACACACGTGTACTCACTCACACACACACACACGTGTACTCACTCACACACACACACACATACACACACACACACGTGTACTCACTCACACACACACACGTGTACTCACTCACACACACACATACACACACACACACATACACACACGTGTACTCACTCACACACACACACACACATACACACACGTGTACTCACTCACACACACACACACATACACACACACACACGTGTACTCACTCACACACACACACACACACACACGTGTACTCACTCACACACACACACACATACACACACGTGTACTCACTCACACACACACACACACACATACACACACGTGTACTCACACACACACACACATACACACACACATACACACACGTGTACTCACTCACACACACACACACACACATACACACACGTGTACTCACACACACACACATACACACACACATACACACACGTGTACTCACACACACACACACACATACACACACGTGTACTCACTCTCACACACACACACACACACATACACACACGTGTACTCACTCACACACACACACACATACACACACACATACACACACGTGTACTCACACACACACACACGTGTACTCACTCACACACACACACACACATACACACACACATACACACACGTGTACTCACACACACACACACACACACACACACACACACGATTCACACAGAAAATGGCATATATTGCCATTTCCTCTAAAAAGTAAGAGGAGTGTGTTCATTTTTACTTCTAGGCAAGTCACAGATGTAATTCAGTAAAGCTTCTTTTAGGTGAGACTAGTCAGTGACACTGCTTGTCATTCAGATGTGACAACCTAAGTTCAGTCCCCAGAACCTGGTGGCAGAAAATAAATCAACTCCAGAAAGTTCTTGTAAATCTCCACACGGCCACAGTGGCCTCTGCCCTCTCCCCTCTTCCTAGTCCCCAGCTTTCGTAAATAGAACAGTTTTAAGAGACTCTGCTACCCAGTTTTTTTCTCCTTAATGTTAACACTTTATATTGCCATCGGAGAGTTGCCGAAACCCAGAAATTCATAGTGGCATACACTGCCAACTAGAGACATTATTCAGATGCCTCAAGTGTTTCTAGGACTGTCTGCTTTCTGTGCCAGGGTCCTTTCTAATGTTGACTTTGCATTTTTCCCTATACTTGTAAGGAATACAGAAGTTACGGTGTAGATGTCCGTCGGGTTGGGTTTGCCCTTGGTCCTGTGAGTAAAAATGCAGAAACATGGTCACTGTGGCTGTAAGGCACCCATCTGGTGCTGTCATCTGCACACATACATACATACATACATACACACACACACACACACACATACATACACACACATGTACATATGCTCACACGTAATAAATGTGTTTTTATATATTTATATAAATGTATATTTAAATATATTAAATAAAGAATACATACATATAGATGTGTAAAAGACATTTCAAGGACACCTAAAGACTTTTTTCTATATATAGTTCTTCTGGTTGTATATCTAGGTCTGTCTAAAAGCTCCAAGCTCATGGTTCCTATAGTGAGCTGTTTTTTGTATAACTCTCAAATTTGATTTTAATTTTTCTTTTGTTAAACTATTTTATTTTTTGAGATTATAATGTAAATAACATCATTTTTCCCTTCCCTTTCCTTCCTCCAAAGCCTCCCTGATACCTATCTTGGCTCTCCTTCAAATCATGACTGTTTTCTTGTTATTATATATGCTTGTGTGCACATGTGTGCATGCTGAAACACATAAGTACAACCCACTTGGTCTGTATCATGTCACCTGTACGTATGTTTTCAGGGCAGATCATGGTAAGTAGCAGGTGTGCTTTCCCTACTGAGTATACACCCCACTCAGCATGCCAGAGTTGCCTGTAGTTGGCTTTCTAGAGCTGAGACCTCATCCACATTATTGCGCTTTTGTTGGTATCTTTGTGATGAGCGTGTTTGGGTGGCCATGTGGTTTTACAGGTGACACCTCTAACACTCCTAAGGAACACAGTCTAACAGCAAATCCCTGAGCCTGTCTGGCTCTTACAGTATTTCTGCCCCCTCTTCAGCAATGTTCCAGCAGCATGCAGGATTTTGTGCATGCATTGGGACTGGGCTCCACAGCTCTGCATTTGGACTGGTTAGGGTTTTCTGTAGTGGTCTCCACCTGGTACATGGAGAACGTCCTTGATGAGAGTGTACACTGACTTACTGACACCACATTGGAAAAGCTAGATTTTCCTTACAACACTATTAGTTCTTTCCATTTTTTTCCCCTCTGTATTTTCATATCTTGGTCAATAGTTACCTCCTTGAGTTGTCTAATTTTTAAAAATGTTATTTGAGGTCTGGAGAGATAGTTCAGTCAGTAAAATGCTTGCTCTACAAGTATGTGAACCTAGCTTTGATTTTCTGAACCCATGTAAATGCTGGGCATAATAGCATGTGCTGTTATCTGCTCTAGGGAGACAGATGAGCAGATCCCTAGGTCTTTCTGCCCAACCAGCCCCCCCTGAGCAGGCAAGCCCCCATCCCAGTGAGAGATCTTGTCTTATACAAGGTGAATGACGCCTAAGGACTTAGAACCCGAGCTTGATCTCGGACCCCATGCACACACATACATGTGCACCCATGCATACACAACGATATATATACATATACGCACATACACCTATGCCTACCACACTTCACTCTGGCTGAACTGAGAAACAAAACTCTATGGCCAGTCACCAGCACAGGCTACAGAAGGCCAGTCAGTGGCTGCTCACTGGTCCTGACAGTGTCTGCTGTTGCATAGTGACCTGGGTTAAAAATTCTCACAGGGACTATGCTCACAACTCAACACTAGAATCAATGAAACATTTGAATGTCTGAGTTCTGCAGTACGAGCCCTGCTTATGCTATAACTTGCAAGTGCAGAATGTTTCTCCCATTTCACAATATTATGAAGTTTAAGCTGGGTGTAGTGGCTTAACTTGTAACCTCTGCACTTGAAAACTGAGGCAGGATACTGTGAGTTTAAGATCAGCGTAGCCAGGCCTTGTTCTCCAGAAAGAAAAGAAAACTGAGAGATTAAGAAATAAATTTTTGAAATGCTGTGAAAACATTTTCTTTCAACCCATGGTTACCTGTGTTCCCCAAGTTTATGGGGGGGGGGGGTCTGTGGCTTATTAACAGTGTTTCTCTGGGACTGTAGCTCTAGAAACCCAGTGCTAAGTTTGGCTGGAGAGTCCAGAATTTGGGTTTAGCTAAGCCTGAAGGAAAAGACACTTTATGCTAAACCACACTTGTTTCCTCCTCAGATTGACATAGAAATCAATGGCAGTGCTGTGGATCTTCACATGAAATTGGGTGACAATGGGGAAGCCTTCTTTGTAGAGGAGACTGAAGAAGAATATGTGAGTTCTCAAAGCCCCTTTGCATGTTGAGCCAGGCTTCTATAGCATGTCACAAAACAGCTCGTCCACTATTTCCATGATTGTGTGAATAATTATTTTTGGCTAAACAAGCTTTTGTTATATGTTGAAATCAACTTCTCAGAAAAGAGCTCACACCAGCTTTCAGAGTACAGAGAGCATGCAGAAAGCTGCTTGTTGTAATATCAAAGGGATTTCCTGCTTCATAGCCATCATAGCTTACGGTTTGACTTGAAGTTATTCAGCCCTGCCTTGAGCCATATCTCTTTAGACTAAGTGTGCAAGTGTATATATGTGACCTTTAAATTTAGAAGAGATGTTTCTGGGCCAGAGAGATAGCTCAGTGTTAAAGGCACATTTCACATAGGCCTGACAAGCCTGCGTTTTGTATCTCCACATAAAGATGGAGAGAACTCGATGCTGTGCCACACACAAGTCCACTACACACATGCACGCATGTACACGCATGCACGCTCACACACATACACATATGAGGCTTTCAACAATGACTCTTTTGTTTGGTTAGCAACGTTATACCCATGACTTTAAGAACCACTGACCTGTAATGTCAAGAGATAGAAACTGATTGGCCTATGGCTTTCTATATTTTAGTATCCATTTGGCCTCTTCTACAAGACAGAAAAATCGGTACAAGTCCCTGTCCTTGTGCACTCCCAGGCACACATAACCCACTTGGGACAAGAACAAACTATTCTTGACTCAGTCATTGTGACTCTTTTCTAAAACTATAAGAGCGTCATTATATCTTTTTCCATAAGAAATTATATCTTATAACAAGAATAAGAAGCTTCAAGTTATTAGGACACAGGCTTTTGCGGTGAGCTTCTAGCCTGATGACAGCAAGAGTAACCAACAGCAAGCAGCGTTATTTTACTTTGGTCAGTGTTTGCCTATGAGCATGAGGTGCTGCTCTGTGCGTCCTGCAGCCTACAAAGGAGCCTCCTCTGGCTGCTGTGTCCCTGGCCCTCTTGCTGGTATGTTACTACCTCATCTGCATTGACATGACATAAACAACATTTCACCTCCTCAGAAGAAGAGGCAAAGAGCAAGTGAAGCATAATAAATATTAGCTGGCTGTCACCACATAACCCAGGAGATGGGGGTTCTTGAGAGCTCTTTGCCTGGTTGCAGGTACTGCCAACCTTTCTCTGGAAACCCTGCTTTAGCAGTTTCTTTCTGTTCCACATATGAGTAAATTGAACAGATTCCACTGCACGATAGTAAGTTCTAGGACAGCCAGAGCTACATAGTGAGGCTCTGTTTCAAAACAAAACCACACAGTAAAAATAAAAATATCCAAATTCATTAAACAAACATTAGAATTACTGTACTAGGACCTATACTATGAATAAAATAAAGACCTGCTTTTAAAGTGAATTAGAAGGTAACAAAACTCATCAGGTGCTATTTATTTAGTCTGTTTCTCTGACTTCTTCTCACATAACTGTCCACATCGACATTCCTTTTCAGTCAGCAATTCTGAAACAGCCTCTTTCATAGCTGCACAGTTTCCATGGTGAGCTTTTACTGGCTTATCTAGCCCTTGTCTTATTGGTTAATAGATGCCTTAGCTAGGTTTCTAATGCTGTGATCAATACCATGAATTTATTTCACCTTACAGCTTACTATATGAAGGGAAGTTGGGGCAGGAACCTGGAGGCAGAAACTAAAGAGAATCCTGGCTGACTAGCTTGTTCCTCATGGCTTGCTCTCCTAAACAGCCAACCACAGTGGGCTGGGCCCTCCCACGTCAGACATTAATGAAGAAAAAGCCCCACAGACTTGCCCAACCAAAGAGCAGTCTAAGGCAGGGAGGCAGTTCCTCAGCTGACATTCCCTCTTCCCAGATATATCAGGTGTGTGCTGAGCTGACAAAAACCAACTAGCATAGACATCCGGGTACTTTCTCCCTCACCCTAGACACTTCTGTGATAAAACTGGAAGACACTCCTGAAAACCATAACAGCTTTGAAGTGCAAGGCACCTTGATAAGTAACAAAACCCATTAAATGAAACCTCTAGAAATTAGGGCACATCAGCCTCATCTGGGTGCCTTGGGGGATGTTCAGGCTATGACAGTTGTATATTGGTGGTGAGCCTGGTAAACTAAACTTTCAGCTTCAGGGTGTTTACCAAATCCAAGTTAAAATTTTTAGTTATGAAAACACACGTTTTTTGAACTATTGTATAAAATTTTGACCATTTTAAGTTACGAAGTTAATTTATGCCTGTCTAATGTGCCTCTCCTTTCTTTTGAAAGGCCAAGAAATTCACTAGATTAGTTTATTCAGTATTAAGTTGAGAGTTTAATTATTCTAAACATTGGGCCACCTTTTGTTTTGAATTCCCGAGAGGATATTTGGAATGACATTGACTGACCTCATTCATTGTAGGTGTCCCTAAGTCACAGTCACAGACACCTTCTTCACCTTCCCATCCATTTGTTCACATGCTCTAAACCTGCCGGCTTCCTGTTTCTCTCGCCTGCCCTGCTGCCCTTGTTAGATGTAGCCTTGGTCTTGACCTCTGCCTCATCACATTGTGTCAGTCCTTGTAATACTCAGCTGCTGCCCCTGGGACAGCTCTTTGCACAGAATCTAATTGGCTTTGCTTTAACCACAGCTCTGAGGTCCTGCTACTGTACTCAGTCACATACTGAAATGAGCTAGCACTTGAGTCTAGCAGGTGACATTCTGCCCTTGGGAACTATTCCTTCCTATCCCTGTAAAAAGTTGTGTACTCAAAGAGCATCCAGTTTATCATAGATAACTTTTCTTTTGTTCTTTAAGGAAAAATTACCTGCGTATCTTGCCACCTCACCAATTCCCACTGAAGACCAGTTCTTTAAACATATTGAAACCCCTTTGGTGAAATCAAGTGGAAATGAAAGGCCAGCTCAGAGTTCAGACGTGTCTCACACCTTGGAATCAGAGGCAGTTTTCACTCAGAGTTCTGTGAAAAAGAAGAAACGAAGGAGGAAGAAGTGCAAACAGGACAACAGGAAGGAGGAGCAGGCAGCTTCCCCTGTCACAGAAGATGTAGGTGATGTGGGTGTGAGCTCGGATGATGAGAAGAGAGCCCAGGCAGCAAGGTAAGGGCTTCTGCTGGTGCTTGCCATGCCCTGAGCATCCAGTAGAGGGCCCCCAGCTCTATTGTGGGGCCAAGTGGAAGCAGCATCCCACTGCCCTCACTGTTAGACCTTCGGCTATGCTACTAAATGTCCCTTGGAACAGTCTGCTGGTTTCTCTGTCAGCTTGGATTGGCTTGGGATGAGCCTTTCCAACCCACAGGTCTTTCCCCTCTCAGTTCCTCCCCTTTCCCTTTCTTCTTTCCCGACTTCTCTCTCTCTCTCTCTCTCTCTCTCTCTCTCTCTCTCTCTCTCTCTCTCTCTCTCTCATTTTGTTTTGAATTTATGAGCAAAATACCCTTTTATGTTAAAGAAGACTTTTTTGGTTTTTTGAATGGGTTTTTTGATCAACACTTTCATACCAGTTAATAGGAGTCTAAAAACCTATAACACTTTTTGAGCCAGCACTGTCCAAAATTTCAAGTCTAGCAGTTTAAGGCAGAGTGTACAGTGTTTCTCACTACCTGTTTGACCCAGTGGTCACCCAAACACTGGAAGGACATCCACAAGTGTTATTGGTGGTTCTCTCCCTGGCAGCTCTTTGAGGCTGCAGCCATAGTTGGCCTCCATGTAGTACTTTATGGGACTGGGGAGGACTCAGGAGAGAGATGCTGACCCATTTGAATATTTCAGCTGAGCTGCTGGAAGGAAATGGTACACTGTGTCTGGAAACGCTGGGCTTTCACGGAAAAGTGTTGCTATAGAAACTGTGCAGACTAACTTTTGCCTTGATGTGTTTTGCTTATTAAGGTTTTTTTTTTTAATTGTCAAATCATGAGAAACCTGTTATTGATAAATGATTAGTGTATTATAATTATATACTATTTTCTGAATAGTAATTCTCCTTTGGAGATGGAACAGTTTCTGTCTAATCAGGAACTTTTTACAATTTCCTTTCATAGAGGACTTCATAAGAGATTTTTTTCTACTTCTATCATGTTTAATGTTCCAAATAGATTTTTAAAAGTGGTTGAGTGCATATTACTTTTAGCTTCAGAAGATATCAGGTATATTTAAGAGGCATTTAACTATTATAAATTATTTGATGACTTTTTAAAAAAGAGAGAGAAGGGCTGGCGAGATGGCTCAGTGGTTAAGAGCGCCGACTGGTCTTCCAAAGGTCCTGAGTTCAAATCCCAGCAACCACATGGTGGCTCACAACCATCCGTAACGAAATCTGATGCCCTCTTCTGGAGTATCTGAGGAAAGCTACAGTGTACTTACATATAATTAATAAATAAATAAATAAATATTAAAAAAAAAAAGCCGGCCGTGGTGGCGCACGCCTTTAATCCCAGCACTCGGGAGGCAGAGGCAGGCGGATTTCTGAGTTCGAGGCCAGCCTGGTCTACAAAGTGAGTGCCAGGACAGCCAGGGCTACACAGAGAAACCCTGTCTCGAAAAACCAAAAAAAAAAAAAAAAAAAAAGAGAGAGAAAATACATCAGACACAGAGCAAGGTAAATTATAATGATGACAGCTCTAAGTCCTGAATAGAATGTCTTTCAGTTAGTTAAAACACTGACTAGGCTGAATTATGAATTCTACTTCTTTATATCTTTGATTCCCAAAGAATTTAACCTGCTTAGAGATGTGGCATTGCTTATCCAAGACTTGTCTCTCTTTCCTGCTTCTAGTCTCTGAAGGACCATTTACCTCCAGCATAAAAACCTGAGACTTCCAGATCTCTCAGTGCTGAGAACAGCTCTGTTAAAGTTCTAGTACATAGTCAAGTGTTTCAGTGGACAAGAAGTGTGTTTTTATAAAACTGTGAAATACTTACACGTGGCAGTTACCCACATGAGTGTGTATAATGCCCGTTCTATGCCTTATCTTGAAAATGTTTTTGCAGCTAAATTTTTTAATTAATTTGTTTATTTTATATATATGAGTACACTGTAGCTATACAGATGGTTGTGAGCCATCATGTCGTTGCTGGGAATTGAACTCAGGACCTCTGCTCACGTTGGCCCAAAGATTTTTTTATTATTTATTATTATATGTAAGTACACTGCAGCTGTCTTCAGACACACCAGAAGAGGGCATCAGATCTCGTTACGGATGGAAGTGAGCCACCGTGTGGGTGCTGAGATTTGAACTCAGGACTTTCAGAAGAGTAGTCAGTGCTTTTTACTGCTGAGCCATCTCGCCAGCCCACAGCTAAAATTTTTGATCCACTAAAGCCAACCTGAAGTGATGCTTTTAAGGTCCCCAGAGCCTAAAATTAGCAAAGTTTTAGAATTCTTTAAAAATGAGCAACTTTATCTCAGGAAGTGACAATATTTCTAAGACATACACAAAGCCTCTACTAAACACAAGAGAGCTGCAACTCTAAAGGAATTCTGTAAACAGATAGTGTCAGTCAGTACAAGTCGTTATACGACCAGAACTGTTGGAGTCCCAACTGCGTGGTAGTTGTTGCTTTGGTTGCCAGCACCTATTTGCTTGGTAAGAAGGCATCATGGTACATGTGAGCTTGGGCCTTTGGTACCATTCAGGGCTAAGTGGTCTGTTCTTCATTCATTTGGTTGCTAGTAAGCTGTTAACATCACCCTTTGGAGGATCCCTCCCCCGAAATTTCCTTAGAACAAAAGTCTGTTTAATTATTCATCTAACACAAACTAGACAGTAAGAATTAGCTAGCTGTGGGAGTTCAGGATGTATTATGAACTCAGGGGTGCCTGGCCTGTGACAATCTATCTTCTGACCCACCAGGAGGACTGAGCTGTGGCCAGAAGCTGCTCAGCTGTGGGGTGTATTCTGAGAAATGCATTAATAGAGAGGCTGACACAGTAAAAACGATACAGAACTGCCCTTCATCATGAACGTGCTTAGTGAGGACCACAGTGGACACTCAGAGTACCGTGGCTGGGATGTATTCAGTCCACAGCCACTGGCCATGCCCTCCACTACATCCCACATTCAACCTGCTGAAGCAGTGGGAATTGAACCCACATACTGAGCTGTCTTGTCTCCCCAGCCTCAATTTTTCATTTCTTTAGGGAAAGTTTAGCATTTGATTTATTTTTATTAGATAATGGTTGGTTCCTAGTGTCTGCTTAGGTATGGTTTTTTTTTTTTCCTTTTGAGTAAGATTGTATGTGAGAGTCCATTGAGGGAAGAATTTTAACAGAAAGATCTTAGAAGATACATACATTCATATATCTTAAGTGATTTATATATGTATGGGAAGGCAGGTTAAAGACGTAATAGAAAGTGTGTTACAAGGGAAGTAGTACTGAAGAAGAAACAGCAGTTTTCTTTCCGTGCTCTCGGCCCTACACAGTGAGTGGGATGGTTCTGGGTTACGTTTAGTACTCTGTCGGCGCACTCAGTACAGCACTACTGTTCTGTAAGGCTGACATTCAGTACAGCACTACTGTTCTGTAAGGCTGACACTCAGTACAGCACTACTGTTCTGTAAGGCTGACACTCAGTACAGCACTACTGTTCTGTAAGGCTGACACTCAGTACAGCACTACTGTTCTGTAAGGCTGACACTCAGTACAGCACTACTGTTCTGTAAGGCTGACACTCAGTACAGCACTACTGTTCTGTAAGGCTGACACTCAGTACAGCACTACTGTTCTGTAAGGCTGACACTCAGTACAGCACTACTGTTCTGTAAGGCTGACACTCAGTACAGCACTACTGTTCTGTAAGGCTGACACTCAGTACAGCACTACTGTTCTGTAAGGCTGACACTCAGTACAGCACTACTGTTCTGTAAGGCTGACACTCAGTACAGCACTACTGTTCTGTAAGGCTGACACTCAGTACAGCACTACTGTTCTGTAAGGCTGACACTTAGTACACTATTGAGCTGAGTGTTCTAGAGGAGCCCTGAACCTGCAATACAGTGCTTTGTGCTTTTCAGAGGTTTCTGCCATTTCCACGTGCTTCATTATAAACCTCCTCGTGACTGAGAAGTAGGCAGAACACATGACAAATTAACTCCCTGAAGACAAGAACTGAGGCCATAGCTTTTCTACTTTGGAAAAATTCTTATACTAAACTTCTGGATCTTTGACTACATGCTATTTACAATGGAATTTTACTACCTTAAATTTGGAAGAAATGAATAAATGACACCCACTGAGTAGCACTGTGCTGAGGTGGTGACAACATATTGTTTGCATCAATTTAGTGGGGAGGGTTTAAAGCCCACATACCATTCCTGCCTTACTTTTTTTTACATATTATTCTTGGTTTTTACTTTGTTTTTCCCTTTGGTAGAGGATCTTCAAATGCTTCCTTAAAGGAAGAGGACTACAAGGAGCCTTCACTCTTCCATTCTGGGGATAACTACCCCTTATCTGATGGAGATTGGTCCCCATTAGAAACGTGAGTATCCTTGAAATTTCTGTTTTCCTAAGGGGAAGGGAAGCTTATCAGTAGCTTTGTTATTCGATAGCGATACCACTTTCCCATTTGTGTAATAGTAGAGTAACCATTAGGTAAAATTTAGCATGACTATGAAATGATTTTCAACAACCTTGTTGTTCCTAAATTTAATCTTGTTCTAATGGTGCTTGCCAGTTGTAAATCTGAATAATCAGCCTAGCATTTGCCTGACCTACCACTAAATTCCAAATCTAGGTCTTTGGTGTCAGATAACACAGTGAGAGAACATGTGACCATACTGTTTGTTATATCTGTGATCAAACCATTAGATTTTAAATGATTTTTTTAAATTTATATACGTTATGTGTAAGGATGTTTTGTCTGCGTGTATGTCTGTGTACTGTGTGCGTGGCTGGTGCTCACAGAAGCCTCGGAAAAGGAAGTCAGATCCCCTCCCTAGGATGTTAGGATTGCAGGTGATTATAGACTTAGCAGACAACTGTGAGTAGCCATGGGCTTGCTGGGATCCCAGGTCCTCCAGTTCTTTACTACCGAGCCATCTATCTGGTCCCACAGTAACTGATTGTTGAGCCCATCTTCCTGTGTGTTTTTTGCCTTACAAAATTACCTGTATCACTGGTTTCTGCTGAGAAACTAGTAAATAATACATACCATGGTGGGTCTACAGAGGGCCTAGGAAGCCCTTAATAATCCTAACTGGCATTTTTATTTCATTAAAGAACTCCAGTAAAATGTGTAATTGATGCTCCCCTCAGGAGGAATGTGCGAGCTCACAGCTGGCCTTGCTCCTTGAGGCTGTGGCTCACCTGTGAGACTGAAGCCTGCTTCCCTTTGTTCTTGTGTTTGCAGCACCTACCCACAGGCTGTGTGCCCCAAGAGTGACTCGGAGCTGGAGGTGAAGCCATCTGAGAGCCTCCTCAGATCTGAGTCGCACATGGAGTGGACATGGGGCGGGTTCCCAGAGTCCACCAAGGTATGGGCTCACAGGGAAGACAGGGATGTCTGACTAAATTTTAGTAAAGATCATTTTCCTCCATTAAATGAAAGAAGCGATTTCTTACCAAATTCATAGAGAATTATCATGGCAGTGCCCTCTTGTGGTCAGAAAAAGTGTTTAAAAAAGTAAATAAAAACATTTTCATAATATTTCCACTATACGTTTACTTGTAACTGAAGGAATCCAGTATCTTTTGTAATTTAAAGATACCTAAATTAGAGTTTCCACACTGAAATTTAATAACTAAAGGTAGGATGGGGCATAGCTCAGTTGGCAAAGGTTTGTCTTCCGTGCTCAAGACATTGGGTCGTGCACGTCCCCAGCATCAGGAAGGAGGGGTTCATAAAACTTTCCAGCTGCTCACACTGAGAGAGTGATCAACTGAAAGGTCCATTCTGCGAGGTCATTTACATCTTCTGTTGAACTCAGTTTTATTAAAACAGAGATGTACTTGCGTTTTTGACTGCTGTAAGGAACACTGGAATCATGTTTTATGATGAGGTTCTCATGTATACTATGAGCTCTTTCCTTCAAGATGACATTTTCTGTCCTAGACTCTGAAAATTGTCTCTACAGTTTTCTCCAGTGTTTGACTCTGATGATAATAGTTACAAGTGTGACTGACTCTTATAAATGTCATGACATTGAACCAAATAGTTATTTTGCCAATTGTGTCCTGTTTCACAGCTAGTGAATGTATTACCATATATCAAATTAACCATAACAAATGCATTTGAAGTTAGTTTTTAAACAATTCACCTTTGCAGGTCACCAAAAGAGAACGGTACGACTATCATCCAAGGACAGCTACAATTACACCATCAGAGAACACGCATTTCAGGGTAATCCCCAGTGAGGACAGCCTCATAAGAGAAGTTGAAAAGGATGCTACTGTTGAAGATACTGCCTGTACCATAGTGAAACCCAAACCTAGAGCCCTGTGTAAGCAACTGAGTGATGCAGCGTCTACTGAGCTTCCCGAATCACCTCTCGAAGCGCCTCAGATTTCATCGCTATTAGATGCAGACCCTGTTCCCAGCCCATCAGCAGAGGCTCCCTCAGAACCCAAAGCAGCTGCTAAAGACTCACCAACAAAAAAGAAAGGTAATTGCTGGACCTCATGTACCGTCAGGGTAGAGGATACGCTGTCTCTGTGTGATAGTCCTTTGTGGTTTTGCTCTCCAGTCAGACAGAACCTGTCCCAGACTTGACTGTGGTGACTTACCCATTGCGGCTTCTCTCGCTCTCTAATTTCCACCCTCCCCCCCCCCAAAAAAAAAAGACTTTCAACTTCCAGGCTTTTGTTTTGGTCTTCCAAGTCAACACTCAGGAAGATTTTAAGAAGTGTTCAGTAAGGGCTAGAGAGATGGCGCAGAGGTTAGGAAGTGTTCAGTAAGGGCTAGAGAGATGGCGCAGAGGTTAGGAAGTGTTCAGTAAGAAGTAAATGAATGAGTTCCAACCATTGATGAGCATAGTGACAGTCCTATTGCCAACATGAGGAAGCCACACATGTCTTCCCCAAGCATACTACGATGTGTGCTGTGCTTTTACACCAAGATTCGTGTGTTGTCTTGAATTATTAACTAAGAATGTTAGTGAATGAAATCTTAAATGACCTTTTGCTTCAATAGAAATAAAAATAGAACAGAGAAAAAGTGTTTTCTCAGACCTCTGCTTAGCTAAAGCAGAATGAAATCTTTTGTAGGTTTGGTATGGTTTAAGAATAACTGTCTACTAGGGGAGAGATGCGTCAGTGGTTAGGGCCATGGCTGTGTCTCCAGAGGACCCACGTGGCAGCTCATGACTGTGATTCTAGTGCCCGGGGACCCAACGCCCTCTTCTGGCCTCTGTGGGCACCAGGCATACAGCCATATATCAGGCAAAACATGCATATACCTAAAATGAATAGAAATAAAAATACTTTTTAAATGTCCACTAATTATTAGTGCTTTCTTTCAGTAATTTCCCTCCTTAAACTGGTGTGCAGACTGAGAAGGCCAGCCCTTGTCACAAGCACTCACTTTATATCAGTTGTTTTAGATTGGGCTTGTTGCTAAAAGATACACAGTTACCCAGTGAGAGCCAGCAACTACACACTCTGGATGCTAGCTTGGAGCCCATGTATGTATGTGTGTGTATGAATGTGTGTGTGTGTGTGTGTGTGTGTGTGTGTGTATATATATATATATATATATATATATATATATATATATATATATATATATATATATGTGTGTGTGTGTGTGTGTGTGTGTGTGTGTGTGTGTGTGTGTGTGTGTATGTATGTATGTATCTCCACCTGTCATATTTAGCTGAATTACTGCTTCATTTTGATGGAAGAAAAAAAATCAAACATTCTATTATCACAAATTGATACAGGCTCAGATCATTCAGAAATAAGGTGTTCAAACTAAGAGTGTTGGCTATCCAGGGTGTTTGTGGCCGAATCTGACACATAGCTGATGGTGGCTCTCACCAAAATCTACACAGTGTTTGTTCTGTTGTAAGAACTGTTAAGGGGCACAACCAATTCTCATTTGGTAGATGCACATTGTGCAGGGATTTATAGACATGGGAACTCAGAAAGGTTCCTACCATTTCTGGCTTTATACTCCCCCCACACACATGGTTATGAACGTTTCATACACTCTGTGGCGCTTCACTCAGTGGCAGGAATGTTGTCTGAGAAGTATGTCCTTGGGCAGTTTAGTATTGTGTAAACATCATAGTGTTTTATACAGTACAAATCAATTGACTTGACTTCTTGTTATAATCAGGAGACGCAGGGAACATGAAATGATGCTGTTGCTGGTATAGAATGGCATACCATTACATCAGTAGACAGATGGGAGTATGCCCTAAAATAGTTATAAGTAATAACTATGTAAATAAGTCACGGGTATCACTACCAAGATAATCTGTACATAGTTGGATGTACTTACTAACATAGGAATAACGGGGCCATAGGTGTGCTCACACCACCACCATCGCAAACATGTCACCCTAAGATGCTATAGTCGCCAACTGTCACGAGGCAGCAGACATTTCCAGGTCCATTTTAGTATTTTGGGACCACCATTGTCTCTGTATCCACTACAGTGTCATTATGTGGTACAGTACACAGCTGTATCTCTGCCATATCTTAACTTAGAAACAGAAAGCAAGTTCTAGACGTGTTAACATTTCTCTCTTGAGAACCGTAGGACATGCCATGTAAGTCTGTTCTATGGATCACTACAATACTGTTACATTCAGAGAGAGAAAAAGAGAGACAGACAGAGTGAGCCCAGGCCAGGACAAGATAGAAAGCAGGACAGGCACTGGTTCTGAGGCCTTGCCTTAGGCACACAGTGGTCCTTCTTGCTTAGAAAACTTGATTTTACCACAGAATTGTAAGTAGAGAATAAATTCTTACCTCTGTATTTTTTTTTTTAAATTAACAGGTGTTCACAAAAGAAGCCAGCACCAGGGACCTGATGACATTTACCTTGATGACTTAAAGGCTCTTGAGCCTGAAGTGGCGGCTCTCTATTTCCCTAAAAGGTAGTGTGTGCTGTTGCGTAGAGGAGTGAACAGCTTGAGATACTCTGAGTGAGAGGAGCAGAGTGACTGTCTTTTAGCCAAATCTGCTTGTTGCTTCTGGTTTTGGGAAGCTTATAATTCATGTGTGTTGTCTTAACTGTAGTGACTTGAAAGTGTCACTTGTTTATGAAAACATATAAAAGTATTAGACTTTAGAATTTAATCTCTCACCTGGTGTGTGTGTGTGTGTGTGTGTGTGTGTGTGTTTACTCGCACTCGGCTCCCCGTGCAGAGGACAAGGGACTCAGTTGTTTGTTTCTCCCAGCCACGTCCCAGGGATCAAGCTCAGGCTGTCAGGCTGTCACAGTGAGCACATAGGCTTGCTGAGCATCTTGGAGACCTAGTTTAGTGTGCTCTGTACAGTCGTTAATAACAAACTGAATATGCTTATGTAATTGCATATTTTTAAATAGTACATTTCAGTTTGCAAGTATTTTACAAAGAATTTCTTCACTCCTTTGAAGAGTATGAAGCCACGTGTGAACTTAGTCATCTAAGGCCTCATTCCAGGGACCCTGTCCTCATGTTGCTCACAGTTCCTGCTGCGTCACAACACTGTTGTCCCCATCCCTCACTGTTTTAAAGCAGCGTGACTGTGAACCACAGACAGTGTACACTGACTGTCTTACCCGGTTCTTTTAACCGTAGAGGAATTACTACTTCATACATTGGTTATAAAACTATTTTCTTCTCAGAAGTATGGCTTGAATCTACTGAGCCTTATACACAATGATATTTTTTAAATAAATTATTGGGAAGACATACTTCATTTTTACTTGGAATGGAAAAATGAGATTGACATAAATATATTTCAGATTTTTTAACATGTATTTTTGGGAGGTTCTTAAAGTTCCTTCCTAACTATACCTTAACTTATCTTAAAATGGTACATACTTCATTTGAAATAATGGGTTTTTAAAGATGGAAGAATTGAAATTGCTCCAGTTTTTAAGGGTGGAAAAAAATTCAAGTGTAATCTCTTAGAATTATGACCTTCTCAAGTCTGGCAGTGGTGGCACACACCTTTAATTCTGGCACTTGGGAGGCAGAGGCAGGTGGATTTCTGAGTTCAAGACCAACCTGGTCTACAGAGCAAACTTTAGGACAGCCAGGGCTACATAGAGAAACCCTGTCTCAAAAAACAAAACAGAAAAAGAAAGAAAGAAAAAGAGAGAGAAGGAAACATAGATAGATAGGTAGATGACTTGGTCTCATATTTCCCTATCCTTTTACTTTATTTTCACACTAAGAAATAGAGAGCAGGGCCAGACACGCATGGTGGCACACACCATTAATCCAGTGCTTGGGAAGCAAAAACTGGCTGCTCTCTGTGACTGAGTTAGAGGCCAGCCGGGTCTGCGCATCCAGTGCCAGGACGGCCACACAAGGCTATGTAATAGAGACACCTGGTCTCAAAAGGAAAGGGGTGCACTGGGATGTTACTGTATGTGATAATAATTTCACTGGTTAAGGTTACTGCTGTTCACTAGCCACACTTAGCTTGACGACTGACTACTGGGACATGTCATAATTGTGCTTTGTCGTGCTTGTCACCCTCTGTGTTACTAAATTGTCATAGTTTATACAGCCAAACTCTCACACATGTCCCATCATCCTGTGGGTTTGGCAGCTTGCTGAGTCAGATGGCATCCCTGTGTGACATGTTGTTGCCGTTGGAGGACTCCAGCTGCTGCAACTGATAAAGCTTGGGGAGAGTGTTCCAGCACTGGTGTTGGTGGGGTCCCCACACAGGCATCTTCTATCTCAGGAGCCCAGGAAAGACAGTGCAAGAGCTGAGAGAGAGTGCACAGCCATCTTCTGCTATGGCCTCTCTGCCCCTCCCTCCCCGCACGGGCTTGCTGCTCTGCCCTCTCACTGTCCATTTGAGGGTGTGCATTACAGTTAAGAGAAAATTTCCCCAAACCTAAAACTCCTTCCTCGTCTGAACAGATCTGCAGATCTGCACGGCTGCCACCTGCAACCCCACTTGTAGGTTTATTTTTGGTTTTTGTTTTGTTTTTCAGAAGTTTGTGTTGATCTCACCAGCTGTGTCATGCTTTGTCTTGCTTTAATACAATTTTAGGAATCCTGCCTTCTTATGTAAGGGATGTGATTTAGTGGCCAAATGTCTGTGTAGGATCCTAAGTTCAATTCCCAGTATTAATTTTTTCCCCCGCTTCTAGGAAAATTCTGAACATATCAAGTACTATGCTAAATATTTAGCGAAGTTTCAAATAGTTAATGGCACTCCAATGCACTCGCCCTCTAGCACCAGACTTTCGGGGCCTCGTCTAGAAATAAGAATAGTAAGGTCGGTGCTGCAAAGACAGCCTGCATTTCCTGATGCAAGCCTTCTGTGTATTTCTTCTTGAGTAATTTCTGCTTTTTAAATTAGTTTAGTTTTAGAGAGTATTAAGTTGTTGAGGGGAGCAGTTTGACTTAAGAATACAGCCTGGGACCCAGTAATTTTCTCCAGACTGCATATTACCATGCCTTTTTCCTGGAATGCAGGATCAAAGCACTTCCAAATGTCAGACTTTTCTTAACTGTCCTGTTAGTTCATAATGGCAGTTTAAGTTAGTACTTATAACTTTTTCTTCTATAATTACAGTCAGGAAGACCCCAGTTGAAAGTCTGGCACCATTGTGAAGTGTTTTCTACATTCACAATTTTCTCATATTCAGATTCTTACTAATGTCATTTATAAATGTGGTTTTTAGATACTACTTTAAAAATTTATAGAGCAGGGTCACTGGGAAGATGGCTTGGTGGATAAGAGCACTTATCTGTGATAACATAAGACCCTGAGTTCAAATCATCAGTCCATGCACAAAGAAAGGTGTGACTGCTACACATGTCTGTAAGTCCAGCATAAGGTGATGGAGACAGGTGGACAGATCCAGGTACTCTCTTGTTGACCAGCCTGGCCCAGATAACAGGTCTGCAGCTCAGGAAGGGCACGTGCTTGAAGGCAGATAAGCCTGAGAGTGATGGAGGTAGACACCTGCCCGACATCTTGTTCTGCATCTCCCTGTGTGTGTGTGTGTGTGTGTGTGTGTGTGTGTGTGTGTGTGTGTGTGTGTGTGTGTGTGTGTTTGTGTTGCCACACATGCATGCAAACATTATGTCCTCACACATCTCAGAAGTTATTTTGATTTCCCATTTGTTCATCTTAGGGAATAAGTCCTGGAGAACCATACACCAAGCCAAAAGTATAAGAAGTCATGACAGAATAAACACTTCTTTCTCCTTCCTTCCCTCTGCCACAGTGACACGGATCCAGGTTCCAGGCAGTGGCCTGAGTCTGACACGTTCTCTGGTTCTCAGTCCCCACAGTCTGTGGGAAGTGCAGCTGCGGACAGTGGCACTGAATGCCTCTCAGACTCTGCCATGGACTTGCCTGATGTAACTCTCTCCCTCTGTGGAGGCCTCAGTGAGAATGGAGAGATTTCTAAAGGTAAGCTGGACAGCCATGCCTGCTCATCACTTGATTTAAAAGTTGTCCTTCTGCACAGATTTAATTCAATAAATGACTGGCATGAGAAAAAAAATGTAATGACAAATGTATTGAAACATTGAATGCTGTCTAAATTCTTGACTGTCCCTGTGAGTATGGGATACTTCCCCATAAAGACACACCCTTGAGGCATCAGAGAGCCTCTGTGTGGGGAAGTTTTGTGAGGACCTCGACCTTGAAGGTTCTGATTTCAAATTCACAGGCTCTGTTTTCTGCAGAGCAGTAAGGTGGGCTCACACTACACTGATCGACCCTGCTTGTGTGTAAGCGTTCCCAACTGCCTTCCTGACAAGCGCCAGGACTCAAAAGCTGTGGGACAGCGGCTGTCCACCAAGTAGACAGTAGCAAAAGAGTGCAATTACCTGTCTCCTGCTTGAAAGATGTCTGCCCTAGGCTCTTGGTTCCCCCATCTCCTGTGTTAAGGATTGAATATAGAGCAATTAGCTACTAAGCACTGTACCTTAGGTGCACCTGATCCCTCTTGATTTTAGTTTAAATAACCCTGAACCAAGTTGCTTAGGTTGACCTGGGTGGTCCAGAGAGATCTGGTTCCCTCAGTTTTCCTGCCTCTGGCAACTTTGTATTCATTTTAAATTAATTTTTTCTCAGTTTTCCACCGGCCTGTAATGGCTGTTTCTAAGAGTTAAGGTTTTTTTTCCCATGGCAAATATCATCACTTTAGCACTATCCTCTTTCTCCTCCCCTTCAGAGAACTAAAAATGTGAAGAGACACTGGATGAACACAACCCTAGACTTGCCTCAAAGTAGAGCAGGGGTGCATGTTATAGAATGTTATAAGCACAATTGTTGGGGTTTTATATTTTAGATGGGTTTGGGGTTTAGTTTGTTTGAGTCCTAAAAATATGGAAGTGTCTTGACCAATGTGGAAAACATAGCTTTTTTTTTAGAAGCCTTTTTGTTAGACCTACAAATCCTTTAGCGCAGATCACTGTAAGCATCCTGCAGGGACCCTTGCACTGCCACCATATTGGCCTGACCATTGTTTTCTTTACAGAGAAGTTCATGGAACATATCATCACTTACCATGAGTTTGCAGAAAACCCTGGTCTTATCGACAACCCAAACCTCGTGATACGGATATATAACCGGTAAATACTGATGCTTTGATCATTGCCAAGTACTCTACAGTATTTAACTGTCAAAGTTTTCCTTACTTTAAAGTTTGTGATCACATAAATGGGCCCACAGATAGTGGTTTGTGAGGCCAGAGCTTCAGGCTGTTGCTGCCTGAGTTCTTGAGACACTGTTATTTTTTTCTATGGATTTCTCAGCTCAGAGAAGTTTGGTTTAAAGCAAGTCTTCAAAATTTAGTTGCTCATTGTTGGAAAGAATCAACAATTTGATAAGTTATTTTTTCCTCTTTCCTCTAGTCTTGCAACCCTCCCTCTGCCTCTGACCATCCTTCCCATCATGCTTTGCTTCTGACACCGTCTGTGTAATGGTTTTGCACAATTTTTGTTTCTCATAGTTACTACAACTGGGCGTTGGCTGCTCCCATGATCCTTAGCTTACAGGTATTTCAGAAGAGTTTGCCTAAGGTGAGTGACGTGCATTTGAAACCTTCTTCAAAGTATCTGCAGCACACAACAGCCAGAAAGTTTGTATTCTGTACTTTTAGGTCCTATTCAATGTTTTGAGTTTAGTATTTTATATCAGAGATCCAAATTGCTATATTCGCCCACAAAGGCCATACCTGACTCGACAAGACTGAGTGGTGCTCTGCACACCTCCCTATCCCATCTGGTGCTCTCAGTCGCTCAGGAGGAAAGGCAGTGTACTCCTCTGGGAATGACAAAGCTCTAGAGCAGTCTGGTGGTGTGAGGCCTTGGTGTGGGAACAGGGCCAGTGGACGTGGGCCTCCAACAGTGTCAGTGGCTGCTGTGGGCATAAATAAGGCTTGTTATAATAATGTACATATTTTGCACACTCCCTTCAAGGAATGTCCTTTTTGTTAACATTAATGACTCCATGTTAGTCTAAAACAGCATGAGTCTGGGAGGTGAAGGTGTGGCCACTGTCTTAACAAACTGGTAAACACTGGGACCTTCAGGAGAGCTCTTAAAGCTGTGGAAAAGAACTCTAAAAACATGAGTTCAAAAATACATAGTTTCTCAACTACACAAAATTATAAGGATGTGATAGGAATTGTCTGAGGGGCTTCACAATTCTAAAACAGCAGAGGCAGCTGCATTATGAACCAGCTTGTCAGAAAGATACAAAGGCAGGCAGATTCCTGAGTTCAGGGTCAGCCTTGGGCACAAGGAGTCCAAGCCCAGGTATAGTAGAAATAGTAATTTCAGGACAGGGTCCTACCCAGCTAGCTTAGCATGTGTAGGTAACAGAGCTAGGCAGATCTCTGAATTCTTTTGCACCATTAAAAGAAACTCTTGCCGGGCGTGGTGGCGCACGCCTTTAATCCCAGCACTCGGGAGGCAGAGGCAGGCGGGTTTCTGAGTTCGAGGCCAGCCTGGTCTACAAAGTGAGCTCCAGGACAGCCAGGGCTACACAGAGAAACCCTATCTCGAAAAACCAAAAAAAAAAAAAAAAAAAAAGAAAAGAAAAAAGAAACTCTGTGCTTGCTGTCTCCTAAGAAGTGACTGGGGCTACAGGATGCTTGTTCATAGAATAATCAAAAGGGAATCTGGAGTAAATAACTGAAGTGATAGTAAATAAAAATGGGACGTTTGCTCTGCTTGAGATGAGCTTGCAGAAAGCAGTAGCAATTTTTTTTTTTTTTAAGGAGTTTCTCCAGTGAGAGCTGAGCTATCCGAAGACATCTGGAGAGTGAAAACAGCTCTTCAAGAGTTTTTTCTAACAGGATTTCTGCTTTTAGTTGGAAAATCCATGGAAAACAAACACAGCTCTTTTAGAATTTCTCTGCTTTCTGATTTTGATCGGAAAACCCAAAGATTACTTGTAGAATTTTTTCTAGCAGTATTTCTGACTTAGTCGGAAGATTAAGACTTTTTTATAGCTGCTTTTCTGACTGGTCAGAAAACCCATGAGCTATCCAGATAGCTTTTAGAATTTTTACTAGCAGAGAGAGCTGTTTGAAGCAGAAAACTAGCTGTCTCAACCAGAGAGTTTTTAGAATAGGAAAAGAAAAAAAAAGCACCTGTCTAGAACAGAGCAGAACACACACACACACACACACACACACACACACACACACACAGCAGTCTAGAAATAGAAAGCCACCTCAGTAGAACCTAGGCCACCAGCTTGGACCCACATTTTGACTTCAAGGTGATTCTTTTCACCACTCACAAACTTACCTGTCTCAGGACCTAGCCGAGCCTGGTCCTTGTCCCATTCTGTAGTCTGCAGGGTAACATAGTAAGGAAGCAATGATTTACAACCCAGATCTCATGGATTGACCCTCACTGTTGGCAGGCCACCGTTGAGTCCTGGGTTAAAGACAAGATGCCAAAGAAATCTGGTCGATGGTGGTTTTGGCGGAAAAAAGAAAGTATGATCAAACAGGTAATGAATCCGATTATTTTAAAGCAATTCCTTCTGCCACTTATAAGAAAGCAGGCCAGAGGCGGCACTGTTTGTAGTCACAGCGCTCAGCAGCTGTGAGGTATGCACTGTGCCGGTGCTTTTTACAGTGAGGCGATGGAGATCGCCATTTTGGGGATAGCTGGGTGGACCTGGGGCTAACGTTGAATTTGACTTCAGAGCTCTGCTCCTTCTACTTACTTCCTATGTCATGTCTGCGGCATGAGTGAGCAGTTACAATTCTACACAGATCTGCATACAAACATGAGGAGTATCACTTTAGCAGAGCAGCAGAAGAGAAAGCTTGTTCAGAGACTAACACTCAAATGAGAGCAGTTACAATTCTACACAGATCTGCATACAAACATGAGGAGTATCACTTTAGCAGAGCAGCAGAAGAGAAAGCTTGTTCAGAGACTAACACTCAAATGAGTCTTCATTTTCCAAAGCCTTCAAAGGGAGAGGATTCGGTTGCTTTTCAGATAGCAGTAGGTTGGTCCTGCTTTGCCAAATTCATGTGTATATCAGTGTGGTCCCTGGCTGCCTTTCTCCCTTCTGCAGGTGCCAAGCAGGTGGAGACAGGATTAGTCACTCCTGCAGGGCAGTCCAGGTCGTCTTACTAGGGACCTGACCATTGGTCCAGTTATATATGTGGTTTAGCATAGTGCTCTTTAAGTTCCCTGCTAGCTCCCCGGGACAGCTTTTTATAAGCAGAATATGATTTCTGCCCTTCAAGCTTCAAGTAGAAAAAAATCTTAAGTTTCCAGTCATCTATGGAGATTTTGCTTTCTCGCGAGGACTGCAGCTGAAGTCTGGAGAACCACTGTGCATTGACGGTATCTTTCTGTGCAGTTGCCAGAGACCAAGGAGGGAAAATCTGAGGTCCCTCCAGCAAATGACCTGCCTTCCAATGCTGAGGAGCCAACCAGTGCCAGGTGGGTACCCTGTCCTTTCTCCTACCTCATAGCACTTGGTCAATTCCTGCTTGACTGTTAAAGCAATTCTGCTGAGTATGTAGCCAGAAATACCTTTTTGCTATAGAGAGACATGATATTAAGTGGCTTAACGATGTCTCTTGGTAGTTAAGAGCTGCCGTTCCCAGTTTACAGGACTAAATACACACATCAGTACTCATAACTGCTGTGCTTATCACAGAGCCAGGACACTAGGAAAGGCAGAGCTTTGAGAAGGTATCATGCTGGACATAGTCAGGACTGTTGTCCTCTGTGTCTGCTCCCCTGCTTTTCAGGTGTTAGAGGGGGCATGGAAAGGCTTCTGAAGGGCTGGTGGGTACATTTGAGTTGGCCAAGTGTTCCTGGGCTTACATTCCCAACCCCATGCGCTAATGGCAGTCCTAGTTTATCTCCTTGGTCTTCTTACTTTCTCTTTGGTAAGGAGTATAAAGTGAACTTACTAACTTTAGAATATTCCCTGCTGTGTCCAGAGAATACCATGGGGTCTACCTGCTCATTTTGCTAGTGATGTTTTAAAGGACAGAGAAGTAACTGCCTGCCACTTACAAGGAGGAGGAAGATAGTGCACTTTGACATTTGTGATGCCAGTAGTTATGGCATAAGTAATTGGATGTGGATACGTGGTGGTGGGAACAGTTCTTGCCATCCTAGAAAGGCCTGACAGGTTCTGTTTGAGACCAGGTCTTCCTGTACAGCCCAGCCACGAGCAGCTCCTCTGCTTCTGCCTTAGCCTTCTCGGGGCTAGCAGTATGGACATGTGGCATGTGTTTATTTTCTTGTCCTAAATTATAAAAGCTCTCATCAGTCAGATACACTGCCTGTTTGTAACTAGTTTGATGTTGGATAGACCTGCAGAGAATGACACTTCTAGTGACGAGGGGTCACAGGAGTTGGAAGAAAGCATCAAAGTTGACCCCATCACCATGGAGACACTGAGTCACTGTGGGACGGCCTCATATAAGAAGTCTCTCCGACTCTCCTCGGACCAGATAGTAAGTCTCCTGCACTATAGTTGTGTTTACGTAGCTGCTCCTCACCAGGAGAGCAGCACGCCACACCTGGTGAGCTTGTGACATGGCTTCCTCCCCTCCTAGACCTTGTGCTGCAGCATCTGGAAATGAACCAGGAAATGGCTGTTTTTAGCTGGCTCCTCTGGTGACTCTTATTCACACTCAGCACAGGACCATGGGCTGCCTCTCAGGACTCAGGACAGTAAAGCAGTGGCGTTTAGAGTGCAATGCCTACATCGCACTTGCACACATTTTCACTGGGAAATGGCTTGACTGTGCTGAGCCTGAGGCTGTGGCCAGAGCAGTGATTTCAGTGTGATGAGGGTAGGGAAGTTTGGTTTTGTGGGGACACCAGGAAATCCTTGGGATTAGAAAACCATTGTGACCGTGCTTGAGTTTGGGCTGAACTACGTGCTGGCACCAGAGAAACCGCACGCACGCCCTGAGTTTTGTTGTGAAGCTTTAAACTCTGTTCCAGTGTATATTTCTAGCTCTATTTAATGCGTTTTTTATAAAAGGCAAAACTGAAGCTCCATGATGGCCCCAATGACGTGGTATTCAGTATTACAACCCAGTATCAGGGCACCTGTCGGTGTGCAGGGACCATTTACCTGTGGAACTGGAATGACAAAATCATCATTTCTGACATCGATGGAACAATAACCAAGTAAGCTCAAGCCTCCTGTGGGGAGCGGGAAGGCTCTGAGTGGGGAGGCGCTCAGTCCTCAGTGGTGGGACTGTCCTTTAAACCACATGCCCTACCTAAGGTGTCCTGAAAGTGCCCAAGCCAAGTCATTTTATGGCTGGAGAGAAGGTGTGTGGAGTACAAATGCATTCTCAAAGTTAACTTGTAAAATTTGGCTATTTAGTCTCCAAATTCTAATGTTCAGAGAAGACAAACTATTAAAATTTTAGGGATGAGGGTGGAAAGATGTGTTAGTAAATTATCTCTGAAAATAAATACTGGGATCTCCTGTAACACCGTTTGTAAAAATGCCTCAGCATGTACCATTACAAGGCTGCCTTTTGGCTGTATAAAATCAGGATAAACCCATCCTGGTACATTGTACCCAGCTTGCACCCCCATTTAGTGCTTATTAGCAGCCAGTGTGTTGGATTCCTGGTATCTGCTTCTGTTTCTCCCCCTTGCCAGGTCTGATGCTTTGGGGCAGATTCTCCCACAGCTGGGTAAAGACTGGACGCATCAAGGCATAGCTAGGCTCTACCATTCCATCAATGAGTAAGTACCATTCTCGAGTGTCCTTCTGCCTCAGCTTAGCTCTGACTCAGGCCTGGAAAAAAAATAAATCGTCAATCTATATACATTGAGAATTATGGTCTGCATATTTGTAGCTTTGTGTTCAAGCATGTGCTTGATATCCTGTCAGTTTTAAGCTCTGCTGACTTACCTGTGTAGTCATAATGTTAATTTTTTTTATCTAGAATTTATCGGGAAGGCTGGTTTTCATCTTGGTTATTTACTGGGCAGATAGCACAGGCATGTATAGAAGACAGTTCCTTAAGGAAACATTAGCTGTCCTTTCTGGAATCCTAGCGTGTCCACGGTCCACAGATCTGGAGAGATACAGTGCCCATCTTGGAATAGCAAACTATGATAGGAAATCAGCATGTGTCAGTTCCTTGGCTGTAACTTTTCTCCCTGTCCCAGAGAATGGTGTGTGTCCAACACAGTGTCCTTAAAATAAGACCCCTTGCGTAGTTCCTTTGCAGCAAATACCATAAAGATAGTCAGTTTTGCCCATCCTGGGTCTTTTTCTGAGCTAGGTGAGCACTCTGTCAGTGCTCTGCAGGTTAACATAATCCATTTGCACACTCCTTTGTCTCCCAGTATGTACAACCCTAACTGGGTTTCTTCTAAGTTCAGGAATTTGATTTTCAAACTAAAGGAGTACTACTTGATTTGGATCTGATAAAAGAAAATTGTCTTTTTTTCATCCAAAAGATATACCTAACCAGGTTGCTTGTGTGTGTGTGTGTGTGTGTGTGTGTGTGTGTGTGTGTTGTCTTTTAGGAATGGCTACAAATTTCTGTACTGTTCTGCACGTGCCATCGGCATGGCCGACATGACCCGTGGTTATCTGCACTGGGTCAATGATAAGGGGACGATCTTGCCTCGAGGCCCTCTGATGCTGTCTCCCAGCAGCTTGTTCTCTGCCTTCCACAGGTAGCTTTCCAGTGGGTGTGCTGGCTTCCTCCTTGGGGACAGGGGGGTGCCAGAGCTCAGGGCCCAGCAAGTATGTGAACAGAACTCTGACAGGGCCCCCCGGGCTATAGAGTGTGGGCCTTTCCTTCCTTCATTGGCTGTCTGATGTGCTCAGTCAGATGATGAAGTGCAGTTTGTCTCTTTCCACTAGTGTGTCCACTCAGATACTCTGTCGGGAAAATGACTAGAGAAAAGGAAGAAGGCGACAGTGCCCAAAGATTAAGAAAATAGGTAGCTGTGAGCATGGAAATCTTTCTAAGAGCATACTCTAGTAAAAATTACCATTTTGAATTTGGTGATTGTGTCCTTTTGTCTTTAGGGAAGTGATAGAAAAGAAACCAGAGAAGTTCAAAATTGAGTGTCTGAACGATATTAAGAACTTGTTTGCCCCGTCCAGGCAGCCCTTCTACGCTGCCTTTGGAAACCGTCCCAACGTAAGTGTCCATGGTGTTGTGTGCAGATCCTGTGTGAGGGGATTTCAAGAGGTGCACTTTAGGGCCCAGCCATGTCATGACTCCATAAGCAGAGTACGGCTGGTCTGCACGGTGGGGTTTCACTTGAGGTACACCTCGTACGCCCCTCCCCACTGGCCACTGAGCCTGGAGCTCTGCATAGTCTAGGCATGCACTCTGCTGTTGGACTGTGCTATCCCAACCCTTTATCCTTTCTTAAATTTTAAAAATTATGTATATGAATGCTTTGCCTGTGTGATATGTGTGTGTGTGTGTGTGTGCGCACGCGCACGCACGTGTACCATGTTCATGCCAGAAGAAGGCATACAATCTCCTGAAACTGGAGTTGGAGATGGCTTTGAGTCACCATATGGATGCTGGAAATTGAACCCAGGTCCTTCTGCAAGAGCATCAAGTGCTCTTAACAATGAGTCATCTCATTGTTTTAATTTTTTTGTTGAGACAAGATCTCAGAAACTGCCGGGCGTGGTGCCGCACGCCTTTAATCCCAGCACTCAGGAGGCAGAGGCAGGCGGATTTCTGAGTTCGAGGCCAGCCTGGTCTACAAAGTGAGTGCCAGGACAGCCAGGGCTACACAGAGAAACCCTGTCTCGAAAAACCAAAAAAAAAAAAAAAAAAAAAGATCTCAGAAACTTACCCAGGCTGGCCTTGAACTCATTTTGTAGCGTAGGCAGCCTTCTTGCCTTGGCCACCTGAGTAGCTAAGATTTATTGGTCTGCACTAGAGACAAGGATTATTCCCATTCCCTAGCAGTTGGGAGAGTCCTGTGTTCCCTATTGACCCCAGGACTGTGGACAGAGGGATGTCCCCCCACCCTCCACCCCAGGTTGAACATTTTCTCAGGCACTCTACCTACACTCTCACTGGTTCTCTGCCTTCCTGATGCTCTGTGACCCTTAAATACAGTTCCTCGTGTTGTGGTGACCCCGAACCATGGAATTATTTTTATTGCTACCTCATAACTATAATTTTTGAACTGTTATGAATCAGAATGCAACTATTTGATATGTAGGACACTTATATAGAACTCCTCTGAAAGGGTCATTTGACTCCCCAAAGGGGTTGAGTACCATAGTTCTGACTGGTTCTGAGCCATATCCTTGGGTCCACACCAGAACTGTGGTGTGAGTTCTCTTCTCTGCCTTTTGTACTGCATCCTCTGGGGGCGGTCTCCATATCTCAGGTTTACTAACGGTGTTGGCTCCATTGTCTGACCGCCTGTGTACTCCGGGTTTCTCTAAAGACTCCCAGTTTTCAGTTGATGGTGTGGTTCTGACTTAGGAGGCAGCTAAGTTTCCATTTCTTCTGCAGGATGTCTATGCTTACACACAAGTCGGAGTTCCAGACTGTAGAATATTTACTGTGAATCCAAAGGGTGAATTAATCCAAGAAAGGACCAAAGGGAACAAGTCATCGTAAGTACACTCAGGCTGCAGCCAGCGCCCTGCAGCCAGGTTATAGCTGAGGACAGATAAGAACCAAGACAAGGCACAGCCTGAGGAGCAAAGCTCTACATCTTTGAGTGTTTTTTTCCTTGTGGAGAGCTGCTTAAGGAGTGTTTGTGTGTGTGTATCTGAACCCTGAGTTGTAGTGCTAGCTCTAAGTGTTAAGCAGTCCTCCTTTAATCTGAAGAGCCAGCTTTACTGCCCATGGTCTTGTTTTATATGTCAGTTGTAAAGTAACAGCGTGCCTCTTCCCAATTCCTTCCAGGTATCACAGGCTGAGTGAGCTTGTGGAACACGTGTTCCCACTTCTCAATAAGGAACAGAATTCTGCCTTTCCATGCCCAGAGTTCAGTTCCTTCTGCTACTGGCGAGATCCAATCCCTGACGTGGACCTGGATGACCTAGCTTGAACAAGGCCTAGATGGCAAGGTGGGGGGCACTGGCACTGGCCCTCTTACAGATGAAGACCCAGGAGCTGACAGTCAGGAACCTGCTTTCCAGAACAGGGGCGGGGTCCCCGAAGCTGGCACTGCCACCTTCTTTCAGCTTCCTAGGCCACCACTCAGCACTTAGAGTAATAAGGGGCACCGGGCCTGCGTTAGAAGCCCGTGCTCTGAAGCCTGCGCTCCATTACTTGTGGGCTCTCACGTGCTTCTGTGGAGTTGTGTGCTGTGCACCACTCAGCTGCACATTTAAAAAGGAAACCAGAAACTGAAAAAGAATAGACCAGCACATTGCTACACAAAAGTAAAGATTTCAAATCTCCACTGTTCAGTTGGGATCGTTTCTCTCTCTAGCCAGGGCTTTCTCCAGAGGTCCAGTTAATGCTGCCAGCTATGCGTACACACCCTTCTCGAGACGCCTCCACTCTCGCTCACTGAACTAGGACAGCTGCTTCATGTTCCAGCACCGTGAGCCCATCTGCCCCAGCATGGGCTGTAAAGTTGGGGGGAAAGCACCCTAGCAGCAGCGTCTCCTCACCTGTCCCTGCCGCAGTGAGAAAGAAGCGCTTTAAGTTGTTGTTATGACCTAGCAGAAGAACAGATGCATAGTTCACGTCTGGAGTGATGGTGAGACCTTGGTTTGAATCACAAAAAAGGCAGTGGCTTCTCAGAAATGTAGAAGGGCAGTTTGCCTTGGGTCCTGGGAGGCCTGTTCTCTGACACTGTCACCTGACTTAAGTGGTCCTTGGGGCAGATTATTTCAGGACAGGATTTTTGAAAGTCTGGGCTTCATATTTGCTGAGGAAGAAGCCTTTGGCTAGTGGCATTGACCAGTCATCTGGATTCCAACCATGTAATGCAGTCATGGAGGCCTGGGAGAGAGAGGCTCCTGAGTGCCTGTAGAGAGCCAGCACCTCAGCAGTAGCAGCAGCCTGTCACTCTGACTCACCCTCATGCAGTTGATAGTGCAGATGAGGCCTCGTGGGGATGTGGGGTACCCCCGCACCTCCCTGGCGGCCTCAGACACTGGCCTCGTTAAGTGCTCTTGTCAAATGTTGGAGCAGATGGCACCAGGGAGAGTTATGTCCTCAGATCTGCAGAGCCTTGCCCAGCTGGGTGTGGGCAGTTACTGAGAAATCCGTCTGAGTTCGAGGCCAGCCTGGTCTACAGAGTGAGTTCCAGGACAGCCAGGACTACACAGAGAAACCCTGTCTCGAAGAAAAAAAGAAAGAAAGAAAAGGGGTGGCTATTTTCCAGATTGGAGAGTTGAGTGTCCTTGCCTCATTTCAGTATTGCAGTTGAATGCAGAGACCTTGGTAACAAATGTTTAATTAAAGAAAAAGAAAGACCATTTGAAACATAGTTGTCCCTGGCAAGCCCTGGAGGCACGTGCTCCCAGAGAAGCAATGCAGGCTCCCTGACACTATGCTGATGTTTCCCACAAGTGTTCCTCTGCTCCGTGAGTTACTTGTGTTAGGTAGTAGGGAAACTCGGCTATGTTCATGTGACGTTCTCGCCAGTTAAGTGAAATAAGATTTTACTAAAGCAGCCACGGGAGATTTGAAGCCTAAGCCATCACCACCCTAGCTTTAGGGGAACCGTAAGAATTGTGCACTTAACCTGAGCTTGGTAGAATCGCCACGGTACAGAAAATCCTGTTTTCTCTTAAACCTTCTGTTTTTCCTGTAGGGAGTCTTTGTCTCACTAGTCTGTTTCCTTTTCCTAACAGACTTTTTCTTTGGACACACGGGCCTTTTCAGAAGGTCCAGAGTAGGCTCTGGGTCTCCTGGCCTGTGCAGAGGTGATGGCTGGTCTTTCTGTCCACGTGTCTGTTAGCTCGACACTTGTCACTGCACATTGATCAGTGGGTATTTAGGATAATGAATGTAACTCTTATTTAAAGGAGTCTCCTTGCTGAAAGTAGATGAGTACCATTACTGTAGTGTATGAAGTATTAGGCTTGTGCTGAAAATCCATTGCCATTTGTTACAAATGACATTTGTTCTTTCTGTGAAAGAGAGATGCCCTTAAGTGTGTTTGCACACAAACCCCTGGATGGCTTGTTGCAGTGTCACCTTGTCTCCATGACAGGTGATGCTGAAGAGACACTATGGCAGACCGGCCACCCAGTCCTTCCGTCAGTTGTTGCGTCAGTTCAGTCTAATTTTAGTGTTTGGTGTTGAGTGTTGAAGCTTGCACTGCTGTAGAATTGATGGCTGCTCTCCGTCAGGCTGTGTAGGGTGTACATGTGGACCTGGAGCATGCATGTGTAACCATATGATCAGTACTGCAGTTCCTGTGGTCTAACCCATCTGCATAGTCAGTTGGAAAAAGAAATGTGCTGTTGTAGTAACTTAGAACAAAAGCTGCTAAAACAACGTAGAGTGGACCAGGACCCGAGCTGAGCAGCAGGGAGCCTCTGTTCTCTGCAGCCTGTGGGGTGGGTCCAGCCTTCTGTAGTACTCTTTAAAGCCATCATCTGAGAGAAGAAACGGTTCAGGCAACATGAGCAAGTTTCTGGGAAACTTTGTTTGAGAGCATGCTAAGGTTTATTTAAAACCCCAGGAATTGCTCTTTCCAGGTGAAAAATTCTTTTTTTGCCCTGAAGGCAGAGGAAAGAGTTCCCTTCTAATGATTACTCTCAGCTGATGAAGTACTTGATTATTAGAGAGCAGTGCCACTAAGCAGCTTTAAGTTGTCCGTAATTAACTGTAAACATCAGTGCAGTACCTTCACTATGGTAAAGATGTTGTCTTCAGATGAATGGCTCATATTTTGGTGCAGTGTTTGATGTTCACAAAAAAAAAAAATGTTACAATAATAAACTAACATAAACTGATTGCATTGGGCTCCTTCCTTCAGGGACTTTGACTGTATCCGTGCCAGAGATTGATAATTGCAATTACCAGCTATACATAAACATCACTTTGGCTTTGCTGACATGCTTGTCTAAAGGAGGGACCTCTTCCTGTTGCTCCCTTGCAAATCCTGGGTCCAGAAGAGAAGCTCCACCACAGGAACTATGTCTGCCTTGTAGGGTCTGTCAAGAAGTGATTTGTCCATCCATCATTTCCCTACACTCTGGTTCCCACACCAGCCCTTCAGCCCTCCTGGCCATGCTGCTCAGCTTTAATGCCTTACCTTTAATTAAGCCTTTCCTGGGCAGCAGCAGCAGGTAACAGTCCTGATGCTTCCATCAGATTAACAGTACCCATGAACTTTTTGTAGCACAACCCCACATCTCATGATTGACGGCAACAGTTAATGTGACATCCTCCTCCCTCAGGTCACTGGCCAGCAGATACTACGTCTGCTGGATCGCACAGGAACCGCAAGTCTTGGGAGTGGGGCTATATTTTTGTCCTAGAAAATATCTGATTCCTCTAGGCAGTTTTAAGTGCTATGAGAGGATCGCGATTGGCAGCCCTCACCCCTGTACCTGCATGCGTACCTCCTTCCATCGTAAGATGGCACAAGAGAAGCACAGAGTGTGTTTACAAAGTGGATGGGGGCCTGACACCGCCACTCCTGAGACTGTAGGCCTGGAGTTACAGTGTCCACTTCGTTTCATGAAGCAGATACGTGGGAAACAAGACCAATCGTCACTGGGAATGCTGACTATATGCTAATCTGGAAACGATTTAAAGGCATTCATTCCTCCTTGCAGATCCCATTTAATAGTATTTAGTCATTTTAATGGTGCTGTTTGGTGGTGGTACGTATCAAGGGCAAAATGCTCCAGTTCTTAAAAAGCACTGCCTTTTTCTCAGTCACCAAAGCTCCCTGATTAGAGAAGTTGTACCCTGAACCTGGTGGCCCTGTGGTCTGTACCAGTCACTTAGTCCTCTTAGGAGGACTACTTGAGGCCAGCCTCAATTAAAAGTACTGAGTAAGTACTTAAAGTCTGTTTATACCTCTGACTCACTCATGGGCACGTGACTAGAGGGGTGTGGTGACTTAGGGAGGGGTCGTTACTCCCAACTCCCCTCCTCCAGACAAGCTCTGGCTGACTCTTTTTCATCTCCAAAAAAAGACTAGGGCTCCCATTTTAAACCCATCTCCTGCATGGGCTGGAGTCCGTTTTCACCCCGTTTTGTCTTCCAGTGAGCACCTGCCTACTGCTGTGTGGCTCAGCTCACTCCGCCTTGCTTGTTGGATAGAGAGCAAGCTAAGTGCACCTCTGCCAGTAACGAAGTCACACACTGGATGATCAGGGTCTGTTGGATGCTCGAGAGACCTGTCTGGGAGTGGGGAACACAGTGGCTGTGCATCTCCTGTCGGGCCCTTGCCTTCCACTGAACACTTGGCCACTTTGGTACTGAATGTAGTCTTCAAAGAAGAGCGAAGGAAACGGACAGAAACATTCGTGTGAGCCAGCCGGGCTTTCCTAAAAGTACCGCTGCTCAGGGTTTTCCATGCGTCATTTCTCAGACAGCAAAGGGCACTCTGACCTTGGTAGCCAACTCCCCAGCTGTGGAAAACTGGGCAGCCCATGACCCTCTTTCCAAATATCCCATAATAACTTTTTGCAGACAGTCCTTGGAACCCAGTATATTTTGACTACATTTAGCCTCTTCTGCCAACTGGTTTAGGAGCAAGGCTATTGAAACTGGTTTCCCTGTCTACGCCTTCCACTAGGGACCTGGGGGAGTTGCCTTTCCCTACAGGTGCTGGCTGACAGATCTGGGTGCCTAGAGCTGTGTGCTGCTGTTGGGAAAGTGTTGTGTCAGGCCTCCCAGACCCAAATGTGCTTGTCTGCTCAAATGATCTCCGTTTCCAGCTGGCCCTCCATTTTATATCGGAGCCCCTTGTTGCTTAGGAACCAGAGTTTGTAGTGCTATCTCTGCCAGTGAGCTGTGCAGTGGAGCAACAAGAAGTCAGGCTCATTAGCCTGCAACCAGCTCACGTCCCCTAACAGAGGCTCTCTTCAGCTATAGGGCCACGGTACGCTCTGACCTTCAAGGACATCTGGACGTGGTTTTCCAGCCAAAATCAAACCCCAAATGTCTAAAGCCTGGAAGCTGGCAGGTATGGGATGTTTTACATAACGACTGGGGCTAATTTACACAATATTACTTCTTTCAGCCATAAAAATGCGCTAGTTTGCTCCCACCCACCCCCCCCCCCCGTCCCCCCTGCCCCCCCCGTAACTCCCAATCCATAAGGTGCCAAATACAGAAAAGGGACAGAGTGACTCTGACATCTTTATTGACGCTCCCTGTCTTTGCACTTATATTGTACATGTCATTTAAGGAGCCTGGCAAGTTTCATAAATAATGTCTCTTACATCCACCTTCATAGCAGGGCCCAGGGGAACAGAGATCAGTACTAGACGGTAACAGCAACCAAGTGTGGAACAGCCCATGTTAAACTCTCTGGGTCCAGGCCACATAAGCACTTCAGTGTTTAAATCTTCTACGTGCAGTGCAGAGAGGCGCATCCACTACAGTGTCTTCCAGCTGCATCAGGCCCAGGCCAGTCGGAACAGCACCAAGTAGGTTCAACCCAGGAACATCGAGCAAAGCTGGCTTATAGGCGGCACAGGAGAAGCCAGCTTCCAGCCAAGGGGACGTAACGAGTCTTCTGGTTGTCCAGTGACAGAATTAACCATGTGTCATTTCCACAGCTGTCTGGAAACGAGGGATGGCAGGCCTTTATCCTGGGGGGGCAGGCAGAGTGTGTGCAGCAAGCTAGATCAGTGCTCCAGTTACATAAACCGAATATATTAAAGCTTTGGGGTTTTCACAGCCTTTCTTCCCTTCCTGGTCTCCCTAGAGGTGAGAAAGGAAAGGGTACAAGAAAACACCACTGAAGGTGGAGTACATTTCATCAAAGTCTGTGTGAGCCAGTCTGCCCCCAGTCACCACAACGTTGACTCCATCTCCTGCCTTCAAGTGCACAATGAGGTGGAAGGCCCCTGGGCCCCCACAGGTATGTACAGCCCCAGGGGGACGATGGTATTCCAGGAACTCTCTCCTGTATCCAGCCGTGTGCAGCTGGGCAACACTGGCGTTGGAGACAGACAGGACAGCTTCCACATAGGTGTCTCTCTCAGGGGTGAGGGTGGCTGTGATCAAGTAGCGCCCGTCGTATGGTGCAGTGAAGATGCCTACAAAAAGCCAGACACAGGTGAGCTGATCTAGTGTCTTGGACGTCCACGCCCTGGCTACAGACTACCTTGGACCCATCTCACACAAGGCCACTTGAGATTGCCCCCTGGGTTTTAGCACCCATTGACTTGGACAAGTCAGGATGCTTAGTCACCAAACCTTTAGAAGGAAGGCTGACTTGAGAGTGTACCACCTACCCACATCTGTTTTCCCAGAATGAAGATCTCCCCCCCGAGCCCCACCCCCAGCGGCAGGTACATTCTAGACAAGCTTTCTACCATGTACATAACAGCATAACAGCCCCAGTGTGGCCTCTCACACATGCAAACCACAGACTTGGGCCACTCAGTTCATTTCAGAGCCAACTGTCCTGGGCTTGTAACATCCAAAGAGTAAGACCTCCAATACCCCAGGACTAGGAGTAATTCTTGCCTAAATTTACAACAGTCCAGGAAACAGAAGCCAACCACGGTCCTACTGGGACAGCAGCCAATTTTACCAACATTTTTGGTCTGCCATGTATGTGGCATGTGTGACCTGGAGACTTGAGACCAAGGCCCAGCCCCTGCCAAGTTACAAACAACCTTCCTAAATCCCTGAGACAGCAGATGAAAACAAAGCTTGCCCCGCCCACTCAGCCTACACTAACACGCTAACCCTCCTCATCTATAAAAGAATGAGCCTCTTGGGTATAGGTCATATTCACTTGTAGCCAGAAGCCCCACTGTCTTCTAACCCCAGGGCCCATACGATCTGGGAGGCAAAGGAAGTGTCTAGAGATGGACCACCCATAGCATCCATCCCAGGAGTAGGTAGGGGTATCAGGCCTTCACACTCAACAGCCAGATGTCACCATGAAATTAGGGTCCTGAAACAAAAGACCCATTTAAGAGTCTAGCCTTCAAGTATGCCTGGGTCCACCCTGCCCCTTCCATGCTTACTATTTAAATAGTATCCTGATTATAACTCCTAGAATCTTGTTCAGGTCCCAGTGTACTGAGCCAAGCTTCCATTCGCCTGTCTAACAGGGGCAAGCCTAGCTCAAGAGCCTCCTGGAATTTCCTTGATAGTCCCAGCCTGCTCAGAAAGATCACCAGCCTGTGTGAGTGGACAAGGGGGTCCCCACAACCAACGTAGCCAAAGGGAAAGAGTCCCCTCACTCCCAGTCAAACCCCCCCCCAACTCTGGCACAAACCCTTGAAGCATAGATTAGAAAGGTGGTTTGGAGTAAAGCTTGGCAGTCTGGGATACCTGGCTGCTTTCTTGGAGGTCTGCCAGTGCAGAACCAGTGTGACTTAGCCAGAGGGGAACCAGGCTTGGAATTGTAGAAGGAATGGCTAAAGATTACCAGAACCCTCACCCTCCCTGTGAAGGCCATGCCTAGATGAGAGCAATGGCTGCTAAAGGCAAGGAGACGGGACAAGGCTCGAACCCCCAATGAGCCTCAGAGGGTTGCCACATAGTCCAGACAGAGAATTACCCTTTAAGTGGTAGGAAAAACTCGTGTGTGACTATCAGGAGATGGTCTGGGAACAGGTGGGACACCACAAGCCGGAGGAAGGGCAAGATGGCTGTGCTGTCGGAGCTTCTAGCAGCTCCTTCCACAGTCTCCAGGGTTCCCTAGAATAGGCATGGGTGCTACAGCCACCTTCCAAAGTCCACTGTTTAATTCTGTCTTGGTATGTGAGGCCCCACACACTAGCCTCAGTCCTTTCTGGAGACAACACCCCCCCCCCCGTACTGGTTAGTTTTGTGTCAACTTGACACAGCTGGAGTTATCACAGAGAAAGGACCTTCAGTTGAGGAAATGCCTCCATGAGATCCAACTGTAAGGCATTTTCTCAATTAGTGATCAAGCGGGGAGGGCCCCTTGTGGGTGGTGCCATCTCTGGGCTGGTAGTCTTGGGTTCTATAAGAGAGCAGGCTGAGCAAGCCAGTAAAGAACATCCCTCCATGGCCTCTGCATCAGCTCCTGCTTTCTGACCTGCTTGAGTCCCAGTCCTGACTTCCTTTGGTGATGAACAGCAGCATGGAAGTGTAAGCCCAATAAACCCTTTCTTCCCCAACTTGCTTCTTGGTCATGATGTTTGTGCAGGAATAGAAACCCTGACTAAGACACCCCCCCCCTTTTTTTTTTGGCTGATCATAAAAACAAGATTCTGAAGGGAGTCCCTGCCTCTGAACATTCATAGAGAAAGCATGCTTGATGGCCACTAGGGGGCAGATGGAGGAGAGGGGGCTGGGGTGTGACTGGTCATAGCTGGCAAAAGAAAAAAAATTTTTTTTTAGCAACCATTAAAAATTGAGCAGCAGTTCCAAAAGTATAGTGAGGCCATGTGCTGCCCTCCCACGCTGCAGCCCAAGTCTTAGAGGTCTGGTGGCAATCCACTGCCCAGCTTAGGTTCTCCCCAGCCTCCGTGGAGCAAGACAGAATTCCACTGTAGATACTTACCAGTGTTGGGGTTGTATACGTCCCCGTCGTTCACCAGCACCTTATTGAAGAGAACAACGCCTCCATCGCTGGGAAAAGGCTTCTGGGTAAGACCGGCTGAAAAGGACACCAGAGCGGGCAGCGGCACCCCTGGGGCAGAGAGAAGCAAGAGCATGTGGACCTGCCTATCTTCTGAAAGTCCAGAGACTCCCCTTGGCAGACCAAGGGCTAGTACAGAGAAACTGGACAAATGTGTGAGACACAGAAACTGCATATGAAAGCCTCAAAGGGATTGTCTGCATAGCGTGTCTGCTAGTGCATGCACGAGTGTGTGTGTGTGTGTGTGTGTGTGTGAGAGAGAGAGAGAGAGAGAGAGAGAGAGAGAGAGAGAGAGAGAGAGAGAGAGAATATGAAAGGTGAGGCTGCTGTGTGCTGCCTAACTGCATCCATCAGGAGCTGATGCTGGGCCCATAGAGAATCGTCTAGGGAGCTGCTGGCTTACAAGCCAGTAAAACTCATCAGGACCACACAGGGTACAGCCCACCCAGCCTCCCCTTGAAAAACATGAACAGAGACTATGTAGGAGGGAGAATTCCTGCCTCTGAGTCTCTCTAGGGGTTCAGTCCACAGAGACCAAGACCAGGGTGTCTGCTAGGTGTGGAAGGGCCTAGGCTCCAGGCTGCCTACCCATGTCAGCAGCCCCAAGGGAGGAGACAGGAAATACAGGGCTGAGACCACCAAGGAGAGCAGGGTTCCGCATAGACATACCTGGGGTGGCTACAGGAGGTGACTTGGGGTAGCCTGAAAACAAAGAAAGTGGAATTTCAAGTCCTGCGCAGATATTTTCCAGGCCTCTTTCTCCCTTCCGGGATGGCTGTAGTCCCCGATTCTGGCTATGTCAACCTCACTATTCTCACCCTTCCCTGGGTTTTGTTCTCGGGTGCTCCTGATACCCACATGTCAGATAAGCAAAAGAGAGGCTCCTCTGAACTCTCGTACCCTTCAGAAGCTACCTTCCTGAACTTTGTCCCCCAAAGGTGGAACTCCGGACCCACAGAACACACCAACAGGCAAGGCTAGAACAGTCTGCCATCATGTGTCATCTGCAGGGCAGACTTACCTGGTGCACCTGCATAGCCTTCCGAGCTATGAATGGGCCCCTGCCCCATCTGGCCATCCACTCCCCGAGGCAGGCCCCTTCCGGACACGCCCATCCTGCCTGGAGGCCCCGCCTCTCCAGTCTCCATGATGACTCCACTAGAGCCAGGCAAGAAGGGCAACCCCGTGCGACCAGGCCAGGCAGGCAAAGGTGGTGGCTGCAGGGGTCTCTGGGGCAATATTGGCCGCTGGCCTGTCTGTGGTGGTCCTGCAGGATCTTCTGGCAGTGGGGTCAGCCGGGGTGGTTTAGTGGGGGCCTCCTCTGAAGGTCTGGTGGATTCTAGTGGAGTCTTCCCAGACGGTCCCTCGGTTGCTTCTGAGGGTTCGTCTGCTAGAAGTGAGAAAGAAAATAAGGTTCAAATGTCTCCAGGTCCCCTGTGTAAGGCTTCCATGACCTTTGATCAATGTCACTTGGTCGAATACAAATGGCTGTGCCTGTGTAGCCGAGGCGCTCTCTCCAATGGGACAGCTTGCCTGGCATCTTCTGAGGGAACTCCAGCCAAGCTGCCACTGACTACCCACGGAGAGCTGGGAAGACAGCAGGGGCCACCTCGAGGTAGATGGCAACACTCCAAAACAGTGTGACTCTGGCTCCAGCACCACGTGTCCTTTCGACGCATACGTCATGGATGAGTCACATTACCACAAGGCTAATGCCACCACTACTACAACCTCTAAAGCAAGCTAGCCTCAGCGTCAGGCTGCTGGCCTCACCGCTGGCTTGTGAAGGGCTGTCGTGAAGACCCCTTGACTCCCCCATCAGGAACCTTGGTTGCCCCTACACAGACCCCAAAGAAACACCATACTTTCAGATCACCAGTGGAGCAATCTCCTGCTTCGAGTGTCTCTGCCTGTCTGAGGTGGCCACCACGGTGACTCAGCCAAGAGCTGCCACCCTTTCCTTCCTCTGAATACATTCCTGGAACTGGCATTCTAAAAACCCCTTGCTACGTGCTCACAAGACATCTGAAAACATGCTGCTTGAGGATGCAGAGAGCACCTTCCTCTTTCATTAGTCTGGTGCCTCGTATGTCCCAGGACATAGAGCTGGACCGTGTGAGGCTCCATCAGCCACTGCATTTTGGCCCACTGTCTAGAGTTGCTTTAAAGTTATATAAAATATATATTGTACATGAAATACGTGATCTCCTTCCACCCAAAAGCAAACAACCAAAACATCCTCCCAAAAAGTTATTTCTCAGCCTTTTTCTGATCAGTTTTCAGGAGAATAAGCTCCACAGAAAATAATTCCAGTAGTCTCCATGTCAGTTCTCCTAAGGGAAACATCTGGATGACCCCGATGTGGGTGCAGACAGTAAGCAGATGTGATGGAATGAGCAAGGCAGGAGGGTCACAGGTTCTAGGCCAACCTGTGCCTGCGTTCCACAGAAACAAGGGATGAAGCCATGAAAACAGAGTTGAGGGTCTTTCACAGGACAGAGGTTAAAGGTTATCCTGGAATGTGGGGAAGACAGAGATGGAAAGTCCTGTGCCTGCAGGCACGTCCAGAGAAAGACCAGCCCAGGGATACCAGGAAACAAGGAAGTTCCAGAAGAAAATGTGCTAATATTTTAAACACAGAACTGAAAAGAACTTGGATATATTTTATAATATAGAAAATTATGTTGAGGGGCTGTTGGCCGTTGATGGCATAGTTTCCTCACATATGAAATGTATTTCCATTTTTTCCTATATGTGATGTGCATGGATGGATGCTCTGTCTGTGTGTGGTACCTTTGTGTAAACAAAGTAGAAGCTGGAGGTTAATAGTGAACCGGCCTCAGTGGCTCCCCATTCCTCTCGAGGGCAGGTTCTCTCAATCAAACTTTGTGCACACTGACAGAGCTCGTCTTGCTAGCCAGCTTGCTCTGGGGATAGATATCCTGTCTCTACCATCTGAGGCTAGAATTACAGGCATTTATGAGAGTTCTGGGTCTTCCCAAGTCTTTGCCCTTACTTGGCACTTCGGAGCCTTCTCCTCAACCCCTTGTGAATATGGACTTTTTTTTTTTTTCCTGAAAGGTCATAAGCCAATTGTGGTGGTGCCTGCCGTTAACTCCAGCACTCAAGAGGGAGATGCAGGAGGACCTCTGGGAGTTCAAGGCCTGCCTGGGGTACAGTCAGGTTTAGGCAACATGGTGAGACCCTGTCTCAGAAACAGAGACAGGATGTGAGATCAGGAGGGGACACTCTTCTGGGAAATGGGTAAGATGGGAGAAAGAGGAAATGGAGGAGGTGGGTTTCTTAAAGGCACAGAGCATTTTGGAAGATGGCTCCGTGGGTAATGTGTTTTGCCAAGCAAGCATGAGAACCTGAGCCCTTTCCCTAGTGCCACTGTGAAAAGCCAGTTACACAGGCACTCACTTGATACGTGTGTGTATACATGTGGGCAAACACTCATATACCTAAAATAAAAATCTTAGGGCTGGAATGATGGTTCGGCAGTTGCAAAACACTGGCTACTCTGGAAGACCCAAGTGCAATTCCCAACATGCACACAACAGCTTATAACTCTGAGTCCCAGGGATGTGATACCTTCTGTCACCTTCGGGCACCGTGTGTGTGTGTGTGTGTGTGTGTGTGTGTGTGTGTGTGTGTGTGTATTGTACAGACATCCATTCAGGCAAAACACCCATACACAAAACCATCTTTAAGGAAGGTAGGAAGTGACAAAGACATTTGGCCTTGACCTCTACTCTCCACATGTGAAGGTGTGTACAAGTGTACACATGAAAACCTTAAAACAAGGGAAGAAGGAATGGAGGGTAAGGGGAGATGAGAGATCCAAGAGCATTGTGCAGTCATATGAAAATGCCATGGGACATTCTGGATAATTCATATGCACGTTAAAAATCTGCTTTTCTACGGCCTATAAACCCAAACCTCACCTCCTCTGCTACCCAGTTCCCACTCCAGCACTGGTGACAAGCTCTCCCCTGCGTCTCCCTGACTTGGCTTTGATGTGCTGTGTCTACCCCTGAAACCACCCATTCAGCACCCATCCCTGCCAGTCTGGTTCAAACACCGCCTCGTCTGGGAAGCCCTCTGAGATCTGCCCAAAGAGGCTTGAGCAATCTTCCTTCTGCAACATGAAGCAGTTTGGACCCTCTGTGATTTCATCTATCGTCCATCTACAGCTGGATGGTGTGCCCACCTTCACCATCTCTGGTCCCCAGGACTTAGCATAGGGCCTGGCATGTGACATGGAGACAGAGGCTGTGATGGTTTCTATGATCCAGCCAGAATACCAGGAACCCTAATTCTACCCCCAAACCATTGCCACTCCAGGGATCTACTTGTACTGCTTCAGTGCGCAGAACTGTGAGAATTCTAAGTCATTTCTCTCAACACCAGGCTTATCAAAAAATCGAGAACTTAAAATCTTGTTTGAACACAGAAGTCAGGGCTCCAGGGATGAGCAGAGCGGTCAAGCAGAGCGGTCAAACTAGACAACAGTGAGAAGGCTGGGTCTGACTCGGCTTGGGGCCCAGGCTCAGCCTCTCCCTGCTCAGCTTGGGCTCCACCCAGTGTCACAGGGCGTTTCCACAGATTATTTATCCCCCAGTCCCAAGCAAGCAGAGCAGCACGCTGTTCAGTCTAAGGGAGAGAATTCCCCCGAAGGCACACATCTCTCATCCAGAAAGTGAATTTCTCACCTGAGGAGTGAATGAATGCCAGACCCAGCTGCCCGGGGGTTGGGGGTGGGGATGAGGGGGGATGGGCACCAGGAAGAGGGAGGAAGGAGTGAGTGAGGAAGAGGAAAAAGGAGGAAGAGGAGAGGAGAGGAGAGAAGAAGAATGAGGAGGAAGAGAAGAATAAGGAGGAGAAGAGAGGAGGAAGAGAGGAAAGAGGAAGAAGGAAGAGAGGAGGGAGAGGAAGAGGGAGGAGGAGGAGGAAGAGAAGGCAGAGGAGGAAGAGGAGGAGGAGGAGGAGGTGGTGGTAGTGGTTGTTTCACTCCCTGGGTGACCCTACCCTGTCTTCCAAAGCTCTGATTAAGTTTCACTGTGGCACCTCATGCCTATAATCCCAGTACTTGGGAAGCTGAGACAGGAGGATTGCTATGAGTGTGAGGCCAGTATGAGTCATAATGACCTCCATGTCAGCTGGGGAATACAGAAGAAAACTATCTCAAAATAAGGGAAGTAGGGGAGCCAATTAAAAGCCAGTGTCAACTTCACTAAAACAAGACTCCTGCTGAAGCTGGAGTACTACAGCGGATGTCTCCATCTGAGCTGACCCCCTCCAGCCATCCACAGGAGTTAGGCTTTTATCTGCCGTCTCAGTACCCCAGGGGTCGAGGGGCTGAGTTCCTGGCAGGAGGATGCTGTGTCCCTGGTAGCTAGATGGTGCCTAGTCACAGAAAGACTACATGAAGGCGACCCTCATGGTTACTGTTAAAGTCCACCTTCCAGGGTTCCCGGTCTGGCTGTGGGAAGCCAGGGAACACTCCCTAGTCCTCAGCCTCTGCAGTGCCCCCTCCTGTCACCCAGGCAAAATTCAACCTGGTGCTGACTGTAGCAACGGCATGAATGCCAAGTGGGGTCCATCAGAAAACTAGTGGGAATACCTGGTTTCCTTGTGTCTAGCATTTGCTCAAGAACAGGGGGCAAAGCGGGGGGGGGGGGGGGGATGCAGAGAGAGTATTAGCATTTTGTCTAAGCTCCACCCCATAGTTACCTGGCAGTAGCCAGGTGTGCCTGACTCACTATAAAAGAGGCTGCTCACTCCCTCTACTCTCTCTTGCTCTTGCTTTCTTGCTCCCACTCTGTCCTCTTGCCCCTTCTCCCATCCCATTCCCTTCCACCTTCTCTTTCCACATGCTCATGGCCTTCCTCTGCTTCTCTACTTTCAACTCCCTTCCCCACGCCCTGAATAAACTGTCTTCTATTCTATAGTATACTGTTGTGTGGCTGGTCCCTCAGTGGGGAAGGGATGCCTCAGCATGGGCCCTTGGAGGCGCCCCCTTTCCCCCACACCTGACTACACCTCCACCACACATATTCCTCCTCTCCCTTTATCTTTTTATAAAACACAACAGAGAGACAGACAGAGAATCAGAGGGGGGGGGACTAACTGGGGAGATGACCCCTGAATAAGGTGCCTGTGGTGCACGCATGATCACCTGAGTTCAGACCCAGACCCCAGCACCCATCCATGCTAAGCACCTAGGTGCAGGTGCTTCGAGAGGGAGGCAGACACAGCTGCATCCCCTGGAGTGTGTTGAAAAGTGGAAAAATGGATTTCCAGGATCAGTGAGAGACTGTCTCAGAAATAAGGAAGAAATACTAGAGAAGCCCTTGGTGTTGAGAGCGCAGGGTGCCCTTGCAAAGACCCAGACTCAGATTCCAGTACCTATGTCAGGTGGCTCACAACCTCCTGCAACTCCAACCTCAAACCCCTGACTCTTGAAGCGTCTGGGCACATCAGCACTCGTGTGCTCACATTCATATACATATGATCCTTAAAAAGAAAATTAAACAGTTGAGGTAGCAATGGCTGAGGAAGTCGCCAAGCTTGACCTCTGACCTCCATCCACATGCACATATATACACCACATACAAAATCACACACACACACAAAACCATGTTCCACATTTCTGTGTTAGGCCACAGTTGTAGCTATTCTTAGCTAACCACATACGGGTCATGGATTGGACTGCCTGAGCAGAGGATATACCTTTCGGCCACGTACGAAAGCCAGAGAATCTACACATTGCGTCTTTAAACTTTAAGAAACCCACTATCTAGATAGTGTATATACCTACACTCTCAGCACTTGGAAGTTTGAGGCAAGAGGATTGCAGTGCAAGGCTAACCTGGGCTCTAGAGTAGCTAGCGAGGGGTACACGTCAAGAGCCTGTCTCACAAAAACAACAATAAAGGAACAACAGGGTAGCTCAGTGGGTATGCTATCCAAGTGACTGCTATCCAAGTGTGACAACCTGAGTTCCAGCCTAGAGGACCAGCTAGCCTGGAGCATGCAGCATGGCAGAAACAAGAGACCCTGCCTTGACAAGGGGAGAAGAGAGAACCCACTCCCGGAAGCTGTCCTCTGACCTCCACATGCTGTGTGTGCTCACTACTCTCCCTATTTTAATAATTTAAAAAGTGAAAGAATGTAGAGGAGTGGTTCTGATGCTTTGATTTAATCAGGAGTCGGCGAGTAGTGCTGCTGAGATCCTTGTCCCCAGTTGGTTCTTGATCAATCAACAAAGATGCCATCAGCCAATGGCTGGGCAGAAAGAAAGAGATGGGACTTTCAGGTTCCCACAGGCTAGGAGAGAGGAGGAGGAGAATCAAGATACTGGGGTGAGAGAGAGGTGGAACAGTCTCAGAGCTACAGGGGAGATCTTCCAAAATGTCGGTGGAAAGGGAAAGCAGCCCATAGGCTTCACAGGAGGTATCTGGGCAACTAAACGAAGGGCAAATTTAGAGATATTGAACTAGGAGTGAAGGTAAGGGCACGTTAGCCTCAGGAGGCTTAGAAGAGCCCAGCCATTGAGCCAATAAGAAAGGTTAGAAATGAGCTAATGTGTGTGTTTGTTCTATCTGTGGATCCAAGAGAGCTCCTGGGCAGGTGCACACCTGGGACTTACTGGGTACTCAAAGTGATGTAGCCAAAACTACCCACTACCAAAAAACATCAAACTGACACTATAGAATGCTAAGTAACAAACATGAGATGTCCCCCAAGCAATATGGGCCCTAGGATGACAGCCTGCAGAGAGAGGAGCAGTCACTTAGCTACTCAAAACACGGGTTCCAAAGCACTAGGGCCAGTTACTGACCCTCCCTGTAGGAGGGTGAAGAGGTTCCAGCAAGACAGGAGGCTTAGCCATGCAGTAGCAACTGGTGAGCATGTGAAAGGCCCCTCAGATCTCACAGGCAACCGCATGATCTGAACTGTTCCCTTGACAGCACGGAAGGGGAAATGCACCCAGTGGAAGGAAGGGCCCTGCCCTGACCATACTGCTCACAGAGGACACCGCAGGGACCTTCTTTAAGAACAGAGAGCCTGTGGCCACTCCAGTCAAGAGCAGTCAGAAGTGAAGACAGTGAAACCCATGGAATAGAACAGAAGTCAAAACTGGTACAAGGGTCTAGTTTCTGCTTGATCCAAACCAGTGAAAACAGGAACACCAGTACAACTCTGTATCACATGTGTTACTATCTGTGGTGACATCAGAATTGAAGACTTTTGTGCCACAGCACTCAACCCCATGGTAGCAGGGAGAGAGGGTAAGAAGAGAGGGGGTGGGACCAGCCTCACTTGAAGTTTGTAGAAGATAAATTCACAGTTAATCCCAATGCTTATATGAGTAAGCTATGAAGGGAGACACATCAATGGCTGGCATTGGCTGTGGATGCGGCTCTGGGGTACAGTGTTCACTGAGTACACTCATGGCAGCTAGTGAAAAGCTTTAAGACAACAGAGCCTGTATGTAGACTCCCTCGAGTACCTCAGCTTGTAATAGTGCAGTGTTATCAGTGTTGGTAGTTTATCTGTTCTGCCTCATTCTGGGCACCTCTTGCCCTTTGTGTCCCTACCTGCCCTGCTACTTGTGACTCGATTTCTTTCCATTTCTAGAACCGATCTGGAAGTAGCTTTTTATTTTAACAACCAATTCCCAGGGCTCACCTCACCTCTGTGAGTAAATCTCCTAGGCGATCCATGCCTTCAAAGTTACACAGGGCACACACATGTGACCACATGGAAGGCTCTGGACTAGGACACCTCTCTTCAAATTCAGAATTTTGTTTTGTTTTGGTTTGGTTTGGTTTTTGGTTTTTCGAGACAGGGTCTCTGTATAGCCCTGGCTGTCCTGGAACTTACTCTGTAGACCTGTAGACCAGGCTGGCCTTGAACTCAGAAATTCGCCTGCCTCTGCCTCCCAAGTGCTAGGATTAAAGACATGCACACCACCACTGCCCGGCCCTCAGATTGTTTTGTTTTGTTTTAACATTATTACTGTTTAAAGTGTATGTGTATATGTCCTGGAAACTGAATTCCATCCTCTCTCTAATTGCTGTGCATGCTCTTAATTGCTGAGCCATCTCTCCAGACACCAAATTCAAAATTTTGGTGAATAAAAGCTGCTATTGACAGCAACTAGGGTACAAGAAAAACCAGATGCCCCAGGGAAGAACCGACTGCCTGCCATGCATATTCCTTTGGGTTTTCTTGTGAGTCCACAGAATTTTGATAGTCCATCACTCTACCTTGGACCCAAGCTGCCCCCAAACTCAGTGGATTCCAAGCTCGTGGCCACAGCCATCAGGATGCAGCCGACAGGCCCCAGCCCCAGCCAGACTGCATGGCTTAGTAATTCCCTCCACTAGTCTGTGCTTTTTCACTGTTACAGCTTACCATAGGAAACCTGATAAAAGTAGGAGCCTTCAGTCTGTGGTATAACAGAACTCCAAGAAGAGGGATTCCCAAGATAAGGCCAGGAGCCACAGCAGCTCCTCACCACAAGGATGTTGAAAGGCTGTTTGTGGTTGTATCAAGGCAGGGCTGTCCCTTCTTGGAAGCATGACAGGAGACTTCCCGACCACAGCAACTTCTCTCTTTCTCAACCCCAGCACCTCTCCTCTCACAAGTCAGAGGGGAAATGGTGGTTCCTGGGAGACTCTGCGCCAGCTCGTCCTCATACATGAGAGTGGTTGATCTTGCAAAAGTAGTTTCTGGTGATATTTGTGCTACAGATTAAGGTCCCTGGCAAGAAGGCAGGGTCCACCCTTTGTTCTTATCTGGGAGGGCTAATGTTGGGCACCGAGCACACTCAAGGGCATGAGGGTGAATAGCCACAGCTTGAGGAAGATGGGGTGAATGACAAGAAAAAGAAGGTGCAAAGATGTGTTAAGTTCACTTAAAGGACCGACAGTGCCCCCACACACATAGGAAAATAAAAGCCAGGACCAACAGTACCCCCCTGGACCCAGGATTACACCCCTACCCAGAAGGTTGTAGAGGGAATCTTTTGTGCAATGCATGAAAGCTTCACCACTCAATAAAAATGCCTATGGCCAATGAGCTGAGGCAGGATGAGAACGTGGGACACCCAGCACAGAGAGAGGGGATTCTGGAAAATAGTCAGGCTCAGGAGATTCACCCTGAACTCTGAGATGCATGAAACTGAGAAGACAGCAGCCAGCCATGTGGCACTCTTAGAATAAACTGGATTAGTGAGCTATGAGCCAGTCAGGGAACAGAGCCAAAGCTGCTGGTCTAAGCATTTATTCATATCAATGCTCAGAGTCGTTATTTCATAAACAAAGAGGCCAGGTGGAAAAACATGAGGTTACAGACAGTCCTAACTATGGAAGGTCTTGGTGCACTAAGAACACGGGGCTTGAAAAACTCCCAGTGTATTTATTCATAAGAAACACACTTGTAGTCAAGAAAGGGTGCCAAGAAAGGGAAGGGGAAGGAGGTGACATCACTCTGCAGCTCTCCCTAGAAGGGATTGACCCGTCCTAGGCCTCCACTCTCCTCCCGGTAATAGCAGGGGAGTGGAGTGGGGGCACATTGAAGGATGGAAAGGGGAGACAAGCTTAGCAGGGAGCAGATTCTACACCCATTGGGTTGAGAGTGAATTAAAACAGGCGGGGGAGGGGTGTTCACTGATTACCAGCTCCTGTCCCCCAGCTAACTCACAAAGCACCATTGTGACTGTTATTTCCAATGCAGAGACAGAGAAAGGAGGTAGGTAGGTGTTCAGGGTGTAAACAACCTACCCATGTCACAGAGTTTCAGTACAGATGAACTGGGACTTCAAGGCTGGGGAAAGCCACCATCTCCAGTTGTTTCTCATAGTATATCAAATCCCTTATCCTAGCCACATCGTGTGGCACAACCAGATTCTGACCCTCTTTTCCCATGCAGCCTCTCACCTTCTGTCTCACTGAAACACTTAGGTTTGCAACAGAACAAATCCGTTCCTGTCCCAGAGCCTTCCATCACATTATTCCCTCTGCCCAGACCATCTTCCTGCTAAATTAATTCTTGCTTCCCGTTATCAGTCTATTCTGTTTTATCTTTCCTCGGGGTACTGATTGCTAACTAAAGTCAGACCTTTGCCACCATGGCTGTTCTTCTTTTCCTCTAGAGTGTCAGATCCATGATGGCTGAGACAGGACAGAGCTTAGGAGAGATCTGCTAAATAATCTACTGAACCAGGTGTGGCGATACCTGTGACCTAGGAACTCAGGAGGTTGGGGTAGAAAATTACCATGAGTTCAAGGCCAGACTGGGATCTAGGTAAGAGATGAAGTGAATGAAACATACATGAATGAATGAATGAATGAATGAATGAATGAATGAATGAATGAATGGAAATGGAAAGAGTCAGGAGAGCTGCAGGCAAGAGCAATGAAATACTAGAGTGATTATCTGCAATCCCAGGACTGGGAGGAGGGGGGGCGGGGGAGGCAGGGAAATCTCAAGATCTAGTCATTCTAAGAATGAATAGTAATTAGTAGTAGTAGCAATAGTTGTTCATTTTTCAGAAATTGTATACCCATCAGAGTCTCAGGAGATTCATATATATATATATATATATGTATATATATATATGTATATATATATGTATATATATATGTATATATATATGTATATATATACATATATATCTCTGTGTGTGTGTATATATATATACACACATATATACATGTATGAGATTATATATAAATATGTGTGTATGTGTGTATATATATATATATGTGTGTGTGTGTGTATATATATATACACACACATATATACATGTATGAGTTTATATATAAATATGTGTGTATGTGTGTATATATATATATGTGTGTGTGTGTGTGTGTATGTGTATATATATATATATATGAGTCTTTTTTTGCATATGAATCCTTTTTAAGCCCAGGCAAGAGCACATGCCTTGATAGGATACAAGAAAGACCCTCCTGAGGCCAGCTGCGTAACTGAGCCCACCTATGGACCTCACAAGAGCAGACAATAGGAACCTGAGTTATATCTTGAACTGTAACCAATCTGTACCTTAGGCCCAGTCCCCTCCTCATCCCCTCCTCCGGGCTGGTTCTAACAGCAGGAGGAGGGACTCACCCTGTCTCCCAATATGACAGCGTGTTACCCTTCAAAGGCTGGTTTGCTGTGACCAACAGAATGAATGAGGCAGAAGCGATTCCAAGCTACCTTGCCCCTGCCTGTCTGAACCACAGCTTTGCTTTCCCTCTCTGGGCCAGCTGCCAACTGTAAGTCAGACTACCTGAGAGTGGCAGGATGTGAGGAAGCCCACGAGGACACATGTGGAGCAGGGCGACATGGAGGCTCACCACGACTCCAGGACCGTGGCCTACATGAACCTGATCCTTCCTCCAAACACAAAACACAGCTAAGAGGGTGACTCAGGCTGAATACACAAGACATCAGCAGAGCCTAGCTACCCTGCGCAAGCCCCTGACCCAGGACTAACGGAAAATAACTACCATGGAGATTGGGGTAGGAGATTGCGTGGCAAAATATAACTCCTGTTCACACCAAAGTCTCCCCCCAAATGCCCCCTCTTCCTGCCTTTGATTTCCACCCACTCCTCAGTTATCCATTCACATTTCTTCTAGAAGTTTCTCTCATTCTCTCACCCCACTGCTCACCCTGCCATTTCTCTCAACTATGCTCAATTATTAATTTCTTCAGCCTGAAGGCTCAGCCCTGTGCCTTTTCCTTTTGAGAAGCCCCTGGGGATCCTAGTGAGGGGAACAGCCAGTTCTTGTGGCCCTTTTTGTTTGGCTCTCCGCCAGACTTTTGTATTCACATTTGCTACATACTAAGCCCCCATCTACTATGTCCAGGGGTGCACAGAGAGCTTGTGAGTCCGCAGACCCTTTGTACTGTAATACCTACTCCTTCATTGACTATAGACTGTGCATTGCCCCTCACAGACCTGAGGATGCTTTCTGAGGAGGAGTGGCACTTGTGATCCCTGCACCCCTCAGAGAGTCTCACGTGCAGTTACAGTCGGTGGGTGCTTAGCAAGTACTCTGTTGTCTTGTAACTGGTTGACATGTGACTTCAACCTTAGCTACAGGATCACTCCAGATTCCAGGTCTCCTGGGCCTGTTGGCACTGGAAGTCAGAGGATACCACTCGCTTATTTTTGGCTCCTCTCCATCACAAGTTCTCCCAAGCCCACATGATCTGTATTCACAGCATGACCCCCAATCTGAAGGATGATACATGGAAACCGATTTGTCTCCAGACCTACCCATCTCCAACTTCGCATAGACGAGGCCTCAGAATGGACACAGATTCCCACGCTGTCCAGCACTGCCAATTAACTGGAAATATCTGGCTGCACCTATTATTGTAGAACCCAGTCTAGACAGCATTTTGACCACAAGGGACAATTACCCTGTGAACACATGGGACTCATGACCTTAACTCTACATTCCAGAGATACAGAAGCTGAGAGATCTGAGGTGGAGACTGTGTACTACTGATAGCTGAGCCTGGGCACAGTGGCCAGTTCACAGCCGTGCTTGGCCCTGATGACACTTTATCTATGAAACGAGCACCATGCTCTAGGACAAAGTCCAGAGCACAGCTACCCAACTGCCATGAATTCTCCCCACACCTCATGCTGTTCCAGGATCTGGACGTGGCCTTCCCTCCCCATAGCTGTTCCTCAGTGAGAGCCTAGTCAGGAAGGCTCAGTTGTGTGGCACCAGCCCAGTGTCACCCGGGTAGAAAAGATGATAGGCCTGCAAGGGAGGATAAGAGAAGAGAGAGTAAGGAGAAGGGAGATTGAGAAATGGCTTTCTCAGCACACAGCTGGTGTTCCATACTTGCTCATAGAAGTCTGCATTCAACTCTGGGAGACACAAAATGCTGAATGCCAGTGTGACAACACAATGTCCTTTGTATGCTTCCCCCTCTCACCCCAGATCTCCCTACCAGCTCTGGAACTCAGTATATATGTCCCTCTTGAAAACGCTGCCATCCATGTGGGGGTGTCTGTGGGCTTATAAGGTAGCAGCCCTCAAGGGCTTGGACCATGCTGTTACACAGAAGGTGTTTTATAAACATGACTGCCGCTGGCTGATTTTATGTCAACTTCACACAAGCTGAAGTTATCTGGGAGGAGAGGATCTCAATGAAGAAAACGCCTTGGCAGTTTACAGCAAGCCCACAGCCAACATCAACTTAAATGGAGAGAAACTCAAAGCAATTCCACTAAAGTCAGTAACAAGACAAGGTTGCCCACTCTTTCCGTGCCTATTCATTAGAGGTCTTGAATTCTTAACCGAGCAATAAGGCTTAGGAAGAGCAATAAGCAATAAGGAGGAGATCAAGGGGATGCAAACTGGAAAGGAAGAAGTCAAAATAGCTTTACTTGCAGAGAATATGGGAGTATATATAGGATATGGGAGTATATATAGGATATTGGAGTATATATAGGATATGGGAGTATATATAAGCTGCACCAAAAAATCCCACCAGAGAGAGAATCCTCCAGCTGATAAACATTTTCAGCAAAGTAGCTAAATACAAGATTAGTTCACTCAAATTGCTAGCCCGCCTACACCCAAATGACAAACAGACTGAGAAGTCAGCGAAACAACACCTTTCACAATACCCTCAAATAATATGAAATCTCTTGGGATAACTCTAACCAAGCAAGTGAAAGACCTGTATAATAAAATTTTTTTAGGAGTTTGAGGAAAGAAACTGAAGAAGGCAACAGAAGATGGAAAGATCTCCCCTTGCTCATAGATTGGTAGGATTGACATAGTAAAAAAATGGGCATTTTACTAAACGCAATCTACAGAGTCAATGCAATTCCTGTCAACACCATTCTTCACAGACCGTGAAAGGACAATTCTCGACTTCATAGGAAATGCAAAATAGCCAGGATTGCTAAAACAATCCTAACACTAAAAGAACTGCTAGAGGTACCGTCACTCGTGGTCTCAAGTTATTCTACAAAACTATAATAACAGAAACAGCACAGTATAGGCATGAAAATAGACACATTGATCAATGGAATTGAAGACTCAAACATAAACCCACATACTGTGGACACCTTATTTTTTATTAAGAGGCCAGAAATACATATTGTAAAAGGAGACAGCATCTTCAGTAAAAGGTGCTGTTCAAACTGGGTGTCATACCTGTTGAAGTTTTGGCTTTTATCATCTGTTGTGATGCTGAGTGTAGGGCCCCAAGACCTAGCGCCTGCACATAGCCCCTGGGACCTCACCCCTAAGTTAACTCTCATTGGTAAATAAAGATGCCGACAGCTAATAGCTAGGAAGAGACATGGGGTGGGGTTGTGGCTTCAAGGCTTGGAGAAAGAGGACCACAAGGAGGGAAGGAAGGAGGAAAAGCCACCAAGGAATAGAAGAACATGCAGGAGAGAAGAAGGAGAGCCACCATGAAAGCTGAGCCATAAAAACGTGGCCATGAGGGCTGGCCAATTGGAGCTAAGAGCAGCCCAGATAAAATACAGTAAGTAATAACTTGGGATACCGATAGGGAGGTAGGTTCTAACAGCATGGAGGGTGGGCAGCTGCCCAGTATAAGCCATAGTAAAAATAGAAAGGCTGTGTGTGTCTTTCACCTGAGAACAGAGATGGTCTGAGGTGGGAAAGAAGCCCCAGGCTAAGATTTTTTTAACACTTAAAACACACCTACCCATGCCCCTGGACGCCACCAGGATAACAAATCCTCTAAAACAACTGAGCGAAGCTCACGTGAACCCAGAGACTGAAGCAGCAATCACAGCGCCTACACAAAACCCCCATTCCAAGTGGATCAAACACCACAACATAAAGTTGAACCAGAGAGGAGAGAAAGTGGGGAGGGGGTAGCCTTGAACCCACTGGCACAGGAGCTACTTTCTGAACAGAACACCTTTAGCACAGGCACCAAGACCAATGATGAGTGCGTGGGACCTCGTGAGACTGACAAGCTTCTGCCAGACAATGGACACCGTCACTTGGACTAAGCAGCAGCCTACAGAATGGGAAAAGTTATTTTTTTTTTATACCAACTCTACATCTGACAGAGGGCTAATATTCAAAATATATAAAGGACTCAAGAAACTGAATATCCAAAAGCCAAATAACCCACGTGGGCAGAGGTGGGTCATCAAATCCCAGCGGAGCTCATATGAACTCAGAGGATCTACACGGGTCTGCACCATGTCCCCTACATATAAACCATAGCTTTCCGTTTACCACCTTGGCAGGACTCCTGAATGTGTGAATGCATGAATGAGTGGGCCTCTTGATCCTTGTACCTTCTCTTGGCTTCTTTCATTTTTCTGTCCGTTTGCCTTGTCCAAATTTGATATGATGGTTTTTAATTTTATCTGATTTTATGTTGTTATGAGTTTGTTGTTATCTCTTAGAAACCTGTTTTGTTTTTTTTTTCCTAATGAGGCACAGAAAAGGAGTGGATGCAGACAGGGGTGTGGGGAGCTGGGATGAGTAAGGAGAAGGGAACTATTCAGATTATACAATGTGAGACAAGAATCTATGTTTAGTAAAAAGGGAGGGAATGCCTCCATAAGATTGGGTTGTAGGCAGGCCTGTAACCACTTTTTAAATTAGTTACGGGGGGAGGGCCCAGCCCATTGGATGGGGCTATCCTTGGGCTGGTGGTCCTGGGTCAGCCTTAAGCAAGCAGGCTGAGCACAACACCCCTCCGTGGCCTCTGCCTCAGCTCCTGCCCAGGCTCCTGTCCTGCCTGGCTTCCTGTCCTGATCCCGTTAAGTGATGATATGGAAGTGTAAGCCAAATAAGCCCTGTCCTCCCCAAGTTGCTTTGATCATGGTGGTTGATCATAGCAATGGTAACACCAGCTAGGACAACTTCCCCTCTGGCCTCCAATTAGAAAGGCCTACCTGTTCCTGAGACCGTGGAAGGGTGAAGATCAGAGGAAGGTGTCCTTAACCTTCAAGGATTATGTGTTTGGTTTAAAGTAAAACTAATATGTGAAATCTATCACTCAGTCGCTCAACAAATGTTTGCTGGTTGGCTGTGCTGCAGTAGGCTTTTAGCACTACAGCCGAGCTTCCTATGTCTCAATAGTTACTGCCCCCAAACTGCCTTTGGCTGCTCTCCTGTCTGTATCTATGCATGTACTGTGGTGTCACCCTATGTGCCATGGCCAAACTGGATTTTTGGAAATGGAAATGATTGTGACAAACACCATAACAACACAATCAAAATGTGACGCTGGAAGAGAAGTAGGTTGGCACGGAGGGGATTCTCCCAGCACATGCAGGGGCAACACTGCCTGAGTCTCTATCCCAAACTCTGCCCATCCCCCATCCCCAGCAAGTAGCATAGAGCAATTCCTTGCTCGCCGTCTGTGGTAAATTAGTTTTGCCTTTTCTGTTTTCAATGTATTGTAAACTGACACTTTTATAAGGTACAGGTCATGCGCTTGGATGCTGCCATGAAGTCATATTGTCTTAGGAGTTCCTTGTGTGTGTGTATATGCATGTGCCTGCATGCATATGTGCACATTCCTATATGTGTGTGCACACATGTGTACATGTGTGTATGATAGTGTGTGCACATGTATATGGACATGTGTATGCCATGTACCTGTATATATATATGTGTACAAGTGTGTGCAAGTGTGCATGCGAATGTGTGCATATGTCTGCATGTGTGTGCAGGTGAGTATGTGCATGCAAGTGTGTGCACATGTATACATACACATATGTGTGTGTGCCTGAGTGCCAATGTGTGCATGTGAGTGTGAGCATATATGTGCATGTAAGTATATGTACATCTGTGCATGTGTGTGCATGTGTGTGAACATGTATGTGTGCATACCTGTGTGTATGCATGTGAGTGTGTATATGTGTGTGCATGTGTGTGCTTGTGAGTGTATACATGTGCATGTATGCATGTGTGTGCTTGTGAGTGTATACATGTGCATGCATGCATGTGTGTGCATATCATTTCTTTTGAGACAGGATCTCATGTAACCTATATTGACCTTGAAGCCCTGAACTTCTAATCCTCCACCTTCACCTCTGAAGTTCTAAGCATGAGGCATACCTCCCTTGAGCTGGTGCCAGGAACTGAACTTGAGCCTCCTGCATATTAGGCAAGCACTCTACCGGCTGAGCTACATCTGCAACCTGGTCTGTGTCCTCATTGTTGGCTTGTTGCTATCACTGATCTATGAATCAGACTTGTGGAAGCACTGATATAGTTTAGTTAATTCCCAAACCATCTAGAATCACAATTCTGCTGCATGCTGCAAATATCTATAACAAAATAAGGCTGTCAATCAATCTACTTACTTGCTGATGGCTGAAACTTGACCAGATCTTGCAAGTCGGTAGAAATCTGGAAAACATGGCTATAGAATTGCTGCACAGAATTCTTGAGGCCAGAGATGTCTCTGGAGTGTGATTTGAGCGTCCCGTTCATCTGCCGGATGCAGTTCCACAAGCTGCCCACATGCTTACCGAGCCCCTCCTTGATCCTCTGCAGACTCCCTGAGATGGTATCCAGCCTTCTGCATGTCTGCTCCAGCTGGAACACCCTGCCCTCGATCGCAGACACCCCACTCTGAACCCCGTGAGCACTCTCCTTACACGTGTCTAGCTCAGCCAACATTTGGTTCTGCAGCTTCTGCCAGCGCTCCTCCAGCTGACCACAGCATGGAGCCACGGGGGTCCCAGGAGACGGGACAGTCCCTACTGTCCTCTCTTGCTCCCCTGTCTTAGTAAACCCACTTGCTTCCACACTGTCACCTGTTCGGCTGTCGCTCACTCCATTCTGCAAGTAAGTCCCCGTACATTCGGAGTGATTCAGTTGAGAATGGAGGGCACTGACGTCCTCTTGGAGTTTCTGGATGCTGTGACTCGTTTCTTGGAACTGCCTGCGCATCGTATCATTGAGGGATTCCAAAAGGCTCAGGCTGACATGCGTGAGGTCCTCTCCACTAGGCAAAGCTCCATCTATCCCGTGGGGCAAGCTCTGCAGGCAGAAGTCCTCAACCACTTGAACTTTGTCCTTCAGGCGGCTCAACTCCATTAGGACCTGCTCATTCTCTGCCCCTGGCTGCTCTGGCAAGGCTGGGCCCATGGGTGTCAACTCTACGTCTGAGCTGTTGGCCGCTTGCAGAACAATTCCCAGACGGTCTTCCAGGGAGTGGATCTTCTGATTGAGAAGCTTCCTCAAGTCATCCACTTCACCGTTGATGGCCCCCCGCAGGGTCTCCTCAATGTAAAAGCAATGCTCTTCTGCGTTCTTCTCCGTCACATTGATCCTTGCATCGAGCTCGGTCCATCTTGCATCAAAGTCTGCGTCTGGCTCTGGAACGGAGAGGCGGTCGAACTCATTGTCCAGCCGTCCATTCAGCATCCTGGTGGCCTCGGCAACTCTCTCGATTTTCTGGTCTAGTGCCTTGATCTGTGGGCCGAAATCACTGCTCTTTTGACCATTGCAACAGCTTGGTTGGGCTACGGGATCCTGCAGCTGGGCTCGCAGGTCAGCAATGTCTTTTTTCAGGCTCGCCTCCTTCTCCCCGATCAGCTCTATCACTCCGAGGTAGCTGCTGCCGTAGTCATCGCACTGCTGCTGGAGCCCCACCAGCTTGTACTCGCAGGTATTCTTCAGGTCAGCCAGCTTCAGGTCCATGCCTTCCATGAGCTCCTCCCTCAGGGCATCTATCTTGCTATCCACATAGGCTTGGTACAGCTCATTGGTTGTCATGGTGACCGTGGGGCCCTGAGCCGCCTCCTGCAGCTGCTTGAGCTGCCCTTCATAGCCCTTCACCTTCCCGTCCAGCTCTTCTAGCTTGTCACTCTTCGTCTTCAGCGTGTCTTTGACCTCAGCCAACTCAGACTTGATGTCCTTCATACCAGATTCCTTGCTGGTGGGAATTCCAGGAAGCTGGCTCGGCTCTGCATCCCCCACAAGGGGGCTGTCAGGCGTTGGCTGCGGGTGCAGGGGACTGAGCCAGGAGTCTGGCTCTTTTCTGCCATCATCTTGAATGGTGTGTTTGAGGTTCTCCTTCAGGCCTGCCACGGTGGACTGGAGATCCAGCACCATCCTGGTGAGTCGGACGACCTTCTCCTCCAGCACCTGGACTTTGGATTGCTGAAGTTCCGGAGGGCCTTGCTTTGCATCTGCAACCTGACCTGGTTCCACTGCATTTGTTGGGGACAACGTTTTCTTAGGCTGAGAGACTTGGCTTGGATCTGTATCTGAAAGAAAGAAAAGAGTTGGACATGGATGACAAGTTCCTACCTTAAGCCAATTTCTATAAGGTGCCTGCAGAAGATACTGAAGCCATCCATGGCAGCCCCACTACAAGAAGTTCTGTGGGAGAAAATGAGTTTGGGTCAAGCAGACCTGGTACTGTTCTGGTTCTGCTGTTTACTGCCTGTACACAAGTTAACTAGCTTCTGTAAGCTACACGGCCCTCCTCCACAAAGATGCGCACCCTTGCCTGGGTTGTTCCGAGTGTGCACGTGACACAGGATAATCGGTGATGTCCTTTACCCTGACAGCATCTTATCATATCATGTCATGTCATATCACATCATGTTATATTATATCATATTATATCACATATCACATCACTTCATATCATATATCATATCAATCATACATATATCACATCACATTATATCATGTCATATCACATCATGCCGTATGATACCATGTGTTATCACATCAAATATCATGTCATATATCACATCATATCAATGTCATATCACATCATACATATAACACATCACATTATATCATGTCACATCATATGTCATATCACATCATATCACATCACATCCTATCACATCATATCATCAACTGTATCACAGAAACACATCATTCCCAGTGACCTCTAGATGCCCCACTAACTGACTGCTGGCTATAAAATGCCACAAAGCACTTTGGAGAAATCAAACTTCTGAGCAATGAAATCCATACATATAGTTGTCATCAAAATACCTCTAGAAATGTTCTTTTGCTTTGCTTAACATTCTTATTATGCCAAGAGTCTTGTTTGGCCTTGTTATGAAGATGGCAGATGCTAGCCGGGCACGGTGGTGCACACCTTTAATCCCAGTACTCAGGAGGCAGAGGCAGGCGGATTTCTGAGTTCGAGGCCAGCCTGGTCTACAAAGTGAGTTCCAGGACAGCTAGGGCTATACAGAGAAACCCTGTCTCGAAAAACAAAAAACAAACAAAAAAAGACAGCAGATGCTAACTGCAAAGGCGATGTCTAAAATCCCAGGTTCAATCCCAGTGCAAGAAAAGGTGGAGGGTGTGAAAAAGAGATAGAAGCATTTAAACATTTGATTTCTAATAATCTTACTTCAAGAAAAAGAACTCAGGGAAACAATCCAAAAGACAGGCAGATAATAATCACAGTAATGAGTGGAATGACATCGATAGAGATAAAGCACTAAATTAAACAAGGGAGAAAAGAAAGAAGATACAGAAACTAAAGCGACTGAGTAAAGAGTAAGAAACAAAGCCACCACGCCCTAAAGGGCAGTGGAGTGGAGGGAGGGGCTCTGAGGAGGCTCCCTTGGCGAGCCTGGCAACCAGAGGAAATGCAACGGAAACGCAAAGCCAAGCACCACAGTCACAGTCACTTACAGTGCACGTGGGCCACAAATCGAGAATGCCACCAGCATCTTATCTTGACTCTCACACAAGACTGTAACAGCAAGCAGCTTTTCTTTGTAAAGTGCACTTACCAGGAAAATAAGACCCAGAACCAAATAGCCAAACTCCTAAGCAAGTACAGTATAAAGAACATAGTGGAATTTTTATTCTATCTTAAAATACTTGAAAAACTGGCCGGGCAGTGGTGGCACACATCTTTAATCCTAGTACCAGGGAGGCAGAGGCAGGTGGATCTGTGAGTTTTGAAGCCAGCCTGGTCTACAAAGCAAGTTCTAAGACAGCCAGGACTACAGAGAAACCCTGTCTCAAACAAACAAACAAACAAAACAAAACAAAGCAATCAAAGGTAATTAAAACGTTATTTTGAACAAAGACTGGGGATGGGGGCTGCAGGGACCACTGGGTATGGTGGCACACACTTTTAAACCCACCGTTCAAGAGGCAGAAGCAGGCAGATCTCTGTGAGTTCTAAGCCAATCTGGTCTACATAGTGAGTTCCAGGACAGCCAAAGGATACATAGTGAGACCTATCTCAAACCCTTTCCCTACCAAAAAAATAAAAACTATAATAATGATAAATTTATCTGCAACTCAAGTGACCAAAACCTGTGGGTTGTACTTCTTGCACTTTCTAAAGCCAGTGAATGAATGATATTGCAGAAAGCAAAAAGCAAGCATTTGTTCTCAAGACAGAGCCTCACTGTGTAAACCACACAGGCCTCCAACTTCCAATCCTCCTGTTGTTGCCTTCCATGTATTGGGATAGTAAATGTGCTTCACCTTCTGATGAAAGGCTAGAAAATAATCACTCTCTTCCCTGTCTTGTAAGACCCTGTTAATATGGGAAGGGGATGGGGACAAAGACCAGCCCTTAGCACATAAAAACTGGAATGAAGCGACTTAGATTTGGTAACAGCAGCGTGTCAAAACCCACAGGAAAATTGAGCAATGTCTTAAAAATTCTGAGGAAAAAAATATGTGCCCTGCAAATACATACACTACATACATACATACATACATACATACCAAAAGCTCATCTCCTACATAATCTTTTTCTGACTGTACTAGGGGGGCTGGGACATAGAGCTCAATGGTAGAGTGTTTGCCTTGTAAGCTCAAGGCCCTGGGTTTTAGTTCCAAAGCCTCATGAGCCAGGCTTGGTGGCTCATCCCTGTGACCACTTGGGAGACAGACAGAGGAGGATCAGAAGTTCAAGGTTATTTCTAGCTACATAGCAAGCCTGCGGCTAGCCTGGGCAAGGGGGGGCCTTATCTCCAAGGGAAAAAAGAAAAAGCAGCAGTCGCAGGCTGCACTCAAGCCAGGCAAAAGAATGAACTGAGGAAACAGTTTCAACTAAGAGGGAAGGTTTACACCCCGGGGTGATAGGCGGAGGGTGACTGGTTATGTGTGCCTGAGGGGACTCTGGAGGAATCGCTTCAAGCAAATGCTGTGCTGTGTCTGCACAAGGGGCCGTGAAGATAACCAGAGACACGTTTAGATTCAAATAGGGATAAAATCATTAAACACCAAGCAAAGGAAAAACATACAATTACCAACTCTAAGGAATTCCTAGTGCACTCCAGGGCTTGACTATAGAGTCTCCGTAGCTCCCACATTGTATAGAACAAATACCCATCGTGCACAGAAAGCTGGAAAACACTGTTGTGCAGCGGGCAAAGAGAGTTTACATCTTCACCGTTCACAATGAGAAGACAGCAGACAGAGGCAAAGCTGAGACTCAGCTAGTACCCTAGTGAGCTGACACCGTGGCTCAAGGGTAGAGCATCTGTCTACTGTGAACAAGGCCCTGGGTCCAATTCCCAGCCTAGGAGGCAGAAAGTGGAAAGAATCATCCATGCTCTTCCCACTGTTCCTCATTAAACTGATTGATTTGTGAAGCTGCGTATATAAAATATAAAAAAAATAAGATAAAATAAACCCTGAACCTAAAACTATTCTGGGATTCAACAGGCCCCTACTTCACATCTCCTACAGAGTATCTGTCACAATGTCTTGCCATAGCATCCCAATGCTTATCTTAGATGGGTCAGTAACTGCGAGACTTCCTCCTGTGAGACTTATTCCAAATACCAAGCTTGCCAGATAAAGAAGATCAAATAGGGCTGGCATGAATGAGATAGGGTCCTTAAACTCATAGTCTGTCTCTCTGAACTCTGCCTCCTGCATGCTGACACTAATGACATAAAAATACCACAGTAGACTTCACTTTCAAATTCACCTACCACAGTATTGGTATTCACCTATGGATAAAGGGCTAAAGAGATGGCTTAGAGGTTAAGAACATTTGCTGTTCTTCCAGTGAAGACCTGAGTTCAGTTCCCGGCTCCCAAATAGGGTAGCTCACAATAATTCACAGCCAAGGGACCAACCAGATGCCCTCTTCTGGGCTCTGTAGGGACCTGCAAATGTCACACACACACATGAGAGAGAGAGAGAGAGAGAGAGAGAGAGAGAGAGACAGAGAGAGAGAGAGAGACAGAGAGACAGAGAGACAGAGAGAGACAGAGAGAGACAGAGACAGAGAGAGACAGAGAGAGAGAGAGAATCTAGCCACTTGAGACAAGAAGATAAACCTGGAGGGCATTGTGTGAAGTACTATAATCCTAGCACAGAAAGATAAATACATAGGACCTTAGTATGCATGAGATCTAAAGAGTCAAACTCAGCCACAAGGAATGGTGGGTTCCAGGGACTGGGGTTGGGGGGAATGGGGAGATGCTGACCAAAGGCACCCCCTTTGGCTATTAGCATGAATACATTCCAGAGATCTAAAGTACTTTTTGTTTTTCTTTCTGGGCTGGGGATTGACTGACTAACTTAATGAGGGCATCACTCCACAGTACATGCTATATCAAACCACTGCCTGGCATGCCTCAAACACATTTACTCTCTGAAAATTTACTATCTTAAATTTTAAAAATATATTTTCCTGTGCTTTACAAACACACACTCACAAACATGCATTCACTAATGTATATGCACTGCTTTGGTAATAAAATGTATTTAACAATCTACTTTACAAAAATATTTTGACTCATTGCTAGTTTCAAAACTTGAAGCGCCTGATGGGAAAATAAAAACCAAAACAACTTAACATTTAGTTTCACAGAATAAGTTGTTCTGCATTTCGTTAAAATGAAGAAGAGGGGAAATAAAGATGATTCAAAGGCAAAATACTAAGGGAAGAAGTTTTACCCACAGAAGTTCACCCTGTCCAGCTTCTGCTTAAGAGGAAGGTGAGCAGCACTTGAGAATTCTGACTTGGGCTCAGCTTTGCAAACAGCTCATCCACACAGAGAGGGAACAAGCCTATTTATCTTTATATTATCCATTCACCGATCTCACTATGTAGCCCAGGCTGGCATCAGATTCTCAGTGATCCTCCTGCCTCCGTCTCCCAGATGTGTACCACCACTCCTGGCTAAGCTACAAGTGGCCCTAACGAGGAAATTTACTTGCAAGGAAATATGTGCCACCCAACCACTCCTGCCCCTTCAGATAACAATCCCTTTACATGAGCATTTGCTCAGTCGTCCATTATCGACCCTGCCCTTGGTAACAACACCAGGGACATCAAATGTGACCACACACAGCAGGGTACCAATGAGACGTTCATTACCTGTGGCTTTCTTCAGGTTGTTTTTTGGTCGAGGTGGTGGGGGCCCGGGGGTCTTCATGCGGTCTTTGGGACCTTCTTGGCAGTCTGGTCCTCTAAAGCCAGGACAGCATCTCCATTCCAACTGTGTCACTATCTTGTATCTAGTGACAAATCTGGGTCTAAAGTTTACCCGATACCTAAAGACAGAGAAAACAGGGTCTCACTTTAGTGACCACTAGTTATTAAGAGAGTCTCCAGTCCTCCCATGCTGGCCCTTGTTATGATGTGAAATGTCCTGCATAGGCTCTGCTATAAATACTTTGTCCCTAAATGGTAGCACTATTGGGGGGGGGGCGGGGGGGAGAGGGGGTTTTAAAGGCCTTAAGTGGAGCCTAGCTGGAGGAGTCAGGCTCTTGGAAAGATATGATCCCTGCCTACTTCTCTTTACACACACCCTGCTTCCTGCTCAACTATTATGGATTTGCTCTAATAATGCTTGTATTATGTTAATTGAGTCCCCAAAACTGCATGAAAATCTACATGTAAGATGCTGAGGGTCGAGCTGGAGAGATGGCTCAGTGGTTAAGAGCACTGACTGCTCCTCCAGAAGTGCTGAGTTCAATTCCCAGCAACCACATGGTGGCTCACAACCATCTGTAATGGGATTTGATGCCCCTTTCTGGTGTGTCTGAAGACAGCTACAACGTACCCATGTACACTAAATAAATAAACCCTTTTTTAAGGAAAAAAAAAAAAGGGTGCTGAGGGAGCCTGCTCCCAGTTGGTTCTGATTGGTTCTGAATAAAGTCGTCAGAGGCCAGTGGCTGGGCAGGAAAACAGAGGTGGAACTTTAGGGTTTGCAGGCAAGGAGACAGAAAGAGGGGGAGGATTCAGAACCATCATGCTGGGAAAAGCGCAGGGCAGAGAGACAACCAAAATGTAAGAGCCAGGGGAGAACGGCTCCAACCTCCCCACATAGTTGAGTCTAGGGTAGCAAAGATGGAATATAGATTTTAGTAAGTAATAACTCAGGAAAACGAGAGGGTGAGGTGTTAGCCATGTGGAGGCTTTGGAGTGGTCCAGCCATTGAGCCGTTTAAGGCATATTAAAATATAAGTCTCTCTCTCTTTCTCTCTCTCTGTGTGTGTGTGTGTGTGTGTGTGTGTGTGTGTATCCTGAACATTGGGATGAGTAGCAAGGAATGCAGGAGCATGTGGCAGCCACCAGGGCAATTAGAGTAGGATTAAACACCTACTGCTCCACCCAAACATCCTCTTTCATATGTTCTCCCTGCTAATCATTCTGTTCAAGAGCGTGGATCTATGCAACCATGGACTGGACCTCCAAAAGCATCAGCCAAAATAAATCCTTCCACCTCTAAGTTGTTTCCATCCAGCATTGAGTTTGGTAGGCTGCATCCCTCCCTGTTCTTTATTGTTTTATTTTGGTTTGGTGGTTGGGTGGTTGGGTGGTTGGGTGGTTGGGTGGTTGGTTGGTTGGTTTGGACAAGGTCTTGCTATGTAGCCAAAAGTAGCCCCCAACTTGCAATCCTCCTGCCTCAGCCTCCTGAGTGCCACCAGATCTGATTTTTCCATATCTTACATCCAGGGAGACAACCCATCCCCACAATATCTGTTCAATACAGGTACAAACCAAACTTCAAAATGAGTTTTTACTTCACCAGCAACTTCTGTTCTGCCATTCACAGCTCTTTAGGGATACTATTCTAGTGCAACTCTGGGTTGTTTTGCTTTGTGTTTTTCAGAAAACATCCCTGAAGCCCCACCTGCCATGAGCTCCCATAGTCACCTATGTACCTTTTTCCCTATGGGACATTGGCAAGGGCACTCACGACTCTTTATAAAGGAGTCTTGACCCATACTTCCAAGGGCAGAAATTTGGAACCTGACTGTCCTGAAGGCTCACGTGGCTAAGGTTAGATTGCCAGCCTGTGGTAGAACCTTGAGGAGGTGGGACCTAGTGGAAGGAAATTAGGTCATTTGGAGTGTGTCCTTAAAGGGGACATTAAAACCTTAGCCCTTCCCATGGTCCATCATGATCTGCTGCTTCAACCCAGGCCCCAAAGCAACAGAGCCAGCCAAGTGTTAACACCAACCTTTGAAACCTTGAGTCAAAGCAAACCTTCCCTCCGTGAAAACTGATTGACTAGCAGAGAGACAATGAAGCCCTGTTTACAGCTCATGTGCCAGGAGTGGCAGTGTAGCTCAGTGGTACACTTGACTAGCATGAACCTGCAGTTTTGGTGTGATAAATAGAAAGAGAGAGAGAGAGAGAGAGACTGAGAGTTTTCTTGATACCAGAGACCTTCCTGGGGAGCTGTAAAATTCTGTAGCTGGGTCTGGGACAGTAACAGCCCAGCAGCTCAGACATACACGAGGGCCAGAGACAAGGGCTTCAGCCAGGCCTCTGCTCACAGCATAGACAAAAGCCCAACCACACAGGACAGCCTCCCTACACTCAACTCAACCTCCAGCTTCTGGCCTAGAGCCAACTCCTCTTGATCCTCTCACTTTCTCTCTTTCCACACTAGGCCAACAGCTGGACTTCTCTGGGAGCCAATTTCCAGAGAGCAATGGGCTTCGCATAGCTTCCTTGGGGTTGCTATGTGCTGCTCTAGGAGGGGCTTGGAATGAGCACGCTGGTGTCTTGTCGTGGGGCTCAATCAACCAGGCCACTCCAGACCATGTTCCAGCTTTGGAGCTGTGCACTCAAAGCTATATTCCCGGGGAAATTAGGAATTCCTACAGGGGACAATCTTTCCCAGTGGTCAAGAGTACAACCCTGAGCCCTCCATGAAGGCTTTCCTCACCACAGAACTCCTGAAAACCTCCTGTTTAACTGTCCCTAGGGTAGCAGTTCTCAACTCCAGTGTCAGAATCTGCACCGCAGAGGAGTTTCTGAAATGGGCCTGGGGTGGGTCTTGAGTATACGCATTTAGAGATGCTCCTGAGATGAACCAAAGAGGAACCCTAGTAAGTGAAGGGAAAAGCCAAGGCGATCGTGAGGGATCCGGAGCTCAGATCGGGAAGGGAGATGCTTCAGAGTGTCCTTGACAGGCCAGTGAGACGGCTCAGTGATAAAAGATGTTTACCATTGAGCTACCCGAAGCTTTACCTCACACAGACTGCATAAGCCACATAGTGGAAGAGAAGGGGCAAGTCCTCCTCTGATATCCACATACACACACACACACACACACATGCTCACACACATGTGCACATATATACCTTCATGCTCTTACACACTAGCACATACACACACAAACACATATACACACACATACACATTCGGACATACACTCAAACATACTCACACATATGCTAATATGTACATACACACACTGACATATACACTAAAACACACCACACTCACACACACACTTGTACTCCCACATACAGACAGACTTACACAAACCACAAACACTACACACATGCATACACCATGCCCACTCAGATACACTCACACATCACATCCATTTACACATGCACCCTCTCACGCACATGCATGCACAGTCATAGTCATACTCTCATACATACATTGTTACATACATACTCACACATTCACACTGACACACACAGACACACTTTCAAACACACATACATTCTCTCACACACATACAGACACACACACACTCTCACACATGCTCATTCGCACAGAGTCATACAGTCTCACTTATACACACTCACACATATACATTCACATGTGCACACACATAACTGTAATCTTAAACATTAAAAGACAATCACATTGGCTTTACTGCATATCTTTGCCCACTGTCACAAACAAGAAAACAGAGACTTGCACGTAAGATGGGTTGCCAAGTGGTTGGAACAGAAACTTTTGGGTTCTTCTGTAAGACATACACCCTTCCAGCAGGCAACAACAGTTCAAAGCATCCTACCTGGAGAGATTCCAGAAAGCCCTAAATCCTGTGAGAGGAAGTATCTGACCTCCCTGCACAGCAGACTCCTGTTTGAGCATCTCCTTCAGTCCAGATAGACACCAGCCTTGGGCTTCCTCCCACCTCCACCCATGGAATCCCTGCACACAGAGGGACGCCTGCCCTGAGCATCCTGCAGACTCGAGGACAGCATCACGCTAGAGGAATGTGTAACCTCAGAGAAACTCTGCTCCTCGGAGCATTAAAGTGGAATGCGAAAATGTGTTTGCGTACGGGGCTGCCAGTAGATGACAGCCTGCAGGAAACCTTTCAGATAAGGCTGCACCCAGCAGAACAGACTTTGTCCCTTGGAAGAAAACAGAGTGGTAGGCTGCACCCCACCCACACTACTGGAGCCTTCCCTGAACCCTGAACCAGGAGCTGGAGGGTGAGGAAGGACCTGCTCTCCCAGTGAGCTGTCACTGTAAGGAAGGGCATAGCTGCCACCAGCTCATCCCACAGCCAGGTCGTCTGAGTTTCCACCCTGCTCTGACTGCCTGGTCTACTGCCCATCTGACCTGGGTCAGCCATTTGCAGAGGTCTTGTGGTACCCTTCAGGTTGTCTTCCTGACAACATCTCAAGGTAAACCCGACAGCAGCAACAGCTGGGAAACATCAGGCAGCAACCTCTGGACACAGAAAAACTCAGAGGAATTTCTCCCTACATTAAGTGACAGGCAGGCCCCTGAGGTGACCTTGGACCTTGCTAAGGGGTCCCTAGGGTCTGCATGAGGCACCTCTGAGGGCACAACACAGGATTAGCCAAGTCCCATAAGCCCCAGCTAAAATGGGGTTCCCTCTAACATAACATAGCATAATATAACACCAGTCTAAAGGGACCCCAGAGGTTGGGAAGTCACTCCAATTCCCGGGAGCCTGATCACACAGGGCACTGCAGAGAAAGAAACAAATAACCCTGCCCACTAACTTTTATAAACTTTCAGGGGTGTGGCTTAGTGACAGAGTTCTTGCTGGCTTGAAGGCCCAGTTTTTCCCAAGCACCATAGCAAAAGCAGTCAAGGCCTTCACCTCATGCACATTTCAGACCTCCCCAAGTGTCCCATTTGCTACCTCAGGGAGCCCACCCACCTCCTTCGAATCCCGAGCCTCTGTGCACTGGGGAAGTAGAGTTGAGCTAAAGTAGTGCTGTGTCCCCAAGCGCCTGGTCTGTGCTTACAAGGGCGGAGCACACTAACTGCTGACTGAGACAGTTAGCTCATGTCCCCAGTGTAGGGCAGACACACCAAGGAAACAGACAGGGGTCAGTCAAGGCAGAGAGCACAGGCTGGCTCAGGCCAGTCACAGCCTGGCTCCCCTCCCAGGCTCTCCCAGTTGGGACCGTGTCAGCACCCTGTATGTGTGGTGGAGCCCTGTCTACAGCTGTGGCTGACATTTGTTTCAATGACAGAACCTGCATATACACACCGCCAGATCCCTGGCCCACAGTCCACACTGCGGTTCATGCTTGCATGCACTGTGCATTTGAGGTTGGGATAAATGCATAGTGGCCTGTAGCCACCACTTCGGGGTCTTATGGGCAGTTTCCTTACCCTAAAAGTCCCTGATGATTTATCCTTCTTTATCCTCCTCCCCAAGGGCCTCTGGTCTTTATTTTCTCCCTTATTTCTCCAGAATGTCAAAGAGCTGTAACCACAGGGGTCTTCTCAGTCTGGCCTCTCTCGCTATGAGGGGTATTTCTAGTTCCTCCTGGCTTTTTGTGACTTGACAGATACAATAGGCAGGCAGCCTACCACTGACTTACACCCCAACTTTGTTTGTTTGTTTGCTTGCTTGCTTGTTTTTTTCAAGACAGGGTTTCTCTTTGTAGCCCTGTCCATCCTGGAACTTACATTGTAAACCAGGCTGATCTTGAACTCAGAGCTTTGAGTTGCCTCTGCTTCCTGAGTACTGGGATCAAAGGTGTGCATCACTGTGGCCCTGCAAGAGCACTTCTTTTTAAGGCATTGTCTAAAACATCGTTACGAAATACAACATGTCCTATTGCAAGAATTCAATGGAATGAAATCATTGATTGGATTAATAGTGTGTTACTCAAACAAAAGGACTGTATCTGCCCACGTTTGTGTGATCTAATCTCCTATTTTAAGAAGAAAACTTTATCCTCTGGTCTAAGCAGCTGCCAATTCTTCAGTCTTCTCAGAACTAAACTGGACTGTGTGGTCCTGGGTTCAAGGTGAACTACCCGAGAGCCACACACCCAAGGGTGACCCAGAGCTGTTCGATCCAAGGTGCCCACGAGTCACACAAACTACTTAAATTTACATTAAAATAAAATCAAATATTTCATTCCAACAGCCACATTTCAAGTACATCAGAGTATAAATGTTACCACAGAAAAATCCTACCAGACAGAGTTTGCTGAAGAGGATAAACGAGACGGTTCAGGGAGCTGCAGGGGTAGACCTTGATTTTTGACCTCTATTAAACCACGCTTTCTGAGCCCAGCAGAGGGGAACAGACAGCTTGTACAAAGACACCAAATGAAGCTCAAAAACAAATCTTTGCCAAGAGGACCGTCAGCTGCTGTTAAGGGACCGTCAGCGCAGTGCACCAACAACCAAGGCTCCTAAACCTGCATTTGACATTCACCTATTTTCTATCGACTAAAACCTGGCACAGATCCAAAGCCCAGCACACACACACACACACACACACACACACACACACCCATGGGGAGACAACTTCAGCCTGGGACTTTTCCAGAGAACACACTTTCTAGTAAGTTCTTTCCTTCTGCTCACTGTCCTGCCACAGCCTGAAGCCAACTTTTCTGGCTTAATTTGGCACATGCAGTTCCGGTGGCTATCAACCTAGGAGGATGAAGAGAGGACCATACAGAATGACTCATCCCAGAGGATCCAGTGTGCTGCCAAGTCACATCTTCCCCCCCTTAGAACTCAACAAGTCACTTCTTCCCCTTAGAACTCAACTCAACTCTGACTTACTACGTAACTGAGAGTGACTGTCCATCCTCCATTCATCTCCCCAGTGTTGGGATCACAAGCATATACCACCACGCCTAATCGTAAGGAGTACTGGGGAGTTGAACTCAGGTCCTTGTGCGTGCTAAGCCAGCACTGCCGACTGATCCAGGTCCCAGCCTGTGACTTATTTTTCAGAATAAAATGGCACTAAAATACATACAACATAACATTTAGCACTTTAGCATTTACTTATATATCTATATATTTATTGGTACGGATTCAAACCCAGAACACTGTATATCCTAGTAAATGTCCCACCTCTGACCCCACCCAGCCCATCGTGACCATTATCATAGGATCAGGTCTGTAGGTCTGTGGATGACTTTAATCTCCCTAACATCCCAAATGAAAACCCTATAGTCACCGAACACGTACTCCCTGACACGTCTCACCTCTGTGGTTCATCACTTCCTCTGAGAATTCAATGGCTCCCGGTGCCTCGTGAACACACCATTAAAGCACTTGTCTTTTCATCTAGTCCTTTTCACACCCTAGTGGGTCTCGCATGTTGCAGGGCGTGTCTGAATTTCCTTCCCGTTTTACAAGCAATTCACTTCAACAAACTTGGTCTCCTTGAGAAACTGACAAGACAGTAGACTAATTTTCTAGGAACCACAGACATGCTTTTCCTATTTTTGAGGGATTTTTTTTTTTTTTTTTTTGGTCAGTGAATGAGTAAATAAATGTACTTTTCCTGTTTATTGACCCTCTGCCAAAAACAAATGCAGTCAGGCAGTGAGGGCCATGGAGTTGAAAGTGATTTCAACACTGAAATGCTGGAATTTTTTTTTTCTTTTTGGTATTTCAAGACAGGGTTTCTCTGTGTAGCCCCAGCTGTCCTGGAACTCACTCTGTATAGCAGGCTGGCCTCGAACTCAGAAATCCTCCTGCCTCTGCCTCCCAAGTGCTGGGATTAAAGGCATGTGTGCGCCACCACTGCCCGGCAAAATGCTGGAATTTTAAAACACTTCCCACTTGAATCTCGTGACTGACTGAAAGTCAAAATGGTCATTTTACACATGGCCATCTCTAAACATGGTCTATGCAACATCAGGAGATGGACTCTGGTCCCTAGATCCCTCTTATGGCTCCATTCCAAGCCAAGGTCCTCCTTACAGTTTACAACACAAACTCAGAGTCCACCTTCCCATCCTCTTCTGCTGCATTACACAGTTTTAATTGGATCACCACATGGAGAATCTGGCCTGGAAGCAAAGAAGTGTGAAACATGTAGCTTGGCTCTTTAGGAAAATTCCCCTAAACTTTAAAAAGCCAGAATGCTTAGGCCATGATTTTTTTTTTTTTTTTTTTTTTTTTTTAGAAATCTGAAATGACTATATGAATCTAAACGTCAGGTTAATGAGTCTTGATTAAAGTCAGATTATAAGAAAGTTTTGAACGTGTTGCAAGGTAACAGAGCCTAGATCAAAGCAATGCGTTCAGAATGAAAACGCCCTTCCAGAAAGGGTGTTCTGGTTCTTGGAATGAGGAGACCGTTGCTGGGGGAGAGCCTGATTATAAGTTGATGGCTTTGTTATTTCCTCTTGAATTAATTTCCTTACACACTTAGGGGCAAGTTAGGTTTCGAAACCCACTCAGTCTTTTGCCCTGATCATACAGAGTAATGAGTGGGTTTCCCCGCACAATTTATAATTATCCTGGGGGGAAAAAAAAACAATCTTCATTCCTAAAGAAAGGATTAAAGAAAACTCAGTGTCAAGCCCGCCCCAACTCAGCTTCAGCAGAAAAATGGAGCTGTTATTCTTGGGTTAGCTTACGCATGGGACCTGCCTTCTGAGCAACTCAGTCGAGGTTATCTGGTGCTGGCCGCATCCAGCCCATCAACCATAGATTAAGGCTGTGTTCCAAGGAGGCCGCATTCTTAGCTCTGAGAAGTACATCCCCAGATCAAGTCACAGGGTGTTAGGAAAGAAAAGGGAGTCTGAGCATGAGCCAGCTCACATGGTTTTAAATAAGAGTTCTCTATGGGAGGCCCATCTCTGTTGTAGGCTGTTCTTCCCATATGTACGGCTTTGGTTCTCATTCCTCTACTATGTTTCCACATTCCTAGCAGCAGAAATCACAGAGAAGCCAGCTCCTCTCCACTCCCTAATGAACTCATCCTTGTGTTCCCACAGTGTGGACCATGAGAACATCTGCTGGCCTGGGTCTGTGAGACAGTCTTTCTTCTCAGAGCTACTGAAGAAAAATCTAATTTTTAGGTGTGTGTGTGTGTGTATCTGGGTATCTGTGTGTCTGTGTTTGTGTGTGTTGTGCATCTGTGTGTCTGTGTGTGTGTGTCTGTGCCTGTGTGTCTGTGTGTGTGTGTCTGTTTCTGTGTGTGTCTGTGTGTCTGTGTATGAGTCTGTGTGTGTATATGTGTGTATGTCTGTGTGTCTGTGTGTCTGTGTGTGTGTGTCTGTGTGTCTGTGTTTCTGTGTGTGTCTGTATGTCTGTGTCTGTCTGTGTGTGTGTGTCTGTGCCTGTGTGTCTGTGTGTGTGTGTCTGTTTCTGTGTGTGTCTGTGTGTCTGTGTGTCTGTGTATGAGTCTGTGTGTGTATATGTGTGTATGTCTGTGTGTCTGTGTGTGTGTGTGTCTGTGTTTCTGTGTGTGTCTGTGTGTGTGTGTGTGTGTGTGAGTGAATTCACGTACACTAAAATGTACATATGTAAGTCAAAGGACAACTTGCACAAGTTGGTTCTCACTCTCCACCATGTGGGGTCCAGGCACCAAACTCTTCCCTCAGTGGCAATTACTATCACCCACTAAGTCATCTTGACAGCCTAAGACCTCTAGTTTGATCACTCCCTTTCTTTTTGAATTGTCTGGACACTCCTACAAAACAAAACAAAACAAAACAAAACAAAACAAAACAAAACAAAACAAAACAAAACAAAACAAAAACCCACCATAAATCCACAGCTCTCCTTCACTCAGCTCAGAGGAGGCTTTGCAACCTCTGTCCCTCCTGTTTCAAAACTCAGTGCACCTCCATCCATCTGCACCTCCATCCATCTGCACCCCCATACATGTTCTCAAACCACTTTGGAGTGGTGGATACTATACAAATTTGGCTGTGCCATCCAGCCACTAATTAACTCCAGGCCTTTCCACAAAGTCTCTGGACTGTGGCAAGCCTTTAGGCCACACCCATAACAAGAGTGCAATCCCTCAGAAACAGGAAACGCAGAGACTGAAGAAACTTCTCCGTGGCTATAAGAAGAGGTTCTTCTGTTGTACCAACTCATGCTCACTTCAAAATCATCATCATCTGAAACACAGGGACACTGTTCTCTAAGCTATGGTCACACTGGGGGGAAGGATAAAAGCATCAGAAGTAAGTTTGCACCTATCTGCAGACACCAAACCCTGCCGCTATTGCTGATGCCAAGAAGTGCTTGCTGAAAGGAGCCTGATATAGCTGTCCCCTGAGAGGCTCTGCCAGAGCCTTACAGATACAGATGCAGGTGCTTGTAGCCAACCATTGGACTGAGCACAGGGTCCCCAACCGAGGAGTTAGGAAAATGACCGAAGGAGCTGAAGGGGTTTGCAACCTCCTAGGAAGAACAACATTATCAACTGACCAGACTCCCCACCCCACCCCCCCAGAGCTCCCAGGGACTAAACCACCAACCAAAGACCCATGGCTCCAGATGCATGTGTAGCAGAGGCTGACCTTATCTGACATCAATGGGAAGGGAGGCTCTTAGTCCTGTGAAGGCTGGATGCCCCAGTGTAGGGGAATGCTAGGACGGTGAGGCAGGAGTGCATGGGTGCGTGGGGGAGCACCCTCATAGAAGCAGGGGTAGGGAGGATGGGATAGAGGGTTCCCGGTGGGGAAACTGGGAAAGGGATAACAGTTGAAATGTAAATAAATAAAATATTCAATTAAAAAAAAGTTTGCACCTCTTACAGCCTTGGAGTCCTTGAATAACACAGTGTTGGAAGCCATTCTCACTCACCTGTGCTCTGCTAAGAGAGCAGGCTTTCTCTATTGAAAGAATGCTGTCATTGCCCAACCCCCACACCAAGTTCTAAATATGTAACAAGCATTAAGAGTGGAGGGCACTGCTCACCAAGATAAAAAAAGAATTGGGGCTGGGGAGATAGTTGAGTCAGTAAAGTACTTGACATGCAAGAGTGAAGGCCCCAAGCTCAGATTTCCAGCACCCAGATTATTAAAAATCTGATGTTATAGCACACACCTCTAATCCCAGTGCTATGAAACCCGAGACTCGGGAATTTCTGAGGATTGCTGGCCTGTCTATCCAATCAAGTTCAATGAAAGGCTCTCTATGTTTTTTTTTTTAAGTAGAAAACAATAGAAGAGTAATCTCTAAGATCTATCCACCTTTGGCCACAACATGTATGTGTACCCACGGTCATGTGAACACATGGGCACATAGACCTACACACACATATTAAAAAGTATAACTGTATATAAGCTCTTAGTGGGACGGGAGATGGGGAGGTCCCATGGGCAAAAACAGGAAGTAAAGAATGCTTTCCCCAAGATTTCCTGCAGCATGACATTGAAGTCCAAGAACATATATACGCTGTACATCATTGGTGTTCTAATCTTCAAACCATCACTCTAGTGTGAACTCACAGGACTAGACTTTTGTTAGAGACTTAGAAGGCATGGGGACCCATCTCTAAGCCAATCCAGTGCCGTTCTGAGAACAACCAAGAACCCAGAAGGCTCAACACACCATGAAGCTGTTCCGATTAACATTATGTATCAGCTTATATACCTGAGGATTGGGCTCAACACACCATGAAGCTGTTCTGATTAACACTATACCTGAAAGCCAAACAGCCAAGATCAACCAAGACAACCAACACAAACATAAACTGAGACTCGTATTTACCCCTCTTGTGTCTCCCAGATATGAAAAGCATTAGATAATAATAGCTAACAGAGCTTCTATACAGCAGATTTGCTGTGCAAGTAAACACGCTTGCTATAAAATCTTAAGTACAGGTTCCTTCCATAATAACGGATTCAGTGGATCACATGATGATGTTAAGTCCCAGCTCTCCAGTGCTGTGCAAGGCGAACAGGCAAAGTGTCTTGTGCTAAAACCAGTGTTGGAAGCTCAGTGTAGTGATGCACACCCGTGATCCCAGCACGGGGTAGACAGGGAATGGAGTTTTCTTGGTTAGCCTGGGCTTCCGTAGTGAGACACTGTCCAACATGTACACGCTAAAAATCAAGCTGTAACCACGAAATCATCCTAAAGCTGCTCCCTCCCTTGCAGGGACTCAGGTCCTTTCTCTTTAAGACCCTTAATAAAGGGCTGGCCAGTGAGTGTGTCAGTAAACATTCAGAATAGCTTGGCCCCAGCCCTGGGCTCTCCCTTCGCGTTCTAATTCATTCATTTTCTAGGGACAGTAGGGAGTGGAGTGGGGTCTCACTATTGGGCACTGGCTTGTCTACACAGATGAAGATGACCTCAAATAGGTGGCAATCCCCCTGTCTCTGCTTCCCAAGCACTCAGATCACAGGCATGTACCGCCACACCCATCCCATTCTAACTTGGGCAATTCTCCTGCTACTCGTGAGTAAGTCCTGGCATAAACTAAGGCCAGTCTCCTAAGCGTCCATCTCCCTGAATCTCCCACCACTACCCAGACTCCCAAAGGCAAACTGACCTGTGTGTGTTGTCAGACAAACGTTTGGAAGCACAGCTCTGACAACCTCCCTTTACCTGGACATTGAAGCTCAAACTCAAACTCACATCTGTGCTGGTAGGGACCTAACCATGCCCCACCTCCAGGACATTTGAGTCCCAGTAACTCAGAAGGTGACCTCATTTAGTAAAAGGACCCATAGCAACCCAAGATCAAGTTAAGGTGAGGTCACTACAATAGTGACTCGTGCTCATTAAAGGGGGATTAAAACACAGATATGTATATAGAGGGATGATGCTGTGAGGAGCTACAGGAAGAAGATGGCAGCCTTAAGCAGGCCAAGGAGGGAGGACCTAGAACAGATATGTCTGTCACACCTCCCTACTTACCACCCCTGAAGGAAGCAACCTTGATGTATTATTCTATCATGGCCCCTTCATTTCTCACTGCTCAGTTCTTAGCTTGGTTCCCTTTCTCTGGCAGCACTGCCTTCTCTCAGTTTGCATTTATCTCTTGGAGGCCATCGAAGAGAAACAGCCAAATAGCTGTAGAACTCAGGGTATGCAGCTCACTGGTTAGCACAACCGTGATGGTTGTGCCTCAGAGAGGTAGATCCTGAAGACTACATGTCCTGAAGACTTCATGCTGTTGTGGAGTTTCTCTCTACTTGTCTTTATGGTCACCACATTCCATATAATCTATGAATTGTGTGGAAACCCTAAGGGGGCTTCCAGTCCCTCACGAGGCAGTGCCATAGGCACCTACAGTATTAGCAATTGATCTTTTTCAAGCATTGCTGCTGAAACAGATTAATGATGATTCAACCGCCACCCTTAGAAAGAGTTCAGAGATGTAGATTGTTAGTAAAGTTAGGTTAAGATGTATATGTGTGTCTGTCTGTGTCTGTCTATCTGTGTTAGTCTGTGTGTATCTGTCTGTGCCTGTGTGTGCCTGTCTGTGTCTGTGTGAGTCTGTGTGTGTGTGTCTGAGTCTGTCTGTGTTAGTCTGTGTGTGTCTGTCTGTGCCTGTGTGTGCCTGTCTGTGTCTGTGTGAGTCTGTGTGTGTGTGTCTGTGTGAGTCTGTGTGTGTCTGTCTGTTCCTGTCTGTGTCTGTGTGAGTCTGTGTGTGTGTGTCTGTGTGAGTCTGTGTGTGTCTGTCTGTTCCTGTCTGTGTCTGTGTGAGTCTGTGTGTGTCTGTCTGTTCCTGTCTGTGCCTGTCTGTGTCTGTGTGAGTCTGTGTGTGTGTGTCTGTGTGAGTCTGTGTGTGTCTGTCTGTTCCTGTCTGTGTCTGTCTGTGTCTGTGTGAGTCTGTGTGTGTCTGTCTGTGCCTGTGTGTGCCTGTCTGTGCCTGACTGTGTCTGTCTGTGTCTGTCTGTGTCTGTTTGTGTGTATGTGTATCTCTGCTCCCTTTTCAACTGCCCCAGATAATTAAGTTTTACCCCTCAGAGAAAAGGTCTGCTCAGTGATTAACCACTGACTCCCCTCCCCTCCTCAGTTTACCTGACCCTTTCAAGCTGGCTTTGGATGTCTATCCTGCTAAAACTTTCCTTCAAATACCTGCCAAGATGTCAGGGTTTCCAAACAAGTTCTCAGACAACTCCTAGCTGGAGATGGTTTCTTGCATTTCTGACTATTATCATCATCTTGCAATCTTCCCCTCATTTCATAATCACTTCTGTTTGTCTCCCATAATCTGCAGCACGTGCATTTCTGAAGATCATCAACATCTTGCTATCTTTCCCTCATTTCATAATTGCTTCTGTTCGCCTCGTGTTATCTGCAGCATATGAATTTCTGAAGGGCAGAAGGTCCTTGTTCTATCCCCATGGCACCTAGCTTGGGGATTAGATGTAGGCCTGACACAAAAAATATTTGTTTAATGGAATGGAGTAGCTCAGCCCCACGGAGCTTCACTGTGGCTCGTTTCACTTACGCATCCCTAATCTCGCATTTCCGAGATGATGGCTGTGAAGTGTCTCTTTAAACTCCATTTTGGTTTTATCTCAAATTTGCATCTGTTATATGTTTAGCATTTCAGCTGTTCTTCAGAAAATCAGAAGTAACCCTTATGACCAATGCAAATGATCTTCTGCTCTGTAGCTCATGGCAAATCTTCAGCTACTGCGCAATTCTGTACAAACAGCAGTGTCTTTATAAGGAAAAGACGCTTAGTGAAGAAAAGTCACCAACTGCTGTACAGAGCACAGCACGGGTAATGCTCAAAGGAATTGTGAGCAATTTAAAAAAAAAAACAAAACAAAAATCAAAGAAAGACTGTATTCCCTGTGATACTATTTATAGAAAATTCTAGAACACTCCCAACTGAGCTATAATAATGAAAAGAAAGCAGATATTGGCAGCTTGCATTGAAGATTTGTTGGCAAGGGTGGATGGAGGGATTAACAAAAGGTTTAGGAGATTTGGGGAACAGGGACCATCAGCTCAAGGATGGCTCCACCCACAGCAGGCTGGCCCCTCCCCATCAATCGCTAAGGAGATGACCTACAGGCTTGCCTACAGCCTGACCTTATGGAGGCAATGTGGCTGGAGTCTGCCTTTTCTCCAATGATTCTACCTTGTATCAAGTTGACAGAGATGTTGCCAGGACAGCCGACACACATACACATCACTGTTAAGAGCCACAGTCTTCCCTTTCTTGTTCGTCCCAAGATCATACATTAATATCAATATCACAATGAAAACGCTGTTCAAACTTGAAAAGGCCCATAGTCTTATAAATTCAAACACTTTAAAATTTTGGTCTCATCTCTTTTAAAATACCTAATGTCTTTTAAAATACAAATTCTTTTTTGAGATCAGCCTGGCCAATATAGTGAGTTCCAGGACAGCCAAAGCTACATGGAGAAAACCTGTCTCAAAAAAACAAAACAAAACAAAGCAAAGAAGCAAAAGAAAACAAAAATCCAAAATCTTGTAAGACCCCCAAAATTCTCAACTATGGGCTCCTGTAAAATAAAAAATAAGTTAATTTTTTTTTCCTTCAAGAGGGAAGAACTAGGGCACAGTCATAACCTGAACAAATGAAAACCAAACGCTGACTGTGTAAATAACTCAGTGCCCAGTGTCTGAGATCCACTCACAATGTTCTACCCTCTACAGCAGGCTCTAGGCTCTGGCAGCCTTCACTTCATCACTAGTACTGTGCCTAGTGGTCATCCCATAGTTCTAGCATCTCCAAGATTCTGGAGTCTCTTACCACAACTGGGCTGCACTTTCACCTACAGCCTCTACTGGGCTCTCTTCAGGGACAGCCCTACCATGCAGTGCTGCTCCTCGCTGCCCTCTGTGACCCCTTCTTGACTTCAAAATCAGTACCACCTGGTGACTCTTAACACTATTACCAAGTTCAGCTGCTAACACTGGGTAAGGCCTTGCCTGCCTCTAGCACACAGCACCCAGACTCTGTGCTGACTCTGAGGAAACACTTCCTTCAGAGTTCACCTCAGTGATGCTGGTCTCTCCTTAACTACTGCTAATTTCTCAGCTCCAGGTGACCAGCATGGATTGGCTCGGCAAAGCAAAGGGTTCACTTCATTGGCTCTTGTCAATCAAAGCTGATTCTTCAGCTGCAATTCACCAGATACCATAAAATATTAACTCAACCTACCAAATAACATTGAAAGAGTCTTTAAACTTCCCTCTAAAACTTTACGAGTCTGGCCGCCATTGTTTGCCTTGTTCCCGACATCTTCCTGACTTCCACAGAAAAGCCCAGAGAAGAGCAGAGCAGCTGAGCATGCCATGAGGAGCAAGCCAGTAAGCACTCAATGGAACTTTGCTAGCCCAAAGTTCCAAAGTCCTTCCACAATCCTTCCAAAAAAAAAAAACATGATCAGGTCTGACACAGCAATACCAATTTTGGTACCAATTTTATCTTAGTCGGGGTTACCATTGCTGGGATCAAACACCGTGACCAAAAGCAAATTGGGAAGTAAGAATTTACTTCACTCACAGTTCCATATAACAGGTTATCACCCATAGTCCATCACTGAAGAAAGCAGGGCAGGAACTCAAACAGGGCAGGAACCTGGAGGCCAGGAGCTGATGCTTACTGACTTGCTTGCTCCTCATGGCTTGTTAAGCCTGCCCTCTTACAGAACCCAGAACCACCTGCCTGGGGATGGCACCACCCACAATGGGATGAGTTCTTCCCCATTAACCACTGACTAAGAAAATGCCCTATGGGCTTGCCTATAGCCTTATAAAGGCATTTTCTCAATTGAGCACCCGTCCTCTCTGATGACTCTAGAGTCTGTCAAGTTGACATAAACCTAGCCAGCACAGCACACCACCACCTTAAGCACAGTGTTGCTTTTGTGAGAATATACACATGCTGAAACAGTAAGTTCTAAGACTCCAAATATATATTTTTTATTCAAATTACACCTCAAAGCTGCTCTGCGTGTGATTGGTTTGTTTGATACAAGTATGTATATGTATGTAGTCCTGTGTATGTAGTCCTGTGTATGTAGTCCTGGTTGTTTGGGAATGAGTTATGGAGACCAGGCTAGCTTTGAACTCACAGGAAATCTATTTGTCTCCACATCCTGACTTCTGGGAATAGAGGCATGTGCCATGTTTTTTTCCGAAATGAACCATTTCTCCCTTCAAGAATTTTAGCATCTGCAGGTGTAGCTGGCAGTGCAGCTCAGAGCTAAGATGTGTGTCTACCACACATGAAGGCAGGCCCCTGCTCAACCCCAGCCCCCAAATGTAAGAATAAATAAACAAAATCTCGGAGTCTGAGGAAGCAGAGTGCGGTGGTCTTCAGTTTAACCAACTACAGTGAGCATCTAAAGGCAGCATCACTGAGTCCTTTTCAGAATGAGGAGCCATCTTTTCTTTTCATTCATTTCTTCACTTTATATCCTGATATATCTGTTGTACTTGTAGACAGCTGCAGAGACCCACAGCCAAACATTAGGTAGAGCTTGGGGAACCTTGTGGACGAATCGGGGAGGGGGAACTGAAGGAGCCAGAGAGGTCAGAGAGCCTGTCTCCTCTCCTCTCAGCTCCTCCCTCCCTCCTCTTCTCCCTCTATGTCCCCTCCCTTTCTCCTCAGAGAAGAGAAGACCTCCCATGGATGTCAACCCACCTTAGCTTATCGAGTTGTAATAGGACTGGGCACATCTTCTTCTACTGAGGCTAGACAAGGCTGTCCCATTAAGGGAAAGGAATCCAAAGGCAGGCAACAGAGTCAGAGACAGCCCCTGCTCCTCCTGTTAGAGGTCCCACATGAGGACCAAGCTATACATCTGTTACATATTTGTAGGGAGGGAGTCTAGGTCTGTCCCATGCATGATCTCTGGTTGATGGCTCAGTCTCTGTGAGCCCCTATGGGCCCAGGTTAGTTGATTCTGTAGGTTTTCTTGTGGTGTCTTTGACCTCTCTGGCTCCTTCAATTCCCCCTCCCCAATTCTTCCACAAGGTTCCCCAAGCTCTACCTAATGTTTGGCTGTGGGTCTCTGCAGCTGTCTACATGTACAGCAGATTATCATTAACAGTGTCTGGGGTGGGCTCTCTCTCATGGCATTGGACTCAAGTTGGGCTAGTCATTGGTTAGTCATTCCTTCAGTCTCTGCTCTCTTTATTCCTGTATCTCTCTTATAGGCAGGACACATGGTGGGTGGAAGGTTTTGTGGCTGGGTTGGTATCCCCATCCCTGCACAGGAAGTCTTGCCTGGTTACAGAAGTTGATGGTTTCATGCTCCATATCCCCTATTGCTAGATTCCTGGGAATTTTGCAGGAGCCAAGTTTTTATAATGTATCAGGTTCCTCTTTGGCAGCACAGTCAATTGTTTTGCCTACTGGAAACTTTACGTTTGTTTGTTTGTTTGTTTGTTTGTTTGTTTGTTTGTTTGTTGTACCTTTAAAGTATAGACCTGAGGGCTGGAGAGATGGCTCAGGGGTTAAGAGCACTTTTTGTTCTTTCAGAGGACCCAGGTTCAGTTTCAAGCACCCACATGCTGGCTTACAACTGTCTGTAACTCCAGTTCCAGGGTATCTGATGCCCTCTTTTGGCCTCCTTGGGAACCAAGCATGCATGCTATTCAAATTGAGACATGCATGCAAAACACCCACCACATACACACACACACACACATACACACAAAGAATAAAATAAAATAAATGTAAAATATAAAATAAAATAATAAGTGTAAACTTGATGATTAAGAAAGACTAGTCCAGAGAAAACTCTAAATAACTGTCCTCAGAGTAGAAAATTATGTATAAAAATAGACAGATATTAGCTTCTGAAAATTCAGAGGCTGGGGGTATTGTCCAGTGGCAAAACACGTGCCTAGCACAGACAGGACCCTGTTTTCAAGCCCTAGAGCCAGAAAGAAAAGAAATTCCAACAAACCCTGAAAATGATCCAGCGATTCTGGCTTTAGTTTCTACTCGAGATTTCTCATAGATTTATACAATTATGTATCACAAAGAACGGTCACTGACAAGAGCCTGGTGAGACAATGCTGAATTCCCAGCACTCTGGGCTGAATCAGGGGGCTATTAACTTAAGGCCAGCCTGGGCTACATGGGCTCCTGTCTCAAAAAAGGGAGGCAGAAAACAGCCAGGCAATAGTGGTACACTCTTTAATCCCAGCACTTGGGAGGCAGAGACAGGCAGATCTCTGAGTTCAGACCAGTCTGGTCTGAAAACTGAGTCCCAGGGTAGCCAGGGCTACACAGAGAAACCCTGTCTCAAAAACAAACAGACAAGCAAACTAGAAGACGGGCCTCTGAGATGAGTAAAGCACCTGCTGCCAAGTCCAATGGTCCCATCCCCAGAGCCTCAGAAGACTTCCTAGCAATTGTCTTCTGACTTCCACAAGAGTGTTGTGGCAAACACACCCCAAAATATAATAAAAAAAGATATTGAGAGCCAATCAGGAGTCACGGCTTTCCAGTAATGATTTTGATGTGGAGAGTTGAGAGGTGTCTCACGCTCTGGGTCAACAACAAGGTACAAATGCTGTTCTGCTCTGGGGCTGTCTTCACCTTCTCTTCTGCAGTGACTCAGTGATGCCTTCCCTTTGCAAGGCCAGGCGATGTTGCAATGCATCATTATGGGGAAGAGCCTGTGGCCCCTTCCTGACTGCTGTGCTGGCCCTGCCTGCTGCTTCAGGAAGTCACTCCAAGGCTAGAGACACAAACCAGGCCTGGACACTGCCACCTCTGCAGGCTAGATTCAAAATCTGAAAAGTTCAAAATAGCAAGAAAGTTCTGCCGCTGCCTCCCTGCCAAAGCCCAAACATGAGAGAGGACTCTGCTTAGCAGATATGAGGCCTCTAGTTCCACCACCAAGGAAAGGAGAGGAAAGGAAAGGAAAGGAAAGGAAAGGAAAGGAAAGGAAAGGAAAGGAAAGGAAAGGAAAGGAAAGGAAGGGGAAGGGGAAGGGAAGGAGGGAAGGAAGGACAGACGAGGGAGAGGGCTCTGTGGTCTGGCAGGAGCCAGAGAAAGGCTTTAATGGAGACAAGCCTCCCATGAAGGGCTGGATTGTGTAATCACCCCCACCCTGAGTTCTGTTGCAATCAGAATCACAGTTCTCAACTTCCTAGCCTCAGATACAGAGAAGCTTCAGTTTGAAAAAAAAAAAAAAAAAAAAAAAAAAAAAAAACAAGCAGTATCTCTCCCAGTTCAGGTTGAGAAGGCATTTTTATGCCTTCATCTCATGATCCCTGTCTGGCACGTTGGTGAAACAACTTCCAGCAGAAAGGAAAGTCTTAGGATCATTTTGGGGTTTAGGTTTGGGTGGTTTTTTTGTGGTTTTTTTGTTTTTTGTTTTTTGTTTTGTTTTTTGAGCTGCAATCTCAGTATATGCAGTATATGGTCTTGCCTGCCTGCCCTGGAACTCCCTATGTACAGCAAAGTGTCCTTGAACTCTCCTGGAGATCTGCCTGCCACAGCCCCCTGCTTGCATCTTGCTCATCGAGGAAGGTACCATGCCTAGCCAATCTCTGCAAAGCCCACTCAAGTCCAAAATAGGAGCCTGGAGAAACATGGAGAAACCACAGCAGATTCTCTTTCGTGGAAGTGACCGGCTTGTGAAGGGTTTGCCCAAACCGCTTTCCTCTGAGCCAAATGCATAAATGGAATGTACTGTCCTGAAAGGCCGACCTGGCAAATCAAAAAATTTTTACGCGTCTTCCCTCATCTTTTGGTATTCTGGGGGGCAGGGGAAGGACAGCTGGGTCCTTCCAGATGACATGCCCCAAAAAGTTTGCCTTCCATGGCATTTTTGGAACCACCCCAGCACCTCTTTGAATAAGAAAGGACAAAAGTTAGAGGCAAGTTTAATTTTAATCCTCTCATTATCCTCCAAAGTGAACCGCTATCTCAGCGACTCCCTTCACTCAGTTGTTTCCCACTCATTTTAATCGCAGAAAACTGATTCATGAAAGAACGAAAGCAGTCAATTCTGAGTTGAAAAAAAAAAAAAAGGAAGAAAGAAATTGACGTGACCAGCAGTAAGTCAGGACACTCTGTGACAGACTGGAAGCAATCTGCATATTGGCAGCTCTGTCAGCTCAAGGTTTAACATCCTCCTGGGAAGGAGGGTGTGCCTATTCTACTCTTACCTACTGCTTTAGATGAGCTCAGCAAGCATGAAGGCATCTTAATGTTCTCCATATGTGGGAGGTTCCTGATGCTCTCCGGGGTGAGTAGCCAAGTGGTATAGCTGATGTGTATAGCTTAGCCCAGATCTAATTCCCATCTCAGTAAACCAAAACAAAACCCAAACAATGTAGCAACATTTCCATGGGTGAGGGACACTCACCTAGAGAGCTGAGCTTGTGGCCCACATCCACATCGGACAAAGGCGTATTGATCTACCAGTTCTTCAACACTGCAGAAGCAGCAATAAATACCCATGGAGGGGTCTTACTTCAGGGTACCTGCTCTTGTGCATTCCCTTGTGGAGCCCAGGGCTGGCTCTGTCCCCAGCATTTCTGAGGTTCGGATACTTTTTTTTTTTTTTTTTTGGTTTTTTGAGACAGGGTTTCTCTGGTAGCTCTGGCTGTCCTGGAACTCACTTTGTAGACCAAGCTGATCTTCATCACATCATTTTCTTACTATCTCAGGCCACTAGGTCAGCTCTAAAGGCTTCAGAGATAGCAGCCCTCAAGAGGCAGAAGCCTCAGGGCACACAAAGCCAATGTGTCTCCATCCGGCAATCAGCTAGGTATGCCTCACATTCTGTGACAGCGAGGTTTTTCAAAGTCCTCTCAGTCAGATTAGCATTCCTCATCTGGGCCACCTTGACCCGGCTCTCTGCCTTTAGCCTGGAAAAACGCGTGCCTCAGGTGCCTGGTGACTTACCTATGCTCACAGCACGGTGGCAAGGGTGACATCTGAAAGCTCAGGTCAACTACCAAGCCTCCTATCTTCTTGTCTGACACATGTTTCATCCACAAGCTTTGATTGAAGTCAGTATGGGGTGCCTGGCCTGGGTGACCTATCACAGCTCCCTACAGACCAGGCTGCTTACACCCACACCCACACCCATCTACCCTTTTCTGGCTGCCTCATTATTTTAACTAAGATACTATGTACTAGCGAAGGTCAACAGAGAAAGATTAATTAACGGGAATAAAACACTCCAACAAGAGGTGACCGTTTTTTCTGCCTTCTTTGCTGTTGCTGTTTGGTTTTGTGTGTATGTGGAGGGGAGGGACGTTGTTTGGTTGGTGGTTTTTGTTTGGTTTTGGATTTTTTTTTTTTTTTTGAGACAAAGTTTCTCTATGTAGCCCTGGCTGTCCTCAAATTCTTTCTATAACCCAGGCTGGCCTCTAACTCACAGAGACACAGAGATCTGCCTGCCTCTATCTCCCTAGTGCTGGGATTAAAGACTTATGCCTCCACTGCCCTGCTAGCTGTTTTTCTTTGTTTGTTTGTTTGTTTTGTTTTTTAAAGACCACGGCTTCTACTTAAATTGTATTCCATTATCTCCAAGATTAAAAACAAAAAAAGTTAGGAAGTTTTGTTTTGTTGTTGCTGAGGATTGAACCCAGGTTCTTACACTGTGAAGTCACTTTCCTGAGACCCTCAGTCTGCGTCCTACCCACTCTGAGCTGGTAGCAAGAATAATAACTATGGGATTATTCTGAAACGAGCTTTCCAAACACAGGAGCAAGAAGCCTGGAAGACAATCTTGAATTCTATAGGAAGGTACAACCCCAAAGGGCTGGAGGATGGGAGCCCCCCCAAAAAGACTCCACAACAGCCATTTGACCTTCAGGTTTAAATGTGTGGTCTTTCCACCTCCCTGACAGGTGTCCTCTGACACCAGCTCAGCCTTCTGCAGGTGACTCTGTGCTAAGTAGCAAGACTCTCAACCGCCAACTGTGTGCCAAATGTTTGTTTAAAATGTAAAAGGGGAGGAGGTACCCCCTCTGAATTGGATGGGATTGTGTTCCTGGAGACGAATGTGTAAGGAACTGTCAGGGGCTTTGTTTTAGCCTTACGCATCCTGTACTTGGGAGGGGAAGGGGAAAAAAAAAAAAAAAACGAAAATAAACTATTTTTCCTGGCAAGGACTGGTCCTTAATAGACAACTTTCTTTCCAACTGTATGACCATCTGTTCCCCCTTGGAATCTGAAGATTAGAAGTGTCTTGGAACTTGACCCAGAATGGACACCTGCTGCAGATTCCTGGTCTACGTTTTCCCCAGCAGACGCGGCTCTGAGTGTACTCCACCCAGATCCCTCTTAGGGCTTGTCATTTTCTTTCTTTTCTTTTCTTTTCTTTTTTTTTTTAAGGAGTTAACAGGGCTGGGGTGTAGTCAATGTAGAATGGTCATCTGGCACTGGAAACTCCCTGGGACCAATCCTCAGCAGGAGAGGGGAGAGGAGGGGAGGGGAGGGGAGAACACTAATATCTAATATGGACAAGCATCCTTACAGAAGAAAAAATACATGAAAAACAGAAAGGAGGCTGGGTAGACTCAGACAGACAGAAGCAGACCCTTCCTTGCATCTTGCCTAGGTCCCTACTTCCAAGGCCAGCCCTCTCACAAATTCTCCGCAGCAGCCACACACCTCAACCCACCCTCTCCCCTCTCCCCTTCCCCCTCCCCCTCCCTTATGACTGCGGCTTTATAGAACGGACAGACGATGAGATGGAACAGTCACAGAGGCTCCAGCACTCAGGAGACTGAGGGAGGGGAGGACCTCCAGTATAAGGCCAGCCTAGGTATACAAACCAAACAACAGCAACCAAACAAGAACCAAGGGCCAGAGAGATGGCTCAGTGGTTCATAGCACTTGCTGCTCTTGCAAAGGACTCAGGGTTAGCTTTGAGCACCCACCTGGCAACTCACAACTCAAGTTCTAGGGGAATCCAAAGCCGCCTTCTGACTCGTATGGACACTAGGCACATGAGTAGTACACATATACACTTGTAGATATGGCACCCACACACATAAAAAAAATAAATCTTAACCAGGAACAGAGTGGCAGAACCCCTCAACACTCATGAGCATCCATGCATGGGTTCTTGGGCTCCAGGGTTTACTTGTCACCAAGCCTGACGATCTGAGTTCAACCTTCCCTCCCCAGTACCCACACAAAGGCAGAAAGGAGAGAACCATGTCCTGCAATTGTTCTCTGACCCTGACTCAGTTTCCTGCAGAGTCACAACCACCCCTATTCCCGCCGAACACATAAAGATGGAAGGAGAGACTTCCCAAGGCGGAGATTCTCTCAGATCTTGATTTCCTTTCTACCCACGGCAGGGGCCAGAAGCTAGCAGGGGAGAGGAGAGATGAATGCCATCATTTCATTAAGAGAAAGGGCTACGGACCAGCAAGTTGCCCTCAGCTGGGTCTCTCTGGGCTCTTTTGAGCCGCTCTCAGCATCCTAAGCCAGGTCTCAGGAGGGAAGCCCTCACTCCTCTGTGGCACTGTAAAGCCACTGGATAACAGAAAGGCAAAAACTGCTTCCAAATTTGAGGTGTAAGACCCTTGGAAGCAAGTACTATAGCCTCTAGGGACTCTGGGAGAGCAGCCCTCAATTAACCTGATCTCTCAGCATAGACAGTGAGCTAGGCACCCGCCTACAGTCACTGAGAAACACCCTACATAGCCAGGGCTGGAACAGGCTCTGCCTTAGTTTTTCTTACTGGGAAACATTGATGGCCGTACTTGTAGGCATAATGGGGAAGGGTCAGAAGATCCCAGGGACAGGCTCTGGAGGAACCAGACTGTCCAGCGAGCTGGACAGAGGGACACTGAGCCACGTTGTAGTCTGGACTCAGAGTCCTTAGATGAACTGCCATCTGTTTAATAGCCCCGATCCTCCCTAACGCACCCCACAGACTCAGGTCTTATCCCCCAGACTGGGCAAGCAGCATGGAGGTCAGAAATCTCAGAGACAGAGCTGTAGTATTAGGCTTGCTTTTGATTGTGTGTGTGTTTGTGTGCATGTGTGTTTAAACTATGTATTTGCACATGAGTGAAGTTGTCCCTGGAGGTCAGAAGAGGGTCAGAGCCCCCGGGACAGAAGTTCTAGGCACTTATGAGCCACCCAACAAAGGAGCTAGAAATTGAACTGGCGTCTCCTGGAAAGGCAGAGTGTGCTTGTCACTGCTTGGCCTACTGCTCCAGATTCTTTTTATATTTTTGAGATGAGGTCTCATATCCCAACCAGGCCTCAGACTCCCATGGATGGTCTTGAACTTCTGACCCTCCTGCCTCCACTTCCAGATGCACCACCAAATGCCTGGCTTGGCTCTAGTATTTTTGCGTGCCTTCTCTGCTACAAGAACCAGACTCTAGACTCTGAGTGCTTAGGCAAGCTGTCAGAATCTTTCCCCAGAAAAGATGTGGCTGGCTACTAGGTTTGGTTCAGGTTTGTAACAGTAATATAAAGGCCGTCGGAGCTATGCACTGTCTTAAAGGTCAAAGTTTGAGTGTCCAAACTACAACTGAGGGGAAGAATTAGACCATAAACCCAGAGAGCTGCAAAGAGAGTTTTCACAGATACCTAGCTCTGGACATTTACAGAGGCTCCAACAGATGGTCTAGGTCTCATAGAGCCTGTCAGTAGTCCTAGAGTTCCAGTGACAAGCTTTCTCTAACAGTGACCCTAAACACAGGATGCCTGACCCACATCACCCTAAATGTCTACCCTCTGGCCCTTACAGAAAGCAGTACACAAACCTCTAACTCATGAATGGAATAAAGCAGCGACTACAAATGACGAATCCGAACCTCCACAAGCCAGGCGTTCTGCTTGGCCTGTAGCCCCAGATACTCAAGAGGTTGAGGAGGCAACCAATGGATTAAGTCTGAGCTTTCAGCCTGGGCAACCCAGTAAGACCTCATCCCAAAAATAAATAATCGAGCCAGGCATTGTAGGGCACGCATGTGGACTCATCCCTTAGGATGCTGAAGTCAGTAGTAGGTTGGGAGTTCAAGGCCACAGGAGGATCATAGAGAGAGACCCTATCTCAAAGCACCAGAAATAACACACACACACACACACACACACACACAGTCTCATGCTAAGTGGAAGAAGCTAATGTCAAAAGGATCCATTTAAATCACCTTCCTCTGGATAGACAAAGAAGACAGCACATTTGTTAGCAGGTATTGGGGCAGGTGACAGGTACAGGAGCTGTTTCCTCCTTGGTTACAGTGGCACAGCTGTAGGCACATGCCATAACACATGGATAGGAGCACTTTGCAAGGTGACTGTTACAGCATGTGAATTATACTTTAATTAAAGTGCCAAGGGCAAGGAAACAAGAGGGAAAAGTTCTACATTACACAAGGCTGGCCAGAGGGTAAGGGCAGGGGTAGGTGCTGGCCACCCCAGTCTCTTGATGTTGTGGGAGAACAGACAGCTCCCAGCCCCAAGAGCCTGCGCCTGGGTGGAGAGGCAAAGCAAGGGCACACCGCTTGCATTCGGGCTCCCTGGACACCCTGGCCACAGAGAGGACATCCCCAGGGGCTGTTGGTCCAGCAGAAGGTTCTGGAACTATGTGGAATCTGTCATGAAGCATGAAAAGTCCATGAAAGAAGGGACGGGTAGTCCCACCCAAAGAAGAAACAGTCATTTTCTACCAGCAACCAGCCAAACATGAGCTCTAGGGCAGGAGTAAGACACGGCAGGTCTATGCTTCTCCATTCCCACCTAAGAGGGGGCCGGCAACACACACACACACATACACACACACACACACAGGCACACACATATACTGCACACACAATACACACACATACACACCTATACACACATACACAAACATAAATACATACACACACACAAATTTAGACACTTTTAGACAATAGAAACTATTTGAGTATTTGATTTGAGGGAGTGGGAGGAGGCTGAGCTGGGGAAGAAAAGGAAAGAGCTGGACTTGGTTCTGCTACTCTTGAATGACTCTCAGGGATTGCTATAAAAATAGCTACTACAGAGCATGTAGGTCGGTCTCAGTGCCAGGGACTTCAGCTGCGCAATCATCCCATAGGAAGAATTCCACGTCTCCCAAAGTGTATAACCAAAGCCAGCCTAGGACCAAGAGGGAGCCTTTCCGCACTGTGAGAATTCCAGATCTAAGGATCATAGACGTGTGCTGCCATGGCTGGTTTATGCAGTGCTGGAGGATGAGCCATGACTTATGCATGCCAAGCAAGTACTCAAGCAATTGAGCTACACCTGGAACTCACTTTGTAGACCAGGCTGGCCTCAAACTCAGAAATCCGCCTGCCTCTACCTCCCGAGTGCTGGGATTAAAGGCGTGTGCCACCACTGCCTGGCCATCCCCAACACCAAATCATCATTTAAACAACAAGCAAAGCAAGAAGGAGAGCCTGTGTCTATGGCTCCAGCACTCTAGGGGTCAAGGTGTGATTACCTTGAGTTCAAGACCAGCCTGGGCTATATGTAAATTTCAGGCTACTTAGCAAACCTTGCTTCAAAAGCCCAAATTAAAAACAAAACAAAACAAAAACCCACAATTATCACCAAGTATGCTGGTGTGTGCCTTTAATCTCAGCCCCTCAGAAAGCAGAGACAAGCAGATATCTAAGTTTGAGGCCAACCAGGATTTCATAATAAGGCCCTGTCTCAAAAAAACTACCCCTAGAAACACAAATTTCTATATATGTATGTATGTATGTATGTATGTATGTGTGTATGCATGCATGCATGTAACTATTATGTATGCATGCATGTATTATTTGTGTGTGTCCAGTATATACATGTGTGTGCACATGTGTTTACATATATGCATGTGTGTTCGGTGTGTGTGCATGTGTATACAGGTGTGTTCAGTGTGTGTAGGTGTCTTCAGTGTGTGTGCACATGTGTGCAGGTATGTTCAGTGTGCACACACACACGTGCAGACGCTTGTGGAAGCAGAGATGTCAGATGTCCAACTTTCACTCTCTACCTTACCCTTTTGTGGCCAGGTCTCTCTCTGAACCTGGAGCTTAGCTGGTAGCAAGCAGGAAGTAGCCATCCCCCACTGCCCACCATTTTGTAGTGCTGAGACTGCCTGGCAGTCACCATCTCCAGTGTTTTTACGTGGGTGCTAGGGATTCAACCTCAGGGTCTCAAGCTAGCATAGCAAGTACTCTTTACCTACTGAGCCATCTCTCTACCCCGCCGCTCTTAATTTTTATTTTTAATGAAAAATTTATCTCTGAAGTGTCATAGTAAGAATTAAAATTGTAGGAAAATACAAAATATAGCTCTTGTGTAAAGTGAATGAAATCGCCCTGGCTCGCAATCCAATCCTAACGTCAAGCAAGCCCTTCCGGACTGTGTTGAATACTCAGTTCGTGTTTCTGTCACAGTGTCAAAACCTCACTTGGCTGTCCTGTCACCAGCAGCTGGCCATGGACTGTGAAGTCTAAATCGAAATACAGAGCAATTTAAGGCAGGCTGACAGTTCTGAATCTCTGGGAATCTGTATCAGCTGTTTCCCCTATATGTTAAAAATAGTAAAGGGCTTCCCTGTGTTTCTGCAAGTTTGTATAACTTTCTTTTTGCCTCTCAGGAACTCTCTACCTGCTTGTGGTTCCCAAACGCAGCCTGGGTGGGACCCGGTGCTGATCTACTGTCTACAGCCTTGTCTGCTCCCTGCCCCCTGAAGCAGCTTGCTGGGGATATAAGCTCAGCCTGTCCTGAGCCCGGCCAGAGACAGAACTGCCCACCACTGACCATTCTGTACGGCGCTGACAATGTGCTTGAAGACAAACAACTTATTCTTAGTGGAAACAATCCCCACCATCACGTGTCCCCAACAGCCTTTTATCCACACCAGCGGTCTCCCGAGATCTGGCTTCCACAAAAACTCAAAGAGCTCCCTGATCACCAATTGGGTAAGTACAATGTGTTCACGGAACCTGCGCTAACAAATCATCGCCCCCCCGCCCCCCCCCGCCCCCGTGCCCAGTTTTTAAGATGCTGGAATCTTTATGAGCAAAAAGGATGTTTAACTATTCTGCTCATCTTCAAGGGCTATTCCATTCGGAGATCTGCCTCAAGAATCCACAAATCTAACTTGAGAAGAAAAGGAACAAACGTTCTAAAGCAACCTGAGGAGTTTAGTTTAGAAAATCTTAACGCTGAAGAGGACAGGTGGGACAAAACTCACCTCCTTCAGAACTCCAACTGGTCAAACCTCTCGGCTAATCCTTCATTTAAAACATTTTAGAATCTCTATGAGACCCAGAACATACAATATGGATCTAATTAGGTTCAGCTGCCTTATGTTAGTAATAAAATTGAGAGAGAGAGAGAGAGAGAGAGAGAGAGAGAGAGAGAGAGAGAGAGAGAGAGAGAGAGAGAGAGAGAGATGGGGGTGGGGCCTTTGTTCATCCTCTCCTATGGCCTAGGGAATCACAAACTCCCAAATTTTGCGCATCTTCAAGGTTCACGCAGAACAGCACACTCTTAAATAGCCCAGAGTAGCTGCGAGCCGTGCAGATATCAGACTTTGTAGAGGGTCTGGAAGAGATTTCCACAAGGACTGAAGTCCAGCGCTCCACCTCACCCACCCACTCGGCCCTCGTGTTCCCCGACTTACACCAGGGCGGATGGACAGGGCATCTGGTTCCAGGGACAGTTGTACTGAGCTTGAATAAAACTCTCGCTTCCCTCCTGCACCGTGCAGCTCACGTTCTTATTCACGACGTAGGCGCACCAGTTCCTGGGGTAGAGAGAAAAGGGCTGGATAAACTTGGAGAACAATGGGGAGAAGGGGGAGGCGAGTTGACCCAACAAGTTGGCGGTCACCAGCACCGAAGGCAGGAGCCTGCCAAAGCTGCCACCCTAGGGTGTCTCTTGTGTCTTTGGAACACCAAAGAGCCCCAAACCTGCAGATTACGGGACGTGTTCGTGTTCGGGCTCGGTGGCAGATCCCGTAGTTCTGCTGAACACTCCCCATTGCCCGGGTTCGCTTCAGGATGCTTGGGGCGCCTGGTGGGGAGCACATGGCCACCCGGGGTGGCGACGCCCCAAAAGCCTATGGGGATCTCTCTGCTACCGCCCGTCGCCATTGCCGGGGCAGCTCTGGAGCCCGCAGGCGGATTCGGGAGTGACCGCCGAGGATCTGGGACTCTAGGGCTGGGGGCGAGCATAAGGGACACACTCTTACTTGTTCCTGGCACTGGGCCTCGCGTGGTACCCAGGCTGCGAGCTCGCGTGGCACAGTCCCGCGCCGCCCAGAGCCAGCAGGGCCAGCAGGGCCGGCGTCCAGCGACTGGGTGCTCGGGGTCGGGGCGGGGTCTCCTGACACATCTTGAGCCCCACAAGGCTGCAGGCGGCGGGGCCGCGGGAACCGGCAGCGGGCTCGGGCGCTCGGCGGCCCCTCTGGCTCTTCGTCCCCACGCCTCCGCACTGGCCGCTCCGCGGTCCCTCAATGACGCACAGGTCCCCCCGGGTGCCGCCCTCTTTAATTCACTTCCCTCTCCGAAACGTGACTCTTCCCTTCACCATCTCTCGGCCCATCGCCTCTCGGCAGGGGGTTGGGGGGAAAGAGCCAAAGGGTTAGGAACCGGGGTCTTGGTTACAGACTTTTCAATTACACATTCCTTTGGTCTCTTCCCAAACGCCAGCAGCTCCGCCTCTCACCTTCCAAGCAGCGCGACCCCAGCCCCTCCGGAAGTGCAGCAAGCGTCGGGCGGTCCCCATCTCGATCCCCCGGGGCCTCTCTCCGGCCAGAAGCCCAGGACCACTCCATCAGTTATTCCACCCACCCCCCGGGGTGGGGAACCTACTCAGGGGGGACTCAGCATCGATTTCTTCCTCTGAGGCCCCACCGCCTTCTACCCATCAATCTTTAAGGTCTTGGGCGAAAGTTGAAGACGCAGGAGCTCTCCTAGGCACAGCTAATACGAGCCTTGAACTTTCCAAATGCGCGGGCTGCTCCTGGACAGTGGGGTTGTCTACCCCCCCCACCCACCCCCACCCACCCCACCCCACCCCCTGCTCCGCAGCTGCAAACTATCATTTGCTACTCCAGTGTTTGTGAGGAGATGTCCTGCTCGGATGTTCTCTTTCCATCAGTATTAAAGGCAGATGTTTCGGTCGGTAAAATGCTGTGCAAACATGAAGACATGAGTTCAGATCCTCAGGCACCCACATAAAAAGTTAGACGGGGTTTCACAAACTTGTAATCCTAGTACTAAGGAAGTGGAGACAGAAGAATCTCTGAGGCTGCAGGCTCACTGACAGACCCTAGCTCAAGGTGGGAGCGCCAGAGGGAGCAATTGACAAGAGGATACAAGACATTAATCTCTGGCTTGCACACACGCACACAGTATGTATATGTGTGGGCAAACTTTTTTAAAAGACCATTTATTATAATAGTTTTTTTTTTTTTTGTCTTTGCATCTAAATAGTTCAGATACTGTTGGTGCCTTCCTGCCTCCCTCCATCCCTTCATTCCTCCATCCTTCCCTCCCTCCCTCTCTTGCTCCCCCTGTTGGTCATGTTTTCTGCCTATTCAAAAGTTACAGGGGCCTTTGCCAATTTCTCTATAGCGTGACCAAAGTAACTCCACAGATGAAAATCAGCCACAGAGGGTGTGGTGTTCTACTTGGGAAGCTGGGGCAGGAGACTCACCTTAGAGACTAGCCTAGGCTACACACTGCACCACCAAGGAGGGGTATTCTAGAGGGGATAGAGAGAGCTATTCCTCTGAAATTAGTTGCTGCTCCTACCCGCCCTAGTTGGCATGCCTAGGCTCACTGCTGTACCTGTGAACTAACATGACACTGTTGGCTGGGGGTTGGAGGGACAGGGAAACTTGGCTATGTTTTGATAAAACTAAATGAAGCCACTGGTTGTTTTATTTTCTCGTATGCTTTGCTTTGATGGTTTTATTGGGTCCGTTTGATTTGCAAATTGAAGAAAGAAAACTCCCAAAGTAGAAAATTGTACCATGTAAGGATATAATCCGTGCATGAACTTTCCAAGTGGAAGATTATACAAATAGTGGATTGAAGTCATCCTGCCTTCAAAAGAGCCACGGGGGAGAAATAACAAAGATAAAAGACTGTCCTGTGTAACCTGATCTATGCCTTTCTCTTTGTCGTCTCTGTCACCCAGCTCTAACCTCCATTTTGTCCATTGAGTGTCCTGGGGAAGATCTAGTCTAGAAATGGAGACTGAGTGAAGAAAGAAATAGGGGGCAACCCACAAGTTATGTCCATCAACAACCGGCAGCATGTGTGTATGCATATGGTTGTGTGTGTGTGTGTGTGTGTGTGTGTGCGCGCGCGCGCACATGCGTGCGCACCTGTATGTGCAGTATTTGCGTGCACCTGTGCATGTATATATATGGGTGTGTGCATGTGTGCGTGCTCGTGTGTGTATGTGTGTGTATGTGTATACCTATGTGTGTGTGCATGCATGTGTGTACAGGTGCGTGTGTACATACCTGTGTGTGCAGTGAGTGTGTGCACATGCATGTGTATATGGGTGTGTGTGTGTGTGCGTGTGTGCATGTGAGTGTGCCCGTGTGTGTGTATGCGTGTGAGTGCCTGTGTGTTCATGTGTGCATGTGAGTACATGTGTGTGTGTGTGTATGCGTGAGTGCACACACACACACACACACACACTTCAGAGAGAAAGAGTGCACACACCTATATATAAAAGTGCTGGTGCCTGCAGAGGCCAGAGGTGTTGATTCCCTTGGAGATAGAGTTACAGGAAATTGTGAGCAGGCTTATGTGATTATTGGGAAATCAAACTAGGGTCTTCAGTATATACACTTAACCACTGAGCCATCTCTCCAGGCCCAATTTTCCTTTTTTGTTTGTTTGTTTTTTAAGACGGGTTCTCACTATGTAGCCCTGGCCTGGAACTTACTATGTAAACCAGGCAGGCCTCCAACTCACAAAGATCTACCTGCCTCTGTCTCCCAGGTACTAGCATTAAGGGATTCAATACCCTGTGCCAACTGCTTTTAGTATAGGCAATTCTCAAACTCGGAAGTGAGGTGACCTGGTGGCACAAGCTGCTTTTTCTATTGAATAAAAATCATTCCAGGAAGTGCAGTGCATACAACTCAGTGGCACGACGTTGCCGAGCACATGTAAGGCCATATGTTCAATTCCCAACACGGAAAACAAACAAAGCAGGAGGCCATTCAAGACTTAGAGAGTCGACCCCGTTTTGAGATGAACGGACTGACCATTCAGCCTTTGTCCCTGTGGGCTACACATTCCCAGATGCAAACAATCATATTGTAAAAATACTTGGAAAGGCAAAATTGGGCCTGCATTAAATATGCTATTGTACTTGGTCCCTAAACAACCCAACATAGCAACCCTGTATTCTAAGTGGTATTTCCATTGTAAATCATAGGTAGATTTATGTAAGTAGATAACATAGTAGATCATAAGTCATCTGAAGCTGGTTGGGGCTCTTGGGAATTTGTACTCAGGTTAGATGCAAATGCTATGCCACTTTATATAAGGGTCTTATAGACTCAAAGGTTTTAGCAACCCCATGGGTGGTTGCTAAAAGAAATCCTAAGATCCTAAGAGACAACTATACTTAATCAGCAAAAAAATGATGCTTCTCTGTAGATACATTTTATTCTGAGCACCAGTTATGTGCAAGTCTTTTTGTTTGGTTGTTTTTTTGTTTGTTTGTTTGTTTGGGTTTTTTTTTTGGTTTTTTTTTTTTTTTTTTTTTGAGATTAAGTCTAACTATGAAGCCCCTGTTGTCTTTAAACTCATGGCCTCAGCCTCTAACATCGGAATTACAGGTTTGTGGTGCTACACTTGGCTGTTCTGGGAAGCTGTTACATGCTAGGTGTTATGCAGAACTACTGGTCTCCATGAGAAAGCTCCAACTTTATAGAGCTTCCAGGTAATTCCTGTGCGCAGACAGGAGTGGGTGCACTGTGCAGACAGGCCTTGAGTGAGCCCATGCTTACCATCCAGGCTTCTCCAAACAGAGGTGCAGTATATTTGGCTTAGGGCTTCTCCAAGAAGATAGAAGAACCCTTAGCACGCAGTGGGTTTCGAAGGGACAGCGTCTTTTCTCTTTCAGTTGGAAAGGGGGTTGCCACAAACTCAGGAGCTAAAAGGACTTTCCACAAGACACAGAGCTTTGTACAGAGAGGATGTTTAAGCACATTAAGAAACAAAGCAAATTGAGCAGGTCGTCTGGTTCCAGCAGTAAGTATAGTGGGCAATAACATAAGTATAGTGGGCAAAATATTGCAAGTTTAGATTCTGGTACTTAACTGCTGATGACGCTCAGAGTTCTCGAAACCCAGTTTATGCTAACAGTATGGTGGGATTTCTCTTGAGTTTAAGATGAAAGTACCCCCATAATAGCTTGCACCTTTGATTGGTGTGATCAGTTAACCCAAAGCAAAAAGTCTCAGATGAATTTTCTTTTGTATGGGTTGAACTTTGGGCTTGTAAAGCACCACCCCACAAGTTGCACCCCGAGCCCTAAAATTCTAAGATGAAACAGTTTGGCAAAACCCATTTCTGCCTGGGAGTCTCACTGGTAGAAACTTCCACGGTAGGCACAAGGCCTTGAGTTCTGTCCTTAGTACCTCACATTTAAAAGAGTGATTTTTTTCATTTACTTGTTGGTTATAACATAAGGTGCTTGCCACCTATCTCAGAAGAAGGGACAGAAAGAGAGCCAGAGGTCAGAAAGCCAGAGTAAATCAGTGTCCTCTGTTTGTTTTTTGTTGTTGTTGGGGGTTTTTTTGTTTGTTTTTGTTTTGTTTTGTTTTCGAGACAGGGTTTCTCTGTATAGCCCTGGCTGTCCTGGAACTCACTCTGTAGACCAGGCTGGCCTCGAACTCAGAAATCCTCCTGTCTCTGCCTCCCAAGTGCTGGAATTAAAGGCGTGTGCCACCACTGCCCAGCAACCAGTGTCCTCTGGATTTGACAGGACCACTGCCCTCATGACCTCACAGCAGCCATGGTCCCCTGCACAGGAGCAGATCAGCATTGCAGGCAGCATGGAACAGGAAGAAGTGCATGAACCCCATGCCTGGCTGAGGAGATATTGACAGCTGATAGCTTCTGGGAGAAGGAGGGCCAGGTTTCTTTAAGTTTGGCCCCTATAGGTTGGAAGCTCCAGGGGATGACTCCACATTCAAGAATATATGAGTGGTGCAAACTGGACTTGGTGAGTTATTTTTTAAAAAGAAGGTTTGAAGTTGGGAAATAGGGAAAGGGAAGATGGACATGGGGATATGATCAAAATATATTCTATGGAGTTCTTAATTTATTTTATTTTTTTTTTCTTTTTTTTTGTGAATGATTTTTTTTTATTTTATTTTTATTACATATTTTCCTCAATTACATTTCCAATACTATCCCAAAAGTCCCCCATAGCGCCCCCCACTTCCCTACCCACCCATTCCCATTCTTTTGGCCCTGGCATTCCCCTATATTGGGGCATATAAAGTTTGCAAGTCCAATGGGCCTCTCTTTCCATTGATGGCCGACTAGGCCATCTTTCGATACATATGCAGCTAGAGACAAGAGCTCCAGGGTTCTGGTTAGTACATCATGTTGTTCCAACAATAGGGTTGCAGATCCCTTTAGCTCCTTGGGTACTTTCTCTAGCTTCTCCATTGGGAGCCCTGTGATACATCCAATAGCTGACTGTGAACATCCACTCCTGTGTTTGCTAGGCCCCGGCATCGTCTCACAAGAGACAGCTATATTTGGGTCCTTTCAGCAAGATCTTACTAGTGTATGCAATGGTGTCAGCGTTTAGAAGCTGATTATGGGACGGATCCCTGGATACAGCAGTCTCTAAATGGTCCATCCTTTCATCACAGCTACGAACTTTGTCTCTGTAACTCCTTCCCTGGGTGTTTTGTTCCCAATTCTAAGAAGGTGCACAATGTTCACACTTTGGTCTTCATTCTTCTTGAGTTTCATGCGTTTATCAAATTGTATCTTATATCTTGGGTATCCTAAGTTTTGGGCTAATATCCACTTATCAATGAATACATATTGTGTGAGATCTTTTGTGATTGTGTTACTTCACTCAAGATGATGCCCTCCAGGTCCATCCATTTGGCTAGGAATTTCATAAATTCATTCTTTTTAATAGCTGAGTAGTACTCCATTGTGTAAATGTACCATAATTTCTGTACCCATTCCTCTGTTGAGGGACATCTGGGTTCTTTCCAGCTTCTGGCTATTATAAATAGGGCTGCTATGAACATAGTGGAGCATGTGTCCTTTTTACCGGTTGGGACATCTTCTGGATATATGCCCAGGAGAGGTATTGCTGGATCCTCCGGTAGTACTATATCCAATTTTCTGAGGAACCGCCAGACTGATTTCCAGAGTGGTTGTACAAGCTTGCAATCCCACCAACAATGGAGGAGTGTTCCACTTTCTCCACATCCTCGCCAGCATCTGCTGTCACCTGAATTTTTGATCGTAGCCATTCTGACTGGTGTGAGGTGGAATCTCAGGGTTGTTTTGATTTGCATTTCCCTGATGATTAAGGATGTTGAACATTTTTTCAGGTGCTTCTCTGCCATTCGGTATTCCTCAGGTGAGAATTCTTTGTTCAGTTCTGAGCCCCATTTTTTAATGGGGTTATTTGACTTTCTGGAGTCCACCTTCTTGAGTTCTTTATATATATTGGATATTAGTTCCTTATCTGATTTAGGATAGGTGAAGATCCTTTCCCAATCTGTTGGTGGTTTTTTTGTCTTATTGATGGTGTCTTTAGCCTTGCAGAAGCTTTGTAGTTTCATGAGGTCCCACTTGTCAATTCTCGATCTTACAGCACAAGCCATTACTGTTCGATTCAGGAATTTTTCCCCTGTGCCCATATCTTCAAGGCTTTTCCCCACTTTCTCCTCTATAAGTTTCAGTGTCTCTGGTTTTATGTGAAGTTCCTTGATCCACTTAGACTTGACCTTAGTACAAGGAGATAGGAATGGATCGATTCGCATTCTTCTACATGTTAACAACCAGTTGTGCCAGCACCATTTGTTGAAAATGCTGTCTTTCTTCCACTGGATGTTTTTAGCTCCCTTGTCGAAGATCAAGTGACCATAGGTGTGTGGATTCATTTCTGGGTCTTCAATTCTATTCCATTGGTCTATTTGTCTGTCACTATACCAGTACCATGCAGTTTTTATCACAATTGCTCTGTAGTAGAGCTTTAGGTCCGGCATGGTGATTCCACCAGAGGTTCTTTTATCCTTGAGGAGAGTTTTTGCTATCCTAGGTTTTTTGTTATTCCAGATGAATTTGCAGATTGCACTTTCTAATTCGTTGAAGAATTGATTTGGAATTTTGATGGGGATTGCATTGAATCTGTAGATTGCTTTTGGCAAGATAGCCATTTTTACAATGTTGATCCTGCCAATCCATGAGCATGGGAGATCTTTCCATCTTCTGAGATCTTCTATAATTTCTTTCTTCAGAGACTTGAAGTTTTTATTATACAGATCTTTCACTTCCTTAGTTAGAGTCACGCCAAGATATTTTATATTATTTGTGACTATTGAGAAGGGTGTTGTTTCCCTAATTTCTTTGTCAGCCTGTTTATTCTTTGTGTAGAGAAAGGCCATTGATTTGTTTGAGTTAATTTTATATCCAGCTACTTCACCGAAGCTGTTTATCAGGCTTAGGAGTTCTCTGGTGGAATTTTTAGGGTCACTTATATATACTATCATATCATCTGCAAAAAGTGATATTTTGACTTCATCTTTTCCAATTTGTATCCCTTTGATCTCCTTTTGTTGTCGAATTGCTCTGGCTAGGACTTCAAGTACAATGTTGAATAGGTATGGAGAAAGTGGACAGCCTTGTCTAGTCCCTGATTTTAGAGGGATTGCTTCAAGCTTCTGACCATTTACTTTGATGTTGGCTACTGGTTTGCTGTAGATTGCTTTTATCATGTTTAGGTATGGGCCTTGAATTCCTGATCTTTCCAATACTTTTATCATGAATGGGTGTTGGATCTTGTCAAATGCTTTTTCCGCATCTAAGGAGATGACCATGTGGTTTTTGTCTTTGAGTTTGTTTATATACTGGATTACGTTGATGGATTTCCGTATATTGAACCATCCCTGCATCCCTGGGATGAAACCTACTTGGTCAGGATGGATGATTGTTTTGATGTGTTCTTGGATTCGGTTAGCAAGAACTTTATTGAGGATTTTTGCATCAATATTCATAAGGGATATTGGTCTGAAGTTTTCTATCTTTGTTGGGTCTTTTTGTGGTTTAGGTATCAGAGTAATTGTGGCTTCATAGAATGAGTTGGGTAGAGTACCTTCTGTTTCTATTTTGTGGAATAGTTTGTGAAGAACTGGGATTAGATCTTCTTTGAAGGTCTGATAGAACTCTGCACTAAACCCATCTGGTCCTGGGCTTTTTTTAGTTGGGAGACTATTAATGACTGCTTCTATTTCTTTGGGGGATATAGGGCTGTTTAGATCATTAACCTGATCTTGATTCAGCTTTGGTACCTGGTATCTGTCTAGGAACTTGTCCATTTCATCCAGGTTCTCCAGTTTTGTTGAGTATAGCCTTTGGTAGAAGGATCTGATGGTGTTTTGGATGTCTTCAGGATCTGTTGTTATGTCTCCTTTTTCATTTCTGATTTTGTTAATTAGGATGCTTTCCCTGTGCCCTCTAGTGAGTCTGGCTAAGGGTTTATCTATCTTGTTGGTTTTCTCAAAGAACCAGCTCCTTGATTGGTTGATTCTTTGAATAGTTTTTCTTGTTTCCACTTGGTTGATTTCACCCCTGAGTTTGATTATTTCCTGCCGTCTACTCCTCTTGGGTGAATTTGCTTCCTTTTGTTCTAGTGCTTTTAGGTGTGTTGTCAAGCTGCTAATGTGTGCTCTCTCTAGTTTCCTTTTGGAGACACTCAGAGCTATGAGTTTTCCTCTTAAAAATGCTTTCATTGCGTCCCATAAGTTTGGGTACGTTGTGGCTTCATTTTCATTGAACTCTAAAAAGTCCTTAATTTCTTTCTTTATTCCTTCCTTGACCAAGGTATCATTGAGAAGAGTGTTGTTCAGTTTCCACGTGAAGGTTGGCTTTCTATTATTTATTTTGTTATTGAAGATCAGCCTTAGTCCATGGTGATCTGATAGGATGCATGGGACAATTTCAATATTTTTATATCTGTTGAGGCCTGTTTTGTGACCAATTATGTGGTCAATTTTGGAGAAGGTACCATGAGGTGCTGAGAAGAAGGTATATCCTTTTGTTTTAGGATAGAATGTTCTGTAGATATCTGCCAGATCCATTTGATTCATAATTTCTGTTAGTTTCACTGTGTCCCTGTTTAGTTTCTGTTTCCATGATCTGTCCATTGGTGAAAGTGGTGTGTTGAAGTCTCCCACTATTATTGTATGAGGTGCAATGTGTGCTTTGAGCTTTACTAAAGTTTCTTTAATGAATGTGGCTGCCTTTGTATTTGGAGCATAGATATTCAGGATTGATAGTTCCTCTTGGAGGATTTTACCTTTGATGAGTATGAAGTGTCCCTCCCTGTCTTTTTTAATGACTTTGGGTTGGAAGTCAATCTTATCAGATATTAGAATGGCTACTCCAGCTTGTTTCTTCATGCCATTTGCTTGGAAAATTGTTTTCCAGCCTTTCATTCTGAGGTAGTGTCTATCCTTTTCTCTGAGATGAGTTTCCTGTAAGCAGCAAAATGTTGGGTCTTGTTTGTGTAGCCAGTTTGTTAGTCTATGTCTTTTTATCGGGGAGTTGAGTCCATTGATATTAAGAGATATTAAGGAAAAGTAATTGTTGTTTCCTGTTATTTTTGATGTTAAAGTTGGCATTTTGTTCTTGTGGCTGTCTTCTTTTAGGTTTGTTGAGGGATTACCTTCTTGTTGTTTCTAGGGCGTGGTTCCTGTCCTTGTATTGGTTTTTTTCTGTTATTATCCTTTGAAGGGCTGGATTCGTGGAGAGATAATGTGTGAATTTGGTTTTGTCGTGGAATACTTTGGTTTCTCCATCTATGTTAATTGAGAGTTTGGCTGGGTATAGTAGCCTGGGCTGGAATTTGTGTTCTTTTAGTGTCTGTATAACATCCGTCCAGGATCTTCTGGCTTTCATAGTCTCTGGTGAAAAGTCTGGTGTAATTCTGATAGGCTTGCCTTTATATGTTACTTGGCCTTTTTCTCTTACTGCTTTTAGTATTCTATCTTTATTTAGAGCATTTGTTGCTCTGATTATTATGTGTCGGGAGGTATTTCTTTTCTGGTCCAGTCTATTTGGAGTTCTGTAGGCTTCTTGTATGTTCATGGGCATCTCTTTCTTTAGATTTGGGAAGTTTTCTTCTATAATTTTGTTGAAGATGTTTGCTGGTCCTTTGAGTTGAAAATCTTCATTCTCATCCACTCCTATTATCCGTAGGTTTGGTCTTCTCATTATGTCCTGTATTTCTTGGATGTTTTGAGTTAGGATCTTTTTGCATTTTACATTTTCCTTGATTGTTGTGCCGATGTTCTCTATGGAATCTTCTGCACCTGAGATTCTCTCTTCCATCTCTTGTATTCTGTTGCTGATGCTCGTATCTATGGTTCCAGATTTCTTTCCTAGGGTTTCTATCTCCAGTGTTGCCTCATTTTGGGTTTTCTTTATTGTGTCTACTTCCCTTTTTAGGTCTAGTATGGTTTTGTTCATTTCCATCATCTGTTTGGATGTGTTTTCCTGTTTTTCTGTAAGGACTTCTACCTGTTTGATTATGTTATCATGTTTTTCTTTAAGGATTTGTAACTCTTTAGCAGTGTTCTCCTGCAATTCTTTAAGGGATTTTTGTGCTTCCTCTTTATTGTCTTCTGCCTTTTTATCAGTGTTCTCCTGCATTTCTTTAAGTGTGTTATTAAAGTCCTTCTTGAAGTCCTCTATCATCATCAGGAGATATGCTTTTAAATCCGTGTCTGGCTTTTCCGGTGTGTTGGGGTGCCCTGGACTGGGCGAAGTGGGGGTGCTGGGTTCTGATGATGGTGAGTGGTCTTGGTTCCTGTTAGTAAGATTATTACGTTTACCTTTCGCCATCTGGTAATCTCTGGGGTTAGTTGTTATCGTTGTCACTATTTAAAGATTGGAGCAGAAGCTGTGTTCCACTCACCAGCAGTCTCTAAATCCTGCGGCGGGGGTCGTGGGTAGCTGACGGTACCCCGGTGCTGGTCCAGCCGGAAGAGGCCTGTGGTCCTACTCAGGCCGTTTTTCTGCTTCCCTAACTAATGCAGTCTCTGGTCCCGCGTGCAATTGGATTGGAGCAGAAGCTGTGTTCCACTCTCCAGAAGTCTTAAGATCCTGTGGTGGGTGTTGTGGGTAGCTGGTGAGTGTCAGCTGACCCTGCGCCCCAGCTGCCCAGGTGCTTTTCTGACCGGAAGAGGGTTGTGGCCCTATGTAGGCCGGATTTCTCTCTCCCCAACCAGAGCAGTCTCAGGTCCCGCGTGATTGGACTGGAGCAGAAGCTGTGTTCCACTCACCAGCAGTCCCAAAATCCTGCGGCGGGGGTCTTGGGTAGCTGGCGGGTGTCAGGCCACCCTGCGCTCCCGCTACCCTGGCGCTGATCCAGCCGGGTGAGGCCTGTAGCCCTACTCAGGCCGGTTACTGCTTCCCTAACTAATACAGTCTCAGGTCCCGCGCAATTGGATTGGAGCAGAAGCTGTGTTCCACTCACCAGCAGTCCCAAAATCCTGCGGCGGGGGTCGTGGGTAGCTGGCGGGTGTCAGGCAACCCTGCGCTCCCGCTACCCCGGCGCTGATCCAGCCGGATGAGGCCTGTGGTCCTACTCAGGCCGGTTTCTGTTTCCCTAACTAATGCAGTCTCAGGTCCCGTGCAATTGGATTGGAGCAGAAGCTGTGCTCCACTCACCAGAAGTCTTAAGATCCTGTGGCGGGTGTTGTGGGTAGCTGGCGAGTGTCAGCCGACCCTGCGCCCCAGCTGCCCAGGTGCTTTTCTGACCGGAAGAGGGTTGTGGCCCTATGTAGGCCGGATTTCTCTCTCCCCAACCAGAGCAGTCTCAGGTCCCGCGCAATTGGATTGGAGCAGAAGCTGTGTTCCACTCACCAGCAGTCCCAAAATCCTGCGGCGGGGGTCGTGGGTAGCTGGCGGGTGTCAGGCAACCCTGCGCTCCTGCTACCCTGGCGCTGATCCGGCCGGGTGAGGCCTGTGGCCCTACTCAGGCCTGTTTCTGCTTCCCTAACTAATGCAGTCTCAGGTCCCGCGCAATTGGATTGGAGCAGAAGCTGTGTTCCACTCACCAGCAGTCCCAAAATCCTGCGGCGGGGTTCCTGGGTAGCTGGCGGGTGTCAGGCAACCCTGCGCTCCCGCTACCCCGGTGCTGATCCAGCCGGATGAGGCCTGTGGTCCTACTCAGGCCGGTTTCTGCTTCCCTAACTAATGCAGTCTCAGGTCCCGCGCAATTGGATTGGAGCAGAAGCTGTGTTCCACTCACCAGCAGTCCCAAAATCCTGCGGCGGGGGTCGTGGGTAGCTGGCGGGTGTCAGGCAACCCTGCGCTCCTGCTACCCTGGCGCTGATCCCGAGTTCTTAATTTATATATAAATATATATCACACATTTTGTGTATATCATATATATATATATATATATATATATATATATATATATATATATATACACACACACACACAATCACATACATATCACATTTTGTATACACATACACACATATTTCTACACACATTTTTTTTAAGATTTATTTATTTATTATATGTAAGTACACTGTAGCTGTCTTCAGACACTCCAGAAGAGGGAGTCAGATTTCCTTGAGGATGGTTGTGAGCTACCATGTGGTTGCTGGGGATTGAACTCAGGACCTTTGGAAGAGCAGTCAGTGCTTTTAACCACTGAGCTAGCTCACCAGCCCATTTTTTAAAAAAGATTTATTTATTTATTTATTATATGTAAGTATACTGTAGCTGTCTTCAGACACTCCAGAAGATGGAGTCAGTTAGATCTTATTACAGATGGTTGTGAGCCACCATGTGGTTGCTGGGATTTGAACTCAGGACCTTCAGAAGAGCAATGCTCTTACCCACTGAGCCATCTCACCAGCCCCCCCCCCCACCACCACACACACACACACACACACACACACACACACACACACACACACATTTGGAAACAGAGTTTCTCTGTGTAGTCTTCGCTGTCCTGGAACTCTCTCTGTAGACCAGGCTGCTGGCCTCAAACTCACTGAGATCTGCCTGCCTCTGCCTCCCCCACGTGCTGGGATTAAAGATGTGTGCCACCAATGCCAGGCATAAAATATATATTTTTTAAAAATAAAATGAGCATCTCTGCTGGATCGCTGCCATCATGGACACGAGGCATTGGAGCCCATCAATCTGGCTAGGGTAACCAAAGTGCCAGGCAGGACGGCGTCCCAGGGAGAGTGCATGCAGGTGTCTGCAGAATTTATGATGACATCAGTCACTCTGTCATCTAAAATGTCAAAGGCCCTGGTGGAGAGGGTGATGGGCTCACTTTATTGGAGTCAGACATTGGCTTGGACATTGGGCTGACCTTGCTGCTGGGTCTTAGATAACCGTCACCTAGCCCATGGGATGACCTACAACTATTAAATAAAGCATTTTTTGCAGTTTTTTAAAAAATAAAATGAAATAAGGCACTCATCAGGTGGTGTTCGGAAGCACTTTTATGGGAGCAGAGAGCCTGCCAGACCTCCCCAGTAAACCCAGACACTCAGTTTCCTGAGAGAGGAAGGTGGGAGAAGATTACTGAAGCAGCAACAGGCTGGTACATCTCCCATCTCATCATTCACATCTCATCGGTCCCTTAATATGATGAGTTAATTTACCTATAGGATGTGGTTAAGCTCTTGGGCTCCTAGATCTGATCCTTTATTTTCTGGAATTCAGTAATTTTTTTGCCTGAATTTTTTGGTCTCCTTTAAGGTGTCCTTTCTGTTTCTTTGCTCTGCTTACCTAATGATAGGAAGATAAGACCTTGAAGACTACAGAGCAAGGAAGAAACTTTAAAAGATGTATCATGGGTGTGTGCCCTCATGTAATTTATGCTGACACCTGGGGAATTAAAACCATAGGAAGTCGAGACGAGGAAAAAGCATTTGGCATTCACACAATAAACTTAGCACCTGGTTTATCCCCTCCTATTTTGCAGAGTGACTGCAGAAAAATGAGTGTGTCTGTATTCGGTTTTCTTCATCTGTATTTGTGGGAATTCATGACTATATGCAAACCTACGGCACAGTGAACAGCAAGTATAGGGTCCCCACATCAGATTCGGGAACTCATTTGTAACAAGCTCTAAGGACTTTAATATTCTTTTGTGTTAACCAATGTTGATGCCAACCAACCATCTTTCCAAACGACTCACACACACACACACACACACAAACACACTTTCCCAATGTCCAGGATGCTGGGGTTGGAGAGTTAGTCCACTTAGTAAACTACCTACTGTGCACAAAAGAGCCTGAGTTCTGATCCCTGGTACCCACACAAAAATCAGGGCACAGCAGCACATTCCTATAATCCCAGCACCAGGGAAGCCAAGATGGGGAATCCTTGGGGCTTACTAGCCAGCCAGTCTAGCTGACTGAGCTTCAGATTCACTGAGAGAACCTGCCTGAAAAATATATAGACTACTGGGTATGGTGGCACATGCCTTTAAACCCAGCACTTGGGAAGCAGAGGCAGGCAAATCTGTGCATTCAAGTCCAGTCTGGTCTACATAGTGAGTACATGGGGCTATAATAAGACCCTGTGCCAAGCAAATAAATAAATAAACAAACAAACAAATAAATAAGATGGATAATGATTGAGAAAAGGCATGTGATATTGACCTCTGGCCACCACACATACACGTGCACACACATGAACACAGAGGGAGACAGAGAGAGAGAGACACAGAGACTGAGACAGAGAACTGGGTTCTTGACTTCCCCCATTGCTCCCCAAGGAAAGCTTAGCTTATGGAGACATTCAAAGGAGTTTATTTTTTAAGTGATTTAATGAGCTCTTTAGGAGAATTAATAAATTCATAAATAAACTCTGAACACTGGGCTATTCAATAGTAAATATCTTTTCCCTCAAAAAGGCAATTGGTTACTAATTTCAGGCCTTTCCCCATGTTTACTTGGCCTGAGAAAGCTACTGATGCTGTACATTACATGTGAGATTCCATTGCTGCTTTCCTTCGGGTGGGTGGTTGGGTGTTTGAGATGCGGTGATGCAGCCCATGCTGGCTTTAGTCTCTCCGTACTCCTACTTCTGCCTCCTGAGTTCTGGCCCTGCGCATGCGCCAGCCCTCTCTCGGCGCATTGTGGTTTTAAACACACCTTTTCTATCATAAGAAATAAGTGATTAAAAAATAGTCTTTTGAGTTGTTTCTGAGAGCTTGGGCAGTAACATGATCGTACACATGAGCAGCATCAGAGTGTGCTGTAGTCATCATGATGTAGAAAGGCCTTGACTCTTCTAGAATAACCAAAATGTTCTAAGTAGGCATACTCTGCTTAACGACGGTATAAACCATTAAACGTCAGCAGCATCTTGTCACTGCTCAGAATAGTATGCCATATTCACATGCAAATTAACTCTCTCTAGTATTCCAGACTATGCGATGCTAAACAGTGTAGTTACCAAAGAAGTTGCCACTTACCAGAATTGGCAAATACTGAGCACTTGTGCCCAGAAGACACATACGTAGGCTTAGGTTCCTACAATTTTCCATGCACAATATTTTGTCAATCAATCAGCCATCAGCTTATACATACATATATTACTTTGTGTCTGTTTCTTACTAAGAACAAAATATGTATGCTGTGATTCAAATATGAAATTTCCTTTATAGACTCAGGTGTTTTGACAACTTTGTCTCTAGCTGGCTGCACTGTTTGGAAAATGAGGTGAAGGCTTGACAGGAGTGGGTCACTACAGCCAACTCCACTTCCTTCCTTTCTTTAGAGGTTTATTTATATATGTTTGTGAGTACACTGTCACTCTCTTCAGACACACCAGAAGAAGGCATCAGATCCCACTACAGATGGTTGTTGGGAATTGAACTCAGAACCTCTGGAAGAGCAGTCAGTGCTCTTAACCGCTGAGCCATCTCTCCAGCCCCTCTACTTCTATTAGTTTCTGCTTCCTGAATCTGGTTGTTCAATGAGACATTCCAGCCCACTATTCCTGCCATATTTTCCTCACTGTGAAGGTCTCTACCCGTCTGGTAGTGTGAGCCAAAATAAACACCTTCTCCCTCAAGTTGCTTTTGACAGAGTACTTTTATCACAGTCACAAGAATATCAAGGTGATGATACACATTGCTTCACTGATGCTGAGCTCACAGCAAACAATATTTCACTTCCTGGCTGTATGAACCTATTTGATATACAACACAAAGCACAGACTTCTAGTGAATATTAGACAGCGCCTTCAAGTCTCCATCTGCACCCAGTAGCTAAGGCTGCCCCACAGCCCTCCACACCCAAATCCTGCCATGAGAGAGCTGATCTCCTAGGAGTGCTCTCACTCCTAAGTCCAGAGGTGAGATCATCACTTTCACTCCAGTAACTGTCCAAAGAGGGACCAGCCCGGAGTGCATGGGGCACAGAAACAGTGGAGCAGCTGGGGACAGGATCCTTCCGGTCTCCATCTGTGCTCCAGAGCTATGACTCCCACAGTCATCCACACCTAAATCCTGCCCAGGAGAAAGCTGGTCTCCCCAGGAGTGCTGACACACTCACAGGCTCACAGGCCCACGGGAGGAACAAGCTCCAGTCAGAGGCAGCAAGACCAACTAACACCAGAGAAAACCAGATGGTAAGAGGCAAGCACAAGAACCTAAGTATCAGAAACCAAGGCTACTTGACATCATCAGAACCCAGTTCTCCCACCACAGCAAGTCCTGGATACCCCAAAATACTGGAAAAGTACAATTCAGATTTAAAAATTACATCTTGGTCAAATCCACTGTCTCCTGCGTGAGATACGTTTTGACCCAGAGCTCCGCCATTAAACTACCTCATGTATTTACATCAAGATGGTCTGTTCGTGATTTTTGGGTGCACACCGAATTGGGAGTTGAGTGGGGTTTCCCCACTAGGTTCTTTCATTTGGAGGCCCCAGCGATATCGGTGTGACACCCAGGAATCCCAAAGTCCCCTTGGAGGTATGTTTGTTTGTATGAGTCTTACATGTTGTCTGTTGTCTAAGTATGGCACCACTGAATTTGTGTCTTGGTTTTTCAGTTCTGAGATTCTGAATTTATGTCTTGGTTTTTCAGTTCTGAGATTGTGAATTTCTGTCTTGGTTTTACAGTTCTGAGATTGTGAATTTGTGTCTTGGTTTAACAGTTCTGAGATTGTGGGTTCAAGTCCCACCTCATGTCTTGGTTTTACAGTTCTGAGATTGTGGGTTCAAGTCCCACCTCATGTCTTGGTTTTACAGTTCTGAGATTGTGGGTTCGAGTCCCACCCAGGTCCCTAGTTCTGGTATTCTGTAGTCTGGCAGCTGCCACTGTGGGCTGTAAGGACCCAGTAGCCGCGGGAGGGAGACATCCAGAAGGTCCCGCAAGCTGCGACCCCTGGAAGACATTCCTAGGGTGAGGGACAGTCAAAAAGGTCTGACTGTCATCTGGCAGAGTGAGGAACGAGTGTGCTTAGATACTGGTGTCTTTTTTTTTTTTTTTCTCTCTGTTACTGTCTTGTTTTTGTTGTGGTTTTCGTCATGGGACAGACTGTGTGTGTCAACCCTTTGTCTCTGACTGTGGACTTGGACTGACGTTAGGACAGAATTTGTCAGTGATAGTTAAGAAAAACAACTCAGTGCTGTTTTCCTGTGAATGGGCCTGCTCCCCCGAGTGCGCCCCTGACTGCTCAGAGGAGCTCTGGGATGCAGCCTCAAGGCCGGACTGGGGACTTTTGGCTTTGGCGCCAGCTGCAAGCGCTGGCCAAGGCCAGGCTCTACTCGGGAAACCACGGCCCAGGGGGTAACACCAACGTGGAGGTTTCCCCGGGACGCCCACCCCACCACTGCCATGAATTTCGCCACCTGTGGGACGGGCAAGAAAAGAAAGAGGGGCGAGGCCTGCAGGACCCCCACACCAGCCCCACTTGGCTCCACTCCCTTCCCTGTACCATGTGTTTTCTCTTCTAGGGCGGCCCCACCCTAAGCTGCTAACCAGTGAGGGAGGCATCCACCCACTTAAAAACTCCTGTCCCAGGTAAGGAGCACCTACAAGTCTAATCACCAGGCTCTGACAAATGGGTATAGAGGTCTAGAAAAAGGTGAGCTTAGACTGTAAGGAAGAACGAAGCTTCAGCAGACTCAGGAAAGATGGATGACAGTGGCAAATAGAGAGGTTAACAGTGAGGAGAAGTGAAAATAGAGATGAAAGAGATTAGAGAGGTCCGGGATGAGAGAGATACCATGAATGAGAAATATTTAGAGTAGAGCCAGTAAGTAAGAGGCAGAGAAGGCATATTACGAGGGGGGGGCAAGAGGCAGAAGAAAGAGAAGACGCAAGGGATCGTAGACAAGAGAGAAATTTGACTAGAATATTGGCCGCAGTGATAGGAGAGAAAGAAAAAGACAAGATCTAGACAGGAAATCTGGGCAACAGAAGACAGAGACTCAGCTAAAAAGGCTCAGCTGTGTCAGACTGAAGTTACTTATTTGGGATACACCCTTCGAGGTGGGAAACAGTAGCTAAAAGAAGCCAGAAAACAACTAACTACACCAAGGCAAGTAAGAAAATTCTTGGGCACCGCTGGCTTCTGCAGGCTCTGGATACCTGGGTTGGCAATCTTAGCTGCCCCATTGTACCCCCTAACCAAGGAAGGGGAAGTGTTTGTGTGGACCCCAGATCACCAGAAAGCCTTTAAAGAAATGAAAAAGGCCCTACTGATGGCCAGCCTTTGCCTGACCTAACCAAGCCTTTCACTCTTTATGTGGAATTGCGATCAGGGGTCGCCAGAGGAGTCCTTACTCAAACTTTGGGACTTTGAAAAAGGCCAGTGGCTTACCTATCCAAGAAGTTAGACCCTGTTGCCAGTGGGTGGGTTTCTTACCTGAAAGCTATTGCTGCCATAGCTCTGCTTGTCAAGAATGCTGATAAGCTTACTCTGGGACAGCAAATAACTGTAGTGGCACCCCACACTCTTGGAAGCATTATCCGAAAGTCCCCTGACTGATGGATGATGACCAACACTCCTGTGACACATTATCAGAGCTTTTTTGTTGACTGAACAAGTGACTTTCTCTCCCCCTGCTGTCCTCAATCTCGCTACCCTACTGTCTGAGACTTCACCTACTCATCACTGTGCTGACATTCTGGCAGAAGAAACTGGTACTCGAAATGATCTGAAGGATCAGATCAGCCTTGGCCTGGGAGTTCGAGCTGGTACACGGACGGCAGTACTCTAGTGGTTGAAGGTAAGTGGAAGGCAGGGACAGCAGTACAGTGGTGGACAGAAAGCAAGTGATCTAGACCAGCAGCCTCCTGAAGAGACGTCAGCCCAAAAAGCTGAACTTGTGGCTTTGATACAAGCTCTATGAATGGCAAAAGAAAAGTCTACACTGATAGCAGATATGCTTTTGCCACTGTATGGAGCAATATACAGACAAAGAGGGCTGTTGACATCTGCAGAGAAAGACCTAAGATGCTGCGGCTAAAGGAAATCAGATGGCAAACAGGCGGTCCAAAGAGCAATGATCCTGGCAGTCAAGGAGCCTAAAGATTATTATGATGTCAGAGAGACCAGCTTTAGATACACCCCTGAGCACTATCAAGTTATGGACATTACTTGACCCACCTGGGGGCCAGGAAATTAAAAGGTGTGGTTAGGTCCTTTGACAACTATGTTACAGGACTCTCTGACTTGGCAGAAGAAATAGTCAAAAGCTGCAAGGCCTGTGCTATGACTAATGCAGGATACTCCATGTATATACTCCTGAGAAGAGGCTCAGGGGCGACTGGCCTGGAGCCTACTGGGAGGTAGATTTTACAGAATCTAAACCAGATAGATATGGCAACAAGTACTTATTAGTGTTTATAGACACCTTTTCAAGGTGAATAGAAGCTTTTCCTACCAGGACTGAGACGGCCAATGTGATAGCCAAAAAGATCCTAGAAGAAATCTTCCCAAGGTTTAGGATACCCAAGGTAATCAGGCCCAATAATGGGCCTGCCTTTGTTACCCAGGTAAATTAGGGACTGGCCAAGATATTAGAGATTGGTTAGAAGTTACATTGTGCATACAGGCTCCAAAGCTCAGAACAGGTAGAAAAGATGAATAGAATTCTAAAAGAGACCTTGACAAAATTAACCATAGAGACTGGCACAGACTTGGTGCTCCTTCCCCATGCCCTATTTAGAACTGAAAATACTCCCTCTTGATTCAGTCTTACTCTTTTTAAGATCCTTTATGGGGCTCCCATGCCCATCACTGTCGTAAATGATGTGTTTAAACCTACATGTTGTTGTAATAATAATCTGTATGCTAAGTTAAAAGGCTTGCAGGTGGTGCAGAAAAAAAGTCTGGTCACAATTGGCTACAGTGAACAAGCCGGGTACCCCAAAAGATATCTCACCAGTTCCAGCCAGAGATCTGATCTACGTACACCTACATCATGCCCAGACCCTCAAACCTCACTAAAAGGGTCCCTGCCTAGTTCTGTTTACTATCCCTTCTTATTCTGCTTTTGTTCTTATAAAAAAAGAGTATTATTTCTATTCTCCACATAGAGATATAGACTTCTAAAATTCTAAGATTAGAATTACTTAGTAGACAAAGAGGGGAATGAAAGAAAATAAAACTTGAGACCTGTGATTCATATAATTTATGTCAAATAGCCCAAAGAGTTGTTTGTGAGCTTTGAAACCTGGGGCTGAGAACATGGCAGAACAGACCAGAACATGCCAAGGCAGGCCTGTCCTTAAGACATTCCTGAGGCTGCTTGGCCATAAAGATAAAGAGAATGACATGTCCAGACTGGCCCAGCACCTCCCTATCTCCTGCCCTTCTGACCTAAGTTATGTTATCTGCATGTACAGTCTACTGATGTTTAAATGGACCAATCATGTGAAACCGTGCCAATTCCTCCCCCAGCCCCAGACCCTTTTCTATAAAAACCCCTAGCTTCCAAGCCTCGTGGTCCAATCTACTGTCTCCTGCGTGAGATACATTTTGACCCGGAGCTCCACCATTAAACTACCTCGTGTATTTACATCAAAAAAAATTACATCTTATGATGACAATAGAGGACTTTAAGAAGGACATAAATAACTCCCTTAAAGAAATACAGGAGAACACAGGTAAACAGGTAGAAACCCTTAAAGAGGAAAGAATTACAGGAAAACACAACCTAACAGGTGAAGGAATTGGACAAAATCATCCAGGGTTTAAAAATGGAAATAGAAACAATAAAGAAATCACAAAAGGAGACAACTCTGGAGATAGAAAACATAGAAAAGAGATCAGGAGTCATAGATGCAAGCATCACCAACAGAATACAAGAAATAGGAGAGAGAATCTTAGGGGCAGAAGATACTCTAGAAAACATTGACACAACAGTCAAAGAAAATGAAAAATGCAAAAAAACTCCCAAAACATTCAGGAAATCCAGGACACAATGAGAAGACAAAACCTAAGGATAATAGGTATAAAAGAGATAGAAGACTCCCAACTTAAAGGGCCAGTAAATATCTTCAACAAAATTATAGAAGAAAACTTCTCTAACCTAAAAAGATGCCCATGAACATACAAGAAGCCTACAGAACCCCAAAAGGATTGAACCAGAAAAGAAATTCCTCCTGTCACATAATAATCAAAACACCAAATGCACAAAACAAAGAAAGAATATTAAAAGCAGTAAGAGAAAAAGGCCAAGTAACATATAAAATCAGACCTATCAGAATTATACCAGACTTTTCACTAGAGACTCTAAAGCCAGAAGATCCTAGACAGATGTCATACAGACTCTAAGAGAACACAAATACTAGCCAGGCTACTATACCCAGCAAAACTCTCCAGTACCATAGCTGGAGAAACCAAGATATTCCATGTTAAAACAAAATTCACACAATATCTTTCCACAAATCCAGCCCTACAAAGGATGATAGATGGAAAACGCCAACACAAGGAGGGAAACTACACCCTAGAAAAAGCAAGAAAACAAACTTCTTTTAACAAACCCAAAAGGAGATAGCCACATAAATATAAAAATAAGATAAAAAATAACAGGAAGCAACAACCAGTATTCCTTAATATCTCTTAACATCAATGAACTAAATTCCCCAATAAAAAAATAAAAAGACATAGACTAATAGACTGGGTACCTAAACAGGACCCAGCATTTTGCTGCATGCAGGAAACACACCTCAGTGACAAAGACAGACACTACCTCAGAGTAAAAGGCTGGAAAACAAATTTCCAAGCAAATGGTTCCAAGAAACAAGCTAGAGTAGCTATTCTAATATTGAATAAATTCAACTTACAACCAAAAGTTACCAAAAGTGTAACGAAGGACACTTCATACTCATTAAAGGAAAAATCTACCAAGATGAATTCTCAATTCTGAACACCTATGCTCTAAATGCAAGGGTACCCACATTCATAAAAGAAACTTTACTAAAGATCAAATTACACATTGCACCTCACACAACAATAGTGGGAGACTTCAACACCCCATTCTCATCAATGGGCAGATCATGGAAACAGAACCTAAACAGAGACACAGTGAAAATAACAGAAGTTATGAACCAAATGGACTTAACAGATATCTATAGAACATTTCATCCTAAAACAAAAGAATATACCTTCTTCTCAGCACCTCATGGTACCTTCTCCAAAATTGACCATATAATCAATCACAAAACAGGCCTCAACAGATACAAGAAGATTGAAATAATCCCATGCATCCTATCAAATAACCATGGACTAAGGCTGATATTAAGTTCTAACAAAAACAACAGAAAACACACATACACATGGATGCTGAACAACACTCACTCTTCTCAATGATAACTTGGTCAAGGAAGAAATAAAGAAAGAAATTAAATACTTTTTAGAATTTAATGAAAATGAAGGCATAACATACCCAAACTTATGGGACACAATGAAAGCAGTGCTAAGAGGAAAACTCATAGCTCTGAGTGCCTCCAAAAAGAAACTGGAGAGAGCATACACTAGCAGCATAACAGCACACCTGAAAGCTCTAGAACTAAAGGAAGCAAATGCACCCAAGAGGAGTAGATGGCAGGAAATAATCAAACTCATGGCTGAAATCAAGTAAAAACAAAAAGAACTATACAAAGAATCAACAAAACCAGGAGCTGGTTCTTTGAGAAAATCAACAAGATAGATAAACCCATAGCCAGACTAACCAGAAGGCACAGAGGCAGTATCCAAATTAACAAAATCAGAAATGAAATGGGAGACATAACAACAGAAACTGAGGAAATTCAAAGAATCATCAGATTCTACTACAAAAGCCTACATTCAACAAAACTGGAAAATCTGGATGAAGTGGACAATTTTCTAAAGAAATACCAGGTACCAAAGTTAAATCAGGATCAGATAAATCATCTCAACAGTCCTATAGCCCCCTAAATAAATAGAAGCAGTCATTAAAAGTCTCCCAACAACAACAACAACAAAAAAGCCCAGGACAAGATGGGTTTAGTGCAGAATTCTATTAGACATCCAAAGAAAACCTCATACCAATACTCTTCAAACTATTCCACAAAATAGAAACAGAAAGAACACTACCCAATTCGTTCCATGAAACCACAATTTGCTCATACCTAAACCACACAAAGACCAAACAAAGAGAACTTCAGAACAATTTCATTTATGAATAGTGATGCAAAAATACTCAATAAAATTCTCACAAACAGAATCCAAGAATACATCAAGATGATTATCCTTCATGATCAAGTAGACTTCATCCCAGGGATGCAGGGATGATTTAATATATGGAAATCCAGCAACATAATCCTCTATATAAACAAACTCAAAGAAAAAACCCACATGATCATTTTAATTAGATGCTGAGAAAGCATTTGACAAAATTCAACACCCCTTCATGATAAAAGTCTTGGAAAGATCAAGAATTCAAGGCCCATACCTAAACTTAGTAAAAGCAATCTACAGCAAACCAGTAGCCAACATCAAACTAAATGGAGAGAAACTTGAAGCAATCCCACTAAAATCAGGGACTAGAAAAGGCTACTCACTCTCTCCCTATCTATTCAACATAGTACTTGAAGTTCTAGCTATGGCAATTAGACAACAAAAGGAGGTTAAAGGGATACAAATTGGAAAGGAAGAAGTCAAACCATCACTATATGCAGATATGATAGTATACTTAAGTGACTCCAAAGACTCCACCAGAGAACTCCTAATTCTGATAAACAACTTCAGCAAAGTAGCTGGATATAAAATTAACTCAAACAAATCAGTGGCCTTCCTCTACTCAAAGAATAAACAGAAGGGGCACAACACCCTTCACAATAATCACAAATAATATAAAAATACTTTGGTGTGACTCTAAGCGAGTGAAAGATCTGTATGACAAGGACTTCAAGTCTCTGAAGAAAGAAATCGAAGAAGATCTCAGAAGATGGAAAGATCTCTCATCTCATGGATTGGCAGGGTAAATATAGTAAAAATGGCCATCTAGCTGAAAGCAATCTAGAGATTCAGTGCAATCCCCATCAAAATTCCAAATCAATTCTTCATAGAATGAGAAAGACAAATTTGCAAATTCATTTGGAATAACAAAAAGCCCAGGATAGTGAAAACTATTTTCAACAATAAAAGAAACTTCTGGGGAAATCACCATCCCTGACCTCAAGCTGTACTACAGAGCAATAGTGATAAAAACTGCATGGTATTGGTACAGAGACAGGCAGGTAGATCAATGGAATAAAATTAAAGACCCAAAAATGAATGCACACACCTATGGTCACTTGATCTTTGACAGAGTAGCTAAAACCATCCAGTGGAAAAAAGACAGCAGTTTATACAAATCATGAAGGTTCAACTGGTAGTCAGCATGTAGAAGAATGCACATAGATTCATTCTTATCTCCTTGTATATAGCTCTAGTCCAAATGTATCAAGGTCCTCCACATAAAACCAGATACACTGAAATTAATAGAAGAGAGAGTGGGGAAGAGCCTCAACCATTGGGCACGGGGGGAATTTTCCTGAACAGAACAGCAATGGCTTATGCACTAGGATCAACAATCGACAAATGGGACCTTATAAAATTGCAAAGCTTCTGTAAGGCAAAGGAAACTGTCAATAGGACAAAAAGGCAGCCAACAGATTGGGAAAAGATATTTACCAACCCTACATCCAATATAGGGCTAATATCCAATATATATAAAGAACTCAAGAAGTTGGACTCCAGAGAAACAAATTACCCTATTAAAAATGGGGTACAGAGCTAAACAAAGAATTCTCAACTGAGGAATACCGAATGGCTGAGAAGCACCTAAAACAATGTTCAACATCCTTAGTCATCAGGGAAATGCAAATCAAAACAACCCAGAGATTCCACCTCACACCAGTCAGAATGGCTAAGATCAAAAATTCAGATGACAGCAGATGCTGGTGAGGATGTGGAGAAAGAGGAACACTCCTCCATTGTTGGTGGGATTGCAAACTGGTACAACCACTCTAGAAAATCAGTCTGACGGTTCCTCAGGAAATTGGACATAGTACTACCGGAAGATCCAGCAATACCTCTCCTGGGCATATATCCAGAAGATGTTCCAACCTATAACAAGGACAAATGCTCCACTATGCTCATAGCAGCCATATTTATAATAGCCAGAAGCTGGAAAGAACCCAGATATCCCTCAATGGATGCAGAAAATGTGATACACTTACTGTATGTACTACTCAGCTATTAAAAACAATGACTTCATGAAATTTGCAGGCAAATGGAATTAGAAAATATCATCTGTGTGAGGTAACCCAGTCACAAAAGAACACACATGGTATGCACTCACTGATAAGTGGATATTAGTCCAAAAGTTCAGTATACGCAAGATACAATGCACAGACCACATGAAGCTCAAGAAGAAGGAAGACCAAAGTGTGGATGCTTCATTCCTTCTTAGAAGGGGAACAAAATACTTAAGGGAGGAAATATGGAGACAAAGTGTGGAGCAGAGACTGAAGGAAAGGCCATCCAGAGACTGCCCCACCTGGAGATCCATCCCCAGACACCAAGCCTGGACGCTATTGCAGATGCCAACAAGAGCTTGCTGACAGGAGCCTCACATAGCTGTCTCCTGAGAGGCTCTGCCTTATCTGTCTCTGTATTTGCCTAACAAATACAGAGACAGATAAGACTGAGCACAGGGTCCCCAGTGGAGGAGTTAGAGAAAGGGCTGAAGGAGCTGAAGGGATTTGCAACCCATAGGAAGAACAACAATATCAACCAACCAGACCACCCAGAGCTCCCAGGAACTAAACCATCAACCAAAGAGAACAAATGGAGGGACCCATGGCTCCAGTCACACATGTAGCAGAGGATGGCCTTGTTGGACATCAATGGGAGGAAAGGCCCTTAGTCCTGTGAAGGCTCAATGCCCCAATGTAGGGGAATGACAGGTTGGGAAGGCAGGAATGGGTGAGTGGGTAGGTGAGCACCCTCATAGAAGTAGGGGGAGTGAGGATCAGATGGGGGTAGGGGGGTTCTGGAGGAAAAACTGGGAAAGCATTATACTTGATTACACTTGGCAACCATTTTAAACAGTGACATCACTAACAAAATACAATTGAGAAAGAAATGTAAAATCAAACATTATAGAAGATAATTTCTAATGCTTTATTGTTTTTGTAACAAAATCTCGATCACTGGATTTTACAAATGAAGACTTGAGAGCTAGATGCTAGGGTGAAGGCCTGCTAGCTCAGAGAGACAGAGAAAGCACCCAGCTGACCTTCCTGCTTAGCAGTCATCCTACAAGAAATTCCCTCTCACACACCATCTCAAAACACCTCTTTCAAACTGTGTGTCTCTCTATCCATCCTCCTGACTCCCTCTTACTCTCTATGGTTTTTTTTTTTCTTAATAACCCTATGTTCACTTCCTATCAACTGATTGCTTGCTCTGCCTCTTGACCTATGGTTGACTTTATTTAATCCTGTATACATTATTCAGGTGGAGAGCCCTGGGTAGAGCCACACCACAACTAAAACCAAGTTTTTCCATTAACTAACACAATCTTGGGGTTCCCTGTGTGATCAAATATCCCACAGTACTTCATTTTGTTTCCAAAGTCCAATTTCCATGCATAAAAATACACGAAAGTGCAAAAAAATGTGACTCCAAATTCACCAGAGAGAGCATTTATCCACTCTGTGTAGAAGATGACGTTGTTGGAGCCCAGCTAGGAACACTTGCAGAAGTGACTCAGACTCCCCAGAACCACTACCACCACACACACACACCCTACACATACCTCACCCCAGAGAACCTAGCTAACTTGACTGAGTAGTGAAGTTCACTAGTATAGAGTCTGTAAACAAGGAGTAATTATACTTCAGTGAAAGTGAAGGAAGAGAAAAAAGTAACAGGGTTTGTGTCTGGGAAAGGTTTGGCAAGGGGCTGGGGATGCAGCTCAGTGGTAGGGCACTTGACTGGTAAGCAGGAGGCCTAGGTTCTATTGGTGCCCCTTCCCTTGAAAAGGTTTGTTCAGATGCAACATGAGGGAAGTTTTGTGCATTGGATGTTGCATTAGGCAGCAGGATGTGAGGAGAAATGCAGATCTTGTCTCTCCCTCTCTTGATTAGTGTTGTCCTTGAACCAGAAGATGGTATAGTAAAACACCCAACCTACAGGGATTCTGTTGGAGAAATGGAGACAGGCACTGAGAAAAGTATACCATTGATCAGGAAGGACTGGAGTGGGGCAAAGTAGAGCTATTTGCTTTTCTGTTTGCTCTTGTTTGAGTCATCCAGAATGGATGCAGAAGAAACATCACATGGGACCTTACACGTGTAATAAAGTCAAAGGGTACTTTTAAATTTCAGTGATGCTGTGGGTTGAACTCAGGGCCTTGCCCATGCTTGGAAAACTCTCCCATTGGTACCACAAGGCCAAAAGTGTGTGTTTTGTTTGTTTTGAGATAGGACCTTGCTACGTTGTTCGGGCTGGTCTGTAAAAACATTTCTGAGCAGGGTGGTGGTGGTGACCCACACATTTAGTTCCAGCACTGGCGAGACAGAGGCAGGCAGATCTCTCTGAGTTTTGAGGTCAGCCTGGTCTACAGAATGAGTTCCAGGATAGCCAGAGCTGCACAAGAAACTCTGTCTGGTGTCGTGCCAGGGAGCATTTGAGAACCCCAAAAGACCAACGAGGAGCTGACTTGGATGTAATCACATCAGAGTCTTTATTTACAAGCTTGAGCTGGCACAGCAGAATGGGAGGGAGCAGCCCTGAGTTCAATTTTAAGCAGGTATTTATAGAAGCAAGAAGGGAGTGTCTAGCCTGGTACACATTTGATTTGGGGGGGGGGGGGAGGTGCATATGGCCTTTAACATAATTGGTTGGTTCTGGGAGCCAAACCATAAAATCTTGTTGTTCTGTGGTGGTTGTTAGGAAGTGAAGTGTCAGGGGCAGGCTTGTAACCTGGAGGTGCAGATTTGATGGAGAGTAACCTGGAAACTGGTGCTAGGGGCTAGGTACCAGTCTGTTAGTTAACTCAAGTTCAACCTTAGGTCAGGTCCTCCAAGATGGAGTCTGAACCCAAGATCTGATCTCTCACTGGAAAAAAAAAATTTTTTTGAAAGATTTATTTCATTTGTACTTACAAAGTCTGTGTCGGAGGATTATATGCCACATGTGTTTGAGAGCCCAAAGAAGGCAGAAAAGGGTGACAGATGCCCTGGACTCCAGTTACAGTCAGGTGTAAGCTGCTAGGTGAGGGGTTGCTGAGCCCCCAGAAGGACAGAGAGCAGCCTTAACCACTGGGCTCCGGCTCCCGCGGGGATCTTCCTGCCTTCACCCATGTGAGCCCTGGGATCGCAAGCACGTGCCACCATGCAAGCCCTCACATTTTCCATGGCCCTTAAGTACCCAGGAAGGGAAGGATGCACATCAGCCAGGCGAGACTGAGTAGCCTGTGGAACGAGGAAAGTGTGCAAGCTTGCCAGTGTTCAAACCCTCCGTAAAGGGAGCAGCTCGGTGGCAAGCCCTACCCACCCAGATCAGCCAGAGCTGCTCCGGCTGTGAAGTAAACTGGAAGGCGGGATGGGGGTGGGGTGGGGATGTCAGGGTCACTGAAAGGCTTCTGGCAAAGCGACTCTGCTTTTCTGCCTTATCATAAGACAGATAGGATAACCAGAGACCTGATTTGCCTGTACGAGTCTGAGGTTGATCCTGTTGCCTCTCAGCCAGTACTGTTAATTATTTTTAGTATCTCTTTGATCTTTAAAAGTGCCTGGGTTTTGAGAATAAATTATATGGTCATTCTAAGAGAACTGAAGTGAAGTAGAAGTAACAGGATATTTGTTTAATGCTTATCTTTTTAAAGGCTGTCAGTGCAAAGAGTAAAATCAGAAATCAGGACAGAGTTGCATTTAACACCATGGCTGTCGTTAGAGATCTCTGGTGTTCTTACGGCCTGCTTCGTTTTAAGAACTTTTGGTCTTTATGTAACTTAGAAAAAGAGAGAGAGAGAGAATAAAATAGTTTGATGTGGTGGCACTTGACTGTGACTGTAGCACTAAGAAAGCTGAGGCAGGGTGTTAGGTTCAAGGCCATCCTGGGCTTCATAATTAGTCCTCGTCCCAAACAAACATGTACAAGAAATCGACTCAGTTACTGGAGACTGGCTTGTTTACTTGGTTCTTCATGGCACTGGCTATTTGCATGGATTTTTCTTGGCTGGTTTTCTCAGATTGAATCAAATTACAAATAAATTACTGGGAGACAGTTCGTTCTACCATACTTTAAACTCCTCAGGAAAATGCATGCAGCAGTGAAGCCCTGGGTCCCCTTCAGTGTCTGGGCTGGATGAGGCGCCACTAGCATCTCAGGACACTTTGCATGGTAAGAACACCAGGGTCAACAAAGCATTTGCTGTAGGCACATGAAAGTCTCCAATGGCTGTGGACCAATGGAAAAATAGGAGGTGAGAATATCATTTTGTATTCAGGCACCATGGAGAGTCAAAGAAGAAAGCACTCTGGTTTATTATTACACTCTTGCATCTCCCCCTAACTTTTCAAAATATAAAAACAGAGTGTTTAATTTCTCAACTATTCTGAGGTTGTGCTCTCTAAAGGGCTGTTTGGGGGCATGGTGGTATGTCAGGGTTCCTGGGAGAAACAGGAGTAGTATTATAACGGGGTTGGGGGGGGGGCGGTGGAGTTCAGAATGTGGTTCAGATGGCTCAGTCCTGAAAGAACTGGTCAGTCTGATGCTGGGTATTTAAACAGATAAAACAGGGCTGGAGCCATGGCTCAGCAGTTAAGAGCGCTTACTGCTCGGCAGAGGCCCAGGGTTTGATTCCCAGCACCCACATGGAGGAATTCTCTCTTCTAGCCTCTGAAGGCTCCTACATACTTGGTACACATAAACTCATGCAAGCAAACACACACATACACACACAAACACACACAAATAATAAGTAAGTAAGTAAGTAAATAAATAAATAAATAAATAAATAGTTCTTTAAAAAGTGGAAGGGCTGAGTGTCCCCTCTCTCCTGTCCCCACTCAGGTCTTGCTATATAGACCAAGGTAGCTTCGATCGTACTGTGTAGCTCTGGTTGGGCTCTAATTTACCATTTTTCTGTCTGCCAAGTGCCACAGAGATGATTGTGCTCAACAGTGACCTTCCCTCCCCCAATGCTTGCCAAGGAGAATCAAGCCCACAGCTCTGCACAGCTAGACAAGCATCCTTCCACTCGGCTGTGTCTTCCACTGAGCTGTGTCTACAGTGCCTCGGGTTGTAGTTTTCCTAAGCGTAAAGTTCTAAATTAAAAAATTATAAATCTACCTGAACCTAGATCGGAGGTGGAGCCCTTGCCTAGCATGTGCAAGGACCCAAGTTCCATCCCCAGCAACACACACACACACACACATTACTGTGCACAATTTGTAAACATTCAATTCTATAAGCAAGTCCTCAGAAAGAGAACTGAGCCCTGTAAACATTGCTGACCACAAGACAGAACAGGAGCACCATGGATTTACTGTGGTTATCACCCCTAATGTCATACCTATCCTGCCCATCTACGGATGAATTTTTTTTTTTTGTTTTTCTTTTACGTATGTATGTATGTACGTATGGTGTGGATGTGTGCATGTACACATGTTTGCATGTGTGTTGGCACACATGGGGCACATGTATTTATGTGTTGGACTCCAAGACTGATGTTGGGACTCATTCTTGATCATCCTTCCTCCTTTCACGGAGGCAGAGTTCCCAAAATTAAACCTAGAGCCCACCGATATGGCTAGTATTCTTTTATAAAAGAGTATTTTTTTTAAAAAAATGTTTTTTATGTATATATGTTTAAGCCTGCAAGGTTATAGACACTGAGTGTATATGTGTGCCCATGGAGGTCAAAGGACATCAGACAGCCTGGAACTTGAGTTGCAGGCAGCTATGAGCCACCTGATGTGGATGCTGGGAACCAAACCCAGATCCTCTGCCAATGCAGCGAGTGTTCTTAGCACAAGAGTTTGTCAGTGGCAAAAGGTTTTGAAGGATGAAGAGCTAGCTAGGTGAATTAGGCAGAATTTATGAAACAGGAGAAAAGAGGTTTTGCTGGTTGGTTCTACAGCATCAAGCTCCTCTAATACCTCGCTAGCCCTCTCCCTAGCCCAGGTTCCCTAGACTATCCTCCAGGAAGCAGGGCCACCAATAGACCCCAGTACACAATATGCCCTAAGGATGGAGGTCCCAGGGTGTGGAGAGAAAGCTACAGAAGTCAGCTAAATTTTGACGAAGAGCAAACCAACTATTATTTAAATGAGTGAGAATCAGAATGAACACTGTGCTGTGCGCTGTAGATATAGGAAATAGCTTAGTGGTAAGAGTGCTTGCCCAGAATGTATAAGGCCCTAGGGTCAGTTCCCAGTATTGGAAAGAAGAATGAGGAGGAGGAGGAGGAGGAGGAGGAGGAGGAGGAGGAGGAGGAGGAGAAGGAGAAGGAGAAGGAGAAGGAGAAGAAGAAGAAGAAGAAGAAGAAGAAGAAGAAGAAGAAGAAGAAGAAGAAGAAGAAGAAGAAGAAGAAGAAGAAGAAGAAGAAGAAGAAGAAGAGGAGGAGGAGGAGGAGGAGGAGGAGGAGGAGGAGGAGGAGGAGGAGGAGGAGGAGTGGGTAGTGGCGGCACACCTTTAATCCCAACACTTGGAAAGCAGAGGCAGGCAGATTTCTGAATTCAAGGCTAGCCTGGTCTACAGAGAGAGTTCCAGGACAGCCAGGGTTTCACAGAGAAACCCTGTCTTGAAAAACCAAACCAAACCAAACCAATAAAAAAATAAAATAAAAAGAAGAAGATAAAGAAGGAGGAGGAGGAGGGATGGGCGAGGAGGGGGAGGGGGGAGGAGGAGGAAGAGGAGGAAGAGGAAGAAGAGGAGGAATCGGCAGGGCACTTCTTAGCAAGAGCCACCTGGCAGTTGTCAGTGGTGACAAATGAAAGTCACCTACGTTTTAAGCTGTTTCTAAACACATATGCAGCCGTGGTCTGTCTTGGAGAACAGACTCGTTATAGCTGACCTCACTTGTTTAATGGTGGCTTACTCCTGTAGTTCTCATACTCAGGAAGATGAAGCAGGAGCTCTGGGGGTTTGAGGCTGTTGGCCAGCTGTGGTGGAGCAGGCCTTGATTCTGCCTTGAATCCCAGCAGAAGCTGGCCTGGTCTACAAATCAAGTTCCAGCCCATCCAGAGCTACACACACACACACACACACACCCAGACACAGACACAGACACAGAGAGAGAGAGACAGAGACACAGAGACACAGAAAGAGACACAGAGAAAGACAGAGTCAGACAGACAAGACAGACAGAGAAAGTACTAGTTTAATAAATCTTCACCACTGTTCTCGATAGGGTGGTATCTCCCAACTTGTCCTCTAGTCCCCAGAGGTGAGAAGACAGAAAATGTATTCTTAGGCCAGTGGTAGTGCACGCCTTTAATTCTAGCATTTAGGAAGCAGAGGTTCAAGGCCAGCCTGATCTACAGAGCAAGTTCCAGAGCTACACAGAGAAACCTTGTCTGGGGGAAAAAGAAATAAAAGAAGAAGAAAAAGAAATTGTATTCTCTCCTTACTTAATTTTTTTCTTGGTAAATAATGTTAACTTTCCAAAAACGGAGTACAAATTTAAAAAGAAAACTGTCAAGGCTCACTCCTCTCAGCTCAACTGCAGCCATTTTGTATTGTAGTCTCCATTTTGCTCCTGAGGTGAAATCAAGTTCACGTTCTCAGACTGCTTCCCAGAAGCAGTCATTTGTAGAAACGAATGAGCACATGCCTTTAGTCCTAGAACTCTGGAGGTGGAGCAGGAAGATCTCCGAGATTAAGGTTAGCCTGGTCTACATATTGGGACCCAGGGTCCTAGTTTGGGTTTTGTTGCTGTGACAAAAACCACTAGGGGAGGAAGGGATTTAATTTGATTAAGCTAGGGCAGGAAGCTAGAGGCAGGCACTGAGGCAGAGAACACTGAGGAGAGAAAGCCTCTCCCAGCTACCTTTCTTATCGGGGCCAGCACCATCTGCCCCACACCACCCCGAGGGTGGGACGCACTGTCCACAATGCGCCGGACCCTACAGACATACTCATAGGTCTGTCTGATGGAGGAAATTGCTCAATTGCAGTTCCTTCTTTGGGTGCACTCATTCAAACACCATTTATCTAGTCTCCTTACTTACTAAGAAAGCTGTGAGTCTCTTACACACTCAACTGGGAAGACACTGGATCGCTAATAAAATGACTTCTGTATCTGTGAATTCACCGGAGCGTGCGTGAACTGCCTTATAATGAGAGGCTAAAGGTGTGTCAAATGCAGATGGCGAGGGCAGTCTGTACTCATCCTGCAAGAGTATACGCAGGCATAAACACCTACAACTCAAGTTTGAAATCTTCACAACACTGCTTGGCATTAACGTTCAGGAAACCCACAGCCAGACCACACCAGTTACCTTTGGCAAAGGGCTCAGGAAGGCCAGTTACAGAACAAAGCTATTAACTCCCTAGGCTACAGGGTCCTTCAGAGGCTGCTACGGTCCCTTAGGGAAGGCCACTCCTAACACTTAGACATGGTGGCATACACCTATCATTTCAGCACTAGGGGCCCAGGCAGGATGATCACAAGTCTGAGGTCAGCCTGGTCTACAGGATCCATTTTAGTGCAGCCAACACTACACACACACACACACACACACACACACACACACACACACTTTTGGGTGATATAGTTTAGTAGTTTAATGGTAATGTGAGAGACTAGCTAGGTGCAATCCTCAACATGAAAAAAAAAAAAAAGCAAGTTTAGCTAACAAGCTAATTTTATCATATAATTTACAGATAGCATATATGAATAAAAATGCTATAGATTTCTTTAAAAAATACTTATTTGGGGGCCAGGCATGGCAGCACACACCTTTAATCCCAGCACTTGGGAGGCAGAGGCAGGAGAATCTCTGTAAGGTAAAGGTCAGACTGAGTTCTAGGACAGCCAGGGATACAGAGAGGAAACCCTGTGGTTTTTTAAAAACAAAAACGAAAACAAAAAACAAACAAACAAAAAAAACAAGACAAAATTTATTTGGGGGCTGTAGAGATGACTCAGCAATTAAGAGCACTAGCTGCTCTTCCAGAGAATGCAGGTTCGATTCCCAGCACCCACATGGCAGTTCACAACCACCTATAACTTCAGTTCCAGGGGATCCAACACCCTCCACAGGCAGTGTGGGCACATGGCAACAGATAGACATGTAGGCAAAACCCCACAGACATAAAATTAAAAAAAATTTTTTACTTAGGTATGTGTGTTGTATGTATGTATGTATGTATACATGCATGTATGTATGTATACATGCACTCACATGTGTGGGTGCTGAGGAGGCCAGAGAGAGTGTTGCTTCCCCTGGAGCTGGAGTTATAGGTGCTTGTGAAAGGCTCAGTGGGATTGCATCTCCAACCACTGAACCATTTGCTCAGCCCCATGAATTCACTTTGTCTGTTACAGTTTTGGGGAAAACAGCCTCCCTCCCTCCCTCCCTGTGTTAGGCCTTCAGTCTTACCTGGCCTCTCTTCCCCAGATAACCCTCTAACTTTGCTGCTGTGGTGGCGCCATGTTTTGCACAGCTGTGTCAGATCATCACAGCGGTCGGCTGGGATCACTGTGCACAACTCCCTCCCACATCCAGGAATGAGGTCTTTGTGAACATTCATATTGCGGAATGTAATGTAATGAAGTTATGTTTTGTTTCTCCTAGGGACATCCCTGGGATTGGAACTGATGGGTCATGAGGTAACTCCAGGTTCACTTGACACAGTGGAGGCTCCCGTTCACAGGCCCACCAGGAAGGGTGCCCACCAGGAAGGGTGTGGGGGCTCCAGTTGCTGCCTTTTATATTCAAATAACCCAGGTGGACTTGTAATTTATCTTTTTATGATTTTAATGAGGGTTTCCCTCATGAGTAACCAAAGTCACCGTCATTTTGGGTACACAGGAAATGAGTTTATCTCCTGTGGAGGAATGTCTAATCTTTGTCCATTCTTAAAAAAAAAAAAAAAAAGTTTTGTTTAAGACAGGGTTTCTCTGTGTAGCCATTGCTGACCTAAAATTCACTTTGCAGACCGGGCTGGCCTCGAACTCAGAAATCCGCCTGCCTCTGCCTCCCAAGTGCTGGGATTAAGGCGTGCCAGCACCGCCTGGCCTATAGTTTCTGTTCTTATATTCAGATCTTAGATCTATTTTGTGTGAGGTAAGGATTTTATAGCCAGCAGTCAGTTAGTGGGGCATCTACAGTTCACTGGGAATGATGTGTTCCTGTGATACAGTAGATGATAAGATGTGATATGATAGCCGGGCGTGGTGGTGCACACCTTTAGTCCCAGCATTCAGGAGGCTGAGGCAGGCAGATCTCTGAGTTCGAGGTCAACCTTGTCTACAAAGTGAGTTCCAGGACAGCCAGGGCTGTTACACAGAGAAACCCTGATTTGAAAAGCCAACCCCAAACCAACCAACCAAAAACAACCCAACAACTAAACAAATCCCACTGTAATACAAAAACATTGTGAAATAACTTGCCCATCAGTATTTAAATGTGACTTTTTTTTCCTGTCATGTACTCAGATGAACATAATTTTATTGTTACGGCCAGTACAGAAGCCACAGGTGTGTTTTATGGTATTACAGTATTCTCTCATACAGTAGGAAGTGTGCTTGAGTCTGACACCTTCAGTTACTCACACATCTTACACACATGTATCACTGATTGAAAATCACCGTCCTTTGGTTGATTCCATTTCACAAGCTCAGGGAGTTATCCCCATGACGATAAATCCAGAGATAACTATTTACAGTTTCTGCCTTGACCTAGGAAGAACAACTGCCCTGACCTCAGAGTACTGAACAACTCTACATAAGGAAGGAATACAAGACTCGCCTGCTTTCTTCAGCAACATCTGTGCGTAGTCAGGAGTACAAACAAGCCAAATCCCAGAATTCTGGAAACGGTTAACTTTGTACGGTAGGTTAAGACCAACCTGCTGAAATGTCTTCAGCTCCGCAGGAAGAGCAAGAGGAGGAGGCCTCCACACTGGCATTCACGATTACATACGTCCACTCACCTTTGATATTGGCCTTTGTCCACTGCACCGCTGCCTTGTGCACGCTTCACAAAGCAGTTTATTTGTATCTTGAAGTTCTTCATTATCAGTGAACACTGCAAACAAGATTGAGCACTCTTCTGTACTGAAAGCTCCCCTGTCCACTGGAGTACAGAGAGCAGTTTCTGGGTCTTGATTTATAACCTCAGAATCTCTATATTTCACCAGCCTGAAAAGTACACTCAAACTAAGGTGTTTCTTTTATGTTGCTGGCCTTTGCTACTTTGTGGGTCCGCCCCCCCTTTATTCCTTCCCCCCTCCTTTCCCAATTCCACCCCCTATCACTAGACAGAAAAGGAAGGATAGAGGAGGGAGAGAGACAGAGACCTCTGAATCATACTTCTTTCCTTTTGTTCTTTGACCACAACTACTAACAAACCACCACTTCTCACCAACCCAGCCTCTCCAGGCTCTAGCAATCGCAGAAATTATCTGCAGCTGGCAAAACCAAGCTTCTGCTAGAGCCCGAGGCAAAGCATGGTCAGCTGCTGCAGACAGGCTGAAGCAGCCCCACATCCCACACCTGGGTAAAGTGAAAGCACAGTCCTATAATGCTCCTGAGTTTTAAAGAACACAAAATTCCAGATTTCTCACTACCGTTTTCTGAGACATGGTCTTCTGTATGGGTTGGCTTGATGACGCTTATATTCTAAAGGCTAACGTTGGGCCCCCAAGAGTGGTTACCCCAGAGACAAGAGTCTGCCCTTAGATGCTAGCTAAGTGACTCTGTTCCCAAGTTATTATTTCTCATTCATAAAGATGCCAACAGCCAATAGCTGCGCAGGAGAGACATAGGTGGGGTTTAGGGCTTAGGGTCAGGAGAACCATGGAGAGAAGGGGCAGGAGGAGGAACAAGCTCCTATGGGTTAGATGAGCCACGAAAACATGGCCCCGGGGGCTGGTGGATTGCAGTTAGGAACAGCCATATGAAACAAAGTAAATAGTATGTAATAACTTGTTATGCATAGGAAAGTAGATTCTAATAGCATGGAGGGTACGTATTCACTCAGCTCTTGTGCTGCTTAAGGCTTTGTAAATATAAAGGGTGTGTGTGTGTGCATGTTTATCTGGGAACTAAATGATCTAAGGTGGGGTAGAAACCCTGGGTCCGGATTAAATTATTTCTACAACAGTCTCCTATGTAGCACTGACTGGCTTGGAACTCACTATGTAGAATCGGTTGTCTTCAAACTCCCAGAGATCTGCCTGCCTGTCTCCTAAGTACCCCAGTCTCCACACTGTCTTCCCTATAGTCAGTAGTCCAGATACCATTTAAGTGAAGAACTCTCTTGAGCTGCTGCCTTCGTTGCTGGGGGGGGCAGGCTTGCTTCTTTTCTGCAAGGGCTTACTTGTTCCTGAAGGACCGTGTGCTTTATAATCCCTTCCCACTGTCTTTATCTGGTTCCTCCACCATCTTCAGATTTTTCTCCTTTATAATTTTATCACTCTGATCATCTATAACTGGGGAAGACAAATCAAGGAAGATGCATGAACCAAGTGGTGGTGGTGGGGGGGCAGTCCTGCATTCATTCACCACACAATTTTCTAGTTAGTGTGCCAAAGATTCGGCTCACGAAACTTTTTTTTTTTAACATCTTTCTAGTTTTCCAGTAGAATCACCAAATGCTTTTATTCACTCTGTGTCCTCTTGTCCATCCCATCTAGAAAGCAGTGAGCTAGTTCCCAGCTGTCTGGCTGCTAGTAGCCTGTATGCCTTGATGCTTTTTCCTTTTTAGCCCTAAGAGCGCTTTCTAGTTATTTCTAGTTATCAATTTCGTCTGTGGTCTCTTGAATCTCATTAAGAAACTGATTCAGGGCTGAAGTGGTCTGGATGCTCGAAGTTTCCTTCTGAAGGTTCGGTACCAAAGCAGGTGGCTCTGTTGGCACAATTCTTCCAGAAGTTTGGAAGTCTTTTAGGCAGTTCTCTAACCACTGGTACTATCTGGGACTCGGTGTCCACAGGAAGGCTTTTTTTTTGTTGTTCTTCTGGTTTTTCGCTTCCAGATGTTTTTCAAGTTCGATGTGTCTATTATTTTCCTCTTCTGCTTCTTTCTCAGATTTTTCATTCTACTGGCTACCTTAGTCTTAGCAAATATTCCATTCCACATTCACTAAAGCATTTATTTGAAATCCCTTGCTCCGATACTTTAAGGTGTCTGCACATAGGATCCTGAGAATCCTCACCTGGAATAGTTTTCCTTCATTTGTCGTTTGTTCTTTGGCCATGTTAGGCACTTCATGGATTGCTTACTGACACAATTCACAGAGAGGGTGCTTGTGACTGCCTGCCTTGCCTAGAGCTAGGCATCAGCTCTCATACCCTCCCACTCCCCCAACCCCAGCCATGGCTTGGAGCAAAACCACGGTTAATTACTTTAAAACTTGTTTTCAGATTTTTCTTTCTTTTTAAAGATTTTTAAAATTTTATTTTATGTGCATTGGTGTTTTGCCTTCATATATGTTTGTGTGAAGATGTCAGATCTCCTGGAACTGGAGTTAGTGTGGCTGCCATGTGGGTGCTGGGAATTGAAACGTGGTCCTCTGGAAGAGCAGCCAGTGCTTATAATCACTGAGCCATTTTGCAAACACGGCTTTCAGATTTTTTCTAAGACAGGGTCTCATATAATTTAGGCTGGCCTTGAACTTGCTATATACCCAAGGATATTAGAGTTACAGGGGTGCTCCTCCACAGCTGCAACTAGTTCTATTATTGCCAATTTGTGTTCAACACTGCAGACCCTGAGCTCCACCCACACCGAGGAGTCACGTCAGTACTTTGTACTAAGGCAGCTTGTACAGAGCTTTACATTTCAATCAAGGAAACCACTAATTTTTTTGGGAGGAGAAATGATTGTTGTTTATTAACCTTGCTGCATAATCAGGAAGGATTAAAAACACACATTTCCTGGAACAGAAAATTGTACCAAAAGTATTCCTTACAAAATAAATTCACAGAGCAAAAGTCTTGCACTTACAGAGACACACACAGCGTATGTTAGTGTGAATAAATGCACAGTTTAGATGTTTATACAACAGATCCCTAACAAACTCTTTGAATTCGTGTTTTCTTTATCTCTTAAAAATAGTTGTAAAAAATTAGAAAATAATGCAAATGTAGAATTAAAGCCAAGTGCTGCTGCATATCTTACTTATATACAAGATACAGTCTTTAGGCTGTCCTATCACCAACCCACACAGGACACAATCTTTAGGCTACCCTATTCTCACCAATGTTTTTGTGTATCTGAACATTTAAATTCCCAGACAACTGTGCTTTCTCTGTTTTAATGCAGAATTCAACTTTCCACATATATTTACAGTTAAATATCTAGTTCTAGAATTTTCCTTACACAAAAGACAAAGCATGTTTGTTAAATAAGTTCAGAAAAAGGCAATAAAAAGGGCTGTTTTAAGAAACAGTTCTAATATGTTCACGATCATGTTGAGGAACGGAAGTTATGTCTTCAGGGCAGCAAATGTCCCAGGGCTGGGGTGACCACCACTGGGTAAAAGTGTACAAGCCAGCCACCGAGGGCCCGGTGACTGCAATGACCCAGGAAATGTGTGCCGCCCCATGAGATTCTGAAAGTTGAATAGCTTCAGTGGCTTCCAGGCCCATTTGGAGGAACAGGAAATTCTTGCCAGGATTATCACAGTCTTCAGAAATGCTCAGTTTGGTACGTCACCTTTTGGCCTTCTGAAAGAGATAGAGAAGCAAGGCAGGCTCAGTGAACTCGGCAGTCTCCATTCCCACCTCGGTTCATACACCTGCTTCAGTTACAGCCCTCTTGAAGCAGAAAAGCAAAACAAAACCACCACCAGGATTTATATACCTGTGACTTCCTTTCCTAAACTCCTTGATCATTTCAGAATGCTTAAATATCTATCACATGAACTCTGCTCTAACTCTGATCCTTAGTGTAAATAGTTAATACAATTTTTAGTTATCTGGTAATCATACACATCTCCCATGTGAGTATGTCTATAGTATTCATGGACAATCTGAATTCCAGCTCCTTGACAGCATAATCTGAGATAAAACTGCAGATTATTTACTCCCTCGCCGCTCCTGCTTTTGAATGAAATTATGATTTCAAGAACTAGCTGAGGCTTTAGATGAATGAGTGTGTGTGAGGCCCTGGCCTCAGCAGCAGCCTTAGCTGCTCTCTGACCGTCCCATCTCTCACTTCCCTCACATGTAGTGATGAACACAGAAAATGCCTTGGTATTTATGTACTGTTATGCAGACACAACTAAATTCTCTAACAACAGTACCTCCAAACATATACATTTTAAAGAAACCGCTAATTTGTAATAAAAGACCCCACATTTATGTATTTTATTTAGTTTAAGTGTATACACATGCATGCCTGAGTTATTCACGTGCATTACACGCACACAGGATCTCACAGAGATCAGGGGAGGTGTCTAATCCACTGGAACTGGTGAGCCATCACGTGGGTGCTGGGAACTGAACCCAGATACACTGCAAGAGCAAGTGCTCTTAACTACCAAGCCGTCTCTCCAGCCCCTTAATACAATTTTCATGAGTAGAAAACCAATTAGAAGCGCAAGTGTCTTCTTGACATTTGACCAATACAACTCCATATATTGATATAAGCATATGCTAAAACTCATGTTCTTTCACACTTATACCCTTGAGACCCAGACTCTCCTCAATTGCCATCGTTTAAGTTACAGCTCTGTAGTGCTTCACAGAATATAGTTGTTTCTTCTAGTAATGATATACCAGGCTAATAAATACGATATGGGATTTTTGTTAAGAGCACAAATAAGTAAAAAATGCAAAGATAAATATATAAATATTATTTCTTCTTTTCCTATAAAAATTGTTCATTTTATGAATGAAATCTGTTATTTCTATACTGTTAAGGATACTTTGGGCCAGCACACAAAGGCACTTGCTGCCTAACATGACACCTTTGAGTTTGATCTCCAGGGCCCACACAGTAGAAGACAACTAACTCCTGCAAAGCAACCTCTGCTTCCATCAGCAGACCATAAGCATGCAGGAGGCAGACAGAGGTGGGCAGGTTTCTGTGAGTTTCAAGTCAGCCTGGTCTACACAATGAGTTCCAGGACAGCCTGCTCTACATAGCAAAACCCCGTCTCAAAAATAAAATAAAACACTTTTTACATTGCTTACATGTTTAAATAATACTTTGGATATAAACTTGTAAGTCTAAGCCCTTTAACTTTTATGCATGTATGCCTTTGATGAAGGTAGTAAACTATTATTATAAACACTACTACTAACAACTACTAAAATATTTCTTCCTTTTCTATATTATTATAAAACCTCTCTTGGGGTGGGGGTAGGCAGAGATAGGGGTGACTTACTTAGCAGTATTCTCGAACTCAATATTGCTCCTACTGGTCCCAGTCTCTGGATTCTCCCACCTCACCCTCCTGAGTACTAAGATCTCAGGAATGTACCACTTCACGTCCAGAATGATACCAGCCAGGTAGCATCCTAGGGAAAGCTAAGGAAGCTGTTTCCATCACACTTAACCCATCAGAACCCTCAGCTGAGCCAAGGTGACCAGAAGGATCATTAGAATTGAATTTCTTTCTCGGAGGTCCAGTTCAGGGCACTTGCCTTCTAGGGTCTCTTCATCCTGTTAGGTTGTAGCCACCAATCTTTACTTCGCATACCCATTACTGTCTTATTGAGTGGCAAAGCCACGAAGCTTTATCTTTATGAAATTTGTAAACTTCCCCCTCAGCTTTCATGTTTCTCTCTGTCCATCATCATCAACCATCTATACCCAAGTCCTTCCCCGCTGGGCTCTGCTTTAATACTTTTTCCTGACCACTGACCCTGTTCATCTCTGTGTTATCATTTTCTCTCCTTTGCCACAGCAGTTTACCTTTTTGTTTGTTTGTTTGGTTTGGTTTTCCAAGACAGGGTTTCTCTGTATAGCCCTGGCTGTCCTGGAACTCATTCTGTAGACCAGGCTGGCCTCGAACTCAGAAATCTGCCTGCCTCTACCTCCCGAGTGCTGGGATTAAAGGTGTGTGCCAACATGCCCAGCTGCAGATTACTTTTAAATATGACAAGGCAAGAGCCTTGTCAGTTCTATTTATGGAACAACAACAGTGTAATTGAACATTCAAGTATTTGCTGAATATGCAGGAAGGGAAAATATAGGACATCAATTCCAAATATAACAAGTCTCATGGTTGATATGAAAATGTTATTCAAATAGTGTCAACACACACACACACACACACACACACACACACACACACACACTACTACCACTCTCTATTCTCTCCTAGGGTAGTATCCTGGCTAGTTTTGTGTCAACTTGACACAGTCATCTGAAAGGAGGGAACCTCAACTGAGAAAGTGTCTCCATAATATCCAGCTGTACAGCATTGTCGTCACTAGTTATTGATGTGGGAGAGTCCAGCCCATTATTGGTGGGGCCATCCTGGGCTGGTGGTCCTGGGTTCTATTTGAAAACAAGTTGAGCAAAAGGCCTAAGGAGCAAGCCAGGAAGCAGCACCCCTCCATGGCCTCTGCATCTGCTCCTGCCTCCAGGTTCCTGTCCTGTTTGAGTTCCTGCCCTCACTACTTTTGATGATGGACTGTTATATGGAACTCTGAATGAATAAACCACCTTCTTTCCAATTTGCTTTGGTCATGGTGTTTTATCACAGCAACCGTAACCCCAACTAAGACAGGCAGCCTTCTAAATCTAATTTAAAAAGGATAGCTCTGCCAAGTTAGGTTGCCAAAGGCTCTGTTGGATTTTTGACGAATTACAAGTGGTATTTGATTGAGCAAATCAAACATAAAGCTTTAGAAATAACTAATGCAGAGATGACTGTGCACATTACTACTTATAAAAGTGGTGACTTCATTAAGTAGGAGATAGTATATTGAAACTTACGCCCCAAACATACAAGTAATTTCATTCTATTGACTTTTAAGAACAGAAAAATAATGGACATTTCTAAATAGTACGGTATCACTGAAAAAATGATATTTCCTAAAGGAATACAATGGTTCTCTATCTTCAGAAAACCAAAGCGTCGTGTACTATGCCCTCGGGATACTGGAGATCAGAACAAGGAAGGGCTTCACACGCTAGCCAAGCACTCTGCTCCTGAGTTACCAGCCCAGATCTGCTTTTGTTTGTAAAATACTAACTTAGCCTCGGGAAATTTAGAAATAAATCTATAGTGATTCTCAAGTGTAATGACAGAGGATCTTTGATAAAGTATCCAATGATAATCAGGTCCCAGTATGCTCACCTATTCTGTCTGGTGGATTCTCTTCTCATTCTCTTAGTAGGGATTGGGCACTCTGTCACCTCAATCTTTGGTGAGTGACAAAGTGACTCATTACACCTGCGCACAGGAGTCATTCCTGTGAAGAAAATCATAAGGAACTGGTGAAGCACAAGAAAAAAGAGCAAATATAAATATATATTAACCTGCGAAAAGGAGCTCGAAGCACCACTCTCTTACTTCTGTGATGGTTAGGTCTTGTCAACTAATACCAACCAGAGCCACCTGGAACAAGGAGAGCACAACTGGGGAACTGCCTCCATCAGTCTGAGTGCACTTTGGGGCACTTTGATTGTACGAGGTGTTTCCCTGAACCAGGTGGCCCCGAATTGTATAAGTAAGTTAGAGTAGCCATGGAGAGCAAGATGGTAGCCAGTGTTTCTCCATGGCCTCCATTTAGCTCTTACACTGGCGTCTCTGGATGAGCAGCTGCAGCCTGTAAGCTGAGTGAAATAAACCCTTCCCTCCCCAATCTGCCTTTGGTCAGGGTGGTCACCACAGCAACAGAAACCTTAACTAAGTTACTATTCAAGTAAGAGGATAGTTTTAAGCATTTATCAGACAGCTTGGTGGTTATGAAATCCATTCAAGTCCTGAATCATCTGCACTCTTTCTTTTTACAGTCGGACTCATCAATGTTCACTGTCAAGCAGAAAGCTCACAGACAGAAGCACACACCGAGCTTCTGCTCTATTCGCTTCAGACTTTTTTCCTGTTCATCAAGCTCTTGCTTTTTCTTCTTCATATCAGGAGTGTGAAGGTACTGCAGCTGATTGTCCAAGTCCTCGTTCACAGAGCTCAGCCTGTACAGAGCAGTGCGATACTGCTGAATAAGATCTGCAAAAAAGCACACATCTAAATAAAGAGCTAACATCATACCAAACTCCTGTTTTACAAAAAAAGAATTAGCATCACTAAGTAACTCAGGAGAACACATCTAAAGTCATGAACCACTTAATGAAAAGAACTAGCTGAGACAACAAATGATAGTTACATTTTAATTTTCTTTGACTTCAGTTATTTCTGTGTGAGAAATGAAGTTTCAATGACTACCCTCTATATTTTATTTCTGGTTTTGTTTTTGAAGTGCTGGAGATAGAACCCAAGATGGCACACATGAGGCAAATGCCCTACCACTGAGTTCCGCTCCCAGATACCTCAAGTTTTCTGTATGAAAGTTCCTGGACATTTTTATATCCTGTCTGATACAGAGTATTCGATTTCCTTCCACAGATACAGCCAGAGGGGAAGAGGAGGAGAGAGGAGCAGAAGAGCACTAACTGTTGCACTGTGGGAAGCCAGTAAGCCCTGGCTTGTAATGAACAAACTGTGCCTGCACACACAGCAACTCAACCCTGCACAGACTGGTTTTGTATACAAGAGGATGGAAAGAGGGCAGATTTTAAAGTTTAATTGTATTATCCCGGGATACAAAAGGTTGTTTCTATGCAAGTATAGAATGCACTGAAAACCCCCACCCTGCTCCACTCCTTTCTCTCACCTGTCCACCCAGCCTATGTCCCTTATGTTCCCACAGACTCTATTTATGCTCATATGACCTCATATCAGTGTATACAAATCTGTGGCTCACAAAGGAGAGAAAACAATATATTCCCTTTGACACACTCAATTGTCTCCAATAGATCTATTTTCTTGCAAATGACATGACTTCAGTCTCCTCCACTGTTCATGTGAACCACATTGTATCCATTTATTTTGTCAATGATCACATAGGATGGCTCTATAACTTGGCTACAGTGAAGCCTGCTGTAAGGGCAGGCAGTGTTCTCTTTAATATGCTAATAAATTCTCTTGGATAAATCTCAAGGAGTTCTGTTGGGTCCTGCAATATTTTTAATCTCTCTCTCTCCCCAAACCTCCATATTGGTTTCCATAGTGACTGGGCCAGAAGTGCATAAGGATTTTGTTGATGTCCTTATCAACAACCAAAAGAGTTTTGATGATGCCCTTTCCTGACTGAAGTGAGATGAAATCTTCATGTAATTTTTTGTTGAGATAATATTTTTTGTACACTGTGTGAAGGTATGTCTCTGTCCTGCCTCACCTGCTTAAGGCTCCCTCTGATTGGTTTAATAAAGAGCTGAATAGCCAATGAGACTTCTCAGTAGAGATAAGAACTCTGGGAAAGGAGATGAGGAGGATTCGCCAGCCAGTCATGGAGGAAGGAGCAGGTGCCAGGACTGAAGGAAAAGTAACAGGCCACATGGCAGAGCATGGATTAGAATAAACGGGTTATTCTAATATGAATATTCTAATAGCTTGATACAAGTAATACATCTAAACAAGCTGGCTGGGAACAAGTCTAAGCTACATGGCCTAGGCATCATAAATAAAGAATTGTCTCTGTGTCATCATTTGAGTGCTGGCAGGTCAGAGAGTGTTCCGTGATAATTATTTACACCTCAGAAGTTTTTGTATGAAGTCATTAACATACATACACAAGCAGATGTATGAACCCTCTCGTACAATTTTTCCAACGACTGCTTTTAAAACTGTTACAGCTAAAGGAGTAGCTCAAGATTGGAAGCTCTCCAAACTTAACAGCTGAGTTATAAGTAGTCTATTACACAACGGCTACACAATGAAAACAAATGACAGCTACCAACATACAAAGCACAGAATGAATAGAGGCAGACACAAGTTGTATTTTCTATTTACATATAAATTACAAAAGTGGCCAAAACGAGCCTGTGCCATGGTAAGTAAAGAAAGTTGTGCCAAGCAGAGACTTGAAGAGAGAATAGTGAGCCGCTTCCTATAGAGCTGGGTGTTCTACTCTTTAAATTGTTCGCAGTACTGCAGAGTAAACATGCTACTCAGTGCTCCACAACTGACTACATCCTCACGCCTGATTTTTAAGTATTTTAAGTATGGTATTCTTCTGATAAACCTTACCAGTGCTATGTTTATAAAATGTGTCGTTTTCTATGTGTGGATTACACTATGACAAGGAAGTGTAGCCTCGGGTTGTGCCTCCTCCTGCAATTCCAACACGTGGGAACACAAGAATGACCATGAATTCTAGGCAAGCCTGGGCTACATTGTGTCAAGCTAGCCTAGGGCAACAGAATAAAAATGGTCTCAAGCAAAGCAAAGCAAAGCAAAGCAAAGCAAAGCAAAGCAAAGCAAAGCAAAGCAAAGCAAAGCAAAGCAAAGCAAGGCAGAAGAGCAAAATGGGACTCACATACACACTGGAGTATCAAGTGGGGTTACCAGGAAAGGGGCCCGTCATTTGCTGTAGTGGATAAGCCCTGAGCTCAGGCTACGTCAGCAGATATAAAAGGGTAACAGACACTGTCCTCACCGTGGGTCTCTAGAGTAGCCAATCTCATAGAGTTTCAAGTACAAGGAAGACTGCCAGGGAAAAGGGATGGGATGGTACTAAGTTTCAGATCTGCAATATGCATTTTGGGAGAGAGATTGCATATTGATGTGAAAGTATTTAACAATACTGAACTGTGCATGAAAACAGTTAAGATGGCAAATTTTATTGTATAAAGTAAAAGCATAAAAGGCTAAAGAAAGAAATCATTGTGTTTGGTGAACACAGATGTCAAGCACATGACGGCCTCATGAAATCAAAGCAGGAGTCTGTAAGGTGCCAGCACTCCCGGACTTCATACTCAGTACAGACAGACTTTGGAGCAGATAGATGATTACATCGGCTCTGAAGGAGGCAGCTGGGAGAGGAGAAAATAAAGTGGCGAAAAGGTCCATGAAAAATATAATTTTGACAGGGTTTTGCTGGCCTCAAATTTCTGTGCAAGTGAGCCTTCCTACATCAGCCTCCAAAATAGTCAGTTAAGGCACATGCTACCATGGCTGGCTCAAAAATTCAACTATAGAAATTGAGACAAAAACAAATGATTATCTAATAAACTATTAATTTAACAAGGCAGAATACACTTTAATACATAGTAAAAAGGAGGCATTACTTGATCCTGCTCTCTTGTACTATATTCAATAAAGGACGAAGCAGGCATATTGCAACTACTTGGTTTCCTAAGAACAAACCATTTACATTGTATATATTGTACATTTTACATTGTATATATTGGTTACTGGTTAGTAATCTTGTTACATTAGACTCTGAATACATAAGCCCAAAGAGAATGTTAAAGTCAAATCAGAAATTGGATTTAGATACTCATTCAGCGGGGAATGTAGCTTAGTGGTAGAATGCTTGCTTAACATATGTAAACTCTCTCCCCTACCCTTAAAAAACAAAACAAAATAAACTAAAGAACAGGGAGTCCAGAGGAGAGACTTTTGTGACCTGGAGCTGGGGCTGTGGCCCAGTTGGTGGAGTGCTCGCCTAGCATGCAAAGCCATCATCAGTCAGTTTAACACCGGCACCACGCACACTGGGGGTGTGTGGTTAAGCACCTGCTACCCCAGCACTGAGAGGTGTGGAAGGAGGGTCAGTAAATTCAAGGCCACCTCCAATCCTATGGTGAATTCCTGGCCAACCTGAGATTCATAAGACACTGTGTTAAAACAACAAACAAACAAACAAACCCCGAAAACTCACCCCATGTTTAACTTACCTATTTGTTTCCCCAAGACCACACACTGCTTTGGTACTGGAGCTCCGAAGACCATTCCCCGAAGTTTGTCCATTGGCGGAGCTTTATTCTGAAGACCCCCAAACTTCCCATTACTTCTAATTCTATCTCCATCTCTAGTCAGGAGTGTGGGGCAGTGTGTGATTTTAACAACCTATTGAGAGCACACAAACACTAATTAGCAAAAACCTGATTCCAACTGCTCTAAAGAGTAATTAAATCTCACTTTATAAATGACATGACCCGATGGGCATGGGGACACACGCCTTTAATCCTAGCACTTAGGGAGGCAGAGGCAGGCAGATCTCTGTGAGTTCGAGGCAGGCCTGGTCAATAATGTGAGTTCCAAGACAGCCAGGGCTCTGTAGAGACACTGCCTCAAAAAAACAAAATAAAACAAAACAAAGCAACATCAACAAGAAAGAAAGAAATAAACAAATCAAAACCAAAAACAACAGCAAAAAAATCCAACTCGTAAATAAATTAATAAGCAAGAAAGTAAATGAATAAGCAGCATGGCTGTGGTAGTGTTTTTGCAAAGTTAATAAGCTAATGATATGTAAAGCGAACTGGGCAGGCGAAAAGCCCATAGACAGGAAGGGAACTAGATGAGTTTTCAAATGGTAAATGCTAGCTTAAACTAGCTTAAACTGGGGAGAAAGGAGTCAACAATGAGATTCTCCCAATTAGTCAGAATAAAAATGATCACACTGGATTTAGCATTTTATGATCTCTAGGAATGTATTCAGTAATTCCACTTATGTATGTACTCAAAACAGTCTAATGAAATACATAAGCTCACTAAGTTACAGCATATCCCCACAGAGAAACGGAGCATGCACACTGAAGGGGCTATGAGGGATCAGGCAATGGTAAGAGTGTTCTAGCATATAAGCGTGAGGAACAGAATGCGGATTCTTAGCATGCACACAGAAGAGCTCATGTGGTTGCACTCACACCCACTACTGCCGGGTTGGGGGGGGGGCGTGGAAACAGGTGGGTCAATGGGCTTGCTAATCAGCCAGCCTCCTAACCCCACACCAACCCACTCCACCCTGACCAAAGTGCAGGCTCCAGTGTCAGTGAGACCCTGGCTTAAGGAAAGGTTACAGCTAGTGCAGCACTCACTTCATCCGATATCCTCCTCTAGCCTGTACACACAACGTACACACACACACACTCACCACCCTCAAGTGTCATCGAAGAGCATTATAATTCAGCACATTACAAAGATCTAATCCAATCTAACGTTAAAGCTTAAATAGTATCTGAATTATATAGAATATTTACATAGATTATATATAATTTATAGAAATAAAGTTACATCTTAAAAAAGTATAATCAGAGGAACATCACAGATGCTCTTCCAGAAAACTGGCACTTTTATTTATTTTTGGTGATAAATCTGGCATTGAAAAATACCCTTAAACTACAACAATATGAGTGGTCACTTTATTGTTTGATGTGTGTGCAATGTCACCATGTGATTAAACTCTCTGAGCCAACTAAGGGCTAGGTCTACAGGCGTGGGCTAATTGAAAAAAAAAAATATAGTAAATTTAGTGAGCCAAATTTTTTTGTTTGTTGTTTCAAGACAGAGTTTCTCTGTGTAATCCTGGCTGTCCTAGAACTGGCTCTGAAGACTAAACTGGCCTCAAACTCAGATCTGTCTGCCTCTGCTGAGATTAAAGGCATATGCCACCACCTCCTGGTAGTGAGCTAAAAATCTGCAAATTTCAAATTACTTGGTTTGGTAAAAGAAAAGATTATGCATTCTTGGTTTTGATTTGGACTTATATGCTTTCTAAAGGTGAACACAGAAGGTAAAACTGGGGGCAGGAGCTGCATAGATGGCCCAGCGAGCAGGCTGAGCTGGGGGGTGGGGTGGTGGCAGAGGTAGCACTTGCCTTTAATTAACCCAGCCCTTGGGAGGCAGAGACCAGCCTGGTATATAGAAAGAATGCCAGGGTAATAACCAGGGCTACACAGAGAAACCTTGTCTTGAAAAACAACACAAAACAAAAACATAAAAAAACCTAGAAACCCTAAGACAAAGGCCTACAAACACAAAAGAATGTTAGTTATTAAACAATTAAAGATACTCCAGTGGTAAACTCCCCTGCTGTAAAGATGCTAAATGCTGGTGAGCCGAGCTGCCTTCAAAGGTGCCAAAGGTGCCAACAAACAGTAAACAGAACTTTGTTCTTTCAAAATCATTATGTTCTTGACCCCATCACTTCCACTGTTCTCAACCAGTGGGTTGGCAATCCCTCGGGAGGCTCACATATCAGATATCGTGCATGCCAGATGCTTGCATTATGATTCATTAACAGAAGTAAAATTACAGTTATGCAGTAACAATGAAATAATCTTATGGTTTGGGGTGGCCATCATGACATGAGGAATTGCAGCTTTAGGAAGGCTGAGAAGCACTGGTATAACCTCATGTGGCTGTTAAATAAAAGACAATATTTTCCTTTGAGAGGTTTCACGGTCCACCCTAGGCTGGCCTAGAGCTCAATATGTTGTGCATATTAGCCTTGTTCTCACACTCCTGTCTAAAGGAAATACGGGGACAGAGTGTGGAGCAGAGACAAGGAAAGGCCACCCAGAGACTGCCCCACCTGGGGATCCATCCCATATACAGACACCAAACCCAGACACTATTGTGGATGCCAAGAAGTGCTTGCTGACAGGAGCCTCAGCTGTCTCCAGAGAGGTTTTGCCAGAGCCTGACAAATACAGAGGCGGATGCTTGCAGTCAACCACTGGACTGAGCATGGTGTCCCCAATGGAGCATTAGGGAAAGAACTGAAGGAGCTGAAGGGGTTTGCAACCCCATAGGAAGAACAACAATAATCAACCAACTAGAGCCCCCAGAGCTCCCAGGGACTAAAACACCAACCAAGGAGTACTCATGGAGGGACCCATGGCTCCAACTGTATATGTATCAGAAGCTGGACTTATCTGGTATCAGTGGGAAGAGAGATACTTGGTCCTGTGAAGGCTCGATACACCAGTGTAGGGGAATGCCAGGGCGGGGAGGCAGGAGTGGGTGGGTGGGTGGGGGAACACCCTCACAGAAGCAGGGGGAAGGGGATTGGGATAGGGAAGTAACATTTGAAATGTAAATAAATAAAATATCAAAAAAAAAGGTAAAGTTGAAATAGAAGTTAAAAAAATAAAATAAAATAAGAATGTGAACCACTACACCCAGCTTAGAGATGGTATTTTTACAGAAATGATCAGGCTGAGGTTGTTCAGTCTCTAATCCAATCTCACTGCTGTCCTCAGAAAGGGGAAAGGCAGACATGATGACACATATATTAGAAAAGACATGAGGAAGATAGCCAATTACAAGGAAAGGCGAGAGGCTCTGAGACAGACTCTTCCTTCACTCATGGCTCCTAGAAGAAGTCACCTCTGCCAACCACTCTGAGCATGAACTTCCAACCCAGCAGATAGGAGATAAAAAATTTCAATTATACATGCAAGTTATAGCTTTTCCAATATGAGACTGTCCCTTTTCAGTTTTAGACACCACACTCATTTCATTTTAATTTGTTTCAAATTAATGGTAAGTTTTGCATTGGTTTTAACAAGGTCAGTCATTTGTTTATATATCATCCAATGAAATGATTTTTTTTTTCCCTTTTGAGATAGTCTTGTTAAGTAACTCAGGCTGTCCTCAAATTCCAGATCTCTTCCCATCTCACAAGTATGCCTGGCTAATGGAATTTTATACACACCACATGCACACACGGCTCTGCTATATTAAAATTTTTTTAATTCTAGAATTAGAGCTACAGACTTTAAAAGAAATAAAGGACATATGATAGCTCGATTTCTAATTTTCCGAGGAAGTTCCAAGCTAGTTTCCGTAATGGCTATACCAATTTGCTCCCCCACCGACAGTAAATCAGGGTTAGTCTTCTCTACATCTTCTTGTTTCTCCATATTTGTGTCAGACTTCCCATGATGGCCATTCTGACTGGGATTAAATCATATCTCATAATAGTTTTAATTTGGATTATTCTGGTGCCCAGGGATGTTGAATCCCTTTTTAAAATCAGTTATTGGTCATGTGTCTATTCAATTCTTTAGTCCATTTGCTGACTGGCAGTTTTAGTCCCTTGTATTTTACTTCTGCAATTCTTTGTGAATTCTGGGTATTATCCCCCTTTTGACAGAAAGCCCGGCTACTACACTCTAGGGTATATACACAGAGAACTGCACAGCACACGGTTTAAATCCACACTCCTCTACTCACTGCAGCAAGAAAATAGGGCCAACCTAGTTGTCTATCAAAAGATGGATGGATAAGAAAATCTGGCATACTACCTAGCTTTAAAAAATAAAGTCACAAAACTTGCAAGAAAAGGGGTAGAATTAGAAAGAATCTCAAATATTAAGTAAGGTCACCTGAAGAATAAAAGAACCACACATGTTCCCCTTCACTCACTACACGTGGACCTGTAGTCTGCAATGCACACGTAAGCAAATGGTCACGTGCGCATAGAACACAACACAACAGAGAACGGTGTGCACAGAAACACACCAGAGAGAGCAGGTGTTCTCTAAGCCTTCCCAGCGGCTCTTCTAACTGAGAACTCACTGAGAGGCAGACTGTGGGCCTTAATGCTTGCTTATGTGGCTATGTTGATCTGTCTGTGTGGTGTTTATAGTTCCCGTTTCCTCACAATAAAGTGATTTAAAAGAATAAATGAAGTACATACCTCTTTTCTATAATGATTGGCTGCATCTAGATTATCCAAAATAATGGTGTCTCCTAACAGCATACCAAAAACTAAAAACATCAAAATATACAAAATTAAATATTGATAAAAGTAGCATTTATAGGAACATAATTTTTCAGTTAATAATTTATAGATTTATGTCAGAAATGTAAAGGTTGAACAAAATGAAAATTACTACAATATCTTTTACCTGTTTCACAATGTTCAATATTATCTGGGAATGTTAACAAATCTCGGGCAAAGACTGGATTTCCAAAGGGCTTAAAGTGTAATTTACCATTTCGGAAATGAGGTAGAGGTCTAAATTAAAAAATAAGACAAAACAGAGGTACTAAACAAAGCATACAAAACTATTTAAATTTAAAAAAATACACTTAGAAAACCATAATAAATATATGCACATTATGTGATCACATCTTCTGTCCTAGAAATGAAGATTTGTCATATAAAGTACCTGCCTTACTGACTCTTGAGAATCTGGCAAACAGCATATGTTTCTCTCTCCCTCTTATTACTTATCCTTAAATCCGTGTGCACACTTTTAATCTCAGCACTTAAGAGCCAGAGGCAGAAGGATTTACAGAGCTTCAGGAGAGCCGGGGCTACATAGAAAAGAAGTGAAATATTCCTTCCCCCAAAAGGGAGTGTTAAGGGCACTAAATAGGAATAGAGCAAATGTTCTAGAGTAAATTCTAATTGTAAACATCTTGTCTACATTGAATTTTAGTATTTTTATAGCTATTGTGAGAACTTAGTACATGCAAAGTCACCTCTTATCATTTTCCCAACTCCTCTCAGGTCCATGCCCCTGTCTATCTCCTCTTTCTTTTTCCAAATCACCCACCAAAGTCTAATTTGTGCTGCCCATATACGCATGGGTGTGGGGCTATCCAATGGCGCATGGTTCACCATCCAGGGCTCACACCCTTCAAGAAAACGGACTCCTCCCTTCAGAAGCCATGGTCAACAGTTCCTCATTCAGAGGCTGCTGCTTGTGAGCTCCTTCCTCTAACGGGCTACACGTGGACCGGCTGGGTCTTTATCTTGTGTATTCTTGTGTATGGGCACAGCAGTCCCCAGGGTGTGTATGTAGGTCAGAGGACAAGGTCAGCCATTTTTCTCAATTACTCTTCATTTTATTTTTGAGCAGGATGTCTTACTGAACCTGGAACCCCTAAGGGATCCTCCTGTCTGCCTCAGCAGCAATGGTGACAGAGAAGTGACACATCTGATTTTCATGTGGGTGCCAGTAGTCTGAACTCGGTTCTTTTTAATAACACAACAAGCACTTTATTGACTGTGTCGTCTCTATAGCACCTACTCCCACTATGCCCCCAAACTCTACTGGGCCTTCCTAAATGGAAATGTTTTCTCATTAAAAACCTTTGGGAAAGTGCATGCAGTTTAAGTATGAAGACCTACGTGTGACATGAATTCATAGTCCCAGTATTGGGGATGTGGCAAGAGTTGGATCTCTGTAGCTCACCAGTTAGTCAATTTAGCAGAATCTGTGAACACCAGAGCCAGTGAGACCTCTAACCTGCACATACATGTGCACTTACATGTATGTGTACACACACACAATCTTATTTAGACAGATATTTTGATATGTTGGATTTCTTTTACTGCCTAAAACAAGTACTAATTAACAGCAGAATGGTAGGTGATGCCCTGTAATAAGTATGACTTAGGATGGAAGAAAAGCAGGAACTCAAATACAAGTCTATTATGTCAATATATCACCTTGACCTAGAAGGTAGTCTAACTTGTATTCAGCTTATATGAGGCCATGAGTTTGACCCTAAGCACTGCAAAACAACAAAATAGACAAGTAACACTTCCATTTTTTCTCTAACCTTTTCCAATCTGGAAGGGTTTTCCTGTAAATAGAATCAAGGGGCAACACTTGCTGGCGACCTTGAGTTTCGTCATAGATAGCGCGCGCAGCATCAGTGGTTAGGGTAACCACACAGTCCATGTCACTTGCCAGATGCCAAGAGATAACCATAGCAGCTCGATCATCTTCAATTTGTGCTAGATGTGCAATCTAAAGCCATTTTAATAAAAACACACAGAAATTTAAAAATAACAACAATGGGAAATGTCAGGTAAGTACACACTTTTTTCACACTTAATGTCTATAGTAGGGAAAGTCTTGGCAATCATGAAGTGTTACTTAAAGATGTGCAATGAATCAACAGAGGCTCAAGATTAAGAATATATTTAAAATACCTTTCTAAATATACTTCTTTCAGAAAAGTAATCTAAATATTATAAATAAGAATCATTGCTTCTGGGCTAGTGAGATGGCTAGTGGTTAAGAGCACTGACTGCTCTCCCAGAGGTCCTGAGTTCAATTCCCAGCAACCACAAGGTAGCTCACAACCATCTGTAATGGGATCCGATGCCCTCTTCTGGTGTGTCAAAAGACAGCTACAGTGTATTCATAATAAATCAATAAATCTTTAAAAAAAAAAGAAAAACTAAAAAACAACTATAAAAAAAAAAAAAAATCAGCCAGGCTTGGTGGCGCACGCCTTTAATCCCATCACTCGGGAGGCAGAGGCAGGCGGATTTCTGAGTTCGAGGCTGGCCTGGTCTACAGAGCGAGTTCCAGGACAGCCAGGGCTATACAGAGAAACCATGTTTCGAAAAACAAAAACAAACAAACAAAAAAAAGAATCATTGCTTCATTGGGAATAAGAATAAATCATTTTCTTACTTACAAATGCTTGCCTGTGTCACAATCATTCCTGCTTCACGCCTGTTACCACTGGGATATTACTTCTAAAATCTCTGTGTTGTGCTAATACAATTAGGTCTACCATTTATTCTTATCTGATCTGGTAGTACAAACCTGCCTAGAAATAAGGCTTTTATTTCACTACAGACACATTATAATACCTGCCCTATTTTTCTAATTCGCAATACATTAATGGGCAAAAATTAACAATATGGAGATGCAGACAAGAGGTCCAGCTCAGTAGTAAAGTTCTGCCTAGCATACAGGAAGCCCTGGAGTCAGTCCTCAGAACTGAAGAGTGCAGGAGAGAGAACACAGTCTACACAACACAAGGTAACAAGATGTACTGTTTCTTAAAAAGTTTAAAACACAAACCTTTCCCAAAATATCTCCACTGCGTTTAGTGTAGTTTGGAAGAGTACACAACCTTCTGGGCCTCTTTTTAAGCTCGTTCTGTTCTGTTATCTTTTTTTCCAAAAGTGCTTCAATATGAGTTGTCTGTAATCAATAAGGAAAATTTATCTATAAGGTCAATTGTTTTTTATAACAGGCAATCAAGGATATAGAAAAACCAGTAGTTTGGAGTACTTGAGAAAATTATTCAAATAGGCATTACTTGATAGAAAACTATCAATATATGTCTACCGAATACTTACCATGGGAAACTGGGCCTGGAAATCCAGACCATGGCATGCTACAGCAGTACTCCTACCACTGAGCTACTAGACTTCCAAAGACAGAAAGGCTTCTTATGAGGAAGGAAGGGGCAGTGCAAGGGCCTTCCTAAGCTCTTGCCCATCATAAACTCATGCTCTACCGCTGAGCTGTTTTTTCAGTGCTGTTTAAAAATCGTAGCTATGAAATACAATGCCTAGCCAGATCCAGGGTATTCTACAATCTCAGTATTCCTTCACGTGAGGAAGGAAGAGTTTGAACCACATAGCAAGACTCTGTCTACCAAATGCAAAAAACAAAAATACAGCAAAGCAAAAGATAAAAATAAACACACTCTGTAGTTGTCTTCTCTTTAAAATTATATCACAAACACAAAAGGCTATAAGCTAAAACGTTCTCTATACTTAACATATTGTGGGGCTGAAGAGATGGTAGAGCAATGTAGACAATGTACTATTCTTGCAGAGGATCAGGGTTCGATTTCCAGCACCCATATGGTGGCTCTCAGGTGATCCAATCTGTACGCACGCAAAGCCTTCACATGCATGAAATAATAACTACATCAAGCAATCAGACATAGTATGTGCACTGTGCATGTGCCGTGGCACACATGTGCTCAGAGGACAAATGCTCTCCCCAAGCCTGTCAGCCTAAGTTCAATCTCCCAAAGCCACATGAGGATGGAAGGCAAGAACAAATTCCATAGAGTCGTGCTGGGACTTCCACATGTGTACCATGGCAACCCATCTATGTGCATATGTGTATACACACACACACACACACAAAACGTTAAAAGCAACAGTGTCTGTAGAGTTCCTAATAAAACAAGTAGTTGAATTTAATAAAAAGATTTAATGAACACTGGGAAGCTGTACCTGTTGTGTAGCAGGAATATCAATATTGTACGCTTTTAGTTCATTTCGTAGCTGGGTCTCTTTTAACTTTGCTTCTTCAGCTTGGCCTAAAATTAAAAAAAAAAAAAAAAAAATTACATTCACTTTTCCCCGTCCCACATTCATTTTTTAATATCCTTAAAACATAGCTTTTGAAAAAATTTCAACTACTTTTTTCTTTTAATGTTAAAATGAAAACTGACAAGTAATAACTGCAAAGCTCTAAGTCCCAAGGTCCAATGATGCATTAAAAAGAGAAACAAAGTTCATATACTGGGATACACTAGGTATCATACTGCAAACTCACGATTTGGGATGTTATTCAGTCTTGATCTCATTTGTGGACACATGAGCTACATAACTGCAGAGGAGCTCTCAGACCCAAGGTAACCGTTTATGAGCTGGGCGTGGTGGCACATGCCTTTAATCCCAGCACTTGGGAGGCAGAGGAAGGTGAATCTCTGTGAGTTCTGGGCCAGTCTGGTCTACAGAGTGAATTCCAAGACAGCCAGGACTGCTATGCAGTGAAACCCTGTCTTGAAACCCACCCTCCAAAACTTTATAAACAGTCTATAAAATGACACGTCAACTTCATTTCTATTACTGTGTACTGTTTTATATGAATATAAATATGTAACACAGGTAATATATGGTTCTTAGTCAAGTTCTCAAAATTTGAAGTATATTATAAAATGTCTAAATATCTATATTTTCAATTTCATTTTACACGTATGAGTATTTTGCCTGCATGCTTGCATGTGCACTACTTGTGTGCCTGGTGCCTGTAGAGGCCAAAAGAGGGTGTTGGATCCCCAGGACTGGAGTTACAGGTGATAGTGTGGAGCTGTATGGCTTCTGGGAATTGAACCTGGCTGATCTGGAAGATCAGTTAGTGCTCTTAATCCCCGAAGCATGTCTCCAGACCCTATATATTTTAAACCACGTAACTGATATATAAAAGCATAAAACTAAGATGGAGGGATGGTTCAGTGACTAACAGCTCTGGATGCTCTTACAGAGGACCTGGATTCAGTTCCTGGTACTTACAGGGCAGCTCACAACTGCCTGTAACACCTGTTCCATGTAATCTGACGCCCTCTTCTGGCCTCTGTGGGCATCCAGGGAAGACATATATGCAGGCAAAATGCCAAAAATATAATAATAAATGAACCTTTTGCTGTATGGTGGCAGCAAATCCCTTATTCCAGCACGCTAGAGGCAGTGGTAGACAGATCTCTTGAGTCTGAGGCCTGCCTGATCTACAGAATGAGTTCCAGGACAGCCAGGGCCACACAAAGGAACCCTTTCTTGAGAAGAAGAAAAAAAAATGTATAAAACTAAAACAAGTTAAAACTCATAGTAAAAAATATCTGGGGGCTGGAGCGACTGCTCTTCTAGGGGTCCTGAGTTCAATTCCCAGCAACCACAAGTGGCTCACAACCATCTGTAATGGAATCTGATGCCATCTTTTGGTGTGTTTGAAGACAGTGACAGTATACTCACATATATAAAAAAATAAATCTTAAAAAAAAAAAACTGACAAATAAAAAACAGGTTCAAAGCACAACTCACCAAATGTCTTATTTTAATTATATAAGAAAATCATTTAAAAGATAGCACACATATTCTGGACAAACTGAAGAATAAATTAAATACTTCACTTTTAGTATTTGTAGACCCACATGCTACTGTGGTATGTAAAACACGAAGAGCTCATAATTAAAACTAAAAATTAAATTACATATCATCCCTCCGGTGACATCTTTTGCCAGAAGCTAGAACTAGATAAAGTTAGTTATCAATATTGTCAAAAGCCTTAAATTCTCCACAGGTCCACATTTTTAGAGGAAAAGTGGCAGCTTTTATAATCTGTAAGCTTGCTACAAGCTAATTAAGTACGGAACACTTCATGTTAAAGCTGCTAGATGTCCAGTACCTTCACTTCTAGTTCAAGAAAGCAGTCAGGAGGTCTCCACCCCCGCCTCGCCACTCCTCATAGCCCACCGCGGTATGACCTGAGTAGAGGTGACTTACATTTCATTTCATCCACAAGCTGCTTGTTGGCATCGAAGAGACTTCTGTACATAGTGATGGACTTGGATAACTCGTCCTTCTCCTTCGTAAGCGCTGCCATTTGTTGCTGCTTCTTAACATCTAAGAAAACATTCCCATATAATTTAAACAACTTATAAACTTCTATGCCATAGTATGATGCATATGAAAAGCAGAGCAAGGTTATCTACAGCACCACCACCAACAGAGCATAATAATCTATTCTCCCAAAGGCTTACCATTGTAAAACATAAATGGCAGGCTATAGGATTCCAATGTTCCTGATACAGTTGACAGCCGAGGCTCAAAGATAATAAAGTATTCAGTACTATCCCTTCCAGGACTATTTTCTGCCAGCACTAGAGTCTGTGTAAGTAAAAAAGGAATGAGAAAAAATAAGATTTACAGAAAAGAGACATTCCAACATTACATATGTTGTCATACGGCTACCAAACAAGCAGTAAAAACTGACTGTGACGAACACTGGCGACTCTTCAGATTTTCCAAACCACCAACACAGCCACCCAAAACACACAACATCTTACCTTCGCTATTAGTTAGAGACCCAAATGATGTAATGAGGACAACTCAGCAAAAACTCCTTATGATGGGAAATTATGAGGAAAAGTTGTATTTCCCATCACCCTATCTTTTATCAGTGGCCATTTCTATCTCAACCTGCAAAATTATTTTGATTCAAACCTTTAGGTTGAAGCAGGGTAAAAATTGCTAATGGAGTAAAAGCTATAAATAACTTTCACAAAGCAATACTCAGAGCACAAAGCTGGATTTCAGTTACAGCTGTCACTGTGGGAGACCAGCTCCATGAGACAGAACAAGAGGCCCCTGAAAAAAATTAACGACTTGTTTTTAAAACTTTTATTTCTTTCATCATTTTACAAAAATATACCTGAGCTTAAGACCAAAATAAATAATTAGCAACAGATGCAATTATAGATATTTTAATTCAAATTTTCAGTTGTACAGAAAAAGACCTTAGGTTCTTTGCTCTCAAGAATACAATACAATATAAAAAGAAAAAGAAAACAAAAAATCCTAAACTAATAGAACCTTATAGATCATAAAAACAAAACTATAAACATTTATAATTCTTTTTCTTAAAAACTAAAGAGCACAAGTCATGAATAAGTCAATTCTCTGCTCTACTCTGAGTTTGAAAGCTATCAGCAATGCATACACAGAAACGCAAGCACATAAAACACGTTTCTATTCAAAAGGTAACATGTTTAACTTGTTTGCTTATACTTGGTTTGTTAATGACAATTGATGAAATGTTACCAATTTAAAATGTTTATAAATAATACTGATAAACCACACTGTAGCGATGCCTTTGACAGCCAAACACTTAGCTTGAAATTTTAACAATAACTTAAGAAATAGGAAACAAGTATCTCACTAATTATTTCCTTGCAGATTTGTTTTCTAGGAATAATGAGAAATATGGCTAATTAAAAGCTTATTTTACTAGAAGGTATCAAATGTCCCTTTAAGAAGGGAGAAGAGCTGTATCAGTTTACCCTTTCATCAGCAGTATATAAGATATCAACTCCCCTGGGGAGGATCAGCATTTCACACTGATAATTACTGCTGTAACTAGCTGCTCTCTAAGCATGACCACATTCACGCTTTTTGTTTTTAATGGCCATTTACTCTTTCTAATTCAAAGAATTAATTTTCTTTATTCATTTATTTTTATACTAGATTGCCAAAAATCATCAACACAGTTGCTTCGTTTAATTCTGTTTATTACATGCTCATCACAGAGCTTAATATGTAATAGTTAAATATACTCTATGAGTAGGAATTTGGCATATGAGATGGACCTGTGCAATGAAAACAAGTCTGTTTTTAGAAGATTTCAGATCATGTAGGCAAATAATACAGACTATAAAATGATACAACCTATGAACCCGATACAGGACAATGTCAGACTATGACATAGAACAAAGCCTAGGTAAAACATTATATACAAACACTAGCTGTATTCTGGTTGGTATTTCATTTACATTCTTGAAAATGATGGCTCAGCAGTAAAGGATGAAGACTCAAAGTTCAACTCCTAGCACCCAGCCACCAAGACATAAATATGAACTAATATCCTTTCTCTCATTCATGTAGCATTGACATGTAGAAGCCAAGCAATACAAGGCTCTTGTGTTTATTCAGTGGAACAGGAAAGACCTCTGGTGGTGAGGCGGAAATTCATACACATCAAGTTCAGATTTTATATGCAGCTTCTGCAAAGTAGCTACGTTTCTGACTTAATTTCAGGCAGAGCAATTTCAAATGCATATGGGAAGGAAGAGGGAGGCTCAAGGAAAATGGGCTAACTACTCTTCCGATTCTATTCCACTTGACATGTTAAACCAGCTTACCTCCTCTATAAAAAAAAAACAAAAAACAAAAAAACAAAAAAAACCACAGGTATGCATCCTTTATTGTCTAATTTTATCACGGTGTAGGTGAAACTCACCTTATTTTCCACTGTCACAAGAACAACTAGGAAAAGTTGACAATATTGGCAACTGATAGACAAGTCCTCAATATGAAGAGAGTCAGAAGTGGCATGGTACACAGGCTGAGAGGAGCGGCCTGATCAGGCACAAGGCCTGTCTTACAAGCGTTCTTCAAGGTGAGGCCAACTCTTTAAACTTTTCCAAATTATAACTATAGTTCTTATATAAAAACTACACACTTTTAAATGTTGATATCATTTCAGTTAATGAAACCATTTGGTTATTCACTGTCCAACAGATCAGCAAATATTTAGGATAGATAAGATACACATGGAAGACTCCCAGTTTACAAGCCTAAAGTTACTGAAACAATGTAATATTTAAAATTGATTATATATAAGGATGAGCAACAACAAAAAAAAAAAAATAAATAAGAAAAAGTACTATTGGTACTTACAACTATTCTATAAAGATTCCAAATAAATAAAATAAATAAATAAGTAACTAGGAAAAAGGATCATAATAAGATTTTTTTTTTGTCTGTTTAAAAATTATGTGTAAGTAGGTGTGTGTGTCTGCCATGTGGGTATGTGTACTCAAGTGCCAGTTCCTACAGACAACAGAGGCACTCTATCCTGTGGAGCTGGTGTTTAGGTAGTTGTGACCTGGGAAATGAGCCACGGTCCTCTGGAAGACCAGTAAGAAGTACTCTTAACTGCTTAGCCATCTCTTTAGTCAAAATTTTAAAAAACAAAACATAACTGGAGCATTGTGTATACACATGCGACCAACATACTATAAATAACTAAATAATCTAAAAAGAAAACAAATACTTAGACCAACACTGTCCAATCTTTAACAAAGAGCAGTGCTCGGGACCGAAGCTAGGGCCCCACACTTGAGAGCTCTAACAATGAGCTACAACCCCAGCCATTCCCAGATCATTTAAAACGTAATTGTGATAAAGAATCAAACCCAAGGATGGCTTGAACCTTAATCTGTATCAGAAAAACCCAACCCTCTTGCCTCAACACACTGACTTTGGTCAGGGACACAAGCCTCGCCACCAAAAAATTAAGTTACATTGCATATCGGCCTAGAATCTGTAAAACATTCACATCCAATAGTGTACATAAGAAGCACTTGATAGGATGGTGCATCCTACAATCCCAGGACACAGGAAGACAGGAAGTTTAAGGTCATCCTGGAAAACACCCCTCCCCTCCAAATATCACACAAGTTTTGGTAAAAACATAAAATTTTAAAAATACAATAATGATAAAAGCATTTAAACATGTGTATTATTTTATGGTCAAGCACTTTTCTTTGTAGTAATCTGGAGTCCAGCAGTAACTCAGTCTCTGCTTAAGTATCTACACACCAGCTGTTCTAAACAAACAGAAGAACACTGACACATTTATGATATATAAAAAAAACTTTGGAAAGGAAATAAATTTGTACCAAGGACTGACGAAAGTAAGTGTAGTCACTTTATTAATGATATAGGATTTTAGTTAAAAAATATATCAAAAATAAGCTAAACAAGACAAAGAAAAATTCTTGCAAAAGCTGTATCCTATAATATTTAAAAAATTCATTAACCTCAAGAATTAACACCCTTCCTCCTCTAGTGAAAACACTGTGCTGTGCTAGTGTGCACATTATAACTGCAGACAAGTCTGCACCAGAGGGCCAGTCACTGCTACTTCTCTATGGTTAACAATGTAACAACTTATGGAGGTCTTTTTACACTACATTTTAAAACTATTTTCATTTTAGAAAAATAACAATGATAGGCTTACAGTTTATTACATTTCTACCTAGAATCTTACTGCCAGTATAATAACAGTAACTTACATCAGAACATTACACAGTAGAATGCTAGGTCACCCACCTGGATGAGGCTGAGTAAAGCTGGCTCTGGGGTCCAATTTGTAATAGCAAAATCACAGATATTTCAACAGACTTTTACATTTACTGCACCAGACACAAAACATCAGAACATCTTCATAGCTGTATATACCAAGACAGGTGTATTATGGATGTTGGAAAAGATCTAAGAAACTTACCGTGATTTCAGCAGAACCTTTCACAAAGGGAAACTCAAGTGTCCTAACCTTCCCGATGAAGAGTGGGGTATCAGTGTCCTCCTCATTAAAGCCTTTAATGGTTGCTACTACAGTGCCAACCAGATCCATTCCAGTATGATTACCATAATTATCCTTAAAATACACAGTGGAAAAGAACTAATTAGCATAATTGGTTAGAAGATAACTGAAAAGAACATTATAAATCAGAAACAAGACAAATTCTCTTTTTATTGATATCTCAAAGCAAAAATGTTTACAGATATTTAAGTTTTTTCCAGCAGGTTTTAACTGAATGATCAGTATTACTCTGTAATAGCCATTGTGAACCTGAATTTCAAAGCAATTACTCTTGTTAAACTCTGTAGTGTTTGAAGAAGACAGAGACATTACTGTAATACTCAGGCGTAGGTCTTTGACCAAGGTCCTGCTGGCAATTGAACGGACGTTAGAAACAGCTGGGGTAGCTGGTTGGCTGTCAGGAACCAACTTCATAGGCTGGTTGGGGAGAACATCAACTATAACCTTGAAAACAAAAGCAACATTTGTATTAAAAATTCCCTCCTATGAGTACTTTACTACTTCAGAGGAAAAGAAAAAAGAACAGCATATACTACATAAAAAGTTATCCTCAAAAATTTCCATTAATTTCTTTAAAATAATTTAAGTTTATTTCATCCTAATTTTTCTGAAAATTATATTATAAAATTCTGCTTAACCACATTTTATTTATAATGGATCAGTTATCTATCATCAATCACTGGTCTAAAAATATTAAATGGAAAATTCTGGAAATAAATACTTTATAAAATTTCATAACTTATCTCCATATATTACTATAACATTTTGATTTTATTATTGTTGCTAATCTGTTGTGTCTACTTATTAAGTTTGATGAGATAAATAAATACACAGGAGAAAATCTGGTACTGCCTGTGGTTTTAGGAACCACTGGGGGTCGTCAAATGCCTCCTGTAACTAGGGAAGTGACTTTTGCATCTAATAATTAATTCACTTTAAAAGCAAATACTCCATTTATAAAATGAGCAAATGCCATGGTACATAAAAGTAGATATACAAACCTGTTGGCTGCTGAGAATATTTGTTTTATCAATCATGAAATCAAACTGGATACAATATGCTCCCACCTTGTTAGGGATAGTTTTCTCCCTAAAACAAAGAGGTAAGACGATGCTTTTTAATGGAGTAAATAAATTCAAAGCATTGATTATTTGTTTCCTTTCATAACAAGCAAAGGAATAAGAGAGTTATTGACACTGTACACACTTTCATTCGCTTAATATTTATTTTAGATTTAGTTATTACATCTATGACTGGTTTTTGCCTTCATGTTTGTATATACACCATGTGTGTGTGCAAGCTATGAGTTATTAGAAGGTGTTAGATCCCCTGGAACTCTGGATCTGGAGTTACAGATGGCAGGGTGCTAAGAAATAGACTCATGTCTCCTAAAAGAGCGGCAAATACTCTCAACTGCTGAGCCATTGCTCCAAGCCATTATTTTACATCTGTTTAATCCTAGGACCCTCTTACCTCTGCATCTGTTCACACAAGACCCAGAACTGAGGCTCTAGATATAGCAAAAGCAGAAATAACTAATATAAAGATACAAAAGTAAACACAAAAAACATAATAAATTATGTATCTTTTGGATTTTGCTTCATTTCTATATTATCAATTTCCAACTAACAGTTTTGTAATTTCAAAGTTATAGGCCATCTTACTAACCTTCGATGCGACTTTTTTTTCAGGGATTATTATTTTCTGACTTTAAATACTCAAGTTGTTTACTGTGATTTGATTACCAATAAGAAATTCAGTGCCTATTAGGAGACGCACTTAGTCTATTTGAACCACGTTCACCATGATGCAATAGGAAAGTGAGAGCAACAATTAAGCAGCAGTGCTTCCAAGTGGCAAAAAGACCACAAAAACAAAACAGACAAAACAACAACAAACCACCGTCCCTGAAAAGAGTTATGTGAGAAATTGCTTACAGATGTTTACAAAGTAACAGCTAAAGGTGTAACGAATTGAGGCCTGAGTTTCCCTGCATTACTCCTGGGAGCAATTCTAAAACGCAGGTAAAGCACAGGCAAAAGGATTCCCAATGGAAGTGCAATCCACCTCCCAATTATTATCTTCATCTCTGACAAGAGAAGTGAATGTACGCCTTCGCCTTCTCTGGGCAACGGCTGCTATTCTCAACAGGCACGCATCTCCACAGATATTAGTGCCTAGAAGACAAACAAAATGAAGAAGCAAAGGAGCTAGACTAAAAATGAGCAGAGACAAGAGACATCCCAGGAATGTGAGGGAATTCTGGATAGACTTTTGCTATGCAGGCCAATGATGAATAAGATTCTAAAAACTAACAGAGTACAGGACTTTGAAAGGAAAATCAAGAATTAAAGGCAGGATTGGGTTGCATGCATGAGTGTGCACACACACTCAAAGACACACATACATACCCCAGGCACAACACAGTAGAGGGTATGTAGAGTAAGGTGTGCCAGAATTTGGGTACATAAAGGCCTGTGAGGCTCAAGATTATTAGGCAGTGGTTGAGCATATAGGAAACCAGGGTGAGCAAAAGTTTGGACACACACAGGACCACAGGGTATGCTAACCAGAAGCCAGTGTTGGGACAGGCAGACAGGAGAGGCAGAGGCACCATGCTGCAAGCAAGGGCACAGAGCTGCTGAGAGTAGGCTCACAAGGTACCCCAGACACAGGGTCAGGTTAGAAGGGAGTGAGGGGGGAGCACAGCGTTCTGCCAGCACACAAAGGAAACACAGGCTAAATCCGATTGACCTATGGAGTCTGACAGTTTCCCTCCACTTTCTGAACAAACTAATACAGAGGACAAGACCAGGAGGGAGAGAAACCAAAGCATCCCACTGAGAAGCAGCAGCTAGATCACCCTCCACTGGGATAAAGAGGCTACCTGAATACAAGAAAACCAATTCCAGATGTACAAGTCCCAATGAAGACACACAAGTAACATAAACAAGGCAACTTGCATCCTCTAAGATGGCCAAATCCACAGTAAGGGTCCTTAATGAGAGCAACTGAGAAGACGTCTCAAAGAAGACTTGAATGCACTCCAGAAGAGCACACACAAACCGCTGGATGAGATAAGGAACTCCATCAAGGATCTAAAAACTGAATTCAGAGCAAACTGAAATGACTCTGGATATGAAAAACTAAGTCAAATAAAAAACCTGATAGAAAGCCAATCGGCAGACAGAGCAGAGTACCACAGAGATAACTGTACGATCATGTTCACTGCTGCTGTAATCATCACAGCTAGGAAAACGAACCAGTCTAGATGTCCAACAAATGATTACTGATTAGCCGGCAGTAGTGACGCGCGCCTTTAATCCCGGCACTCAGGAGGCAGAGGAAGGCGGATCTGAGTCAGAGGACAGCCTGCTCTATAGAGTGAGATCTAGGACAACTAGGACTATACAGAGAAACCCTGTTTCAAAGGGGGAAAAAGATTACCCAGTGGTGAAAATGTCGTACAGAGAGACAATGAAATTTTATTCAGCTACAAAAAAAATTAAATGTGCTAGAAATGGGTATAGCTGGGAGGTATATGAAGGCAACCCAGACCCAGAGAGATAAATGTTCCAAATTATCTCTCACGTGGATTGCAGGTCTGAATTTTTATATCTCTGTGTTTAACTTGCAATGTATATGTATAGAAAGAGAACAGGAACGGGTAAGGGAGGCCTGAAGGTGGGCCACAGTTGAGCACATGTGGTTTCAGTGAGGAAAAGCTGTGTGGGCAGGAATGAGGGAGGGGAGAGAGGAGGCAAACAAAACAAAAAACGTAAAGAAACTTACTGGCATTCCTCATAGGTTCAGATAGTCAACACTCCATCCCAACTGGTAGCACTGGGGTTGTTTAAGAGGGTCAGTCTTATTGGGGGAAGTCAGTCACTAGAGGTGGGTTTGTAAGTTTAAATGCCCACCCCACCTTACTTTCAGTTCTTCATCCTTCAAATCCCTGTGCCTGCCTATATGCTTATTGCTATGCATTTGCTGCCAAAACTCTTCACCAGGAAACTATTTTATAAGGTAACTATTCACCTGCAACTATTTTATAAGGTAATTTTAAACAAACAAACAAACCTTACTTTCAGTTCTTCATCCTTCAAATCCCTGTGCCTGCCTATATGCTTATTGCTATGCATTTGCTGCCAAAACTCTTCACCAGGAAACTATTTTATAAGGTAACTATTCACCTGCAACTATTTTATAAGGTAATTTTAAACAAACAAACAAACACACACACACACACACACACACACACACACGAAAGCATGAATATTTTTAAATACCAATTTATATCAGGTTCTAAGGAAAAATCATATGTGGATAACCCAAGAAGAGATGGGTAGCCAAATATCTCTGTGCCAAGCTAGGTTTGATGGCTCACACCTTTAATCTCAGCACTCATGAGGCAGGTGGATCTTTGTGAGTTCGAGACCAGCCTGGTCCACAGAGGTAGTTCCCAGACAGCCAGGGTTGCACAGAGAAACTCTGCCTCAGACAGAAAAGAGAATTCCCAGCGCCAGGTGTGATATGGTGGCATGAGTTATTAAGCCAGAAACCCTGAAAACAACCTAGGCCACCATGCTTGCTGGCACATATTTTACCAACTGAGCTATCACCCCAGCCTCCAGAAACAAAGAGTTTGGTAAAAGATACCTATGAAAAGAAAATGGTCAAAATTTCGCTATTAGGTTGAGAGTAATGTTAGATGACACTATCATCAAAGACACTCAGAAGCCCCAGTGTGTTAGCAACTAACAACCATCCACCCACCCACCAGTTCCCACCAGTTCCCACAGGAAGAGACATGTCGTAATTTATGGACATCTGAAACAAAAACCTAGAAATTAAGGATACTTACTACAAAGTCAACCAACTTACTACTAACCAACTAGATTTCTATAACCATGGTAAACAGAACATAAAATGCCTAATAATACTATAGGAAAAACAACAACAACAATAGCCTAACTGTTTAGGAATTTAGGGAAAGATGTACAAGACTTTGAAAAAAAAAACCCTGAAGCACCGTAAAATGAATTTGAGAAAAGAATACAAGTATATACCATAAAATGAGACTGGAAGATATGCCCAGATTTTCCCAGATTTCTACCCTCATAAAATTCTTATCAATTTTACCATTTGAGTTTTGTTATTGGAACTTGCTGTAGTATTTTTTTTAAAAAATATATGATAAACAATAGATATTAGAATTCTAAAAAATTATAGTATTGGCAAAATGTAGGCAAATGGGCCAGTAAATCAATGTGTGGTCCAGAAATAGACAGACAGACATATGAGTGGATTCATGGTTTAATTTTATTTTTTAAAGAGTTATTTATTTTTTTGGATATGGGTATGTTTGTATAGCATGGGACTATAGTTATAGACAGTTGTGATCCACCATGTAGGTGCTGGGAATTGAACCCAGGACCTCTAGAAGAGCAACCATTACTCTTAACCACTGAGTCATCTACCCAACCCCTGGATTTATGATGTATAACACAGCCATCACTGAAGAATATTCCCTTTCTCTTTCCACCCTTCCTTGTCCCCCTCAAAGAAAATCAACCCAAAATACCAAAGCAGAATCAATTTCAAGGATAACTATAAAGAGAGTTAACACAGCAGATCTGAAGCATTCTTCTTAGAAAGACCTATTCACAATGTTTGCCCTTGTCTGGCATCCATGAGGTTACATTCACGAGAGTTATCTTGCACTTGTCTATATGGCTTATATTGAATGGAACATTTGTGTTCCTATAGCTCATGCTTGCTTTTCTCCTGGAACTCTGCAAATATGATATGTGTTATTTAGAGACCAGCATAACAACACCCTAATAAAAGTCTTATCAGCTCCCCTGCATAACTTGGTATTGGAGAATTAAAGCACACACTATGACATCTAGCAGGAGAGGCACTTTGAAGCCTCTAACTGCTTTCTTTTGGTTATTACCACACAAGTCTTCTCTCTGCAGATGTTGCTCTGTGACCTTTGCCATAATAATTCATAGCAGTGAGTGAAATTACACTGAGTTCAATCGGTCCTCCTACTAGTGAAGTCATCAAATCAATTGACCATGGAAATTGCCTACATTATAATATAGGAGAAGGTTTTTATAATCCAAATATAAAGAATTCTTAAAAACGATTAAAGATAAAAGAGAGGCTAAACACATCTGAGTACATAAAATCTAGAACTTCTGTTCAAGAGATCATGAGGAGTGCAGACACTAGCCTCACAATGAACAAGATATCTAACAGAAGTCATGTTGTTACATGGCTGTAGAGAAAATATCTTGCGTACTTTATGGATGCAGCACTTGTCAATTAAAGCTGATTGGCTTGTAGTTGAGGCAGGAAATAGAAGGTGAGACATCTGATAAACAAAAAGCATTCTAGGATAGAGCCAGGGCAGGAGACTGGTTGGGAATGGAGGAAGACAAATGCATGGGAGCTGAGCGGAGATAACCAGCCACATAGCAAAACTCTGAATAGAATAGTGGGATATCAATTATGAGCTAGTTAGAGAACAGCTACAGTGCATTGCCAAAATGTATACATATATATATATTCAATATATATATATATACATATATATATATGTATATATATATATTGAATCACAGAGTGGTTATTTCAGGAGCTTGGGGCCAGGAGGAAACATCCCTTCATATATGACTAATCCTAGAACTAAGAAACCTAAAAGCTGGAAGCCTGAAAACTCAAGGCCAGCCTGAGTTGACTTAGTGCATACAGTGTTCACTGCACAAGCATGTGGATCTGAGCTCAGACCCAAGCACCCAGATCAGAAGGTGGATGTGGTGATACACATGTGGAATCCCACCATTGTTCATGGCTGGCAAGCAGCAGCTTCACTGAGGTCCTGTTTCAACAGAGTACAAAAGAGGAAACACCGATGCCCACCTCTGGCCTCGGGCCTCCAGGAGCACCTGCACACACATTCGTACAACACATACTAAAATAAAGGACTAAAGAGACAAGACTGAGTGCTCGACACCATAAGGAAATTCTTTCCAGAGATTTTTCTAGGTTCTCATGTTAATATACAACAGCCATCTTCCTCAAAACCATTTCTACAGAGCAATATTAAAAACAAAAACAAAAAACAAACCAAACAAACAAAAACACCCAAAGCAACAACAGCAAACAAGCAAACATGCCTTTCTCCAAATAGCTTCTGAAAGAAAGTGTTAAGAACTAAAGTCAACGTTTTTTCTTGACTATAAACCCAACTACTTTTCCTTAGCTAACACTGGAAATTCCCTAACCTGAATTACTAAACATACATAGAAATATGAAATTATTTAAGTGGTACCTGAAATAGAAGCAGCCATCTTCCTTGTCGTTACCTTTTATTTTATTACAACTAAAGGTTTCTGCCTACAGAGGGAGCAGAAGAGGAAGAAAACACACGTTACTAGAGTATATTGAGGATAAAATTGTGCACAGGTGAGTGAATGAACAGACTGCATTGGGATTTAATTTACAGTAGCACTGAACTGCTAGTCCTAAATTAGTAAAAGATTCAGATTGCCCAGCTGGTAATCTTTAGTACGTTAAAAAAGCTAGCCTTTAAAACAGGTTATTTAAATGAACTGTTAACAATGAAGTGGATTATTAAATTGTGTGCTCTGACAAATCCTAGGATTTGGTTTCCACTTTGAGATTTATCTCATACTGTACTTTATGGGAACCAATGGCTGCAAGTGGCTAGTGAGTACCTGAAATGTCTCTGTACTGAGTTATGTAGTTAGAAACACTCTCATTATTGAACAGTTTGAAAACATCAGGCTAGAAGCATGTCTCGCTGTGTAAGAGAGCTTGCAGTGCAAGCATGAGGACCTGAGTTCAAATCCCAGCACCAACAAAAAACTGGGCACAGATGTGTCTTAGTTGTCCCAGTATTGACGGCGTGGGAACTAGAAGATTCCAAGATCCTGCTGGGAGGCTAGCCCAGTGAATGAGCTTCTGTTGGTGACAGAATCTATGTCAGGGGAATAAAGAAATAATAGAACAAAGGCAGATACCTGACTCCCTCCTCCAGCATCTGCACGTGCAAGCATGGGCATGCATGGAAGTATATATCTATGTACTTATATGTGTGGAGCACATACTTATATGCTCAAACAAAAGTTAAATAGTCAAAGAATATACAATCTCAATTTTTAAAATACAAAGACATGTTGATATAGTAACTTTTGATATAGTAGATGAACAATATTTAATTATTTTATTTCTTTCTTTTTTTTTTTTTTTGGCATTTGATTTTTGTTTGTGGTTTTGAAACAAGAGTCTCCTGGCTGTTCTAAGATCTGTCTCCCTAGCACAGGAGTTGTGGGCAACCTCAATGGCTGAGTACATTACACTGTTTAACCTCTGACCCTGCTCGCCATTACTCACATTTGCTGGTGGCCGGCTCATGCCGCTGGACAGCTTCCACATTTTCATGGAAATACGTGTTGGATTAATATTTTTGATGACACTACCACTTTCAGAAATCACACTAACCATAAAATCTGTCAGGTAAACATAAAATTTACTTATTTATTTAATAATAATATTCTGGTAAAGAAAGTAAGATTATTCAAAGACTAAAACAAAAAGTAATATGATTATTACTTAAGCAGTAATCTCCAAAAAGGTAACTGTTAATCACAATAGACAACTTTCTAAGGCTGAGTATGACCATCAAGTTCTCCTAGTTAAGTCTAACAAGATGACTTCACTAATACTATTATGTGAGTTAAGTCTAGCAGAAGATCCAGAAGGGCGTGACTGTGTGTGCTTAGTATCCAAGAACTAGGTGACCTGGCCAGTGTTTACATCCACATATACTTCTAAACAAAACGATTTTACTTTCTTTTATGCTTTAACAATGTAAAGTAGCTAAAGTATTACAGCTAACATTCTCCATTATATTTACAGATATATACTACATTTTGTACCTCTCAGACTTTTTAAAAATCAAAGAAAAAGGTTTTTATTTCCCCCAAATTTAACACAAAATGTATAAGGTATAAAACCTATGAATATGTATATTTTAACTAGTAACAGTTACTGTTAAACAATTTAACCATAACCTTTTGGTGTCCTTTTCTCTTTGCACATAAGTGCACAGACATTCATCTCGTCAGGAAACGATAAGATCTGTAGAAGGTTACCTCAATGAAGGACATACTAATTCCCTATTGACAGCAATAGTCATTATGCATGGCTACTGAGTCATATCCCACATTACTTTGTATTTACTGAAAACTTTAATATTCATGACTAAAACAAAGAATCTGAGTAGCTGTTTAGTAGGTGGTCAATGTTCTGAAATACTTTGGTTCCTCCTGATACAATTGATTTCTACCCAATTTAAGGAAAACTGTTCTAGCTCCAATGGCTTTTAGATATAAAAGCACAGCACAGGTAACAGAGCTGAGCTACAGACTAGTCACCATTTGTTTTTATTTCTTTGTTTTGTTTTTTTAAACCAAAAGTTGTTTCTCTGTAGCTGCAATCCCTCTGCCATAGCTTCACTTATTTTTGGATTCCATTAAACTGGGTGCCTTTAGACTTTGACTACTCGTTTATATATTAACTTTTATTCTTAAAATTAAAGGATTGCAGAACAACAGGATGAGGGAGAGACTGTGCAGTCTCATGCATTTTCTTTATCAGTTAAAGGTAATGACATGCATTTTTTTATCATGCTGAACATCAAACATAATTTGTCCCACTAATATTACTATGAGGGAAATTATCATTAAAGATTTATTTTAATATTCTCCAGTACTTACCAGTGAATATGTCCCCTGCTATAAAAGAGGCATCTTGGTCGTATTTAACATTGAGGCGAATGGGCTTTTCAGGGTCTGGAAGAATTGTTAACTTAATTGTAGGCCCTTCTATAGTGCTCTTATTATAGACACCTTTAACCTGCACAGTGTGTTCTCCCCTAGCAAAATAGGAAAAAGGGTCAAATTACAATGGTTATAACTAAAGCTCAACATTTTTAGAGAATAATTTTATTCCTACTCTGAATTAAAATTCTTGTTTAACACTAAATTGAAACACAGTTATTATAATCTTTTTTTAATGTAGGCTTTTGTTTTTTAAAGATTTTTTTTTTAATTTATTACATGTAAGTACACTGTAGCTGTCTTCTGACACCAGAAGAGGGTATCCTATTTCATTACAAATGGCTGTAAACCACATATGATTGCTGGGATTTGAACTCAGGACCTCCAGAAAAGCAGTCAGTGCTCTTGCCGAGCCATCTCTCCAGCCCCAGTTATTATAATCTTAAGTTCAGAAATTAATAAGAAAAATCAATCTATGTAATACCAATACTGTAAAACTTTCACTTCTTACCTTGGAGCACAAACAGTGAACACCCCCAAATTAGCTCTGCCCTTATCATCTGTTTTATGCTGCTGGTTTGAAGGTACTAGCTACAAATAAAACATAATAAAAAGGTTGATTAGAAAATTCTAGAAATCAAGTTCTTGTCTACTACCATGCTTCTAAGATGTTCTTATTTTAAGTTATATGTGCAGGTAACTGTAAAAATGAAAATTTCAAATCTACAATTAGTTGAAAAACTATGTAATCACATGCTCTAAAACTCATTCAAAAAGTTATCAGGTTACAGAAGTCTCGCCGGGCGTGGGGGCGCACGCCTTTAACCCCAGCACTGGGGAGGCAGAGGCAGGCAGATTTCTGAGTTCGAGGCCAGCCTGGTCTACAAAGTGAGTTCCAGGACAGCCAAGGCTATACAGAGAAACCTTGTCTCGGAAAAAAAAATAATAAATAAAAGAAAGGAAAAAAAAGTTGCAGAATTCTATATTAATTGTATTGATATCAGGTGAATGTCAAACAAAGTCTGTTTATAATTAGAAAGCACAGGAGAAATAATTATATACACGTATATCCTTAAGTGTGGATATTACAGACCATCTCTATTCTTTCCTTTTACCTTTCTTGTCCTATATTCAGACATGTGTGTTTTGGTTTTTCAGATTCAAGTGCGCTTCCTAAATTTCTACTATAACACTAACCGTCACGGTGACAGCATATGTTTAAAGTGATCGCTAGTGACCACTTTTCCCAGTAATGATTAAGAGTTGTGGGTTTAATTATGAACTAACCAGTACCCCAGAGCTCTTGACTCTAACTGCATTTGTATCAAAAGATGGCCTAGTCGGCCATCACTGGAAAGAGAGGCCCATTGGACTTGCAAACTTTATATGCCCCAGTACAGGGGAACGCCAGGGCCAAAACGTGGGAGTGGGTGGATAGGGGAGTGGGGGGGAGGGAGTGTATTGGGCACTTTTTGGATAGCATTGGAAATGTAAATGAGGAAAATATCTAATAAAAAATAAAAATTATAATAAAAAAAAAAGAGTTGTGGGTTTAATAGGTGCCTGTCTAGATAGAATCTGGAACCATAGCCATGTTCTAAAGATGGAAATAATCACGAGTTTTCGTAGAAACAAATGTTCAAAATTATTCAAAAGAGAGTTTATAAGCCACAATAGCAGAAAACCAGACTCGTAAATTCTAATTCCAACTCTACTTAAGAGAACAAAGACAGTTTGCAGAGGTGAAGGCCGACAACAAGGACAGTGTGATTAGGAAGGGGAAAGAGGATAATTGGGAAACCTGTCCTCTAGCCTGTCTAATTTACCTCTGGACCAAATATCACGCAGTAATCTTGATCCCAATCAGAGGTGTTTGGATCACATTTCTTTGATAGTCCTAAAAAAAATCCTGATTTTCATGACTTTACTAGGGACATAGACCATGAATATCATGTAAAAAATTTTGGTACTTTTAAGGTACCACACCAACTTTTGAAATCAACTTGTGAGATATATAAATATATAAATCAACTTGTGATATGTATATATGTATACATATTTACAAGGACTTTCTCTTCTTAACCTTAAGATTAACCTTGAGAAAAAGGCCTCCAACTTACACAGAGTGCCTGAAGTCTACTAGATTCTGAACAGCTAGTTCTCCCAATGGACATGGAAACAATCCCTAAACTATGTGTGCCCGTACCTTACAAGACTATGCTCATAACTGCTCCAGCGACAAAGAATGAAGGGCACAGAACCATTACCTCAGAAACCAGGTGAGCCCAGGTCTCCACCCATCCATATGCCGGCGGCGGCAGCTCTTTGTAAGAGGAGGGAGAGAAAGCACTGTGACTGCAGTGATGACACCTTGCTCTATCCGTTAGAAGCTACAAACTGTACGTTATCAAGCGTAAAGACTCTGTGACTTATATTAAGCAATAAGAAAGGTTATATAGGATTACTTTTTTTTTTTAAGAGAAAACTGTGACACCTGATACTATCATGAGGATAGAGTGCTGTACCTTTAGGGAGTGCAGGGGAAGAAGGTAATAGTGATCAAACACACATTTTTGTGCATGCTAGAAATCACTTTCCTACTGCCTTAAAGTACAAAATTTTTCTTAAAGATTAACTCATTTGTATTTTATGTGTATAGGTGCTTTGTCGGCATAAATGTCTATGCTCTGGTTGTGTGCCTGTAGAGGCCAGAAGAGGGCATCAGATCCCCTGGAGCTGGAGTTACAGATGGTTCTAAGTTGCCATGTTGATACAGAAACTCTGTCCTCTGCAAGAGCAGCAAATGCTGTCTCTCCAGCTCTGAAATACAGACTTTTCAGTGAAAAATATCTAAGGAAATTGAAACTTACCCTTAAGCTGCTTGCTTTTATGAGACATATTTTAACGTTTGGGACTAAAGCAGGATTATCCCACTGATCACAGAGTTGAACAATGAGAGGGTTCTCTAATTGTCTTCCATTAATCACAGGGATGGACTGAAAGAGATACAAACATTTAAATAAACACAAATAAGTATGTGCCAAACAATATAATTACTTCCTGAGGGTTGAGGTTTAGTCTTTTGCTATGTACTGTAATGCTAAATACTGGCTCCCAAGGCCTGGTTGCCTCTAAGGATGAGAGAATCCGTATGTACAATATTACCTTGCTTCTTAATTTTAAACTATTGATTAGTTAAATAAAGATGTTGACAGTCAATAGCTGGGCAGAGGAGACATAAGCATGATTTGGGGTTCCTGGGCTTGAGGTCAGAGAAAAACCATGAGGAAGGAGAGAGAGAGGATGGTATAGAGAGGAGAAGACACCATGGGGTATGAATCTTGAAATCATGGCCATATGGGCTGGCCAACTGGAGTTATTGCCCAGACGGAACATGGCAAGTCATATTGTGGGGTTATTACCATGGAAGTAGATAGAATAGCAAAGAGGGTAGACGTCTGCCCAGCTCTCGTGCTGATTAAGTCTTATTATAATAATAGAGCTATGTGTCTTTTCTCTGGGAACTGAATGATGAGGTGAGGTAGAAGCTCCTGTTTGAGATTAAATCATTTCTACTACTTGTTTATTGAGATTAAATAATCACTACTTTCATCAATGAAAGTAAACTCTGAGAAGCCAATTTAAGTATCACAAATGACCATCTGATAGGAAAGACGAATGATCTATTAAAAGGAAAAACAGCATGCTAGCACCCACCTTTAGTTTAATTTCTGTCAATTTTCAAGCTTTTTTGCATGGTGGCATTTAGCAGTAACATTAGGCCCATGACTAAAGATCATACTAATAATAAATGATGTAAGTTCAAATGCTTGCTTTCTCTCTAGCAAGTATAGAAGGCTTGTGAAACCCTAGAAATCCATGTAGTGATGTAGTAATATTGGATATATTCAAAGGATACACGGTTAAGCAAGATACCACATTAAAGCATCAATCTCATCTAAAAATTTAAACGTTAAGAGCGTGAGAAATAAAAGAGTAAAAAAATGGAAGCTGATAGATTATCTCACGCCTACCCATGTTTTACTTCCTCTGCCCTCCTGTCTTACCTAGGTTATCAAACTAGGTGGCAGGCTGCCAAAAATGGAAGAAAAAGCAATGCTTTGCTGTGGATGAGATATCCAAACAAATAAGAATTGACAGTGGTTACATTCACTGTTTGGTTTATAAGGCTACAGGTGACTCTCACCAAAGATGATAAACAGTGTGGATATGTAGCTTGCTAATAGTTTACATACTGTCCACTCTGTTGTTGGTCTAGCCAGCCTCCTAAATGTGTGTATAAGCAAGCCCTGCCAGGTTTAGTCCCCTCCAACACCGGCTAAATGTCACGTCCAGGCCTACCCTAACTGCTTCCAAAGAGTGTGCCTCAGTAAAATGAGACTTAAATTTAAGCTATAGAAGGAAGTTTAGTTATTTCATACCATACATTTTAAATGTATAAAATTTTATATCTCAACAGAATGTTTGATTTTTTTTTTAAATGAAACTGGATTCAACATAGATGAGGCTGGCCTAAATTCACAGAAACACCTGTCTCTAACTCTGGGTGCTAGAATTAAAGGTATATGCCATCATATCACCAGCCTAAATTTACTGGATTCTAAAGTTATCAGTAAATGAAAATCAACAGAGACAAGGTTTGCCAGATGTTTGCAAAATTGGTATTTAAGACTTAAATATTTTCATAGAAAATTCATATTGGTGCAATAATCTGACACCTGAAATATGCTTTACAAAACCTTCACCAGGGCTGGAGAGATGACTTAACCGTTAAAAGCACTTGCTGTGTTCTTATGAGGATCACAGTTCAAATCCAGCCCTCGTGAAGGAAGCCAGGCATTGAACACAGCCTGTGCCTCAGCTCTGAGTGGTGTAGATGTAGGATGGTTCTGAAGCTTGCTAGCTTCCAGCCTAGCCAAGACCTGCCCAGGCTCAGGGGGACACCCTACCTTGAAGGAACAGGCTGAGCAACAGAGGGAGACATTCAGTGAGTCCCCTTCTCTCTCTGTGGTACATGCACACAACAGTGCCCATCCAACACCCCCCACCCCCACAATCACACACAAATAGACTAATCTTCAAAGAAAAAACACCTGCAATAGAGTTTTTACATTTCTTTAAGAGAACAATGAAACAAAATTAGCAAAAAACAGTTAACTGATGAAATGGGTTTCTGGCAAAATCAGTTTCATTATTGTTTTAATTTTTATGCATGTCTAGAACAGTTTTAAAGATTTATATTATATTCAGAATTTCAGAACACTAGAACACAGCAAACAATTAAAATATTAAGACTCACCTTGTTTTGTTACTATTAGTTATAATTATTGTTTCTTTTAAAACAAAATTTATCTTTCCAAGTCCAGCAAGGCTCTGAAACACCTCGGGAGCCTGCATCTCTAGCTCTTCCCAGGGAGACAGGAAGCTGCCTACCTCTTTCAGCTCTGGCCAGTCCATAAGCAGCAACTTGGCTGGAGGTCCAGACACCAGTTGCACGCGAAGAAAGTCAGAAAACTCTCGCCAAGTAAAACACAGATCCTTGGGTCCCGGAGGCCCTGGAGTAAACCTGATGCCTTGCACACTTACGCTCTGTGAGTTAGCCTAGTGCAGAGTCGAACAGTGAGAAAACACAATTGACATTGCTTAGTCTTTAAAAAAAAAAAAAGTTGTATCATACACAGGTTATTTTGGGGTAACAGACTGAACCCATGCCAACACTGGCATACTCCATCCTTTTCTTAGGGAGGAAAAATGGTATTTTCTCTTCTTTCAGTGGCAGGGAATCTAAAGGACTGTGAGTTGTCTCTTTTACCTTATTTTCTCATAATTTTCCTCTCTCTCTCTCTCTCTCTCTCTCTCTCTCTCTCTCTCTCTCTCTCTCTCTCTCTCTCTCTAACCAAAATGCTTAAGATCAAGTGTTTCACATTTTTTGAGTTTTCTAAACTTATTTGTTTGTTTGAGATAAGACCTAGGTAGCTCTGGATGTTCTGCAAGGACACTAGAGCAGACTAGCCTTGAACTTAAAAAGATTTGCCTCTGTATGCTCCCTAGTGCTGCCATGCCACACCCAGCTTGGCTTGGGCCCCTCTGAACTTTGTAATATTTGCACAGACTGGGTAAGATTCCTAATCTAGCCAGGAACTGGTAGCGCATGCCTTCAGCCCCAGCACTGGGAGTCAGAGGCATGCAGATCTCTTGTGAGTTTAAGACAAGCCTGGTCTACTGAGTTAGTTCCAGGACAGCAAGAAACCCTTTCTTGAAGCAAGCCCCATGCCCCTACCTCTACCCCGCCCCCCCAAAAAAAACCCCACTTCTCATCTATAAATATCAAATACTCCAAAAGCCGGCAACTTTGAGTGTCATGTTACTAGTGAAAAGTGTTTGGCTTTCAGAACATTTCAAATGTGTTAGGAACCGTCCGTCAGTCTGTACCCGTGCGTCTCTTTACCTCAGAGGCCAGCAGCACAGGTGACTGAGACTTTCCCTGTAACTTTTCTTTATCTAGTTCCAAAAAGCAGAACCTTACTGTACCTTCCTGAACACCCCTACACTGCTACATTTTAATATGCACACATCTTCACAAGCCCCCCCCCCTTTTCTAACACGCATACATCTTCACTATTCCCCACCCCCTTTTTGCTCTCTCTTTGTCAAGATGATATTCACACTGACTAGGGCTTTTGTTCTTACTTATCAATTATTCAGAATAATGGTTCCAAGCCCTAATAGTAAGTCAGTGAGCTAATAAGCCATTAATTTTTGCAACATGACTATATGGCTTAACTCATTCTAGACCAGAAATGGCACAAAAGCACTCATATTTTAATAGTGGCTGCTGATGATCCCATGTCCTGTTTGTGCAAATATATTCCTATATACATTTAAATCTACTGTATGTATATGGATGCTTTGTCTGCATTTATGTCTACATGCCTCTTATATGTGAATGTGTACTGTTTAAGACCAGCCACACTACAAGCATGTTTATAGCTGAGGGAGTAATCTAGTGGACTGGGAACACTGGCGGTGTAAACAGGCAGGTTACACTCCAGAAATAGTGTGGTCAGAGGAGAGGAGCCTGTGCACACATAGCAACAACCCTGCACATCTTCATTTCATCAACAAATATAGCTGAAAATAAACAATGGGATGAGCTGAAATCAGGAAGAGCAGACTTTATATAAACATAAAGAACTCACCAGAGTTCTTTAGCATTAGAAACAACAGCCTAACGGGAAAGGCAGAAACTCGTGAGAAAGACAACAGAAGAGGCTATTCTCTGGGTCACTCTGTCAAGAGACAGGCATAACGTAGTCACTGAATCAGATCCTGGAGACCCGAGGGAACCTCTTTTTCTAACCTGCAGTGCCTGGCAGGATTTTTCAAGATCCATTCCAGAACATTCTTTCACCTAATGCTGGCTTTGACCTTTTCAAGAAAAGCACTTCATGCTTGTTATAAGCTCCAAGAATTATATCAAGGCCTTTGCTTTGAAAGCTAAACTGAACTAACTGACGAGTGGCAAAGTTAAACAGCGAATGTCCTCCTCAGTACCCTATTTAATGCAGGACATGGGTAAGCGCTCAGTTTTATTTGAATACCTAGCTGAACCCATACATGCGTGTGTAAACACAGGTACATTCTGGGTACAGATGCATACAGTGAAGTACAGCAACTACAATCTAACAACGTAACATGGTTAAAGGGAAGGCAAGGATAGCTGCAAGTGAGTGGCTGGATCAGGGCAAACACCTGCTTTCCGTTTGCTGTTGTTGGCCAATGATCTGGGTCTCACAGATGTTATTCTGCAATTTTTAAATACAAGTTCTAATGTCTTTGAGGAATTTTAGATAGAACATCAGGGCTTGTCGAGGTGATGCTTAGGTAGAGACGGCACCTGCCACCAAGTTCATGTTGAGTGTCTGGGACTCCCACAAGCTGTCCTTGGTCTCCACACCTGCACTACAGCAAGCATTTAGCCAAGTGTAGTATATATACACAAATGCAAATAAAATATTTTTAAAAAATAAAGTAATATATGTAAAGTTAAACTTCAATCTTTTCTCAAGCACAAATCCAATTTTACAGGGTTTGTAAAATACCTCCAAGGTGATTTTCAAGTTTGAGCTGTCAAGCCCATCTCCAGAAATCGACAAAGTAGATAAGGAATCAGGTGAAAATGATGAAATCTGATTTCCATACTGATCTGCAATTATTACAACTTAAAAAAGAACAAAGTTTCAAGTTAAAATCCTTTTAAGATGCATCTTACACATAAAATGTACTTGGAAGCTTTAATTTATTCTCATACACAGGTAATATACATACATAATTATTTCTCATATAACCATTAAACTATATCAAGAACCTGTGCAGGGTTGTTTACAGACTGCTTTAGTGTCTGAGGTACCCCAGTGTTAGTATTATCTGTATTGGTGAGGTGCTAGGGATTGGGCACAGGCTCACACACATGGCAGGCATGCTCTACTAAAGAGTTACAGCCTAACGCCTAAAGGAAACGCTTAATGGTATATATTTTCTAGCTATAAGAAAAAAATAAAAGCTACAGAGGAATCAATTCATACTTTTAATACTGATTATTATTTCCTATAACAAATGCAAGAATTTTAAAATAAACTATCTTATAACACTGAGTCTCAGTGTATGCCACAAAGCATCTTTCAGACCATATATTTTAAAATATTAATTGAAGTCAGCATCATACAAAAAGGGTATACTAACCTACTTCTCCTTGAAGCTCTTGGCCCATCTGCACTGTTTTTCCTCCTTTTAATTCACATTTTAAATGTTTGGGATCATCAGGAAGTGGTCTAAAATTGTTTGGTTAAAAGGCTTTAGTTAACTATTAATTGCAGAAAAAAAGTGAAGAGCAACATATATGTAAGTTGTAAAATTAAATCCAACAGAGCCCTCCAAATCTTTCACTTCTCATAGCTACTGATGCAAGAAAAAGTTACGTTATATTCTTTATATGCATCGCAGGAAGTTATGATAAGGAAATACTGTGGGAAGAGCAAGGAAGAATCACGACGCAGGGAGCAGCAGGGAGTAGGTGTAGGGTTACGGGGCCAGCGGCCCAGGAGCTACTGTGTCAGGACCACAGTCTTCTGCTCCTTTATACTAAGCTCTACGTTTTTCTCTGCGTTGTAAATATTAATTCTGACTGAACTCTCAGTTTCAAAATTCATCCCTAACCAATGTAATTTTTCTTCTAAAACCATACCCTGTGTTTTGCGTTTTTCAGGCCTCTGTTGTTTGATGCATTGTTACAGTTGCTAATGAATCAATAAAGTGCTGGGCTATAATCATGAAAGGATTAATCACTAACAATCATAAACAGTGCTACCACATGTAATTCCAGCACTTGGGAGACTGAGGCAGAAGGATTGTGAGTTTGAAGCCATTCTGGGCTGCATAGTAGGACTCTGCCTCTAACAAAAGTCCAACAATTAACCACTATATACAGTGACGATTGATTGTAAAGGCAATCTGAATCAATCTAAATATTTTATAGAAATTAAGACATTTTTTTTATATCCTCAAAGCAGCTTTTCCCCACAAGAGCACACTGCAGAAAGCTCTCGTGTTGTGTTGGGGTGTGCTGAGTCTGGAAGAATCTGCAAATGTAACAAGTTCACAGACCTTACTGTAAAGGCGCTCTCCAGACACACATGGTCATCCTGGAAAGATACCTGGCAGTAGCGCACATCTTTCACAGATGTTGGTACTTGCACATCAGGAAGGAGACCTTGTACCAAATGTTCTTTGTTCACCTCAGGTGTCCAATTAACCTAGGAGAGAATTCATGCAACAAACACAAAGCTTATAGGTTACTCGGGCCTTCCCATAACCACTTATAGTCTAAAGAGTCTTTTTCTTATTTTTCTTCTTTTTTAATCTTCTGAAACAGGGTTCCAGGTAGATCAGGCTGCCCCCAAACTAATGTTGCTTAGGATGGGCATCAACTCATGGTCCTCCACCTTCCAACTGCGAGGACTACAGGAATGTGCCACCACACCACATCAATTTAGTGAAGAAGCTTAAAGGTAAATTATAATTTACCCCTCCCACAGCCAAAGAAAAAGAGTCTATTTTCTTCTTCTTCTTCTTCTTCTTCTTCTTCTTCTTCTTCTTCTTCTTCTTCTTCTTCTTCTTCTTCTTCTTCTTCTTCTTCTCCTCCTCCTTCTTCTTCTCCTTCTTCTTCTCCTTCTTCTTCTTTTTCCAAGACAGGGAGGGTTTCTCTGTATAGCCCTGGCTGTCCCAGAACTCACTTTGTAGACCAGGCTGGCCTTGAACTCAGAAATCTGCCTGCCTCTGCCTCCTGAGTGCTGGGATTAAAGGTGTGCACCACCACACCCGGCTTATCTTATTTTCTTTTCTTCTTCTTCTTCTTCTTCTTCTTCTTCTTCTTCTTCTTCTTTTTAAAGGTATTTTCTTGAGACTGTCCTGGAACACTCTAGAAACCTGGTTGGCCTTGAAATCAGAGATTCACCTCCTTCTATCTCCCAAGTCCTGGTAAACATCACCAAGCCCAGCTAGAAAGTCACTCTAGGATCAGAAATAATAGTATAGCATGGCTACATGTTTGGATTTGCTGTGGGCATTTCTGAATCTTCATAATAAAAACTTAAAGCCATTAAGGCATGTATTTTTAGAACATTGCTACAAGGCTGTCACTGTCCCTACTACATTTTAAAGTGGAGATTAACTAGACACAAGGGCACTGCCAGGAGTCTGCAGTGAATGATCCCAGGGTGAGGGTTAGTGGAAACACTCTTAGAATGCTCCTTCTTAGAAGAAACAACACTGAAACAACAACAGAAGCCATTGTGCAGTGTTATGCCTACAATCCTAGCAGTTAGGAGATGGAGGCAATGACAGCAACTACAGGCCAGCTTGGCCTACATGTGACGATGACCTCAAAACAAATACAATAAACCACCAGCAGAGGGAGAGTCCGTGAGAAGAAAACAGGCACTTATGCGTGTCATCACTTCTGAGTGGTCTGGGCAGAGGTTCTGAATGTGGTCCCTGTAGCTCCAGCTGAAACTGGAGTACAGACGGTGCCCATAACAGTAGACTCAACTGGAAATGACTGATGCAAGAGGACTGATGCAGTTCAACCATCAGACCTAACTTTGGCCCAGCCCCTCAGCAACACAAAGGGCTGAGCATCTCTTGTTAAGCCAGGGGCTGCACAGGGGCAAGGCAAAGTCATCTCTGTGTACATGGACATTCAGTATATATTTACCATGGCTCATATGCAGGAGGCAGACCCTCTATATAGAGAAGGGGCCTCTCACCTCAGCTGGAAAGGAAATCAGAAACAGGAGCCCCTCCCAAAGACCAAAAGAACAAGGCAGCAGACTTGGCCATCAAGGAGGACCTACAACCAGTGGGGTCTCTCCAGATTGTAGTTACCTTAACTGAACCTAAACTGCTCCAGCCCCCAATGTACACAAAGAAACCAAGAGAACAAAAAGCCAACAACAATATAAAAGATGCCAAAAGGGACACAAACGGTGGGGAGACTTGCTAGCCAAAGACTCCACTCCCTGTCATGATAGAAAGACATGGTCACCAAACTCCACCGAGCTACCCATCTTGAAGCAATCAAAACTCCCGAGTTTCCCAAATATGGATATTATTCCTAGACTGGGGTTGTTCTCCTTCCTGGGGTACCTGACAATGACTTGGCCTTCATGGCCAAAGATAACCTAAATCTGACAACAATTCAGAAAAGTGGGCTTGGCCCTAGGGCTTTTACCTGCCGAGCCATCTTGCCAACCCAAAGATTATTTCTCTTAAGTACTAGATTTTCCACATGTAAATTATCCACATTTCAATCAAGTCCATACACACAGAAAACGTATGTAGCCTAGAATTTAAACTATTGGGCTAGTGCAAAAAAAGGGTACTATTGGAATTTGTTGTCTGCCACTGATGTGCATTTTTAAACAGTGGTCGTCATGCCACACTATCTCAGTGTGATTCTTAGTGTGTGCTATTTTGCAAATGAACCATCAGCTGATATTTCTTTATGTAAAACTACAAAAATGACATTAAACAAAAAGACACATCTGAGTGATTTTATTTTGTTTGTATGTATATATGCATGTATGTATATGTATGTATGTATGTATTTATAGATAGGGTCTCTCTACAAAGTCCTGGGTGATTTTTTTCTATTTATTTATTAATGGATTGATAGATAGGGTTTCTCTACACAGCTCATAGCTCTGGCTATCCTAGAGCTCATTATGTACAACATGCTTGTCTTGAAACTCAATAGATTTGCTTGCTTCTGTCTCCAAGTGCTGATATTAAAGGCCATCACACCTGGCTCGAGTGATTTTCTTATTCAAGATCAAAATAAGTCATCAAGCAGCAGAGAAAACTTGAAACACTGCCAGTCCATCTGGCCAGGAACTAATGAACATATTTGTGCAGCTCTGGCTCAAAAAGTTTTGCTAGGAAAACAGTCTGGAAGACATGGAGCACAATGGAGCCACTTGAGAGCAAGCGTAGAAGCCGACAGACGGGCGGATGGATGCTCCAATGTTACTCCATTCTCAATGGCTGCTCAGCATGTGAAGCACAACTGGAAAGGAAACTCAGAAAGGGAGCCCAGTGAGCGTCCTCAGAAGAAACTGTCCGGCCGACACTGCCTCCTCGCATGCTCTCTATGACTTCACTGATTTTCAATTTGTATTTTATAAGAACACACAAGCTCATTTCTCATGGCAAAAATGTGTTGATTGTAATGGCTCTGATGCTGATTAATAAAAATATGTTTGAGTCTAGTTATGAGGATTTAATTTTTACAATCCAAAACCATAATTTATTTAGCACCAACCTAATAACACTATTTTTCTTTGATAAACAATTATAGGCTATCTACAAAATTTCAATTTTCAAAACATAAACAAGTTAAACAAGTAAATTGTTTACAAGTAAACAATTTGCCTAAAATGCTTACCTTAATTTTTTCTGCTAAGGATGGTGTAATATTGATTTCTCTTTCTCCTTCGTCATACATTTGAAAAATTAGATTGCGTATTACATCACCTGCTACCCAATTAACCTCATCCTGATGTTTGATCTGGATCGCCTTTTGCTCCTCTACACTAAAGATCTGCAGGCAAGCAGCGTGGCTACTGGGAAGTAACTTGATAGTCTTTTCAACAGGCGACACATCTTTACAGCTCTAGAAGAGAGAACATAGAACATACGCTGACTCCATGGCACTGTTTAACAGTTTAGTTCCAACATTAGGGAAGATCATCTTACCACAGTTACACTTGGAGGTTTTATCATTAGAAAGACATTATAAGCCAGATGTGGTGGCACCCACCTGTACGCCCACCACTTGCGAGAGGTAGGCAGGAGGTCAGGAGTTCAAGCCATTCTCAGCTACACAGTAAGTTCAAGGTCAGCCTGGAATATGCAAGAGACCCTGCCTTTAAATCAAACAAACAAAAAAGGTATTATACTTTAATAATGTAATATTTTACACCATCAGGCATAAATAGGGCTGGCTACAGTTGCAAACTAACAAAGATGCCTTCTTTTTTAAAAAGTTCATTTAAAATAATTATAGATTCACAAAATTTAAATTAAGTCACAGATTCAATAGCCATCACTTAGTAAGAATAAAGAAGTAGGAAGCACCCTCTCAAAGGTGAAGGGGAGGGGGAGGGGGTGAAGGACTCTGGGAGGGAGGACCAGAGGGGCAACATTGAAATAATGAATTTTAAAAACAGAATAAAGAAGAAACCATGAACTTTTAATACAATTGGAGACAAGTTGCTACATAGAAGATAGTACTTTTTATTACTAAGCTTTATTGACATTTTATGGTTTTTGGTTTTTTTGTTTGTTTCATTTGTTTTGTTTTGTTTTGTTTTTAGTTAATAGCATACTGGAATAAATGAACAAATGGTAGCCAGAAGAATTTGAGATGCTCTGAAAGCTGAGCTCATCAGCTTACAGGAAAATTTATATTGATTACTAGTACACTACAACTGTACAGATCCATCATTTAAACGTTACTTTTAGGATAGAAAAGTAAACTACTATACCGTTACTTTTTAAATAAACTACAATACCTTTAACAGCACAAATTTATTTATAATAACTTAATTCTACCATAACTTTAAATATTACTTAATATACTTCCTTCCTTCAGTTATCCCAACATAAACCCATTTAGGTGATTTAAAATTTATTTTAAAATTCCTATATTATAAAATATCAAGCAATTTATTTTCAAAGTATCCAGACTTGCAAAGGCTGCTGCCTTTGGGCAAGGCAGAACCAACTGCATAAAAGCAGATGTAACTTGTTGTACTGGCTAGTTGTGTGTCAACTTGACACAGCTGGAGTTATCACAGAGAAAGGAGCTTCAGTTGAGGAAATGCCTCCATGAGATCCAACTGTAAGGCATTTTCTCAATTAGTGATCAAGAGGGAAAGGCCCCTTGTGGGTGGGACCATCTCTGGGCTGGTATCCTGGGTTCTATAAGAGAGCAGGCTGAGCAAGCCAGGGGAAGCAAGCCAGTAAAGAACATCCCTCCATGGCCTCTGCATCAGCTCCTGCTTCCTGACCTGTTTTGAGTTCCAGTCCTGACTTCCTTGGTGATGAACAGCAGTATGGAATTGTAAGCTGAATAAACCCTTTCCTCCCCAACTTGCTTCTTGGTCATGATGTTTGTGCAGGAATAGAAACCCTGACTAAGACAGTTGTCATTTGCTTTAACTGAATCATTCCTGGTCCTCTGATACTGCTGTTTAATTACATAAGGCCCATTTGCCTCAAAGGCCAGATCTTCCCCATACCCACAAAACTATATCATACTTCTTAACAGTTTGCAAAATGCAAACGCACACAAACACACGTTCATTGCTTACATCATCACCTAAAGAAAATGCATCCTAAATGTTTTAATATAATCAAGGGCACACACTGCTTTTGTGGGTCCACCTGAATTCACTTCCCATTACCCACCCTGGTGGCTTACAGTTACTTACTGTCACTCTAGCTTCAAGGGATTCAATGTCTCTGTTCTCACATACACCTACCCCCACATTGACATACACACCCCCAATTTTTAAAAAGGAAAATATAATTAGTAGTAATTATAAACATTGTAAGAGATATAACTGAGTTTACTAGTATGTGATCTAAAATGTTTAAGTAATGTTATACTTCATTGTTTTTAAGAGAACCATAAACATTGCACATTTTAGCATCAAACAACTTTACATGAAATATGCTACAGCTGTTAAAGACCTTAAGGACTTTGTGCAACCCCAATGAAAGCAGTAGCTTACAGGTATCTCAATCCTGGCGGTCAGTGTCTTCTGGTCTTTCTTAATGTTCTGAACTTGAATGGGTGACCCTGTTAGGATGCTAGTTCCAGAACTACTGCAATCCACAGTATAGACTGGTAGGTTTGGAGCACCTAGAAACTAGAAGAAGGGTGGAAAGATCATTAACTATCCATAACTACTCAGTAAATGTTCAAATTCTTGAATAATTTACCACAGCTAACTCTGCTGCCTCTACACTGGAAAGTTCTAAATAAAACTCAAAACACTGGTTTTTTTAATAGAAACAGTGACTTTCTGTGTTACATAAAAATTTATCCTTTTAGAAAAACATTCTTTTCTTTACTTAAAAAGAAAATTACGGGGCTGGTGAGATGGCTCAGTGGGTAAGAGCACCCGACTGCTCTTCCGAAGGTCCAGAGTTCAAATCCCAGCAACCACATGGTGGCTCACAACCATCCGTAATGAGATCTGGCGCCCTCTTCTGGAGTGTCTGAAGACAGCTACAGTGTACTTACATATAATAAATAAATCTTAAAAAAAAAAAAAAAAAAAAAAAAAGAAAATTACAAGGAGCAGGATTTACAAATGTTACAGCCATGTCTTCAGTACTACCCCCACCCCTCTTTTACTTTCTTGAGTTTCTTTTGTGGTAGATCTTACCCTACCTTTCTTTATGCCCTAACTGAAAGTTCTGAAATGAAACATTGTATCTAAAGCTAGGGGCGGGAGATGGGGTGGTGGCTCAGTAGTTGCTAAAACACAACCATGCAGGGGGACCTGCGTTTGAATCCCCAGAGAGAATGTAAGGCTGGTTACAGTGCTGCACCTCTCCATCCCCAGTGCTCCTAAAGCAAGGTAGGAATCAGAGACAAGAGAGTCTCCGGAAGCTCTCCAGCCAGTTACTTTGCCATATGCATTCCAACACATGAAAACACACATGTGAGACGGCAAAGGAAAGAGAAGAGAGAAAATGTTCACCACAAATCTGTCAAACTGTATGGCTGACCATGGTAGGGAAGGCCTTCAATCCCCAAAACAGAGGCTAAGGAAGTAGAAAGAATCATAAATTCAAGCCTTCTTGGGCTACAGGGTGAGTTGAACAATTTTTAAATCCTGTCTCAAAATACAAAACCAAAGAGGGCTGAGGAGAAGGCTTTTTGATAGCACACTTGAGCAAGGCCTTCAGTCCAACTCAGTACAGCAGAGGCTCAAAGAATGAAGGGAAGAACAGAGACAACTGGGAAGAGCCAGTGTCTTTATTGGCTCTGGGATATTGAAAACCTTTTGACAAGGAAATGTCCTAAGAATTTTTCTTTGGAATAAATATTAAGATTGGATTTAAAACAAACAAAACCAGACAAAAAGACACACTTGGATTTATTTCCTTTGGTTTCATTAAATTTTATAACTTACAAAAATTAAAAACAACAATCCAAAAACTTACTACTTAAGGCTTAACTTTAGAGCTGTAAAAATAGTCATTGCCATTTACTAACATAAATATCAAAACAAAATCTGAGTATTAATAACTGTCACAAAAAACTCAACTTACATTGGACAATCACACAATAACCTCACCTTACAGTGGCCAACCACACAACAACCTCACCTTACAGTGGACACTCACACAACAACCTCACCTTACAGTGGCCATCCACACAACAACCTCACCTTACAGTGGACAGTCACACAACAACCTCACCTTACAGTGGACGCTCACACAACAACCTCACCTTACAGTGGCCATCCACACAACAACCTCACCTTACAGTGGACAGTCACACAACAACCTCACCTTACAGTGGACAGTCACACAACAACCTCACCTTACAGTGGACGATCAGCTTTGGTTGTGCTGTTATGTTGTCTGACTCATCCACAACTTCCACCTGAAATGGGAAAGCTGTTCCATTCTCTATAACCAGAACTTCGGAGTCAGGTTTCACTTTTAGTTGATGAGGGGGACCTATTGAGAAATTATGTAATTAAATACATATTTAGTGGTTTAAATAGACGGAAATACTTTTGTATGTAGCAGTTATAGACAATAAAAAATGCAAAACTTAATAAAGCAATACTTAAGTAAGCAATACTATGCTCATTATTCACAACACAAGATTATATACCTCCATTTTATAGGAATGGAAGCATCCACAAACACCAGAAGATATTTAATCAGGAGACTACATAAAGGGCTGGTGAGATGGCTCAGTGGTTAAGAGCACCGACTGCTCTTCCAAAGGTCCTGAGTTCAAATCCCAGCAAGCACATGGTGGCTCACAACCATCCGTAACGAGATCTGATGCCCTCTTCTGGTGCGTCTGAAGACAGCTACAGTGTACTCACATATAATAAATAAATAAATCTTTAAGGAAAAAAAAAAAAAAGCCGGGCATGGTGGCGCACACCTTTAGTCCCAGCACTTGGGAGGCAGAGGCAGGCAGATTTCTGAGTTCAAGGCCAGCCTGGTCTACAAAGTGAGTTCCAGGACAGCCAGGGCTACAAAGAGAAACCCTGTCTCGAAAAACCAAAAAAAAGAAAGAAAGAAAGAAAGAAAGAAAGAAAGAAAGAAAGAAAGAAAGAAAGAAAGAAAGATCCCATCAAGCTTGCCCTATTGCTGGTGTCATGGTACTGTTATGGTGTCCCTGTACCAAGTCACTAAGTTAGTTTCTTTCCCCACCATTTATTTCTTTTCTCTACAGGAGAAAAAGGTGTCTGCATTTCTGTGTGGATGGAAGCACAACTAAAATAAAACAACTTTGACAAATACTAAAAAAAAAAAAAAAAGAAAGAAAGAAAGAAAGAAAGAAAGAAAGAAAGAAAGAAAAAGGAAGGAAGGGAGGGAGGGAGGGAGGGAGGGAGGGAGGGAGGGAGGGAGGGAGGGAGGGAGGGAGGGAAAGACTTACTACAAAGATACACTAAATTTAGGGTCAGTCAGTGGGAAAGTCAAGCCCAAGCCCTGGTTTATGATGAAGTTTCTTGGCTTCTACCACAACACTGTGCTATTTCCTACTTTGCCATTTCTATCCAATAAATCAAAACAGAATAAAAGACCAAAACTGTACCCAGGTAATAAGATTTCTACAAGTCAACTGCACACGGCTGGTTTACTTCTGAAAGTCTACATGTTTATTACTATAAATGAACTTTCTTCCTCACTAGTGCCAATCTTCACTTCTTTATCAATGTGCTTGGGTAAAATGTCTAAGAACTTCAATTTGTAAATGCAAATAAGCTAGTGTTCCCTTCTGCTAAAATCCAGTTTAATCTGGATTTCATCATTCACGCACAAGTATCAGAGTCAAGGTGTCTAATCCTCATAGCTAAAACTTGTGTGCCAACGGTTCCTTGTCTGTCTAGGATCAAGTGTAAAACCCTCATTGCACATACATAACCTTAAGTGGTTCACAAATCCGGGCAGACCTCCCCTTGCACGGGGTGGTGCTAACGAAGGCTCATGTGCAACTAGTACTGTGTTCTCTATTGGACAACGGTACAGGAAGACTGCCCATGTAAACTCATTCAACTGCTCCAACCCTATGAAAGCAGGTGAATATTCTACTTATTATTTGAAACAGCAGCCATAAACAAAGTTTACCTGTACTGAAACTCAAATGGCCTGATTCAAAAGTATTCTTTTTAGATCCTTACAACAGACTATCTCTTAAATTAAGCAGCAATTCTATACTATGAAACTTTAATACAGTTTCATTTTCCCAAGATACATGCTCATCACATATGGACCTAAAATTCTTAAAATATGAAAGGTTTATCAATAAAAGGCTGATATAGCAGACCCAGTTTTAACCTAAGTCTAATAAGCCTGGCTCTAGATAATGATTCCTATTACATAGTCGGTACTTTAAAATTTCCCTCAAGACTGAGTTACATTTCACAACTTAAATGTATTTTTAAGATTTACCCTCAGGCTTGGGTGTACCTCTACTGAGAGAGTACCTGCGTTCAACCCCAGCACCACATAAACCAGGCATGGTGGGACACGCCCAAAATCCATCACTTGAGGCATGAGGATGGTGAGCTCAAGACTCTCCTTGGCTACCTAAGGAGTCTCTAAGGCTAGCCTGGTCTATACTGTTTCAACCTTTCTTTCTTTTCTAAGAGATAGAAGTTTAGAGCTGTTACCAGTCTTACTCAAACATTAAACTAGTATAAATAGTATCAGTATGTTTCTATGATGATACCATTTTTTTTTCATTTTTGTTTTTGCTTTTTGATAGAATCTCATTATTACAGCCCAGGGTAATATCAAAATTGCAGTCCTTCAGGGCTAGGGAGATGGTTTAGCAGTCAAGAGTATCTATAGCCGTTCCTGGGGGATCTGCCATCCCTGAATGCCACAGGCATTGTATTCACGAGCACAGGCCACCCCATATACATAGTTAAATTGTAGTCTTTTCTGCCTCAACACCCTACATTCTGGTCAGTCACCACAACTGCAATCTAAGAATACTTTAAAAAAAAAAACTATTCCAAATACTTCTTAAAATAATATTACCAGGTAGCAATCTAATCTTCAAAATCTGTGAGTCTTCTTTTAAACCAGGAAGAATTACCTTCAGATTAAAATTCTGTTGGAAAAAAAAAAGACAGGAAAAATTAAACCTAAGATTTAAATAAGTAGCTTAACATTTCAATTCTGACTTATGCTTAGTTTTTAGTTTCCTTATCATTAAATAAACTTACTCATAATTTTACTCAGAAAAAATATTATGAATATATCAGTCCCAGAGGGGGAAAAACTTTTCTCATCTCAAAAATGGTGATCCCCAGGTAGTTATCAGAACAAGGCGGTATTTCCAAACATGTAAAAGAAGGGGTAGAAAGATCACTCAGTGGTAAAGAGAACTTGCTGCTCTTGCAGGGAACCCAAGTCCAGTTCCCAGAACCCACACGTTTGCAACAATCAGCCATAATTCCAGTTCAAGGGAATCCAATTGCTCTTCTCGACTCCACAGGCATCAGGCACCATGTGGTGCACACACATATATGCAGGTAAAGGTCGTAGATGTAACACAAATAACTGAAAATTCTTCTGAAGTGAAACAATAAACGAGTGGGAAAGAAAATGCAGTGCAGTCTGCAGTAACTACAGAGATCGGAGAAAAAGACCCACTTAAAAGATGGGCAAGAAACTGTACACAACTTTCAAAACAAGAAATAAAATTGGCTAAGAATTCTTAGAAAATGTGGAGCATCTCTAGCGATTAAGGATACAAATCATAACAACTTTGAGGTTTCATCTTATCCCATTCAGAGCAGCAAGGATCAATGGAACAACCGACAACAGCAAATGATGGAAGGGATGTGGAGAAAGGGAACCTGTATTCACTGTTGGGATTGCAAGTTAGTCCACCTACCCTGGAAATCAGTGTAGAGAACCCTCAAAACACTGAAAGTAAATCTTGACAGAGGAATACCACTTCTTGTCATATGCCCAAAGGACTCAATACTATATACTCTACAAATACGTACTTACCTATATTCATTGGTGTTCTATTTACAATAGCTAGCAAATACAAACAGCCCAAATGTCCTTCAATTGATGAATGGATAAGGGTCATACATATACACTACGGAACACTATTCAGATGTAAAGAAAAATGAAATCATGAACTCTGTAGGTAAATGAATAGAATTTAAAAGATTATATTGAGTATGGTAACCCAGGCCTAGAAAGACAAAAACCTTGCTTTCTCTCATAGCTCCAAATCTTTAGATGTGAGTACATAGCTAATAACTGCAAGAAACCAGTAAAATAGGAAGATATCATGGAGAGCAGGCAGTAGAAGGGAATAACAGGCTACAGGTGATTTGAAGTGAGAAAATAGTGAGGGAACTATATATAAAGAGGGTCAATAAAAAAGGTCCTACCCAGCTCTGATGCCTATGATCCACAATGATCATCATGGCACAGTGACCTTAGCCGTGTAATAGTGGGTAACAAACAGCTTTCTAATTGGACTTAAAGGCTTACTCAGCAAGAGGGAAATTATGCCTAGTATTGGAACCCCAGACAACCATTCAAGGGCTAGTAAGGTCGCGGATCTTGGAGAACCCACAATCACTATATTACTTAACCAGCATAATTCATGATACTCTAAATATGCATCCTTATACCACAGCCTTTATCAGACATATTTCTTTGCATTAGAGAGAGACCATTACAGAAAACCACAACCAATCAAAATGCACGAACAAGTGATCCTGTGGTTCCTAGCCCCAACAAATATATTAATTATATAAGTCTTGCACCCAAGCCTCAGAGAACATCAAGGAAGATGGGGCATAAAGATTCTAAGACTCAGAGAAACAGGAAGTCTGCTGTGAGATTGCATCTCCTAGAAATGTCAGAGAAGCTATACTCACTAAGTCTCAATCTACATGGCTGCCTAAATAAGACCTGAATAAGAATGACAACAGACATGCTGACAGGGAAGGGGAAATCTTATAGGACACAATCTTAGACCAAGAGGCAACCAAGGAAATCTGAGCGCAGGAAAAATAGTCTTCCCCAGGGAAGAACACACACACACTTGAAGAAAAAGAGGCTGAGAATTTAAGAGAGAGCAAGAGAATTTGAGGGTGGATATATGGTTCAGCCTGGAGGGAAGGAAAGGACGGGGAAAATGTTATGATTACATCTTGATTTTTTAAAAGAAATTAAACAAAATATTAAAAACTAAATCTAAAAAAACCTTCTAAATGGAATGTAAAATTCTGGACCTGAACCAAAAGGTAACAGTAACGAGAGACATGTGAATAAAGTCTAGTTTTCTTACTTGTACTGTCTCAATGTTTACTAGTGTGTATTAGCATATGAGATTCTGAGACATTAACACAGAAACTCTGAAAGCTCGTGCTATCTCTGACCTCTCCTATAAATTTAAAGTCATTTCAAAGTAAGTTTTTGAAAATCTAGATAGAAATCATTTTAAAGTCTATCTAACATTTAGAATTTGACACAAATCTGAGATTATTTAAATGAAGTCTCAATTTGGAAGGATATATAAACCTGATGTTTAGTGTCATTTGATAATATGAAGCAGTGTGTAGGTTAAGTAATGCTTATTAAAACGTTTTCTGCTACATCTCTTTAGATGATTAAGAGCACTGACTGCCATTCTAGAGGACCAGAGCCCACACTGCACCTCACAACTGTTAACTCCTGCTCCAAAGCATCCAGTGTCCACTTCTGGCCTCTTCAGGCACCTGAACGGCCATGGTAGGCACAGGTGTATACACAGGCAAAAAACTCAGCACACAAAATAATAAAATAAAAATATTTCCAACTACAGGTCTTTTGAATTTTAAAAAAATCTGTGTAAACAAAGCTATTTGGGAAATGAAGCGAGTCTAAACAGGAAATTCATCTATTTTTCACCTTAAGTACTAAACCTTCAGGTAACTTTGTATTTCAGATACGTTCATTTTGACTGCCATCTATCAAATGAGGTCAAAGGTAGAATGTTCTACCTGTGGTATATGTCAACACTGCAAACATTTCAGATCAGGGCTGCTCTGCCAGAAATATCTGAAGAACCTTACAAGTTTCTCCTCTTTATGTTGGGCTATGCTGGGAGGATAAACCTAGGGCCTTCCAAGCACTCTAACACAGACCCAGGAACCAGCAAGCTCTATTTTAAACACAATATTGACAGAAAAATATCTGTGTCTTTCTTAACTATATATCAGTTAACAAATATTTCCTTTACCTAATTATCAAACATGTTAAGATAGATAGTCTGTAGTGACAATTTTGGAATTTTGGTTTCTTTAAAAAACAATATAAGAATGTATTTTCGTTCTAATCCCAGGTGTGGGATACAGGGCTGCTTTAGATATGGGCAGTAGCTGACTATGATTTGCCTCATGCTCTAGCCGAGGCATGGTTTTGACAGCCACAGATACTTTCTGTGATTGTGTGACATTTGGAATACTGGGAACTTTGCAGAGGGTACATAAATGCAAGCTCAACCCCCTCTCCAGCTGTGGCCAGTGATCATTCAGGGGTCAGTTGTGGTTTGTTAGTCAAACTCAAAGAAGAAACAAAGGGGAAGTAATTAGATTTGGGGATCTCTTTCTCTCCTCTACCTTCTTCCTCTCCTATCTGGTGATTGGGGGTGAAACAAAGCTGGGGGCAATAAAGAGTGGGAAGGAGAAGAACTCACTAAGTAGCAAAGACCAGCCATAATAGTCAGCTAACGCTTACTGATTTATAGTTGTGGTTTCTATTCTAAAAAAATAAACCAAGAGGCAGGGGAGTGGAACACTACCATAGGAAAGCTAAATAAATGGTTCCAAATGAAGATTAAGACAGCCAAAAAGCATTTAACTCAAAGATGTTGAAATGACTTCAGTAATAAAATGACAATATTTCATAGAGATGTAACTGCTGAGTCAGATAACACAGCACTGACAAATTTCCAACATCTTAGAATAATATTATTATAATTTTGGTTACCAAAAACAACAAACAAACAAACAAAAGAAAACCCAGATCACTTCACATTAAATTTCCTTTTTACCATAAGAGAGGCTAAATAACAAATACTGTAAAATTGATTTATAATGCTTACCTTGCCCTGGCAAGAGTTAACTGGACCTTTAGCTACGACACCTTGAATTACACAATTCGGGCCTTTGGTTATTCCTTCATACTGTAAAGACAGACCACTAGGGAAAAAAAAAAAGATTATTTTTAAATTCCCTTGCACCATCTATAAAATTTGCATATGTGCAACGGGCATGTTTAATTCATGTTTCTAATAAAAAATTTAATTTGATTTGATTTGATGTAAATAAGTAGAAATAAAGAAGAAAATTCCTAAGAAAATTATCCCTTGAGTCAGGGATTCCCGTATATAGCCAACTTTGCCTCAAACTCATAATCCTCCCACCTCAGCCTCCTCAGAACTAGAATTACAGATGTGTGCTATTCTACTTAGCTCTAAAAATTTCTATTATAGAAATTTTTATAGAAAAAATAAATTAAAAAAATGTTATAGAAAAAACATTGTAAGTGGTACTGATAAGGTAAATGCTGGAAATAATACCACATACTGTCATACACTTACTGTCAAGACATAAGGAATGAGGTGAGACAAGCTATACTATCAACTTAAAACATGACATAATAGCATGCTTGCCATTGTGCAACCATTCCTACAAGTGAAACCCAAGTCCTTGCCTAACCGGTCTGAACCAACAGGGCTAAGTGCTAATTATTCTTTGCGTTAATGTAACGGATTCTCCCTAGCACTAGTGTTGTAGAATTGACTTTTCTGTTATGCATCTAGTACCATGACAGTATTATTAAAACAAACAAAGAAAAAAACCAACGGAAAGAAAAAGAGGAGTGAAAGAGAACATATAAGCAAAAAGTATACCCTAGTCCAGAACAGCCCCCTAACAACCAGCCCTGGGGTCTACCTCAGCTCCCTTTCATTAGGCTTGTCCATAAGAGTGTGACCATGTACGAATACCAATATGCAACCCTCACTGCTGATACCGTAAGAAAGAACACAAAGGAAGACCACAACACATGCCTAGGAGAAGAAGCACTCAAGCACACCAGGTTCACATGGTGGACGCAGGTTATCCCCATCCTTTCTATGGATCACTTCAAATCTTGACTCAAGTAAGACTGTAGGTGATCTCTGCAACCTCGTGGGGGTTGTGGAGATAAACTCGGTGCAGGAAAAAGTGCAACTCCTCGAAGAGTCCTGACCCACTGTACACAGTGTAAGATCTGCTATGGCTCCCAGAACACCAGTAAGAAAACACAAAGGCCCCCAGGTGGTGGCTGGTTCCTGTCTTCAGAGGAATCTCCGTGGGGACTGGACCTCCCTACCAGCTATGGACAGGCAGGTGAATCCGGTCCAGCTAAACAACCAGGTTGCACCCTGATTTGCCCTTGAATACATAAACATACCCTAACTGGCTAAAAAGCTATAGAAGCTTACGTAATAAACAATAAACTTCTATCTGACTTCTGAACTGGTCTCTATAGTCTGAATCCCCTGCATCGTCGTCTCTACTTTCCCCTCACTTCCTGGTCCCTGTCCCCACACTACCTCATAGACAGAATGACATCAGGGAAGGCGGTGTGCATGTTGATGGAAGCTGTCTCTTCTCTATTGCTATGTACAAGTAACACCTAGGGTAGCTGTGGCGCTCAGGTAAAGAGAAAAAAATAAACAGTCCACCCTAAGCTAAGAAAAGGTCCGGTCCTTCTCTCAAGCATAGGACACAAGGGTTTGCAGGTATTTTCTGAATAGTCCGCTTCAAAATGACATCAGGAAGACCTTGACAGCCTTTTGATTTTACAACTGAGTAACACGTTTCATTTCAGGTTATTCTAACAAAGTGTTCTCATCAACAAAACATCAAGGCATGTTCTACATACAGAAAGAGATGAAGAGGGGAAAAAAAACTAAAAAAGCACAACAACAATTTAAAATGTATTTATTATGTGTGTAGTATACGTGCACACTTGTAGTTCATGGTGCAACAACTAAGTTGTTGTTCTGAACTTGTAAAATAGATCAGAATTAGAACTGACAGATGTCCCAAACAGAAGGCTCAGTTGATATACTGTTACAGTGCTTTCTGCATACGTTCAAACAGCCTTACATCCTTAAAAAAAATAATAAATTAAAAAAAGGTGCTTTCTGTCCTAACTCTTAAACCAGAGACAACATGAAATAGCGTGATGTTTACTAATCATTGTTGTTCTGTCTCCCTGCCCTTACTTTACACGCTATAACTGTATTTATTTACTGATTTAATATTTCATCTTATTTCTAACCCTCACTGCACGTCTGCATGGGTTGTTATGCACAAGAGAGCAGGACCCTGCAGCCGGCAGGGACCCAGGTCTCCTGAGTAAGGTCTGGGAGCTGTGGGCTGGCCCAGCCTGAGTGCTTCAGCTGAGATCTGGGCCTCTAAAGAGAGTAGTGCATGGGCTTACTTACTGAGTCTTCTCTCTAGCCCAAAGGGCTGCTTTAAGTGATCAGTGTGCACAGATAGCCATCTGTCGGTGGATAAGGACACTGGCCACCAAACTAAAGGTGTGAGTGAGTGAATCACTGAGATGGCTTCTATCCTTCACATACATCAACAACTTAGTCTCTCCTTCACTACTAGAATTTTAGCATGTGTGACTCTTTTGACTTTTACCCTATTTCTGTTGGCGCAGAAGCCTATCTAAAACAATGGCTTCCTGTAATATATTTAATAAAGCCAACATTAAAACTGCAAGGTGATAGATATACAAAGTAGCTCTGGCAAGATGCTGAGATCTGCTTTTGCTGTCTCTCCCATAACATGAAAAGTTTTATTATTAACGCAAATACAAAGAAAAGATGAATGTAAGAGGAGGCCAAGTCAACAAAAAAACAAAACTCAGGCCAAGAGAAAACTCCATTCATAGTTACAACCATGAAAAAAAGTGAGAAATCAAACTTGTCACAGATACTACCCCAAAGTGATAATGCCCGCAGACCCTTAGGTCCTGGGTCTCTACTTTCCAACACTAACAGATGTCTTACCATCTTGTCTAGCACAGATGAAAAGAAAGGTGCACTGAATTAGAGGCCTGAGACAAGAGTGGGTAAGGAAAGAAAGAATGCTAAAGACAGTAAGAGGCGGAGCACAAAGCATGTAGGGATGAAGACCCCTTCATGCTCCATTCCTATCCCAGGCTGTCCCTCCACTAGTCAGGAACCAGCATTAGCTGTTGTAAGGAAAAAGACTGAAAATTACCCTCTGAGGGAACTACGGTGGCCAAGGACTGCACTGCTCACCGCACAGTCACAGTCTCTCCAAGTCACAGTCAGATTCTTCGAGCCCACAATGAGTCTTGGAGCAGACATGTGCTTACCCAGTAGAGAGTAAGCCATTAGAAGAAATAAAATGCAAAGGCTCCCAACTGCTCCGGAAGTCTGGTACTACAACCACTCTAAAGATGATTCCCATGGCAGAAGTAGTCACAAGCTGTAAGTGTGAGTGCCCTTGCCTGGTGTCTTTGCTGTGCAGACCACAGAGCTGCTGACACACACTTTACACACAGACCTGCTGTGTGTGCCTCTGGAACTTGCCAGGGCACTGCCTTTCACCTCTGTCTGCTTAAAGCTCCCCTGAGGGGATTCCAGCCCTCCCACTGATGTGTAGCTCTGTATGTTAGGGTCATTCACTTCTCTCTTCATTACTTCTGATTTCTCTTGTTCTGCCTACTCTTCACGTACTTCAATGCCTTCCCACAATACCTAGCTCTTCCTGGAGTTCCACACCTAATGATTTGTTTTAAACAAGCAGAGAACCATTAAAGTTATAGCTATCACTAATCCACTATTTCCAACAAAATCATTTGAAAGGCATAAATTTAAAAAACATCGAAACAAAAAGTACCAAAGTGTCAGATTTTTTTTTCTGACTTTGCAAATTTCCTTAGCAGGTTGCCTGTAATCATATGATGACTTTATCATTTATTCAATAATAGAACATTTCTTTTGCATCCATCTTTGTTTTCTGGACTGGAGAGGAGGATTTGGTTGTAATTCTCTTTCCTGGCCATGCAATACAGAAGAGAGAATAAAGGAACCTCACAAATGAAGATGGAGGAAGGATGAGAGAATAACAATTATAAAAGCCAAGGAATAGTCAGGTAGGCACGGCAGTGCATGCCTGTAACCCTAATCCTCAGGAGGCACACGCAGGAGGATCATACAAGTTCAAGACCAGCTGGATCTACTTAGTAAGCTCAACCAATACCATATAACTAAGACTGTTTCAAAAAAATGAAAAGAAACAGTGTCTTCCATGTTCAAACACAAGCTCAGTTACCTGGGTGTGTGGGCAATGGAACTCGGGTCCTTGAGCTTACAAGGCAAGTAGTTTATTGGCTGAACTATCCTCTAGACTCCAGCTATTATCACTACGCAAACAGCAGCAACTAAAAGAACTGCCATAGAACAACACATCATGCTTGCAAAAAGTAAATGGAGTAAGACCCCAACTTATATACAACATTGCAGCCTCAGAGGATGGCCTGGGACCAAATAAATCCCCTGGAATCATAATGCCAATGCTACTAAAAGAACTGCCATAGAACAACACATCATGCTTGCAAAAAGTAAATGGAGTAAGACCCCAACTTATATACAACATTGCAGCCTCAGAGGATGGCCTGGGACCAAATAAATCCCCTGGAATCATAATGCCAATGCTAAATGTATATAACTTACACATGAAAGAGCAAATACTTAACAAATACAAAAACACAATACAAATAAATCTTTCAATTACCTTGCTTCAAGAACTGGCTCAATATCAGACAATAGTTGGGTAGTATGACCAAATTCATCCTGTAACTCCAGAGGAATATTAAATGGAACTCCAACACGGAAAGGAGAGTCCAGAAGACCAAACGAAAACTTTTCTGGCTTGCCCTCTTTAACAAAACAAATGGGAAAAGAAATTAATTACCTAGTAATTTATCTAATTTATAAAACTCTATCTAATTTATTTACTAATTTGTTGAAGGTCAGAAATAGATCTATTTATGAGGGAAATAATGAAGATGGCAATTTAAATCTGTGGAAGGACTGGAAGATGGCTCAGTAGTCAAGCATCTCACTGCTCCTGCAGAGGACCCAAGTCTGTTCCCAACACTTCTGTCAAGTAGCTCACAGTGCCAGTAACTCCAGTTTCAGGGTATCTGGTTCCCTCACCTGGCCTCCGTAAGCACTTGTACATATACCCACGTACTTATATGTAATTAAAAATAAAACAAACACTTAAAAAAAAGTTGTGCAAAAATTTAACTAGTACCATCAGACAAAATGTGGAAATAAGTATAGAAATCAAGGGATAAATATCAAAGTGTTTCTTTAATTTTATTCATACTATTATCATTGAAACAGTCTCACTATGTAGGCTGCCCTTCTATCTAACTTCCAAAGGCTAGATTATAGATAGGAATATAACATGCCAAACCTAAAATTGTTTTTAATGCTGTCAAATTATAAGATTATAATGAAGGGTGCCTATGCCCTTAATAAAGAATCTCTAAAATTAAAACATGATTTTCATAAACTATACATGGATTTGATGAGCTTTTGACAAGAAAATAACAAAAGATAACTGTAACATACAATGAGACACTAAAATCCAAGGGGAAAATGATCTATTTGTACTGCCTCAATTATTTAGTGTAGACACTTACACATTCCTGTGTGCACATATTCAGAGTGCTAAGAACCAATTCAGCCTTGAGTACACTCTATCACTGAGCTTCGATTCTATCCATGAACTATTGATTCTCAAAGTGTGATCTCTAGGCTACCAGTTCCAACTGTCCCTTGGAATTAACTGGAAATAAAACTTAAGAATCCATCCTTAAACATGCTGAATCAGAAACTATTATAGCGAGGTCTAGTGACACAGATATTCAGGAAAATGTCTAGCTAGAATAATTCAAGGTTAGCCTAGGCACCTTATTGAGATCCTGTCTAAAAATAAAGATCACTGGAGATATCTGGAATCTGGTGAGGGTTTGCCAAGCATCCATGAGGCTGTAGATTCAATGTGCAGTACAAACAAGCACACATGAAGATATTCTTAAAGTAACACTCAGGAGGCTGTGCTTTTAATAAGCCCATCAAGGTGGTTCAGTTACATACTCAAATTTGAGAAGCACAACTTCAAACTAATAATAAAATAAGCCCTGTGAATAAAAAAGCTTTCAGACGACACACAATGGGCCAGTACAGAAGCAGCTCATACCTAAAAGTTAGACAAATTGCTTAGCCACTAATTTTGCTCTGTAAATATTGAGATCAGATGAAATTAGCTTGTAGGAAATGAATTTTATGTCTATTGTTAAGTTCTACACATAGCTTTTGAGATTTCTTGGTTATTAACCCTAAAGAAACTAACAAAAAGCTTTATTTTTGGTCAAAAAATTAGAACCTAAAAGGTTCAACAGAAAACTGCTTAAAAATCTAACAAATCCACACCATGAACTGATGCCCAGAACAAGAATTGATTTTAACAAATAAAACCTTGGGCCTGGGGAGATGGATCAGTGGTTAATGTGAGGGCCCAAGTTGAATTCTCAGCACCCACATGGCTGCTCACAATCACCTGTCACTCTAGACACAGGCTTCAAAGCTTTCTTCTGGCCTCCATGAACATCAGGTACAAACATGGTACACAGATGCATGCAGGAGAAACACCCATACATATTAAGCAATTAGGAAAAAAAAAGTCATCTATTGGTCCTTCTAACTTAAAAAACCACAGCACGCAAACTTCTTTTAAAAACAACAACAACAATAAAAAACCCTCATAATAATGATACTGCAGATTTTATGAGACCTAAATCTACAAAACAAACAAGAAAAAAAAAAGAAACTAGTAAAAACATGAACACTGAAGACCACATACTCAAATGTAACTGAGCATTAGTGGAATAGGCTAAGATCATTATATCCTTAAATACCTGCAAAATCACACAACAGTATATTCAAGCAATAATCAAACTGAAACACAATTGAAAGATTTGTTGAAATTGGCCTAAGTTCTCCAAATCACTGTTTCTCAGCACAGAGAACTGTCACATGTCTCTCAAATCCCCAGCAAAAGATGGCAGGCCTACGCTCTGTGGACGTGTGAAACTGACTATGCACGTAAGGAAAAGCACTGTCAAGAAAAGAACTACGATCACTGCAGGCTCAGAGGAAAGGGATCAATCCACAGGATGGGAGGAGGATTCTTTACAAAGGTAGTAACACAGAATGGCTCAACAGGATGAAAAGACTCAATATTAAGCAGAGAAATGTAAACCAATCTCAAGTAATAAACAAACAAAAATAAACAAACAAACAAATAAAAGCAAGAGATGAAAAGGAGAGAAAATTAATTAGTACAACTGTCTGGAAACCCAGTATTTTCATATTAGATATTTTTTAAAAATAGAAAATTAAGTATTTCAAGGAAAATAAAACATGTTTCAAAACTAAAGTGTATAAACTACAGAGCAGCTGATAAAAATAAATCTATAATCATGAAACTCAGAACTTCAGAAACTGAGGGAAAAACTTCCCCAAACACCTGAAACTATTCAAAGATTTAAGAATCAGAACAGCTGTAGTCTATGCAAAGGATAAAACTAATTAAATAAAATTTTAAAAGATGTCTTCAGAATTAAGAAAGTACAGGGATGACTAAGCACTTTTATAACCATTTATAAATCAAGATGTTTACTCAATTATGTGTCTTTTATTGGCAGACTGAAATACTGTGCTGGAGCTGGAGAGATGGTTCAGCGGTTAACAGCAATGACTGCTCTTCCAGAGGTCCTGAGTTCAATTTCCAGCAACCACGTGGTGGCTCACAACCATCTGTAATGGGATCTGATGCCCTGTTCTGGTGTGTCTGAAGACAGCTGCAGTATACTCATATACATAAAATAAATTTAAAGAAACAAAACAAACAAACAAAGAAATACAGTGTTTTGCTTACCTTTAACAGAAAATTTAATTACTTTGGACGGTAGTGATCTTCCTGCATAGGTATCTGCATTACTTTCATTCAATACGACTTGTAATTTCAATGTGTAATTACCCAGTTTCTGGATATTTTCTGGATAAGTGAAGAAAAATTAAAAACTGTGTCAACATATACTGATTTATAATTTTCTTTTTCAGGTATTCAGGGATCTCACAAGACTACCCAGCCTGTTCCTAAGCCAGTACACTCAAGTGGTTGTTCTCACAGCTGAGTTCCCTAAGGAGTTACTATAGATAAAAACCACAATGCATGGAGTTTGGGTGTAGTGGTGACGGGGATCAAACCCAGGGCCTCAGCCATGGCAGGCAGGCATGGTAGGGGTTGGAGAGGTAGCTCAGCAGTTACTACCACTTGTTGCTCTTTGCAGAAGGATCAGGTTTAGTTCAAAACCATCCATAGCTTCAGTCCCAGGGGATTTGACACTACTCTTCTGGTCACTAGGCATGCACAGGATATACATACATATATGCAGACAAAACACATGAAAACTATTTAATCTAAAAAGTAAAAAATAAAATTCAGAGTAACTCACCCATTTTTTTAAACCAGTAAGGCCATTTCCCTCCATGCTGACTGATATGTGAAATGATTTCTTTATTTCCACTTGAAGCTTGATTTAAAAAAAACAAAAACAGAAACGGAAACAGAAATACCGCCTTGAAAAACTGAGTATAAAATGAAATTATGAAGTGTCACACTAGCATCAAATATAGTTATACTTATTTGCTGTTTTGAAGCTTCAAACCATATAATACTATCTTATGCAAATGAACAAAACTAGCAAAAGCCTTTATTATTTAGCTCATTATAAGTGCTTTCATGTGAAGAATGCATGAATGCGTCAGAAGGAAGCACCTCTAGAGTGAGATACACAGTCCTTCCTTGTGTGCATCTTCTGGAATACGTGCCCAGAAGCAGCACTGATGGATCATATGGTCCCTAATTTTGGCATTTTGAAACCTTCTGCAATTACTTCCATAATGTGTGTTACTTTACAATCCTAGCAGCAAGTCAGGGCCTGTCCTTTTCACATGCTCACCGCATAAATAAATGGTGCTTGCTTTCTTGATGACAGCCACCTTGCTGTGGCATTCGTTGTCAACGCATTTGCATTTGCATTTCCCTGGTGGCTGAGGACGCTTCAGGATATTTGTCATTTGTTTTCCTTCTTTTGAGAACTCTATATTCTGCTCCTTAGTCTAATTTTGTGTGTGTGCTTTCACTGTTAAGTCTTTTGAATCCAAGTTATACTCCAGATGCTGATCCTGTCAGATGTGTGCCTGGTAGAGTTTCTCTGTCATCTGTAGACCAGCTCGTCACCTGTTTCTTTGACCATACAGAAGCTTGTCTTTACCGTTAGGCCCATCTGTGACCTCTGGCCTCACCTCCTGAGTGCCTAAATCATCACTCAGGAGTCTTCACTTGATGCTTCTGGTCTGTCAAGGCCTTGGATTCACTTGGAGTGGATTTCTATGCACAGTGAGGGATAAGGATGTGACGCATGGTTCTATAGTCAGAGATCCAGTTTTCCCAGCACCAGTTGTAAAAGAGGTAATCTTTCTGAGGAAAAGATTATTTTTTGGCATCTTTACAAAAAAAAAGAGTCTAGATCTTATATTCTGTTCCGTTGATCTACACATGTGTTTTTGTGCTTGCTGTTTTTACTATTATTTGTTTAGAGACAGGGTCTCTCTATGTAACCCTGCCTGTCCTGGAACTCATTATATAGACTAGGATGGCCTCAAACTCACAGAAATCTCTGCCTTTGCACCTCTGCCTCTGGGCATCTCATCCACTGGGATGAAAGGCATGATGAACCTCTATGCCCAGCGAGACCTACTCTTGATCGGAGGTGCTTTCTGTGTTTCCAAATGAATTTTCAGATACCCTTTTGTGATTCTTGAAGAATAGCACTGGTATTTTTCTGGGTTGCATGAATCCACTGGCTGCTTTTGGTAAGCCACTCTTCTTCACAGTACTGAATCTTTCAATCCATAAACATAGCAGTTCTTTCCATCTTGTAGTGTGTTCTTCAAACTTCACTCTTAAAAACTTTAAAAATTCTTACTTGAGTAGGTTTGACTCATCTCATGGATGGGATGGTCCCCCTGATTTCCTCCTGAGCCTGTGTCTTATCACAGGTAGACAGATACTCACACCTCTGCCACACTGACTTTTATCCTCTCACTTCATGAGTCATCATCAGGTCTAATTTTTCTAGTTGAGTTCTTAGACCTTCTTATGAGTAAAATAATTACCACCTGCAAAAAGGGGATACTCCTCTTTGTCTATCTGTACCCCTTTCATGTCCTCTTGTCACACTGAGGTAGCTAAGGCTTCCAGCATGTTGATTAAGGGTGGAAAAAAAGGGAGTATCTTTGACTTGTTCCTGATTCTAGTGGAACCCCTTTGAGTTCTTTCACATTTAATATAATACAATGGGCTGGAGACGGCTCAGCAGTTAGGAGCATATTCTGTCTTAATAAAGGACTAGAATTTGAATCCTAGTACCCACAATGTGAGGTTCATATGCCCTTGTAATTCCAGCTACAGGATTCAAAACCCTTTTTTGGCCTCCACAGGCACATGCATGCACTCACTCAGAAACACACACAGACACATAAATAAAAATTAAGCCTTTTAAAAATAATATAATGTTGGCTCTTGGTATATTGACTATAGACTTTACTAGGTTGATGTATGTTCCTTCTTTTTAAGTTTCTTCAGGACTTTTCTATCATAAAATGATATTGTTAATAATCTTTTGTAATCTGTTAAAATGATCATGTATTTTCTACCCTTAAATCTATTCATGTTATATATTAAATTTACTGATTTGTATATGTTGAATGATCCAGGTACCCCTGGAATAAAATCTATTTGATCATGACTAATGATCTTTTTTATATTTTCTTAAGTTTAGTCAACAAATTATTTGCTGAAAATTTTCACCTGTATGTCTATTGGGGAGATTTGTCTATAATTTTCTTTTTCTGTTATATCTTTATCCAGTTTTGATGTCAGAGTAATATTGTATTTTTAAAAACAATCTGGCAGTGTGGCTTCTTTTCCTGATATATTCAATAATTTAAGAAGCATTGATGTTTGTTCTTCTCTTAAGGTTTGGTAGAACTCATCAGTGAATCCATCTGAGCCTAGAATTATCAATCAGGAATTCTTTTCTACCCTTCAAATCAAGATTTAAAGTTTACTGGATCAGGCACAGTCACACACGCCTGTAATCCCAGCATTTAAGAGGCAGAGGCAGACGGATTTCTGTGAGGGAGGGGAACCTAGCCAAGTAGGGTTAATAGCCAGGCACAAACAACAACAACACAACAACAACAACAACAAATCCAAGCTGTACCTGAGTAAAAGTCTCTAAAGAGAGCTTCTCAGACTATACAACTAGCTACAGCAAGCTATATATGAGAAAAGGACTTAGAGGAGACTGAACCAGGCCAAGGATCAAGAACTGTGTAAGAGGGCTCAAAGCTATTCAACACGCGTTTAACACACATCAAACTCCACACATTCCTCCTCCTCCTCCTCCCTCACTGAGCATTACTATGGAGCACTAATTCACTGTAATTTCAAATTTAAAGAAAGACTGTAGTGTCCCCCAGCCTGAAGCGGGCTGGTGCAGACCTTGTTGCCACTGAGGTGGGGCCACCTGCGGTGCAGCTTTCTGTGAAGTGTCAATTGTCCTGAGATTCTGCTACCTGTCTTCCTGAGACAGTCCTGAATAAGCAACAGCCTGGCAACCAAGTGCTGACAGCATGGCGACAAAGCACCAAGGATGGACTGGAGGGCGGGGGGGGGGGGGGGTCCCCCTTTTAAGCACAGTCTCTTAGTAAACTTGCGGGCCTTGATCAAAGACAATTTGTCTTGGCCTCATGCTCCTCTCCCAGTCTAAGTCTCTTTCAGCCCCAGCCTGCCTTCCAGGAGAACCCGGTTCATGTAGGCTGGGCCAGCCTCCTACTACAAAAGACAACAAAAAAAAATGAATGAAATCTAACCTGCATACTGCCTTTCCCATGAATTTTAAATAATATATTAGGAAGAATGATTACTCAGAATAAAAAGATATATCATTTTACAATAACGCAAGCAAAGAACATAATGAAAGTGTTACAAAAGAGATGGAAAGTAAGTTTAATTAATAGTCAAGCAGTTAAAGGAACCATCTTACCAGTACTAAAAGCAGGACACTTAGCCATGTTCTTGATTTAATATTCAGAAACATGGATTTCCTATGAAATACTGATTCTTGCCTTATGAATCAGGAACAACTGACGTAAGTCCAATTAAACTTCCTAGATAATCTCCAACTTATAGAAAATAAAAATAGTAGAACAAATTAAATGACATTACTACCATTGTGGCATAATGAAAAACAAAGCCGTATCATGAGCATCTAGAGTCTGTCTTTAAGACCCCATCCTAAAGACAAATACAATTCGTAGATGCTCAAGCCTCTTTTATAAAATCAGATATCATTTATGCACAATGGAGGCACAATTTCCCATATATGTTTCATTCTTTGGCATTTTTTTTTTTGTTTTGTTTTTAGACAGATGTTAAAATGTAGCCCAGTCTAACCTGGAACTCACTACATTGGCCATGGTGGCCTCAAACTTGCAGTAATTCTTCTGCCTCAGCTTTCCAAGTGCTGAGAATGCCAGAATAAACAAGCATAGTGGGTTTGTCCATATACTTTAAGTCATTCTTAGACTACCTGCAATCCTCATACAACATAACTAGTGCATAAATACTTTATACTCTATTTTTTAAAACAATGATGAGGGGGAGGTAGGATGTTCAGTACAGATGCAACTTTCCTTCCAAATCTTTTTATCCTGCAGGAGTATAGATGGCTTAGTAGGTACCAACACTTGCTTTACAAGTATCAGGACTGAGTTTGCATCATGAGCACCATGTCAAAAGCAAAGGACACATGCAAAGACAGGGGAATCCCAAGGGCTGGCTGAAATGTCAAGTAAACGTTTCCAGTGAGATTCCTGTCTCGAGGCACTATGAAGATAGACACAGACATACACACACACACACACACACACACACACCCCTACACATCCTTCTTACCCTTAGTTGGTTAAATAAAGAGATGTGAAAGTAGATGACAAATTTAACCTGACAGTTGGGTAAAAACCATACAACACTGTGCTATGTAGTTAGCCAGCCATTTACTAACAGCAGAGTTAGCTCTGCTCTGCAGGGCAAATACTTGTAGGACCATGAAAGGCAGTCTAGTTCCTGGTTGAGCAAAGGCTAGAAACCCTGGTGACCCTCAAGGGATGGAAGGCCCTGTTCCTGGGCACCGGGCTACTGTCATGTAGCTACAGCCCCCCACAGCCCTCCATAGATTTGTGGCCATCAGTCAAATAAGGGCAATGCCCCAAGCCCCTCCACAGGTAGAGAATGTGACCTGTGGTAGACTCAAGACAGATCTCCATTTTAATGAGGTACCTAAAGGCCCGGAGGACTTAGCCAATAAACTCTCCTAACCAGATGCTCCTCTCTGCAAAAGGTATTTAACTTCAGGCCCGCCCTGAGAAGTGGGCTATGGTTTTACTCATCCACTTTCTGCCATGACAGTAAGTGCCTTCAAACCATGGATTACCTCTTTCTCGTGGGGATCCATGGGAAGCGGTGGAGGCCTTTGCCTACAGAGCCTCTGTCTAATCTCCCATAGAAGGCCTCTCTGTGCTCCCAGTCAAACCTAAGCCAAATTCAGGCCAGCTGCCCAATGACAAGCCAAGGACTCTACCCCCAGGGACCAGCCATAGTGCTCCCTTCTTTTCCCCCTTGGCCCCAGGCTAGATCCAGCCCATGGGCCCCACTTGGGCCCCGACTCCATTCTCAGCTCTTCTGCAGCATCCAACGGCACCGGGGTGTCCGAGAGCCTGAAAACTAGATGAGTCTGGCCTCATCGCAGGCCTGGGGACCCTTGAGCCAACTCCAGCTATCCTGAGCCTCAGACTGTGCTCCCCCACCCCAAGAACATTGTCCCCATGGCTTCCCTATGGCCTGCTACATCTTAAGGTAAGTACAGTCAAACTCCCCGGCATCCTGCCTCCCCAAGAGGCTGTGCCCTGTGGGGGACCATTAACCCAGGGGCTCCTGGAACTCAACACCCATACTAGTAGTGGGTTATGCAACCACCTCTGTAGGGAGCACATATGGGGTTAACTTTGGCTGACTTCTTGCTTGAGATTAATCATGAATGAGTCTGCTGACATCTGTCTTTTAGTTAAGACATGCATTACATTCTCCAAGTTCCTCTGCTTATGCATATGTTCTTGAGATACTGTCTAAGCCTGAAGAAAATGGCCTTGGTCAAACATAGATACCGTGTACCATAAACTTGCCATGTAAGCATTTGTGGTTATGGTTTAACTTCCTAGAACTGGTCATGCTTTGTGTTGCTTGCCTTTAAAGGACACTGAGAGAATGTACTTGGTGTGAAGTATTTATTGTTAGCTCTCCTGAACTCTAATCTCTTTGACTCTTTCCAATCCTCACTCCCCACTTTGTGGTTTTCCCGGTTGGCTGACTGGTAGGTGGTGCCCAACATGGAGCTTTACTGGGGGGTAGGGGGGAGGCACGACACAGTGAAAACACCCCTGGAAGTGGTGAACTCTGGAAAAGTGAACGTGTTGGAGGCTTTTGGATAAGAACAGATGTCTTAGGTGTATATTTCAGCAATTGGTTCTGTTGGCTTGTGGCTTTGCTATCCATGGTATTGTGTAGTATAAAACAGCTAAGAAAAATACTCATTGCTGGCATGGTATTGACCTATAACCCTCCCATATCTGTCTCATTTCTCCTTTCTGTCTTTTCTATCTTTAATCATTGCTCTCCCCTCCGAGGCTGATTGACTTGTGCTGGCAGGAAGGTACAAGTAGTACCTGAACAGCCTAAAATTTTTTTAGGTTCTAAAAAATCCTAGGTTTGATCAAATGACTTCTTTCCCAACTCCTGGAAATGTACTCCACATTCCTAGAAACACTCATAGGGATTTGCAGATTAGATTTCTTTTTTCAAGCAATAAAAAAATTCCTTATTCCTTGAGTTTTGGGCACTTAGCCATTCCTCAGTTGGGTTGTCCCACCTGGCGTTTTGGAAGAACACATCTTAATTTCTATTTTGTAACTTTAACCAAATTCTCTGTATTAACCATATTAAAGACATAAAAAATTAAAGACATTCGATTTTTTCTTACTTATTTACAAAGGCCCAAGTTAATCTACATACTTACTGTGCAGTATGACTTTAAGTTCCACCAGCAGCTTCTTTGACCCTCCATGACTTGTCCCTGGGAGCTTCTGCATTGCTTCCCCCTTTTTGTTTAGAATTTCAATTCTTAATGCACCTGTGAGCCCAAAATGACAAGAAAGGCTGTCATAATTACCCACTGGGAATCTGGAAGCTCTTTGTGCTGCATTTTAATATTTTACAGTTTTCTATATGTTAGAAGTAGACAACTAAAAAAACCAAAAACACCAATAGACAAAACCAATGGGAGGGGATATTAGAAAACAACGTACCGATTGGTGTTCCAGCAGGCCTAACTTCATTTGGCAATAATTCATCTCCTTCAGGCCAAGTTACAGACAATCTATCAGGGAGCCTATTATAAAATGAGCATATTAATGCTTTCTGAATTCAGTTATTGACAGCATTAACTAAAAATATGCAAATCATCAGAATATCAGGTACTACTGATACATTTTTAAAAGTTAGGCCTACTCTTACTTTGCCTAATAAAAAGCCAAAATAAAAATATATCTTGATATTAACACTTAGATGTCTTTCTTAATTTATAGTATAAAATACCTTTTAAAGAAAAAATAAAATATTCTACTCAGAAATTAAATAGCATTATTACCTTAATTCAAAAATAGAAATTTAATTTTCTTTCTTTTTTTGTTTGTTTGTTTGTTTGTTTGTTTGATTTTAAAGTGATGGTAGCAGGGCCCTCTCTACCACCTCTCTACATTAATACATGCTGTCCTGGAACTTACTATATAGCTCAGGCTGGCCCTCAATGTCCCGCCCCAGTCTTCTGGGGGACCATATGCTACTATCTTACTAGCTACTAGTTTTTCACTGTTCTTTACTTCTTAGAAAGTAGTGCTAGTTTCCTCTAGCTAAGCTACACAAAACTATTCTAAATGCCTCTGTCAAGGTATACATAGATGTGACACTTTAGACAAGATTTCATCTTTTCCTACAAATCTAGGTTCCTGTCTAACTATAACTCTCAATATTTAACATCAAAGAGTTTACCTCAGGGCACATGGCACATACAAAAATACTGAATAGCACTACAACCTTCGATTAAAATGTTTTGGGTTTTTTTGGTTTTTTTGTTTTTTTGTTTTTTTGAGACAGGGTATCACTAAGTAAAACTGGTTGGCTTGGAACTGGCTACATAGCCCAGGCTGGCCTGGAACTGTAGAGACTGGCCTGCCTCTGACTCCCCTATATGCTACAGTGCCCAGCCCAATTCTTATATTGTTTAGACTTGTATCTTGAAATTTAACTTACCTTGCCATTTCATCTTCTACATATTTCCTAATTGTTTTCTCGGCTACTGTCCTATCCAGCTTTGCAATGGGCACAGTTTTTATTTCATCATACAGTGCCTGGGGTTCCTGAATAAAAATTTACACCAACATTGCAAATAAAACAATTTAAACTTAGTTACAAAGCTAGGTGCCTTAGTTACTAAACAACCTAATTACTTCCTCATCAATCTAATCCTAGTTAAGTATGCAAATGAGAGTTAACTATTCTTAAATATTTAACTGTTTACTTCACTTTTAAAAATCTAACTTTAAAACCATATTCCTCTGTGCACACACAGAATGGGTATGTAGACACGTGTGGAGGTCAGAGAACAAACAACTCTTGGAGACTGCCTTCTTCTCTACCTCTAGTGACTGTTCTCACTTTTTATTTGACCTATATAATCCTAACAAAATTCAAATAAGAAGAAACAGTGTAAGGAGATAAAAATGTTTTTAATCTTGAAATAGAATTCTGTCTAGGGATTATTTGTCTGTGAGCCTAACAGAAATTTGCCTTTTACAAAAGTACTATGCTATGGACATATAAATTAATATAGATTATTACAGACATTAAATATGGAACAGAAAATTATGCTGACAGCAATCACTTCCAAAATGCACGTGAATTTTAAAATATCATTATCTTTCCTCCACTATTACATAAGAGTGACTCCATGAGACTTTCACATACATAGCCATTTGCTTTCTTACCATGGCAATCTGAACTTCTCCTCCCGTAGCATACACTTCTCCATCATGATCACCATGAAGGAAAAACCTTACAATGCTTCCATAACAGAGAGGAAGTGTCTTGATCGTCTTGACCTAATATTTAGCATTAGATAGCAAATCAGTCTAGTAAGAACCACTTCACATAACTCACATGCATGTGAAAAATATGCTTATTAACGATTCCTACAAAAGCCAATGAGCACATGAATAAACAGCGAGGCTAAGCACTTACTCCAAGCAATTCTGTGCCGACAGGAGCTTCCTGCTTATAACCCCAACACTTGGGAGGTGAACGCTAGTTGCTCAGTTATAGGCCAGCCTAAAGCTACACAGTGACACTATCTCAAAACTCAAAATTGGAATCTCTTCCCTTGAAAAGGCAGTATCAGTTTCTCATTCAGAAATTCAAAACAAATCAGAAATCATTATAAGCTATTTTGATTCATCTATACATTAGGTAGCAGGACAAACTCCCCAACTTAATGGTTTATATTTTTCAGAACTGGTTATCTAAAAGACATTTACTCAAGTTCATGAAGAAGTTGAAAATGTATTACCCCCTTCTCCTGGCAACTCTTCCCTTGGCTGCATGGATACTGTGAGTTCTAGTTTCCTCCCACCCCATCAGACAGCCTTTCCGTCTTTGTCACCTGCTCCCTCCATCCTTGCTTCCTCTAGGGCTTAACTCTATGCTGGCACCCCACAGGAATGGAGGGAGTGGGTGTCCTTCTACCTTTGCAACTATTGAGTATATCCAAACTCCTTCCTCTTTTGAGGTTAACTCAACTGCTAGTTTTTTATCCAAAGAATTTTATGATTTGCTCTCTTCTTTCAAGTCCTAATATCACCCAGTGTCAGAACACTCTCTCCTTTCCTAACATCTTCTTTTCATTCAGATCATCTTCATCTTCTCTATGCTTACATGACTTCCATTTGTAGGTTAGACTATGCCAAAGAAGCAAGCACATCTCTGTCTCTATGTTCACAATGCATTTAAGAGCAACAAAAATAAATTATAACACATTGAAAAATGCTTTCACGCCAAGGGTGTAAGGTTAATGTTATGGGAAGAAATCATACTTTGCTAATGGAGCCTTTGGCAAATAAACAGAATAGTTAAAAAGACATAGAAATTATATATTAAAATTGCTCTTCTTTTCATTCTTTATTGGTTCCACTGAAACTTACATAAGCATTTTTGTAGTTAATAAACTCCAATACATCTATAATACCAGTCAATACTAAGAACTTAGTTTGGATGTAGTGAACCTACCAATTGGCCTGCTTTGTATATTTTCCCGTCCCATTCTATTGCTGAAAATGTTGCCCAGGGACCTTGCTTTTTAGTGGGAAGATCTGGACGGGTAATTATTCCTTTAAAAAGCGTGAATTTTATTTGTTTGTCATGCTTTTCATGACAATCCTTCAGCCATAAAGCAAATTCTCTGTCAATTTTCATTCTCTGCTCCTGTAAAAATTTAAAATATTCTATGAAATACAGATATTAATAGACACATTGAAGTTGTACAGGTTTATCATTCATCTTATTTTCCTTCTATATATCATACATGAGAAAACCTAGGTAAAAATTAAACTACCTTGCCATGTATTTTCTTATACAAACTTAGGAGATTTCGTAAAATTAAGGCATGTTTTCCTTTTATATCTTTTATTAATACAGATTTCTTTTATACAAAAAATGGAGCAAAATTTAAAATTAAAAAACTTAATAAGAATGAAGGAGGATAAAAAACTGTGTTATATGATGTACATGACTGATAATTTAAGGTTGGTAATTACCTATCTTTTAGCACCTAAGCATTAAACTTCTGAAAGAGTAGCACAGAGTAAATGTTTCTGAGGTATGTAGGTAGAAAGTGTATAATTAGTCTTATTAAACTTTGAAAACTTTCTTCACAATGGAATTGTTTGGGGTTGTTTCATTACCAGTGCATGGACTTTAATACTGATCAATCTTCAATCACCTTTAAGCTAAAAACATCCCATAATTATACCTACACGCATGCACACGCACGCACGCAAGCAAGCAAGCAAGCGCACACACGCGTGCGCGCGCACACACACACACACACACACACCAGTAACTCACAAAACAAGATGAAAATTAGTGGGTAGTGAGGTGACTCACTCAGTAAACACACTTGCCACCAAGCCTGGAAACCTGAGTCTCATCTTTAGAACTCACACAGTGGAAGGAGGTAACTGACTCCAGCAATTAATTAAACCCTTAAAGAGTAGTTCCTGTTCAGATCCCATGAAACACAATTCAATATATTTCTATTAAATGGAGATGCTGGATGATACCGAAGTTCCAATTTAAGATCTAATAAAGCTGGGCACGTGTGGCACATGCCTGTAATTCTAGCACTTAGTGGGTAGGGGCAGTAGGACCAGGAGTTCAAGGCCAGACTAGGCTATAAAAGGTTTGAGGCAAGCCTGCCTATGTAAGACTATCTGGGGGTGGGAGAGCGAATATCTCATAAAGGTGGGTAAATTTTACCCATAATATTCAAATATGATTAAACAAATTTATTAAGAGAAATTACTCAGCTGTTAAATTCACTTGCTGCTCTTTGGGTGGGTCACTGCTTATAAATCCTGATGCTCTCCTTTGGCCTTGGTGGGCATATGATTTCACACACAAACATATGCACACATATACACACACAATATTGAAATGTTTATTCCAGCAAACATAGATTATTTAAACATAGTAGACTTTTGAGTAAATGAATCTAAAATATATATTTATTTATATATTTTATATATATAAATCTAATATATATAGACAATATAAATCTAAAATCTAAAATATATATATTCTCATATACATCTGGTCTTATTTAAAGAGAAATCATTGACAAATATTCAAAGCTTGACACTTAAAAAGCATACCTGTCCATTTAAGATTCTTGTAAAGAGGGTGTTCTTATCTTTCAATTTCAGCTCAAGATCCATAAATGTCAGTTTATTTGTGCTGACCTGAAATTTGTCGTTAGTGAATAATGCACCAGATATTCTATTAAAGCACTCAATTGGGACAAGCCCTCTCTTCTTAGGAGGAGCACACCAGTCAAAGCTGGAACAGAAGAACATTATTGGTCAGTAAAAAGATTAGGTTGATAGATGCAACCCAGACTACTATACCCAGCAAAACTTTCAATCACAATAAATGAAGAAAGAAAAACACTGTACTATAAAAGCAAGTTTAATCAGTATCTATTGGCAAATCCAGCTCTATAGAAGGTACCAAACAAACAAAAACAAAGACAAAAAAACAAACAAACAAAAAAATCCTTCGGGGCTGGAGAGATGGCTCAGTGGGTAAGAGCACCCAACTGCTCTTCCAAAGGTCTGGAGTTCAAATCCCAGCAACCACATGGTGGCTCACAACCATCTGTTAACGAGATCTGACTCCCTCTTCTGGAGTGTCTGAAGACAGCTACAGTGTACTTACATATAATAAATAAATAAATCTTTAAAAAGAAAAAAAAAAGAAGTTAAAAAAAAAATCCTTCAACCTGAAAAACTCCTACACCCAAGAAAACACAAGGAATAAAACATCCCTAACCAGCAAACCAAAAAAGAGGGGAACCCACACATAACAACAACATAAGAAAAAGTAATAAACGCTGTTCACTGATCTCTCAACATCAATGGTCTCAATTTCCCAGTATAGGGAAACTAAAACACAGACTTAAGGGATGGATGTGAACAGGATCCATCCTTCTGCTCCATCAAAGAAACACACCTTAACATCAAGGACAGACATCAACTCAGGGTAAAATGATGGAAAAAGATATTCCAAGCAAATGAACCTAAAAAACAAGCTGATGAAGCCATAGTAATATCTGACAAAAATAGACTTCAAACCAAAACTAACCAGATGAGATAGAGAAGGACACTACATACTCAAAGGAAAAATTTACCAAGAGGACATCTCAATTCTTAACATCTATGCACTAACCACGATGGCTTCCAAAGTCAATAAAACAAAACAAAACATTACTACAGCTACATACTGAACCTTACACAGTGATAGTGGGAGACTTCAATACCCAACTCGCACCAAGAGACAGATCATCCAGACAAAAATTAAACAGAAATGCTGAAGCTAATTGATGGCATAAACCAAATCAACCTAATAGATATTTACAGAACTTTTTTTCACTGAAACAAAAAAAAAAAAAATATATATATATATATATATATATATATATATATATATATATATAATCTTCTTCTCTGCCTTCCCTCCATGGAACATTCTCCAAAATTGACCACACACCTGGACATAGAGCAAATCTCAAAAGATACAAGAAAACTGATGCAAAATCAGCTATCCTATAAGACCGTCACTGATTTTAAAGCTAGATATCAATAACAATAGAAACAACACAACGTTTATAAACTCATGGCAACTAAACAACTCACTATTGAATGAAAAATGAGTCAAAACAGAAATTCAGAAGGAAATTTTAAAAGTTTTACAACTGAAAGAAATGAAGACACAATTTTTACCCAGGCTTTTGGGATATAATGAAGGTGATTCTAAGAGGCAAGACATAACATTAAGTGACAATCTTTAAAAAAAAAAAATTAGAGATCTCATACTACTAACTTAACACCATTCCAGAAATCTATAGAACAAAAAGAAGAAATCATACCCAAGAGGATTAGACAGCATAATTTAATATTTAAGAAATATTAAAATCAAGGCTGAAATCAATAAAACAGAAACAAAAATACAAAGATTCGATAAAACAGTTGATTTTCTGTAAGATTAACAAACCCTTGTCTAAATTAATTAAAAGACAAAAAGAATATCCAAATTAACAAAATTAGAAAGGAAAGGGGGGACAAAACAATAGACCATCCAGGAAATCCAGAGAGAATAAGGACATATCCAAACTCCACATTCCATAAAACTGGAAAATCTAAAAGAAAGGGTAATTTTCTCAATAGGTACCATTTACCAAAGTTAAACCAGATAAGCAATTTAAATAGATCTATAAACCCTAGAGAAACAGAAGCAGTCATTAAAAGTCTCCCAATCAACCAATTCTAAGGCAGATGGTTTTAGGACAGAATTCTACCAGACTTTCAAAGAAGAGCCAATGCCAATACTCCTAACAGTAGTCCACAAAATAGAAATAGGAGGAGTATTATCAGATTCATTTTATGAGGCCAGTTACCCTCATACCCAAAGGACAAACTGAACATAAATTACAGACCAAATTCCCTTTGTAAACATAGATGCAAAATACTCAACAAAATACTTGCAAACTAAATCCAAGAATATATCAAAAAGAGGTTTCATCCCAGAGATGCAGGGATGGTTTAACATATGAAAATCAGTAAATGTAATCTAACTTATAAATAAACTGAACAGGAAAAAAAAACCCACATTATCATCTCATTAAATGTCAAAAAAGTTTATGACAAAATCCATAAAAAGTGGATAAAAAGTGGAGAGATTAGAGATTCAACAACATACCTAAATATAATAAAAGCAGTTTATAGCAAACCCATAGTCAACATCAATTTAAATGAAGAGAAGCTCAAAGCAATTCTGCTAAAATCAGGTACAAGACAAGGTTAAGGTTGTCTACTTTGCTCTACTTATTCACTATAGTACTTGAATCTTAGCTAGAACAGTAAGACAACTCAAGGAGATCAATGGGATATAAAAGGATAAAGTCAACATATATGTATCTGCAGATGATGTGATAGTACCTTGTAGGTGATTTGAAAAATCTCACAGGGGAACTCATAGAGCTGATAAATACTTTTATCAACATAGCTGGTACAAAACTAACTCAAAAAACGACAATAAAAAACAGTAGCCCTCCTATATACAAATCACAAAGGGACTAAGAAAGAAATCAAGGAAACAACACCTTTCAAAATAGCCTCCAACAATATTTAATTGACTTGGGGGTATTTCTAATCAAGCAAGTGAAATACTTGTATGATAAAAATTTGAAGACACTTAATAACCTGGCAAAGATAACGGGATGGAAAGATAATTTAAAAAAAAAAAAAAAAAAACATGGCCATCCTACATAAGCAGTCTATAGCTTCAATGCAATCCCCATCAAAATTCCAACACAATTTTTCACAGATTTAGAAAGAACAATTTTCAGCTTCACATAAAAACATAAAAGTCCAAGCATAGCTTAAAACAATCCTAGATAATAAAAGAACTGCTAGAAGTATCACCATCCCTCATTTAAACGAGTATAGAAATAAAAAAGCAGCATTGTATTGGCATAAATGCAGACATGTTGATAAACTAAACCAAATATCAATTCACACACATAGGGAAACCTGAGTTCACAAAAGAAATCAGAAATACACACTAGAAAAAAGACAGCATCTTCAATAAGCAATGGTAGTTAAACTGGATATTTGTGATTCAAAGAGTCCAAAGAGATCCATATTTCTCACCCTGCACAAAACTCAACTCCAAAGGATTTAAAGACCTCAACTTAACAAGTACCTTGACTATGGCAGGAGAGAAAGCAGGGGAGGCTTGAACTCACTGGCAGAGGACAGACGTTCTGAACAGCAGAGCATCAACACAGGTACTAAGAACAATGATTAATAAACAGAGCCTCATGAAATTCAAAACTATCTGCATGGCAATAGACATTTGGGCAAAGTGGCACCCTACAGAATAAGAAAAGATTTTTACCAACTATGCATCCAATAGAGGGGATAATATCTAAGATATATAAAGAACTAAAATCAATAAAATGAATGCCAGCTCAGGCTGGCAAGGATGCAGGGTAAGGAGAGCTCACTCATTGCTGGAAGAAATACAAATTTGTACAGCCACTATGAAAATCAGTGTGGCTGTTCCTCGGGAACCTGGGAAGAAATCGACCTCAAGCTTCACCTATATCACTCTTGGGCCTTTGCTCTAAGGACTCTACGTCCTACTACAGACACGCTTGCTCAGCCATGTTCACTGCTGCTCTATTCATATAACAGCCAGAAACTGGAAACAGCCTATGTGTTAACAAATGGAATATTACAGAATGGAATATTATTCAACAGGAGAGAGACACAAAGAGAGAGAGACAGAGAGAGACAGAGACAGAGAAAGACAGAGACAGAGAGAATGAACAGGAGGAAGGAAATAATGAAATTTAAAGGTGAATAGATCTAGAAAAGGAATCATGCTGGGTTAGGAAACCCAGAGCCAAAAAGAAAATGATATGTATTCTCTTATGTGTTAGCTATTAAGTCTTAAGTAACCCAGCCTCAATCTTTATAACCAGAGACTAGGTATAGATTAAGTGACTGGGGTTAGGGGTGGCGAAGTATTTTCCTAGGAAGGAGAAATAGACAATTATGGATGGATAAGGGTGGGGAACTGTGATGGTTTGTATATTCTTGGACCAGGGAGTGGCACCATTTGGAGGTGTGGCCTTGTTGGAATAGGTGTGACCTGGTTGGAGTAGGTGTGTCACTGTGGGTGTGGGCTTAAGACCCTCACACTAGCTGCCTGGAAGTCAGTCTTCCACTTGCAGCCTTTGGATGAAGATGTAGAACTCTCAGCTCCTGCTGCGCCATGCCTGCCTGGATACTGCCATGCTCCCACCTTGATGATAATGGACTGAACCTCTGAACCTGTAAGCCAGCCCCAATTAAATGTTTTTTTTATAAGACTTGCCTTGGTCATGGTGTCTGTTCACAGCAGCAAAACCCTAACTAATACAGGGACTTAGAACAGGAAGATTAAATGGAAAGAAGGAAGGAAGAGGAGGCTAATGGAGGAGATACAGGGAGAGACAACTAAGGCTAAGAGCCATTTAAAGGGTCATATGGAAACTTACTTCAGTAAAATCACCTTAGAATATATGCATTTATAAGAGAAATCTAAATGAAATCATAAAATCCTTCACCTCAGGACTCAGAAGAGAAGGTAGAAAAATTGTAAGATAGACACAGCAGGATTGACAGACAAGAACTCAGAGACTGAGGCAGCATGTATGGAGCCTGCATGAGTGAAAGCCAGATGGGGTTCCAGAGATGAGAGGGGAAGTGGACATGAGGCCCACCCCTAACCCAGAAGCTTATAAAGGATAACCACTTATAAAGGAAAAATTAGATTTCTCCAATGAAGTTATCACTAGATAAAGACACCACACTTAAAGAAGGTCCCTTGCCCAGTAGTAGACAGCCAACACAGGAGGAGTTTGTTTTTTGAGATGTTTTTTTTGTTGTTGTTGTTGTTGGATTTCTTTGTTTCTGGGCCTTCTGGGTCTTTCCTGGCTTTTTGCCTTTAAGATGTCTGTGTGTCTCTGTGTGTGAATGTCTGTGTCTCTGCACCTGTGTGTTTTCGTTCCTTCTCTGTTTTCCTACTCCTTTTTTTTTGTCCTGTTCAGGTTTCTTTGTTTCTATTTTACCTCATTTTCTTCTCCTTTCTTTCTTTTAGGAGCCTGTTTGTTTTCAAATGAGAGAGAGTAAGAAAAAGTATGGATTCAAGGGGGTAGGAAAGATCTGGAAGGGGTTGGGGATGGGGAGAGTGTAATGAGCAATGTGCGGGAAAAAAATCTATTTTCAATTAAAAAAGAGAGGTCAAAAAGATGTAACCACCACAATGAACACTTACTCTCCTACTGATGTATATGGTATTAGCCGTCCATTCCAAAAACATTCAAAGATCGGCCTCTTCCCTCGAGCTGCTTTCTCGGATATGAAACAGTCATCATCGTCGTCTTCATCCTTTAGCTCTACAGCAAGAAGTTAAGTGGAACATTTTCATCTCTGCACACCAGGAACAACTTTTCCTACTTTGACATCAATTTCTGTAAGGGCACACTGAAGTGGTCTCAGAGAAATACAACTACAGTCCTTCAAATTGCATGAGAAAATCTTGTTAATTAAAAGACAGACAGATGTCTAAGAGCTCACAGTTAATATAAATGATTACCTACACACAATCTAATATGAAGTAGGAATAGCACAAAGCTGACAGGACTAGGATCTTTAAAGTACTCTCTCTCTCTCTCTCTCTCTCTCTCTCTCTCTCTCTCTCTCTCTCTCTCTCTCTCTCTGTGTGTGTGTGTGTGTGTGTGTGTGTGTGTGTGTCTTCCTTTCTTCCTTTGCCTTCCTGTTTTCTTTTCCTTTTTTCCAGACAGAGTTTCTCTGTGTACCCCTGGCTGTCCTGGAACTCACTCTGTTGATCAGGCTGACCTCACACTCTGAGATTCACCTGCCTCTGCCTTCCAAGTACTAGGATTAAAGGAGTGAGCCAGCTTTTAAATCTATTTCTTTAAAAAAAAAAAAAAGTTATATATCCAAAAAGACTTTTGTATTGTGAATTCCGTTTTCTCCATAAATAGGCTCTTGAAATCTGTACCTGAAACACAATTTCCACAATTCTACTAAACTAGAATGCTCACACAAAAACCATCAGAAATGTACAATGTCAAGTAATAGCAAATTCATCTATTTTGGACAGATCAAGAGTACTCAATTTACCTTTTTATAAGCTATGATGCTTCCAAATTCAGATGGGCAGAAAATTACACACTATCATTTATCAAAAGGAAATCAGTACAACTATCAACAATATTGTGCTTTTTAGCAATACATTCTTAACTATCCAGCTAAAGTGAGCATATGCTCCTGATGCAGTAACACACACTGGCAGTGAGTCCTCTACCTAAATTAACAGAGCCTTCTCCTCCCAAAAAGCCCCTGGAAGAAAGCTTCAGTCAATTTAGATGTAATATGTCACTTTGGTCTTACAAGAATTTAAGCATCATCATCATCATTTGAAGAACTACATCACTCTGTCTAGAAATTTTTTTTAAATCAGAAATAGCAAATGTGGTAGGGACCAGAGGCCCACGGGAGACAGCAGCACTGACTGACAGCAGAGACCCATGGGAGACAGCAGCACTGACTGACAGCAGAGACCTATAGGAGACAGCAGCACTGACTGACAGCAGAGACCCATAGGAGACAGCAGCACTGACTGACAGCAGAGACCCATGGGAGACAGCAGCACTGACAGCAGAGTCCCATAGGAGACAGCAGCACTGACTGACAGCAGAGACCCATGGGAGACAGCAGCACTGACTGACAGCAGAGACCCATGGGAGACAGCAGCACTGACTGACAGCAGAGACCCATGGGAGACAGCAGCACTGACAGCAGAGACCCATGGGAGACAGCAGCACTGACTGACAGCAGAGACCCATGGGAGACAGCAGCACTGACTGACAGCAGAGACCCATGGGAGACAGCAGCACTGACAGCAGAGACCCATGGGAGACAGCAGTACTGACAGCAGAGACCCATGGGAGACAGCAGCACTGACTGACAGCAGAGACCTATGGGAGACAGCAGCACTGACAGCAGAGACCCATGGGAGACAGCAGCACTGACTGACAGCAGAGACCTATGGGAGACAGCAGCACTGACAGCAGAGACCCATGGGAGACAGCAGCACTGACTGACAGCAGAGACCTATGGGAGACAGCAGCACTGACTGACAGCAGAGACCCATGGGAGACAGCAGCACTGACTGACAGCAGAGACCCATGGGAGACAGCAGCACTGACTGACAGCAGAGACCCATAGGAGACAGCAGCACTGACTGACAGCAGAGACCCATGGGAGACAGCAGCACTGACAGCAGAGTCCCATAGGAGACAGCAGCACTGACTGACAGCAGAGACCCATGGGAGACAGCAGCACTGACTGACAGCAGAGACCCATGGGAGACAGCAGCACTGACTGACAGCAGAGACCCATGGGAGACAGCAGCACTGACAGCAGAGACCCATGGGAGACAGCAGCACTGACTGACAGCAGAGACCCACGGGAGACAGCAGCACTGACTGACAGCAGAGACCCATGGGAGACAGCAGCACTGACTGACAGCAGAGACCCATGGGAGACAGCAGCACTGACAGCAGAGACCCATGGGAGACAGCAGCACTGACTGACAGCAGAGACCCATGGGAGACAGCAGCACTGACAGCAGAGACCCATGGGAGACAGCAGCACTGACTGACAGCAGAGACCCATGGGAGACAGCAGCACTGACTGACAGCAGAGACCCATAGGAGACAGCAGCACTGACTGACAGCAGAGACCCATGGGAGACAGCAGCACTGACTGACAGCAGAGACCTATGGGAGACAGCAGTACTGACAGCAGAGACCCATGGGAGACAGCAGCACTGACTGACAGCAGAGACCCATGGGAGACAGCAGCACTGACTGACAGCAGAGACCCATGGGAGACAGCAGCACTGACTGACAGCAGAGACCCATGGGAGACAGCAGCACTGACTGACATCAGAGACCCAAGGGAGACAGCAGCACTGACTGGCAGCTACTCTTGTACTGATGCTCTCATTAAAGCATGCCTGCACTATTCCAACAACTGACCTTAGTTTATCCCCTTTCCCTACTTTTGAAGACAGAGTCTGGCCATACTGTCCATGCTGGCCACGAACACTCCTCCCACTTCAGCCTCACGAGTGTTGGATTAAAGACTATAATACCACACACAGCTTCAGTTTCTTATTTAACCCTCATAACATCACCAAAACAAACAAACTCATTTTACATATGGCAACACCAACATAGGGAGTGGTTTGTCTAAAACAACAAAACCAAGAGTGACAAAGATAGGACTTGGGTCAGAAGACTAAGGACAACTAAAGAATTTGAGAAGTTTTAAAATGGTTAATTCATAAATTCAATGCAAGTGAGGCATTATTGTGCACTCTTAACATTGCAAGACAGGGGGGCTGGCGAGATGGCTCAGTGGTTAAGAGCACTGATGGCTCTTCCGAAGGTCCTAGTTCAAATCCCAGCAACCAGCCGGGCGTGGTGGCGCACGCCTTTAATCCCAGCACTCGGGAGGCAGAGGCAGGCGGATTTCTGAGTTCGAGGCCAGCCTGGTCTACAAAGTGAGTTCCAGGACAGCCAGGGCTACACAGAGAAACCCTGTCTCAAAAAAACAAAAAAAACAAAAAACAAAAAAAAAAACAAATCCCAGCAACCACATGGTAGCTCACAACCATCCGTAACGAAATCTGATGCCCTCTTCTGGTGCATCTGAAGATAGCTACAGTGTACTCATATATAATAAAATAAAATAAATAAATCTTTAAAAAAAATAAATAAGAACAATGTTTAAAAAAAAAATTACAAGACAGAAGGAAGCGAGGCACTGTTGCACGTGCCTTTAACTGCAACACAGAAGGTTAACAGGATCCTGGCTGCACTAAGGCCACACTCTGTATCAAAATTACATATTTTTCAACTTAATCATCAACAAACTCACTGGATATTGTTTGGGTTGCTTTAAGCAAATGAACATTGTATAGAAAATATTAAGGTAAACACCTATCTTACACTGAGCATACTCACACACAAAACATAAATATTACATATAAAATTACATACATACATACATACATACATACATACAAAGAAACAAAAAATCCTATAAGATCTTTCAAAGAACTTTAAGCAGGAAAAGCCTTATAAGGGTAAAAAGTATAATTTTAAAAAAAATGAGTAGATATGATTGTATGAAATGTGAAAATTTAATAAATATACACAAAAGAAAGACATTGTAGAGAATAAAAAGAGAAATATCATGCATACACATAAAAATTGAGCTCAGTAAGATTAAAAGAAAAGCTTCTAAAAGTCAAATGCTTTACTTTTTAACATGGAAATGACTATAAATAAAAATTATATGTTTATATAAATATATGAAACTATTAAAAATAAAGTAAAACAAGTATATGAATTAAACATAGATAATTCATAAATTTATTTTAAAACAAAACCAACAGACTATGAAAAGTTATAAAAGTTCCAAACACTAACCATGTTAGCAGGAAGCACTGTTTTAACTTTACCCAGTCCTACGCCCAACTAGGCATCAGTCAGAGAATACTATCCAAAAATCACAAAATCCTATTTTCACCCGGCAGATGAGATTAACATACTTGATGGAAAGCATGGGTCATCAGGAAAGGTTTCTCTATCATATAAGAAGGGATGGTACCGGATAACCCCTTCCACTACACCGTCTCCTTCAACGTGAGCCTTGAACTCAAAACTATCAGACGCTGTGTTTATATACAATGTCTGCATGTCATCTTGTATTTCCCTTAGGTTGATAATCTTAGGTGTCTTCCCCTTTTCAAACAAAGAAATCTAAAATAAAAATAAAATAAAAATAATTAAGTTCTATGGTAACTTTACTTTTCCCAACCAAAATCCCCCTTGCTTTGTGAAAGAGTCATCTAGTTAAGGAATCTACAGATCTGCACAAGATGCACATATCTACCCATGGGCGGATACCGCTAAGGAGCAGCTCGGTGAAGGCTGCTCAGTTACAAAACAGAAGGTAAACAGAACAGGGTTAAGTTTTCCTGCTGGAAGTGCAAAGAAGACCATTTTACATGACATTCCTCTGCGTGTCCGGACAAGGACAAGCAGAACCCAGGGGTTTGGTTTTTGGTTTTGTTTTTTTTTTTTTTTTTTTTTTTTGGTTTTTCGAGACAGGGTTTTCTCTGTGTAGTCCAGGCTGGCCTCGAACTCAGAAATTCACCTGCCTCTGCCTCCCAAGTGCTGGGATTAAAGGCATGCGCCACCATGCCCGGCTGCAGAACCCAGTTCTAAAAGGCTCTGTGCTTTTAAGTCCGACCACGGCCACAAGACGACTCTCATGAACAAACACGATGCCATAAACAGATATGTCCCCCTTTCTCCTTGCTTTCAAAAGCATTACGCTCCATCACAATTCTTATCTCTACAAAAGAGTGAACAGAGGGGAACCAAGGGCTGTTTACCAAAAAGTTTTTTAAAAAAGTAAAAAAAAAAAAAAAAAACCCCAAAAACCATCATTGGGGTAATATTTATAATATCCTTGGGTGGACTTTTGTCTTACTTCAATATCAATATTGTTGAAAGGTCCAATGGCTTTGGCTGTACTTATTTCATTTCCTTTTGGTCCATGAATATAGTAATGATAAATATGCCTAAAATAGAGAATAACATTATTTTTTACTAACATGACAGTATAATTCACATAATCTCCCACCAAAAAGAAATTTCTATTCCCATCATTTAACACACTTGCCCAACACTTCATCATTGGGGAATTGTCTCATGCACGCCACAGGGGTCACCTACCACTGAGCTACACATCTAGCCACGCACTCCCAGAATTTTTTTAAAAAACAATATTCCAGTGGCAAAATAAACTCTGAAATCCAGTATTACATTTAGATTCAGATACACAATTTGTCTAGGCCACAGAGTTAGCTTTATTTAACCCAGTCTTTTTCACCTTCCAAAGCCATATACATTCCACTTCAAATACAATTTAGCAAATAATTTTTTTTTTTTTTTAAGTAGAAGAAGTAAGAGTCTCTAACTCTGTGTGCTAAGGTTATTCTAGAAAGTATTCAAAGAATCTGGTAGTACTGGCATGCACGCCTTTAGCGGTCTTCAGAGTACGGCGGTTGGTTACTCTAAGTTAGGGTTTCTCAACACTGGCACTAAACTATACCAACATTTCAAAATAAAATTTAATAAATTCAACAAAATTCCATTAAAAGTCACCAGGAATCATTGGCTTATTGTTTTAAATAAAATAATATTGTTTACCAAAAAGTTTGTGTGTGTGTGTGTGTGTGTGTGTGTATATATATATATATATATACACACACACACACATATATATACATATATATATATAAAATGTTATTTTGTTTAAGACAATAAAATATTTCTAATTATTCCTCAAATAGGCATTTATGAATTCCTTCTCATAAATTAAAACAAAAACAAAAACCTAGGTTTGCAGGGATTGGTAGTATTCACCTGTAGACCTTACAGACAGAGGCAGAAGGATTGCAAGTTCCAGGCCAGCCTGAGATACAGAGTGAGAATCTATCTCTAAGAGAGGGGAAGAGAAGGTGGGAAGAGGGTGGGTAGCAGAGAGAACAGTAAGACTTAGCACCCTAGCCACTCCTGAAAATACTAACATAAACAAAAATGGTTCTCCTAAGAGTCAATTGTTTTTTATATAAAAAAACAAAAAAAGTACACTCTGCTAAGATGTATATGTATGTAATATAGACTTAAGTATAACAGACTTTGAAGTAAATATGATTTTTAAATATTAATTTTGTGAAGATATACCCATTTTAAAAGACTCCATTATTACAGACTAATAAAAAACTATGTAAACAACCTAGTAAGAGTAAATATCACTTAGATACAAGGAAAACCTAGGAAATCTGATTTGATTAATGTGATATAAACGTTCAGAGGTTTCTTAGAATAGCAATGATATTTTAGTACTTAGTATTACTTTTTATTATGGTACATTTTAAGGAATGCTTGTGCACTTATTTCAATGGGCTCAATGTGTTCCTCTGTAGAAACACAGTAGATATTGCTATAGACACTGAAGATACAGGCACGAATCCTAAGGTGAAAGTAGGGAAAGTGCAGCCACAGGACAGAAACACTAAGTGTGACCTGAGAATGGAGGCGGAGCTAACCAAGTCTCAAGCTGTTCTGTACACTGTAGCAGGTGTCAAAATCCTTGTGTTTCAATTAGTGCTGAATATGTGAGGTAATCTATTTTAATTTTTTGAAGGAGCAGATGAATAACCGTTTGAAAATCAACATCAGAATAGTGTGGAATGTACCAATGCAAAGAAAACTGGATGAAAAGATACCAAAGAGACTTCAATATCTCGCTCTTCTCTGTCTTTACAAAGTAGAGGGCAAAGGGTACACTGTAAGCCCGCAGTGGGGCTCCTGCCTGTAATCCCAATACTTGGAAGACAGGGAAGAGGAGCATGGGAGGAGGTCCAGGCCAGCTGGGGTCTGCAGCAAGACCCTGTCTCCAAAGAAAAAAGAAAAAAAAAGGAAGCAGGAACATTTCTTAAACCAAATTACTTACGTTAGCTGTCGTGTCCAAAGATGTAAATAATTTTTCAAGTACTGTATGTGCTCTGGCTGCACCCCTGTAATAACCACAGCAGTGAAGCTGTCTTTCTCCTTCTCTTCCTCAATAAGACTGTGTAGGAATCTTTCATCATCATTTGTAATGTGAGCAGAGTCAGCTGGCTGAAACAGTCAATAAAAACACAATAGGTCAGATCACCTATAACTATAATTACATTTAAGTGTTAAAGTGATTTAAAAACCTTATTTTTAATGTTTCAAAAACATTTTTAATGCTGGGTATGGTAGCGCATGCCTCTGATCCCTAAGGCAGGCTGATCTCTGAATTTGAATCCAGTCTAGGCTACGGAGAAAGAGCTCCAGGCAGTCACAGCTGGGCTGGTAGACTGGGCTGATGGAGAAGCGACAGCACCCCAGAAGCTTGTCATGACCAGTTCCAACAGGGAGAGGGTGTGACTTCATACAGCTGAATGGGAAGACCGGTGCTGATGTACAGTGGAGCAAGGAAGCAGACAATCGGCAGGAACAGTCTCTGCAAACGACAGTCTCTGGAGGGAACAGTCTTCAGGCCATGGGCATCAGGAGGAGGGAGCTACAACAGACATCCTTTGCATACCCTACCAACATTTCCACTCAGATCAAGAAGGAATTGTAACATTTCTCCTTCTCACTCAGCACAAAACAGGGGCCCAGCATTCAATGTCCTAGCACTATTTCCCCTGCACTCTGTATTACTATAGATCTACAAAGGAGAGATGACTAACAAGTACAAGGCAGAGCCAATATTAGGCTGTCTTGAAATCTCTGCAAGGAAATTGGTCCCAAACACTTTCATTTAGCCACAGGGAGATTCTTAGGAAAAGGGCAAAAAGTAGCCATTTTCCTTGCCAAAATATCACAAGAATGGTCTCTGGCCTAATTACTTATATTGTCGCCCTATAAAATCTCTTGAGCTGGGCTTTCTCTTAGCACTACTGATTTTCAAGTTCATACTAGGATTGTCCTCTAAGCGCTGTTTACAGCATCCAATTGCTTTATTTAGTCCAAAGTCTTAAAGTCTACCACATTTCACAAACAAACCAAGCACAGCACAGTAAAGTCTACCATAGAAATACCACAATCCCAGGTGCCAAATTCTGTCTTGGTTATGATTTTATTTATTGCAGTGATAAGACACCACAACCATGGCAACTTATGAAAGAAAGCATTTAATGGGGTCCCATGGTTTTGAGGGTGGTAAGGTCCTTGGCCATCATGAGGCATTGGGCAGGCAGGCATGTGCTGGACCCTCTTACATCTTGATCCACAAGTGTCAGGCAGAAACAGCTTAACTGGGATTGGCATGGGCGTTTGAAAATATAATCCCAACCCTCAGTCACATACTTCCTCCAACAAGGCTACACCTCCTAATCGTTTTCAAAACAGTTCTACCAACTGGAGACCAAATATTAAAAAACATGACTCTATGGAGGCCACAAACAAACAAAAGACACAAAAATATGGAACTGATCAGGTAAGTACTTCAATGAAAAGTCATTGACAGTATATATAACTTGAGTCTCATTTCTCAAACCAAAAGATCATATTTAAAGTTCAAATTGTCACAGCTATTCAAATTCTAACAATCTGTAGGGAAAAAAAAATCCTGTAATTTGGGGAAAATGTTACACAAAGATAACCAAGCACTATGTTTATCATTATACAGAAATCTTCCAAACAGATAAAATAATAGTATAACCTTCAATAGAAATCATATGCAGCGACTTTCAACACCCTCCTCTGGTGTCAGGGGTACCAGGTACATAGGTAGTATACACACATTCTTTCAGACCAAACACTCATACACATAATCTTTTTAAAATGTGTTCATTTTCTAAAGTGAAGACAACTCAAGATGTTGATATAGGAAATGTTGGAATCAAAGCTCTAAGTATACATATTTTTGGAACTCAGAACTGTAAGGAAATCCAGCAAGCTGTTGTCAGTGCCTTTCTTGGGCACTCAGGTATTTTACTGTTCTCCTATAGCATTATACACAATTTGTTTTCAAGTAAGAAAGACATTTTAAAACTGTTACTTGTGTTTTAAAGACTTATTTTTACTATGTGTAGATGTATAAAGGGATATGTGCCAGTATGAAGGCATGGGTGTAACAAAATCTCATGCCTCTAATTCCAATTTCCTAAAATTACATTATCCCTGATTTCTATTGTTACTTCATAACAAAGACTTTAAAATTGACATGCTGAGCCAGAGAGATAGCTCGTGGGTAAAGCACTTGACACCAACCTGAGTTCAATCCCTGGACCCTCTCCTTCAGGCTGTCATCCTCTGACCACCACATGTACACTGTGGTACACGCACACATCCCACATAAAATAAATGAATAAAATACCAAACAATTATAAACACAAATCCAAACCAAAGTCTGCAACTTTTTAAGTAATTTATATGAAGTTTCCTAACTTATGTAAAAAGTTTTAGTTTAAAAGAAAAAAAAAGAAAAATACATTAACAATCATTTTGCTACTTATATAACTAACTAAAGGAAAATATGAAAATAAAACATCAAGTTTTTAAAACATTGACATCTCAGTAAGTCAGAAAATATCCTGTCTTATCATGTGGCCAAAGGAATAAATGTGTAAGTAAGCTATAAAATGCACTATACCTTTCTGTTTCTAATGTACCCACTATATATTGCCTCTTTATTTTTTTCCTTCTTCTCAAAATCTTCTTTAGAAAGCACCAGCTCATGAACATCCTTGGAGTCGATAGGTTTGCTTATCATCTGCCAAACAAGTTAAAAGCACATTAAATCCTAATAGTGAAGCTTGTCAAAACCAAAATATTTTCATCAGTTTTCACTTTCAGGGAAATTTTTTACTTACTCTGGCTGATTGCCCAACAAAGAAAACAGCCTGCTTGCCTCCGACACCAAAATAGGAAATATCACTGTTCAAACTGCGTGGTACTGGTAATGGCCGGACATACCCTGAGTGATCACTAGAAGAAAACAATACAGTGCTTTAAAACAATCTTCTTGAAGGATACGGGAATAAGGGGTCTGACTTTGAGGGCAGCATGGGATATATAGTAAAACTCTATCTCAAAACCTCCCTCCCATTAAAAAATCCTACCAAAATCAAATGTATCCTAGGCCTAGAGATGCAACTCAAAGGTAGAGGCTTTGCCTAGCATCTGCAAAGCCCTGCATGTGGTACAAAACATACATGCATACAAATACACATAAAATAAAGTTGTTTTAAAAAAAAATCATAGTAGATAAATGTCACAAAAGAAATTACCTACAAGACAAAAATTAAAGCAACTATATTTAGATGTTCAAAACACAGAAACCGTAACTATAAAGTATAAGAGTATAAAGTATAAGGGTTCAGTGCAGAGCTCTATCAGACCTTCAAAGAAGACCTAATACCAATGCTCCTCAAACTATTCCACTAAATAGAAACAGAAGGCACTCTACCCAATTCATTCTATGAAGTCACAATTACTCTGATACCTAAGCCACACAAAGACCCAACAAATAAAGAGAACTTCAGACCAATTTCCCTTGTGAATATCGATGCAAAAATAATCAAATTCTCGCAAACTGAATCCAAGAACACATTAAAATGATCATCCATCATGATAAAGTAGGCTTCATCCCAGGGATGCAGGGATGGTTCAATATACAGAAACCCATCAACGTAATCCACTATATAAACAAACTCAAAGGAAAAAAACCTTATGATCATCTCATTAGATGTTTGACAAAATCCAACACCCCTTCATGATAAAAGTCTTGGAAAGATCAGGAATTCAAGGCCCATACCTAAACTTAGTAAAAACAATCTACAGCAAACCAGTAGCCAACATCAAACTAAATGGACAGAAACTTGAAGCAATCCCACTAAAATCAGGGACTACACAAGGCTACTCACTCTCTCCCTACCTATTCAATATAGTGCTTGAAGTCCTAGCTATAGCAATTAGACAACAAAAGGAGATCAAAGGGATACAAATTGGAAAAGAAGAAGTCAAAATATCACTATTTGCAGATGCTATGATAGTATACTTAAGTGACCCCAAAAAATCCACCAGAGAACTCCTAAACCTGATAAACAACTTCAGCAAATTGGCTGGATGTAAAATTAATTCAAACAAATCAGTGACCTTCCTCTACACAAAGGATAAACAGGCTGAGAAAGAAATTAGGGAAACAACACCCTTCACAATAGTCGCAAATAATATAAAATACCTTGGTATGACTCTAACTAAGCAAGTGAAAGATCTGTATGATAAGAATTTCAAGTCTCTGAAGAAAGAAATCGAAGAAGAAGATCTCAGAAGATGGAAAGATCTCCCATGCTCATGGATTGGCAGGATCAATATAGTAAAAATGGCCATCTTGCCAAAAGTTATCTACCTATTCAATGCAATCCCCATCAAAATTTCAACTCAATTCTTCATAGATTTAGAAAGAGCAATTTCCAAATTCATCTGGAATAACAAAACACCCAGGATAGCAAACATTATTCTCAACAATAAAAAAACTTCTGGGCAAATCACCATCCCTGACCTCAAGCTGTACTACAGAACAATTGTGATAAAAACTGCATGGTATTGGTACAGAGACAAGCAGGTAGATCAATGGAATAGAATTGAAGACCCAGAAATGAACCCACACACCTATGGTCACTTGATCTTTGACAAAGGAGCTAAAACCATCCAGTTGAAAAAAGACAGCATTTTCAACAAATGGTGCTGGCTCAATTGGCAGTTAGCATGTAGAAGGCTAATCGACCCATTCTTATCTCCTTTTACAAAACTCAAGTCCAGGTGGATCAAGGACCTTCACATAAAACCAGATGCACTGAAACTTACAGAAGAGAAAGTAGGGAAGAGCCTCAAACAAATGGGCACAGGGGAAAAATTCCTAAACAGAACAACAATGGCTTGTGATGTAAGATCAAGAGTCGACAAATGGGACCTCATAAAATTGCAAAGCTTATATAAGGCAAAGGACACTGTCAAGAAGATAAAAAGGCCACCAACAGATTGAGAAAAGATCTTCACCAATCCTACATCCGATAGAAGGCTAATATCCAATATATACAAAGAACTCAAGAAGTTGGACTCCAGAGAAACAAATTACCCTATTAAAAAATGGGGTACACATGCTCCACTATGTTCATAGCAGCCTTATTTATAATAACCAGAAGCTGGAAAGAACCCAGATGCCCCTAAACAGAGGAATGGATACAGAAAATGTGGTACATTTACACAATGGAGTACTACTGAGCTATTAAAAAGAATGAATTTATGAAATTCCTAGGCAAATAGATGAACCTGGAGGGCATCATCCTGAGTGATGTAACCCAATCACAAAGGAACTCACACAATATGTACTCACTGATAAGTGGATATTAGCCCAGAAACTTAGGATACCCAAGATATAAGATACAATTTGCTAAACGCATGAAACTCAAGAAGAACAAAGACCAAAGTGTGGACACTTTGCCCCTTCTTAGAATTGGGAACAAAACACCCATGGAAGGAGTTACAGAGACAAAGTCTGGAGCTGTGACGAAAGGATGGACCATCTAAAGACTGCCATACCCGGAAATCCATCCCATAATCAGCTTCCAAACGCTGACACCATTGCATACACTAGCAAGATTTTGCTGAAAGGACCCAGATATAGCTGTCTCTTGTGAGACTATGCCGGGGCCTAGCAAACACAGAAGTGGATGCTCACAGTCAGCTATTGGATGGATCACAGGGCCCCCAATGGAGGAGCTAGAGAAAGTACCCAAGGAGCTAAAGGGATCTGCAACCCTATAGGTGGAACAACATTATGAACTAACCAGTACCCCGGAGCTCTTGACTATAGCTGCATTATGTATCAAAAGATGGCCTAGTCGGCCATCACTGGAAAGAGAGGCCCATTGGACTTGCAAACTTTATATGCCCCAGTACATGGGAACGCCAGGGCCAAAAAGGGGGAGTGGGTGGGTAGGGGAGTGGGGGGGAGGGGATGGGGGACTTTTGGGATAGCATTGGAAATGTAAATGAGGAAAATACCTAATAAAAAATATTTTAAAAAAAATGGGGTACAGAGCTAAACAAAGAATTCTGAACTGAGAAATACCAAATGACTGAGAAGCACCTAAAAACAATGTTCAACATCCTTAGTCATCAGGGAAATGCAAATCAAAACAACCCTGAGATTCCACCTCACACCAGTCACAATGGCTAAGATCAAAATCTCAGGTGACAGCAGATGCTGGCAAGGATGTAGAGAAAGAAGAACACTCCTCCATTGTTGGTGGGATTGCAAGCTGGTACAACCACTCTGGAAATCAGTCTGGCAGTTCCTCAGAAAATTGGGCATAGTACTATCTGAGGGCCCAGTAATACCCTCCTGAGCATATACCCAGAAGATGTCCCAACTTGTAATAAGGACACATGTTCCACTATATTCATAGCAGACTTATTTATAATAGTCAGAAGCTGGAAAGAACCCAGATGTCCCTCAGCAGAGGAATGGATACAGAAAATGTGGTACATTTACACAATGGAGTCCTACTCAGCAATTAAAAACAATGGATTTATGAAATTCTTAGACAAATGGATGGACCTGGAGGGCATCATCCTGAGTGAGGTAACCCAATCACAATAGAATACACATGATATGTACTCACTGATAAGTGGATATTAACCCAGAAGCCCAGAAGCTCAGAATACCCAAGATACAATCACAAACCACATGAAACTCAAGAAGAAGGAAGACCATAGTGAGGATACGTCGATCCTTCTTAGAAGGGGGAACAAAATACCCATGGAAGGAGTTACAGAGACAAAGTGTAGAGGCTGAAGGAATGACCATCTAGAGACTGCTCCACCTGGGGATCCATCCCTTTACAATCACCAAACCCAGACACTGTTATGGATGCCAACAAGAGCCTGCTGACAGGAGCCAGATATGGCTGTCTCCTGAGAGGCTCTGCCAGTGCCTCACAAATCCAGAGGTGGATGCTCACAGCTGTCCATTGGACTGACTATAGGATCCCCAATGAAGGAGCTAGAGAAAGGACCCAAGGAGCTGGAGGGGTCTGCAGCCCCATAGGAGGAACAACAATATGAACTAACCAGTACCCCCAGAGCTCCCAGGGACTAAACCACCAACCAAACAAAGAGCACACATGGTAGGACTCATGGCTCCAGCTGCATATATAGCAGAGGATGGCCTAGTCGGACATCAATGGGAGGAGAGGCCCTTGGTCCTGTGAAGCCTGTATGCCCCAGTGTGGGGGAATGCCAGGGCCCAAAAGCGAGAGTGGGTGGGTTGGCGAGCAGGGGAAGGGGCAAAGGGGAGGGGGGGTGTTTTTTGGAGGGGAAACCAGGAAAGGGGATAACATTTGACATGTAAATAAAGAAAATGTCTAATAAAAACTTTTTAAAAGAATCTATTATAATAGATAAATGTCACAGAAGAAATTACTCACAAGACAAACATTCAAACAACTATATTTAGACGTTCAAAACACAGAAACCGTAACTATAAAGTGTGAGAGTTTTTCACCAAATATATCAGCAAAACTCATTGATAATAAAATAAATAATTTTTATTATCTAGAATTTGCATTTGGAAAGGAAAACTAAAATGAAAGCGGCACATAAGTGGATGGGGTCATGAACAGACATGAGTTGGCAGAGGAATGAACCCATAAACCTGGAGACAAGCTGGGCTTACTGAGTTTGAGGACTCACAGTTTAGTGGTACAGAATCTGCCTACTAGGTACAAAGCTTTTGGGTTGCTCTTCAGAGTTACCACAAAAAAAAAAAAAAAAAAAGCCTTAAGGAAAATGTACACAAGGCATTTGAGGTCTATAGGATCATCATTGCACCTAAATGTAAAAAGAAGAATACAGAAAAAAATGTTTGGAGAAATAATGGGCTCTACTTTCCAAATATGAGGAAAATTCTTGTACAAATTTTAAAAATTAAATTAATTACAAAGAGAATGAAATTAAAATTCAGAAAAAGAAACCAAGCTAGTGGTATATGCCTGCAATCCTGTAATTTGAGAGGTAGCAGCTGGTTTTGTGAGTTCAAAACCATCCTGGTCCACATATCAAGTCCCAGGCCAGCTGGAGCTACAAAGTGAGACTCCTCCTCCAAAACAAGAGCGGGAAGGAATGAAACATTTCTGTGCTCTAGAAAGGTTTAAGCCAAACTAAACTACTATAAATCAAGGTGCTGGTGATAATACCTAAAACAATTAAAAGATGAAATGGACCTTTACCACCTACTAAAAATGTATTAGTGAGACTGAAGAGATGGTTCAGCACTTAAGAGCACTCGGTGCTCCTGAGAATACTGAGAATCACTCTCCAGCACCCACATCAGGTGGCTGTGAGCCACCTGTAACTCCAGCTTCAAAGAATATGACATCTTCCTTTGGCCTTAGTGGGCACTTGAACAGACATACACAAACATACATGCTGGTGTGCACACATTAAAAATAACTGAAATTATATGTAAAATGCCTTCTTTCCTGAAGAAAGTCTCAACTCAAGCATACTGTTACAACAGCTAAGCTCTGTCACATTACATTTTCTTCACAGTTCTAATCAATAATTTAAAATGTTTATAAGTAAGTTTTTTTGTGATCACATTTTTCAATAGAGCAAATATGGAGCAAAAGGTGTTTTCTTCTGTGAGCCTTCCTTTTCCATAGCCTGTCTCTTATAACATCACCCTTGTATCAAGTCGAAACTGAAAAGCAAGCAGAAAAGCAACCAATAATTTATCCTATGTAAATAGATGCCAGGATTAAAGGAGAACACATGGTGATGTTGCAGAAACTGGAGTGGGTCAAGGGACTGGTACTACATCCAAAGACACTGGGAAAGATGTAGTAGCTATAATTATTTACAGATATTATACATAAATATGTGTGTATACAACATACACACATACATAATTAATCCAGAAAAAGGGTGCTTTGTACCAAAAATGGAAATTTCCTAACTTCTGAGTTAAGTTAAAATTTTGGTTATGGGGGCTGCAGATGTCTCATTGGTTAGGAGCACTGACTGCTCTTCCCGAGGTCCTGAGTTCAATTCCCAGCAACCACATGGTGGCTCACAACCATCTGTAATGGGATCCGATGCCCTCTTCTGCTGTGTCTAAAGACAGAGATAGTGTTCTTCTATACATAAAATAAACAAATTTTTAAAAATTGGTTATGTTGTAGAGAAAAATCAGTGTCTTACAAGTGCAGTGAAAATGTTAACTGTGGTTAGACTGTAGGCTGCAGCAGTTACAGCAACTAGAAAGGCAGAAAGATAATTCCCTGGCTCCCCTTCCCCTAGGTTCCTACCACTTTTTAAATCAATTTTCTTTATCTTTGTTAAGAAGATGCAAAATCGGGGCTGGTGAGATGGCTCAGTGGGTAAGAGCACCCGACTGCTCTTCCGAAGGTCCAGAGTTCGAGTCCCAGCAACCACATGGTGGCTCACAGCCATCCGCAACGAGATCTGGCGCCCTCTCCTGGAGTGTCTGAAGACAGCTACAGTGTACTTGCATATAATAAGTGAATAAATCTTAAAAAAAAAAAAACTACAAAGAGATGTTGCTGAGGTTTTTTTTAAAAAAAAAAGAAGATGCAAAATCCTATACTCAGACTGCTAAATGTAGTGCCGTATACCTTCAGGCCTGTGTCCCCACCTTTAGCCACCCTTTTTTAGACGAGAACCCCTGCCTCTGATTGAGTGCTGGGAGTAAAGGCGGATGCCACCATGCTGAGCTTCCTGCTGGTTCTTAGCCACTCTTCTAAGTATCACTCCTTCATGAGAGCAGCAGAAAGGATGGCCATGGAGAAGTGCTACATCAGAAGGAAGAAATACCTAAGATGACAGCTCAAGCTTACTGCATGACAGGCACTAGCTCAAGATGTTATGTGTTTCCTAGCTCAGTTTTCACAAAACCTTGATAGACTGTATCCCCATTTCCTAAGTACATAAAGTAACACACAGCCGGACGTGGTGGCACACGCCTTTAATCCCAGCACTCGGGAGGCAGAGGCAGGCAGATTTCTGAGTTCGAGGCCAGCCTGGTCTACAGAGTGAGTTCCAGGACAGCCAAGGGCTATACAGAGAAACCCTGTCTCAAAAAACCAAAAACAAAACAAAACAACAATAAAGTAACACACAAGAGTGTGACAAGTGTCCCACAGCAATAGTCAGGAAATCCAAACCAGGTGAATGAGAGCGGGGTCCTTGTTCTTCATTCACCACACTGTCAGACAGCACTACAAGGACTGAGGGGGTGGCTCAGCAGTGTCACTTGCCTGAGTTCTACTGCCAACACCACAAAACCATGGACAATCAGGGAAAACCTTTGCTCATCTGAGCGTGCTGACACGGAATACAGGAAGGAGTCCCCACACCCAGCTGCCCTGGGCAGTGGGTAAGCACTGTCCACAGTGTGTGTTCTGATACAAAGCTGGATTCTACTCCCTAACAGCTGTGATAGTCTGAAGAACTGAGGCTGGAAATAGAAATACAGAACCTAATGAATCCTATGCGGCTCTAGGCATTCTCGAGTAGTCATTATGAGATGGTTTATGAAGATTACCCTAAGTACCACTCTACTGTCCTAACTCAACAGTCAATGTTCACAAAACTCACACAGACCTCAGGAAATGCAAAACTATCGTCCAGTGGAAAAGCACATGTTCTATTTTGCAGTATGTATTACAACACCCTGTAATAAAACAAACATGCTGATAAAATCAAGCCTTCTAATAAGTCATCTATATCCTAGAGCACACTAGAGTTCTTACCCTTAGTAAAATATACAAGTACCATTAAGGAGGAAAAGAAAGATTTTCTAACCTTTCAAAGTCACCTTGTCTTGTAAATTTTGACAGCCTATACACAGCCCAGTTGTTAAGCTGTTTAGAAGTCATTCCTCTTCCATTATCTACCACTGCGACAGCAGGCTTTCCTTGCGTTTCATCAAAAAGCTATGAAATAAAAAGATAAGAAAATTCCAATCAATACTTAAAGCATGAAAAGTTAAGTGTGAAATTCAATAGGCTCACTCATATCACTGGTATAAGTATAAATGAATACAGTTTTCTTAGGCAGCCTGGAGGTGATGGTGCATGCCTTTAATCCCAGCACTTGGGAAAAGAATTCTTTGAGTTCAAGGCCAGCCTGCTCTACAGAGTTAGTTCCAGGACAGCCAAAGTGACACAGAGAAACCCTGTTTCAAAAAACCAAACCAAACAAACAAAAGCACTAAAAAAAAACTTTTCTTAAAGGCACTGAATCTTATCTATCAAAAGCTTTAGAATTCTCAACTTTTTTTAGCCTAGAAATATCATTTCTCAGAATTTAACTTAAGAAAGTAATCAAGGCATAAATAAGTCTACACTATTCCCACATTGCTTCTCATGGCAAAAATACAGGCAGGAAAGCAATCTGTTTGCGAACAGAGACTGGTTCTGTGAGTTACACTGCAGTTAACAAAACTTACATTAACACTGTGAAATAGCCAAATGCTTACAATGCAGTGTTAAAAAAAGAAATTATAAATAAAAATGAGTACATAAAGACATGTATAAGTAAGTAAAAACATACACAAAAGAAACTAAAAATGTTTCCAATATAATACTAACAAAAAAGATGACAATTCTTTATGTATGATTTTCTTACCAATTTGATCTGTATTCTCCTAACACCATTATTTCGAGAAGTAGCTGACAATGAATTGTCGATTAACTCTGCAAGAGCAAATGCTGGAAGAGATTGAAAAACAGTGCTTAACCTCTCCATCCCAAACGTTTTATAAAAGCTGAAGGAACTCCAAAGCACCTTAAAGCAACCACGTTTATTTTCTAAAGAGCTACAAGTATTATTACCCTGAGTCTAATGATGTTATTCAAAATAAGTCTCATCACCAATCACTATGTATAAAAAAGTCATTAGGCACTAGTCTGAGCAACACAGTAAGACCCTGTATCAAAAACAACAGCAATGAAAAAGAAAGGTCAGGTTTGGGAAGCTAGTCTGGTGGCCAAAGGCCTCCTCCAATCAGGCCACACCACCTGATTCTTCCCAAACAGTTCCACCAACCAGAGACTTAAGCATTCAAATGTGAACCTGTGGGGCCACTCAAACCATCACACTAGCTATGCACCTACACATGCGGCTGCCATTTAACATGGTTTTGTTAGTCTTTAGAATTCTTTATGTAAGCTATCTGTGTGTGTGTGTGTGTGTGTGTGTGTGTGTGTGTGTGTGTGTGTACACAGAGGATTGAATCTAGGGCTCTCACTGAATTACTCAAGCTGTTCTGGAACACACCCTGTAACCCAGGCAGACCTTGGACTTAAAATCTTGCCTCAGCCTCCAAGTAGGAAGACCTAGCCTAGCTACCAGACTAAGTAAAATGAGTAAAGCCAGGTATACCAGTTAGTTTTTAGTGTCATCCTAAGAGTCTGAAGTTGCCTGGGAAGAGGAAGCCTTACTTGAGGAACTGCCCAAATGAGGCTGGCCTGTGAGCATGCCTATGGAGGACTGTCTTGATTAGAACTGGTGTGGAGGGCCCAGCCCACTATGGGTGAGTCCATCCCTAGGTAGACAACAGCGGGGGAGCCAGAGGGCAGGCAGGCGAGAGGCGAGTGAGCAAGAAGCACTCCTCCACGGTTTCCGCTTGAGCTCCTGTCCTGACTTCCCCCACTGGATTGTGACCCAGAAGTTTAACACAAAGAAATGATTTTCTCCCTGAAGTTGCTTCAAGTAATAGTATTTATCTGAGCAATTGGAAGCCAATAGGATATCAGGTATGAACACTCATCCTTCTCTCTGCCTGAGTGGGCTATGACGAGATGACTTCCTGTGCAAGCTATGTCTTCTCTCGTCTATGATGAAATGTAAAACTGTAAGCCAGAACAAACACACTCTTCCTTAAACTGCTGTTTGTCAGATTTCATCATAGCAACAGAAAGAATGTTATGTTCTTACTATATAAACCAAGCCCAAAAATATTAAATAATATTGCTTCACTATTTCCTCCAAATTAAAAAAAAACATTCTCTCCCAAACTCATAGGGCCCAGGAAATAAGCAAAACTGACAAGGCTCTAGACTGTAAAACAGACCCAAGCCAGGCTTGGTGGCACACATGTTTAGTCCTAGGACTCAGGGCTGAGCAAGGGAGATCTGTTTGAGTTTGAGGTCATCCTCAAACATCCTGTGTGAGGGTTTTTTTGAGGGGTATATACTTTATTGAAAACTTAATACTCTTCAGAGAGATCATATCTTCAATCAAGGCTCAGATAGCCTGCACCGAGGTGATAGATCCCTTCTTGGTGATGGTAATTCTTTCATGCATTGTACCCAGGTCAGTGGCTAGGATAGGTTGGTAGCCTACAGCAGAAGGAACTCTACCCAATAAGGCAGTTACCTCTGAGCCAGCCTGGGTAAAGTGGAAGATGTTGTCAATAAACAGCAGGACATCTTGGCCCTCCTAGTCTCTGAAGTATTCAGCAACAGTCAGACCAGTCAGAGCTACCCAGGCTCAAGCACCCGGTGGTTCGTTCATCTGCCTATATACCAACACTACCTTGGAAGTGGTATCTTTTAGGTTGATAACACCAGATTCAATCATTTCATGGTATAAATCATTGCCCTCCAGTGGTGGCGCACGCCTGTAATCCCAGCACTTGGGAGGCAGAGGCAGGTGGATTTCTGAGTTCGGGGCCAGCCTGGTCTACAGAGTGAGTTCCAGGACAGCCAGGGCTGCACAGAGAAATCTTGTCTTGAAAACCAAATAATAAAAAACAAACAAACAAACAAAAAATCATTGCCCTCACGGGTCCTCTCACCAACACCAGCAAATACAGAGCAACCACCATGGGCTTTAGCGATATTGTTGATTAACTCCATGATCAGTACTGTCTTTCCAACGGCAGCACCTCCGAGGAGTCAATTCTCCCACCCTTGGCATATGGGGCCAGCAGATCCATAACCTTTATCAGAGTCACCAGAATCTCCTGGTCAGCACTCATCTCTATGAACTCAGGAGCCTTAGCATGAATAGGAGCGAGTTGTTTGGTTCTGATAGACCTCTCTCATCAATAAGTTCTCCAATGACATTCATGATTCTGCCCAAGGTCTCAGGAACAACAGGAATTGTGATTGGTACCCCTGAATTCAGTACTTTCTGGCCTCGAACCAAGCCTTCAGTGCCATCCATAGCAACAGTTCTGTCCGTGCTCTCCCCTAAATGCTGGGCCATCTCCAAAACCAGGCTGCTGTCCCTGCCGTGACCTTCCAGAGCATTTAGGATGGGTGGTAATCCTTCATCAAACTGGACATCCACCACGGCGCCGATGACTGCCACAATTCCCCAGTGGCAGTGCCTGCCTTCGGGGCCCGCAGAAACACCTGTGCCACATAATCTCTGGCAGGATGGACCCCGGAGGGAACAGCTTGAAGTAGAAGCTGTGCCTGGGGCAGCACCGCCAAAGGGCTGAGTCCCCACAAGGCCCCAGAGGCCGAGGCCGAGGCCACATGACCCACTCTCCACCCTACAGAGCAACCACTCAACTATTTCTCCTGTTTATTTCTCTAGTTAAAAAGAAATAATATGCTGGGCCGTGGTGGCACACACCTTTAATCCCAGCACTAGGGAGGCAGAAGCAGGCAGATCTCTGTGCATTCAAGAACAGCCTATTCTACAGAGCTAGTTCCAGGACAGCCAAGGCTACACAAAGAAACCCTGCCTGGCCCTGCCCACTCCCCAAAGTTAAAGGGGAAAAAAAAAGTTAAAGGGGAAAAAAAAAGTTAAAGGAACACTGAGACAAGTTTGATTTTCTGCCTATAGAAATATATACAAGTGATTACTACAGCATATTCAATTAGTGCTAAGTAGTACATAGGAAGCTGAAACAAATACTGTCCTTAACAAAGAGACTTCCCAGCCAGAGGTCAAGCCTTTGTTTCACTGACATACATATAATAAAACCCAGCTCTGTCTGCTCAAAGAAAAGACATAAAAGTGATGAACATGACCTAAAGCCTGGCCACAACAAAGTGAGAAAGAACCAGAAGCAAAGAAATGAGAGAAGATCTTGGGATACACTGTAAAGCTAACAGAAGCCAAAGCCAAAGGTTAAATAGAGGCTCCCCACTTATCTATGTAATGAAGGCACAGCTGGAAACTGATACAATCTCTACAGTAAGTAAGCTACTCCAAAAGTCTTTAAAACAAATGTATCTGTTGACTACACAGTATATATTCAGAAATGTATCTCCAAGGAAATTAGTTAAAACTGATTCAAATTTCAAATATTTAAGCACCTACTTAGGCACTGCTCTTGGGATAGCACAATACAAAGGTTCTATTCTTGAGTTCAACACTTTACTGGAAGATGAGAAATAAAATGTAATTATGGGACAGTAGATAACTCATCAATAAAGGTGCTTGCCATCAAGCCTGACAACCTGAATGCCATCCCTAGAGCTCATATGGTAGCAGAGAAGCATCTTCTACTAGCTGTCCAGACCTCCACATGCATGCCTTGGTACATATGCCCTCATACAGATGGATGGATGGGTGAGTGGGTGGGTGGGTGGGTGGGTAGATAGATGGATGGATGATGATGGGTGGACGGATGGATGTAAGCTTTTTTTTTTTTTTTTTTTTTTTTTAATTTTTCGAGACAGGGTTTCTCTGTATAGCCCTGGCTGTCCTGGAACTCACTCTGTAGACCAGGTTGGCCTCGAACTCAGAAATCCGGCAGATGTAAGCTTTTAAAAACATAATTACAAGCCAGGCAGTGGTGGCACACGCCTTTAATCTCAGCTCTTGGGAGGCAGAGGCAGGCGGATTTCTGAGTTTGAGACCAGCCTGGTCTACAGAGTGAGTTCCAGGACAGCCAGGGCTACATGACAAACCCTGTCTGGAAAAAACAAAAAACAAAACAACAACAATAATAATAATAATTACTACAGGCTGAAGATATGTGTTTAGAATTTGGGAAGCAAGGCATGAAGATCTCTGGGAGTTCAAGACCAGCCTGACAAACAAAGGGAGTTCCAGGACAGACCCTGGTGTGCTAGAGATATGGCTCTATGGCAGAGAGCATGTGATGTCCAGAGTTCAGGTCACATCAGGTGGCATACAACTGCATGAAACTCCAGTTCCAGGGGATCTAATATCCTCTTCTGGACTCCACTCCACATGTATATGGTATAAGCTATGAAAGATGGCTCGGCATCGAGGGCATTGGCTGCTCCTCCAGAGGACTTAGGTTCAAGTCCCAGCACCCACAAAGAAGCTCACAACCTCTGTAATGCTAGTCCAAGGGACTCTAACACCCTCTTCTAGGTTCTGTGGCTACTGCATGCACATGGTACATAGATCTACATACAGGCAAATACATAAATAAAATACAATAAATATTTAAAGATTATTTCTACTCCAAACTTTCTGGTCAATGTAACTTCTAAAGAGAGCTGCAGAAAAATGAAGAAGGTGAAGAGAGCAGAGATGAGAGAAGCCTTGAAAGCAGACAGGCTCACAGAAAAGAGATCTTTGAATAGTCTGAAAGTAGATAAAACCTAAAGGTACTGTCAAGCAGAGCAGGCCATAGAGGGAGGCAGGCCATGAAAGAACTTTCTACTTGTCTGTTAATACAACTTCCACACTTAACACATACAAAATACATAATATTTAAAATCCATAAAAATCAACTAATAGAAAAGAATCTAAAATGATAAATATCAGGGCGTGGGTGATGATGACATTCAGATAGTAGCAATATGGTTGTTTTTCACATTTTATTCTCTTATCTATGTTTTTCTAATTTCTAACAGTAAACACATTTAAGAAAAGGAATTTTAATACAGTTTATAATGAAAACATTAATGGCATAAAGTACTTTGGAGTCTAAAGAAAAGATCTGGTAAGCCACAATCTAAAAGGATAAAAAAGGCAAGCTGTTAAGGTTTAGAAGAAGATATTAAAGACATGGCAGCAGGTACACAAACTTACTCTCACAATTTAGCTCTGTAAATAGATTTACAAAGTATGGACTGGTTATAACTCTAAAGTAGAATGCTAACCCTATACATGCAAGGTTCTGGGCTTAACCCAGAATATGCAAATAAAAAGTAAGTAAGTGGAAAGTAAAAGGCATTTTCTTGACTGGAAGACATTTTATAGCCAACAGGAAGAATAAAACAAGAGAGACAAGTATTGAAGACATAGAAAGACATCTAACTATAGGATCCCTCGGTGTACTAAAGCTCACCTAATTCTATTAATGGGTGGCTATTTGACTTCTGGGTTCAATGGGCAAAACATCTGCTATGCGATCCTAGTAACTCTGGATCCCCAGAACCAATATGAAGTCAAATGTGTAGGAGTGCACACCCCTCTAATCTCTGTGCTCTTGCAGGCACAGACAAGAGAATCTGTGGAACTTATAATTGTTAGCCGGCAGTCAACAAAGACATCCCGATGTAAACTTGGTAGAGGTCAGGAGCTGTCTTCTGACTTACATATGTACTCTGGGGCAGAGATGTCTGCACACACATCACACTCTATTAAAATAGAGGCTGGGGCTGGAGAGACTGCTCAGCAGTCGAGAGCAATCGCTGCTCTTGAAGAGGACCTGAGTCTGGTTTCCAGCCCTCCCACCATCCATCCCACGGGATGACAACTCCTAATTCCAGCTCCACAAGAACTGACACCTCTTCTGGCCGCCCTGGGAAACCACTCACCTGGCCTCCATCCATCCACTCAAATACATATACACATACATGAATAAATTAAAAAGAAATGTTTAAACAAAGAAAAATCCCAATTTTAGTCGAATACGTTCAAAGAAACTAAGAAAATAAATGAAAACAGGTTCCCATGCCTTGTAATAAAGTGGAACGAAAGGAATGTGAAAGAACAGTGGCGTATGTGACCAAAGGAGAAAGGAGACTAACAACTTTCAAAACGTGCGGGAGCAGATTACTTACGCAAAGGATTCTGTCCTTCACTCGCGTAATACTCATACATGCCACTTTTAACTAGAGTGTCGTAGTGAGGTAGAAAGTCAATTCTTTCTTTTGTCGCTGTCAGTAGTGACTGGTCAACTGACTGCAGCAGGTACAGAGTGACTCCATCTTTAACAGTGTGGTCTGTAATTGAGAGTTAAAATCAGAAGTGTGGAGTAGCATCAGAAATTCAATGAATTTATTCTGAATACATAAATTATACCTACAAAATGCCCTCGATAGCGTAACCTGAATGTGTCAATGGCTCTATTTACAAATTCCAGTTGTAAATAAAAAAGTATCAATGAAACAAGCATAACATGTCCACAAATACTCAAATAAATATTCAAATCTATTTATTTATTTGTGTGTGTCATGCGTGTGTGTGTGTGTGTGTGTGTGTGTGTGTGTGTGTATACACGGATGCCAGCACACATGTGGGCAAATGAATGCCGTAGCACACATGTAGAACTCAGAAAACGTCTTTCTGAAGTCAGTTTTTTCCTTCCACTGTGGCATCTGGGGACCAGGCAATGGTTTCTATGCACTGATCCATTGTAGTGGCCCTTTTTTGTTGTTTGTTTCTCTGTTTGTTTCTTTGTCTTTTTAAAGACAAGGTCTTATAATATATCTCTGACTGGCCTCAAACTTACCTTCCTGCCTCAGCCTCCTGAATGCTAGGATTACAAGTGAGCCAGTGTGTGTGTGTGTGTGTGTGTGTGTGTGTGTGTGTGTGTACACCTTTGAAATGTCTCTTTAGTGGAGACTGATAGGGTAGCCCTGACTGGCCTGGAATTCATTATGTAGACAGGCCTTGAACTTAGGAAGATCCTTCTGCTTTGGCCACCCAAGTGTTGAGACTACAAGTGGATATCACCATGCTCAATGTCATTTCTCTATTGAAACAGGATCTCACTACAGCCTTAGCTTGCCTGGGACTCAATATATTGCCCAGGCTGACCTCCAACTCTAGGCAAGTCTCCTGCCTTAGCTTCCTGAGTGGTGGAATCATAGGTGTAAGCTACCATGGCAGCTAAAACACATTTCTTTTTCTATTTTTAATTTTGTAAAAACCATCACAGGTTGAGTCAGCAAGATTGTTCAATGGATAAAGGTACCAGCTGGCCAAATCTAGCAGCCTGAGTTCAATCCCTGGGAACCACAGTGTAGAAGGAGGGACAAGTATTCACTAAGTGGCCCTCTGACCTCTGTACTAATACACACATACACAAATAAAGGTACAAGTAAGAAAGATTCACAAATACAGAAAACCACAACATTATATCTCATAATCTGTTACATTTCGGAAAGTTCAAGACTGGTACCTACTGAAGGCCTGATGGAATACTCAGTATTTTTTGAGATGGGGAGTCTAACACAGTTCAAACACGTCTTGGACTCCTTACCCTTCCGACTCCACACCCTAACTGCTCCTGTTAGAGGCACGGACCACATACCTAGGTTTTTAAGCATTCAGTTATTTTCTTTTCTTTAAGATTTATTTCCTTTTGCCTGCGTGTCCGTGAACTAAGTGCATGCCTTGTGCATGTGAAGATCAGAAAGCATGAGATGCTCTAGAACTACAGTCAGGGATGGTTATAAGCTACCATGTGAGAGCCAGGTAGTAAGGCCAGGCCTCACTCTCTATGGGCTCAACTGACGTCAGGGAGTCTGATCTGTTAAAGCAAAGGTCTTTCTTCCCTTGCTCCCCAAGCACTCCAAATGATCAATGCTCTGGACAGACAGTGGTGTCCAACTACTCTCTTACTATGCAAATAAATAAATAAATACAAAAGGACACTTTTTACTTACCAAAATTATCACAGGTAATTTCTTTCCTACTTGTAGTTGTAATAACAAACTTTTCTTCAGATGAAATGCCAATTGTCTATCCAAAATAAAGGAAATAAAATCAATCATTACTAAAAGGAAATAAATGGTCTACTCACATTTACAAGAATGTGAACACACTGACATTATAAATACTACACTCATTTGTCTAGGAAATATAGAACTCAGCATTTTTAAATTTTGACTTTGCAAAACCAATCACTATAAGCCATATATATTGCTTAATTAACAATATTACTTTTTTCTGCTCTTTACTACCCAGAACATGTAAAATCATCAGATGATGAAAATGTAGTGTAGACACAGTGGAATTTTATTCAGCTGTAAAGAAAATGAGTTTATGAAATTTCCAGGATGATGGCTAGAAATAGAAAATATCCTAACTGGGTAATTCAAGCCCAGGAAACAAGCACGCTCTCCTTCATATATGAATCTTAGCTTCAGATTTTTAAGATTTCTATAATTGATCTGGAGTGCCGGTAGAGGTCATGAAGCCAAAAAGGGTCCACAAGAGGGAGGACAGGACTAGGGCTTGAAAGGAAAGAGGGAGTAGAGGGGATGCTGGAGTTAAAGGTTTTGTGGGGGTGCAGACATGGGTGCGGCAGAAGAAGGGGTGGAAGGTTTGTTAACCAATGCTAAGTACTGCATAAAAAGCCTTACAAAACCCAACTAGTTCTATGCTAATTACAAATATATAATTTCCTGAGGCTCTTGACACATGCCTGTAATGCCAGCACCTGGGAAGCAGAGGCGCGCAGCTGTCTGAGTTCCAGGCCACCAGGGCTAGTTAGTGAGATAAGAATGAAACCATTTCTAATTGGGTTTAAGGCCCACTCCACAAGGTAGAAACTTTACCAGGGTCAAGAACCTGTGCGTAGCCAGGCAGTGGTGGTATGAGCCTTAATCCCAGCACTTGGAAGGCTGAGGCAGATTTCTGAGTTCGAGGCCATTCTGGTCTACAGAGTGAGTTCCAGGACAGCCAGAGCTATACAGAGAAACCCTGTCTCAGAAAAAAAAAAAAAAAAAAAAAAACAAAAACCATATTCTAATACTTCTCACTATACCCATAGATTAGTGTTCTCTTTTAACCTCATCAGATAAGTCTCCTCTCACAATAAACAATGAATAATACAGACCCACAAGTGACCAAGGTACAGAGAGTAAGAGACTGGGATGCTCAGAGCTAATTGGTGTCTCTACATCACACCTCGTCTTCTCAAGGTTCAGGGATCATTCTAGAAGGGGCTGGAGGATGACCACAGGAAATAGCATTTTCCAGATACAATAGGGTAGCTGCACACATGAACTCAGAGAAGTCATGAAAGAACATACAGGTCTGCATAAGCCCACACCAAACAAAATCCCAGCAATGGAGAGAGGAAGTAGGCATTACACCCTAGCCCTAGCTGAAGTGATAATGATGATTGATAGCTGCCAAGAGAGGGAGAATCATATTTAAGGTTATAGCCCCTGTGGTTATAGTCAACTGTGTTCTAACAGATAGCTCCAAACAAACCCAAGCGAATACGAGCAACATAAATAGACTTAATGGGTTTTTTAAAAATTTGAAAGGACAGAAACCCGGGTGAGTAGGGAGTGTGGATGTAGCAAAAAAAAAACAAAAAAAAAAAAACCCTGTCTAAATTATCAAAGAATAAGATATGTGTGTGTATATACATATATATGTAAGTTTTAAAGAATTTTAAAGACAATTGAACAGAGGTGTTCTGCATAGGTGGACAATGCTTCCTCCAGAGACACAGGCTATTGAAAGAAACTTTCAGTGCCAGACACAGGTTACCCTCCTACAAGCTATTATTGGTCAAGGAGGCCCCAAAGCCCTCCAAACAACACAAGCTATTGCTATTGCTCTTTGCCCACTAAAACTGGATGCTAAGACCCTATTACTGAAGATACAACACACTTTGGTTGTAGGACAGACATCAAATAGGAAGTGACCAGGAAACTTCCTTTCTGATGGATAGCTTTCAGTGTGTCAATTAGGAAAATCACAGTGGACTCCCCAAGCAGTGCACCCCCACATACTACAATACTGACATACCCTTCTGATACAATAGTGACACACTTGCTTCTGACTGAACCTGAAGCCTGTTCCACAGGAGGGAATCCAGGCCTGGTACTGTACCTCTGGTCATAGGCCCATGACTTGGGAAGGTCACCAGATTCAAGTGAGGCTTATCTTGCTGTTGAGTTAAGTGGACATGTTATCAAACTGCCTTCTAAATATTCATGTTTAACTCGGGATCAGAGAAGTTGATTTTTGCAGTAGGCAGCAGTCAGTGCAGGGACTCATAATTGACCAAAGGCTGAGAAAAAGTGACTATGCTCAGCCCCAGATGGGACATTCACATCAAAGCTCCCACTCCCTTCAGGGAGCGCACTGGAGGCAGCAGAGTGAGAGCAGGGAGATGGGGAAGAGTGCTGTGGACGCGACACGGCCAGTGCACACACGGCCAGTGCGCACAGCAGCTACAGGTACCTGCACAAAACCTACACAAAATCAAGCCAGTGAACATTCCCATGTGGAATGGAGGCTCCACTCCCAGCTGAGGAGCTACTGGCAACTGATGTCAACCGGGAAGGAGTTGTCATTTTTCTTTAAGGTGTAGCTGCTGGTAGGACAGTCCCACACCTGAGCAGGTAAGCCACAGTAACTGGATTCAGTGAGTTACATTCCATGGGGGATAGGGGAGGTACTGGGGAGGTTTGGAGTAAGGACAAAAAAAGGTTTAGGTTGTGTATGATCAGGATACATTGTATACACATACTAAGTTGCTAAAGAACAAATTAAAAGATCTTATAAGAAAACCCATTAGTGACTAGGTGAGACATTTTGAAAGGATTAACTTTCTCACATTCATTCATTCATTTATGGGTACACAGAACAGCATATGTGTAGGGGTCAGAAGACAACCTGAGAGAGTCATTCTCTCCTTCCACCATGTGGGTCCTGGACACCGAATTCAGGTCTTAAGGCTTGGTGGCAAGCACCTTTATACAGGGTCATCTCAAAAGCCCTTGATTTTAAAACATCAAGAAGAACCACCCATGGCACATGCCTTTAATCCCAGCACTTGGGAGGCAGAGGCAGGTGATTTCTGAGTTTGAGGCCAGCCTGGTCTACAGAGTGAGCTCCAGGACAGCCAGGGCTACACAGAGAAACCCTGTCTTGAAAAACCAAAAAAAAAAAAAAAAAAAAGAAGAACCACCCAAAGGCATGCTCTAAGAAATCGATTTATTTAATACAAAGCACTAATATAAGACTTATTTTATACAAATCAGATATATACGTATGTTGGAAGAAAATCGGTGTTTTATAGCACTAAGGTACGAATATGTGTGCTACAGGACATCTAAAGAGGCCTGACATTGTTCTAAAAACATCACTACAAAACTTTTAAATCAAATTACAAATCAAAGGGGGAACTGAGGGAAGCTACAAACAGGCTTCCTTAATTAGAAAGGTTAAGTCCAAGCAAAGGATCAAGAGCCCGAATAATCAGAAGGAAACTACAGAACTGATGGGACAGTTCAGCAAGCCTGATGACCTGAGGTCAATCCCTGGGGATGGAAGGAGAGAGACAACGCTTGCAAACTGCTATCTAGCCCCAGCACCCACACCCTACAGACTAAATCAGTGAATATAATAAAAACTAAATTTATAAAAAAGGAAAAAATACAGATGACAATGACAAACCCCAAAAGCTCAAAAACTACCAAAAATAATTAGAACAGATTAACACTTATTTAAATTAAAAAGACATACTATTTCTAAAATGAAACACAATCCTTCCCACCTAAAGGTGCCCAAGAAAATTTTAAGTTAATGATGCAAAATCTTCCAATGATATAAAATTGTTTTTCTCAAAGATTTTTAATTCTGTGTTTGTGTGTGTCAGTAATCTCAAAGACCAGAGACCATCAGGTCCTGAGTCTGGAGTTGCAGGTGGTTGTGAGCCACCCACTTAGGTGTTGGGGACAGATCTCAAGTCCTCTGGAGGAGCAGTTAAGTGTTAGCCTCTCAACAGCCCTTCAGAAATGTAATTCTTAGAGGTCATTAAAGAACTAAACTGGGATGCTAACCCCTAGACCACTTTTTTCCTTCAAAACAATTATGCTTCAGGAAAGCAATGTGGTTCCCTCCCTGCCCCCTGGGGGAGGGGGTATGGATTTGTTGATTTCTGAAACAGGGCTCTCATTATGTAGCTCAAACTTGCTGCAATTCTCCTGCTTCAATCTTCAGTTACACTGACTGAAGATTTATACCACCATGCTCAGCTTAAAAGTTGTTAAGACAATCCCAGCTAGGGCTAGATAACACCTCCATGGCTAAACGCTGTCTACCTGCATGAAATCCTAGGTTTAAATCCTCATGTGCTCGGGCTGGAGATTCCCTAGCAAATAGCAGAGGAGGGAGATCAAAGGAACACCATCAACAGATGAACCACCCAGTCTGGCAGGATGGCTCACACTTGTAATCCCAAAACTGAGGAGGAGACAGGAGGTCTACTTTAAATAATATTTTAAATAAATTTAAATAAGTACAGCAGGTCTCATAAATAAATAGTAGATAAAAATAAAAATTGGGTGTGTTGGCAAATAGCTGTAAAAACAGAATTTGGGAACCAGAAGCAGGTGGACTGCCAGGAGCTCCAGGCCAGGCTGCCAGGGTTACATAATAAGACCTTGTCTAAAACAAAACAAAACAACAATAGGTGGCCATTAAATCAGAATTTCATGGATAAATCCAGCTGAGACCACCTGAATTCTCTTGAACTTATTAAATTAATGAAGCCTATCAGCTAAATTGTAGTTTACAGGATACATATGGAAATAGATAAGCCACAGAATACTGTAAGGCCAGGGGGCAAGGCATGTAATACACAAATCAGGGAATGGAATCTCACCCATGTAATCCCAGCACTCTAAATACAAACCTGTGAGACGGCTCAGCTACTAAAGATGCTTGCTGCCAAACCCAACCATCTGAGTTCAGCCCTAGGGCCCTCCTTAGAAGGAGCCAGCCTAGCCCACTTGGCAACTCTAGGTCAATGAGAATCTCTGTCTCAAAAAACAAGGATCAACAACGAAGGTTGTCCTCTGGCTTAATCACAAACGTTAACACACACACATCCCCAAGATGGACAGTGCTGAATGACACTCAAGGTTGACCTCTGGCCTACACGTGCACACAACCACACACATGTACACATGTACAAAACTATGTGCAAATATTTAAGATTACGGTATAGCTGGAAAATATTAGATGTATCTAATTATTTCATACAATATACCCATAAAACTATTGTTTTTAAGGTTTTCTTTTAAGGATTTTTCTAGAATATTGGATTAGCGTACTTAGTCCAGTTTATGACTAACTTCATAGATGGCTTCTGCCTTTCAACTGTCAATATACTTACCCACATATCTATAAATAGGAATGCTAATACCTTTGTTATCTGAATTAGTTTTTACTCAACTAAGACTATACAAACATTCTTTTTGTAAGGGATTAAATTCCAATAAAATCATTGCAAATTAAAAATGTGTTTCATTGGGCTGGTGAGATGGCTCAGTGGGTAAGAGCACCTGACTGCTCTTCCGAAGGTCTGGAGTTCAAATCCCAGCAACCACATGGTGGCTCACAACCAGAGATCTGACTCCCTCTTCTGGAGTGTCTGAAGACAGCTACAGTGTACTTACATATAATCAATAAATTTAAAAAAAAAAAAAAAAGTGTTTCATTGACCTAACCTCCCAAATATTATAGCTTGGGCCTATTATTGCAGGATATTTGATCACAATGTGAATCCCAAGATTATGCTTCTAGTTATGATGTGGCTCAGCCCTTAACATTAATCCCAAACAAGAAAGCTAAAGTTAGTTTATAGAAGGAAGCACCCATGTTTGAAAGTGACATCTAATTGAGTGGCAGACAAGTGAGCAAAAAAGTGCTGAATCAGAGAAAAATGTGACAGAATAAATCAGAGAGATGCCCAACTCTCAAGAAAAGAGAGGAAAGGGAAGCTACATGGGAGGGAGCGAGGGAGGGAGGGAGGGAGGGAGGGAGGGAGGGAGGGAGGGAGGGAGGGAGGGAGAGAGAGAGAGAGAGAGAGAGGAAGGAAAGAAGGAAGGAGGCGGCAGTTTTTTTTAAATAGGGACAGTTATAGAGAGACAGGTTGCACAGACAGAACAAGCTAGACACAGAATGAAGAAAGAAATGAGCCAGAGAATGAGAAGACGCCAGAAGATTAGAACAGATTGCCAGTTTGTTTAAGGCCAAGCAGAGCAATTCAGGAGAAGCTGAGAGAAGCCAGAGTTAGTCAGCATGTGTTTAAACAAAACAAAACCCAGGACCCACATAGGGCAAGACGAGAACAAACTCCTTAAAGTTGTCCTCTATGTCCATACACAGCAGCCTGTGCATAAATGTGTGTGTATAATGTATATATACACTCATAATAAATACAATCATAATAAATCTCATGGGTTAAAAAATAAGGGGCTGGAGAGATGGCTCAGCGGGTTAAGAGCACTGACTGCTTTTCCAGAGGTCCTGAGTTCGATTCCCAGCAACCATATGGTGGCTCACAACCATCTGTACAGTATGCTCATATACAAAAAAATAAAAAAAATTAATAATAATAATAATAATAATAACTTGCATATTTGAAAACTGTTGAGTAAATGTTGTGTTCTTGCTACAAAAAAGTAACAAGTGTACTCTGAATGGTATGGTTTTAAATGGACACACCAGCCATACCACCACTCCTCACACTTGGCAGGCTGAGCTAAAGGTTTATCCACAGTGGAAGGCTGGCCTGGAGTACAAAGTGATTACTAAAACTGAGCTCTGTCAAAGAGAGGAGTAAGAGGAGATAGCCACAGGAAAAAGAAACATAAGACTACAGCAGTGAGCCTAGAGTGGTTTTGTTTGGAATCAAGTTGATCTAACGCTGGGTGTGGCCATGCACTTCTAGAGGCAGAGATGAAAGGAGGGGAGTTCAAGGCCAGCCTAGACTACCCAAGTGTTCTAGACCTACCTCTGTCACAAACAAACCAACAAATGGTCAGATGTACTGTTTTTACTTCTTGTGAATCATTGTGCTGATTAGGTTTTTTTTTTTGTCAACTTCACACAAGCTAGTCTAGGAAGAGAAAGCCTCATAGAGACAATGCTTCCATCAAACCGTCCTATTGGCCAGCGTGGGGGGCATTTTCTTGATTAATATGGCATGACCAAGACCACTGTGGGTGGCACCTCTGGCGCAGGTAACCTAGGTAAGCGGCAGGGAGAAGGGAGGAAACGAGAGCGGAGGGAAGAAGAGGGAGGGGGACAGGAAATGAGTGAATGAATGACTGACTGAATGAATGAAGCAGCCAGGGAGAGCAAACCATAAGCAGCATTCTTCCACAGTCAGTTTCAGTTTCTACCTTCAGCTCCTGCCCTGGCTGCCCTCAACCCTTTCCTCCCCAAAGTTGCTTTTGGTCACAATGTTTTATCACATTCTAGAAAACAAACTTCAAGGACTGAAGAGATGGGTCAGTGGTTAAAGAGCACTCACTGATCCTCCAGAGGTCCTAAGTTCAATTCCCAGCAACAACATGGTGGCTCACAACCATCTGTAATGGGATCCGAAGCCCCCTCCAGTTGTGTCTGAAGACAGCTACAGTGTACTCACATATATAAAATAAATAAACAAATCTTTAAGAAGAAACGAAAATAAAAAAACAAACCAGGAGGTCAACTATGTATGTAGGTGTTTGACTCAGCCCATCTGTGTAATACAAACAACACCATGGGATCTGTAGCATAAACCAACAGAGCAAAGAAGACAACAGATCCAGGAGCTAGAGATAACCCAGTGGTTGAGAGCAATCCTACTCTTGGGCTGGAGAGATGGCTCAGAGGTTAAGAGCACTGACTACCCTTCCAGAGGTCCTGAGTTCAGATGGTGACTCACAAACATCCGTAATGGGATCTGATGTTCTTTTCTAGTGTGTCTGAAGATAGCAACAGTGTACTCACATACATTAAGTAAATCTTAAAAAAAAAGTAGGAAAAAAAAAAAAAACAATTAATGAAACACTTAAAAAAAAAAAGAAAGAAAGAAAGAAAGAAAGAAAGAAAGAAAGAAAAAGAAGCTGGAGCCTGAGGCACACACCCTTAATCCCAGCACTCCGGAGGCAGAGGCAGGCAGATTTCTGAGTTTGAGGCCAGCCTGGTCTACAGAGTGAGTTTCAGGACAGCCAGGGCTATACTGAGAAACCCTGTCTTGAAAAAAACGAAAAAAGAAAAAGAAAAAAAAGAAAAGAAAAAGAAATAGAGAAAAAGAATCGAAAAACCAAAAGAAAAGAAAAAGAAAAAGAAGAAAAAGAAAGCCCGGCCGGGTGTGGTGGCGCACGCCTTTAATCCCAGCACTCGGGAGGCAGAGGCAGGCGGATTTCTGAGTTCGAGGCCAGCCTGGTCTACAAAGTGAGTTCCAGGACAGCCAGGGCTATACAGAGAAACCCTGTCTCGAAAAACCAAAAAAAAAAAAAAAAAAAGAAAGAAAAAAAAAGAAAAAGAAAGCCCACTTTGGCAAAGTCAAACTCAATTTGAATTTTTTCAACAAATATACAAGAACTATCTTAGGCCAGTGGTTCTGACCATAGGAAAACAGACATTTACATTACAATTCATAACAGTAGCAAAATTACAGTTAGTAAGTAACAACGAGAATAATTGGGGGGGGGGGCACCACACCATAGGGAACTGTATTAAAGGATCACAACATTAGGAAAGCTGAGAATCAGTGTCCTAGGCCAATCCTAAACTAGGTTTTCTGGAAGGAAAACACTGTTTAATTCGGGCATTGCCATATTCTTCTTTTAAAAGTTCAGAGCCCAGAACGGTGGTACTTGCGTCTGTGACTACCAACACTGGACAGCAAAGGCGGATAAAGTTCGAGGCCAACCTGGTCAAACAGAGACTTCTAGGCTAGCCTGAGCTACACAGCAAGACCTCGTCTCAAAACAAAACCCCGCAATACCCCTCCCCCAACATACTCAAGCTCAGGCAACAGTAAGAACAACAACAACCTACAAAGCATCTCACAGTATAAAGCACGTTTTGCTACGTAGTCATTCTTTTTTTTTTTTTCCCAAGCAGGTATTCTCGTTCTTTGTTGTCCCCATGGTCACTTGGAGCTAGTTCAAGAACTCCCAAGGAAGTTGGAGCTCAAAGAACCAGAAGGACAGCTCCTAATACTAACCTAACTTAGTATTACTCTGCAGAAGAATCCTGCTGGGACGGACCAGGCAAACCTTTCTGACAAGACAAGCCAGAAAAAGACTCCCTCCATCACCTCCCTGAACCTGGGGTACCCGGACTCCCGGAATCTCGCCCCCCCTCTAAACAGCGCAACCCTCGCAACGCTGACTGTCCAGTGGATGCAATTCTGCATCTTCTGAAGTTACGAACTAGGGCAAACCCAGGTGCTTCTCCGACAGGATGATGCACTACTTCGCAACCATAAAGCAGTAACTAAACCCATAAGCGCCCACTAACTTGAAAGTCCCGAACGCTAGACCAGCACAGGCCCACGGAGGGGCGGGACCCCATCATTCTTGGCCATGGCTTGGCCGGCCGGGACATCCAACCAGGGATCATCCGCAACGTGGGCACCCGGCAGAGGCCAAGGCCGCAAGATCCGGGCCATCTGACAAGTTTATGGCGGTGACCCACCCAGGCTTCGGGCCACCTACCCTCACCTCCTCGCGAGCATCCCCTCCAGCGCCCCGGGACGTACCTGACACACAGACGCGCGGAACCCCGCGTAGTCCGCGTGCTCCGCGACCTGCAGTGCGCGATCCCCTTGCTCCGAGTCCTTCCCGCGCCGGTCAAACAAGTACACCGTCCTACAGCCGTCGACGGCGCCATCTCTCCCAGATCCCTCCGAGAGGCCTCCGGGATCGCTGGCGCCCTCCGCTGCCATGTTGAGGGAGAAAAAAAGAGAAGGCCCTGCGGCTCTCGGGCGCGCTTCCCGGAGACACCGACTCCGCGCGTGCCCTCGGCTCCAGCCGCCGCGGCTCCGGGCCTCAGCGGGCCGCGCAGCACGGACTGTGGGCAGCGGCCGGGAAGTAACCCGGGAACCGATTCAAACGCGCTTCTGCCGGGGTGCCGTACGTCACTTCCGCGACCCGCGAACACAGGGACGCGCTGAGCGCGCCTCAGAGCCCGCCAGCTACGTACGCCGCCGCCCACTGAGCCTCCTTCCGTGACCTGAGAGCGGGCCGCCGCCGTGGCTGCTGCGCAGGAGGAAGAGGACGGCGGACGGAGACCCGGCCAGTCCAGCAGGCCGCGGGGCGGGGCGGAGCTGGCCAAAGTGGGCGGGCCTTCGCGCCCAGGCCACGCCCCCGGGCTCCAGCGGACCACGGGGACTGGGGACAGCCTGGAAGCCCGCTCCCAGCGCCTTAGGGGCCTTTGCCGGGGTGGGGGGGGTGGGGAGCGCACAACTCGCAAGCGTGTCGCCCCAGGGTCTATGCAGGCTCCTGCTGCAGGGCCCTGGCGCCTTCCCCCTAGCCATGCGGTCTCCAGGGCGCTACCAAGTCGGGCGGACGCGGCGGCTGGAAGCTTGCACCACCTGGGTCCCGGTGCGGTGGACACTAGCTAAAACACCGGGCGCCGCTCTGCTTGCACGCTTCCTTCGCCGTCGTGGGTGGGTTCGACTGTGGGACAATGAGACAAAGCTCGGCCTCGAGGAAGAGCGGGTCTCTGACGTCACGAGGCCGCGATGCGCGCCCCGGGTTAGCCTGGCTCTGAGGCTTTAGGCGGCTGGCTGTGAGTCTGGGATAATGCCTAACCTACTCACCGAGGTTGAGTCAGCTTCTAAGCGTGCAATGTGTAAGACAGCCTCCTCGAAAACTTGAGCATAAAACTTTATATGCTCCAGTACAGGGGAATGCCAGGGCCAGGAAGCGGGAGTGGGTGGGTAGGAGAGCAGGGCAGAGGGAGGGTATAGGAAACTTTCGGGATAGCATTTGAAATGTATATAAAGAAAATATCCAATAATTAATAAATAAATAAAAAACTTGAGCATAATTATTGGGGGATGCGCTTCTGACTATACAGATAGCAAGACATGCGGGGGCGGGGGGGAAGAGTAACCTTGCCAGATGCTTGCTCTCTGATTCTTAAAACCTGGATGCTTTGTACTTGAGAGCAACGCGTAAATTAATGAAACCCATTAATTAATTGAGTTCTTTTATGTGTCTAGAAGTTGGATCAGATTTAAGGGTGCTGTTTTACTAGGTTCGCAGGAGCCTTTATGATCAATGGTAAAGCTAGACTCAAAGTCAATGCACCTTGGAAACAGACCGGGTTGTTAGCACCAAGGACAGTTGGCCAGACATACAAAAGTGTGAAGGTATGCGTTGAGCGGCATAAATAGTATGACTGGAAGAAGAGAAAATGAAACAGTAGGTGAGGTAGGTGAAGTTGTGACCAAAAGCTGGTCATATTCTTGAAAGGGCACCTGAGAGACAGGAGACACAAGAATAACCTCCAACTATCATGAGATTTCTGTAAAGCCTTACTGTATTTTGCTTTTTGTCAGTCTTCCTAGGCCTACCTCAAACTTTGATCCTCCTGCCTTGACCCAACCCAAACCCTGGTGACTTCAGAGGTGTGAGTCACTACTCCTAGCTGGCATTTTACATTTTATCTTTAAAATTCACACAACCACTTCCTCCTATCCCTTTTATGGACCGTGTTTGAGTTGAACAACTGGAGAAAGACAAGTCTTAGTTAACAAGCAAGATGAATTGCCTTTGTGGTTCAGCAAATTGGGGCTTAACAGCCAAAGGGTCAACAGGGCAATTTCTCTGTAATACCAAATTATAAATCTCATAAGTAAAACCAGAAGCACTTTGAAGGTCAGAGGACTCCATTCTCTGAAGTTGGAGGTGGTTGTGAGCCTCCAGATGCAGGTGCAGGGAATCAAATCCTTAACAGCTGGTCCTGATGTGGATTTGTTTTTTGTTTTTTGTGGGTTTTTTTTGGTCTGTTCTCATTATTTAGAGAACATTAGTTTCTGTAACCCAGCCCGCATAAGTAAGACCTTACATATTTAATACAGTGTGTACAATTCCTGGACCATCTTAACTATTACGATGTCAACTCAGCATGATGAACTAGAATACTTTTTCGAAACACATCACAGCATAACTAGTGTCTCCAAAGATTCAAATCCTGTATGTATAAATATTTACATTAAAAATGTAACAGTGAAGCCGGGCGTGGTAGCACATGCCTTTAATCCCAGCACTTGGGAGGCAGAGGCAGGTGGATCTCTGAGTTGAGGCCAGCCTGGTCTACAGAGTGAATTCCAGGACAGCCAGGGCTACAGAGAAACCCTGTCTCGAAAAAAAAACAAAACAAAACAAAACAAAAGTGAGAGTAGTATGTTATTCATCAATAGCAGTAACAGCATTTCCAGGACCAGCTGTTATTTGAACAAACTTGTAGCGACATCGAGAACACCCCGTTCAAATGGGGGTGGGGATACCAGAAAACAGGACAATTCTGTTACTATTATGCTTGCTACCCGGCATCATTTTTTAAAATTAGCTTTTCAGTTGTCATCTGAAAAAAAAGAAAAAATTCTGAGCAGCATTATTAAAGACAGCTCTAAGAAGTTGGATGCGGTGGCACATGCCTTTAATCCTAGCACTCAGGAGGCAGAGGCAGGCGGACCTCTTGAGCTTCAGGCCACCCTGGCCTGTGAGTTTCAGACAGCCAGGACTACACCAAGAAACCCTGTCTCAAGCAAATTAATAATAATAAATCCTTTTAAAGAAAGAAATGTCAACTGTTATGCTAGGTGAGTCAGTACATGCCTGTAATCCTAGCACTAGGGAAACAGGCAGAGCACAAGTCAGAAGCCAACAACGACTCCATATTCAGTTAGTTGCTTAGATGACAGTGTAGCAGTCTAGAATCGTGTCAGAACACTTCCTTGTGCCAATCACCTTTGATTCTTCAAAAAAAATTTAAATATATAGAGGGTCTGTTCTTTATGAGAAATTAATAAAGTGGGTTTGAAATGATCCAGTTCCCTGGTTAGTTCTGGTCACTCATCATCACTTATAATACCTACTGAATATATTTTATTTATTTTAAACACTACTCCCCCCCACACATGCATGTGTGGAAGCGAGAGAATGAACACACACACGGAAACATGGACACTTTTAGTTGAAAGGTGGCCCTGGGGCAGGTATTGAGGTCAGAGGACAGTTTGTGCAAATTAGGTTCCTCTTTCCACCATAATTGTCTCAGGGATCAAACTCAAATTGTCAAGATTGAAAGCACCAAAAGATACATGTTTTGTTTTTCCAGACAGAGCTTCTCTGTGTAGCCTTGGCTGTCCTGGAATTGACTGTGTAGACCTAAAACACACAGAGATCCACCTGCCTTGCTGGGATGATTTTTTTTTTTTTTTTTTTTTTTTTTTTTTTTTTGGTTTTTCGAGACAGGGTTTCTCTGTGTAGCCCTGGCTGTCCTGGCACTCACTCTGTAGACCGGGCTGGCCTCGAACTCAGAAATCCGCCTGCCTCTGCCTCCCAAGTGCTGGGATTAAAGGCGTGTGCCACCACCGCCCGGGCTCTTGCTGGGATTTTTTTTTAAAGTGTCTTGTGTCAATTACCTGTTGTACTACAACAAACTACAGTGAAACTTAGTGGCCCTGTGTAGTGCCCTCCTCCCTTCCCCCTCGGGATGAGACTCAAGCTGTGGCTGAGAACGCCCTGAGATACTTACAGAGCTGCTTCAGAAACAGATCAGGAAGTGAAGTAGTTACACTTAAGTCTGCAATTAAAAACAGCTTAACGTTAAAGATGGATGATGGTGCCACATGCCTTCAATCCCAGCACTGGGGAGGCAGAGGCAGCCAGGTCTCTGAGAGTTCTAGGCTATCGTATTCTACAGAGTGAGTTCCAGGACAGCCAGAGCTACATACCCGAGCCTGTCTCAGAAAAAAAAAAAACCAAAAAAACAAACAAAAAAAAAAAAAGAAGTCATCTTTTAACACCTGCTGAAACACATAGGTGGACAGACTGTTACAGTGTATTCTATTGGCCCTGCATCTTTTTTTCTTTCCTACCACTCATTTTTTAAATCTTTAGTATTTTTGTTAGTGCTTTAGGAGAAGCTAGAAAAAAAGCAATAAAACCAGTACTTACAATACTGGTTTATGTGAGTGTGTCTGTCTGTCTGTCTGTCTGTCTGTCTGTGTGGTGCTTGTTCTGAGACAAAGTCTTGCTAATGTAATCAAGTTTGGCCTCTGTATCCCAGTACTTCAGATCCCAGTTTCTGAGAGCTGACCTTTCACACTTGAACAACCACACCTGACTTTGTGGTTGAACGTGTGAGTGTATTTAAATGTAGTGCCTTAACTCTAGCCAGCTGCCGAGATCTTATAAATTAAACCACGCCCATGCTCAGGAGTGCAAGCCTCACCCAGTGATTGCAGGGTAAAAACCTTTTTTTTTTTTTAAAGGATGTGAAAGAAGGAAGGGAAGGTATTGGCAAGAAGAGTAAGAGATGGGAATGAGGGTGAATATGAACAGAACACATTATGTAAATATATAAAGTTATTGAAGATTAAATTAGATTTTAATTTTTCTTCATGTGTCGCCCTGGATATCCTGGAACTAAGTCTGTCAGACCAGGCTGGCTTTGAATTCAGAAGTCTGCCTGCCTCTGCCTCCCAAGTGCTGGGATTAAAGGTGTGCACCACCACTGCCCAACCGTTTTTTGTTTTGTTTTGGTTTTTTTCCTAAAACGGTAATGTAGTGACTTTAAGCAGGAACCATTGCTGGCTCATGATACTGCAGTTTGACTGAGCTCCTCTGTGCAGCTCTGCCAGTAAGATTGCTTACTTAGCCTAATCACCCGCATCTTCACCAAGGTGAGTGGAAGGTGACAGGCTCACGTCCGTGGCTGGCAATCAAGCTGAGGCTGTTGGCTTAATTACATGAGTTCTCTAATTAGACATCTCTACCAGGAAAACCTAGTGTCTTACCTGATCATCATGTTCCGAAAACAAAAACATCAGCATGCCAGTGTTTATCAAGGCCCTGCTTGGCTCCTTTGGAATGTCCCAGTAGCCAACAACAGTCACATGGCTAACCCCCCTCGGTGGTCCCCTCCCGGGACAGAAACAGATTTACAAAAATCCCTAGTGATTTTGAGACTAATGCTGTGTCTGCTGCCTATGAGAGGTGGTATGTAAATCAGCACTGATACTTCTCATGGTGTGTGGATGAGGAGACCTTGGGGTTGGTCCCTATTGCCATTAAATAAGGCAAAGAGGGAGAAAGAGAAAGGATCTTGTCAGAAAGCAGGAAGACAACATACAGTTGATTGGTAATAGAAAACACCCTTTAGGTCAGCGATTCTTCTTTACTCCCTAAATTAAAGATGTTTCTTTTGTCTAGCTGGACTAGAGGTTCAAGGTCAAGGGGCACACCTGGAGGTGAGTCTTGTAGTTGGCAGAGCCCTTAGGCAGTGCAGGGCACCATGTGGTAAAGGATTAGGAGTGTGTGTTTCTGTCTCTGCTTACTCACCTGACCGTTGTCCCCCCCACACACACACACACATGCTAATGACTTTATCACTCCCTATGGCCAGTCTTTAAATGCCTTAATTGGATTAAGTTTCCGCCCTCTTAATTACTCAAAATAGTGATTAAACTCCGGCTGGAATGTCCCAGAAGACAAACATTCAAACGTAGCTGGCTGCTCCTCCAAATTAAAAAAGTGCTTTAAAAAGGGGGCAAGGGGTGGAAACTTAAAGTGTTTTAAAAGGGGTGTCTTCTCCACGTCCTTGTCTCCTCAGACGTTATTTTTATTTATTCTGGAAAGAAAAGGGTAGTCTCGGTGGTGTAAATTCAGGCTTTGCCAGCTAAAAGGCTTTGCAACTCTGAGCCCCAGACCTACCAGACTGGTAGAGAATGTTTTAGGGTCCTTTCTCATTCCAGTTTCAACCAATTCCATGCTTCAGGTCGGGAGGTTGTATATCCAGCTCTATGACTATTTGAGGGAGGGGGACTGTCTCCTTTAACCTCCCTACAGGGAATCATTTTAAATCTGGATAATAACTGCCCCTCCCCCTGGGATTAAATCCAGGGCTTCATATATGCCGAGCTACACACACACCCTCAGCTTTTCCTTTCCTCTTTGTCCCAGGGCACTCACTGTATCTGTGCATAAATCCTTACTCTTCTTCTGTCTCTACAATCTAAGGGCACAGGTGTTTGGCAATATGGCCCCAACCGGAAGCATCTTTTCAACTCTCCACTGTTACTAGTTATGAACTACCAAATAACCAACTGCCTGAAAACCTAGTTCTGTGGTCAAAGGCAGGTGGGGGCCGGAAAACCTTGCCCTACCTACAATATGTGCAGAGGGGAAGATGGATCAGGGACAGAAAAATGGTCAACCAATGACTGGTTCAGCTTGAGATCCATGCCTTGAGAGGGAGTCCCAACCCTGACACTATTAATGACATACTTGCAGACAGCAGCTTGGCATAACTGTCCTCGGAGAGTCTTCACCCTGCAACTAATGGAAACAGATGCAGAGACCCACAGCGGGACGTTAGATGGAACATGGGGGAATCCTATGGAAGAGGGGGAGGAAGGATTGAAGAAGCCAGAGAAGTCAAGGACAACACAAGAAAACCTACAGAATCAACTAGCCTGGGCCAATGGGGACCTTCAGAGACTGAACCACCAACCAGGGAGTATGCATGGAACTGACCTAGGCCCTGTGCACATAGGTAACCCTTGTACAGACTGGTTTTCCTGTTGGACTCCTAACGGCAGGAGCAGGGGCCTTCTGTGGCTCTGCTGCCTGCTTCCGGCTCCTCTCCCGAACAGGGCTGCCTTGTCTAACCTCAGTAGGAAAAGATTCGAGATGTGCTTCATTTTACTGCAACTTTCAATGCCAAGGCTGGTTGATACCTAGAGGAGGCCTCCCCTTTTCTGAACAAGAAAGGGAGGAGGAATGGATGATGGTGGGGAAGGGGTTGCAGAGAAGGACCAGGAGGAGAGACGGAAGGGAAACTGTGGTCAGGGTGTAAAGTAAATAAATAAATTTTTAAAAAAGTCAGAGCCGGGCGTGGTGGCACACGCCTTTAATCCCAGCACTCGGGAGGCAGAGGCAGGCAGATTTCTGAGTTCGAGGCCAGCCTGGTCTACAAAGTGAGTTCCAGGACAGCCAAGGCTATACAGAGAAACCCTGTCTCGAAAAACCAAACCAAAAAAAAAAAAAAAAACGTCAGGTGGGTAGAGGGTTTCCTGAGACTGTTTCACTTTGTAGGTGTAAAGACTACCTGCCATTAGGCCCTATTTTTGGGAGTCACCAAAAGTAACAATCTGATCAAGTCCTGAGATAAGAGAGCACCGATACCACTACTTTTTTTTTTATAAATTACATTTCATTTATTTATCGTGTGTGTATACCTGGGCTGTTAGTTGCTGTACCAAGTGGGATGGGTGTAGACTACATCCTAAGCCTTGAAAACCGGCTGTGCTGGAAAAGCTGCCATTTGCACCCCGAGCTCCCCGAGCTCATTATTCTCTCCCAGCACCACGCTTGATTTTTTTTTTTTTTTTTTTTTTTTTTTTGGTTTTTCAAGACAGGGTTTCTCTGTATAGTCCTGGCTGTCCTGGAACTCACTCTGTAGACCAGGCTGGCCTCAAACTCAGAAATCCGCCTGCCTCTTGCCTCCTGAGTGCTGGGATTAAAGGCGTGCACCACCACGCCTGACTGCTTGATTCTTTCATAGTGTTCCCAAGATGTACCTGTACGTTCTGATGCAACAGTGTTGTCTGCTATAAGCCAGTTTCTCTCATGAAACAGGAGGACCAATTCTTTTTTCTTTTTTTATTTTTTGAGACAGGGTTTCTCTGTATAGCTCTGGCTGTCCTGGAACTCACTTTGTAGACCAGGCTGGCCTCGAACTCAGAAATCCACCTGCCTCTGCCTCCCGAGTGCTGGGATTAAAGGCGTGCACCACCACTGCCCGCCTTTTATTTTTTTTTAAAGCTTTATTATTTTTCTATGAGACTGGGGTAACAGACGTTTGTGAGCCACCATATGAGTGGTAGAAATTGAACCCACTCCTCTGGAAGAACAGTCAGTGCTCTTAACCACTGAGCTGTCTCTCCAGCCTCCCAGAGGCTGGCCTCGAACACCTCTCCCTCCTGTCTCTATCCTTCATGTGCTGCCATGCCCTCTTGTTTCATTGTTACTGCTATTCATTGTTATTTTGGGTATTTCTTGGGGTTTTTTTTGTTGTTGTTGTTTTGGTTTGTTTTTTTTGGTTTTTCGAGACAGGGTTTCTCTGTGTAGCCCTGGCTGTCCTGGAACTCACTCTGTAGACCAGGCTGGCCTCGAACTCAGAAATCCGCCTGCCTCTGCCTCCCGAGTGCTGGGATTAAAGGTGTGCGCCACCAATTTAGTTGCTTGAGTTTTGAGACTGGGTCTGCCGTGTTGCTCACTCATGTGGCCTGAAACCCACTATGTAAACAAGGCTGGTCTTGAACTCAGACCTCTGTCTACCTCTGCCTCCCAGGTGCTTCCAGACAGGGTTTCTAAATCTAAACTTCTCAGATTTGCCTTGAACCTTTAAACCTCCTGCCTCAACCTCCTGAGGAGCTGGGATTACAGGTCAGTGCCTCCAGGCACTCCTCATTCCTCATTCCTTCCTCAAGTTCCATCCAAACTAAATGAAATGGGAAAATGTGTCTCTCCTAACTTTGCTTGTTTAATATAATGAGAAATTAAAGTGGCAACTTCTTAACCAAATCTCACCCAAAAAGTTGACCATCTGGACTGGAGTGATATATTCTTTTATCCTATAACTCCCTCACCTACCCATACCCCAAAACTGGGAAGGATGATTCTCAGCAGTAAGAGGCAATAGGACAAGTGTCCACATCTGATATAAATATTATTATCTGTCCTAAAGATACAAATGATAGCCTGTGAAGCAGGGATACTATGTTGCACATACTTTTTTATCTTGTATGGAAGGGAAAGCTTTGTATATGAACGGGCCAGAGGAGGACAGATGTCTTCTCTCAAGAGTTTCTCCCTAATCCTGAAGCTTCTCCTCTGGGGTAGGTTGGCTTGCCAGGAAGCTCCTAGGATCTGCCTTCACCCAGTCCCCAAAGTTGGGGTTACAGGCACATGTGCCCATGACCAGATTTTTGATGTGGGTGCTCGGAATTTGAACTCAGGCTCTGTGCTTTCCAGTGCTTACCCTCTCCAGCCCTAAATATACCTATGGACTAGTGACAGTCACCAAATTCCGCCATCATTCACTCAGCAGCAAATACACTTTCTTTTTTATAGCCCTGGCTGTCCTGGAACTCACTTTGTAGACCAGGCTGGCCTTGAACTCAGAAATCCGCCTGCCTCTGCCTCCCAAGTGCTGGGATTAAAGGCACGAGCCGCAAATACACTTTCCTAGTTGAAAGTACAATTGGATATACTGGCTCATCCCTGTAATCCCAGCACGTAAGGAACTGAGGCTGGCGGATTTGGAGTTGGAGGTCAGCCTGAACTACTGTCTCACAAACAGCAACAAGAGACAGATTGGTGGCTCACTAGTAATTCCAGCACTTGTAGGTAGGGTAAGGAGTTCAAGGTCTAAATAGGGAAGCCAAGGCTACCTTGTAATATGAGACTCTCTTTCATAAAAAAAAAACAAAATTAAAACCTTTACCTGGGGCTAGTGAGATGGCCCCTCAGGCTAAGGGACTTACTGCTAAGCCTGACAACCTGGGTTCCATCCCTAGTACCCGTGTGGTGGAAGAATCAACTCTCAAAAGCTGTCCTCTAACCTCTACCCCAGAGCACTATGGTATGCACCGTGTATGCACATATATGTACACCATTTCCTTGCACACACATAATAATAAAAGGTAATAAAAGGAAATCCCCAGTAAGAAAGATGTCATAATTGCTACTCAGGGAGTGAGGCACTTATTTTAGTGACTTACATAGAAAGATGGGATAAAAGTCCTGGGGTTAGTAGTTCGGAAAGGTGGAGATACAACGTAAATATATTTGGCCCCAAGACATAACCATTATATACAAATTGTTGAAGTGTAGTTACTTCTCAAATGAGCCCTCTCTAAACTCGTTCTCTCTGTGACATCTGTGAGTAGGCTCAGCAGATGCTGGACTTTTCCTGAGACTTCTTTGAAACTTTAAAACGTTTGGCTGAAGCATTAGATGTGTTGCCGTTTTGAAAAATTTTTCACAATCTGATAAAAGCCATAACTCAAAGTAATTCTAATAATTGTTAGTATTGTTTGACATCTGGACAAAATTATTTTCTATTTTTTTCTGAAAGCTTAAGCTTTTTTAAAAAAATAATATGTAACCAGGCAGAGGTGGCACACGCCTTTAATCCCAGCACTTGAGAGGCAGAGGCAGGCGGATTTCTGAGTTTCAGGCCAGCCTGGTCTACAAAGTGAGTTCTAGGACAGCCAGGGGTACACAGAGAAACCCTGTCTTGAAAAACCAAAAAAGAAAATTAAAAATAAAAATAAAAAATATTATGTTTTATTTTTTACATAGCAGGGGCAGGCGAGGAGGGCACTCTTGTGTACGTGAGGGTCAGAGGATGGTGGTGCTATCCTGTGGGTCCTGGGAACGCTCAGGTCTTTAGTCTTTCAACAGATGTCTTTACTTACTGAGCCATGTTGATGGCCCAGTGTTCTTTTGGGGAGGTGAGAGGGGGGGTTAGTTTTAAGAGACCTTGTTTTGATCAATCAGAACTTGGAAGTGGGCTAGGAAGATGGCGGTCTTAGTTAGGGTTTTACTGCTGTGAAGAGACATCATTACCATGACAACTCTTATAAGGACAGCATTTAATTGTGGCTGGCTTACAGGCTCAGAGGTTCAGTCCACTATCATCAAGGTGGGTACATAGCAGCATCTAGACAGGCCTGGTGCAGGAGAAGCTGAGGGTTCTACATCTTCATCTGAAGGCTGCTAGCAGAAGACTGACTTCCAGGCAGTCTTATAACCCACACCCACTGTGACACACCTACTCCACCAGGGCCACACCATCTAATTGTGCCACTCTCTGGGACAAACATATACAGATCGCCACAATGGCTTAGCCAGCAGAGTGCTTGCCCTACCGACTCAAAGACTTGAGTTTCAATCCCAGGGGCGATATAAAAGCCAGCATGCATGGCACGAGTATCTGTAACTCAGTAATGGGGGACTGGAGAGCTGTAGATCCCTGGTCCTTGTTGGTCAGGCACCTTAATCAGATGAATGAGCTTCAGACTCAGTAAGAGACCCTTCCTCAAGGAAAGGTAGAGAGTAGCCAGGTGTGGTGTGGTGGCGCATGCCTTTAATCCCAGTACTCAGGAGTTCCAGGACAGCCAGTGCTACACAGAGAAACCCTGTCTCAGAAAACCAAAAAAAAAAGAAAGGTAGAGAGTAAGTAAGGAAGAGGTCTGATATCAACTTCAAGTCTCCACAAATATACACACACACACACACACATACACACACACACACACACACACAGAGGCAGTCACATGATCATGCATGCACACACACACCATGAGAAGCAGACGTAAAGTGCTAAGTACCCTGAACCCCTCTCCAGATTTCATCTATTAGAGACATGAAGTGTCATTGGTGGATCTGAGCACCCTTGGTGCTATATTGTAAATAAAGCAACGACAGGTAATGAAAACAAGAATGATAGATAACAGGTGGGGTGTGTCCACCCTGTAGCCTATGGATCACATATACTTCAGGATACTTGTGGACACTGTTCAAGACATTTGGAGCTACACAGAGAAACCCTGTCTCGAAAAAAAAAAAAAAGAAAGAAAGAAAAGAAAAAAAAAGACATTTGGAGACAATGGCATCACATTGCAATGTCAAAAGATTGTGCTATCTCTGATGGGTACAGATTCTTGAAACATATGACAGGGCAATCATTGAAACTTGCCTGTGAGAAATGTGGCTAAGCCTGTCTACACGGTGAATTCTTGGTGCTCCAGGGCTGCGTAGCCAGGTGCTGTCTCAAGAAAAGAAATATGTCTAGAGAGAATTGAAAATGATTATCACAAAAAGGCTGTGGAAGAGAAGCCCACAGGGGAGGAGAGTGCAGAGGGGAGGAGCGTGCTATGGTGTGGTCTTTTGTTTGTGAGCAGAGAGAACATAGATTTATTTAGGAAAAATGAGACAGAATTCTGGAGATGGGATTGGTTCCAAGAGGGTTCCCCTATGTTGTATCATTTTATTTGCAGTATATTTAGAGCCAGTGTGGTGCTAGAGACAAGAAAACTGGGCTTGGCGTAAAGACCTATACGCTCCCAGGGGCTAGGCCCAACTCCAGTCTACCTGTGCAAGCACAATATGAAAGAAGATAAAAAAAAAAAAAAGCCCAAAAAGAAAATTATAATGATGACTTAGAAGTATTAACTTGGGGCTGGTGAGATGGCTCAGTGGGTAAGAGCACCCGACTGCTCTTCCAAAGGTCCAGAGATCAAATCCCAGCAACCACATGGTGGCTCACAACCATCCGTAACGAGATCTGACTCCCTCTTCTGGTGTGTCTGAAGACAGCTACAGTGTACTTACATATAATCAATAAATAAATCTTAAAAAAAAAATCCTTTAGAAGTATTAACTTAGTCCTTAAATTTATTTAGCAATTGTTTCCAAACATAAATCCATGACGGGCTCAGCACTGGGAGCCAGAGACACAGGAAAAGCCCATTTCTAGGCACTGGGAGCCAGAGACACAGGAAGAGCCCATTTCTAGGCACTGGGAGCCAGAGACACAGGAAGAGCCCATTTCTAGGCTCGCTGTGGTGCTCATATTCCATAGCTTCCCTCCACAAGCTTCTCTCTCTCCTTGGCCCCTCCCAGCTCCTTCTTTTACCAACTGCCTCCCCACATCCTTAGTTTAACCAATCTGCCCACTTTAGGGATCCTCCCCACGAATGAATTAGAATGTTTTATACCTCTTCTCATTCCATTTCAATCCCACCCCAGGGGACACAATTAGAGTTGGAAACCACCTCTCCTCCTGTAAGAGATGGTTGTGGTTTTTTTGCTTTAAAAAAAAAAAAAAAAGAATCAAACCAACACAGAACTGTATGATAAGGAGAACCATATCCTAGCAACTGGACGTTACACATCTGTAATCCCAGCACAGACACAGAGGCAGCAGAATACAAGGCCACCCTGGAAAACACAGTGAGTCTTAGGCTAGCCTGAGCTACGGGATGTCAAAAGTCAAGCCCGAGTGCAGTGGTGGCCATGAAGAGAATTCCCCAGGATTCACAGAGCTGTCATCTGCAAAGCCCTGTCTATGTTCTTTCAACTTACTCAGCCACTCGGTTCTCACAGTCTACAAGCCCTTACTTCACACACCATCACCAATTCTCTCTGTCCTCACCAGCAAGACCTAGTGATAGCTCAGCCCTTGATCACAGACTTTATACCCAGCCCCTTGCTGTTCAAGCTGAGGACTTGGACCCCACGACACACCTATGTTATGCTGAGGTTCCTTGTTGTTAAAGACATCTGCTACTTACCCCAGCTGGATAATGCAGAATTTGTGGTAGTGGTGGTTCATGTGGAGAACCACTTGCAACTGGCCTTATGCTCCCAATTCCAGTCTCAGAGCCTGGCCTTCCTGGGTTTTTACCAACCCCAAAACAGTGTTAGAAGCTATGTTGAGAGAAACTTTGCCTGTGTGAGTCTGGAGTATGACTGCGATCAACTGCAGTAAGAGCTATGGGCTATAGGTCATGGAGCCCAAGCCTGGTAAGTCTGTGTCCATTGTGGAGTATAATCTGGATGTGGACTTTGACACTTCCTGGAGTATAAACAAACCAACTGACCAAACAAACATAAAGACAAGTAGAATATGAGGAGTCAACAGAGGGCAAAGATGACCACTTTCTGCTGGAGATCGCAGCTCCCTCTGTGCTGGAAAGCTGGGCTTCCTCACCTTCTCTGCCTGTGGGCATAGATTGGGTAGAGAGAAGAAAAGGTCACGCTCCACCCTTCCTCAGTCAAGCATGTAGACTCTACAAGGGGGAATCCTCAGTTATAAATTTAAACTTGGTAAGATCACGTTCGTCATTACTTCATGCCCTTTCCTGTGTCTAGTCACGACATGGCCATTGGATCTGTGAACTCTCTTCAGATGTGGTTGCTTGCCCAAGACAAAAGGTCAAGCTAAACAGGAGCAGTCAACATTCCAGCAGGCAGCATTCATTTTCTGTTGGGGTTTAAAAAAACCAAAAAAAACAAAACAAAACAAAACAAACAAACAAAAAAATAAAAGCAAAGGACAGGAAGACAGAAGGGGATGTATGAGGTGGGTATGACCAAGAAATGCTGTTTATGGGCTGGTGAGATGGCTCAGCAGGTAAGAGCACCTGACTGCTCTTCCAAAGGTCCTGAGTTCAAATCCCAGCAACCACATGGTGGCTCACAACCATCCGTAATGAGATCTGACTCCCTCTTCTGGTGTGTCTGAAGACAGCTACAGTGTACTTACATATAATAAATAAATAAATCCTAAAAAAAAAAAGATATGCTGTTTATGTGGATGGAGTTGTCAAAAGAATCAAAGATATTCCTAAATTTTAAAAATCCATGTTGTTAGCCGGGCGTGGTGGCACACGCCTTTAATTCCAACACTCAGGAGGCAGAGGCAGAGGCAGGCGGATTTCTGAGTTCGAGGCCAGCCTGGTCTACAAAGTGAGTTCCAGGACAGCCAGGGCTACACAGAGAAACCGTGTTTCGAAAAACAAAAACAAAAACAAGCAAACAAAAAAACAAAACAAAAAAAATCCATGTTGTTTTGACACAGCGGATTAAGAGTATGAAGCTGGGGAGGGGGGAAGAGTGAAAAATACTCTTACAAGGCTGTATTGCTGGGTGCGCTTCACTATGCAGTGTGGGAAGGTGCACAAAATTCATATAAATGAAAGACATCAAAGATAGGAAGATGGCTTTGTGGGTAAAGCACTATGCAAGTCTTAGATTCCGATTTTGAATCTCCAGAACCCACATAACCCTGGACCCAGAGCATCTGTTATCCCAGTGGGATGGGATTCCCTAGATTGGTGTACACAGCAGGAAAAGAAAAACCCACAGACCCTCTCTCAAACAAGATGGAAGGTGTGGGTGACATTTAAGGTTTCCTCAACCTCCACTTGTACTCAATTACACAAGCCTGCATTTGAGTACACCAATGCATGCACACACAAAGTGAACACTAATATAAATTACAATTTTGGTGGTGATGAGGTGCAGGTGGTGGCTCCCCAGTTGTAACAAATGTATCATTCTGGCAGAGGACAGTAACATGGGGAGGCTCCCCAATTGTAACCAATGTATTGTCTGGTAAGGGATAGGAACCATGGGGAGGCTATATATGTGGAGGCAAAAACTGTGGCAGGATAGGAGAAACATCAGACTTCTTTTCAATTTTGCTGCAGACCAGAAACTTCATTAAGAAAATGAAAATCTTGTTTGATTGACTGAGGCAGATTCTCTTGTAGCCCAGTCTGGACTCAACTCAACATGTAATGAGGATGGCCGCCAACTCCTGATCCTCCTGCCTCCATCTCCGGATTTACAGGATTACAGGGATGAGCCTTCACGCCCATTTTTTCTTTGAACAAATATATATTCACGTGTGAGGGTCTTCATGTCCTGCCTGTCAGTATTAATTCTTGCTTGAGTTAGCATTGCCTGGGTGCTGTAGGATAAGGGCGAGGAAAAGCGACATGAAGCGACATGAGACAGTCTTCGTCTTGTTTCACATTACAACAAGGCTAATGCTTCTCAGATATGGGGTCTTCTTTTGAAATTCAACCAGTTTTACTTTTGGGTTTAGTAAACTATTGCTAGCTGAGGCCAGTTTTACTTGGTAGGAGAGCTGTCTGAGTGAGGGGAGGTGCCCAGCTGGGTTTAAACCCTTTTTAAAGAACAATAGAACATTGGACAGCCTGAGTTCTCTGGAGCTTACACTCCTCGTCTCACAGGTAGCTGCACTCATCCGTACATTATTTCAGATGCTGTCCCTGGCAGCAGAAAGAAAGCAGTACCCCTCTGCGGTCTGAGTTGTTTCTCGGCTAGGTTTCGGTTTCCTAAAAGAGAAGTCCTGCTTTCTGTGAAAACTAGCTGGTTCTCACAGGACTGTGGTGGTGAATACAGCATCCCCGGAAGCCAAATACACAGTACACATCATTTAGTTAGGCATGGCTACAGGAAATATGAGAGGTGAACAGTCTCCTTTCCTGCATTCCTCAAAGACTGTACGTTTTATTAGAGTTAAATGACCCCACACCGAGTGGAGTTTTGTCAAGCTCAGGCCAGTTCCCCTTTTCACCATCCTCTAGCTTGAAGTGACTGCAGCTCTTCTAAGCGCCCCTAGACTGTCTCCTTGGACTTAGTTCCTAACACTTCTGAAAGGTGATCTCCGTTAGGCTTTTCTAGGGGACATGGTTACAAGAGAGCCAACCATGTCCATCCTCGGTAACACACAGAAAGGCCCACTTGGAAAGGCAAGCTACCCAGAAAAAAGCAGAGATACACTGAGTTTTCATGCTTCCCCCACAAGCCCCTTTCGGTTTTAGAACAACTGTTTCCTGCTTCGACAGCAGCTGGGTGTGTCCCTCCTCCTGTTTGTGAATTCAACCTAAAAAAAAAAAAAAAAAAATTAGAAACAGTTGACCTTAAATAGCATATTGTTTCAGCTTTGCAAGTCTAAAACTGCTGCTTCCGACTCAAAGCCGCATTCCTTAAGGTTCATTGCTTCAAAACCGAGTACAGAATGAAGAGAGGATAGAGGGCTCTTAAAGGTGTAATTGTCTTGTTCTCTCCCCTTTGTCTCCCAAGCCTCTAAATTTCTCCCAGAAGAGAACTGTGAAGTGTGAAACAGCCAGAGGGGGTGGGAGGAAAACTTTGCCTTAGATGTTTAACAGCTCTGGACATCATCAGGAGCTACACAAGACAGAGCTCCCAGTTCCCTCTGCCCTGCATGCATTTTTCATGGAGTGCCCCTCCTGGAGCTACAGCCCCACTAGGCTTTTCTGTAGCTCTTTAGCCCACATGATCGTGCACCCAAACAGCACCCTGGGCTCTAACCAGGACTGAGAAAACTTTGGTTTTTGTTTTGTTGTTTTGATTTGTTTTTTCAAGCCAGGGTTTCTCTGTGTAGTCCTGGCTGTCCTGGAACTCACTTTGTAGACCAGGCTGGCCTCGAACTCAGAAATCCGCCTGCCTCTGTCTCCCAAGTGCTGGGATTAAAGGCGTGTGCCACCACTGCCGGGCGAGAAAACTTTGATAATGGTGATAAATGTTGTTTTCCTTTGGGCACGGAAGCATGATTCTAACCAAACATAATGAAGGCTAGTCTGCATTTGTACCAAAATGACTAGTTCGTTGGTTGGTCAACTTGCAGGAAACCTTATAACAAGGCCTTCTTCTCTTGACTTTATTAAGATATTCCTTCATCAGTTATTCACAAGTTCAATGACAAATATGGGTTGGTATATGGTCTTTCCTATGGCTACTGGGCTTTATTTATTTTAAATTAATTTTTTAAGAGGTTTTATTTTATGTGCATTGATGTTTTGCCTGTGTATGTGAGTGTGAGGGTTGTCAGGTCCCTTGGAAATGGAGTTACAGACAGTGGTAAACTACATGTAGGTTGGGAACCCAGGTTCCCTGGAAAACACACCAGTGCTCTTAACCACTGAGCCATCTCTCCAGTCTCCAATTTTCATTAATTTTTACGTGTGTGTGTGTGTGGGGGGGTATGGGTGTGTGTGTGGTGTGTGTGGTGTGTGTGTGTGTATGTGGTGTGTGGTGTG